>NC_136063.1:498589072-499839072 GCF_964261635.1 Lissotriton helveticus
CCATCGAAGAGCAGGTCCTTGGATTCTAATCTCATGCAGGCATTAGTTGAGGGTGGAGTAGGAAGTCATGTCAAATTCCGCAGATAGGTACAGGAGGATATGGGTAGCTGTGTCTCCTCCAGTCCAGAATCACACAAGTGTTGTGTGTAGCAGGGATGAGGACTGTTTATACTCTGTGGCTGGGTTTGAAGCTGGAGTAGTGTGATGTGGCAGAGGTGGTGGTTGTTGAAATGGTTTATGAGACTTGTTAAGTTTCTCCAGTAGTTTGACAGGAATGGTAGCAGGGAGGTAGGTCTGAAATTGGCGAACACTGGTGGGTCAACAGAATCCTTTTTGAGCAGGGGGAAACTCTGGCACGTTTCTATGTGTCCGGGAAGCGACAGAAGAGCTGGGGGCATGTATTATAAAGGTGAACTCTGCGCTAATGGGCAATGTAGGTATCGGAGTTTTACTAGAACACGTAAAATGTAAGACTATTAACCTGAGAGACATAAATGTTTGAGTACTGCTGTAAGTGGGAAATGCATAAGGACTTTTCAGCATTGGATGGAAAAATTAAGATGTTGTTCAAGTACTTTTTGGACCCAAATCTACGTGCAATTCAGATACTCCAACAATGTCTGGAAAATGAACATTCTAAGCAAATCAATCTAAGAGGCAGAAATAGTGAAGAGTTGTGAAACATCCGAAAATACGTCATTAGGAAGCCTGAGTATTGGTTGTAAACAGATAAAATACAAGCAATAGGTTAAAATTTTTAAATGTTATATAAGTACTTTTATGGACCCAGAGGTATGTGCATTTCAGATACTCTAACTCTGCCTGGAAGAAATCCAATGTATTTTTGCAAGGGCTTTCAGCTGGTGACCGGCAGGGCTGCGAGGAAACTGCGGGTGGACTCCACGGACCAGGAGTCCCCGCGCGCCCGTTTCCAGCAGGGCTCCTCTCCCTGCCGGCCCCGCCCCCATCTACTGCATCTATTTAGTGGCTCTCTGCCCTTCCCTCGGCGGATTTGCTATTCTGACCGAGCCACGCCACTCACCACGGACCTTCTCTGAGTCAGCCTGCTGAACCGCTGCGCTCGCCGGACCCGCTGCGCGGGTCCCGCTTCGCGGTGTCAGCGGCTGTTTGTATTTTTGCAAGGGCTTTCAGCTGGTGACCGGCAGGGCTGCGAGGAAACTGCGGGTGGACTCCACGGACCAGGAGTCCCCGCGCGCCCGTTTCCAGCTGGGCTCCTCTCCCTGCCGGCCCCGCCCCCTTTATAACCCGTGGATATTATTAAGAGGTGTGGTCATACCCGCGGCGCGGGAGCGCCGGGAGAAGCCCGGGACAAGGGCGGGACCGTCTGTGGCCATCCGGGGCCGTAGGAGGCCGGGCTGGGCCAGGTTATTGACACTTTGTACTGTATTTATTGCCAGCCTATCCTATTGTGTTTTTAAATAACTGTTGAAGGGTTCTGTTATGAGTCAGTCTGCCCCCCCTGGTGTAGGGAACTCGGTTCTCGGTCCACTTGATAAATTTTTTAAAAAATCTACAAAGGAACTTGATATGGACTTACTCCTAGCCGAACGAAGAGCCGAGCGTCGTCGCTCAATTGAGCATCTGAAGAGAAATTCAATGCAGTCTTTAACTGTCTCGAATTTCACCCATGATATGGTTGGGGATGGGCAGAGTTTAATTGATGCTGATGTCACTGACATCAATCAAAGCCCGAGTATATTTAGATTTCCAACTATCTCTCCGCTCTGTGTTAATGCAACTAGTGGCGACTAGTTGCCCGCCGGTCGACCACTCTAGCTTTGTGGAGTCTAACATCCCCTCGACCAATCTTATTGACTTGGATTCATGCTCCACGCTGCCCTCCCCTCCACAGTTTGGTTTGGCACCAGGAGATGGTATATCCCCCAAGAGTGGATGTAACAGTAGAGCCAAACCCGTTGTGGCCAAAAGGGCTGCGCAATCACCACCTAGAAAAAGAAGGAGGAAGGGGGGAGTAAAAAGAAAAGGATATAGTGGTCGACCTCCTACACTAGCACCACTATCACCACAACGGGCAGTAGAATTGGCCCCTCCATCTATTACAGAGCCTAAGGCTTTAGATATACAGGGATTGGAGTCCAATGAAATATGTAGTGAAGGGGTTCAGGAGGTGTCTCTTGCCAACCTAGAGAAGCTTATTAAATCGTATATGCTTCCTGTGTTGGAGCGTGTTAGGATACTGGGGGACAAACTGGATCGTTTGCTGGTGACAGTCGAACCCACCCACGCTCCTAGTGGAGAAAAGGTAAAGGGACCCTCCAAGTTAACTCAGGGTATATCGCACGTTGCTGCTAACGTGATTACCTCTTCCAATAGAGCTAATAAACATGTCTCTACTAATGAGAAGGCTTCTGCAAATAACAAAGCATTGGTTTCAGCAGACAAACAACCCCCTGTAGCTAGTACTGCTATAACTCACGCCAGGGTGGGTGTAAATAACAAACCCCCTGAGAAGGTGGGTGTATCTCAGCAAAGGACTGGGGCGATTAAATCCGCCATTCCCACTAGTAAAACTAGTAGACCCCTCCCACATAAGAAAAATGTTGATCTGCCCCCGGACTCTACGAATTATGTTATCGTTTTGACGGGTGTGCCTCCACTTGCGGAAGGGGACAGGGAAAACTATGCTAGTTTAAAAAATAAAGTCATCTTCTGGCTGAAAACAAATAGGCCCCTTCCTTCACATCTAAATGGGGACATTGTTACAGTCAGAAGATGCCGGTGGGTAGGGGTACGCCCCAAGGACATAGAGGGGGATATAGTTATTATTAACTTTAGGGACCACAAAGTCGTATCCCATCTCTCAGACTGGTATGTAGGTAATAATGAGGGTGGGATCTCAACTAGGAACCTCACCTATTTCTACCCTGAGACTTTGCTTAAACCTCCAGATCATCCACCAGTTATTAATAGCAATAATACCAATAACCTCCTTAAATGGACCAATTTCACCCCAAATTTCCATGGTTTTCAGTTTAATCCGGAGGTGCAGTATCGATCTTATATCCAATCAAATTACAATTGCCCTGACCAGACGCCGGGTTGGGCTAAGATCAATACCCAGTTTAAGGGTCCTCCAGTGCTACCTCCAGTCTTACATGACTCTTTATTCCCCAATAGGCCTCAGTATCCACCTGTTTCCAGAGCATTTGATCCTATTCAGACTCAGCAGTACCCAAGTTTTTTCCCAACACATTCCTCTTCAAATATGTCTACTCAGCCTAAGGAGTCTTGGAAGATCCCTCTGAGAAACCTTTACGATCCATTATCCTGGCTGGCGACCAATGACTGACCAGCACCCCAACCTGGGGGTGTTGTCTCCAACTCAGAGTGTGGGGGGGGGGTAGAAGCTCTGGGTACTCCACCCTATGCTGTTGAGAAAGGGGTGTTCAATGAGGTCTCTTCATTGGTTGAACTTTCCCTGCAACCCTATGAACAACTCCCCAAGGATACAACAGTCCAGTGTGCTCAAGGTTGTGTTAAGGGTACTATTTTGGGATGTTGGAATGTGGCGGGTATAGAATCCTGTTTATGTATACCTGACTGGGCTGACTTCATCAGTAATGGTGATATTTGGTCTTTTCAGGAGACATGGTCAACCCATCCAGTTTATTTTCAAGGATTTCTGTGCTTTAACAAACCCGCAGTTAGAGGCCAAAGAGGTAGAGCAATGGGGGGCCTCACCGTTTGGGTTCGCCAAGCTGCAGGGGTTTCTGTGAAGGAAATTTATATTGACTGTCCTGATATCCTTATAGTTAATTTGAAATTTAATAGTGGGTTGGACGTCTTGCTGTTTAATGTCTATGCCAGAGGAACCGCGGGTGGTCGTGTATCTTCCACCCTAACACGTTTAGACGAATTCCTTGGCTCTACAAATTCAGTGGGTCAGGTGGTTGTAATGGGTGATTTTAATATTTGCTTTGAACCTTTAAGTGGAGAAGACGGGATGTTAACTGAGGACGAAGATTTGATGTGGGGTATTCCCCAACTTGAGCTTCCTCCTATTGCTAAGTGGTCCCAATGTGCTACCTTTGTCAAAGGTTTATGTCTGAATTGGGGGTTGCGCGCTCTAAACGGCCGCACCAGATCGGACAGACTGGGCAGCCCAACATTTTTCAACGGCAGGCATAGTAGTCGAATTGATTATATCTTAGTTGATATGTCCCTGTGGCCCTTGGTGACGGACATGGCAATTAGACCACGTCCTGAAAGTGATCACGAACCACTCATCGCTGAACTGAAGGACTTTAGTTTTGCTGGGCCTATTGTGCGACACTCTAATCCCGTCCAAGGGGCCGTTGCATTAACTAATGATATGAGGAGGGTTCGTTGGCCAAGGGTTGCCGTTGATGGGAGTGCACGTAGTAAAATAAGAACACTGGTTTCAAGTTCGTTAAGGGAACTAGAGAAGTGTGTTGATTCGAATCAGACATATCCTAATATTTTAGACGTTCATGCAAGCCTGTTTGCATCCCTAAAGAAACTATTCGTTAAAATTGTAGCTAAAAAGGGCTTAGGTAAGACGAGGAAGCCTGTGAACTGGTTTAATGAAAATTGTGCCAATTCCCACTCAACCCTGTTTAGGGCATTAAAATCTAGGAATCCAGCCCTTATTAAATCCAGCAGGAAGGCTTATAACCAAGCTAAACGGAGGGCTAAAGCCGCATGGGATGATGAGCGCTGGGCTCTCCTTGTTGATGCCTGCGGCTCTAGGAACCTCACGCAATTTTGGCACCTCCTCAAGTGGGGACAGTGCCAGGACGATCGTCCTAGTCCTGCTTCTGTTGACCCTCATGCTTGGGTGTCTTATTTTGAGGAACAGTTTAGGTGTGTTAGGGTGGGGGTTGCTCCCATTGGTTGGCCATTGACTAGTGACATCCTTGTGTTTTCTGCTAAAGAGGTTGAAAACGTTTTGAATGCCATCCCTAGGGGCAAAGCGCCCGGCCCGGACTGCATCCCAGCAGATATTTTCCAAGAGGACCGGGACCTATGGGTTCCTTATCTTCTGTATTTGGCAAACTCTTTGGCTAGGGGTGTAAAGGTTCCTGATTCATGGGCTGGTGCTGAGATCCTGCCCATCTTCAAGAAGGGTGATCGGTCGGTTCCTTCCAACTACCGGCCGATCAGCCTTATTGATGCGGTGCAGAAGATAGTTTCTCGCCTTGTCTTATCTAGGGTCCAGGCATGGATTGAGGAATTTAATGTACTCACTCCTCTCCAAGCTGGGTTTAGACCTCACGTAAGCACCCTGGACCAGGCTTTTCGTTTCATGCTTTTACACTGGAAGACGGTCACCCTGGGCAAAGGAAACTTATTTGCGGCATTCGTAGACCTTCGGTCTGCGTTTGACCTTGTCCCGAGGGCTGGGCTCTGGAATAGCCTTCTAGAAATGGATATGCCTCCCTCTTTGGTCCGCATTATAGTTAATCTCCACACAGAGACCTATGCCTTTGTAAGATGGGGCAAACCTGGTGAGGTGACTAAGAAATTCCCTGTGTCGAAAGGTGTCAGACAGGGATGCGTTTTGGCACCAACCTTGTTTTCTCTATACATTAATAGAGTTACCAAGTACTTCGACGGATTTCCCACTGATGCTCCGAGTTTGGCTGGCATGAAAATCCCCCTGCTCATGTTCGCTGTCGACACTCTCCTGATTTCACGAACCCGACAGGGCCTCCAGCATGCTCTGTCGAGGTTTGAGAGTTTCTGCAGCGAACATGAGCTCGAGGTGAACGTAGCCAAAACCAAATTCATGGTGATGAGGGGGCACAAGCAGGTCAACGCGAGGGTTGTTATGGGGGACACCCCCCTGGAGCAGACCAAGTACTTCACCTATT
Source organism: Lissotriton helveticus (assembly GCF_964261635.1). Lineage (NCBI taxonomy): Eukaryota > Metazoa > Chordata > Amphibia > Caudata > Salamandridae > Lissotriton > Lissotriton helveticus. The sequence goes on from NC_136063.1 coordinate 498,594,949, forward strand.
TGGGAGTTACTTTCAGTGACACCCTTAGTTGGACACATCAGATTGAGCTCATGACCCTGAAACATCAGCAGCTGGGCGGAGCCTTGATTAAGGAACACAAGGGGTCATTCACGAAGCCCATGTCACCGCTGATGAAGATCTATGGAGGGAAGGTACTGTCAGCGGTGTTATATGGAGCAGAGCTCTGGGGTGGAAGTAATCTGGATTCCCTGAAACATGCCCAAAATAGGTTTATAAGGATGGCAACAGGTCTGCCCCAGTCAACTCCTGTACTCCCTTTATTATTTGATTTGGGCTGCCACTCGGTGGTTGACTATGCCAAATATCGGCCCTTATCATTTTGGCGACGCCTGTGGACGACGCCTGATTTACACCACTACGCGGAAGCATGCCTGGAGGTAAAAAATAGTCCTGGAGCCACCAAAATTGGTTGGTTTAAAGATCTTAGGGCCACCTTACTATCTTTGGGCCTTAACGAGTTGTGGTTTTCGCCCGAGACAGCCAAATTCCCATCAAAAAATGAGCTAAAAAAATGCTTCCTTAGGGGTGACTGACATGCAATAAAAGGGGGGGGTCAAAGACATGGCGCACACTTTAGGTGCCACATCACAGCGGCAGTAACACTGCACGCACAGGTCCTGCAATGGCAGAGGGTTGGGATGGTTTGAAAGGCTACTTTGGTGGATGGTGCAATCAGCGCTGCAATCCCACCAGAAGCATTTAATTTACCAACCCTGGGTATATGAGATACCTCTTTACAAGGGCCTGACAGGTAAATTAAATATGCCAAAAAGGTGTAGACCAATCTTACCATGCTTACCACAGAGAGCACACACACTTTACACTGGACAGCAGTGTTAAAGTGCCCAGAGTCCTAAAACCACCAACACCATGTCAGAAAAAAGGCTAGGAGGAAGGTAAAAAGTTCAGGGAAGACCCTGCAAAATGGGCCAAGTGCCACAAGAAGTCAGTGGAACACAGTCAGGTGTGGTGTGAAGTATGTGCAGCAAGATAGGTTGACTGTAATTCTCGCTGCCATTCTGAATGGTTTGAAGTCTTCTAGTGAGTTTCTTGCTTATCACGGTGTAGAGGGGGTTTCTGTAGCTCAGCTTGTTTGTAATGCGAGACTTTGGGATGGTTTTGTGGGTGCTGGTTGCGAGCCATTTGAAGATTTTTCACATCATCTTCAAGGTGTGGAAGCAGGAAGTTGTGATAGCATTTTCTTGGCTGGTCATGTTTAGTTGGCTTTTGATGATAATCCCGAGGTTCTTGCTGTGGGTTGTGCGGGGTCTCAATTTAGCCAACCTCCAGGTGTCAACTCACAGTGATGGGTTCTGCCTGAAGATAGTGACTTATGTCTTGTTGGTGTTATGTTTCAAACAGTTAATCTTCATACAGTTGGTGACATCAGCGAATGTAGCATAGTTGTTGAGAGTCTTGTCCAAGAGGGAGAGTAGAGCTGGCTGTTGTCGGTGTATGATAGGAATCAATGTCCCAGGCTGGAAGGAGCATATCCATCGAAGAGCAGGTCCTTGGATTCTAATCTCATGCAGGCATTAGTTGAGGGTGGAGTAGGAAGTCATGTCAAATTCCGCAGATAGGTACAGGAGGATATGGGTAGCTGTGTCTCCTCCAGTCCAGAATCACACAAGTGTTGTGTGTAGCAGGGATGAGGACTGTTTATACTCTGTGGCTGGGTTTGAAGCTGGAGTAGTGTGATGTGGCAGAGGTGGTGGTTGTTGAAATGGTTTATGAGACTTGTTAAGTTTCTCCAGTAGTTTGACAGGAATGGTAGCAGGGAGGTAGGTCTGAAATTGGCGAACACTGGTGGGTCAACAGAATCCTTTTTGAGCAGGGGGAAACTCTGGCACGTTTCTATGTGTCCGGGAAGCGACAGAAGAGCTGGGGGCATGTATTATAAAGGTGAACTCTGCGCTAATGGGCAATGTAGGTATCGGAGTTTTACTAGAACACGTAAAATGTAAGACTATTAACCTGAGAGACATAAATGTTTGAGTACTGCTGTAAGTGGGAAATGCATAAGGACTTTTCAGCATTGGATGGAAAAATTAAGATGTTGTTCAAGTACTTTTTGGACCCAAATCTACGTGCAATTCAGATACTCCAACAATGTCTGGAAAATGAACATTCCAAGCAAATCAATCTAAGAGGCAGAAATAGTGAAGAGTTGTGAAACATCCGAAAATACGTCATTAGGAAGCCTGAGTATTGGTTGTAAACAGATAAAATACAAGCAATAGGTTAAAATTTTTAAATGTTATATAAGTACTTTTATGGACCCAGAGGTATGTGCATTTCAGATACTCTAACTCTGCCTGGAAGAAATCCAATGTATTTTTGCAAGGGCTTTCAGCTGGTGACCGGCAGGGCTGCGAGGAAACTGCGGGTGGACTCCACGGACCAGGAGTCCCCGCGCGCCCGTTTCCAGCTGGGCTCCTCTCCCTGCCGGCCCCGCCCCCATCTACTGCATCTATTTAGTGGCTCTCTGCCCTTCCCTCGGCGGATTTTCTATTCTGACCGAGCCACGCCACTCACCACGGACCTTCTCTGAGTCAGCCTGCTGAACCGCTGCGCTCGCCGGACCCGCTGCGCGGGTCCCGCTTCGCGGTGTCAGCGGCTGTTTGTATTTTTGCAAGGGCTTTCAGCTGGTGACCGGCAGGGCTGCGAGGAAACTGCGGGTGGACTCCACGGACCAGGAGTCCCCGCGCGCCCGTTTCCAGCTGGGCTCCTCTCCCTGCCGGCCCCGCCCCCTTTATAACCCGTGGATATTATTAAGAGGTGTGGTCATACCCACGGCGCGGGAGCGCCGGGAGAAGCCCGGGACAAGGGCGGGACCGTCTGTGGCCGTCCGGGGCCGTAGGAGGCCGGGCTGGGCCAGGTTATTGACACTTTGTACTGTATTTATTGCCAGCCTATCCTATTGTGTTTTTAAATAACTGTTGAAGGGTTCTGTTATGAGTCAGTCTGCCCCCCCTGGTGTAGGGAACTCGGTTCTCGGTCCACTTGATAAATTTTTTAAAAAATCTACAAAGGAACTTGATATGGACTTACTCCTAGCCGAACGAAGAGCCGAGCGTCGTCGCTCAATTGAGCATCTGAAGAGAAATTCAATGCAGTCTTTAACTGTCTCGAATTTCACCCATGATATGGTTGGGGATGGGCAGAGTTTAATTGATGCTGATGTCACTGACATCAATCAAAGCCCGAGTATATTTAGATTTCCAACTATCTCTCCGCTCTGTGTTAATGCAACTAGTGGCGACTAGTTGCCCGCCGGTCGACCACTCTAGCTTTGTGGAGTCTAACATCCCCTCGACCAATCTTATTGACTTGGATTCATGCTCCACGCTGCCCTCCCCTCCACAGTTTGGTTTGGCACCAGGAGATGGTATATCCCCCAAGAGTGGATGTAACAGTAGAGCCAAACCCGTTGTGGCCAAAAGGGCTGCGCAATCACCACCTAGAAAAAGAAGGAGGAAGGGGGGAGTAAAAAGAAAAGGATATAGTGGTCGACCTCCTACACTAGCACCACTATCACCACAACGGGCAGTAGAATTGGCCCCTCCATCTATTACAGAGCCTAAGGCTTTAGATATACAGGGATTGGAGTCCAATGAAATATGTAGTGAAGGGGTTCAGGAGGTGTCTCTTGCCAACCTAGAGAAGCTTATTAAATCGTATATGCTTCCTGTGTTGGAGCGTGTTAGGATACTGGGGGACAAACTGGATCGTTTGCTGGTGACAGTCGAACCCACCCACGCTCCTAGTGGAGAAAAGGTAAAGGGACCCTCCAAGTTAACTCAGGGTATATCGCACGTTGCTGCTAACGTGATTACCTCTTCCAATAGAGCTAATAAACATGTCTCTACTAATGAGAAGGCTTCTGCAAATAACAAAGCATTGGTTTCAGCAGACAAACAACCCCCTGTAGCTAGTACTGCTATAACTCACGCCAGGGTGGGTGTAAATAACAAACCCCCTGAGAAGGTGGGTGTATCTCAGCAAAGGACTGGGGCGATTAAATCCGCCATTCCCACTAGTAAAACTAGTAGACCCCTCCCACATAAGAAAAATGTTGATCTGCCCCCGGACTCTACGAATTATGTTATCGTTTTGACGGGTGTGCCTCCACTTGCGGAAGGGGACAGGGAAAACTATGCTAGTTTACAAAATAAAGTCATCTTCTGGCTGAAAACAAATAGGCCCCTTCCTTCACATCTAAATGGGGACATTGTTACAGTCAGAAGATGCCGGTGGGTAGGGGTACGCCCCAAGGACATAGAGGGGGATATAGTTATTATTAACTTTAGGGACCACAAAGTCGTATCCCATCTCTCAGACTGGTATGTAGGTAATAATGAGGGTGGGATCTCAACTAGGAACCTCACCTATTTCTACCCTGAGACTTTGCTTAAACCTCCAGATCATCCACCAGTTATTAATAGCAATAATACCAATAACCTCCTTAAATGGACCAATTTCACCCCAAATTTCCATGGTTTTCAGTTTAATCCGGAGGTGCAGTATCGATCTTATATCCAATCAAATTACAATTGCCCTGACCAGACGCCGGGTTGGGCTAAGATCAATACCCAGTTTAAGGGTCCTCCAGTGCTACCTCCAGTCTTACATGACTCTTTATTCCCCAATAGGCCTCAGTATCCACCTGTTTCCAGAGCATTTGATCCTATTCAGACTCAGCAGTACCCAAGTTTTTTCCCAACACATTCCTCTTCAAATATGTCTACTCAGCCTAAGGAGTCTTGGAAGATCCCTCTGAGAAACCTTTACGATCCATTATCCTGGCTGGCGACCAATGACTGACCAGCACCCCAACCTGGGGGTGTTGTCTCCAACTCAGAGTGTGGGGGGGGGGTAGAAGCTCTGGGTACTCCACCCTATGCTGTTGAGAAAGGGGTGTTCAATGAGGTCTCTTCATTGGTTGAACTTTCCCTGCAACCCTATGAACAACTCCCCAAGGATACAACAGTCCAGTGTGCTCAAGGTTGTGTTAAGGGTACTATTTTGGGATGTTGGAATGTGGCGGGTATAGAATCCTGTTTATGTATACCTGACTGGGCTGACTTCATCAGTAATGGTGATATTTGGTCTTTTCAGGAGACATGGTCAACCCATCCAGTTTATTTTCAAGGATTTCTGTGCTTTAACAAACCCGCAGTTAGAGGCCAAAGAGGTAGAGCAATGGGGGGCCTCACCGTTTGGGTTCGCCAAGCTGCAGGGGTTTCTGTGAAGGAAATTTATATTGACTGTCCTGATATCCTTATAGTTAATTTGAAATTTAATAGTGGGTTGGACGTCTTGCTGTTTAATGTCTATGCCAGAGGAACCGCGGGTGGTCGTGTATCTTCCACCCTAACACGTTTAGACGAATTCCTTGGCTCTACAAATTCAGTGGGTCAGGTGGTTGTAATGGGTGATTTTAATATTTGCTTTGAACCTTTAAGTGGAGAAGACGGGATGTTAACTGAGGACGAAGATTTGATGTGGGGTATTCCCCAACTTGAGCTTCCTCCTATTGCTAAGTGGTCCCAATGTGCTACCTTTGTCAAAGGTTTATGTCTGAATTGGGGGTTGCGCGCTCTAAACGGCCGCACCAGATCGGACAGACTGGGCAGCCCAACATTTTTCAACGGCAGGCATAGTAGTCGAATTGATTATATCTTAGTTGATATGTCCCTGTGGCCCTTGGTGACGGACATGGCAATTAGACCACGTCCTGAAAGTGATCACGAACCACTCATCGCTGAACTGAAGGACTTTAGTTTTGCTGGGCCTATTGTGCGACACTCTAATCCCGTCCAAGGGGCCGTTGCATTAACTAATGATATGAGGAGGGTTCGTTGGCCAAGGGTTGCCGTTGATGGGAGTGCACGTAGTAAAATAAGAACACTGGTTTCAAGTTCGTTAAGGGAACTAGAGAAGTGTGTTGATTCGAATCAGACATATCCTAATATTTTAGACGTTCATGCAAGCCTGTTTGCATCCCTAAAGAAACTATTCGTTAAAATTGTAGCTAAAAAGGGCTTAGGTAAGACGAGGAAGCCTGTGAACTGGTTTAATGAAAATTGTGCCAATTCCCACTCAACCCTGTTTAGGGCATTAAAATCTAGGAATCCAGCCCTTATTAAATCCAGCAGGAAGGCTTATAACCAAGCTAAACGGAGGGCTAAAGCCGCATGGGATGATGAGCGCTGGGCTCTCCTTGTTGATGCCTGCGGCTCTAGGAACCTCACGCAAATTTGGCACCTCCTCAAGTGGGGACAGTGCCAGGACGATCGTCCTAGTCCTGCTTCTGTTGACCCTCATGCTTGGGTGTCTTATTTTGAGGAACAGTTTAGGTGTGTTAGGGTGGGGGTTGCTCCCATTGGTTGGCCATTGACTAGTGACATCCTTGTGTTTTCTGCTAAAGAGGTTGAAAACGTTTTGAATGCCATCCCTAGGGGCAAAGCGCCCGGCCCGGACTGCATCCCAGCAGATATTTTCCAAGAGGACCGGGACCTATGGGTTCCTTATCTTCTGTATTTGGCAAACTCTTTGGCTAGGGGTGTAAAGGTTCCTGATTCATGGGCTGGTGCTGAGATCCTGCCCATCTTCAAGAAGGGTGATCGGTCGGTTCCTTCCAACTACCGGCCGATCAGCCTTATTGATGCGGTGCAGAAGATAGTTTCTCGCCTTGTCTTATCTAGGGTCCAGGCATGGATTGAGGAATTTAATGTACTCACTCCTCTCCAAGCTGGGTTTAGACCTCACGTAAGCACCCTGGACCAGGCTTTTCGTTTCATGCTTTTACACTGGAAGACGGTCACCCTGGGCAAAGGAAACTTATTTGCAGCATTCGTAGACCTTCGGTCTGCGTTTGACCTTGTCCCGAGGGCTGGGCTCTGGAATAGCCTTCTAGAAATGGATATGCCTCCCTCTTTGGTCCGCATTATAGTTAATCTCCACACAGAGACCTATGCCTTTGTAAGATGGGGCAAACCTGGTGAGGTGACTAAGAAATTCCCTGTGTCGAAAGGTGTCAGACAGGGATGCGTTTTGGCACCAACCTTGTTTTCTCTATACATTAATAGAGTTACCAAGTACTTCGACGGATTTCCCACTGATGCTCCGAGTTTGGCTGGCATGAAAATCCCCCTGCTCATGTTCGCTGACGACACTCTCCTGATTTCACGAACCCGACAGGGCCTCCAGCATGCTCTGTCGAGGTTTGAGAGTTTCTGCAGCGAACATGAGCTCGAGGTGAACGTAGCCAAAACCAAATTCATGGTGATGAGGGGGCACAAGCAGGTCAACGCGAGGGTTGTTATGGGGGACACCCCCCTGGAGCAGACCAAGTACTTCACCTATTTGGGAGTTACTTTCAGTGACACCCTTAGTTGGACACATCAGATTGAGCTCATGACCCTGAAACATCAGCAGCTGGGCGGAGCCTTGATTAAGGAACACAAGGGGTCATTCACGAAGCCCATGTCACCGCTGATGAAGATCTATGGAGGGAAGGTACTGTCAGCGGTGTTATATGGAGCAGAGCTCTGGGGTGGAAGTAATCTGGATTCCCTGAAACATGCCCAAAATAGGTTTATAAGGATGGCAACAGGTCTGCCCCAGTCAACTCCTGTACTCCCTTTATTATTTGATTTGGGCTGCCACTCGGTGGTTGACTATGCCAAATATCGGCCCTTATCATTTTGGCGACGCCTGTGGACGACGCCTGATTTACACCACTACGCGGAAGCATGCCTGGAGGTAAAAAATAGTCCTGGAGCCACCAAAATTGGTTGGTTTAAAGATCTTAGGGCCACCTTACTATCTTTGGGCCTTAACGAGTTGTGGTTTTCGCCCGAGACAGCCAAATTCCCATCAAAAAATGAGCTAAAAAAATGCTATTGGGAATGGGTGACGCACAACATTTTCTTAAATACGAGTACGAGCAGTCTTTCTGGCCAATTTATGGTTCATAAAGATTCTCCTAGGTTAGAAAGGTATTGGGAAACCATCACCAAACCACTGGACCGCAAACTTTTTTTTCAATTCAGATGTGGTACTCTCCCTCTGGGGGATTTCACTAAAAAGTGGGGAACGGGCAGTTTGGGGCACTGTGCTAACTGTCAGGGCACAGGGGAAAGTCTCTCTCACCTTTTGTATGTGTGCCCCCTATACACAGCACCTAGAACCAAGTGGCTCATACCAATATGTAGACTGCTAGGTACCAGATCAGCTGCTGAAGCCTTGAGACTGTTAAAAACTAATCTGGATCCATTTATTGTTGTGGGGGTTGCTAAGTTTCTTGGGTGGGCATGGGTGATTAGATGTAGGTTTATTAAACACAATACAGTAGAGACTGCTTAAACTTTTTATATGTATTTTGATAATATGGTATACATGACAACATTTTAAATTTTTGTATAGTTCTGTATGAAGTCAATTCGATGCTGATAATTTAATACTGGTTTTATATGTTTTTGTGCAATTGTATTTATGTCTTTTATGATGAATCAATCGAATAAAGACTTCTTGAACACACAAAAAAAAAAAAAAAGAAATCCAATGTAATGCAAATTGAACGGAGAGTCCTAGAGGAATAGCAACAGTGTAAAATCACCAAATGAGTAATTTAGAAATCCCATTATTGTTTATAAAACATAAAATATGAGCAAATGGTCATGGCCCAAAACTACAAAGAATGCATAGGGAGGGGTGATGAAATCTGATTGCTCTTAAATGGGGGGAGTAGGTAACACAAATTGGCACCTAATATGAGGCTAAAAATAAATCACATGTCCCCCTGTTCAAAACTGTCCAGCGACATCCGGGGATATTGTATGGTTCTTTTCAGTGCTACGAGATGTGGTCCCTTATACAAAGGAGGTTTGATGAGTGCTTAGCAGGAAAGGATCCCTCCAAGACACTAGTACTGTTACTGAGTCTCTGTAAACAATGGCAAGATAAGCAGTGGCGCTAGCAATAGAAACAGTGGATATTCCAGAAAACGTGCCCCCCTCTACCCTTCTTCCGATTTTACAGCAAGAAGATTCTGATTTAAGCTATTAGCAGGAGAAATCACTTTGGTGGTCAGAGAGGACCCAATAGGTATCTATTCATCAATCGAAATGGATGCTGTGAACTTAGCAGAGCTATTCCAGAGACATATTATAATAGATTCTGGGGCATGTTATGATCCATATAGATTTACTTAGCTCTTTTTAGCATACACAGAAATTATGAGCATATGAACATGTTTCAAGGAAGGCTACCACATTTATCTCAGACAGTACATTCGGGACCTTTAACTTTGTCAAACCAGACATGGCTGGCATTAGCTACACACACCTCACCAGGTAAGGCAAAAATCCAGAGTACAGAATAAGAAAATGTTGACGGAGGTTAAAACAATATAGAGACAGTGGATACAATTTGAATTACAGCAGCATGGCACAGTAGTCGCCGTCACCATCCTGACACATACACACGCACAAGTCACTGTCATTTATTTACACATTAGAAATGTAATAATGGGTGCTGTCGAGTCAAACAAAATGAAATCTAGTTCTGGTTAGCTTGAAATACCCTTCAGCTAGAAAGCTAGAAGCAATTTCTATTCACTCAACTTGTTAGAATGAACACTAAATAATGAATATGTTCCTTCCAATGGGGATGGTGCCTAATTCGCAGTTTATGCCAGTCATGGGGATTCATATTGACAACTCTGTACACTACTGCACATGGCATTCCATCAATAGCTATGCCACCCGAGCTTCTAAAACAAACACTGGAGGAGCATGGTGCCTCATCTGTAATAGAAAACAATGACATGATAGCTGAAATTGTTCTCTGTGATAATAAAAACAATGTGGCTCTTAAGTACCTTGGCCAAAGGCATGCTGTGACTGCACAAGAAGATCAGAAAGAAGTGGATTTACCAAAGATAATCTCTTAAATGTATTTCTCCATGAGAAGGAGTACGCTGAATACAAAATAAGAAACAAAAACAATTAAAACCTGAATCTGAGAATGAAACAAACCCAAATGAAACAAGAGAAGCAGCAATTCAGTGGAAAGAATGAAAGTTCAGGGTGGATTCAGGAAAAGCATTTCAGTACTATAATATAGAAGAACAGCAAGCGAGTATAACCGAGAGGCAGAAGAGAAATAAGAGCTCCAGAGATAGCAATCCTGTGATGCACATTTGTCTCATCCTTCACAAGATCGCATGGGTGAGAGACCACATCTACATAAAGGTGCTTACTCTTCATAGCACCTGAGAAGGGGCAGAACTATCAACAGTGGAGGGGGGAGGGGAGCAAACAGCATCAGGACAGAAGTATCACTTTCAGAAAAAGATGGCAGCCACAACAAGAAAGGATGCCTCACATAAAGAGGGTTCGATTGAAGAATAGGCAGGAGCCATTTTAGACAGTGCAGCGGAAATAACAGTAATAGAACCTGAAGCTCAAAACTCTCCTGAACATGAAAGAGAACTAATGACCGTAAGTTTCCAGATAGAAACACTGGAGGGGCATTTAAATGTACGAGATTCATTTTACTACACCTCACATTGAAGGGATAAGGAAGGGACAATTTCAATTTTCTGGACTCTATTAACCAATTCTTATGATATCATTCTTGCTGACCGTCCCCAATGAGTTATAATGAATTCTCCAATCAGAAAGCAAGTTTTAACAGGATACTTCCTTTGATAGTGCCCCGCGCCCCTAGATGAATAGTACTCCAATAAATGGCAATTATTCCAGCAATACAAAAATCAGGGTGGTATAAAAGAACAATTCCACATAAAATCCCTTCTCAAGACACGGGTTCACAAATGATATCCAATGAAATAAGAAGCAAAGTTTGATTTAAAAAACATTTTAGATTAATTTCTGAATCAGGAAATAATTAACATGTGTCCATCTATCATGAACACCACTATTTATCCAGGGTTAAAATCAGATAACTGCTGGATATTGCTACCACGCTATGAACATGTGAACCAATATCCTAAACCTTATGCTATTGAGAACTACATAGTTTTAGGTTGATGACACAACTCACATGTAAAAAAAATTAAATCACAATTGCCGTAGTGAATGGGTTTTTCATTCTAGGCATAACTCCGAAATGATATCACTTGACATTGTTCACATTCAGGGGGACATAATACGGAAGCAGCAAATTGTCTCAAGAGTAACAGAATAGTGTGGGGGGTACTTCAGGAGGGATAATAGAGCATTTGCAAGAGGATATGTGTGTGGCCTCCTTTGTAGATGACATGTACACCACACAAGATGAAGTGGAAGAGCACTGTCAACACAAACAAATTAGTCATGATACTCACAGAAGCACATTAAAAATTGAACTACAGAAAAGCCGAAATATGCTTTTCAAATGTGATAAGAATTATTCAGTTCACGTGGGCCATTAGAGCTCTCATACAATTGCAACATTTCAAGGATTTCTGTAATTTGGCCGCTCATATCTATGCTGAGGGAGTAAAACCAGCCTATCATGCCTACATTCACAGGGAAATATTAGCAGGAAGAACATGCTCAAATCCTCACAAACCTACAGAAAAACGTGATTACTACTGCACTTTTACAAAAAACGGACAACAAAGAGAAATAGATAATTATGATACAATTCCTATGCAGGGTTCACGTAAATTGTATAAAATGAAAGCCAACTACAATGATCACATACAAATCACATTTATATTCTGCAGCAAAGGCGTGCTTTGCTCCAAAAGTTCTTGCAGCAGTGAGAATGGCTTATATTAAAGAAAGGCTTTCCACATTATTACAATTGTGCCTGTATGATCGTTAGAGGTAGTCACTAAAGTGAGCCTACCTAATACTAGAGTTTATGTTTGAGTTGGATGCAATGGGTCACAAGACAGTTTGGGCGTTCAATAGGAGTACGATCTGACACTTAAAACACAGCGATTTCATCAGTATCAGTGAAACGATTAAAAGACTGTAAAATATATATTATATGGATACCTGCAGCAAGCATACAAAATGATACTCTGCTGCTTGTGCAGCAGCAGCAGGAGTAGTATTTGAGGATTCAGAATTTAAAAAAAGAATAAACAGGATAAGATCTTATGTAAGTAAACTACAAAAACACCTGAATTAAATAAATGACTTTTCACAATGCGAAAATCAAACGTTTCAGTCAGCCTGGCTGTTGCTGACTCCTAATTTTGGGTACAATGTAGATTTAAAACATTAGGGATCTAATGATTACAAAGACTCACGAAGGAAAGACTAGAAGTCCAAAGAAGCCCTGGCTATGAATCGATGACTTCAACACGCAGCCTCCATTTGTGGATGTACAGAAAATACTGGCACATTGGAATGAGGGAATCCACTCAAAATACTCTTTCGCACAAAGTAGAAACACTTTCCTGGTCGCAGACTAGAGTCAACCCGGAAATACACTCAGCAATACAATCATCAAATGAAAAGACAGTCCTGCCTCCAGACTTTCCGGCGAAGTACAATTATTTCCTGGGATAAAATGCACTCCCTAAAGAGAGAACAATGGGAGTAGGTGGTTGAGACATACTGAATGAATTGGTTAGGTTTGAAATCTTTAAAGCAGCACATGAGGGAATTGGTTCAGCACACTGATGAGTCTCTGCTACTCTGGGTGTACAGCAAGGGAGTTACTTGTGGCTATTAATGTCCAGACTAACTCCGAAGTATGTACTACAGTGTGAAATAGAACAACTGATAAAACCTTTTTTAGATAACGAAGCTGGCAAAAACACCTCTAACGGGCAAAACCTTTTCTAAAAATTTACCTCAATAACATCGGTCAGCCTAAACCAATTATTACATAGAAATAAATATTGAAAGTGGTAGATTCCTGTAGTGTCTTTGTGTGGATGTGGCTGAACCACCAGGTCAGAGCTCACAAACTGCAAAAGATTTGTTGCATTTAGTACTGATGGGTGGAGTATATACCTTTCACTGAAATCAGGGCTGGCTTTTACTTCTACAGCATAAGCAGAGGCGCTTTTCGCAGTGGGATTTCACCTTCAATTCTTGCATCATTTAGGCCTGGGAGATAGATAGAGAGGTAATAGGATGCTTAAACAAGCCTTTACTGAGATGGTCTTCAGTTACAGTGGACCTTGGCTACATAATTAGCAAGGCTTACAGCAAGCTTTGAATAGCATGACATTGAATGTACTGCACACCATATGAAATACAGTTCAACATGAAGATATACGTCCCAGATCTTCAATAGAGGAGAATCCTCATGATCAAGTATGCCTTGATCTGGTACAATATTAGCTACAGCCTCATCAATGTTTGGTTTTATTGGCTGGATACCCAAGGTTGATTGAACTTGTAGCCGAAAAATTGGAAAAGAAACAATAATTTGGCCCTGCCTACAGGGAGACTGTGCCAGTCATTGTATTGTATTTATTTATAAAGTTTTGTATAGCACAGACAAGACCCTAAAGGGTATCAGAGTTCTTCACATTATAAGGTGAACAGGATACAGTTTGTAAAAAAAGACATTTGTTACATAAATGAGAGTGGCACGGTAATGCTGGAGTTATTGGTTGCACAATAATGCAGTGGTCAGGCCATCGGGAGAACGGGCAGGTGAGTAAATAGTGACAGAAGGTACAAGAATGGGAATCTTACCACAGTTGCTTAGAATGAAGAAGTGGTGACAGTTGTCTATGGACTGAAGCCACACAAAATGGCTCATCTTCGACAGTCAACTAGTACTGCTGTCTGAAACACTGCATACTGTTTAATAGACAAGAATGTCTCAAACTGTGTAATGGGTGGAACACGCTCCAAATGCAAAGCAACCAGGCCCAAGCGCAAATCAACACGTGATAAGCACTACAATGATTGACAGTTCTATAATGACACTGTGTTGCACCACCACTGATCCCTGTCTCAGAAGATTCAGAAAGTTAATAAAATAAAGCGCAGGAAACCCATTAGAGTCCGATTGAAAACTATCAGAGTGTGATACCTTTATTATAGTTCAATCAACTAATGAAGGAGAGATTAAAAGCGTTGAAAGTACTGTTATAAACACCCAATTGCTAATGTGGCACAGAAGATCAGGCATGCATTAGAAAATAATATGAAGCCTCCCATGACTTACTTCTGGATAGAATTAACAGTGATCTCATTAATGATTTCGGTGAAAGTGGTTATGTTTTTTATGCCAATGGTGACTAGTAAATGTACTACAGAAACTGAACTCAGTGGCAATTATGCTAGGCAAACAAACAGGACTAGAGTCATCAGGAGCATGTTAAATGAGTCTACAGTCAAATTATTAGCCAAGTGTACGAAAATACCCTTTATGCATGGTCACCCTTATCACTCCAACTTTTTGGTAGATTTTTTTGCTGATGTATCGACTCGGAACACTGGGGCACTACCGTTCAGCACCCACTGTATGTGCTCTGATCCCTAAAAACATGTAGAATGTGCTAATGTCTGAGCCAATGCTAATTCCTGATTACCATATTTAACTTACCTATAAGGCCCCACATATTTGGTACCTGCGTACTCAGGGTCTGTAATTTGAATGTCAGTAGTGGACTGCAGCGCCTATTATTCCACCACTAAATTGACAACACAAAGCATGTTGCCAGGCATGCCCCTGCAGCCTGAGTGTGCAGTTAATAAACTGTATATTCGTTTAGTCAAAAAAACCATTTGTCAGGACTAAACCTTTCCTTTTAAAACGTATAAGTCACCCTAAGAAGGCCCTCAATGACCATAGGGCAGGGGGTGCGGTATTTAAAAGTAGAAATGTGCCCAAGAACTTAGGACCTGTGGAATACAGAAAAAGGATTGTACCTGTTGAACTCATAGAGAGAAACTCCAAGAGCTGGGTCTGCTTTCCATTTGTACGTAGGAAAAAAGAGAGGACTACAAGGGATAGTTAGCTAGCCTCCTTTACAGGTCCTGGAATACAATAGATAGCAAGACGGCTAAATCTCTGCTGAGCCAACATGACCAATTTCAACTGGATTTGCTGTGGACCCTGTTGGAGGCTTCTAGGATATGGAGTCCTAACTCTCAAGTGGTACACAAAAAGTCCCCTTAGAAAGACTGGACACTTGGAAACGTTTCCTATACTTTTGGGGAAAATGAACCAAGCAATGTCACTTGACCACCGCCGAGCGGCTGCCACCGAGGTTGGGCTCAACTTGATGGTCTTCCCTACTGATAAGATCTTGACTTCCAAAACAGTTTCTAAGTCTGAACGTAGAGGACTTCACTGCGACCACCACTGAGCTGCACCCAGTCCACGATGACACCTTCCATGGACCATGACTTTGGACTTCACCCACTTGGAGTTTTCCTGCCATCAATGTTAAAAGGTTTGAATTTCCCACCTATGCCAAGGCTCCCACTGAGGTCCTGTGCTTCAGCTAGCCTCAGTCAACAGGACCCTCTTCGATCTAGACTGCACCCTGCCTGACAATTACTTCATAGAAGAATATTTATCTTCAGAAAAACAACTAAATAAAAATCAGAAGGTAAAACTTTCCACCAGGATGATCTTGGTACACGTGTCTGACCTGTGGTCCACTGTGGTCAGCCTTAATTTTTAACTTGGACTCAGTCTATCATAAGATTTCCACAGTTGGTACTTCATTTTTTTGGGTGCAATAAATATCTTAAATATTTTATAATCATATCCCTCTTTCCCTACAACATCTTTTTGTCACTTTGGTGTCTATTTGTTCATTAAAATTTTTCTTTTTTTTTATAACTTGGAGTAGGATTTTTATTGTGTTTTGTTTTGTGCTTTTTATCGGATTTGGTTCTGAAAAATGCTTTACATATTTCTCCTCAGTTAAGCCTGTTGGCTTGGTGCTACAGCTACCAATGGCTGAGCTCAAGTTGAAATTATTGAGACCTAACAGAACCTAGTAGGGAAAAGTGCCATTATTACTTGAAGAGGACTACCATCCATTTCAACTAATGGCCCACTTTCTTACACCAAACCACTGCAAGATGGTAGAAAATGGAGTCTATTGGCAGGAGTGGACTACCACAAGCAGAAAATGGGTATGTGCCACACAAATTTTGTCTGAGTCTAGAGGACCTCTTGCCAATGACTGGGATAGGAACACCACATACAACTTGCTTGCAGATGTACCATCTTATGTATGATGCAGACCATCATCTCAGGGTGAATAATAACAGAGAATAATACTGTTATAATCATGTTACTGATTTGTTCTTACCTATCTCATATACTACTAGGATAGGGTTTCCACATAATCAGTGATAACAATGTGCTGTAACCATGTTGGCGAATACATGAGTTTGCTGCAAAATTAACTATTTCAAAGCACCACCAAAATACAGGTTTGGCCCTGACACTTATTTCTATATTTAGAATTACACAAACAGAACTTATTTGATTCTTTCTAGACATAAAGTGATCTATTCATCTGTTTCTGAGTCAATATACTGAACACAGTTTTATAATATGAAATATAATTATATAATTATTCCTTTATAGAGAATGGGGACAAAAGAGAACCATCTTGCGGGAAGAAATACTCTCTTTCCAGTATGTTACTAGCCTAAAGATTACACTTTTCTAAATGTCACCATCCATGCAGATAGTGGGTTAGGCTTTGTTAATATTATAGTTATATTTCCTACAGTTCCTAGACAGAACTATTCACATGTTCTAAATAGTAGAAAGCATTAGGCAGCTACAAAATGAATGCTCTAGTTGCTAATCAGATAGATACAAGATTAATCTAAAAGAACATGCATTTGGACTTACACAGAAACAAATGTCACCAACGTTTTTCTAATGGAGTTGTAGAAGCACTAGTAAATAGAGTGGATAATGGGTATGGTAAGGTTCATGCCAGCACATATAGCACTGGGCAATGATGTGAAAATCATCTAATGAATTACCACTGGCTGCAGTAACACAAAGGACCCAATTACGATGTAAGTTGGGAATCCACCGACCACAGGTCGGAGTCTTTCTGACTTACATCGTTGGTTTCAAATCCTACAGCCTTAAAACGATGAAGACTGTCGGAATTGTAACCGACTGGTCAGACCGACTGGCTTCCGATGAGCTCAAGGAGCCCAGCAGCCAGTCTGAGGCCGTTCATAATCCCTTATGCACAGCGTTTACACTTGTGGGGATTATGATGCTGGTTTCCGACAGTCTTTTCATGCCGGGTTTTCCGACGTGGAAAGCCTGTAGGAAAACTACTTTGGTGGCCCCTAGCAGGGCCACCTTGCCACAGCGGCCTCCGGTTGGAGGCCTGGGGGGCACCTATCCTTGCCCACATGGCAAGCACTATCATGTGCCTGCCACACAGTGCACGGATGAACAAAAACACACATTTTTCTATGGAGGTTTGTGCTACGCCCGCTCCGATAGAGAAATTGGACTATGCAACCACACCATGTGTCAGGAACGAGACCACGGTGATGTCGTAATCAGGAACAAAATATTGAAGCATTTAATTAGTACATGCATGTGACCGTTTATCGCGAAGGGCCATAGAAAAGAGATTTGATATAGATGGAAACCTTAGAATGCTGAAAAATATATATTCAGTTTCAGAATTGACATAACCTGCTAGAAGCAAGAGCAAGGACCATACAATGCTGTATTTGCATTGCAATCTTTCTCATAGGCAATGAAATCCCACAGACCATGGAACCTCATTATTAACTACACATTTGAACCTTATGATCGAATGATCTCAGAGTTATCCCCATTTATTCCCCAATGAAAAACAAGTTTCACTTCATTAATTCATTGGCTCTTGAAAATATCAATAAATGTTTTACAGTTTGAGGGTTTTTCAATAAAAATGAGGCGGCATGTAATAATAAATATAGGCATACCATCATAAATTGTTCCCAGAAAATTCCATATTCATTACGTTGTTTGCTGGTAGAATAACCTGTATTCACCATTATTAAAACAAAATGTAACGCTAAACTCAGCAATTGATTATAATGCCTTCCAAGCAGAACATGCTGCAACAGACATTACAGATCTACTATAGACAGCTATTCACCAGTGTACATAGAGACTTTATAAACAATCCAGTACACTTCAAACACAAGTGGTTTAGTCTCACTGGTAAAGTAGCTGGTAATGGAATGCTGGGCGCATTTAAATAACTTCAGGGACAGCCTCACGGACTTTATGGTACTTCTATTTTTTTCTTGGAATGGCTCTAGTAAAACTAGAGGATGGAGCAGTACTCATTTTTATACTCAAAATGAATACATTAAATGTACTCTGTATTTCTAGAAGTTATTTCAAGTTTGAATCGGTAGAGCCATAGATTGGGATAATGCAGCTAAATAAAATCTATACTTAATTGGTATGCTTTTTTGAGATTAGCATTAGCAATGCTCTTGGAGGTTCTCTGTTTATAAATGTAAACTCCTCATATGAAATGTGTCTATGAGTAGAAATGACCTTGAGAATTCCATTTTGTAGGATAAAGAAAGAAAAGTATAATTAAGCTTTCTTGTGTTACTATATTTTGAAGAAGCATTATTCACTACTGGAATTCCTTCTACCATCCAAAAGACACACAAGGAGTCTCACCATCTTTCTGTAAATCCACAGATTCCCACACTCCACAGAAGTGTAAGGATTGGTTCTTCTAACTTGGAGAGGGTTGGGAAACTTGGGACATATTGCCCTTTCATTATTTCCTCACATGAACCCAATTTCACACATGCAGCTTCTCCTGGTCAGAGCTCTGTACTTCCTTAAAATTTCACTCACACATCTTTCTCCTTTCTACACCTTTGGACAACAGCACCGTGCACATTCTTCCTCTCAGGAACTCGAATGTTTTTTTTCTTCTGACGCTGTTACATGTAGTTTGTTATGCCTACAACAAATTGCTCTCAGCTTGTCTCTTATTGCCATGGTTTTTGTGATTTTTTAACATTAGTGCATGTCTTATTCTAACACCTAATTCTAACATCAATTTAACCTTTGTTATTTTCAGTGAATATTTTTTCTTTAACATATATGAAGGTTTTTGAGGGTCCTCAAAGCTAAGGTCTTAGACGCTAGGTTCTTAGAAGAGAACCTAATAATAACATCAGTTTAATTTTTTTTTCAGTACATTACTAGGTTTTTTGATCAGATTGTAAATTGGATCAATTGCCAATACTTCTCATGCAGCCAACCCCCACTACACAAGCTTCAGCCATGAGCAGTGGGCATTGATTGTGGACTAGAGTCCAAACCTTGTGTGAGGCCAACCCCCGGTATGCATGGTCTTCTTTTGTGGGTACCCAATCCACATTGTCTTCTCCCTTTAAAAAAAATAAACTTTTGAATACTGTGGTACCCTGCCATGCAAAATGATGGTAAGCTTGCACGGCGGTGCAGTACCATAGGGGGGTGATGCTTGGTCCCACAAGAGTACCCCAGTACCTCATGAGAAGGAAACACTGGGTAACAAAAAAAATACTGTGGTACCAGCAGGCCAAATATTTTGTTATATTAATGTGGGAGGGAATCCTCTACCCTGCCCCCTTATTCTTTTTTAAAAGCTTTCTCAGGACTTTGGACATGTCCCAGAATCCTGTATTGGCTGCTGCAACATTTTTCTGGGATGTTGAGGCTGGCCAATTAGATCATGAGGCACTGCGGCACCGTCTCGTGTACCACACTACCGCAGTGGCAGACAGGAGAAAGGGCACCCTCAGCCATTCAAGTATTTGTTTTCTAAAATTGGTATTGCAGGATCCCACGGAAACCCTGCTGTGCACAATGGTCCTGATATGGTAACTTTTCTAAGAGTTTAACACCTTCATGACAATCCTGAGCACCTTTTTAAATGCGCATTTCTAGAAAACTACTGAATTGATATACACCAAATGATGAAAAGCATGCTTTCTGAGTAAAGTTCTAAATTTCTGCCAAATGTGGTGTCATTCACTTCAATAATGTTTTTCTGTATCAGGCAGCAAAGCTTCTTATAAGAATTAAAATGGGAAGACAATGTTTTGTAACCCCTCATTAGTCCTGCACCCCACTCAGCGCAAAACTGATCCGTTAAGGTACCAAAGTTAGTGAACTTTTCTTTTTTAAAGTTTCATGAAAGTTCGTTGAATAAAGGCAAACTTATTAAAAAATACTAAAAATGCCTTACCAATGGATACTCTGATCTACCTATAACTACACTGGTGCTATTGCCACTACGGTAACATTAATGTTACATTTACAAACATTCCAGTCTTCAGCCTCAGTCTATAGGACTTCTCAATGGAAATATAGGACCACATTTCATATAATATATATTGCAAGCATAAATGCCATGATTTGTTCAGATCTGTGTTGAGTAAAACGTTAGGGGGTAGTGGAGTTTAAAAAGAATAATGCATTTACAATTTTGGCATCTGTGGGAAATTCTGCTGCCCACTACAGCAAAAAACAGTGGACAGATTTATGGAAAACGGCGTAAATCTGCAACTTTATGAACAAAATATGCTTGTTGAGCTTTGTGTACATTTGTTCAATAAAATATATTTAGATACCTTAGCCATTCAGTCTTCAAACTGTCATTCATCCTAGATTAAAAGACAGATTTGAGGATGTAAAATCAGAAAAAAATGATTGGACGAGGGTGGTTTTTCTTCCGACACCCACCACGGGTCTATAGACCAAAACCTGGTTCTGACAACTCAAAGGCTCTGTTTGGCCGTCTAAAAGAAAAATGTTTATCTTGTTGCTAGCATTATAAGATGCAGGCTCTTTCTTAGCATACACAAAATACAACTAAAAGGGTCTTGTAAGAGTACCTTGACCTCTGGGCACATGGAGGAGTCCTCTAGCATTTATTTATTTATTATATTAAAAATAATGTTATTGTAAATTTAGTGAACCTCCGTCCACGGTACACAAACCCAATAAAAAAGTCAGAAATTGTAATAAAAAAGTGGGTAAACATCACTTACAACGAAACTTTTACAACGCACTACCATTACAACGCGGTCATTACAACGCAAACTATTACAACGCATTGCGCTGGGGGCACTCTAGGATAGGGAATAGGTTAATTTACTATCCAATAACCTTCCCTAGTGTCCACGGGGACTGGAGTTGGAATAGTAAATTAAACTATTCACTATCCAACACCCAAAAGCACTATGCGTTGTAATGGTATGCGATGTAAAAACTGCGTTGTAAAGGCAGGCGTTGTAATAGCCTGCGTTGTAACGTCATACATCCAAAAAAGTGTGCAACCCCTTATATTGTAGATTTTCGGGTGCAGGTTCTGGTGAAAGGCAGCTCCTGCTACTAAGCTGCCCTGCATTTCTTCCTATGGAGGTTAGTCGTCCCTATGGGGGTTGGATACGGGGATTTTCCAAAGGCTGTGTGCACCACGGGTTGCCATCACGCAGTGGTTGTCCAGAAGGCCTGGATGAAAGCCAAGCCTAGTGAGCAAGCCTCAGATGGCAGGTGAGTGTTGTAGACCATACAATACAGGTATTCACTATAATATAGTGGTTTTGAGCCAAATACCGATTGGCTTGCAAAGAGTCATTAACCACCTGATAATTTATTTCAACCAGCAAGGGCTAGAGATAAAACAAGAAAAAAACAAAAGTTGTGCATTTAGCAGGTCCTAGTCCAGGAAAATTCAGGTGGTTTGCCAAAAACGAACAAATACAGGAAGTTCATACATATAAGTATCTGAAGATTCATTTGGGTCGAGGTATGTCCTTTACTGAACAGAAAAGAGCAATAAGAGCAAAGGCCCAAACACTTATATTTGCCTACAAACAAACTGAGTTGCCCATTGTACAGTCACCTGAAAGTAATGGCCTCTCAATTACTTCCTGCACTTGCATACAGTTTGGAAATATGGAACCGCTGGGAATTTGAAGTCTTAAATGAACTACAGATAAAAGTGTATAAAGCAATTTTTAATTTTCCGAAAAGTGCATCACCAGCACAGATTCGTCTGGAATTCGGTTTACAAAATCAGTAATTCCAGACTCAATTTGTTTTTGTGAAACTCTACCAGAAACTCTGTTCCTTAGATACTGGTTCTTTGAGCAACCTATGCTGGACTGAAATAAAGGCTCATTTTGATCTGAAAAAATCGTACTCATGGGGCGAATATTTACGATCAGCATTGGCAGCACTAGCATACAAGAGGTATGGGATAGTAAAATGGAAAGGGCTGCATTTAATAGAGTGTGTAACAGCGCTGCAAAAAATCTGTCCTTTTTTTAAGACAAAAAAATTACTGGTAAAACGTAAACACTCTTGGACAGTCATAAATTCTTGTTAAACCAAAACCGCAAGAGTTTCATGCTGTACTGGTTTGGAGAATACGAAACAAAGGATTTGCGACAAACATGGAAAGGAAAATCCCTAATTGCAATTGCCGTTTATGTGGATATCACAACGAATCTTTATGCCACTTGATGTGCGTCTGCCCTATAGTGAAAGAAGCAAGAAGGAGACTTTTAAAACCAATTTTAAATTAACTTAACATTGGTACCTGTAGACAAACCGTAACTTGTTGGAGGGGTGGAACACCATCCATCTCAATCTGTCGAGGAGCTAAGTTTCTTACCTTGATTCACAAATTCTTACGAATAGTGGACAATACAAAATGAATTATAAATGAGTTGGAAACCTTGCATGAATTGTAAAAAATGTTTTATATAAATGAGTGATCTTTTTATGAAATTTTGTTTTAAATATTTGTAAACAGTTTTTAAACACATTTTTAGGGATGTACGTTGTTACAACGCATGCTTTTAGCACGCATGCTGTAACAACGCGGTTTTTATAACGCATTCTTTTACAACGCATAACAGAAAGGGGTGTTGGATAGTGAATATTTTAATTTACTATTCCAACACCAGTCCCCGTTGACACTAGGGAAGCTGTTGGATAGTAAATTAAAAGTATTCCCTATCCTTGAGCGCCCCCCAGAGTCATGCGCTGTAATAGAATGCGATTTAAAAACCGCGTTGTAATAGCACTGCGTGCTAAAAGTTGCGTCGTAAACGACGTGCCCCCATTTTTAGTATTATGCTTTATGGTTGTGATACCCAAATAAATATTTTCTTGACTGAAGAAAAAAAAAAGTATTCACTAACAAAACAGTTAAATATTAGTTACGTTAGAGCAAACACAAAAAAGCCCTGAAATTCACCAGTTATGGTATGCAATACATAGCAAAACTCAGGACACGCTATGCAATGCACACTACTTCGTCAATACTGCTTGAAAAAAAACCTGTCTACCAAGTACAAAACATGGCGGTAAGCGCAGATTATGGTGTGCACCACATGTAGATGTATATAAAAATATACATATATATATTTTTTGTGGAGTTTTATACAGCGCAAACTAGACCCGAAGATATCAGAGCACTCTACATGAGCATGAGTTATGTTACAGAAGGACACATTCATTTTTGTTAGGCACGGGGAGATTAAGTGATTTGCCCAGAATCACAGAATGCATGGGGAAACATGCTTTTCCACGGTGGGTTTTCTGCCGTGGAAAAGCATGTGGTCTTTGGCGTTTGGGGGCCCTTGCGGGCCCCCAGGGTGTCGGGGGTGGGGGGGTGCACATGGGGGGTACCTATGGTACACCCCAGCATTTACATGTACAAAGCGGCAGGCACCGCGCGGTGCCTGCTGCTTTGTGCATGTAAATGTTAAACATGCATTTATAACCTTGCGGCGGGTGCTGCCTCAAGCAGCACCCGCCGCAATGTTAAAAATACAGGATGTGACCCCCAGGGTGGCGGTCACATCCTAATTTGCACGGAGGGACCGCCGCTGCCCCTGCGGACGGTCCCTCCACCTCTGGGGTGGCGGACGGATGCAGGTCCGTCCGCCATCCTAATAGGCCCCTAAGTTGGGATTTTAATGTTATTTACATATTTATATAATGTATATAACAATACTCACTGTGATTTTGCTAAATTTGCACATGCTGGCATTTATGCAGATATGATGTTGCTAATCATAATGTTTTTGCAAAATTTCGAAAAACATAAAACCTCTAAATATCAATGTCACCAGTGGACAGACTCACCGCAATGTTGAAGAAAGACTGATGCATTTCATGCCAGAACCCTGTGGCCCGTCCCTCTCTCGCCAGAACCGGAAGTTGAGAGGGAATGCTGGGAGTGATATATATATATATATATATATATATATATATATATATATATATATATATATAAAATACCTCTGATTGCAACAAAACTGGAGGGAGACATCCCTTTGTTTCAATATATATATTGAGACAAAGATGAGCTGCACCCATGCACATGGTGTGTGAATAATAAAATAGTTTTGAAAAACTTATCTGCTGCCGTGCTATTACTTCTGCCGACAAGTGGGTGGCAAGGAGAATCCAGGAATATATATATATATATATATATATATATATATATATATATATATATATATATATATATATATATATATATATATATATATATATTTATATATAATTATATATTATATATAATTATATATAATATATATATATATAATTAAACAAAGGGATGTCGCACTCCAGTTTTGTTGCAATCAGAGGTATTTTATTAACCACTGCCACTAATATGTTTCACCATCACCTGGTTCACGGTTAGGGAAGTCTGTTTACACTCTCCATTATATACTACTGCTCCCATGTGCCCACAATGAGGCATTCTGGGATAAGAAGTTTGTTATACTTGTTCAAACCAAAATTGTATACAATGTATAGAATTATTTACAATGTTGATATTCCAATTGTAACCATACGTAATTCTGTATCAACACTATATAATTGTGTGTGTGTGTGTGTGTGTATATACACATGTACATGAATACATATATTTGCATAAAACATATATACACACATATATGCATGTGTGTGAATGTTACGGAGTCCGGAATAGCAACTTTAGGAGTCAACAATATTTACAATACCATCTTTCTCTTTTAACTTTGGAGGAGTTTGAAGAATCTTCACAACCATTACAAATAAAATAAATTTGATTGGTTTAGGTTCAGCATTGAGTATTGTGTAAGTCGGTCTGGGGTAGGGAAATAAAAGGGTGGGTCAAAAAAGGACATTTTCAATTTTAACTCCCATCAGCATCTTTGCTCTAGACTACTTAAAGAAACAGTAGCATAAACGAATTGCACGAAACTTGGTATGAAACTAGAACTTTACTAATAGGAGTACCTTTGCTTGGACTAATATAAATCTTTTTACTAAGTTTTAGGAAATGTGGATTACAGAAATGTGATAGGTAGACTTGGAAGGGTTATAAAAATAGAGATATCTGGACTGCTGCTTTGTGCACAGTCCTTAATCTTTGGTTTACAGACTATCTGCATACTCAAGCTTAAACATTAAAGGCAACCCATTGGACAAGGGTGCTCTTTTCCAGACACCTTTTTGGGTCGCTTACTCAAAACCAAGTCTGCGGTACGCAAGGTTCTGATTGGTTGGTTTTAATAGTAAAAATGCTGTGCTGGCCATGATTACAGATGTGGGGTATAGTCGTTAAATCATGATAAAAATATTTAAGGGCCAGATGGCAGAAGGCTTTTATCGCCGAAAAGCGTTGTCTTGGTGCACAGTAAAGGAATTGTGAAGTCTCCTGGTGTGCTGCTCCTTTGTTATATATATATATATATATATATGTATACATTTATATATATCTATATATATAAATATAAATATTTTTTTTGTATCCTTATAAAACTCGAGAATTACACAAAACTCCTGAAAATTGTTCTATTTCGGAATAAATATTTAGGGCCACATTTTTTTTTTTACGTTGCATGCTTGCTGTACTCTAAATGGATATCTCGATTTTTCAATTCAGTTTTCCATGCCTTTGTGTATCTATCTATCATCCATCTTTTGCGTAAAGTCAGTCATCATACCTGCTTTCTGTTTGTATTTTTTGTTACCCTGGCACAAACTTTGTGGGCCTGGCAGAATTGTCAAATTCCCGAATGGCAGAAAACATATTCCAACCTCTTCACCAAACAATGGCATTTATTTCATTATTGAAATTGAATTACTGATGCTCACAGCTTTTGTGCATACCTGTTTAACAGACAAGATGGCTCTAAATGTGATCCCTCTGAAGTCTGACACCATTTTTAAACGCAAATATTACAAAACAATGCTGACCAGATTTACACTAAACCATACAAACCACACTTCTGAGCGTAGTTTTACTTTCATGCCAAATTTGGCATACATTTTTGTAGGGCTTTGACTGGAGAGCAAACTATTAAAACAAAGAGGATGTGGTATAACAGCCAGAGCTGCCGACTTTGGAACTGGGGAACCAGGTCTGAGTCTCAGCATCAGCTTCCTGTGATTCCGTGCAAATCACTTAATCTCCATGTGCCTACAAAAATGAATGTGTTCTTGTGTCATATAACTGATATAACTGGTGCTCATGTAAAGCGCTCCAATACCTTCGAGTCAAGTTTGCACTATATAAAATTGCAAAAAACAATTTAATGGAAAAAACTGCAGATTCTTTTTTTATCAGTCAAAGCACTCCTGCAGAGCAGACAGAGGTTCACAGCATGGAGGGTCCTCTTCCAAAGCACACTCCCCCATATCATGGCAGTCGGACAGTAGCCGGACCACTCTTTTTAACCCTTTACAGTCTGGAGGTGGCCAGAGAGACTTGTTCCTTGTATTCTGAATCATAGATGGTCGCTCTGTTTTACCAGTGGAAGGTCTCTCTTACTCATGACGAATCTCTGTCAGGGTTCTTTCAGTTTTTCTCGGTTAGCCCTTGATGTTCAGCGGTAGTCGCTATACTCAGGCTAGTAGCAGCATAGGAGTGAATATTTCCACAACCCGACATCTTAATAATCAATTAAGAGTTCACTCTCTCCGTGAGGTAACAAACCTAGAAGAATGTAGATGCAGGCAATTCTTAATGACCACAGCTTTCTCTGTTATTTGGCTTTTTGCTAATCTGCCAACAGCACCAGATGAGCTACGAAATGCCGACCAGGCGAGGAGGAGAGGGGTAGGCTGAAAATGCGGACGCAACAAACCACAGAATTGTCTCTCCTGACCCACACCTCATGGCAAGGATTCTGCACGTATTGAAGAAAGACAGAGAATGGGTTGGCCATTGCTTATTCATTTGATTCACTCTCACAAACTTCTCATTCAAACCAGATGGTAATCAGAGGCATGCCAGAAAGATGAGCCAAACCTATAACAATTAGGTATAAATTAGCTAGAGTGGATCCCAAAACTATCTGAACATTGTTAAAGCAGTCGCTTTCATCATGGTCGACTGGTAGGCCACAATGGAATCAAATTAAGCAACGATTGAGACATCCATCCTCACTGCCTTAATGTCAGATGACCTCATGAAGATCCAAGACAGGAAAACATACAAAATAAGCTTCTGAGAAACTAATGCCGATGAACTCCCTATACTATGGATACGCATGAGATACATGTCTACTAGATTAATCTAATCACACAGATCAACATATTAGTACCTCATAGTTACCAGAAGACTCTTATGTTCATCTGCATGCCCTTCATTTGAGTCAAACAAGAGCACTTTTTTGTGTGCAAGTCAATACCCAATAGGGCTGCAAACACAGCGACAGTGGTCTGACTCGCCTCCCTACGGACAGAGACGCTCTACAGCTCAGTCACTCTGGGTGGACCTGGGACCCCTTGGCTTGCATTTGAAGAGTCTCCTCTCCTTTCACAAATATGTTGTCTTCTTGCAAATGTGGCTGAACAATTATATTGGTTACCAAATTCAAAACAGTGATGCATCTTTCTTCTTCTGTGACATTTTGTAAGTTTTGCTAGAAAGCATTGATTTTGCGACTTTTATAATCAGAACTAAAATATTATTAAAATCAATGCATGTATGTGGGACTAAAAAATATCAAAGAAGACACACAGAAAACATCCATGGAGGTGTCATTAATGCCCACTTTCTTGCAATTGGGCGCAATTTGTGCCTTTGAGCGGGCTCGTGCTGATTGGCCTTCTGAAGGGTATTATTAGAAACCCATTTTCAACACAGGCGTCACAACTTTCTGCAGATCTTGGCGTGCCAGGTAAATGCAGGCGTCTGAAAGCACAGCTGGAATAATGGCTCAGAGTCAGTTATCGGCTATCTCTCTGCCTTCCCTCACGGTGTCCAGCATCGTGCGGACGCAGTGCTGTCGAGCAGACCACAGGGGGCAGCCTGAGCAGAGCTGCAGAGGTGGGAGGGTCAATAGAGAAGGACCACAATCTACCCTGAGAGCTGCCTCCCTGCCCTGCCCCAGGAACCTCTGAGCCGAATCCAAGGCAGGCCTGAAGCGCACAATGGCAGCTGAACAAGTCACCAATCCACTGGCAGCGACCATCAGTGCATGGGTCCAGCCTGTCTGAGTATGCGCTTGTGACAATGGGTCATAGCATCTAATTCCATCACGAGAGTCTGCTATGAATTAAAAATAATATTTTAAACATGGCAAATTCAGAAGTTCACACACTCTTTATCCAGTATTAAAATAGTCTCTTTTTTATGTAGTCACATTTTTATACACATTTATAATAAGACATGCATAACAATATTACATAAGCATGAATTATTAATATCAACACAAACATTTGTAATTAAGTGATTTCCAGCAGCCTAACCAGGCACATATAAAATAACATGATGATAACACTGCGGTTTATCGAGTAGCAGAACACAACGTGATGGAAGCCGTGGCGCGTGCATAAAGCGCGCATGCACCGGGGTTGCGTCCACATTAACAGACACAGTAGACGTTCCCTTTTGCAAGCATTCACAGACACTCATCACCTGTGAACGACAAGGGAGACATACAGACATGGAGGGACAGGTGAAAAGAATCCATGTATGAGTGTTGGGCTCAGCGTCCGGGGCACGTAGTTGCAAGGGTAGAAAAATTCTTCGAAGGGAGAAAACTGAGGGTCCCTGGAAATCAGTGTTCAGGGCTAAAGATACAAAGTGTACCAATACGTGGGCTCCATTCTCCTATCCTAGACTCTCTGCATAGGTATGGGCAAGCAGCCAAGACTGAACTCAAGCGAGGTGGGTGAAGCAGTCTACATACTGTGCAACAACTTTATAACACTGGCAACATGTAGGAATGTCCAGCCAAGGTTGTGTTTTATCCAGTCTTTTAATATCTATTTTACATTAAATGCACAATCAGATCACACCAGAGAATAGAGAGGGTGAAAAACACAATTCACAAATGTATTAAGAAAATGATCCAATAAACTGGTAAGCTCACAATGAGAATGAGAATGTCTTTAGGAAATAGTAATCCAGTTAAAGAAGATAGTCATTTGACTATGTGTAATGGAAGCAGCGTTTTCAGAGGGACGAGACACAAGGAGACAACATTGTTTTCTTGAGTGGTACAAAAGAGAGTGACTGATTAAAAAGAACTCGTAATTTATTAACTTGGCGGAACACACTGGGGGGACTGCCAAGAGTTTCAGGCCTCCATGCCAAGGCCCAAATTGAAAGGAAACACCCTAAGGACAAGACTTTCGTTTTTATCAGCGCTCATGCATAGAGTCCTAAAGACTGCAAACCCTGTCTTTTTAGTAGGAGTCAGGGGCCACACATAAGGCCATTTTTATAGTAAGTAAGTAAAACTTTATTCTACTTTTCACGAAAATCACAAAAGTATACAGAGTAAAATAAATAGAAGAAAAACGCTGGATCACATCCACTACAAATAACAAGTAGAAATATAAAATAAGCAAATAGTGAACTGAAAATCTAAAAAGAATGTTAAGATCACAGCATAAAAACAAGCGAAAATGGACAAAACCCACTTAAAATAAACATACTAAAATTCAGTGCCCGTGCATAGCTCCAGATAAAAAAACTCTGGAAAAACAGATGGTGGGTGATTTTAACAGTTGGAGGAAGAGAAAAGCAGGCCTCACTTGATTGAAATTCATGGGCAGAAGGAGTGGACAGATAAACTTGTAACGAAGATTGTTAAATCTTGGGCATGTCATGACAATGTGAAGTGTCAGGGAGAGATGCATTGTCACAAGAACAGCTGGAAGGTCCAAGACTTTATGCCAAGACCCTTCAGACATCAAAAGTTGATGGAACATGTTACATCTGAAATGGGTTAATAACCTGTGATTAAAGTTAGACATCTTGAGAGACAAATAGAGCTTCATTACAGCAACAGTGGTGCATGGGGCGCTTGTGAAAGGCCGCGGCCTCTCGTTTCGCATCTGCTCTTTCAAAAAAGGCCTGCTTTATCCATGCACTATCCCTTATTGCTATATGTTCTGGTTCAATAAAAAGCTCGGGACGGACCAAAGAGTTTAGGGTACATCTGATGAATGAAAGTCTGGATATATTCAACATACCGTCCAAGGCCAGATAGTCACGTAGGATGAGCCTATTAAGAGACTGGTCCTCCTTTAACCAGCTCTACAGCCAGAGTAACAGGGAACACAGTTCAATTTGGTTATGTACTCTAAACCCACTTCCTCATGTAGCATTTCGGAGCATTTTGGAGGGGGTGCTCGGTGGGCATTGAGTAACCCTGGGCATAGGACTACGCTACGCTCGCGGAGAGTGCGTAGTTTGTGCAACTACGCGCTATGTGAATTGCAAGTAGCACAGTGCAAAAACGCGTAGCATAGCGAGCATTTTTTGCTTGCTCATGGTCCTCAACATCAAGTTGGCGGCTGCAAGTGAGCAAAATAACATCCCGGCCAGACTTTTTCCTCGTTCGCGAACAGCAACATCAAGTTGCCGATCGCGAGCGTGGAAAATAAACCTCCCGGGGAGGTTCTCAACGTGGGGAGGTCAGGTTTCTCATTGTGAGTGGTCACAAATGCTTGCGGCCGCTCACGATGAGAAACTACCAGTCCGCGTTGAAAAAGCTGCTACTCAAGTACAAATCTACTCGAGCGGCAGAAAATGACCGCTTGCACTGTGCAAGATGCGGTTTGCAATGATTGCACAGTGCAGACAAGCATCCGGCACTGTGCAATCAGTGCGAACAGCATTTTCCCTACCGCACTACGCAGTCCACGTAGCTACACGTAGCGTGCGTAGTGCGAAGTGCACTATGCCCAGGGTTAGTATTGAGAAGACCTTTCAAGAAGGAGTTCTCAGTGATCTTAAGCTAGGAAGAAGACACATAACCCCCTGAAAAACTACAGCTAATTTTGAAGTAACTGCTAATGATGTACTGCATTTACCGAGATGCAAAGAGGCAAACTGTGCTGGGGTGTAAGGCAGTGTGCTCCCAACCCCCTTCTATCTGAACATCTTGTTGTAATTTTAACTACAGCTCCTGCCATGTCTTCAATGGCTACGCTATTGTTTTTGGTTTGGGGTGAAAAAAGCCTATACTTAGGTTGGGCCAGTGGAGTAGCGTGGACAGGGCCTCAGGGGCGGTTGCCCGGAGCGCAAAATTCTTAGTGGCCAAAATGTTAAAAGAAAAAAAATTGGCGGCAGGGTTCTCGCTCTTTAAAATTTTTTTCTTTTAAAATTTGTCACCCTGACGCGGGTTAGTGGTCGCAATACTTGCCTTGCCCCAGGCGCGCTGTGCCTAAAAATATACGTTTTTAAAATACCTAATTTCATAGTTGCGTGCTCATCCTTATCTGTGTATGGGTGGAAGCTATATTAATCGAGGCGAACTGGTAGTTTTTAGTGGAAGATGAATTGTCATAGCTTTTGCTTCCTGCATAAACGAAATATTAAAATATCGTGTGGATATCTTCTATGAATATGTACATGCATGCACGCACCCGTTTATCAGTAAGGATGGCCACGCTTATGCTATTGCTAAGACAATTAAACACATGACAAAGTCAACAATATCTAGACAATATCAATCTGCTTTGAGCACCCTCGGGGGGTTGCTCTAAGCCCCTTACTGAAGGGCTCTTGGAAAACAGCGCCGAAGCTCCGGCACATTAGTAAAACACAAATCCGTATGGATTTTAGTCCCACCTCCCCAGGAACACACTTTGAACGCTCAGCAAATGAACGCAGTTTACAGAAAAAAAGAATTTCAAACAGAAGGATTAGGAAAATTAATTTGAGTCCAAAGCAATCATCCTAGGATAGGATTCCACCGGGGGCCGGCGCGCTTAATGGCAGCCGCGGGACCCGGTGCCCTGCAGGGGCCTTCTCGGCTTTTAAAGAGCTGGCGGATAAAGCCGCCGGGAGCTGCTGAGGTTGAAGTCTGTTGACGCACTATTTGCAGATTATTCTCATCCTATCACGTTTTGCACAATATCTCACTTAGCAGTGCGCGCCTAAAAGCCGAGCTACACTCTTAAAGCGCCCGGTTTATGTCTTTATCGCAATATTACCGCACATTAAAAACAACTAGAAACAATCCTTAGCAGCTGAATGCCATTTGAGGTCACATGACGACACGCGTCGTTGACACCAGAGCGGAGCAGGGACGGGGAACGTCTGTCTGTGGAGTTGTGACCAGACACATGCTAGATGCGAGGGGAGGATGGCGAGCAGGGCCGGACTGGGAACCACAACCGGCCCTGTAACAAAATCGGCCCCCATGGGCCCAAAACCGGCCCCCACCCGTGCGGCGCACCGGGGGATTGCCCAGTGCCCGCTATGGCCAGTCCGGCCCTGATGGCGAGCGATCGCACTAGTGTGCTGTTGCACCAGCATCACAGGCGCTTCAGCAAAGCCAGTTTGCACAAATGTATGCAGCACTCACTGATCGCCCTTGAACACAATCTTTGCTCTCCTAGAACCACATGAATGACTTTGTCGGTGGGTGCAAATGCCTCTGCGTCATTGCACCAACACCACTGTCCTCTCGTGTAATCTAGACCCTGGTGATTTAAAATAATCGTTTTAGGCAGCCCAGAACAGCACTAGATGGGAGAAAAGCAAGATAGGCAAAGAACCTCTTTAGCCGGTCTTTAAAGAAGGGACATTTGGATCAACCCGGCTCTGTTCCACATAAATATGAAATACCCTCCATTATAAATGGGGCGGTGACTAATAGAGCGAGCGCTGCGTTCCGACGTCTTCAGGATATTAAAGCAGCCCGGATGTGGCGGCGGCCTGACCTTCGGGCACCGGCCGCGGGATGTCAGGCCTCCGCACAATTAGCGGACCCCCCTCCCAAGCACAGCATCCTTGGGATGAGTTCTCGGCGAGAGCACGGGGATGGCAAAGACAGAGCCCGAACGCCTTCTCTGCTGCGTCCCAGTCTTGACAATATCTCAGGGCTAATTAATTCTATTAATGGATTATACATTATAAACGGCTTCCCCAGAAACGATTTTCACACGTCTCTAGAATTAAAATAATAGCTTCATGAATATGCAAGGCCTGGGTGACATATTAATTTTCTTCAGACCAGGTCTATCATTATCATATTCACACAATTTTCCTTTAGAAATTCAATCGCTTTCTGGGCTGAATGTACATTTATTTTGGTAAATACTTTTTTCATAATTTGAAATACTTCTATTCCTACTAGGGGCGCGGCAGGTGCTGCAGCACCCCCAGACCTGGAGGAGGATCACAAAGATAATGGAAATAATGAGGCCTTTCAAGCAGTTTTTATTTCATGTAGAAGTGTTTGTTCCAATTTAGTGAAATATTAACTGTGATTAATAAGAGCACAGAAAACATATTACTACAAAGCAGTACACCTTTCTATGTCATGTACATATACGTTTACATTAAGTGGCTTCAAAGCCCTGGCCACCACCCTCAGTCAGAAAATTGTCCCAGCAAATGTATCTATTTTATTTTTTGTTAACACAAGAGGGGACAGGCATTAGCCAGGACCTCCTATTGACTTTATATTGAACCAAATACCATCCCTAGTTTTTTTTACTTATCCATTGCATATGGAGTTCTGCAGATTCAGATCCAATGTTCAAGTAAATGGTTAGGATCCTCTAGTTCTGCACTCCTGTGGATCGATGAGTTCTGCACTCACCGAAGTCTGGATAGATGTACTGACCTTCCTATTCTGCCTGGAGTTCAAACATTTTGCTGGAGTTCATACCATTCACAAACCCAACTACTGATTTCAGATGCACAATGACCATTCTCTGCTTAAGGGAGGATCTGATAAACACTTACATATCACCAACTACCTACCCCACATTTACCTCTGGATGAAAAATTAGCTGATCAAAATCCGATTTTTTTCTTGCTTGTTTTTTGACCTGTTTCCACTAACTGGCCTTGCATCTTTGGAGGTTATCATCCATCCCCACAGAGTCCAGACCATCTGAAGAAGCACCTTGGACTCATCTTCAGCAATGACCTTTCCTTTCACTCCGAAATCAATCTATTGTTGAAAGGTGTACATTATCAATAACGACACATAAATAAGACCCTTTACTTCCTCTACTCAACTCTTCGAAATGGCCTCTTAAGGGCCCAGGCCTTTAAACATTTAGATGACTGTTATTGCATCTATACTAGTCTCTGCAACAGCAGATACTGAACAGCCCCAGAGTGTGAAGAAGAGAGAGCCACACATGCGCCAGGCTCCAGAGGCATAGCTAAACTCCCTCCTCCCCAAGGCTCCTCTCTGCCTTTCAGTGAAGCAAGTAGATGATATTAAAAATACATGCACCATCCCCAAAGCCTTTGGGGCAAGGACCTACTACTCTTACTGTCCTTCGCAGCAAACTGGTGTCCATTCAGAAACGGATGCTGTGATAATCAGACCCCATCCATGAATCAAAGATAAGACAGAAGAAAGATGGAGGAAGAAGTGTAAAAGCCCAAAGCACACATTTGAAACAACCATCCACATCCCCTGAGGGTCAAACCTAATTACCTAAAATTCTTTTTTCCCGTTTTTGTCTTAACTCCAGGTAAGTATTTCATCACAGGATCACAGTTCACTCCTTTCACCACCATAGATGTTTATCTCCTTTAATCTAACAGGTGTGGGATAGTATTCAAACTCCTCATTGGATCTAAAACCACCATCATCTCTGGTCGGCTTAACAAAGGTGAGCAGAGTATGATCCCAGATTGTTACAGATCCCCTATCTAAAAGAGACGGAGAGGTGTCTATCTAACTCTTTCAAACTGGCCTTCATTCTGGTTCTATGTCCAGCAGCTCTCCATTTTGATCCTAAATACTTAAGCTCTTGAGTCACTGACACATAACACAAGATCTTTACATGAAAAATCATAAAGGGACTGCACAAGGCAGCTTAGAACTACTGCGGTTACTAGACACAGACAAACCATGAAAAACATTATGAAATAATGTAATTAGTGCAAATAACGCCACATCTATTTCCAGCATTTTTGCACCTGCACAATGAGAAGTAGAGAAAACATTAGAAACAACTTTTCAATCATCCAAAAATATGGAAAAGAACTTATGAGACCTACATATAATAAACCATGCGCTCATCCTTACCTATGTGGGCAGGAATTTCAAACGAAGGAAATGTCTCTGTAATTCGTACCTATGAGCATAGTCTGGGTTTGTTGCTAGAGGAATAATATGACTTTGCTTTAAACCTTGCCCCGTCTTTCAACTTTAATCAGTGAACACCCATCTTCGTTATGTAACGACAATATAAAGTGAAATCAATTTGATCCATTTTTTGCTCATATAGCAAACTAGGTTAGAGCAAATCCTGTTTGCTCCACTCGATAACCGGAAAATGCAAAGTATATTTGCTTAATTTTTTTGCAAGGGGGAATGAAATGAGGTAATATGGCCTTACATTTCATCTCAAGTTACTTTCAGACCAAATGTCCAACTCCTCTCTGTACACAGAAAGCTGCAGCAATCGGCCAATCAAACTCGAGCCAGTAATCAGCGCCATTCCAGGTAGAGTCTCCGGCACAATTATCGTTCATGGTCTATTTACCAACAGTCTGAGATGCAACTTTGTTATAAAAGCGCCCAATCAGCCTTAGCTCAATTACAAGTTAATGAGCCAGGGATATTTTGTTTCAGAGAAGTAACCCAATTAAAAAGGTCTGATGCAAACACGCACACAGGACTTGCTGCCTATTAAACAGCATGCCGAGCAAAGCACATTTTTAAAATATACCGGTTATAATATTTGAAACCGGATTTGCATGCATTAACTGATATATTATTGCAGTGATATTTCTCTACATAGCATGCAAATTATTGTGGCTTGAATATGTTGGATATTTCAGCATTGAACTTGAATCTTTCGGGTGTGAATACAATTGGAACTGGGCACCGTGGCTGCTATGTGTGGCTGTTCATTATTAATCACACTGTGGATTTATACAATGGAATATATGTGCAGTACAGGAGCAACTGTACAGGGTGCAATAACACATTCCCAGGTAGTTAATGCTCTCCTAAAACTTTTGTAAACATTTGTATTTTACATTTTGATGCCATATCTAATGAGAACTACCATTTTTAATGCGGTTAGTAATAAGAAAGCACCACCTACAACCACAGTTGCAAGCCAACCTATTTATTTATTTATTTATAAAGCTCGGCACTCATCCCGACCTCGGGCCGGCTTAATACTTGTCTGCCTTTTGAAAGTAGGATGAGAAAGTTCACAGCATCTGAAGGTGCTGTACTTACTTCCAAGCACTCAGTGTCAGTTGGATGTTGTCTTTGGTCAAAAAAACAATTGGCCCATGGTGTGGTGCCTGTGGCCTTCTGGCATGCACTGTGTTCAGTGCTCCACAGAGTACTCAGAAGGCTGCTGTGTCACCTGAACTCGTGTCTGCAAGACGGCCAGTCTCCAAGAAGAGAGGCAACACCACCTAAAGTCTGCAATTTCCTGGAGTAGCTGAGGGTCTGCCTAAGCACATAAAGTCTGCCTGCTGAGAGATTGGAGGAGACAGCCTGGTCCTACAGGAGGTGAGACTGTCAAGAAGCAAAAGCCCAGCATGTAACTGTCATCTGGAACACCCAGAAGTAGCTAACTGCTAACAATGAGCAACGCCGCTAGTGACCTGTATTATTATTATTTTTTTTTCATATTTATATAGCGCAGAGACTGTCACCCAAAGGGTATCCTGGCGCTTTGACTTTGACCAACCATACGCGATGTTATACTGCCACAATCTTTACACTATCCTAGGGAAGAGGTATGTTTTTAATCCTTTTTTAACGGAGGAGAGGTCCCCCTTATTTCTCAGAGGCAGGGGTAAAGAATTCCACAGTTTAGCTGCGGTGAATCTAAAAGAGCGTCCACCCATCCGAGTCCTCACAATTTTAGGAATTACCACCAGACGGGCTGACGAAGAACGAAGAGATCTGGTAGGAGTATACCAGGAAAACATCGCCTGCAGCGGAGACGGACCCTGACCATGAAGGGCCCTAAATACTTGACATAATGCTTTAAAATCAATGCGCTGGACGATTGGCAGCCAGTGAAGGTCCATGAGCGCCAAGGAAGAGGAATCAGAACGCCGCCTAGAAAGAGCCAGCTTAGCAGCCATGTTCTGTACTCGCTGCAATTTACCCACTAGGGTAGCTGGCGCACCCAGAAGTAGCGCGTTGCAGTAATCAAGCCTGCTTAAGATGATACTACGCACTACCTCTGGTCAGGCGTGAACCGGAAGCAAGGAGAGAATCTTCCGCAATGTGCGGAGCAGCGTCATACACGTAGCCCCAGTTTTGTTAACAAACGTGTCTAACTGTAAGTTAGATTCGAACATCACACCCAGATTTCGAACTGAATCTGCCGCCAACACAGTGCCCTGGAAAGAAGAAGGCCAAAAGTCCGATGGCAGAGGCCGGGGAATGCGATCCATCGAACAATGCAGTACCTCAGTTTTTGAGCTGTTGAATTGCAGGGAGTTTTGACTCAGCCACTCCGCGGTAGCTGTCATGCAGCGATGGAAGGTCTCCTGCGACACAGCATCCCTACCCTCAAAAGAGAAGATAAGTTGCGTGTCATCGGCAAAATTGATGACCACAATGCCAAAGGACTTAATCAGCCTGACCAGGGGGCGGAGGTATAGATTAAATAGAATAGGCCTTGGGGTACGCCCTGCCCCACTTTTTTGATGTCAGATCGATAGGGCGGCAAGGCTACCACCTGGTGTCTATTATCAAGATAAGAGACCAACCAGTCCAGGGCCAGGCCGGACACCCCAATTTCCTCTAGTCTCCTGACCAGAATGGCATGGCTGACCGTGTCGAACGCGGCCGACATGTCGAGCAGCACTAGAAAGGTTGCTCGACCAAGGTCGACACGCGAACGAAGGTCATCCAAAGCGGTCACCAATGCGGACTCAGTTCCGTGGGCTGGCCTAAAGCCAAACTGAGCCACGTCCAGGCAGATGTTAGTCTCTATAAAGCTGGACAGATGTTTAGTAGCCAGCTTCTCCAAGATCTTAATTGGGAAAGGAAGCAATGAAATAGGCCTGTAGTTCGCCGAACAAGTAGGATCCAATGTATACTTCAAAAGCGGCGATACCATGGCCAACTTCCAACAGTCCGGAAACAGTTTCCAATATTTATGTGGTAACGGGTCAAAGGGCGAACCCGAAGATACCCCGTCAGCTACTGAGCAAAAATCCTCAAAGGATGGGAGGGGGAAGCTGTTCAGCCGAGCTTGCCTACCATCCACCTCCAGGGTCCTGATGGTGGTCACCGGTACAGAGTTAGACGTAGCCTGGGGTTCAGGGGTGGACGGAGTATCAGAGGTCTCCCAGTCTCCTGATGCAGTTCCTTCTGTGAGCTGAGTAAAATGTTGTACACCAAATGGTCATCATGCAACCACACATTTATGCCACCGACCTCGCGTTTCTTTTCTCTCAGTTTCCACTATTTCCAATGTAAGTAACCCCAGTCCAATATGGCCACAGTTCTCGCGCGAGATTTCAGGGGCCAAACCTATTAATTTCTTGTCCTCCTTCAGTAGCGTGACCTCATAACCCAACCGCCACGCTACCGGCAAGGTCTTATGCTCGTGCTTCACACTACAAGCCTTGGCGGCACAAAATTGCCCCTGCCTCACACGATCTTGCCAGCTCCCCTTGCGGATGAGTCTCGTGCAGTAACCAAGTCCTAGCCTGCAGTCTTTTTGTTAGCAAGCAACTCCACCTAGCCTCGTGCTACTCAATCCGGTAAGCATGTTCATGAATACACACACTACCCTGTAATTTTAATTAATTAACTTAAATCACTTGTTCATTTCATAAACATGCCTCACACTGTAAACTAAAACTTTTACCCTTAAAACTATCTATTCTACCTTGAGCCTAAGTAGTCCTTCTCCTTTACTTTAAAAAAAAAGTTATAAATATTTATATATCTTAAACACACACACCCTGCTTCTGAAAATTAGAAGTTTAAACACACTAAAACATATTATCATCCTCAGCACTCAGCAAACTGTAAAACTCAAAGTAAGAATTCACTTATCTGTTCAAGAGCAGCATTTAAAAAAGGATGAGAGTTCTATGTAGGAGGCGTTTATGGAAGATTGAAATTTCAGTTCTGGATTGTTCTTTAATGAAGTTCTTCAATGGGGATGCTGTTCAGGAGTGGCACATAAAAGGTTCTGCTTAATGGTACCCTCTGGTCTTGTAACGAAATCTGAATCATTCTGGAAGCTAAAGCTGCTTAAGACAAGTGCCCACCAGCCAGGAGTTTACTGTTAGAACGCTAACCTTTGTCAATATGAACATGTTGAGCCTGAAGACTACTGAACTGACTTATGAGTCAACATTGTGGTAACTCACAATGATCTGCATATGTGCCTAATCATCGTCTATCTTTGCTCTAGTCACTCCAAATGGGGTGACTTCCCCAAAAGAGGATGGAACGCCATAGAAGGGTGTGTAATATTTTGTTCTTGTTGTATGATTATGGTATTTACATTTAACCAAACTATGAGGCTGGACAGTATATTATTGTGTCTGTTTGACTGTTTAATTTTGAGCACTTCCCCTTGGACAGGGTGTACTTGGCCCCGTTTGCAGACCCATAGAAGGACTGACCCTAGGACACCTATGGAAAATTACCTCAACTACTAAGGTTGTGGCCACTAGCCCTCATCTGCTCTTTAGCCCACTGAACAGGTGGGCTGGCAACCATCAAAACCAAAACTTAAAAGTAAACAGATCACTACTAGCGGATGTCCTTTCTTATATCATACATTTTCCTTTGCATAGTACACATATAAAACAGACATATAAGTAAGGATTGCACCAAAATAAATACCAGTGGAAATGCCCAAACCCATAGGACACAATTCACAAAGCAAATTGTGCACAAAACCTGAAGTTAGATGTGTAAAAGGCTTAATTTAGGAATGTAAATTCATTTTGGTATTCTTAAAATATGAAATTACAATTATGTTGAAATGGAATTGATGCCCGGATTAACCTCTTCAAATTAAAGTCAACTGATATTAACTCAGGGAGCAGTGGGCACTGCTCAACTTCTGTGGCCTACTTTTTCCATATTTTAATTAAAAGATATCGTTAAAGTATTTTTTTAAAGTAAATATTTGAAACAATTAAACATAATTAAGAAGCCATTTGTTGTAAACCCCACATTAAGGGTATACAACTACTTCCAGAACTGAAATTGCTTTTTTATAAATTGAGAGTATGAATTCTGATATGATCTGAAGCATTGGTTAGACAATTAGTAGGCTTTGGACTCCATTGTGGTAAACAAAGATATTTCTTCTTGGTCAAAAAAGTTCAGCTAGTTCCAATGTGACACAGAAAAAATATTCCATTAACACTTCTGGCTGAAAAAATACAAAGCATGAGTCTACAGACTGATCATCCCGAAGACACCCAGATGAACGGAGAAGGGATATCCAGTTTGTTGATCTTTTAGTATGTTATGTCTTTTTGGACGTTATAAGATCGCAAAACCCTTTTAGGTAACTATATTTTTATTATTTTCAGATAATCTTGAAAGAAAGCAAAGCAAGCACTCCTTGTGAGGATGCACTTGTAATGATAGAGGAAACAATGCTATAAGGTTGTCTGAAACCTGTTGCACAATAAGTTTAATTCTATGAAAACTGAATTTTTAATTTTGGTTTCAAATTACCAACCTTGTTAATTGAATGGATGCTACTCTTATCTTAACTCAATCGATGTTGTACCTCTTGGACTGAAGTTCTACCGGTCTACTAATTATTATACTAGAAATTATGTAACCATGTATGTGATAAATGTAACTATATACAAGAGCTGCCAATCGAACGAAAAAGCAGTTCTCATTATATCGTATGAGGCAGTATGAGAAAGGGCATTTTTTGGAGTGCCCTGCATGCTTTGGGGTTTTCACGCCCATGCAAGCAATGCCGGTCACGCTAGGTATCGGAGCATGAGAGCGGCGGTTTTCGACATGAATTACGGAGGTTTCCTGGAGGCGCCCCGAGCGGATTTTACCGGGGGAGCTTCAGCATCTGCCTGCTCGCCCGTTTTCTAACCCGCGGGTGGGACTTCAGCATCTACGCCGAAGCCTGACTACTCCCTGCTCGGCTGTTCGGCTGTGCCCGTTGGTGCGCTGGGTAGGGCTCTTCCCAGCTCGCGCTTGCAACTGTGCCATTTCCCCCCCCTCAGCATTCGTTTACTTATCGCTGCTGCTACGCTACACTGAACTTTGAGCTCATTCTGCCCATTGCTGGTCTCACTTTGTCTTTGAAGGAGAGAAGAAAAAAACCTTGCTGTGACTCTGCCTCTGACTCTTGTTTGGCTACGGAGCTTGCTATCCCCCATTGCACCTGGCATACGGAAAGATCGGGCTTTAGCATTGGTGACGATGTCTGGGGAAAAAGCTGAGCCGGAAGTTTATTTATTTAATTATTATTTTCTTGTGAATGACATTGCCACTGACCTGGGAGGTCACTATTTGGGTTCCAGGACTGCCGCAGCCCGAGCGCTGCTTCTTTGTTGCCACCGGGCTCTCTGCCTCCCTGCTGCCAGCCGCTTCCCGACCATCGCGGCGAGCGGCAGATCGGGAACTACATTTCCCAGCACCACTTGCGCCTAGGAAGGCGCGTATCCTGTCCCGCCCCCGGAGGTGC
Organism: Lissotriton helveticus; assembly: GCF_964261635.1. Classification (NCBI taxonomy): domain Eukaryota; kingdom Metazoa; phylum Chordata; class Amphibia; order Caudata; family Salamandridae; genus Lissotriton; species Lissotriton helveticus. Next base: position 498,637,057 of record NC_136063.1, read on the forward strand.
GTTTAAGGCCAGCGCGAACCCCCGCGTCGCTAAGCTAAGCCCGGGCAAAGGGCGGGCCCTCTGTGGCTCGAGAAGGACGGGGACGGGCCACACCATTGACATTTCCTTCCAAGAGGTACTGGGACTCCCCTTAACATTTCTATCGACCTACTTTGGCGATTAGCAACATAACATGTCTATCTGGGAGGAGCTGAACACCCTGTGTGGAACTAAATATGTCCCGGACACATCACCCACTATAAGCATGGCCACCAATCCAGACGATGTAAACGCCACCTTGCAGATTTCACCCCTTCACTCTAATAAACACCAATCCCTAGCCAATGCACTTCCGGGGGGGCCTAACACTAAAAGGAAGCACGATGAGGACATTGTAAATGAGAAGCAAGCCAAAAATCAAAAATTATGCTCCAGTCTCTCTCATCCACCCTCCAACTTAATCACAGTGTCGGGGGATATGGCACATGAAAAAATAGAAAACCGTCCATCACCCCTCCAACCAACTTTATTTGCCCAGCTAGAGCATTTATTTACATCTCTCATATCACCACTGGTGGCCAAAATTAACGATCTGGGGGACAGGTTATCTAGTATTGAACTGATAATCAAAACGCATATTCCATCAAGTACCAAACCGGTATTATCAGACGCTCCTATTCCCCTCACTATCCCGGAAAAACCCAAGTTGAATTCCCGCAAGAACGCCCATTCGCAAACATTACCTTTTACAACAGGCTTTAAACTGCCCATAAAGCACTCGTTAATTAACCATATTGAGGCTAAACCTGAACCTGTTAGAATGCCACGAATTAACTTACCCCCTGAAGCCACCCCTTATGTGACTGTTGTATCTGGGATCCCACCACTAAATCATGGAAAACATGAAACACATCAAGACCTGTTAAATAAGGTTACGTTCTGGTTACAGACCAATAGACCTCTGCCACCTGACTTAGATGGGGGATCCTAAGCGTTAGGAGAGTGGGGTGGTTGGGCGCATTGCCAAAATCCATCCCTGGGGACTTGGTGCTAATCAAATTTAAGCACAGGAAAATAGTCCCTTATTTACGATCTTGCAAACATAAAGAGGGGGATGGCCCAATTCGCATTTGGGATTTACACGACTTCTATCCGAGCATTCCACCTGTTCAGTCACCAAGAACAGCAGTAAAGAATTATAACGTTTGGGGCGGGGGACTCTGTGCATCTAATGCCCCTAGCCTCCTAGCTCCTAACAGATTCGAACCTCTGTTGAAATACTGTACTTCTTGAGCACTACTCACAAGAGCCCACCCATAAGCATCCAAACCATTTAGAAAAATTGCTGACCGAGCCCAGTTTGGTGATTTTCCCTAGATCCCTATTCCACTAAATAGCACTGAACGTATGATTCTTTCTTATTTTTGATTAGCTGACTCGTTTTATCAACTTAATCATGTTTTAACAATTGTTATGTAACAAAATATTGATGTTTTTATTTATGTTTTGCTGCTGCTTTTATGATTTTAAATCAAAAATCGAATAAAGCAAATCTGAATCACTGCTGGTATTTTGACTTCATGTGCAGTGACACTGCCTTGTGGTTGTTACTGTGGATATGCTCCATCCCTATAGCCAACTGCCTTATTTTCAGTAAGGCCATGTCACACTGGCCCAGGAAATGTGCCATTGGCTTGGAGGTTAAACCTCGCATGCAGGCTGTAGTGTACATATACACCACCCACAAATATGAAAGAAAAGTGCCCTGCATTTTGTTGAACAAAATACTTTTATATATTAGATAAGTCACCCTTAAGAGTGCCCTATAGTCTGCCAGATTATAAGATTATGAGATTAATGTATACAACTGGGATATGCTAAGTATTAAAGAAAAGTGTGTTCCTAGAATAACAGCTACAACTATTGTTTGTCATTGTGTAGGTAAAGTGGAACTTTGCTATAACGAAGCTAGATTGTACAAGAGTGTCTACTTTTACACTTTTGTGGTTAGGAAAATGCTACAAACGTGTTACAAATTTCCTTTTCAATGCTTATCGACAATCTAGTTCGATGGTGAAGGTAGATTTTTCAGATTTACATTGGAATGGTAACTTTTAAATTAACAACCTGATAAGGAGTGAAATATGCTCTGTGTTAGAAATGGGGACTCAGGTTGGCAGTGGTTTGCACCCTATCCAAGTAGGGACCAACATTCTTGTCAGGGTAAGTGTAGTGCACACTAAGGGGCCGATTACAATGTCATTAGAAAAGTATTCCCATCGAATCGGGTAAGAAATGCTTTCCGAACGATCAATATTCGGGGAGTCCTACCGACCGATTACAATGTGTCTGGATGCTTACAGACTCGGTTTGGTCCGACTTGCATTGACTTCAATGGGAGCTTGTGTCCCAAACGAGAACACAGGCTCCCATTGAAAAAAGTGGTGTTTGGGGAAAACCTTGCACCCTTGGGCAGGCACCCCATGGTGCTTGCCACATTGTGCATGGTTGGAAAGAGGGTTACCTTGGGTACACCATCGAACCACATTCAGCTGCCTCCAGGTGAAGAGGGGCCCGCAATGGGTCCCACGAAGACCGATTCCAAAAGCTGTTTCATCAACGTCAAACCGATTCGGAACGGCTGGCCAAATCGGTCATCGTCCTCGCTCGTTCGGAAACCATCTACACTGGTCTGTACTATTCAGATCTGAATGACTCGGGCTTACTTAAATTCATTCAGAACCGATTCAGGCAACCCGAACGACTTCCTTGCATCGTACTCAGTCGTCCGGAAAGGTGACCGATTTGGTAGGAAACAAGGGTTCCGAATCGGATTCGACAATACAGAATCCCATCCAGAGCCCTTCCTAACAACATCGTAATCGCCCCCTAAGTGTACCTACACTCACCCTCTGGGAGCTTGGATCAGAACAGTCAGGCTAAATTAAAGAGGCAATGTGTATAGTATTTTTGTGCACACACACTCACTCACAAAGAGTAACACAGTGAAAACACCACAAAAGTACTCCACACCAATTTAGAAAAATAGCCAATATTTATCAGAGTAAAACAAAATCAAAATGACAAAAAACTAACATAGTCAAGTCAAGACATGAGTCTTTCAATATTAAATGTAGTTATAGAACCTAGAAATCAATAGCTCCAACTGGAGCTATCTGGTTGTGCTTGACCGAGTAAAATCCACAAGATAAGTCCGACCGAAATGGAGCGAGGGCTGGTTACACGAGTCACATGTACCCCAGTACAGAACAATGAATGCATCAAAGAGTCAATGATGGTGTGATACGCTGAGGAGGTGAGGCTCTGGTTCCTTACTTCTATGCAGGTTGTTGGCATGTTGGCGCTCGGGGAAGATGCTTTGATACACGAGCAAAATAGTGGTATATATCAGTTAGTAGGGTCACTCTCTTCCAAATTAATAATGTATTTTTTATAAGTAGCAACAATGTTAAGCAGTAGAGGGAAATTCCACCAGCTCGTGGTTTATCCTAGGATGTTTTGCATTTCAGCAACTTTTTTTCACCGTGTGAAGGGGTCCAATATGCTAATTTTTTTAAAACAAGCCATCCTTCTTTACCCACAGTGCTTCCTTAATTAATCCAGGACTAGCCCGAAACATGACAAACCACTAGTTTGTCGTTTTTAGGTGGGAATTTGTGTTAAGCAGTCTACCTAAATTTCTATTCAATTCTATTTGAAAAGGTGACAGCTTGAAGATTAATTTTGGAAGTGATATAGATTTGCAAATTAAACTCCCAAATGTTCAACATATTAAAATAAGATCTGAGCAAAAGTTTGATTACGCCAGAGTAATCAGAGTAATTTCAGTATCTTTGTGTACTATTTTGATGAGAAATTGCCAAAACGTATGCAAATGTGGTGAAGCAGTGTGGGAGGTGAAGCAGTGCTCTCATCCCTTTCTGTTTGAAAAGGCTCCCTTCAGCCATTGAGCTGACAAGCTTGTTGAGATGCACTTGTGCGTCAGTGAGAGGTACTGAGACCTGAAAGGATTGTGGCAGCCTGCTCAGCAACCCCTGATTAAATTTGTTTTTATCTCTACTGATGATGGATGATATCCAGAAATGTGTGTCTAGAGATTTACAGCGCTAACCTGCACCAACTTTGGTGGAATACTCCAGTAGAATTTCAAGTAAGCATGTACCATGAACTGCATTTACCTCAATGCTAAGGGGTGAACTGTGCTGGGAGGTGAAGTAGTGTGCTCCCACCCCTTTCTGTTTGAAAAGGCACCCCTGACCCATTGAGCTGACAAGCTTGTGGAGATGCATCTTTGCGCTTGTGAGTGGTACTGAGACCTGAAAGGATTGTGGCAACCTGCTCAGCAACCCCAGATTAAATTTGTTTTTATCTCTACTGATGACGGATGATATTCAGAAACATGTGTCTAGAGATGTACAGCACTAACCTGCACCAACTTTGGTGGAATACTCCAGTAAAATTTCAAGTAAGCATGTACCATGAACTGCATTTACCACAATGCTAAGGGGCGAACTGTGCTGGAAGGTGATGATTAGTGTATGGCAAACTTCTTACATGTAGCTGTTTTCATGTGAAGAATCTTAGCCCTGCCATACTTAACTCTACTGTAAGTGCCTCCTTATTGACAAATGAAAGTACATTTCTAGGGGAAAGTTCAGAAGAAACAGAAATCATAAAATCTACTTATTCATACGTTTAAGGAGTATCTGAAATTCCACTCATGAACATGACATTTATATTGTTTGCTTACTCTGTACACAGGCATTGTGAAGTCAAAAGTTAACTATGACTTGTCACTATAACTTTGTATTGGAATAGAACTCTTGTTGACATAAACACTGAGGCATAAATATAGTTTACAAAAACACTGGATTTAATAATAGAAAATCTACACAGGATATGATTGCAAACAACATGTAGGATAAAATATTTATGTCAGACAATATTTATGAATTTCATATTCTAACATACAGCCATTTATGATCACTATGTCACGTTTTCTTTAAATTCTGTTGGTTATTTAAGTGACATCTAAACTGTAATGACGAAATTTGATATATGTTTACATAGGCAGTGCTAGTTTCCATGTATTATTTAAAGATTGCGGCCATCCGCAGCAGATGGATAGATAGATAGATAGATAGATAGATAGATAGATAGATAGATAGATAGATAGATAGATAGATAGATAGATAGATAGATGATTCTTATTGATAATCAAGCAAAAGCAACATTTTCTTTAGCACAGCCTTATTATTTTATATCAAGTGTCCTAACGGCCTGAAAACATTGCTAGACCAAGACATTTTTCCGTGGGGTTAGAGAGGAAGTATCCTGAGGGGCAGATTGTTGACTTTAAATCCTCAAAGTATATTGGTTTTTCTAATCTGCGGAGCTGAGCCAGGTTATGAATCCGCCTGCACACAAACAGCCCACTCGTCAGAATGCCATGATAGGAAGCACATCAAAAACACATTATTTATGATTTTATAAACACCACAAATGCCAAAAGGAAAAGGTTCAGTCGTTTCCAAAATGCTGATGAAAACACACTAGCTGCTTTCAGAAATTTCGTGATGGGATTGATACCAGAGGAAGCATTAATACATATCCCACAAGGAACAGAAACAAATATCAGAGAGTGTATATTTATGCTTGCAAAACCTCATACATATACCAAAAATGACATGCCTAACACATCTGATTTATTATTAATTCAAGATAAATGTGTGCCACTCATAGTATTTATAACCTAACTAATGGTTAACGCCTATCAATTTTTGTTCTGCTACAATTTATTGTACAGTGTCTTCTTATGCCTATTTGTATGGCACACTATTCACCCAAGAGGGGCATCACACTGGGAAATCCCTACTAGGTTCAATATTTGTCCTGTGTGATATTCAAATGATGAAAAATCAAATGTCCCAGCTGTGCAGAGTTGCTGTATCTTGCCTAATTATACCATTTGTCTCACTGTCAAAGAACACATCCCTAACCTGGTGCATGGCATGCCAGCCCTCACTATGCCTTGGAGGCTCAAGCTCCCAGAGGGACTGGGAACTGATTTGGTGGTTTGCAGTAACCATTGACCGAGAGAAGGCCTGTGCCCCCTTGCTGCCAGTCAACAAAAAGGAAATACTTGTTGATGATGGGAGACCACTAACCTGCTTTGACTACTTTGCCTGCTATGACAAGGCACCTATTTAGTAGTGTTGCAAGATAGTTGCCCTGCTTCCCGTCATTCCGTCAGTTCCACCAATGACTCTGCTAGGCACTGTATTTAGACGGCTGCTTAGCTCCCTGTCAACATGAATGCTTTGTTTCTGCCCCAGAAAGAAATAAGACACTATTTGGAGGTTTTTTAGGCTAAAGAAAATCCAACCTGTGTCTCACTCGTTGCCTCAGTAAAAATGTAAACTGCATCTGGCCCATTGCTGGGACGCAGACACACAGATAACTCTGTTCTCCGGCAAGGACGCCAGACACGGTTTGTATTTTGTCTTAGCCTCAGAAAATCAAAACACTGCACCTGGCTTCTTGCTGCAACACAGAAAAACTTGTCTGGGCATGGGACCGTCATCACTAAGGGTTTCCTACCAACCCTATGCCTTTCTGTACACTAGACCTGGAGGATTACACCATGGTATGGCTTGTGAGGTTGCTACCAGTTTTTCTTAACCAGAATTCCAAGCACAGACATGAGTAAAAAAACAGATTTACTCACACTTCTAAAACAGAAAGCTCTGGATAATGTAGGGAACAGCAACACACTCACCACCTAGTGTTTCCAAATATCCACCAGTAAAACAGTAGCTTACCTTATGTGTGAATGGGCTATCGCAACTGACAGGCCAAATATGTGACCAAGTAAATTCAATATAGTGCTAACTTTGATCACAATTTTGGCCTACTACTGTTCCGTGAGATAGGTCCACCCACACATGTGGGCAAACCATTTTTATTGGGAGAAGTGTGGGATCATTAAATGGTACCCTAAACTGGCAATTTGCTCGCAGAGGTCTCCAAATTTCCTAAATTCACTGTACCCAGTTTATTGCCTGTGGGAACCATGAAACCATAGAAAACCCATATATGTCTTGTACCCCTTTACTCAGACGTCTAACAAGAACAAAGCTGGGGTTGTGTCTTGATATGTTTCTACACAATGAGCACTGGGCAGAATTATCAGATTTTGGAAACAAGTGCTGAAAATCTGACAAGCGTCACTTTCAGTGCGAACACTTGGCCAGCCAATCAGGGTGTGGAAAGTCTGCCATTGAGCAATTAAAAGCTTGCAGCTGTTAATCAACACGGTTGTGATACCTTTAAATTCTTTAACTAGAGCACAGGAATAATAACTATGGCCAAAAAAACAGGTACTCTTAAATAGTATTTCACTTGCAGCTACTTTGCAAATTTCCAAAATGCAGTCCACCTGGTTTATTGTCGAAGTCAGTGGCGTAGGAAGGGGGTGAGGTGGGTGCGGGCCGTCCCGGATGTCATCACTAAGGGGGGGGAACAATGGAAAAAATATGTGTTTTAAACACATATTTTTACCATTTCGTCAAGCCAAGGGTGACAAGAAATTTTCCGCACCACCTGACCTTGCCACGCCACTGGTCGAAGTGTACCCATAACCTATGAAAAAAGAAAAACAGCAACAAAGCTAGGAGTCAAGTCTTGGCAGGAATTTGTTCCTGCATGTGTGAAACTGGAGGAAATCGCCATATTTTGGGGAAAATGCTAAGATTTTAGCACACTGCATGTTCACAGTATTTGACTGACCAGTAAGAACTAACTTGGAACAACAAATTAGCTAAGTTGTTCAGAATTCGAAAGTAAACACTTTTTATATTTTCCATATAGTTTGCCTGAGTGTGCATGTTAATAGGGCCTATTAACATGCACAAGGTCTTTAAAAACCTGTGAAGTGCTCGGGTGCGGCTGTGAGCCATGAATAAAAAAAAAATCATGAAGAAAAGTAAAATAAAAAATAAGCAGTTATGAATAGAAGACATACATAAGGGACTTTTTCCACACAAGTGCAGCAAAACACTAAATGTCAACAACAAAAACAAAACGCCCACTGTACGGAAAAGTCGGACTTCGAGCAGACCCAAGCTGCCAGCTTCATTCTAGGGTCAGCTTAACAGAAGAGTTTTCACCAAGGCCGGAGCTCAACTCCTTTCCTGCACAACCTTGATTTCCCCAAACCTACATTTAAAATAAAGTGAAACGTCACTCTCAGCAGAGGGCAGAAACTCTTTGATTCTAAGAAAGCAATTACGTTAATAAATAATGGTAGAAAACATCCTTAACGCTTTACCATGCAGCTTTTGCAAACTTTTTTTGTTGAGCAAACTAGAGCCAAAGGTATCAGAGCGCTTTACATGAGCACCAGTTGTTTTACAGACGGACACTTGCATTTTTTGCCTTGTGTGTGTGTGTGTGTGGGGAGGTTGTGTGTGTGAAGGTTGTGTGTGTGGGGGGGGGTTGTGTGTGTGTGGAGGTGGGTTGTGTGTGTGGGGGGGGTTGTGTGTGTGGGGGGATTGTGTGTGTGGGGGGGTTGTGTGTGTGTGGGAGAGTTGTGTGTGTGTGGGGGGGAGTTGTATGTGTGGGGGGGTTGTGTGTGTGTGGGTTGTGTGTGTGGGTTGTGTGTGTGGGATGTGTGGGGTGTGTGTGGGGGTGTGTGGGGTGGGTTGTGTGGGGTGGGTTGTGTGGGTTGTGTGGGGTGTGTGTGAGTGTGGTGTGGGGGGGTGTAGGGGTGTGTGTGTGGGGTGTGTGTGTGTGTATGGGGTGTGTGTGGGGGTTGTGTGGGGTGTGTGTGTGTGGGGGGTTGTGTGGGGGGTGGTGGGGGGTGGGGTGTGTGTGTGGGGTGTGTGTGGGGTTGTGTGTGGGGGGGTTGTGTGGGGTGGTGTGTCTGTGGGGTGGTGTGTGTGGGGTTGTGTGTGGGTGTGTGTGGGGTGGGGTATGTGTGTGTGGGGTGTGGGGCCTGAACCCACCATAGGTGGGTTGGGCTCGCTCGCTGCGCTTCCTCGCGTTACCGTGTCCCTGAATTTTTTTTCACAAAAAGGTGTGTCACCAATATGAAAAGTTTGGAAAGCTGTGTTTTAGAGGTTCCAAACATGATTCCTTAATGTTGTGCCTTTTTTCAGAGCATCTTTGTATGAGCTTATTTCCAAGGACAATGGGTCCAGATAAATAGTAGATATGTGGCAATTACTTCAAAACTCCAGTTTGCGCCTAAATCGGTATTCACGCAGAACAGAAAACGAAACCCTTAGTACCAGATGAAATCAGAAACTTATGGGTTGCAATTTATTAGGTGCAATAGATAGCACCCATTTTTGAGCTTGTCCCTAATAATGGGGACTAACATGTTAATTCATGTGCATACAGCACCAAATTACATGTGTCCCTGTAACTATTAGGTGTTTTTCCCTCATTAAATGTAAGCAAGTTTGACCAGACGGTATTTATCCAGGTGAAACTGTGGAGTACACTGTTACCTGCAGAACTCATAGTTCCAGTATTTGCGAAAACAGTGTGTACTACACGTACCAGAATTATTCATAATTACATAACGTGCATTTGTAAAGCACACGGTCACCCAGAAGGGTATCCTTGCGCTGAATAACCGATGTTTAATGCTACCCCTCTTAACGGCACTCATTTTATCGGCCTCAGAAGGATGAAGGGCAGAGTGGACTTGCTGGGATTTTAACCTGTGGCCACGAGGTCCAACACAGGCCCCTACATTGGACACATTAGTCCACTAAGCCACCAGAACCAGCATAATAAGGACCATGGAGAAGTAGGGAAGATCTCTGCCGATATTCCATTAGTTGTTTGTCATGGGAACGGGCAGTCCAGATGCTGTTTCAGATGGTGTGAGAGAACCGTCACGTTTTGGAAATATAGATGACCCTTCATATTTCAGGTATGTGCTCGGTGTAAGACCTGTGATTTGGCCCTTTGTCCAGGAGAATATAGATTTTTATTTGGACTTAACAGTTTTCTAAGCGTATGCCACCGAGGTAAACACATTTGATTAAAAAGATACTTATTAATGGGGAAATGGTTTGAGGTGAATGTGGGAAAGAAATAGGGTGCAATAATTTATCATGATAAATAGACATTTGGAATAGATCGGTCAGCTGCTCTAGTGTAATGTCTTTTGCGAACTAAAAGCCCAGAGCTAAGCTGTTTGTGATATGATCCATGGCAGCAATATCTCTCTGGCATGATGTATTGCTTAATTAAACTGGATGTTAGTCAAGTGTATGGTAACACTTGTAAACCTCCTAGCGACAGAGGTTACATGTCATTTCAAATGCAGGCAGCCAGCGCCTAATATGCCTGTCACGAAAATCACATTTCTTCCCTATTAGCAGGGTGGCCCATAGCCATTTTCTGTCATTATACCTTAATGCGAGGGGTATATTTATAGGTCTTCGTAGGCGTTGTCTTGATGCAAACACTCTAGAAAGTTAAATCATTAAAAACTCGTACAAAAAGTTACTGGTGCCACAATATTCCGAAGCTACAATTAAAAATTGCGCCAATGCATCATCATTTTTGATATCGCTGTGATAGAGAAGTTTTTTTGTTTGTAAATCTCGCTATGAATGTTAATCTGATGAGGCTGTGAGAGGCTTGACTTTGCCTCATCTATCTCTCTCTTTACGTATGTTCTGCCATTCAATGTGCAGCAGGAGGCTTTCTGCACCCATTGGGATCCCTAGAGGTGAAATAATGGCAATTGACTTTCCATTAGCATGCCCAAGGGCTGGTTAAATCAGCTGAAATGTAACATACTGCCCTAGTTATGAAGGAGCAGCAGGCGCACTGTATGCTGGTTTGGTCTAATCTAAGAACTAATTCAAATTTGAGGTATTCTGTCACTTAGAAGTACAAGAATGTACTGTGCAATTATTCTCAACTTCTTAGCTATGCAGGCAGTGCTTAATTTGTGGCGGTGGTTTCCAGTGCTCAGCACCGGCACTATAATTGCCAACCGCAGCACTTATGGCTGTTTGCCACATGGTGGTGCTGCTGTCTAATTTAGAGAGAAGCACACCCATTGTTTATTAGTTCAAAATACATTACAAAGGACTAATATATTGCGTCCAAGCTATTCCTATAGCTTTGGGGCCTGGAAGAGTGTGAAATGTTACACTTGTAGGAGTGTAATTGTTAGAAGTTGTGTTGGTACTGTCGTTGGCAGCACTGTCGGGGGCAATGGGCAATGCGAGCTGTGGTAGCATCCTGCCAAGGGCCCTGGAACTTATTGTTTTACAAATTAAGAACTGTATACAGGTTCCCTAACATAGCATACAACTGACCACACTTATTTCGTTTACAGGACCTCTTGATACATGAATGTCAGCTCTCAGCCTACAGCTGTCTACCTCGTTTGTTAACTTGAGTTCCTGAAAGTGCAAATAAAAAAAAACGTGGGGAATAATGTTTCTTTTTCAAATAAGCGTTGTCTTGACAGAGTCCTGATATCAGTATCAGATCTCCTTCATATTGTTTGAAAGTTGGAAGCTGTATTTGCTTCAATTCATTAGTTACACATATCACCTCTAGAATGTTAGTAGAACATACGCATAACTAGTCATAGCCAGACATATGTATTGTTTCTAAGCCAACAACAGATTATCTCAGCTAGCACTTTTTAACACAACCACATACACATATATCAATAGAAATACTGCAATTCCACACCACACATATTCTCAAATATAGTTAATTGTATTGTCAGGTACTCTAGGCTTGTCAAGTGCGTCATAGCACTTAGATATCAATTCGCTCCTTCAATGTCACGGCCAACAGTTAAGCTTAATAGAGAAAAACAGACAGTGGGTGGCTATCAGGTGAAAAAGGACAGATATAAGAGAGAACACAGCAGGGCGTGACGGATCAGCTCAGGTCTGCGTGTTCCCACAAGTTTCTGCCTTAACAAGTCAGAATGGGCACATGTCTTGTAGACTGTAACATAATCAGATATCATAGACAGGGAGCATAGGATTGCAAATCCCTCTGACCAAGTCTTACAGACTGTCTGATGAGGGATCATGGTAACTAGTCCATGGGCTACCTGGAAATAGCCCAGAAACCTTCACCTTCTAAAGACTTTAATCAGAGATTTCAACACGTCATCTAATAGGAGTATGTAGAGCTGTAAGGAGGCAAGAAGTAAAGCAGGAAGACCAACGCTGAAATTCCGGACCACAAAGGACCAGAGAAGGGGCAAAATAACAAAGGATAGGTGGACAAATGGGGCAAACTTTAGGGCACAAGAGTAGCCCTCCAGCTACCTATTGAGAGGAGTCCTGTCTTATACTGCTACAACCTATGTCCCTGGAAGTGCTGATGCATGCTTGCCTCCAATTGGTTACTACTGGGAAGTTTTTACTACTTCCTACAGCATTGTCCCATCCGGACGACCCAACCTTCAATAACTTGCCTACCAGGGACACTCGTCCTGCGGTTGTGTAGCTAATCAATGGAATGATGTGTACCTAGTATATGTAGTCTAAAAGTTATCACAGGTGAGTGTAGGATCGTAATGCATGTGAGATCTGATGATCCTGACATATAAAATGTAAAATCATGATTTGGGTATACGGTGTTAAATAAGAAAATCACGCCTTAAGGTTATAGGGGCACATGCATCAAAGGAAATTGCATTCGCAAATGGTGCGAATCGCAAAATTTGGCCTTTTGCGAATGCAATTCCCATTTTTGGGATGCATTGACATTTTTGTAATTTTCGCAATTTAAGAAAACGCAAAATTGCGATATCTTAAATTGCGATTGCATTTAAGGAATCTCAAATTGAGATTCCTTAAATGCAATGCATCGAAACTCTAAAAATTTGCGAATTCGCAAATAAGGGGAGCAAATGATCATGAAGTTGACCTTCATGGTAATTTGCGAAGACTTTGAAAAATGCACTAAAGTGCATTTTTCAAAGTTCCCTTTTACACACACACATGCCCTTGAGGCATGTGAGTGTGAAAAATGTACTTCTAAGCAGATTTCAGGGGTGCGACAGGGTGTCCTTTGGACACCCCTGCACCCTTGAAATTGCATTCTTAATTTGCGAATTTCTAATGGTGAATTGCAAATTAAGAATGTCTTTCCATTCATTCCTATGGGCCTAGAGGAATGGATTGGGAGGTATTCCTTAATTGCGATTCTCAATTAGAGAATCACAATTAAGGAATTTTAAGAAATCGCTATTTTTATAGCGATTTCTTGATGCATTGCACTTTGCAATTCCTTAATTGCGATTCCTTATTTTTCGCATTTAAGGAATCGCAAAATGCAATATTGATGCATGTGCCCCATTGACCTGCACATTTGAATCATTTCTAACTCGACCCCCAAAGATACAACTGTTCAACTTGCAAAGACAATGCAAACATGCAATGTATATAAATCACACATATATAGAATACCTTATTTCCTTTCTATCTTCTGCTCCAATTATAATTGAGATGGGATTTATCTTTTACAGATTTTTTTATTTATAGTATTTTATTCTATGACGCTGCTAACCTAAAATAAAGCTGTTATTCTGTGACCATTTTTTTAACAGTACCTAGGTATTCCTTTATTACTCATGCTTAGGTATTATTGTTTTATGTGCCATTTTCTGGCAACAAAGGAGTGAGCCCAAAAAAAGAAAAACTGCTTTTCTGTGATGTTAAAATACTACTAATCATGAAAAACAAGAGATGTAGATTTAGGCTCAAAATAAAAAGAAATGAAAAAAAAAACACTAACCCAGTGAGTCGAATTCTTGTGAGTGCAGAGCGCCTGTGCATTCCATTTCCCTAGACACGCAGAATGAAATCTGAGCCATGAATGCACTGGGGCGGGGCAAAACTCAAAGCCTCTGCACCTAATTCGCCAGAGGTTAGGTCATAAAATGAGATGGTTAGGCTGCACAAGGTGCAATGTTAAACGGTCTGTTTGTATACTCTGCCTGCTGTTTTAATATTTATTACTGAATATTCAGAGTCTGACAACAGGAGGTAATTCAAACATGTGAATCAGTGAAAAAAACTGTGAGGGAGATCATTAGAATTTCAAGTTTGCCTTTAGGTTTCAACACATCCTTCATTCATTAAAGGCACGTGGCTCAGAGGCCTCTATTTTCACAAACAATTGAGCTCAACATTTGGAGCAAGGCAACATTCTCAGACGCCTACAGTGATCAAAAATAATAGAACTGCATTCAGTTAATGCACTGGCTCTCACACAACATCCCACACAATCGCTCACACACCTGCATGCTCTCTGAAACATCAGTGCTGCCAAAAGCATTTTAATTGCAAACCACAACAGAGGTGTAAGCAACATATGGTATTAGCAATTCTATTTCTTTAGATTTAATGTGCACTGTGGAGCAAAAACTGCATATTTACATTTCTAAAAGTAATTTTTTACAGCTCTGCAGCAACACTTCTACTTTCTATTTAACGCTGCCCTGACATTTCCTTTGAGAACACGTTCCGTTTATAAGTTTGAAACATCTTCCCATCTGTTCTGGTAACAAAAGCATGCTATAAAAAAAGGCATTTGGAAAGAAAGGAGCGTGGACCCAGACCAAGATTAAAAGAGTGACAACTAGAGCCAACAAATACACAATTACATGTGCACATTGATTTAATATTGCATCATTATTAAGACCAATTTCAGCGTCCTTAAACTGCAAAAACATTGGAAGTGGAATTCAAACCATTGTTGAATTCTAGGCTTTAAATCACTGAATGCAAAATAGGATAGCCGACGCAAAACAGAGAACATATCGCAATGGGAGTTAATCATCTCTCTAATACTTGCAGAAATAGACCCTATTTATTAACTACAGAATGCACAAACAAGGAACCATTATGTACAAAAAAATAGCTGAAACATAACTTCTAAACCGCTTCATTAAAAAAGTGATCGCAAAAGATTCACTCAAAAATATTTGATGTTATTAAGCAGGCTCAGTGAACATTGTAATATTTCAGTATGTCAATATGTTGATTTAGAGAATAAGAAAAAAACTGAACTGGCAGCCTTCTGACCTTCTCCAAGGAAATACAGACAAATCATTGCTTAAGAATAAACAGTTGAGTGATAAATATTCACAATGTGTAATAAAAAGGGAGTAAACAGGATCTTAACCCAGCTCTGACACTACTTAATTAATCTGTCAGACTGATATATACACCTCAATGATAAATTGTCAAGGCAATTTCCCACAATTTATAGGTAATCTCAGGGATGATGACTGTACTTATTAAGAAAACTCAAAAACCTTGCAGATACATTTTGATACTTTCCGAAGCGTATTATCAAATCCGCTATTTAACAATATACGCTTAAGATGCTAACATAATGATCTGTACCGCCATTGATGCAATATGGAGGTATCACTGCGGCTCTCCCATGGTGCTCCTTGGCTGTAGAAATATAGAAGTCGTGCAATTCCATCAAGAACAATCTGTACCTTCACCATGCCTTCCAATATCTCGACCGACCCTTTGACCTTCAAACCACTGGATTGCACTGAAGAGCAAAGTGTTTATTTTTATTTTTTCCATGTTCATATAGAAGAGCATTACAAAAGTAGTGGTATTTAGAACAATTGACCAGCTTAAAGCCGAAACCAGTAATATTGTGTGAGATAATTTCAAGACAATAAATAATATTGAAGAAGAGGTTCAACTAACTAGTTTGGAAAGTCAAACAGTCTTAACATGAGCGGCAGAAATAGAAAGGGAACATTGAAGAAACAATAGTGGGAGGAAGAACCTAGAAAATAAAGTAACCAATAAATTAAAGAGTCTTATATTTTTTGTGAATTAAACAGGAACAGACAGGATGAGGAGGGCTAAGAGGAATATAATTGAGCACTGGCGTGACCGCAACAATAAGGTATACTGTATAAAGCAGGAAAGAACCGAGAGGTGGGAGAGTCTGGATGGTAGAAGACAGGATAAGCATTGGCAGTGCTTAGGGTCGTCCTTACAATACCTTCATGGATAGCATACGGTGCAACCCATCCAACTGGTCGAGAATCAGCAGGATGTGGAATAATGTCATGAAATGCTTGCATGACACATAGTCTGGATGGAAAATTACTTTTCTGTTTGAGCAGGGCTCAGACTGAGATGCCTTTTTCTGGGAACATCGGAGCCTTTGATAACCCCTTAACTTGCTGTCAAATATGGGTTTGCCATTGGCAAATACACAGAAGTCAAAAATATAGACTTTTGTTTGACGTTGATGTGATGTGAGCTCCTGGAAATGAATGTTATGGTCAAGGGAGAACACCTGTAGTTATCCATGCCGCAAAAGAACTCCTCCGGATCCATATTCAATACTAGGGAACTCTGGTGGTGGCACACCTGAATTTCCTCAATGTAAAAGTGCGCTCCCCAAACATGAAACCAGCATATTCAAGCACTGCATACACAGGCAGAAGAAGGTCACGAAACCAGCATATTTGAACACTGCATACACAGGCAGAAGAATGTTACTGAATATATATATATATATATATATATATATATATATACATATATATATATATATATATATATATATATATATTGCTGTTAGGTTTCCCAAGGGAAAAGTAAAACGCACTCACCCGTCTTGGTGTGTTTGACAGCTGTTTGTTTAGCAACCCAAACCCAACGCGTTTCGCTTTCTTCCAAAAGCTTGCTCACGGGATGTTGAGCAGGTTTCTAAGTCCTCCTTTTATACACAGCATCATGTGATTTCCTGTTTACGCTGCAAGTGCATTATGGTTAATGTAGTTTACACTACATTGTCGTCACCAGTCTGCGTATATTTTTTTGTGTAAACTGGAAAGAAAAGGGAAGGGTAGTGGGGGATAGTCTTTAATATGCAGACATTTGAAGCTCTTTGGTGAGTTTGTAACATTACTTTGCAAGTGTCTGTTATTTCTTTTGAAATGCAATTGCAAAAGAACGATGTTACCTCCATGTCCATCACGCAGGGTATAGTTATATTTGTTAACTACGAGTGATAGAATTGTTAACCCTCTGGTGGGCTAGTTTACAATGAGTCAGGTCTTATGTTATCTGTGGTGCCATTAGAGATGTACATAAAGTTCTTCCGTGAGATTGAGGATTTTGTGGCGGTCAATTACTGAGATACTGTGCCATAGAACAGGTCCCACAACCAGACAGAGGAGGTGACCGCCACAAAATCCTAAGACGCAAGGAATCGAAACACATTGTCAACTTCAGAACCTTGGAGCCCAGGGGGCTCAATCTCACGGAAGAACTTTATGTACATCTCTAATGGCACCACAGATAACATAAGACCTGACTCATTGTAAACTAGCCCACCAGAGGGTTAACAATTCTATCACTCGTAGTTAACAAATATAACTATACCCTGCGTGATGGACATGGATGTAACATCGTTCTTTTGCAATTGCATTTCAAAAGAAATAACAGACACTTGCAAAGTAATGTTACAAACTCACCAAAGAGCTTCAAATGTCTGCATATTAAAGACTATCCCCCACTACCCTTCCCTTTGCTTTCCAGTTTACACAAAAAAATATAAGCAGACTGGTGACGACAATGTAGTGTAAACTACATTAACCATAATGCACTTGCAGCGTAAACAGGAAATCACATGATGCTGTGTATAAAAGGAGGACTTAGAAACCTGCTCAACATCCCGTGAGCAAGCTTTTGGAAGAAAGCGAAACGCGTTGGGTTTGGGTTGCTAAATAAACCGCTGTCAAACACACCAAGACGGGTGAGTGCATTTTACTTTTCCCTTGGGAAATCTAACAGCAATAAATAACGATATGCCCAGTCGTAAAAACTGCACCACGCCCTGATAGATGAGCGCCGACACCGAATTGGGCAACAACTGCTTCATATATATATATATATATATATATTTTTTTTTTTTTCAACACAAAGTGATCCAGGCAGAAAAGGAGAGCGCTCGTCAGCGTGTGCTTCGCTCAGGGGTCGGCCCAGACCCATAATCATTTTTAAGCGCAAAAGGAGCTGCACACCCAGGATATTTTCAAAAGCTTTTATTAGAGCTTCACCCCACCAACGCGTTTCAGCCTCAACAGGCTTTGCTCACGGTCAGTTAGTCCTTCCACTCTTTTGCAATTTATACTGGCCCATTCAGCCTGTTATGTGGCATTATGGGATACGTAGTTTTTTACACAGTTTCAACACATTTATTTTATAAAAGACAGACTGGTGTAAATCACATTTTGTGTTTTGGTAAACAAGCGCTACATATTCAATTCATATGGGCGAGTCTTATTCTCAGAATTCATTTATGCGACTGCTTCATTGTTAATTTTCAAGGTGTGTCGGGTATAGTACCCCTTTGTGCTTGAAAAAGTCTAGGTAGGTGCTGGTAACAGTCACTCTAGATGTACGTGTAGGTCCTCACCAAAGTTCATTCCTCTCGGTGCCTTGGTCCGCAGACGGATAATTAGACGGGACTCCATTTGTCTCAGTTTACGAACTGTGTCACCGCCTCTTTCCGTTTTTGTGAGCATTTTGAGTCCATAGAACCTCATTGATTTCCAATCACCATTTTGGCATGCATTGACATGTTTTGATGTTGCATAGAGCATGTTTTTATTCTTGACAGCTCTGATGTGCTCCAGGATTCTCTTTTTCAACATGCAGGTTGTGCTACCAATATATTTGCTGCCACATTTACATTCGATGACATAAACTACATTTTTGGACGTGCATGTGATCTGTTGTTCAATGTGCATCATTTGGCCGTTAGGTTCCTCGATACTTTTCTTGGTTGTTCCAATTTTGCAAGCCTTGCAATTGAAGCAAGGTTTGAATCCTTTTCGCTGATTTGTCAACCAATCTGTTCGTGTTTTGATTTGAAAGTGGCTGCTTACCAACTGATCCTGAAGAGACTTGTTCTTTTTGTAGGTTATTTGCGGTTGCCTTCCCACTAGCTGACCTATGTCCGGATCCCCGGATACGAGATGCCAGTATTTCTTTATTTTGTTTGTAATCATCCAACTTTCTTTGTTATATGTGGTTATGAATCTTGGTGGGTCTTTTTCCAATACTTTTTTTGGTTTCTCCATCAGCAGTTCAGTTCTTGTTTTTCGGTCAACCTTCCTTTTACAGTTCTTTAAATCTCTTTCTTCATATCCTCTAGATTTAAATCTCATCTTTCTTTCATTTATTTTCATTTCCGCATCGTGGGTTTTGGAACAGTTTCTTTTCAGTCTGATGTATTCACCATATGGAATGCTTTTTAACAATGCTTTTGGGTGAAAGCTGGATCCGTGTAGCACACTATTAGTGGCTGTCTTTTTACGGTACAGTGTCGACTCCAGTTTGCCATCTGAGATATATATTTCAGTGTCAAGAAAAGCGATTCTTTTGGTACTTGTGGCACAGGTGAATTGTAGGCCCAGAGAGTTTTCGTTCAGTTTTGAGAAGTAGCTACGAAACTCAGAGTCTGATCCATGCCAAATTATAAAAAGATCGTCTATGTACCGGACCCACAATATGATCCGATTCAATTCCGTTTCATTGTTGATATTCCAGGCAATTGTTTTTTCCCACCATCCCATAGTGATATTGGCGTAATTAGGAGAAAACGAAATGCCCATGGCCGTGCCACACTCTTGTTTGTACAGTTCTTGATTAAATAAAAAGACATTGTTTGATAAGCAGATGTTAATCATTTTAAGGAGCATATTTGTATGTTCCAGGGTTGAGATGCTACGTTGTCTTAAGAAATACTTACACGCGTTTAGACCTACATCATGTCTAATTGAGGTATAAAGAGAGACAACGTCTATTGTCACTAACAGATATTGTTCGTTCCATGTTATGTCTTGAACTGTTCGTAAGAACTGACCCGTGTCCTTGATGTAGGAAGGCATGCTTTGTGCGATGGGGGCCAAGAAGGTATCCACATATTTGTATAGGTTTTCGTATATGGAGCTGCAAGAAGAAACAATTGGTCTCCCTGGAGGGTCTATTAGTGTCTTATGTATTTTCGGTAGAAAATATATACAGGGCATTGTAGGAAAGTCAGTATCTAGGAATCTCTTCTCTTCATTACTCAGTAGCCCTTTCTGGTGCCACTCAGTCAGATTGTCTTTGAATTCTTTCAGCATTCTGGTACTTGGATTGGTTGTGACCTTTGAGTAATTTTTCGGTTCATCCAATTGCCTCATGGCCTCCCTCATATAGTCAGATGTTTCCATTATTACAATATTTCCCCCTTTGTCCGCGGGTTTAATTGTAATCTTACCATTGTCCATGAGTGATTTAAGTGCTTTCCTTTCTCCAGTTGTTAGGTTTTCCCTGCTGCTGTTTCTTGTTTTCTGCAATTTATCCAGCTCCTCATTGACAGCATCCGCAAATAGGTCTATTTTGTTTCCAGGAGACAGGATAGGATAGAATCATGACTTTCTTTTTAGTCCAGTATCTGGTCTTTCATTCGTTCTTATATCCATTTGTTCCAATATTTGAGTATCTGAGAAGTTTTGGTTTTCTTGATCAAACATTCTTTCAAAGGTTTCTCTTATCTCAGGTAGTTGTTCTATTGTAGCAGTTGTTTCCATTTCCTCACTGGTGGTCTGCATATTCTCATCATTTTGAATTGAGATTTTGTTGGCATGTATTTTAGCCAGTTTTAATTTCCGCACAAATTTATAAAGATCAATTTTGGTTTGTGTGTAGTCAAAGTGAGTTTCAGGACAGAATGATAGTCCTTTATTAAGTAATTTGCTTTCGTTCTCGGATAGCTGGTATTTAGACAGGTTAACAATCAGATTCACATTTTCCTGTTGCGGAGGGGATATTGCCTTCTTGCGTTGCTTTGATCTGCGGGTTTTTCTGGTACTGGTGCTGATGTTTGTTGTACCTGTGCCGGTCTTCCCCGACCTCTTCCTTGGAACGGTCTCCTTCCCCTTCCTCCGCCGCGTGACATGCTTTTTTCCAGATTCACCAGCGTTACTTCCTCTAAAACAGACAAGTTTTTTGTCTGGGGTGTTTGGCGTGTTGTTCCATCTTCACTCACATCTGACTCACTTGCACTTGATGGTACTTTATATGCTGGATAGTTCTTTTTTAAGTTATCATATCGTCTGGCAAACGTCAGGATTCTACCACACTGGTAGTCTTGTTCATCTCGTTTGAACTTGCGTTCTTTTCTTTCCTCGACCTCCTTTTCATACATGTCAAGTCTTTTCTCCATTTCTTGTCTGAGTTTAGTGACATCCTCTTGATTTGTTTCACCTTGTAATTTATCCTCTGCTTCTTTAATCTTGATAGTTACTTCATCAAGATCCATTTTAGCATGTTTGATCAGGATTCTCATCATATTGAGTGAACAAATGGTGTTATTTTCCATCCATTCCAATATTAGTTCTTTTTTCGTATCTGGGTGTGTCGGCATGGTGAAAATTCGTAACCCTCTTGGAATACGTTTGACTTCCACGTAATTTTCAAGCGCTATTATCTCCCAGCCTTTGTTGATTTCTTTTTTATATAGTCGCTCCAACATATTGATCTGTTGTTTGAGCGTCGTGTTGCTGATGGAGAAACCAAAAAAAGTATTGGAAAAAGACCCACCAAGATTCATAACCACATATAACAAAGAAAGTTGGATGATTACAAACAAAATAAAGAAATACTGGCATCTCGTATCCGGGGATCCGGACATAGGTCAGCTAGTGGGAAGGCAACCGCAAATAACCTACAAAAAGAACAAGTCTCTTCAGGATCAGTTGGTAAGCAGCCACTTTCAAATCAAAACACGAACAGATTGGTTGACAAATCAGCGAAAAGGATTCAAACCTTGCTTCAATTGCAAGGCTTGCAAAATTAGAACAACCAAGAAAAGTATCGAGGAACCTAACGGCCAAATGATGCACATTGAACAACAGATCACATGCACGTCCAAAAATGTAGTTTATGTCATCGAATGTAAATGTGGCAGCAAATATATTGGTAGCACAACCTGCATGTTGAAAAAGAGAATCCTGGAGCACATCAGAGCTGTCAAGAATAAAAACATGCTCTATGCAACATCAAAACATGTCAATGCATGCCAAAATGGTGATTGGAAATCAATATGGTTCTATGGACTCAAAATGCTCACAAAAACGGAAAGAGGCGGTGACACAGTTCGTAAACTGAGTTAAATGGAGTCCCGTCTAATTATCCGTCTGCGGACTAAGGCACCGAGAGGAATGAACTTTGGTGAGGACCTACACGTACATCTAGAGTGACTGTTACCAGCACCTACCTAGACTTTTTCAAGCACAAAGGGGTACTATACCCGACACACCTTGAAAATTAACAATGAAGCAGTCGCATAAATGAATTCTGAGAATAAGACTCGCCCATATGAATTGAATATGTAGCGCTTGTTTACCAAAACACCAAATGTGATTTACACCAGTCTGTCTTTTATAAAAAAAAATTGTTGAAACTGTGTAAAAAACTACGTATCCCATAATGCCACATAACAGGCTGAATGGGCCAGTATAAATAGCAAAAGAGTGGAAGGACTAACTGACCGTGAGCAAAGCCTGTTGAGGCTGAAACGCGTTGGTGGGGTGAAGCTCTAATAAAAGCTTTTGAAAATATCCTGGGTGTGCAGCTCCTTTTGCGCTTAAAAAAAAAATTAAAAATATATATATCCAAGAAACAGCGTCTCTCTCCACACGCTCAGGAATCCTCCCAGCAAGGGATCACGCAGACACAGACCAGTTAAGTACTAAAGTTGTTTATTTAGTGCAAGTTAGCCGCATGACGTTTCGGCTCAAAGGAGCCTTGTTCACATGACAGTGATCACAATCACGACGAGTCCTTTTAAAGTGCCAATAATTGGTTCTTGCCTAGTCACGTGTAAGGGCTATAAGTAAACATGGAAAACATACTGGGGTCTTTATATCGTTCAACAGAGTTAATATCACATCCAGTTGAAAACAGTACAAATTACATTCTGGTTTAAATACAATAGAAAAATATGCTGCTAATTGGGCTGATTGACAAATTACAAATCACGGTAAAATACCAATAGATTCTGCATATGTGTGTATGTATTCGGTATACCCAGTTTGACTTGGCAATTCGTAAATAATAATAGTTTGCCTATCCAATATTCATGTTGATAAGACTAACGTGCTAGTGCTTGATATTAATGTGCAAAATACGCATTAGTGCAAAATTCAAAACTTCGGAAATATCATTCCAGATAACTTTTTTTGTGCAAGATACGCCTATGTGCAAAATAGCAAATAAAGTGCAAACAATTAAACACCGAATACCTGATTTCCTCATAAATAAGTACAATCATGTTAATATCCATTTTATATACACATTGCCAATCACAAGTAAAAATAGCCCATAGTTGCATAGTTACTGTAAATGTATACTGTATCATTATATTGCCCCCTAATTAGCTGACCATGTAGTGTTTAAATAAATGAAATAAAATATAATTTAATTTGCATCATACATTCTGAAAATCAACTATTGGGGAATAAGGACCCTCCTAGTTTAAACACATATGATGTGCCCTCATTGTGTACAAAAATTTCAAATCTTATAGCAACAGCTTCAGCAAAAAGTGAGACGTATCTAAAGTATTATCTTATCCGTATTCCCAATCGTGGTGTTTCCCAGCCGGGTACAATCTCACGATGGGACATTGTTCCCATTATGTGCAATTCTAGCTCATTACTGTGAATTAAATAATTATTGAATGGCTCATGGGAGACAAGTGTACAAATCCTCTGTGACATATGTATATATATATATATTTAAAAGAAAAGTTAGATGGCGTATGCACTTATTTGCACGTGAACAAGGGCTTTAGGGCTTGAAACGCGTTGTGTGTTTGGGTCATTAAATAAAAGAAGATTTCTTGCCCAGAAGACTGTGAGGTCTGTGTCTCTTTCCTCGCCAAACCGCCGTGGGCGGGAGTTGGAAGTGGTTCGAGTGTCCAGGATATATATATATATATATATATATATATATATATATATATATATATATATATATATATATATTCATGCTCCTGGGTCCGCCACCAAATGAAGGAGCACTCAAGCAACAGAGAAGGTTTGACCCGTAACCTTTATTGTTAGGTACAAACTGCACACGAAGGTGGGCGGGATATGCAGAAACTTCGAATCACCTGACGCGTTTCAATTGCTATCTTCCTCAGAGGCTTCCACCGAAGTTTGCGTGCCACACCCCCCACGGCTCTCTGATTGGGCATTCCACGCCCCTGAGCATTGTGGATGTTGAAGTCATTAAAGTCCATAGATGAACGCACTTGCTTAACTGCTGCTCTGTATGAGCCCCTAGACTCTGGATGAGCCTCCACTAGCGCTGCAGTTTTAATCCAGCTCTGTTGCCCCACAGTCGAGGTAGGTAACATCCCATCTCATGGCCCCCGTCTTAAACAGGATGGTGCACCCTTGCGGCTGGGCTGCCGCTATGTATTCATGCTCCTGGGTCCGCCACCAAATGAAGGAGCACTCAAGCAACAGAGAAGGTTTGACCCGTAACCTTTATTGTTAGGTACAAACTGCACACGCAGGTGGGCGGGATATGCAGAAACTTCGAATCACCTGACGCGTTTCAATTGCTATCTTCCTCAGAGGCTTCCACCGAAGTTTGCGTGCCACACCCCCAACTGCTCTCTGATTGGGCATTCCACGCCCCTGATCATTGTGGATGTTGAAGTCATTAAAGTCCATAGATGAACGCACTTGCTTAACTGCTGCTCTGTATGAGCCCCTAGACTCTGGATGAGCCTCCACTAGCGCTGCAGTTTTAATCCAGCTCCGTTGATCCACAGTCGAGGTAGGTAACATCCCATCTCATGGCCCCCGTCTTAAACAGGATGGTGCACCCTCGCAGCTGGGCTGCCGCTATGTATTCATGCTCCTGGGCCCGCCACCAAATGAAGGAGCACTCAAGCAACCGAGAAGGTTTGACCCGTAACCTTTATTGTTAGGTACAAACTGCACACGCAGGTGGGCGGGATATGCAAAAACTTCGAATCACCTGACGCGTTTCAATTGCTATCTTCCTCAGAGGCTTCCACCGAAGTTTGCGTGCCACACCCCCAACTGCTCTCTGATTGGGCATTCCACGCCCCTGAGCATTGTGGATGTTGAAGTCATTAAAGTCCATAGATGAACGCACTTGCTTAACTGCTGCTCTGTATGAGCCCCTAGACTCTTGATGAGCCTCCACTAGCGCTGCAGTTTTAATCCAGCTCCGTTGCCCCACTGTCGAGGTAGGTAACATCCCATCTCATGGCCCCAGTCTTAAACAGGATGGTGCACCCTCGCGGCTGGGCTGCCGCTATGTATTCATGCTCCTGGGTCCGCCACCAAATGAAGGAGCACTCAAGCAACAGAGAAGGTTTGACCCGTAACCTTTATTGTTAGGTACAAACAGCACACGCAGGTGGGCGGGATATGCAGAAACTTCGAATCACCTGACGCGTTTCAATTGCTATCTTCCTCAGAGGCTTCCACCGAAGTTTGCGTGCCACACCCCCAACTGCTCTCTGATTGGGCATTCCACACCCCTGAGCATTGTGGATGTTGAAGTCATTAAAGTCCATAGATGAACGCACTTGCTTAACTGCTGCTCTGTATGAGCCCCTAGACTCTGGATGAGCCTCCTCTAGCGCTGCAGTTTTAATCTAGCTCCGTTGCCCCACAGTCGAGGTAGGTAACATCCCATCTCATGGCCCCTGTCTTAAACAGGATGGTGCACCCTCGCGGCTGGGCTGCCGCTATGTATTTATGCTCCTGGGTCCGCCACCAAATGAAGGAGCACTCAAGCAACAGAGAAGGTTTGACCCGTAACCTTTATTGTTAGGTACAAACTGCACACGCAGGTGGGCGGGATATGCAGAAACTTCGAATCACCTGACGCGTTTCAATTGCTATCTTCCTCAGAGGCTTCCACCAAAGTTTGCGTGCCACAACCCCAACTGCTCTCTGATTGGGCATTCCACGCCCCTGAGCATTGTGGATGTTAAAGTCATTAAAGTCCATAGATGAACGCACTTGCTTAACTGCTGCTCTGTATGAGCCCCTAGACTCTGGATGAGCCTCCACTAGCAATGCAGTTTTAATCCAGCTCCGTTGCCTCACAGTCGAGGTAGGTAACATCCCATCTCATGGCTCGGAGCTGGATTAAAACTGCAGCGCTAGCGGAGGCTCATCCAGAGTCTAGGAGCTCATACAGAGCAGCAGTTAAGAAAGTGCGTTCATCTATGGACTTTAATGACTTCAACATCCACAATGCTCAGGGGCGTGGAATGCCCAATCAGAGAGCAGTTGGGGGTGTGACACGCAAACTTCGGTGGAAGCCTCTGAGGAAGATAGCAATTGAAACGCGACAGGTGATTCGAAGTTTCTGCATATCCCGCCCACCTGCGTGTGCAGTTTGTACCTAACAATAAAGGTTACGGGTCAAACCTTCTCTGTTGTTTGAGTGCTCCTTCATTTGGTGGCGGGCCCAGGAGCAGCAATACATAGCGGCAGCCCAGCCGCGAGGGTGCACCATCCTGTTTAAGACGGGGGCCATGAGATGGGATGTTACCTACCTCGACTGTGGGGCAACGGAGCTGGGTTCCAAACTGCAGCGCTAGTGGAGGCTCATCCAGAGTCTAGGGGCTCATACAGAGCAGCAGTTAAGCAAGTGCGTTCATCTATGGACTTTAATGACTTCAACATCCACAATGCTCAGGGGCGTGGAATGCCCAATCAGAGAGCAGTTGGGGGTGTGGCACGCAAACTTCGGTGGAAGCCTCTGAGGAAGATAGCAATTGAAACGCGTCAGGTGATTCGAAGTTTCTGCATATCCCGCCCACCTGCGTGTGTAGTTTGTACCTACAATAAAGGTTACGGGTCAAACCTTCTCTGTTGCTTGAGTGCTCCTTCATTTGGTGGCGGACCCAGGAGCATGAATACATAGCGGCAGCCCAGCCACGAGGGTGCACCATCCTGTTTAAGACGGGGGCCATGAGATCGGATGTTACCTACCTCGACTGTGGGGCAACGGAGCTGGATTAAAACTGCAGCGCTAGTGGAGGCTCATCCAGAGTCTAGGGGCTCATACAGAGCAGCAGTTAAGCAAGTGCGTTAATCTATGGACTTTAATGACTTCAACATCCACAATGCTCAGGGGCGTGGAATGCCCAATCAGAGAGCAGTTGGGGGGGTGGCACGCAAACTTCGGTGGAAGCCTCTGAGGAAGATAGCAATGGAAACGCGTCAGGTGATTCGAAGTTTCTGCATATCCCGCCCACCTGCGTGTGCAGTTTGTACCTAACAATAAAGGTTACGGGTCAAACCTTCTCTGTTGCTTGAGTGCTCCTTCATTTGGTGGCGGACCCAGGAGCATGAATACATAGCGGCAGCCCAGCCGCGAGGGTGCACCATCCTGTTTAAGACGGGGGCCATGAGATGGGATGTTACCTACCTCGACTGTGGGGCAACAGAGCTGGATTAAAACTGCAGCGCTAGTGGAGGCTCATCCCGAGTCTAGGGGCTCATACAGAGCAGCAGTTAAGCAAGTGCGTTCATCGATGGACTTTAATGACTTCAACATCCAGAATGCTCAGGGGCGTGGAATGCCCAAGCCGAGAGCAGTTGGGGGTGTGGCACGCAAACTTTGGTGGAAGCCTCTGAGGAAGATAGCAATTGAAACGCGTCAGGTGATTCGAAGTTTCTGCATATCCCGCCCACCTGCGTGTTCAGTTTGTACCTAACAATAAAGGTTACGGGTCAAACCTTCTCTGTTGCTTGAGTGCTCCTTCATTTGGTGGCAGACCCAGGAGCATGAATACATAGCGGCAGCCCAGCCGCGAGGGTGCACCATCCTGTTTAAGACGGGGGCCATGAGATGGGATGTTACCTACCTCGACTGTGGGGCAACGGAGCTGGATTAAAACTGCAGCGCTAGTGGAGGCTCATACAGAGTCTAGGGGCTCATACAGAGCAGCAGTTAAGCAAGTACGTTCATCTATGGACTTTAATGACTTCAACATCCACAATGCTCAGGGGCGTGGAATGCCCAATCAGAGAGCAGTTGGGGGTGTGGCACGCAAACTTCGGTGGAAGCCTCTGAGGAAGATAGCAATTGAAACGCGTCAGGTGATTCGAAGTTTCTGCATATCCCGCCCACCTGCGTGTGCAGTTTGTACCTAACAATAAAGGTTACGGGTCAAACCTTCTCTGTTGCTTGAGTGCTCCTTCATTTGGTGGCGGACCCAGGAGCATGAATACATAGCGGCAGCCCAGCCGCGAGGGTGCACCATCCTGTTTAAGACGGGGGCCATGAGATCGGATGTTACCTACCTCGACTGTGGGGCAACGGAGCTGGATTAAAACTGCAGCGCTAGTGGAGGCTCATCCAGAGTCTAGGGGCTCATACAGAGCAGCAGTTAAGCAAGTGCGTTCATCTATGGACTTTAATGACTTCAACATCCACAATGCTCAGGGGCGTGGAATGCCCAATCAGAGAGCAGTTGGGGGTGTGGCACGCAAACTTCGGTGGAAGCCTCTGAGGAAGATAGCAATTGAAACGCGTCAGGTGATTCGAAGTTTCTGCATTTCCGCCCACCTGCATGTGCAGTTTGTACCTAACAATAAAGGTTACGGGTCAAACCTTCTCTGTTGCTTGAGTGCTCCTTCATTTGGTGGCGGACCCAGGAGCATGAATACATAGCGGCAGCCCAGCCACGAGGGTGCACCATCCTGTTTAAGACGGGGGCCATGAGATGGGATGTTACCTACCTCTACTGTGGGGCAACGGAGCTGGATTAAAACTGCAGCGCTAGTGGAGGCTCATCCAGAGTCTAGGGGCTCATACAGAGCAGCAGTTAAGCAAGTGCGTTCATCTATGGACTTTAATGACTTCAACATCCACAATGTTCAGGGGCGTGGAATGCCCAATCAGAGAGCAGTTGGGGGTGTGGCACGCAAACTTCAGTGGAAGCCTCTGAGGAAGATAGCAATTAAAACGCGTCAGGTGATTCGAAGTTTCTGCATATCCCGCCCACCTGCGTGTGCAGTTTGTACCTAACAATAAAGGTTACGGGTCAAACCTTCTCTGTTGCTTGAGTGCTCCTTCATTTGGTGGCGGACCCAGGAGCATGAATACATAGCGGCAGCCCAGCCGCGAGGGTGCACCATCCTGTTTAAGACGGGGGCCATGAGATGGGATGTTACCTACCTCGACTGTGGGGCAACGGAGCTGGATTAAAACTGCAGCGCTAGTGGAGGCTCATCCAGAGTCTAGGGGCTCATACAGAGCAGCAGTTAAGCAAGTGCGTTCATCTATGGACTTTAATGACTTCAACATCCACAATGCTCAGGGGCGGTGAATGCCCAATCAGAGAGCAGTTGGGGGTGTGGCACGCAAACTTCGGTGGAAGCCTCTGAGGAAGATAGCAATTGAAACGCGTCAGGTGATTCGAAGTTTCTGCATATCCCGCCCACCTGCTTGTGCAGTTTGTACCTAACAATAAAGGTTACGGGTCAAACCTTCTCTGTTGCTTGAGTGCTCCTTCATTTGGTGGCGGACCCAGGAGCATGAATACATAGCGGCAGCCCAGCCGCGAGGGTGCACCATCCTGTTTAAGACGGGGGCCATGAGATGGGATGTTACCTACCTCGACTGTGGGGCAACGGAGCTGGATTAAAACTGCAGCGCTAGTGGAGGCTCATCCAGAGTCTTGGGGCTCATACAGAGCAGCAGTTAAGCAAGTGCGTTCATCTATGGACTTTAATGACTTCAACATCCACAATGCTCAGGGGCGTGGAATGCCCAATCAGAGAGCAGTTGGGGGTGTGGCACACAAACTTCGGTGGAAGCCTCTGAGGAAGATAGCAATTGAAACGCGTCAGGTGATTCGAAGTTTCTGCATATCCCGCCCACCTGCGTGTGCAGTTTGTACCTAACAATACAGGTTACGGGTGAAACCTTCTCTGTTGCTTGAGTGCTCCTTCATTTGGTGGCGGACCCAGGAGCATGAATACATAGCAGCAGCCCACCCGCGAGGGTGCACCATCCTGTTTAAGACGGGGGCCATGAGATGGGATGTTACCTACCTCGACTGTGGGGCAACGGAGCTGGATTAAAACTGCAGCGCTAGTGGAAGCTCATCCAGAGTCTAGGGGCTCATACAGAGCAGCAGTTAAGCAAGTGCGTTCATCTATGGACTTTAATGACTTCAACATCCACAATGCTCAGGGGCGTGGAATGCCCAATCAGAGAGCAGTTGGGGGTGTGGCATGCAAACTTCGTTGGAAGCCTCTGAGGAAGATAGCAATTGAAACGCGTCAGGTGATTCGAAGTTTCTGCATATCCCGCCCACCTGCGTGTGCAGTTTGTACCTTACAATAAAGGTTACGGGTCAAACCTTCTCTGTTGCTTGAGTGCTCCTTCATTTGGTGGCGGACCCAGGAGCATGAATACATAGCAGCCCACCCGCGAGGGTGCACCATCCTGTTTAAGACGGGGGCCATGAGATGTTACCTACCTCGACTGTGGGGCAACGGAGCTGGATTAAAACTGCAGCGCTAGTGGAGGCTCATCCAGAGTCTAGGGGCTCATACAGAGCAGCAGTTAAGCAAGTGCGTTCATCTATGGACTTTAACGACTTCAACATCCACAATGCTCAGGGGCGTGGAATGCCCAATCAGAGAGCAGTTGGGGGTGTGGCACGCAAACTTCGGTGGAAGCCTCTGAGGAAGATAGCAATTGAAACGCGTCAGGTGATTCGAAGTTTCTGCATATCCCGCCCACCTGCGTGTGCAGTTTGTACCTAACAATAAAGGTTACGGGTCAAACCTTCTCTGTTGCTTGAGTGCTCCTTCATTTGGTGGCGGACCCAGGAGCATGAATACATAGCGGCAGCCCAGCCGCGAGGGTGCACCATCCTGTTTAAGACGGGGGCCATGAGATGTTACCTACCTCGACTGTGGGGCAACGGAGCTGGATTAAAACTGCAGCGCTAGTGGAGGCTCATCCAGAGTCTAGGGGCTCATACAGAGCAGCAGTTAAGCAAGTGCGTTCATCTATGGACTTTAATGACTTCAACATCCACAATGCTCAGGGGCGTGGAATGCCCAATCAGAGAGAAGTGGGGGGTGTGGCACGCAAACTTCGGTGGAAGCCTCTGAGGAAGATAGCAATTGAAACGCGTCAGGTGATTCGAAGTTTCTGCATATCCCGCCCACCTGCGTGTGCAGTTTGTACCTAACAATAAAGGTTACGGGTCAAACCTCTGTTGCTTGAGTGCTCCTTCATTTGGTGGCGGACCCAGGAACATGAATACATAGCGGCAGCCCAGCCGCGAGGGTGCACCATCCTGTTTAAGACGGGGGCCATGAGATGGGATGTTACCTACCTCGACTGTGGGGCAACGGAGCTGGATTAAAACTGCAGCGCTAGTGGAGGCTCATCCAGAGTCTAGGGGCTCATACAGAGCAGCAGTTAAGCAAGTGCGTTCATCTATGGACTTTAATGACTTCAACATCCACAATGCTCAGGGGCGTGGAATGCCCAATCAGAGAGCAGTTGGGGGTGTGGCACGCAAACTTCGGTGGAAGCCTCTGAGGAAGATAGCAATTGAAACGCGTCAGGTGATTCGAAGTTTCTGCATATCCCGCCCACCTGCGTGTGCAGTTTGTACCTAACAATAAAGGTTACGGGTCAAACCTTCTCTGTTGCTTGAGTGCTCCTTCATTTTGTGGTGGACCCAGATGCATGAATATATACATATATATATATATATGAAACAATGTCCTGCTTATCGAGCTCTCGATGCTGCACTTTAACCACAGGTACAGACCTCTCAGACGCCAAAAAGTAGTGAAATGAAGTGTTTTTATTCTCTCCTCTCCACCAACCTGACGCGTTTCGGCTGTATTACAACAGCCTTGATCACATGATATATATATATATATCCTGGAAACTTGCAAAATCACCGCAGTCGCACCACGCACATCTAGTGCATCCTGAACGTGGAGGTGAGCCGTGTAAACTGTCGCACACAGTTTGCAGTAAAGTGTCAGCCGACACAAGCAGGAGCACGACGCAAGTTTTGTGCATTAGTGTTTTATTCTTCATGGATCAAACATTCCCCCCTGCTAGCGTTGACATCAACGCTAGGAGGGGGGATGTTTGATCCACCTCTGCTAACCAGTGCTAAAGTGCTTGTGCTTTCTTCTTTAACACAGTAACATTGTCTTATAACCAATTGGCACATGTTATATACATGTAAGTCTCTAGTAAAGCTGCACTATTTATGCCCAGGGCCTGTAAATTAAATGCTACCAGTAAGCCTGCAGCACTGATTGGGCCACCCACAAAAGGTTAATCATATAAATGTGTTCCAGTGGTAAATGTAGGTGACTGCTCATCGGATGTGTCTTATGTTAACACTCACACCAGGACAGAATTATTTATGGAATATAATCATGCTATTCTTTCAATCATTTTTCTGCAGTATGACACACACCTGCGCTTTCTTCATGAATACTTTTTACAGATGCATCTGCATAAACGCTGCCTCTTATGGCTATCTAGGTCAGATGCCTCTAGAACTTCAACCTATATTAAAATGCCTGAGACAGAGTGCTGTGAGCATTTGCTGAGAATTAACAAAGCACTTTAGCACCTAGGCCTCTGTGAAGTGTGCAGAGAATGTCAGACCTGTGCATTATGATGAAAAACACACTAACCTGTTTGTACTGCTAATAGATCTGAGAATCCTACAGAGGTTTAACTATACGAAAATGCCTCTACTTCACTGTTTTATCCCTCTCTTTTTGTCTGCTAGCAGAAGCTATTACCTATGTTTTTTTTGTCTTCGAATGTGGTTGTGAACTCTGAACATATCCCGATAGGACTGTTATGCAAATATACAAATTCAAACATATCACTCGCGTTAGATCTTTTTCCCAACTTTTTTGCCTTTCTCCTCCGTTTTTGTGCTGAGCTCGTTTTTGCTGGCTTTGGGACTTACATACTGCTAACCAGTGTAAAATGCTTGTGTTCTGTCCTCTAAACACAGCAATATTGGCTTATCCCCAATGGGCATATTTATTTTACTTACAAGTCCAGAGTAAAGTGGCACTATAGGTACACTTGGCCATTACATTAATTGCTAATAGTGGACCAGCAGCACTGATTGTGCCACCCACTTGAGTAGTTGTTTAAGCATGTCTAAGTCCTGCCATTGTAGAGCCTGTGTGTGCAGTTTCGACCTGTCAAAATAAACCTTTTGCCAGGCCCAAACCTTCCTTTTTAATGCATATAAGTCACCCCTAATGTATGTCCTAGACAGCCCACAGGGCAGGATGCAATGTGTTTGAAAAGGAGGCATGCACTTTTAGGTTTTACAGGTCCCGGTAGTGAAAAATTCTTACATTCCTTTTTCACTACTGCAATGCCTATCTCTCCTTTATGAAAACATTAAAGTTGGCTTTATTGCATTTTATAAGTGCAATTTCCATATGGGAAGAGATAACTAGTTCATGTTTGCAGTCTCTGGAATCACAATTTAAAATCCCAATTCATGCTGAAGTTGTATTTTAAATTGCCATATTGAAAATGCCACTTTTAGAAAGTTTTTGGAGTAAAGGAGTTAGGTCCTTAGAATGTGGGACTAGCTGGACCTTGTGATAAACTAAGAAAAAGGGAAAAGTGCCAGCCCACCTTGTTTTGTTTGCTCCACAATTTAAGCAACAAATCAATATTATTTAGATGTGTTAGGTATATTTATTTTTACCTGTTTTTCACTTCAATTTTTTGAAAAAATCATTAGTTTATGTCAGAAAGACAACACTACACATATATCACATATATACAACAACTTATACAAAAACATTCACCACAAAACATTAATACATAAATATATACATTCACTGTACACAACATAGCTTATACATTTCTTGACTGTTCCCCAGGCAAATATCAACTCTTTGCCTTCCTGACCATCAATGATTATAATAAAGAGAACAGTAGTGAACAAAGTCACAATCAACCAGAGATATTACATAATAGTTCACAAGTCAATAATCATAAATAATTCAAATTTTTATCTCCGTTCTGCCGACGCGTTTCGAACACCAATAAACACTTATGGGTTCTCCTCAGGGCTTTGTCACTTTTATCTGCATGTGTGTAAAAGAAAAAAAAGAAAAAAACACCAAGGAAGGTTTTAGTGTTATTCCTCATAGCCTCGTACTTTTGCTACCCTACTGGTGTATGATAAAACCATATTACCTTTTCTGTAGCCGTCTAATCTCCTATATCTGAATCTTGGTCTTTGGGATGCAATTTACAGGATGTCAATGAAATCCTGTTAGACTCACACTCAAGTTTTTCATTGCGATTACATTCACAAAAACATATAATATCTCTGGTTGATTGTGACTTTGTTCACTACTGTTCTCTTTATTATAATCATTGATGGTTATCAGAGATTGTCATATCTATAAGGATTGTATTCCATCAACTGAACTAGAAGAGGATTTGGGCTTTTAATAACGCTGTAAATATGTCTGAAGCCACCTTGGTGTTTGTTGTAGTGGCTATTGTCACATAAGTTTTGCGCTTCACGGAAAACATGACAAACAACTTGCATTCAAATGAAGGTCGAGGTGATTGAATTGATCATTTTGAATGTAAGAAGCAATTTAATCTCAACCTCCTTGGGTTATTTGATCACTTATTTTATCTGACAATTAATGGTCTTAGTGTGCATACGATTATTCTGTCATCTGGGTAAAACAATTAGACATTTCAAGTGGAGAATCTCAAATGAGGGACGGGTACTTTGTTTTCTGACTTTTGATTTAATTTTCTGTTCAATTTACATTTCCACGAGGACATTGTTCTTGCAATTCTCTGTCCTCCAGACTCTTCTCCTTAGGAATTGTGTTTTTAAGTGTCTGATGTAGGCAGGGGATTTCAGATCTACTTTGATTGCCTGATTGATTTCCCTAATCAAATGCTTTATTTGTACCATTTGACCCAGAAGGAAAGGTAAGATTCCAACCCAGGGACCTGCAGCAGGTTCAGTAATTAGTTTGTAGAAGGCAGTGTTGGGAAAGGATGTTAGACAAAAGATACATAAATCAACCACACTTTGCAAAATTATGCTCTGATTGTACAACCTTCAATGTCAGATTAGAAATATACTGCTTTTCCTGTAATTTGCAAAGTTTGATTGCCTGGTTTGATGTGATCTATACCGACAATTTAAAATCCTGACTATGCTGGTTACAGCTCTGTATGGGTGAGGCTCGTGCTTTCCCGCACATATTTATTTTTCAACATGAGCTTCTTCTGGATTATGTACCTGTGTACTTTGCAGGAGGATGTATCTCTTTGATTTATTGGATATGGTATATATATTCAGAGTACTATTTGTACATGTGGTGTGCTGCATAGTGGTTTCAGTCATCAACACATCTTCTCGCTCTGCAGGTCTAGCAGTTAACTTGATAAGAGTCTGGGACAGGGAAGAAAGATGCATTTTATGATGCCTGGATTACTTACCAATAATGTCATTTGCACTGAACCTTATTCTCACTCATTACAGGACCACGATAGTCTACATACCAGGTGAGAAGTCACAAGTGTAATTTGGAGTGCTGTCTTAGGTAGGTGACAAAGGAGTTGTTTTCCATACCCCTAAAGGAAAGAGTTCCTAGTCTCATTCATGGGATAAAGCAAGGGGAGGCTCAGGAAGAGGAAGACTTCTGTAATGAAGATACAAATGCAAAAAGGGCGAATAACATAATATTACTTTCAGTGTGGTTTTTGCTGTTTCAGACATCGCCCGTCAGTACCTTTATTTCACTATTTGGGGTAGCATAAGTCAGTTCATAATGCTAGATAGTTTTTGAAGGATCATAGTCAATGATATATTTGGGGTTTTTAGTTCCATCTCTGAATTAGGTTATCTTTCACAAAATCTTAATTGCACTGGCATGCATCTCTTTCCAAGAAGGAGGACTAGATCTATGAAGACAGTCTATTTTTATATTAAAAGTTTTAATGTAAAACTGAAGAATATAATTATTACCATTAAGCAAGAAAAGGTGGAAGAAGAAATCACATTTGAAAGCTTTATGATCTGCAAATTATGGTTATGGCTCTGGTATTCACAGCTACTTAATCATGACAGTTGATCGAAGATAGCTTGATTACATACAATCAGTGAATCGCAAAGGGCTCAACAACAAGAGATTGCACCATAAGAGTTACAAGGCTAAGGAAAAGGGATATTCACAATGGACAGTGTGGGATCCAGCACACCTTTTAATCATGGTTTTAAACTGCCAGCTATGAAGCATGTCCTACCAGCATGAAGGTCTCTGCTAGCGCTTGTGCCACACTCACTTCCAGTAAGAAGATCTGAGGAATACCTTTGCCAGGCATCCTGGGCCTGATTCATAAGCCTACGGGTGTAAATACTTATCACTTACATGTGCAAAGCGTCTAAGGGTACAACCACTTTTGGAATTCTGGTGCAAATAAATTATGCGCAATAAAACATGTTAGTCAGAGAATTGTACTAAATGTAGATCAAATTGTGATGGTATTACCACTACACAGCCATTTAACTTAAGAAACCGCTGCTTTTTGACTTATAGAGTGCATGTTTAAATGGCCAGTCTGGTAAGGATGTCACAAAAGATCTCAAAACCCAAGCTAATATCATTTAACAAAGTCAAATTCTAGAAAATCTCATTGCGATTGCTAGAGTTACAGGACTGGTAGCAAAAAACTGTCTTTTTCTCTAGAAAGGTTGGCCCTTTTAAGGGATAAAGCAACCACACTATACTGGTAAGAACTTGTTACAGGGATTTTATCTTATTGCACAGACTAAAAAAACCCTGTCATCCGGTCTTGCTCAAAAACGTTTATCATAACTACACAATAAGACTCCATAGCATGTACCACATACGCGAATGACCCATAATACACTTAGCTCAACGTCATATAAGCTATATGTACATACTGTCATCTTACACTGATGAATTATGGGAGATTCCCATGTACAAGTATGTAAAGCTTTGAAAATAGAAATCACCTGCAAAGTATATAAACCACCAGCAATTGCAGCTTTTATTGTTGTTTCCGCTGCAAATGAGGTTAAATCAATTCAGATGGTTTCCCCTTCTGAAAAGAGCTGCCGCACTCGAAGCTAACAAGCAAACACTCAGGTTCCCAAGAAATCCTTTTAGAGCATTAAGCATCATATAGCGCGCCCCGCGTGCTCGCCATGTAGGCGATGCGTGCTGTTGTTCTGGAGCCCGGCTTTAATCATGTCTGCCGACCGCGCCGCCTGACTTCCTGTCATCAAGTCACCAAAACCTCCCTGCCGACGGTTTCCTTTATCGTCGGAGTGCAATACATTATTTACAACAAGTATCAATATATAATTACATTTTCCAAGCCATATTCTGCAAGGAGTGCGTTCCTTCTTCTCATCAGATGAATATTTGACAGGCAGCTTCTTCCAAAGATAGCTACTGACTTAATTCTGCTTTTATTTTGTTCTTAAAGATTTTAGCCGTGACCTGGTTTCTAGTTGTTCAGTTTAACGCAAACATTACGACTTCCAAGCAATCGAGCTAATTGTGGCACCAGTAATAACTTAGCCTTTCTTGAAAAAAAACAAGATTTTCAACCTGAGGAGTGCTGGGTCTAGGGGCACGTGCCCCCTTCCTTCAAATTACACGGGAGTGAATCCATGACTGTAACCATAAACGCTGCCTGCAGCATACATACCTATGTTTAAAGAGGTTTCAGATCAGACGCTGGAAAACTGCATCTCGGCGATTCCCCAATACTGGTCGGTTTCGGATATAGCTAGATGTCCACCAGATTATGGAGCATGTGCAGCTTTCATGCACAACTGCATGTGCGCACATGTTCACGAAACACATGCATCTAAAAAACCTTCTGACTGAGTTAAGAAGTCATGTGCTCTTTATATAAATAGGTAACATTTCCCCATAGTCCCAAAAATAAACCTACTTTGGTTCCTCCAACTCCCAATTAGCACCGTTTCAAAGCAGTTAAAGTGAAAAGTGAAGTGAAAGTGAAGTGAA
Source organism: Lissotriton helveticus (assembly GCF_964261635.1). Classification (NCBI taxonomy): domain Eukaryota; kingdom Metazoa; phylum Chordata; class Amphibia; order Caudata; family Salamandridae; genus Lissotriton; species Lissotriton helveticus. Next base: position 498,675,257 of record NC_136063.1, read on the forward strand.
AAAAGCTTTTATTGTTCAATTATTTAAAATCATTACAATATACTAACTGTATAAAAATAGTTATTTAAAAAAGAAATATAAGTTGTATTCCCTAGGCTTTTTCCTCCAGTCAATTAAACGTAAAACCTTCATAGAATGTCATGTTCTGACTATGCAGTTTAAAAACAAAATGCATTAAATGTTTTTAAATTGGAGGTGTATCCGCCTCTCTCCTCCGTCCGGACCTACAGTTTCCTTTTTGCAGCTCGGCGTCTGCGGACAGTCCCGCACGAATTAGGTCTGTAAATTTCCCCAGCCGTGCTACTGTTTGACTTGCTGTAGACGTAAAACACAAGTCCGAAATTTCGCAGCATCGGTTGCGGCCCTGAGCTCTGCAAATTGGAATGACCAAACGTTGTCTCGCTCTGGCTAACTTTGGGCAGCAACACAACAAGTGATACCAGGATTCCTGGGGGTAGTCACAGAGTCTGCATGCTACTGAATTGTCCGGGCAGGCCCAGCTTGGGTTGAACTCCACTATAGGTAGTGCCAGAAGCCTGATGTGAGTGATCTTTTTTCGAGTTTGAACGGAAAGAGCTTGTTCAAAGTAGGGCTGTGCTTTACCCACTTTGTAAGAGGCATCCAGTGCGGAGAGATTTGGGAGATGATGCAGACTAGCGATGTCTCTTGCAAATGATATTTGCTTTACCTGTCGGTTTACTGCTCTTTTCCATACTGCAGTTGAGATGTTCGTGTTGGCAAGGTTTTGCACCCTATTTCCAGCAATTGATTGGCTACTGCCAGATGCGCTTGCCATGGCGATCCGCTTTCTTCGAAGATTGCTTTAATTTGCGCTTTCAAAGCCATTGCTTGTGCGCGGAGGGTGCTGATGTAATATTTTATTGTGTCTCCCAGGCAAGAGATGTCGGGTCGGGTAAGTCCCAGATCCAGCCTTACTCTAGCTCTCCTGGCCTGTCGTGGGATGCCCAGCACTTTCTTGTATGCAGCAATTTGAAACCTCACATAGAAGTTGGTAAGGGCTCCGGGGAAAATTAAATGGCCATAATTGACTGAGAGCAATATTTTTGCTTTTAAGACTTTCAAAATTGGGTCCGTGGATGGGCAATGTAATTTTCGACTGAGGTTTCCCAGACTGCAGATGATTCCTGCCCCTTTGCTTCTTAAATGCTTCAGATGAGCTGTTGTATTAGCCCCCTCCGTTAGCCTGAGGCCCAGGTAATTATAGTTTTTGCAAGTTCTAATTTGCTGGTCACCCAGGCACCGTTGGGCTATATGCTTTCGATGATACTTCCCAATGATGAGAATCTTAGTCTTCTCCTGGTTTACCAGTAAGTTGTTCTTTTGATTAAACCTGTTTAGCGCATCTAGGGCTTTCTGTAGGCCTATCCTGGTGTGGTCCATAATTACGAGGTCGTCGGCATATTGAAGTATTTGGAGCCACTTGTTCCCCAGCTTTGGAATGACTAAGTTTGCCCCCTCCAATGCTTGGCCCAAGTCGGATGTGTAGATGTTAAACAAAAGTGGTGCAAGAACATACCCCTGTTTGAGGCCGTTATTTGTTGGGACCTTATTGGTCATTGATGATTGGCTGGTCTTAATCCTTACCCAGGTCCCTTCATGCAGAGACCTTATTGCCTTAAGCAACTTTTCGGGAATGCCGCAGTTGGTGAGTTTACTCCATAGTATGCCACGGTCTACGCGGTCAAATGCTGCGCTATAGTCCACAAAGCAGCAAAACAAGGGAGGTTGAGCAGGCTGAGTCGCACATTTGGACAGGTATCCCAGGGCTATGATGTTGTCTACTGTGGAACATTGTGGTCTAAATCCAGTTTGAAAGAAAGGCAAAATGTTATGCTCCTCCGCCCAGCTTTCTAATTCCTTCAGCGGCACTCTGGCAAATGCCTTTGCTTCGATATCTAGCAAGGCCACGAGCCGGTAGTTTTCTGGGTTTGTGCGATCTCCCTTTTTGTATATGGGGCAGAGTACTGAGCCTTTCCACGATGATGGAATGGAGGCCGTTTCAAAGGCGTGCTTGAAAAGTGGGGTTAGCTGTTCTGCCCAGAATCCGTGTGCCTCTTTGAACACTGCCGCTGGGATACCGTTGGGGCCCGGTGCGCTGTCTGTCCTCATTTTCTTGATCAACTTAATTATCTCTCTTGTATTTATGGGCAAGCTCTCAACCACATCTTCGTTATCTAATGGATTTAGTTGTTCTTGCGTGACCCTCATGGCCTGCTCTGTTGTGTACAGTTGTTTTGCGTACTTGACCCATTCCGTGGCTGCCACGCCGTTTTCTTTACTTTGGTCAGTATGGCTTAATTGTCTGATGTGTCTCCAGAAGCGGACGTGGCCGTTTTCTTTGAGCATATGGAATATTTTCAACCACTCCGCCTCAATTTTTTTTGTTCGAATTTCCCATATTTTTTTCCTGTGTTCTCGTCGAAGGGCTTTTATTTCCGCGCTGAGATGAGTTGTCACTCCTTTTCTTCTCGCCTTCAGGGCTTTCGAAAGGTTCCGTTTCGTTTGCTCGAAGTCCTTGGGGTGTGGCTGTAATAGTTGGGTTTGCGGATGAAGGCGCTTGGTTTCCAGGGTCCCACTAACCTGTCCTAGGACCGATTTTAATTCCAGAAGAAGTTCCTTCCAGTGCTCCGTGGGAGAAGCCGTTGTTTGGCACTGCTCTTTGTGGACAACCCACTCCATGAGCGCTGGGCTTGATTTTATGGACCACTTTATTCTGTTCAATGCTGTGTGGTGCTCTTCCTCGAAAGAAAAACACACTGATCCGGGGTGTTTTGCGTTTTTCCCATTTATATCTAACCTCAGTGGGTTGTGATCACTTTCCTCCCTGTCTCCCACCTCAAAGTCCTTAAAAAGTGTTGCAAGTTTCTTTGCGATGAAGATGTAGTCAATTGTTGACTTGTTATTTAAGGTGGGCAAGGGGCCCCATTGTGGGTCCACTGCTTTCATGGTGGCGTGGGTAGAAACCATGTTATGCGCGGTCAGCAGCTGAACTAAGGGAGCCAATTCTGTTATGCTAGAGGTGTACCTTGTGTCGTCGTCTAGCCCCCTGATGTTCAGATCCCCTGCAATGATTGGGAAGTGAGATGCGTGTTTGTTTATCAAGTGATCCATTTTTTTGGATATTAATTTTAATGCTTGCTTTTTTTGCTTTGAGGCAGGGTTTATGTAGCAGTTGAATATCATTAAGCGGATTGCGTTATTATTACATTTGAGGCCAGAGATCAGGACTGCTTGGAGATTCACTAAGTTGGTTTCTATTGAATTTACCTCTATTTTACGGTTGTGGTTGATGTAAATTGAAAGCCCACCTGCTGCCCTCCCGAAGATATTATTTTTTACTGCTGCGGTGTGAATCTCGTAAAACCCTGAAAGAATTAAGGGTTCTGTAGCCCATGTCTCTTGTAGGCAGAGTATGTCATTTTCTTGAAGATACAAGCTTGCTGCTTTACAGTTGAGCATTCTTTTCAACCCTGCGACATGCCATGATAAAATGGACAGTAGGGTGTTGTTCCCCCTTTTTTGATTCTTATTCCGGTAGCTGGCTCCCTTGTCTTTGTTAGATGTGCCGTCGAGGGCTCGTGTCCCCCGGGCCCATCAACATGTTTTTCCTTGCGATGTGATTTAGGTCCGTGTGGAGCACTACCCTTTGCTCTGCAGAGCTTATTATCTTGTAGGCCTTGTAGAGTCTCGGGACCATGGGCGCACTGGTCACTGTTTGATTAACTGTCGTCCCTTTTAACACAGAGTAAACCTCCTTTATAGGGGAGTTTAGTGCTAGAACGTGTGGGTATTTCTCAGGAATGGGAAATGCTATGTCAATTCCCCAGGCGGCCATCATTGCTATTTCATCAGTTGTAAGCCCCGCTTGGGCCTGTCTGCTCAGTCCAATTGAGGTTGATTCACCGTGGGTGTCGCTGGTTAGACTTAAGAATTTAACCCAGACTAAATCGACTGATTGAATTTCCGTAAGAGTTGGTATATGCTTGAATAGCCTGAGTAAGTTGCCCCTGTTTAGTATGTCGTGGTTACCTTTGATGTGGTATCTGGGGGTTAGAATCACCTTGTATGTTGTTTTACTGATTTGATTTGCTTTGCCCTGATCCTTTAGTTCTCCTTCGCTGCTGGGTGCATTGCTTCTAGTGCCGTAGGTCCGTTTGCCTAAGGCCGGCTGCTGGGATGAACATTGAAGTGGCAGATCTACTTGGTCGCTCATTTTCAGCCCCCGAGGGGCGAGGAGACTTGTGATTGTGCTAACATCGGACTCAGGTGCTTGATCCTTGCATACTCTCTCTGGTTTTCTGTGTTCCCTCAATTTGTTGTTTGACTCCGGAGGAGGCTGGACTCCGCCAGCCGTGCCGTGTGGGCTTTGTGCGCCCTCTGTATGGGGGAATGGCTGTTTGTAGCTACCCCTCAGGTCAGTTGGCAAATAGGAGCAGTACATTCCCTAGAATCAAGCTAACCATGCAGAAAAAGACCCCCCAAGGGTATCCCTATGTATACTTCCCTTTCCAATGACGTCAACTCATAATTGCATGTTGCCGGGTGGGAATTACAATCCAGACTCTGTAATGTTGTCCAACCTCACCCTGCCATGTGCTCCTAGGGATCTTCCCCACACTAAGAATTCTACCCATCTCGCATTTTGCTACGTGTAATCACCCCCCTACCAGAGTAAAACTCTTGTAGGAAGCCCTGTTGATTTCTAGCTAGGTTCATACTATTTAAGTCACAGTTACATATACATTGATTCCAAAGTATTCATTTATAAACTGTTTTCAGATGCAGTTTGCCTACAGTCACGTTGTACCTCTGTGGAGGCTATGGGCAGGGCTAAATAAATTATTAAAAATATGGCATTGGCTAGAAATGTAATTTATTTCCATTGCATATTTAAAAGCAGCACCCTGCGTTACTGAATCTGACTGCTCTGAAAAACTAGAATATTGACTTATCATTTTTACCGCAAAACAAAGTAGTACACAGCAGTGAGCCAAACCGGTGTTATGCCACACTTGCACGTGTAGGCTGGCGAAAAGAACAGAAACTAACCATTTTGCACAGACGCTTATGAGTGACAGGTCTCAGCCCTTAGTACTGTCGAAAAACTAGAATTCAGAAAAAACAAAAGGAAAAGAGTTTCTCAACAAGGAAGATGGGATTTTCTGCAGTCGTACTCAAGCCTGCACTTCAATGAACATACTGCGGTTGATGAAAATTCCAAATATATATCAAATAATCAGCAACAAAAAGGAACAAAGCAAGAAATCTAACTGTGTCTAAAGCATGTTTACCGCTCCAGCTGTAACAGTACCTACCACTCAGCAGGCAACTGGAATGTATAATTGCATTGAATTTTAAAGATGTACATATTAAAATCTTCACAAGTTCAACAAATCCCAAATTAAAAAAAGTAACATTAATCAGGAATCATCAAATGTGAAATGAAACCTTTTCAGTATTCAATAACACTACCATACATGAATGGAGCTTCAGCACTTATCCTTACAGGAAGAAAGTACAAATAAGAACGTCCTTACAATGAAACCCATCTATATGAGGTGGAAGTGCACGAAACACAACCGATACTTCTAAGATACAGAACTTGGAAGTTCAGCAGTGTGACATAACTACAAATACAGAGTGCATATTTCTAGGGTGTGCACCAGTAAACAAATAAAAACAAATACATTGAAATTTTTTCTCCAAAAATGCCCCAATGTTACATCATGATATCCTGAAGTTCTGACTAACTATGTTCCATTCCTACTCAACAAACAAGCTCACCAAGGGGCCTGTGAGTATCGGGTTTTGGGGGCTCTTTGCCTTAAAGACGCAGAACTGGGGAAGGAATGTGACAGAGAAAGAAGAGGGGCAGAGGCCTGGGAGGAGTGGCAAGTAAAAGGCATTGGAATGAGTCTGACTTCAGAGAGGGACAGCAGGTAGGGTCATCAATGTAAAAAGTAGACCTTTATCACACATGTCTCAGACACTAAACATAACGTCCTACAGTTGCGAAGGGTAGGACAGGAGCACACACTCTTGCAACCGGCAATAATATCAGGGGATGACTGTAGACAAGTTCTAGTGAACTGCAATATTTTGGGGGGTGAGGGGGAGAAAGTGAAAACCTGTAAGTACCTCATAGTGCATTCCAAGATGCTTCATACATTCAAGAAAAGACAACCATTGGCAATGAAGAAACAGACCCCAGTGCTGCTGCCAGTGATTACAGGATTTTACTTTCTGCTGGGCTGGAATAGCACTTCGAAGTAGCAGAGTGAGGTTAGGATTGGGTGTTATATTGATAACATTGATGGAACATGAGCTATCTATGAGTGGAGCTATCCTTAGTGCTACGACCCGGGGGCCTTCTCTTTCACTAGTCATTGGCACTACTGATATATTAGTATTAACATTAAGGCCGGTGTCTTCCATCCAAAGAAAGATAGGCAGGACACACACCCTAAAATAAGGAGCTGTGCAATCTAACCCTTGATTCAGGACAAGCAGCATATGACTGACATCAGCATATTAATGGAACTGAAGCCAAAAGACCTGCTGGGAGCACAGCTAGGTGGAAGCACACATTATTCAGGACTGGTAACAGAGAACAGCCCTGTGAAACATTGTAAGGGACTGAATAGTGCTTTGACTGCCAAGGAAGAACAGAGAAAGTGTGCATTCTGATTTGCATCGCCAGGTCGCTTACACTTAATCTCTCGAGGCCAGATGGCTACTCAAGGTCATGTGGTCATCACTGCTGAATGCAAGCTAGATGTCAATGAGGACTAAAGTGGCAATTCCGCCTGCATCCAAGGGGCCACTGGTCATCATCTACGATGGCTGCCAGGTTTTATGTTTTTCCCATGGAGAGTCCTAATCTAGTTTATAGTGGATCAGAATCAAAGAGCATTGTTTATCCTAATTGATTCCTTAATCGAGAAATCACTGCTTTTTTGGGCAACATAGCAATGACTGATAGCAAGCGAATGGGACACATATTTGTAGGCGGATTAGGATCCAAAATAGGGTTTATCAAAAAGTAATACAGCAGCCCTCATCTTTGCCGAAGGAGCAATGCAGCTTTGGTATGAAGAGTTGAGGGAGTTCATCAAAACTGAATACATTGCAAAATGACATGAGCAAAAAGTAATTCCAGAGCACCGTTGCCCTTGACATCCAGAATTGGACTTCTCCAGAAAAGGTTTAATACCTTCCTCCAGCACAGGATGAAAGGTTGATAAAAACTATTTCTAAGTCAAGCTTAGATTTCTATACAGTCAAGCACAGTACCGTTTGGATCAGAGTTGTCTGTAAAGCCCAGCTGCATTACAGTCATCAGTAAAGTCCAGCATAGATACATTATGGATCAGAGTAATCTGTAAAGCCCAGCTTAGATACAGTCTGCATTACAGTCATCAGTAAAGTCCAGCATAGATACATTCTGGATCAGAGTAATCTGTAAAGCCCAGCTTAGATACAGTCTGCATTACAGTCATCTGTCAAGTCCTTCCTGGATACATTCTGGATCAGAGTCATCTGTAAAGTCCAGCTTAGATACATTCTGCATTACAGTCATCAGTAAAGTCCAGCATAGATACATTCTGGATCAGAGTAATCTGTAAAGCCCAGCTTAGATACAGTCTGCATTACAGTCATCAGTAAAGTCCAGCATAGATACATTCTGGATCAGAGTAATCTGTAAAGCCCAGCTTAGATACAGTCTGCATTACAGTCATCTGTCAAGTCCTTCCTAGATATATTCTGGATCAGAGTCATGTGTAAAGCCCAGCTTAGATACAGTCTGCATTACAGTCATCTGTCAAGTCCTTCCTGGATACATTCTGGATCAGAGTCATCTGTAAAGTCCAGCTCAGATACATTCTGCATTACAGTCATCAGTAAAGTCCAGCCTAGATACATTCTGGATCAGAGTCATGTGTAAAGTCCAGCTTAGATACATTCTGCATTACAGTCATCTGTCAAGTCCTTCCTGGATACATTCTGGATCAGAGTCATTTGTAAAGTCCAGCTTAGATACAGTCTGCATTACAGTCATCTGTCAAGTCCTTCCTGGATACATTCTGGATCAGAGTCATTTGTAAAGTCCAGCTTAGATACAGTCTGCATTACAGTCATCAGCAAAGTCTAGTATACATACATTCTGGATCAGAGTCATGTGTAAAGTCCAGCTTAGATAGAGTCTGCATTACAGTCATCTGTCAAGTCCTTCCTGGATACATTCTGGATCAGAGTCATGTGTAAAGTCCAGCTTAGATACAGCCTGCATTACAGTCATCTGTTAAGTCCTTCCTGGATACATTCTGGATCGGAGTCATGTGTAAAGCCCAGCTTATATACAGCCTGCATTACAGTCATCTGTTAAGTCCTTCCTGGATACATTCTGGATCGGAGTCATGTGTAAAGCCCAGCTTAGATACAGTCTGCATTACAGTCATCTGTCAAGTCCAGCATAGATACATTCTGGATCAGAGTCATGTGTAAAGTCCAGCTCAGATACATTCTGCATTACAGTCATCAGTAAAGTCCAGCCTAGATACATTCTGGATCAGAGTCATGTGTAAAGTCCAGCTTAGATACATTCTGGATCAGAGTCATGTGTAAAGTCCAGTTTAGATACATTCTGAATTACAGTCATCAGTAAAGTCCAGCCTGAATGCATTTTGGATCACGGTCACCTGTAAAGTGCAGTCAACTTACATTTTTAGCCTTGTTTCAACACATACAAATTACTGTTGAACACAGAGGAAGTAGAGCATCAGGAACATCTTTAGGATAATGGAGGCCCTGGGCAAAACATATTTTGGGGGTCCCTGTTCAGAACAGTTTTGTTCGCCATAAGTTGGCAGGGTATGCTCAGACGTGAGTCCCTTGCTCACTTTGCCACTGGATTCATGCAAGCCTGGCTGAAGACTGCTGAAATGCCAGAAACCGGTCCTAGGAAGCTTGTTTCCGGTCCAGGGAAGGCATGGCTTGGCAGTTCGGGCTGGACTGTTTCCATGAGGCACAGGGTCAGACTGATTTGCATATGGCCATGTCTGAACTGGGGTGGCAGAGTGGGCTAAAGAACGGTGATGGATTAAACCCAGATCTTTTTGTCTGGGTGTGAGTGTTTGATTGGTTCAGATGCTCCAGCCATCAGCACCCCCTTTTGTACAACTTACATTTTTAGCCTCGTTTCAACACATCCAAATTACTGTTGAACACAGAGGAAGTAGAGCATCAGGAACATCTTTAGGATAATGGAGGCCCTGGGCAAAACATATTTTGGGGGTCCCTGTTCAGAACAGTTTTGAATTTATTATCCAGTTTCAGCTCTTTTATGCCCTCTTTGGCCAGGTCCCTGAGATTGCACAGGCACACTGGCAGCCACGGTCGGTAGGGGAGTACCTGCCGGGGCAGTGATGTGGGGAGGGGGAGGGGCAGAGTGGGGGTTAGTAATGTATGGATAATGGAGGTTTGCAGGTAAGTCAACATTTAAATAAATCAAATGAATTTCGTTGCGCGCACTGCATTGCATTTGGGGATGCAGTGCGCGCAACGAAATTCGTTTGATTTATTTAAATGTTTACTTACCTGCAAACCTCAATTATCCATACATTACTAACCCCCACCCTGCCCCTCCCCCTTCCCACGTCACAGCCCCGGCAGGTACTCCCCTACCGACCGCGGCGGCACACTGGTCCAAATTCTAAATATATTTGCATCTAATTTTCAGGGAGAGTGATATGTGTTTTCAATATTGTAACACAGCAGCAGCTCACTAATATCACTGCAAATAAACTCTGTGACACCCTCCCATTTCTCATATATGAGGCCCTAGTTTGATCTAAAAGAAACTTTTTTATGGGTGTTGCATGAAACCTAAACACTAAATTCTCTGCAATAGACTCTCGCACATCACCCATATTACAAATAAATTCAAGGAAAACACTATTTAAAACAATCTGTTTAAAAATGATTCAAGGTCACCTGGGCCAGACCCTGTGCAGAAGAAAAACTGGGAGCCTGGGCCATACATAGCCCACTTTGCCCTTGCCGTGCTGTAGAACATATCTAAACATCCGACTGTTCATCTACTGTCACTCGAACGCCCTGCAATGTTCGGACTTTTTGCGGGCGCACTGGGGTCTGGCGTGTTTCCTCTGTCTGCCTTTTGAAGGCGTTGTTCTACAGCGCGCACAGCTCCAGTCAAGTCATTCCATTGCGCCTATTCCCCCTGCTCGGCTTAATTAGATGCCAGCCTTCAGACTGCCCCTTTATGTGAAAAGCCCATATGTGACTAATTAATATTGATTAGCAACGCGAATCTACTTTCCCAATCACGGTTCCAGCACTTACTTTCAGCATTCTACCATCCATCAGAGGCAGACTTTTAGTAGATAACTGAGCAAATGGCTAATTACATAGGGGCTCACTACATGACCCTACTTAGAAAAGCTGCTAATGTTAAAATGCTTAACAGTTCAGCTAAAAAGTACTCTTTCCCTGGAACAAGATTCTCCTCTGCTTTATTTAAACGTTATTCTGCAGATGCGTGAATGACTGATTCTAGAGTCTTGAGGTAAAAGTGAAAAGCGAGTGCCAAATAAGTCTTAAACTGGCTGATCAACATGCAACACTTGCGTACACCTAGTTAAGTAAATACCAAAAGAATAATTTAAATAACAAATGTCACCATTACAAATGTATTATTTATTTATCCTGTGTGATATGGCAAAGTCATTGAGTTTAGATCAGATTTTAAAGTTTGTCAGTCCCCTTTGCCGGGAACCAAAAATCGAAAACATCCAGGGGAAAAGTAAAAATGTTTGACTACCTTTAATACAAACGAGTAGTTTTGTGACAGATGAATTATATCACGTTTGGAATTTACATTTCTAATTGTACATAGTGAACCATTCCTTGGCGTGCAATGGCACTTTGGTTCTCCGCTAGGGGAAATATTTTACCCTACACACGCACCAATTTTAGGGATGCTCTATTTCCACTCCCAACCTGGAAAAAAATCTACTCTTGTCCTTCAAAGGAGTAAATATTTACCTTTTCCATGATGGAAATGGGTTGAAAAAACGTTTATGAAAACCTGCACACTCAGGTTTGTGGGTGTTCACTAATGTTGTAAGGCCACCCTAGCCTGGAACAGTGACCCCCTGTCCGCTCACAGGTTATTACTGTGCGGTAAAGAAAGTTCACTTTTGAGGATCCCTTGCGCCAGTAAATGACACTATTTGCTTGTGTAAAAGAACTAAGGGGCAGATTTATGAAGGCCTTGCGCCGCCGGTGCGTCATTTTTAACATGGGAAAAAGTGACGCACCAGCGGCGCAAGGCCTTCATAAATCTGCCCCTAACTCCCTTAATTTACTAAGTGATTGTAAATCAATTATGTCCTACACTTTTTTTTAGTTTACTATTAATATTAAGTCTTTTATTATGGCCTTCTCAAATTTTCACTGCTTCATGCACCAGGTCCTCAGACAGAATGTCTAGGGTTAATTTCTCTACGGTTAGATATGCGATTATACATTGAATTACAGGAAAATAAACACAGAAGTGGTGTTAAAGTCTAGTTAACCAACTGGTAGGAAATCCTGAGACACTGTAGTGTACGGTCTCATATTGTACTGTATTGCACTGTGTTCTTGTGCTGAGAATTCTTGGGGCCAACACTCTTGCTAGGTCTGGCATCGATGACAACTGGAGTTTAACATTTGACCCTTGACCCCTTCTGAAAGCAGGTAGCCCACAAGATAATAAACTTAGCTAAGTGCATGTTCAAAGTGCGTGAACCATGATACAGATGAACGAGATGAACCCTGTATCTGTTTGGGAGGTGTGTAATCACTGAGTGCCTATGGCCAGATCCTCCATCAATTATTACTGATGTAATTAAGCAATATCTGCCCAGCCCCCTCCACCCCCCCCCCCCAGATCTCAGAAGGCTCATTCATAATGCAAGTTCTGCTTTCTCCTATGTACCACAAGACTTCCCACCTGCCTGCCAGTGATGGAATTCATGGTATTGTGAATCTGATCCTTCACACACATTTTAACTTCAAGGCATGTATTGTATAAATACATACTTGCAAATATGCCAAGATACTAAGCAATGTAAATGTATTATAATCAATGGTACCAGTCGTAGCTAGTGAGCATGATCCCAAAGAAGCCCGCATACCCTCACAAGTACGGGTCCATTGACTAACATGGTAGCTACCATTATCTTTTTGTCCTGATGATGACCCTGACAAATTGTTAACAGGGTCGAAACATTGACAATTATACCATTGTACTGATACCATTGATCATGATAATTAAGATGTGCTCTGATTCAGAGTCTCACAAAGATTAACCTACTTAATCAGTCATTGTTTTTCAATGTGCATGGTAACTGTATATATTTAAAATTCTTTGAACAACACCAACACACCTTCCCTTCACTGATGTCACTTTACACTTTTACTGCGTCTGATTTGTTTAATTCTTGCAAATTGTTTTCCGATATGTTAATTCTTTAGCCTAGGAGATTCAGGCTTTTGACTTCCCCCACATTTATTCTAGGTTCCCAGGGTTAAAAGGCTGCCCCTTTCATATTTGTGAATACATCATAACGCTATGGTAAAACACACTCCTTGAATGGGATGAATTTATCTATTTAGCATTGGTAGTGTTGCGAATACCGGAAATGGAAATTGATGTGTCTTTCATTTTTAACTACATTATTTATGGCTTTACTTGCTGTGTTTTCTCATGTATGGGACAAGAGGCATCATATTGTGAAACATATTCTTGTTAACACAATGGAAGAACGGAGCCACTGACCATCAGATATAAAATCTTACATCGCTTACTGAAGGCGCCTCATTCATTCTAAATTCAATCTGAGGCTTAACAGCATGCACTGTGAACAGACAGTGAGACTTATTTCAGACATTGCTGGAAAACATTTGCAATCCATGCTGAGTCACTATTCAATAAAACTTCATCATACGCAACTGCAATTCAAGCTGTGAGCTAGACTGTGGCTTTTATTGCAAATAATAGGCATCAGCTATTCCAGTGACAACCAAAATCACCAACTCCAAAATGGCTGCACACCCAGATGTGTTTTTAGTGTAGAGGAAAAGGAATAAGTAGCTTGTAGGGTGTATTTGGCGTAGATTTTTGCAAAGGGTTGTACAGTTGAATAAAAATTACTGTGCACCGAGGCAGGCATATATTAATTTTTGATTTGCCAGTCTAGGGATGATGGCCATATTACTATATTACTTGAACAAAATATACTTTTCATTCCTAGTTCAACATTTTTTGAGGACAATAATAACAGCCAAAAGGTACGTAGTACGAAGCAAGATTTTCAAAATTAATTACGTGAATGATAAACCACATCAGCCTCACATTTCAAAACACAAAAGTAGACAGCGAATCAGATGGGTCAAGGATTTAGGTGCTCAACGTTGACATCTTTGTGACCTATAAATCACTTGGTCAAATGCAATCAAAGTAAGCTCAGCCTTTTTTCCTTAAGTACCTTAAACATTGGTAAAAACACCATCATCTATTTACAGTGCTTAGAGATTGCAATACTGCTGTATGGTAATATAAAACTATGTAAATTTAGTTATTCAGTAAATAAATTGACACAGTATACAGCATCATTATTCACATATTTGAATGGAATTCGGAATGTTAATCATTCAGGACGCTACCAGTGTTTGCATGAACTGACACCTATATAAAGGGTGAAGAATAATTAAAACCATATTCCCTTTCATGAAGAGGATGGGATGTATATATTGGTTTGGATTTGGTTTTCCAAGGCGATGCATTGTAAAAGCGGATCATTTTTACACAACATACAAAACATATTTGACAATGAAACTCTAATGTGCACTTTGCACACACCTAGAAAAATAACGCTGAAACTGAGAGAAGCTGTAGTACCAGTACCATAAACGTGTACTTGGATTCACAGAAAAGGAGATTTTTGATAATAATGAATTTAACATGATTGTTAACTGATTACCTTATTACTTTAACAAAGTTGTTATGAAAGATTATAGATGGAAAAGCTATGATGCAAAATAGCACAAATTATTAATACGAAGCAGTATATTTAACATAGTAGTGTTACATACAACTGTGCAAATATTGATGATGAAACTTAGCATCTCTACTGCCTTCATTGTAATGCACCATAGCAAATGAAAAACTGGTGCAAATCACAATTGTTACATTGTACATGATTGAATCTTTCAGCATAAGTGCTTGTTATTATTAGAGTTTTAGATTTCCTAAAAATATTTTATTATAATGATTTTTAAGAATAGTTTTCATGTATGTACTTATAAAATTGTGGTAATAGGCCGTATTAAGAGTTCAATATTTCTATGCAATAATCACTGACAATGTTACAATTATTTCTTTATATGACATGCTTAATGCATTTCATTATTCTTGAACTTAATTATGAGTTAATTTGACTAAATAAGAAATGCTGACTTTAGCCTTTCTTCTTTAGGCTACATTATTTCATTGCCTGGCAATGGACTTTTGCTATGTTTCCTCAAATGTAGCTTTATCTGTCCTTTTTATGCAACATTCTAAGATCAATAGACACTTTTTTGGTACTTCGCTGTGAGTGAATTGATGAGAACTTGACCATTTGACCTAATACATTAAGAACTAGAAAGCAAATAGTCGTTTCTCCTGAGCAACATGGGAATATATGATGGAGTATCAATGTTGTACCTGGTCAGTGGAAGAATGGTCACATGATGATGAGAACATTATATAGTGACAATTGATTTCACAAATGAACTATTTGTAGTATAAAAATAAACTTTCCAAGGAGGAGGGATGGAATCTCTCTCTCAATTTCCTACCTACACACCATAGCATCAAACTTTCCATGCCCCTTGGATTTGTTCCCTTTGCTTATGGACTTGCCTGCTGGAAGATGTGGAGCTGTCAGCTGTCTGGTGATAGAACAGACTTGAACTTTCCTGATTATAGCTCCATCCCCTTTGTTCATGTATTTTTCCTTAGTGAACTCTAATCTGATCCCTTTTCCTATGCAAAGAGAACTCTTCTGTATTATCCTCTCACCTTCGCTGGTGGTAGCAAACGCCAATCTGAACCATCCTCTGTATGCATTATTTTATTCAGCAATAGATTTACTTGGACTAAATGTGTGGTTTTATACTGCATGCTGTAATACTCATCACTGAACCGCTTAAAATGTTACCTATATGCATTGATTTAGGCTATTTAATACAATAACATTATCTAAATTGTGTCTGTGTCTTTTAATACGTGTCCTTTTTCCATAGAAACTGTGCTTACAATTATCTGATATAAAATGCATGATAGAGAGTGTCATAGGTCATTTTCAGAGCATTACATTATTTTGCTCTTGTTCTGTGTAGCCACAGCCGAGCTTCTGGTTTGCATGATTCTTGTTAGATTGACCTTCTTTACGATGTTTAATCTTCCAATTGCAGTACTCTATGTCTATAGCATAGTTCTGAGAGTAGTCAATTTAAATTTGATCACAAATTTTTGAGTTGGCTACTAAGTATTGGTCCTCATTAGGTGGCCAACAGTTCAACACCCTGATTTCTCACTGCTATGAAGCAAGTTCTATCAGAGGACCCATGCCTCTGTGGGTGAAGTATAGAATCTGATTAAAGTGACAAAGTTGTAAAGTCACTTTCGGGGCCAGAAACTGTAGTGTCCCAGTTAGGCCTAATAGGAAACATTGCCATTTTTATAGGTACAAAGATCTTTCCTAAAGCTGTCTTCACTTTTTCACATCAACTTTTGAAACGCATTTGTGACACTTGGGTTAGTTTCTTGGAAACATAAGCCTTGCTTAAACGAATAAACTTTGCAAGAACATTATCATATTGCCCTGGCATTGTGTGCAAGGCCTACATATATGTTGTGCAACTGTGTTTGTTATTTACGTCAGTATGGCAACACAGCTATCAGTAGAATACAAAACAATGGCAGCCTGATCACACAATCTCAGCCCAAGGCGAAAATGCCTTTTTTTATATATAAACATCTGTTTCCGAGTATAGCCAGAGGAGGCACTTCTTTTGACTTTGAGCGGTCATTACATGCTGAAGCTTTTGCCCAGCAGCTGACTGACATCTCCTTGAGGGGTGTCAAGTTTGTGACCAAGATGGGATCCTACATTCTTACCCACCCGGTAACTGGTTGGATCATCCAGTAGGGGGTTTCTTGGCAGAACATACACATACACCCTAGACATGTAAGTTAGGGTTTTATATAGTAGGAGTACACCAGATTGTTATATTATTTCATATGCTAGTATATATATGTTGTTTCAGCACAATGGTGGAACTTTTCATTCTGTTAACTGTCCTGACATTTATTATCACTTTCGTCTGCTTCTGTCTATTGATCATTGCAGCCCATATTTTCAATTCAAGAATCACTTTGGTTGAATAAACATTAAAAACGTCACTCTGTGTAGTCTTTGTATATTTCTCTGAGCAAAAGAGAGCACAAGTGTATGGGCAAAAGGTTCTAGGTCTGTCACCACAGTTCCTGAGGGAACAGGGTTGTCATGTTCAGTGGTTGCCAGAACTGTTAGCTTCCTTTCTAGGTTTAGGCGGGCTTATGATGGGACTGTGAGCTAGCTGGTCTAAGAGACAACATATACTGCGGGGGAGCACGGAATCAGTCAGATAATCTGCCAAGCTTTATGTTGTCCACAAATGCACAGTTCCTACTGATTAGTGTAAACTACAAGACAAAAAGAAAGGGAAAAAGCTAAAAGAAAAAGCTTCTGCTGCACCAAGGGTCACGTTGGAAAAACTATGGTCAGTATTTTTTGTTTTAACTCAAAAGGTATAATATTTTCCTCACACTATATGGTTATAAAAACGAGTAAACATTGATAAGAAACCAAAATATCAACTCATTTGGAGTTTGTAACAATCAGAGTTATTTATTTTTATTCAACGTCTTTTGCGATGTAGACGTCACCTGGGGAGTCAGCTGTATATAAAGGTAGCAGCAAAAGTAATATATTTAAAAAGAAAACTAGAATAAAGCAAGCAAGTGACATAAGAAAGCAATACATGAGAGATAATAATAAAGAGATTTACAAATGCAGTTTGGTAGAAGAGAATGGTACACTGTGTAAGGGAACGATGCACTGTAATTATATAAAAATGAATACAACCACGGGTGGAGTTCTGTGTAAAGCCCTTATTTAAGACATACTGTGTTCTTCTGGTTGTTCTGAGGGAACATCGAAACAGATGTGAGTTTGAAGAGAGTGGCACCCACTGTGGTAAGGTGAGCCACTACAGAAAGGAAAGTACCCTTGCATTGCTTTCTGGAAAGATGACATTCCCAGGCTCCTCTCAGAGGAGGGAAAGGCTGGCCTTGCCTGATTGGCTACACATTTCAACCGGAAGCATGCACAGGACACTAGTAAACAGTAGGCATCTGCTCAATTGCTTACTTTGAAAATATAAGCTGGAGCTGAACTGAATCTGTGCAGATGCTTGTTGCTGTGGTGCATCATAAGTGTGGCATCAGCGTTCGCCTCACTTCCTCCTGTCCAGGACTAAACCTGAGTGCCCTGCTAAAACTCTGCCCATGATCAGCAGGGCAACACAGGACTCCAAGACACCCATTCCCATTCCTGGTAGATACCACCACTGACATACTAACTGCTATTGTATTTGCTTTGCCTTTTACTGTTTAATTGTTACAGAACATTTAAGATTAAAAAATGTAATCCTTAAAATAGATGCCACGTAACACATTTTGGTGGAAAGAATACAATCTTGTCCATTTAGTGCTCAAGACAGAACTATATTGCATTATCTTTTTCAGTCCAGTATGTTACATTGCGAACATTAGAGCTTTGCAAGCATATGAACTTTGCAAACATCGTAGCTTATTACTGATTTCATATAGGGGATTTCAGTTCTCATTGTGATATTACTGCTTTACTGTGTCATTGCTAGGCTAGAGTTCAGTATTTTGTGTGTTCTCTATTTTCTGGTTCTTGTTTATACTAGCCCCTTCCAGTGGAATTGCAATCAGCAACATTGGCAATGCAGAAGAGCACTGCTCACATGAATTCAGTACATTGCCATCTGCTCTGGGAGACGGAAAGCCACAGGCAGCTGCAGGTATTCCCTCCACTAGTACTGTGCTGCTTCAGCTTCCACAAGTTCCCACGATGCAGGCTGCTGTTCCAACCACCCTCTCTCTATAGGACACGCATGCCTGGGGCATATAGTGCTAAGATGTAAGAGGATATTAGAGAACCTGGGATGACCTGCAGAATCTATGGAAAAGTAAAGACAACTGATGAAAGGGACAAATGGGCCTGAGCTTTCTCCCTCAACAAAATCCACCACATTGCTCTTGCAACTCATTGTTACAAGACACAGTCATGAAATATCCCCACATGAAGGCAAATGTTGAAGGCGCCTCTTAATTTAAACTTCCTGCACTGTAGTTTTTTTTTTTTTTTTGCAGAGTTTTATATAGCGCGAACTAGACCCGAACCGAACCGAATCAGGTTTCAGAGCGCTTTACATAGTACCAGTTACGTTACATGAGGACACACTTTCATTTTTTATTTTTTTAGGCACGGGGAGATTAAGTGATTTGCCCAGAATCACAGGAGTGGCGTCGTTACCGAGACTCGAACCCAGAGCCCCAGGTCCGAGGTCGTGCACCTTAGCCGTTAGGCCAACCCCTCTCCCCAAAGCTAAGAGACATGCAAAATAGAAAGATGGGGAAATGGGCAGATAACTGGACTTTATCTGGCTACTTCTCAGATTCTTGCATTCTAAGAGATAAAATACCCCAACATGTATGAAAAAGGACACAATTCGTCATTCTCATTTAATTAGAAATATGAAATTAGGGTACATAAAAAATAATAAATAAAAATAGGTCTAAATGAAGAATGAATAATAAAAGTAGTCAATATCCTGTGCACAAATTGTGCTGCTTTTGTTGCGTTGATGGCTCAATACTAGAGAGTTCATTTACACGTGGGACCGATAAGATGATACATTGCTAGCATGCAATAAAATGAAGATTATGGAAATCCTAATCTTACACTTCTTAATTGGCTTCAAGAATGTCAATAATCGTTCTGTAGTGTCTGATGATATGAGCAAAGCTAATAAAAAGATTTATAAAAAGAAAAAGAATGTCACTAATCTCTTACTAATCCAAAAGCAATCCTGCTACTCCAATAAAATAATGTCTTCTGAAAATTACGAAGATAAACTATGAAAAGCCTCTTCTTAAATTCAAAGCAAACTAACGTTTAGGCGATTTAAAGAAAAAAAGATGAAACGACAGGTACGCAGTTGTATTTATAAATGTATATATTTATAAGCAAAAATGGCATTCCATTTAGAGCACGCCATCTCCATGACCAACAAAGCCATTTTTAGGCCTTTTATTGCAATCAGGTGCCATTTTCTTTGGTGGTGCATTAGAAGGCTGCCTACATCATCTTAATTAATACTGGCTACGTTGAAGGTAATGTCCTATGGTGAAAGAACCTTGATTTCAAATACATTATTTTGGCGCTTGAAATCACTAAATTACTTTTAAAAAATCAACCTTGGTGTTAATATCCTACTTACCCAAAATAGCGGAACTGAATCAAAATCTTCATTTTGTTGCATGTGAACTAATACTTTCAAAAGTGCTACTCAGATATTGCAAAATGTTATTCACAAATCTATGCTTTTCGACCTGTGTGGAGATCTCCACACATCTAGGTATAGCTTTGAGTACTAACTGTGGAAGACAAGGGGAATATTTACTGCTGAAGTGGGGAGAGATTTAAGAAGGGGGAGGGAAATGCCAATACAAAAAAACACCCATAAAAGAGTAAGACCGTTGCTATTCACAAACTAGAATTCTAAAGTTACTACAGCCCTAAAACTATCAAAACTGTCTAAAATGGACTCAAGCCCAGCCTTGAAGTAAGTCAAGCACCACTCACGGTTACTCCTGCGTTCCGCAACACCACTCCCCCCACCAAGAAAACAATGGAGACAGGGAAATAAAATATTCCATAGGGTCTAATGTTAAATTATACATTTACAATATTTTGTCAGTTAACATATATATATTATATATGTACATAGTTTCTCACATTAATTTTGAATAATAAACGTATGTTAAAACAAAAAAAATAATTTTTCAACTTTTATTGAAACAATGAAAAATATAGATTAATTCAACACATTTAACAAAATGCACTACTTGCTAAACAATAATTAAAATGTGAGCATGTGAATAGGCTTTTAATGAATTATTTAATACAGATTTCATTAGATCAGTTACTGTGTTGTAATATCTATTTTACTTTTAGTTTAATAAGATTTTACATTGAGTTAAAAAAAATCCTTTTACTTTTGCGACTGCTATAGTGGTAATGATCCCTATCTACATTTGCAAGGGTACTAGTAGCAATTTTACACTTGCACATTCTGTTAAGGATCCACGACATGAGGAGGTGGAGACATCAAAATCTAGTCACTCACAAATCGTTACTAGCAAAACGTAGAGTTACATCAAGGTGTAGTAGTAATATATACATGTGAGTAAATATGCAAGTGTGGATTCACTTATATGAATAGGCCCCTACGTTTGTTCTTTGTTGCAAAGGTAATGTGGGCAGTGTTCTTTATGATTAAAGAAAGGAGGGAGGTGTCTTACATTTTGCATTTGTTATTTGTCCTATCTGGGTGCAGGATGATGAAGTGCCCCGTCATTCTGGGGATGTGGTGTGATAGAGTGTTCTGTGTTAATGTGCCCTGAAGTGTCAGGCAGCTGTGTCCGGGATGGAAGGAAAGGATACTGAGCCTGGCCTGTAGGTTCTTCTTTGACTGTTTCCTGCAGCACATAATGAAGAAAGGGAGGGTGTGTGCCCGCCTGCCTGGCTGGACTACCATTGTTACAGTGGTATAGGAGTAGTGAAACATAATTTGCCTGCTCCTTGTCCTTCCCTCTCATTATGAGTAAATAAAGGAGATCACCTTTCTACTTTTTGAAATCATAACTATAACAAATATTCGTCTAATGTGTTTTGAGATATTTTTTGTTTGTTTACCCAGATGCACACTTACTTCACATTAAAATTTTAATAGTGAGGATGCGGATTTGCAACCTCTAGTGGAGAAGTGTGGCTCAATGGTTAGAGTGGCAGCCCTGATGCAGAAGTCTGGCCCGGGACCAGGATTCAATTCCCGCCTCTGCGGGTCTTGAGCTCAATTTCCTCGGACCTGTTAATTCTCGCCTCAGTGCCTATTCTAATCATGGGTACCACTCTGCAACTCTGGGCAATAGCTTGCTTAATCTCCACAACAGCCCGAACAACGCTAGGATGCCTGGCTTCACCTTGGGGGTGCCCAGGAGTGGGCACTTCACAGGGAAAGGCCAGGAAGGGTTCCTCAGCAGTATTCGTGCAAGTGCCGAGAGGCCTCCGGGTAGCCGTGCGCTGTACAAATACCTCTACATTTACATTTAACATGGAAAGACAACAAAAAAAATGGGTCTTCGCATCTTTGCAAATATCATGAAAACAGCAAAGGTATAAAGCACGTTTTCGAGACAGCAAACACAGGGGGCTTTATTAATTAGCCTTACTCACAAACAAGTAAAAAAAATGCAACAAATTGTTCATCTACAAACAAGATCATTCCAAATAACGTGCTAGTAGTATCACACACATCAGTCAAAAGAAGGACGAACTCTTCCATTCGACAGATGGCGACCACTGTTATGATCAGCAATGCCACAGACGACCTGTTTACAATGCAATGTTTCTGCCAGCATGCTGCTTCACTGGCATTCAGAGTCTGCCGTGTCAGCCTGTCGGTGGACATCATTGGAACAGATCATTTCCTGCCGGCAAGAAGTAAAATTGACAACAAATAACTTTAATGTGGGCATCGCTCGGTGGAATAGCTTGCCGTTCGCTGTTGGGTATATACCTCGCATGAACTGCCAGCAATTTGTTTTTCCGGTAAATGCCGATCCTTCTCACATATGGTTTGTTCAGCAGTACTGGGTCTCTTCCATGGATCAATCACTAGTTTATTATCCGCATGCTGCTGTCAGTGGTTGCCTTTATTACTATCTCTGTGCTGTCAGACTTGTTTACATGATATATTTCATTTATCCAGAGGACACCTCAATTCACATTACTCTGAAAGAGCACCTAGAAGAACTCAAGCTCTCATATTCATAGTCCACGCCCATCATAGAAATGTTAGGGAACACATATATAGAAAAACAGGCTGTAAACAGTCAGGAATACCTATATCCCTCCTTCATGCTTCCCTCCGGTTGTTCCAAATCCCTGAGGAATTGTATCCTGGACTATACTCACAGGTAAAACACCCAAGGCTGTTTCTGGTCTTGCCATAGGGTGGAGTTGTTGAATTTTTTGGAAACTTATTTTTATCTGTAATAGTAAAAATGCAGAAGAGATGCATATTTACAACACAAGCTCGGATAAAACATTCATACTTGTATTATCTCTTTTACATTTTATTTGTGGACGACGTAAATACAACTGAAATGTTCTGAAATGTTACAGATGCCATCCACCTTTTTTATGCTGGTAAATTATCTTATGTTATTTATACTTCCAAGGGCATCCTGTGCCAATACAGCTTCTTGGCACTATGGTGGAGCAAAATAATTGGGACAGCTGCCCTTTATAGATTGCTTTCAGCAGGTTCAAATTCCAAAGCAAACGAAGGCCATATGGTTTGCAAATTGCAAAGTGGTAGGGGTAATAGAATTCAAAAGGCAATCAGTCAAAACTCAAAATGATCTTCTCCAGTTTGGGACACAGGCTCCTTCAGAAGCAGGAGCGCCAATATCATCAAAGCCGGCAGTGAAATATTTAATTTTCTGACTAGGGATAAACACTTATCAAGTGCCAGTGCAACACGCTCAGGATTTTAAATTCAGTCATTTGCCTAACAGCCGGGCACCGAAGAGTCCTCAGAACAGGCTCCACATGTCTCTTCATTACAGATCCATAGAAACAAGAGGCACAGAACTTTGTAGTTTTTGAAGACGTCCCAAGTTGGAGTTTGGCAATCCCAAACAATCTCCGTTAGAGAAGTTATTACCAAGATTTTATAGCACATACTTAAGTAATGTTATAGTGTAACTCAAAGAGGAATAACAAGCCAGTCTATAGTTTTTCGGTGGTTAATGAGTGTCCCCAACAAATGTCAAAATCATTTCTAAAATGCTTATGTAACAGCAAATCATTCAACAGCCAGCCAACATGCGTTTCGTCCGTTGGTCTTTTTCAAGGCTGGAATTATAACATGAAGACAATTACAACACGCTGAAGAGAAAAACAAGATATATTTGTTGCATAAATAATGCTATAGCTGATTATCTGTGGATGATGAGAGGGCACTCTGGACAGAAATATTAAAGTAGAGGATGAATATGATAAGAGATAAAGAGAAATTGACGTAAGAAGAAGGGAAACTATCGTAAAGGCGAAGACAGGTTTATTACCATTTTGTAACATGCATGTGAAATTACATGGTTATTACTGTGGAGAGACTAGTATGAAGTTTGATAGATAAATATCTTACTAGAGAGTTATGATAAACTCTGTGTTCCTGTAATGAAAAAGGGGAAGAACAAGTGAGCCCATATCAAATGTAATTGTGGGAAATTGGGTTGCTAGTTGAGGGGAGTGAAACCCTACACAAGAAGCAACACCAATCTCTGTCAGTGTGAAATGCAAGCAAACATCAAATTACCTGTGCTTAACCCTCTGGTAGCTTAGCACAAAAGCAGTCAAGCTTAATTTAGAGGCAGTATTTAGTATTTATGCAGCACTTCAAACAATAATAAAGTGAAAACACATCACAAGAAAAATCCTACACCAATTTAGAAAAATAGAGTGAAATATAGTAAATTATTTGCCACCAAAATGACAAAAATCCAATCAGTAGAACCGGGACTATGCAATTTTAAAGTTTTAAGTGAAAATAGTGCCTAGAAGCACTAAGCGCCATTTGTGGCTATCTGGTTGCACCTGACAGGAACGAAGTCACAAGTTCAGGCTGACCGCAATGGTACACTGGCTGAAAACTGAGACCAAGTTAGGCCTGCTAAACAAGAATACCTTCAATACTAGTTGCAGAGAGTTGCAGAGAGTTGCGAGATCCTGCCTTATAGATGTGTTGCACAGCGGTGGTTCCAGAGAGGTGTGTGGCTTTGATGTGGAATCCAGAGAAAAACCAAAGGGGATGATGGACGGAGCGTTGACAATACAAACACTCACCCCCAGTCAACTGATCTGGGTTTAATCCATCACCGTTCTTTAGCTCACTCCGCCACCCCAGTTCAGACATGGCCATATGCAAATCAGTCTGACACTGTGCCTCATGGGAACAGTCCAGCCCGAACTGCCAAGCCATGTCTTCCCTGGACCGGAATCAAGCTTCCCAGGACCAGTTTCTGGCATTACAGCCGTCTTCAGCCGGGCTTACTTGAATCCAGTGACAAAGTGAGCAAGGGACTCACGTCTGAGCATACCACCCCCTTTTGTATCGCTTTTGGCCGCCATAAGTGTGGCAGGGTATGCTCAGACGTGAGTCCCTTGCTCACTTTGCCACTGGATTTAAGCAAGCCGGGCTGAAGACGGCTGTAATGCCAGAAACCGGTCTTGGGAAGCTTGTTTCCGGTCCAGGGAAGGCATGGCTTGGCGGTTCGGGCTGGACTGTTCCCATGAGGCACAGGGTCAGACTGATTTGCATGTAGCCATGTCTGAACTGGGGTGGCAGAGTGGGCTAAAGAACGGTGATGGATTAAACCCAGATCTTTTGACTGGGTGTGAGTGTTTGATTGGTTCGGATGCTCCGTCCATCACCACCCCCTTTTGTACCGTTTGATGTGGAATCCTGCATTGTTTGAGGATGTCACCAATGGTGGGCTTGTGATGCAAATTCCTGGGTCAGTGATGCGGCACACACCAGCGCCTCTGGAGAAGCTGTAGGGTTGCGATGTGAAGTCTAGCATCTGGGATGCGCTGCGGTGGTCCCGAAGCGGCTGCGAGGAGTTGCGTTACACAGCACCGGTTCTGCTCACAGGGACACAGAAGGGTTGGTACAGTACCTTTGGCCCACTTCCAAGGGTCCAGGACTGGGGTGACAACACTTGGGGGGCCAAGACTCACAGCAGGCTGTGTTTAGGAACTGGGTTCCAGATGGTTGGAGCCTGTTCTGTCCCTGAGACTTCTGATCAAGAGGCCAGACAGCTGGCCCTTGGAGTCAAGCTGGGGGTCCTGGGATCAAGATGCAGGTCCAGTCCTTCACTCAGGCAGCAGGGCAAGAGAGTTGCAGACCTCCTGGCAGAGCAGCACAGCAGTCCTTCTGATTTATCCACAGCTCCAGAGGTGTACTGAAGAGTAGGGTCTGATGGGGTCTAATATTTATACCTGGTGACCACTTTGAAGAAGGAGAAGGGTATGGAGGTTTCCACCCCCATAGGTGTTTCTCCCACTCATCACGTCCGAGATGTCCCATACTATCAACACCTATGGGCCTTTGTCCCACAATCTGGGAGCAATACACAAAGATCAACTGTCAGCTACACTTAGTCATGCCAACTTTCTAAAAGTAACATTTTCTGAATTGTGACTTAAATCAGACTTTACCATTAAAGAGGGCTTTAAATTATAATTCTTTAGACCCCAAACTTGACATTCCTACTTGCTCCTACCTGAAAAGTATTGCTCATTAAATACAATAAGGCAACCCAAGGTTATCCTACGGGAAAGGAGGCCTCCCAGTAGTGAAAAACAAATTTAGGGGTATTTTAACAATCAGGACAAGCAAAACTTAAAAGTACATGTCCAACTTTTTAAATACACTGCACCCTGCTCTCTGGGCTATTTAGAGCTAGGCCTGGGTGGTGAACACTGCTCTATTCACAGAGTTTTCCGCACTCTGTCCTCCGCAGAGCATGTGGAGTTCTGATAAACTCTGTTCCGCTTAGAGTTTTTTCCTCGCTCATGTTCGCCAACATCAATTTGATTTCTCAACGTGGGGTGTCAGATTTCTCATTGCAGGCAGTCGCGGATGGTCACAACCGCTTGCATCGAGAAACCATCCATTCATGTTGAGAAAGTTCCCACTAGGGTAGGAAATCTACTCAAACGGCAAGAAAGGAAGCAGTGCCCTCTTGCGCTGAGCATGGTGCTGTTTGTGAATTCCACCTAGGCCAACTTAGAGCCTACCCTATGATGACTTATATGTATTAATAAAAAAGGAAGGTTTGGGCCTGTCTAGAGGTTTATTTTGCCTGGTAAAAATGGAAGTTCAAACTGAGCACACAGGCTGCAATGGCAGGCTTGGAACATGTTTAAAGGGCTACTTAAGTGAGTCGCACAATCAGTGTTGCAGACCTACCAGTAGCATTTAGTTTACAGGCCCTGGGTACATTAAGTACCACTTAACTACGGATTTACAAGTAAGTTAAATGTGCCAATTGGGTGTAAGCTGATTTCACCATGCTTAAAGTAAAGAGGACACACACTTTAGCACTGGTTGGTAGTGGTAAAGTGCACAGTGTTAATGCCAACAAAACCAAGATTAACAAAAATGGAAGAGCAAGGCAAATAGTTTGGGGATAGGCCACCATACACTGAGAGGTTTAACAATAATGTTAAGTGAAGTAAAGCTGGAAAGGTAGGTCTCCTTACATCATAGTCCTACCATAATGGAAATAGATAATCCAGGACATTGTGTTAATTGACAGACGATATTATGAATCAACTAAATGCTGTAAGAGCAGTTTACAAAAGGGGATGATGGACGGAGCGTTTGAGCAAATCAAACACTCACCCCCAGTCCACTGATCTGGGTTTAATCCATCACCATTCTTTAGCTCACTCTGCCACCCCAGTTCAGACATGGCCATATACAAATCAGTCTGACCCTGTGCCTCATGGGAACAGTCCAGCCCGAACTGCCAAGCAATGTCTTCCCTGGAAAGGAAACAAGCATCCTGGGAACGGTTTCGGATTCATAATCCTCATCAGCCAGGCTATCTTGAAACCAGTGGCAAAGTGATCAAGGGACTCACGTCTGAGCATACCCTGCCAACTTAGGGCAAACAAAGCGATACAAAAAGGGATGATGGACGGAGCGTTTGAACAAATCAA
This sequence comes from Lissotriton helveticus, assembly GCF_964261635.1. Taxonomy (NCBI): domain Eukaryota; kingdom Metazoa; phylum Chordata; class Amphibia; order Caudata; family Salamandridae; genus Lissotriton; species Lissotriton helveticus. The sequence continues at coordinate 498,702,541 of NC_136063.1, forward strand.
ACACTCACCCCCAGTCCACTGATCTGGGTTTAATCCATCACCATTCTTTAGCCCACTCTGCCACCCCAGTTCAGACATGGCCATATACAAATCAGTCTGACCCTGTGCCTCATGGGAACAGTCAAGCCCGAACTGCCAAGCCATGTCTTCCCTGGACCGGAAACAAGCATCCTGGGACCGGTTTCGGATTCATAATCCTCATCAGCCAGGCTATCTTGTATCCAGTGGCAAAGTGAGCAAGGGACTCACATCTGAGCATACCCTGCCAACTTAGGGCGAACAAAGCGATACAAAAGGGGATGATGGACGGAGCGTTTGAGCAAATCAAACACTCACACCCAGTCCACTGATCTGGGTTTAATCCATCACCATTCTTTAGCTCACTCTGCCACCCCAGTTCAGACATGGCCATATACAAATCAGTCTGACCCTGTGCCTCATGGGAACAGTCCAGCCCGAACTGCCAAGCCATGTCTTCTCTGGACCAGAAACAAACATCCTGGGACCGGTTTCGGATTCATAATCCTCATCAGCCAGGCTATCTTGAATCCAGTGGCAAAGTGAGCAAGGGTCTCACGTCTGAGCATACCCTGCCAATTTAGGGCGAACAAAGCGATTCAAAAGGGGATGATGGACGGAGCGTTTGAGCAAATCAAACACTCACCCCCAGTCCACTGATCTGGGTTTAATCCATCACCATTCTTTAGCTCACTCTGCCACTCCAGTTCAGACATGGCCATAAGTTGGCAGGGTATGCTCAGACGTGAGTCCCTTGCTCACTTTGCCACTGGATTCAAGCAAGCCTGGCTGAAGACGGCTGAAATGCCAGAAACCGGTCCTAGGAAGCTTGTTTCCGGTCCAGGGAAGGCATGGCTTGGCAGTTCGGGCTGGACTGTTCCCATGAGGCACAGGGTCAGACTGATTTGCATATGGCCATGTCTGAACTGGGGTGGCAGAGTGGGCTAAAGAACGGTGTTGGATTAAACTCAGATCTGTTGACTGGGTGTGAGTGTTTGATTGGTTCAGATGCTCCGTCCATCACCACGCCTTTTTGTAAGAGCAGTTTAGCAAACCCGATGGTGTGCTAAAAATATTTATAAACTCTACAAGACAGACGTGGCTAACAAGATAAAAAGTCCCAAAAATTTTGCATAGAAAACTTAATTATGAGGTACTCTCCAGTTTCACGAGGAAGGCTGGCAGTAAAAAAAAAAAGGTCTCAACGAGGTTTAATAAATAGCCTAGGATAGGCCTGTAGCATACTTTGGGGAAAAATACTGTTAAATGAAGTGAAAAAATAATGAACATCATCAGAAATATGTTAGAATAAGGTAGAGTTATATGAAGGAAATGTTAAAAATAATGCCGAAGTAGACCTGTTCATGTTAGAAACCTGACATCAGTGTGTTTTCGGCATTTGCGAGACACCGCAGTAACATGGTGTTTGGAAAGTGGGGAACCCCTGTTTGAAAATGTAGTGTAGTTAAATGGGTTGTCTTATATTGTTGCAAGAGGGCACCATCTTGAAAAGACCATCTATTAGAGCATGCAGGTCGAGATAAGCACCCCAATTTAATATATATAGGCGGTATTAGCACTGCTGTGTTGACTTATTGGGAAACAAGGGCAAATAAATGTATTAATCTGAATGTTGGTACTGTGTATAAACGTCAAGAAGGAGAAATGGGTATCAACATCTCAGAACAATAATAATTGAAAAAAATACATTGTAGAGAGAAACTGAGTTAGAATAGAAGAGGAATGTCATGTTGTGGTACTCATGGTGATAAAGCATACAAGTAATGGTGCAACTAAAAGACTTTGCTCAAGGGATACATTAAAATAAGCCAGTCCACATTTAAAACTCTTTATCTTCAACGATACCGATATGAGATTAATCTGTGCATTGGTAGATATTTTCCATTATGTTAGTGGTGGATGCATATGTAGTGTGTGAGAGGAAAAGTTGGTAAGATGAATGGCGAGAGAAAAGTTCCATGTGAATAACAACAGTAAAAATAACTAATAAAGGAGAATACCTGTTGGCCAAAGGGAGTACCTGATTTGTGTACTCATATCAAAATTTGTAGTTAGGATGTAGCATGATGTCCCTCTCATACATTAGCACTGTATGTGTGACCTGAAACTCGATTTACGACATAGGGCCTGATTTAGGTTTCGGCAGACGTGTTACTCTGTCACAACGGTGATGGATCTCTCGTCTGCCGAGATATAAATCCAATAGGATTTTATGGGATTTATATTTAGGTGGACGGGATATCCATCACTGCTGTGATGGAATAACCCATCCGCCGAAATCTAAATCAGGCCCATAGTATTAGGTGGAACATAAATATATAATTGATCAAATACAAATGTAGATTTGTAATCTTAATAAATATTTTCACAGTACAATTGACAACTGAATGCAAATGCCATGATTAAATGTCATGTTGCCGGGTCTCATGCTAGAGAAACACACAATAGATTGCGTTTAAAACACATTTGCCAGTAAGAAAAAAGTGCAATTCCTTATCCTGATTTAGACCCTTATCCACTTCCCTCAATTCAATAATACAGCTAGCTTCCATCTTTCATAATGTGAGAGTTCTATTTTCATTCATGGGAGTGATTTTAGCCCAAGCAATGACATGAAACTTGACCTTCAATGTTTCACTTAGATTGTGGTGCATAATGTAATGTTTAGCCAGGGGATGTTTTCATTTTAGTTTCTAATGGCTCTTATGTGTTCCTTAAGTAGACAGATGGTACTTCCTACATATATTTCATTGCAGTAGCACAGATTATTCATACAACAAGTTTTGTTTTACAGCTGATAAAATGTTAGATATGGAACAGTTTACTGTCATTATACTGGAATGTGATGGTTTTGTCCTGTGCTAACGGGCAGATATTAGAATGACCATATTAGTAGAAACCCTTATTTAATTATGGTAGCCATTGTAAGCTGTACTAGTAGAATGTGTATTGAGAAAGGTGTGGCAAACCATATCTCATATTGTTCTGGCTCTTTATGTGTTATCAGTGGCTTGCTGGGTATGATTTGCAATAATGTGTCTAAACAGTTAATAAATGCTAATGCTTGTGTAGGATTTTGTACAACCAATTACTGTGATTGCTGTATGAAGTGGTTTTCTCAGATTAATTTTCTATAGAAAGATTATAAATCATTTACATCACTTCACTTTTGTAAGTTTCACAATTTCTTTTGGAGTGTGGTCATATTCCATCAATCTTCTTACCCCCCCTCTCTTTTCCCCCACTCTGATGGAATAAGACCTGACAGAAACTTCAGTACACAAACTTTGGCACATCCTTTCCTTTTAAATGTAACCGGTTTGCTCTCTACACATGTTAATGGAACCTTTGGTTCTGATTATTAATTAGGAACAATCTACCAAAAACATTGCTAATTGAGTGTGAGCATGTGTACATATACATGTACCACACTTGTTCCCTTTAACACAAGCTTGTTTTTCACAGTGGGTCTTTAAACCAACTCTCATGTGTGTAGTGTTTGAACGGTTTGCTGTGCTTTGATCATCTTGGTGAACCGACTGCATCCACTCCACTTCTCATCATGTCTTCAAGAGCACAAACTTCCACATCTCGGATAACATATTTCAATGTTATCTTACCTAAATTTCTTGTAATTTCCTTATACCTAAAAGGTAAAATACTGTTTTTGCAGACTGGAAAAACCACCAGATCTGTGAGCAATGTGGGACGAAACAAGTGTTGGATGTTATCCTCTGGCACAAGAGAAGCAACAATAAAAGGATTCGATAATTTAACCTATGATCACACAGTTATTTTTCTCTTCTGTACACTTCAATGTGACATCTTATTCCTTAATCTGACTGAGTGCTATTCCTATAAGAAAATATTTACAGTGTTAATTTCCCTGAAATTACACTTTAGCTGAAAATCAACTATGCGTTGATTTTGCAACAAGTACATCTTGGTCAATCTGTTGTAAATGTAGTCTACTTTTAATTTCAGCCTTGAAAAAGACCATAGGACGAAACAATTGTGGGCTGACTGTTTAACGTTATGCTGTTACATAATCATTTGAGAAACAATTTCATCAACTCTCTTCGGACCCCCATAACAACTACAGAAAAACATATGACTGTCTCGTTATTGCTCTTTGAGTTACACTATAACAGTACTTATCTATGTCCTTGAACATCTTTTATCACACTGATTGGATAGCGGAAACCTCCTGGAAGACACTAGTATCACACTCTTGGATAGCAGGGTGTATGATGTTGTGGTAGCACCTACATATTTGCTATTATCCTTTTCATCATATAAAAACCCTTACTCTCCATTTTTTGGGATGTGCAGCAAATTTTTAACCACCGCTACCATCTGTAATAGATGGCATTAGAAAGGTTAGAGGGAGATAGTACAATAGCCACAATCACTGTTAGGATTTAGGGTAGGTCAAGTATTTAACCTTAGGGACCTACGATGGAGGTTGATAGCTTTTAATGAATGAAATGTGCACACCTTTAGAACGATCTTCTGGTAGGTTGGTTCCCAGTGGAGAGTTTGAATGGCGAGCCTAATAACCTCTTTTTCAAATGAGTTCAACTTGGTTAGTTCTGTATTATCTTTATTACTGATGTATTCACTCTCAAAGTGTTACTACTGGCAAAAACTAAGTAATGCAGATTTACAGTTTTCAGATACTCTTTAGCACACTTCCAGAAGTCTTTGACCCCAGTGGGGGTAAGCAAAGGTTTTCAAATGCTTACATTTGTTACATTGCTGTCCATAGCCCTGTACTAAAAGATACCATCTTGCAAAGAAATGTATCTGTGATATACTTTAATGTGACAATGGGGCTTACAACTGCAGTTTCTCTCACACATACAAATATCATATCATCATTAGAATAGCCTTCCTTTGTGTACCACCTCAATTCACAGGCAACTAAGAATAGTTAAATTTACACCAGAAGAATATGGAAACTCTCAATGACATTGATTTGGTGTGTAATGTCAGGACCCGAGAATTGGCCTGGGCAGAGCAAGCAACACATTAGCAGTAATTGGAGCTGAGTAAGCAAGGATTGAGAGTGATACAGTATGGGATATGTAGCTTTAGACACAAGAATAAATTAGAAGCCTACAGGAGACAGACGTGGTAGTTAATGTTTCTAAAACAATACTACTTAGTTTTGATTATTTAATTAATTAATTTAATTAAGCATTGCTTGCTTACAATACTAAGGGCCAGTTATAATGTACTTGAGATCACTGCAATAGAAGTGCCATGATATTACTTCTGCTTAATCTGTGTGTTATAATGGAATACATTTGATAAAAAGAGATTGAAAAAACACTGAAAAGCAGACATACTATGGATTACTTGAAAATCACACATATATATCAGCAGGGCTTATAGACATGAGGAAACAAGCATTTGCAATGCAATAGTTCTCACATTTACGCGATTTTGAGTTATTGGCATTGTAAATGACAATGCCTTTGATTTATTTTTGGGTTTTTAAAACATAAATAAAAGGCATTGGTATTTAGAATGCCAATAGCTTAAACAGTTGCAAATGTGAGACCTATTGCAATGCAGATGCTTGTTTAAAAGTGTGTTTTTGTGGGGGTGTTGCAAATAGAAGGTGGCAGAAGGAACAGAGATGGGGAGGGTGTTGGAAAGCAAAACTGAGGGAGCGGGTGTGTGGAAGCAAAATTGATGGGAAGGGGAAGGGTCACAGAGAGCATAGGGAAGCCTTAATTCCAAGATCTCATGGTAATTATACCACATATCAGCGAAAGCAATATTTATTTAACAATTTAGATAATAAATCATGGACATTAAATTGCAGAGAAGAGAAAGAAAAAAAAAAACCTTCGTTCTTCCCAAGTTCTCCCAATAGATATACAAAGGGAGTGCTTGCCCAGAGCAGTGAAAGAACAAAAATTCACCCCATACATTCTCCCTAATATATTAGGGTAATTCTACCACGGCTTACTAAAAGCAACTCATATTCAAACATTCATACTCCCTAAAATGAATTGAAAATTATACAAAAGAGCAGTGCCTGCAACATTCAGCCACTCATCCTACTTAATATGCCAGGGTTATTTGGTAGATTGCTTTTGGTAGGGTCTAGGTGGTGAGTGCTGTGTGCGGCCCCTCCGTTTCATGGATGGGAGTGCCTGGAAAACCCCACCCCTCCGTGACTCTGGCATCTTGTTCTAAACAAACCCCATCTGCTTTTACTCAGCCTTCCTCTACCCATAAGTGAATGTGACATCTTTGAGCCCCTTTTCCTGAAGGCCTGACCTTGGAGATCGCAGGCCCGGTGATCCGAGCAAGGCTGAGCCGTTTGGCATACGTGGGAGATTCTGAGACTTGTGTGTGTAGAGGGGGTGTGTTACACACACACATACCTTACGTGTTCAGGCCTTTCTTCCACCTCAACCATGCACAAAGTGAACTTAAAGGCCACACATCCAACATGCCCAGATATTCCTAGCACTTGGCCCCACTGGTTGTCCTGCACAAATTGCAACAGCCAGATAACAGGTATGCCACCCGTTTTAGAAGATTCGCTAGTGATTCCATGCTGCCTCCCAGATGAACACGAGCTCTCACAGTACTGTGCACTAGAGGCGCAATTAGAGCCAAATTTCAGGGGGTGGGGGCTACTAAAAATGTCGGGGGGGCTGATTCTTCCAGCAATAGGCAAAGTGTAGATGCAGGGGCTCTAAGAAGAGGTAATGAATATGCTACTTACCAGTATGCATCTGTTCTTGGCATGTAGGGCTGCTAACATTCATATCTTAGCATTAGATCGCCGCCTAGTGTTGGGTCCGGATGATCGCACATTGTTGTCCTGGAAGAGTCTTCGAAGTATCCTGAGATAGGTGGCTCCTCCCCTGGACTACAGTGCGCATGGGCATCGGCTCCATCCCCAGATTGTTTTTCGCCATTGTGGCAGAAGATGGAGTGAAAAGTGTAAAGGATGTCCATGCTAATGATTGAATACAATAGTATATCTGCAGCTGCGACAGGCACCGGGGAGGAGGGTGGGCGATATGAATGTTAGCAGCCCTACATGCCAAGAACAGATGCATACTGGTAAGTAGCATATTCAGTTCGAGGCATGTGGGCTGCTAAATTCATATCTTAGCATAGAATACATAGCAGTCCCTCCATCAGCGGCGGTTGCCCGTGCCAGCTGCAGAAACCTGAAAAAGTGTCTTGAGAACAGCCTGTCCTACAGCAGCTTGCTGCTTGGAATGCACATCAACACAGTAGTGTTTTGTAAAGGTATGTGGTGTAACCCACGTGGCTGCTCTGCAAATGTCCTCTAAAGGAATGTTCCCTAGGAAAGCCATGGATGCCCCAAATTTGCGTGTGGAGTGCGCCCTTGGGGGTATTGTTAAAGTGCGCTTGGCCTTTTGATAACAGATTTGGATGCACTTAACAATCCACCTGGCTATTCCTGCTTTGGAAATAGGGTTGCCTTTGTGTTGTGGTGAGAAGGCAACAAAAAGTTGTTTTGTTTTCCTAAAGTGTTGTGTCCTGTCTATGTAGTACATCAACGCCCTCCGTACGTCTAACGTATGGAGCATTCTTTCCGCCACCGTTTGTGGGTTTTGGAAGAATGCCGGCAAGTCAATAGTTTGGTTTAGATGAAACTGTGACACCACCTTCGGAAGGAATTTGGGGTTAGTACGTAGCACTACCCTATTTGGATGAATCCGAATGAATGGCTCTTGGATTGTGAGCGCTTGTAGCTCACTAACACGCCTCAGTGACGTAATAGCAATTAGGAAAGCCACTTTCCACGTCAGGAACTGTAGTTCACACGAGTGCAGTGGCTCAAATGGTGGTCCCATCAGTCTGGTGAGGACCACATTGAGGTTCCACACCGGAGCTGGCGGTGTTCTTGGGGGAATGACTCGTTTCAGACCTTCAAGGAAAGCTTTAATGGCAGGCACCCTGAAGACAGAGAGGTGCTGCCTATTCTGAAGATAAGCTGCGATGGCGGATAGATGTATCCGAATAGAAGTGAACGCTAGATTGCACTTGTATAGATGTAGCAGATAGCAAATGATGTTAGGGATAGATGCATCTAGCGGGTTGATGTCATTGGCTGTACAGTAAATGACAAAACGCTTCCATTTTGCAGCATAGCATGATCTGGTAGTTGGCTTCCTTGCCTCCTTGATGATGTTCATGCATTCTGGAGGTAGGTTAAGGTATCCAAACTCTAGGACTTCAGGAGCCAGATCGCCAGGTTGAGCTGTTGCGGATCTGGATGCTGAATTTCTCCATGGTTCTGCGTCAAAAGTCTGGGCGTGAGGCGCAGTCTTTGATGCGGCACCACTGAGAGTTCGAGGAACGTGGTGTACCATGCTTGGCGCGCCCACGTTGGAGCAACCAGGATGAGAGTCATCGCGTGCTGCCTTAGCTTTCTTGCCACCAGCGGTATCAGAGGGGCTGGCGGAAAAGCGTACGCAAATTTGCCTGACCAGTTCATCCATATCGCATTCCCCTGCGACTGTGGGTGAGGGAACCTGGCGGCAAAGTGTTGGCATTTTGCGTTTTCTTTTGTTGCAAACAGGTCTATCTCCGGATGACCCCACTGCTGGAAGTACGGGTGGAGTACAGATGGGTGTAACTCCCACTCGTGCATTTGATGGCTGTATCTGCTGAGCAGATCCGCCATCTGATTGTCCTTGCCCGGGAGGTGTTCTGCCATGAGGAAGATGTTCCTCTGAATAGCCCACCGCCACATGCCCTGAGCCAGATGAGACAGCTGTGGCGAGTGGGTGCCCCCCTGCTTTTGAATGTAGTACATCGCGGTCATGTTGTCCGTCCGGACTAACACTACCTTGTTGCACAGATGTACAATGAAGGACTTGAGCGCCATGAAGATTGCCATCAGTTCCAGATAGTTGATGTGCATCTTTTGTTGCTGCGTCGTCCATAGTCCCTGCACTGTGTAAGTGAGCAGATGAGCTCCCCATCCCTGGAGAGATGCGTCCGTTGTCAGGATAATCTGTGGCACTGGCTCCTGGAACAGTCGGCCCTTGCAAAGGTTGTGTGGAGTCCACCAATGCAGAGAGTCGTATGCCCGACTGGTAACCAACACTAGGTCTGTTAATTGTCCTTGAGCCTGTGTCCACTGATTTGCTAAGCACTCCTGGAGCGGGCGCATATGTAACCGTGCGTGAGGGACTATGAAGATGCAGGAGGCCATCATGCCTATCAACTGCATGAACACTCTCGCTGGAAGTGAGTGTTGTGGTCTGAACTTCTGGATTAGAGACTGTATGCTGTCTATCCTGACTTGGTTTGGTTGAGCCCTGGCCGTCAGGGTATTGATTGTCGCACCTAGAAATTGCCGGACATGTGCCGGCTGAAGATGCGACTTTGGGTAGTTCAACGAGAAACCTAGATCGTGAAGGAGGTGAATGGTAGTCGACATGTCCGCAGCGCACTGTTGTTCCGACTTGGCTTGAACGAGCCAGTCGTCCAGGTAGGGGTAGACATGGATGTTCTGCCTCCTGAGGTGCGCTGCTACTGTCGCCAGACACTTGGTAAACACTCTTGGGGCTGTGGTCACTCCGAAGGGTAGGACCTTGAACTGAAAATGCCTGCCTTGGATAGTGAACCTGAGGTATTTTCTGTGGGACGGGTGTAGTGGTATGTGGAAATATGCATCCTTGAGGTCTAAGGTTGCTAAGAAGTCCCCTTGGTTTAACAAGGGAAGAATCTGTTGCAGTGTGAGCATATGGAAATGTTCTGACAGTATATACAGGTTGAGGGGACGTAGATCTAGAATGGGTCTGAGAGATCCGTCCTTCTTTGGAATAAGGAAGTACAGGGAATATACCCCTGTGCCTTCCTCCTCTACTGGCACTAGCTCGATTGCGCCTTTTTGCAGCATCACCACTACTTCCTGCTGCAATAAGTGCAAGTGCTCTGCGGACATAGGCCGTTGCCTTGGTGGAATGTTGGGTGGAGTGGATTTTAACTCTAGACAATAACCGTACTGTACAAGTTGTCGCACCCACCTGTCTGTGGTGATGTTTCTCCAGACTGGCAGGAACTGCTGTAGTCTCCCCCCGACAGGTGTCAAGTGGTCGGGGAGCAGTGACAGAGAGTCACTGTTTGCTTGGGGCAGAGGAGCGGGAGTTGTTGTTCCCTCTGCCGCGTCCTCTGGTGCTGTTTCCTCGGTAACCCCCCTTGTTCTGTTTGGGGTACGAGGATTGTGCTCCACCTCTAGAGAATTGTGACTGTTGACCCATCTGTCCTCTGGTGACTCCACGTGCACCTGAGCGACGAAAATTATTGCCCCGAAACTGTTGTGATTGTAGGGCCCCCATAGACTTAGCAGTTTCGGTGTCTTTTTTAATCTTTTCAAGGGTGGTGTCAACATCTGGACCAAACAGTCTATCAGGATTGACTGGCTGATTAAGTATTGTTGTTTGTATGTCAGGTTTAAACCCCGATATGCGGAGCCACGCCTGTCGTCTCAGCATGACGCTAGTGTTAATGGCCCTAGCTGCTGTGTCTGCGGCATCAAGTGCACACTTGATGGCTGCGTTGGAGATCAGTTTTCCCTCTTCTATAAGCAGTTTGGTGCCCTCTTGAAACTGCGAAGGCAGGTGTTCTAAAACCCGCTCTAGGGTGTCGTAATGCGCCCTATCATAGCGTGCCAAGAGCGCTTGTGTATTTGCAATTCGCCAAAAGTTGGCAGCCTGTGCAGCTACTCTTTTGCCTCCTGCCTCTAGCACTTTGGACTCCTTATCCGGGGGAGGAGCTTCACCCGTTGTTTGGGAGTTGGCCCGTTTGCGGGCATTTGCGACCACCAGGGAGTCAAGCGGCAACTGTCCCCGAATGTATGCAGGGTCTGCAGGTGCTGGTCTGTACTTTTTTTCGATACGTGGATTGACCACTCTCGCTCTGGTAGGTTCTTTAAAGATGTCCGCAGCATGTTTGAGGACCCCTTTGAGCATAGGCAGTGTTTTTACTGTCCTTTCAGAGACTGAAAAAGTGTCAAATAGAAAGTCTTCTTCTACTGGGTCAGCATGCATGTCCACATCATGATTAGCAGCTGCCCTTTCAAGGAGTGCATGAAAACCTGCAGAATCTTCAGTTGGTGATGCACGTGCACTGAAAGGCTGTGGGTCAGGCTGTGGGTCTTGCCCCACATCCTGGGTGCCTTGGTCACCAATGTCATCATATGAATCCGGCTGTGAATCTGGTTCATTGATGGGGAAAGTGTACTGGTCATCTTCATTATATCCCTCTCCCTCAGATTGTTCTGGGGAAGGAGTAGGGCTCCTTCTTGGGGGAGGCTGGATAGGTTCCATGAGGCCTGAAGCGTCCTGAGGAAGCTTTTTCTTCTTGAGGGGGATGACATAGGAGTCCACTGGCTGTGAAGTGATCCTCCTCTTGTAAAGGGTCAATTTGCCCGTGTCTGCGTCGATAAAACGCTCCGAATCCTCTTCTGAGTCGAGTACCCGACCTGAAAGTGCCCCTGCCGTTGAAGAATCCGACTTCTTTGGCGTCGATTTCGTTGAAAAGGCCTTCGGCGCCTCTTTTGGCGGCAGAAGGAAGAGAAGTTTACCCGCAGGCTTCACCGGGATGTCCATCGGCTTCTGTGGCGAAGGCATCGGAGCCGACGTAGCAGAGGCCTTCTCCCTGAGTCTCTGGAGTGAAGAGGCGATGGGGGACGTGTCACTTACAGTGGCCGTTGGCGCCGACGAGGAGGCCTTGACCTTGCCCTCGGATCCGACGTCCTGGTGGCCCTTCTGAGTCTTGGACGATGATGCCGCAGCCGCCGATCCAGAGTCCTTGGACCGATGCGCAGATGTACCAGCCTTCGATCCGTGTGACTTTGTCGGCTCCGTCTCCACCACGCGTCCGACTAACGGAGTCCCAGTCGGAAGCGGCGCGGTTTCGCTGGCTTTTGCGGGCTTTGACGGCGCCGCAGCGTTTGACCCGCGCCGACCACCCTTCTTAGAGGATCCCTCCTCTGTCGCTGATTTTGACACAGTGGAATCGACAGATTTCTTCGACTTCTGTGGACCGGAGGTCGACGGAGTCGATGAAGCAGCGGGTTTGGTCGTCTTTGGTGGTACGGCCGCCATCTTAGGTGTGCTCGAATCCATAAGTTTCGGTTTAGATTTTGGGTCGGCCTTTTTAGGTGTAGTCGATACCGTTGGTTTCGGTTTCGGTTTCGATACGGCTTGCCCAGCAAGTTTGTCCGTGGCCGGGCCGGAAGGCGGGCCGTGGCTTGCGGTACGGGGTCTAGGGTAAGGCCGACAGGCGATCCCGTGACCCGATCTCGATCTTCGTAACCTTCGGGGCATAGCTCGTCCCCTGAGCTATCTTCCGCGGCCCCATAAACCTCTTCGACGTCCCCTACCTCTTCGACGTATTCAAGGCCTTGACCCCCGACTCCGTCGTCGTGTTCCGGATCTGCCTCGACCTCCGTCTCGGGCGGGGATATTTGAAGATGATGGCTCTGGTCCTCGTCTTCTTGGTCGCCGAAGATGTTTTCTGGATCTGGGGCCGCTTGTCTGGCTTCAAGGCGCACCGCGCGCCGAATCTTGAGCGTTTTCTTGGACCTGAACCTTGCGCAGGCCCTGCAGTTGCCGTCGTCATGGTCTGGCGAAAGGCATTTGTTACAGACCGGGTGCAGGTCTATATGTGGGTATTTGGACCCACAGAGCGGACAGAGCTGAAACGGACTCCGCTCCATGCTGTAAAGTTGCAGTCGTGTCGCGATGAGAAGGCCCCGATGTCCGAAGAGTGTAAGCACTCCGCTGATTCCGACTCCAAGAGACGGAAGAACTCGAGACCGCACGCAAACAATACCGACGCTATGAAAAGAAGGCCTTTTGGCCTTAAAAAGTTAGTTTTTCTCGGTTCCGACAGAGAGACGTCGAGACCGCATCCGAACCCAATGGCGGAAAAAAACAATCTGGGGATGGAGCCGATGCCCATGCGCACTGTAGTCCAGGGGAGGAGCCACCTATCTCAGGATACTTCGTAGACTCTTCCAGGACAACAATGTGCGATCATCCGGACCCAACACTAGGCGGCGATCTAATGCTAAGATATGAATTTAGCAGCCCACATGCCTCGAACATAACATCAACGCCTTGTTAACAAGTAAATGGTCTTTTAAAGACCTGTGAAGTACTCGGGTGTGCCGGTGTGTGCCCGGGAAGCTGTCTCAGGCCGGGCTGCCACACACGACGGGGCAGCTGAATCCCTTTGAACCCAAGGGACGTTGCGCCCCTGCTGTGCACCCACAGCTATTGAAGAGCGTCTGGCATTGGGACACATCCACTCCCACTACTAATGGTGCAAAGTGAACTAGACACCAATCGGTGCCAGAAATGCAGAGATTCACTGTGAGTTTTCATCTTAAGACTTTTGTTCAAACTCTATACCCACGCATCTTCCTAATAAACCCAATATACCCTAAACTTTTGTAGATTTGGCTACCAGGGTGAGGTGCTAGCACCCACCATTTGTATTAGGATGGCCTTCAACTTCCTATCCACCATCAACGTCATACTGTATTCTGCGTCAGAGATGGGGCATTTGGTTGCCACATGACATCATTGTTGACTTCTTCAGAAGAATTGGGGACAGTGAACCGTTACCCCACCTTGTTCACTATTCCAAATAAGAGAGCATTTAAACGTTAATCCCAAAGTCACAATCTACAATGCTTAATGAATATTTAAATAGTTTTAGACAATTCCATAAAAGGTGTGGCATCACTTTTTAACTAACACTTCGTAAACAAAGTGTTAAAAAAAAAGATATTACCATGTACAAAAGAGATGGAAGTGAAAAGTTATAATATACTTCATTTCTTTACAAAGGTATAGGTGCTTGGAAAAATTCCAGGGTAATAAAGACAACATAAAAAGTAAGCTAACGTCACTGCCACCTCTTCCCGGCTTGGGACTGCTAGGCCTCGGAGCAGATGCTGGAGTTTGCAGCACCCCTTTGTGCGCCTCCTGCTTCTTTGTTGGAAGCACTTAAACCCACCCCCCACATCTAACAAAAAAGCAAGACATTAAAAAGCGGCCACCACCAGCCTCAGCATTTACTTTGGCTCGAGGCCAGATTGCTGGGCCTTTTGAGCCCCTCCCCCAGCTCCCAGTAGCACATGATAGGTGCAGGAGCCCTAGACGAGTGTTGGTAAACCCCTACAAGGGAAGGGGCCCCATAATACATGAACCCGGGGAAGGCTCAGCTCGTTGGGACTGGCCACATCTGAACACAATCAAAAGAAAAGCGCAAACAAGCCACAGGTCCTACGACCCCCTCCAGACACAAAGCCAGCCCATGTGCAGCCTAAAAGAGAGAGGCAACTTGTCCAAGTAGGGACCCACAATCTTAGTCAGGGTAAGTGTAGTACACATTAAGTTTACCATTGCTCACCCTCGGGTAGCTTTGCACAAAGAAGTAAGGCCAAACTAAAGAGACAATGTGTAAAGGATCTGTGCACACAAACACAGTATCACAGTGAAAACACCACAAATGTACTCCACACCAGTTTAGAACAATAGTCAACATTTATCTGAGTAAAACGGGACCAGAATGATAAAAATCCAACATACACAAGTCAAGCTATGAATCCTTCACTATTAAATGCACTTATAGCGTTTAGAAAACAATATCTCCAACTGGGGCTATTTGGTTGCGCTTGACCAGGGCAAATCCAGGCTAACCGCGATGGAGCACGGGCTGGCTACAAGAGTCACATGGACCCCGGTACAGTATCTTGGATTTGTCCCAAAGACGGTGTAAGGAGTAGAGGTGAGGCATTGCAAAGACAGGTATGCATCGGTTCCTTACTTCTAGGCAGGTCATTGGCACGTTGGCGCTCGGGGACGCTGCGCAGCACAAAGGAGGTGAGGCGTCACTGTAGCAAAGTGATGCATCGGTTCCTGGAGGTGGTGCAGGGTCTTTGAGCCACTAACAGCCGGGGACGATGCGTGGCACTGGAGAGGTGATGCATCAGTTGCGTGTGCAAGACCTTGGGTCCTGAAGGCAATGTGGTGTAGAAGATGTGTCGATGTCACCGCATCGATGTCAAACCACTAGGCAACAGGTACGGAGTCTGAGCGGAGCGTCACAGACTTCAGTGAAGAGGGACTCAAGAATCATGCAGCTGTGGCACTTTGGAGGTACTGTTGCACCATCGGGCTTATGCTGTAAGCCACAGTCTTTGTATTGCGCACTCAGCAAGCAGGGACCACGGCTTTGGTGCAGCAGCGATGTAGGGATTTTGCGGGAATACACCGGTTCCAAAGTGATGCTTGGATTAGATGTGTCAGTTTCTTAGTTGCAGCATCAGAATCACCTCCAAGGGGCAAGAACTGGATTTGGCACCACTTGAGAAGTCAGGATTCAAAGCAGAGGAGCCCAGATACTGGAAGCAAGAAGTAAAGGAAATCTTTGGTGGCCCTGAGACTTCCAACAAAAGGTAAGCTCTATTCAAGCTCTTGGAGAAACTTTAGAAAACAGAATGCAGAGAGCAAAGCCCTGTCCTCTCACTCATAGGGCAAGAAGCAGCAGACAGCAGGCCACCATAGCAAAGCAAGCAACAATGTGGCAGTCCTTCTTGGCAGTTAAACAGCTCTTTTTCCTGGAAGAATGTACTCAGTGTTCTGTTTCTGTCGGAGGTCCAGTTCTTATACCCATTTTGTCCTTTGTAAAAGGGAGACTTCAAAGAAAGGTCTTTGTAATACACAAGAC
The DNA here is from genome assembly GCF_964261635.1 of Lissotriton helveticus. Lineage (NCBI taxonomy): Eukaryota > Metazoa > Chordata > Amphibia > Caudata > Salamandridae > Lissotriton > Lissotriton helveticus. The sequence goes on from NC_136063.1 coordinate 498,718,339, forward strand.
CTTGCCCTTCCTGGCCCTGGCTCCAGACAGAGTACAGGGGGTATGCAGTTCTTTGTGTGGGGACAGACACAACCCTACTCAAGTGCAAGTTTCAACTCCTCCCACCACTGTAGCTCAGGAAGACCCTTCAGCCCGGTGATGGGCCATCGGGATATGCAGGGCACACCTCTGTATACTTTGTGTATGACTGTCTGGAGTGAATTCACGAAGCCCAACTGTCAACCGACTCAGACATTTATTCTAGGGACAGGCAGAGGCACCGAATGCTCCCGTACTTATACCCAAATTTGCTTTTGAAGTGGGTGAGACATTAAAGAGGTCTTTGAGCCTTTCCTGCCCCAGCTCGAGACTCACTACAGGGGGGTATGCAGCTCTTTGTGTGGGGACAGGCACAGGCCTATTCATGTGCAAGTGCCAGCTTCTCCCTCCCATTCTACCTCAGGAATGCACATCAGCCTAGGCACACCAGCTGGACCTCCCTATGTGTGACTGTCAAGAGTGAATGCGCAAAGCTCATCTGTTACCCAACGCATACGTGTATTCAGAGACAGGCAGAGGCACAGAATTGTTAAAGTAAGAAATTGCCAACTTTCTAAAAGTGGCATTCAAAGACTTATCCAACTTCACAACAAGTAGTGATTTTAAATTGTGAGTCCAGTGACCCCAAACTGCAAATCTATATCTTTGACACTTAAAATGTGTTTTAAGACAATCACAATGTTAACTTATGGGAGAGATAGTCCTTGAATTAGTGAAAAATGAATTAAGCAGTTTGTCAGTACCAGGACATGTAAAACTCAAATGTACATGTCCTACCTTTTAAATAGACTTCACCTTGCCCAAAGGGCTGCCTAGGTCCTACCTTAGGGGTGACATACATGCAATAAAAGGGAAGGTTTAGACCTAGCAAGGAGGTTAACTTGCCAGGTTGAACTGGCAGTTTAAAGTTGAACATACAGGCTCTGCAATGACAGGAATGAGGAATATTTAAAGGGCTACTCTAGTGGATGGCACAATCAGTGCTGTAGGCCCACTAGTAGCATTTAATTTACAGGTTTGGGGCACATGTAGAGCATTTTACTAAGGGCTTATAAGTTAATTAAATATATTAATTATGAATAAGCCAATGTTACTACATTTTAAGTACAGATCACATGCACTTTAGCACTGGTCAGCAGTGGTAAAGTGCCCAGAGTCCTAAAGCCAACCAAAAACGAATTCAGACCAAAAGGGGAGGAGGAAGGCAAAACGTTTGGGCAGACCCTACAGAAAGGGCCATTTCCAAAATCAAGTACACATAGAAGTGCTTTTTTCAATGTATAAGCCAAATAATGAACATTAAATAGGTTATACAGTGAGGAGACAACATCCAAGTCCTTTTTACACTATTCTGCATCACCAGCAATAACCACCAATAGGATTCAATAATTACCTTTCTTGAGGATATCAGATTGGGGTTTGAGACCTATTGGGGGTCTTTTCACTGGATTAACTATTTAAACAAGCATTGGCATAGCCAATAGGTCTCGCTTGTGGGACCTTATAAGTATTTAGTTTTGCAGCACAATATCCGAGTTGCATAATCGGATATTGTGCTGCAAAACTAAATACTTATAAGGTCCCACAAGCGAGACCTATTGGCAATGCCAATGCTTGTTAGATACATGAAGCCAAAATTACAAGTGAGCATGTTACAAAAGCAAACGTTACGTTACATGAGACAATAGTGACAGTTGTGCAAGTATCAAGAGCAACAAAATACAAGAGGAAGCAAACGATATGTTCTTAGAGGAAACAAGCTTCTCGGCATTGCTGGTTGGGGGAGTGGGGGGGTGGGCGGGGGAGCAGCAGGCAGATGCGAGTGGAGCGCGCGCTGGAGAGGGAGGGGGTGGGAGGACTAGGCAGCGGGAGAGAGGGAGAAAGGAGCGCGAGGGAGGCGTTTTTAGATACATGAAGCCAAAATTACAAGTGAGCATGTTACAAAAGCAAACGTTACGTTACATGAGACAATAGTGACAGTTGTGCAAGTATCAAGAGCAACAAAATACAAGAGGTAGCAAACGATATGTTCTTAGAGGAAACAAGCTTCTCGGCATTGCTGGTTGGGGGAGTGGGGGGGGTGGGCGGGGGAGCAGCAAGCAGATGCGAGTGGAGCGCGCGCTGGAGAGGGAGGGGGTGGGAGGACTAGGCAGCGGGAGAGAGGGAGAAAGGAGCGCGAGGGAGGCGTTTTTAGATACATGAAGCCAAAATTACAAGTGAGCATGTTACAAAAGCAAACGTTACGTTACATGAGACAATAGTGACAGTTGTGCAAGTATCAAGAGCAACAAAATACAAGAGGTAGCAAACGATATGTTCTTAGAGGAAACAAGCTTCTCGGCATTGCTGGTTGGGGGAGTGGGGGGGTGGGCGGGGGAGCAGCAGGCAGATGCGAGTGGAGCGCGCGCTGGAGAGGGAGGGGGTGGGAGGACTAGGCAGCGGGAGAGAGGGAGAAAGGAGCGTGAGGGAGGCGTTTTTAGATACATGAAGCCAAAATTACAAATGAGCATGTTACAAAAGCAAACGTTACGTTACATGAGACAATAGTGACAGTTGTGCAAGTATCAAGAGCAACAAAATACAAGAGGTAGCAAACGATATGCAATAGCATATCTGAGGGAACACGGCCTGGGGGAAGCTGGCTGGGGAGGGGGAGGAGAAATGAAAGGAAGGCTGTGTTTGCGGGGAGAGAGAGGGGAGGTGCTGGTGTGGGAGGCGGGAGGTGCTGGTGTGGGAGGAGTGCTGCTACGGCAAGGCTGTGTTTGCAGGGAGAGAGAGGGGAGGTGCTGGTGTGGGAGGGGTGCTGCTAGGGGAGGAGAAGCCCTGGCCGTGAATGCTCGTGCATGTTCACGTGAACTGCAAGAAAACGCCGGGCTGAAACCCCTTAGTTTGAAGAGGATTTTGCCGACATGAATTCGATCCTATCCATTCCTGCGGAATGGGACAGGCTCGACCTAACAAAAATAAAGTGCATTGCCTTTTAGTTTTAATGAAGTGTTTTGGGGGCCACATATTATCTATTTACAATGCACTTGTTTGTGTTTCTTTTGCCGTATTTGATTTTAAATGTTTAATATTTCATACATAATATTCCACTTATACTTTTTAAATAAATGCTTTATTGTAGTTGTCAGGTTTTGAGTGGAGGAAGCTTCTGAACGCCCCTATCATCACTGAATCCTTACATGGATGTATCCATGAAACAACACACATGCAGAAGGAATCAGGGAGAGCAGGTTGAGGGAGAAATACTAGACTGGAATCTCCCGCCTATGAATTTGTCTCAGGAACAGGCAATTAAAACAACTTCACATACTATCCAGATCCGGTTTAGGCATGGGTAAACAATTAACTTCGTGTACCACAGGACCAGATATACATGGGAGGAAGCGCTCTAAAAAGCAATACACATACACTGATTACTATGGGCCTGCCCGAGTGACAACAGTACCAGCAGTGGTTCAATTAGGCTCACTCATCCTAACAGTGGTAGTCAAGCATCTAACCAACCTGAATACCAGTAGAAGACAACACAGTCAGACCAGCTAGACCCGAATTGGGAAGCACAATGTCAGTAAATACCTGCAGGTAATTTGATATAACAAACCACAACAGAGAGGGGACAAATGGGGAAACCTCTATCTGTGAATGAATCCAAAAGAACAAAACTAACAAAGTGGGGGAACACAATAATTGGGTGATAACTGAGCAAAGTCGAGAACCACAATACCCAAACAATACATTGCCATGTCACTGATTCCTGTAGTTTTTGCCCTGAATATTGGCTCTGCCTAATTTAATCCGAAAATGCATTTCTTACCAGGAAGTAAGTCTGTAAGGCAATGTGTGGTCTAGTGTTTGTAAGCTTCAGTTTCCACAGACCTGTTCTCCGGAGTTTTTGAACCCTTCCATTGATACGCATGATCTTATGCCTACACTGTATGGAAATCTCAACAGTACCCTGCTGATGAAAACCCTTGGAAAATGAAGCAGCATCTGGTTGTAAAGGGAAATGTTTGTGACAATTATGAACAAGACGAGAGGCATGAACAAAGCCAGCTGCTTCTAAATATGTTTCCGAGATAGCATACCCTTTTCAGGCCATCGAGTTCTGTAAATTGCGAATATCAGTTGTTGCCATGCTTGCATTTACCATACATGCCTTTACCACAAACTTTATTACATAGTAGTTCTTTACCATACATTGCTTGTGGTTACAACTCAATTTTCTATGCAAAAATCATTTTTTTAAATAATATTTAAGCATATATATTAATATACATATATATCTATATCTGTCTGTGTGTCTGTCTGTCTATCTATCTATCTAGCTATCTATAGACAGATAGTTTTTATCTGGGGGGGGGCTCCAAATCCTATATATACTACTTCCTCTTAATTCCCACATTTACTGTATAAAAAAAAAACACCTGCATGGTGAAGCCCCAAGACATACACCATGATATAAAGTGCAAGAAAACAGCATGCAAGGTACGCTTCTGCATATTAATGGTCGCATACTAAATGTGACGCGTGGCAACACCTGTGTTCTAAGCAATACATACCATATGTGACACCTGTGCATCAGGGAATCAACAATAGCCTCCACTTCATACACAGGAGAGTGACCATCCACTATCATTCAGGATGTCCTCACTTAGGGGTCCATTAGGATGGCGGACGGACTTTGTTCGTCTGCCATGCCGGTGGAAACGGGACCGTCCGCCACGTGTGCGGCGGTCCCGCCATAGCAATTATGATGCGCCTACCACAGTGGCGGGCACATCCAGCAATTTTAACATTGTGGCGGGCGGTGCTCCCAGCACTGCCCGCCGCAATGCTAAAAATTCACGTTGTACATTTCAATGCACAACATGACAGGCACCGCGGGTTGCCTATCATGTTGTACATTGAAATGCTGGGGGGTACCATAGGTACCCTCCATGTGCACCCCCCACCCCCCTTCACCCTGGGGGCCCGCAATGGGCCCCCAAAGCAAAGACCGTATGCCTTTCCGTGATGTCATGGCCGCCACGGAAAGGCATACCCCAAAGCCCATCCTAATATGGGTGGAGGTGTCTGATAGACACCGCCACCATATTAGACCTTTTCCACCGTGGTCGCAAGGTGACCGCGGCGGAAAAGCGGCGGACGCTCTTTCCATCCACTGCGGTACCCCCCGCCATTGTAATATGGCGGGGGGTAAATTGCTGGCGGATGGTGACGGATGGCGGACGGATCGCCACCGCCTGCATGCCTATTCGGCCCCTAAGTGTCTGAAACAGCTTTCCTAACCCTAGACATATGAAAGGCAGTATGGCTGTGTCAATGCAGAGGGGGTACAAAATAGATGGCTTATGTGCTCAACATTCCTGCAATATCAAAGGGACCTACAAAGTGGCATACACATTTTGAGATATAGATAAGAAGGCTACTGGACACAGCTAAATCCTGGGGCAATAGACAAAATGTTTATATTGTGCCTTAGCTTGCAGGAGATGATGGCAAGCTGCTTTCTGGATGGTCAGAAGAAACAGAGAAGGCAGTGACCTTAACATGCCATTGCAAATGGTGTGTATGGATGTTCTGAGCATTTCAATAGTTTAAAGTGTGAATTGAGATATATTGTTGCCCTAGTGGACTTATAATCCAAATCAGGATTCTCCAAAGCCAGACCTGGAGGGCTGGATTCATGCCAGATTTTTAAGATAACCACAATTATCTGAATGGGGATGTCCTAAAAATCTGGCATGGATCCGGCCCTCCAGGACCGACTTTGGAAAACCCTGCTCCAAATGCATGGAGTGGAAGTTTATTAGGGAGCCAACATTTGTGGTTTTAGAATTTCTCCAGTCTTACTATTTTAGGGAGGGATTCCAATTTTTCATTATGATAGCTAAAGGTGTGCAATTTACTTCTACAGAAATGAAAGAGTTCTTATAGAGAAATAGTACTGAATAAATTAACAAACGTATGGTTCTAATTGTAATGGCTTCATTCAGGGAAAATGTGAGATTACCCTAAGCATAACTCACGCCACCACCAGTTTCTCTCTTTTTGAACTCTGAGTGGCTCATATCATTCATCACTAGATAGTCCTTACAGGTCAATTCGCCTCCATACCATTGAAAACCACAGAAGCTGAAGTGGGGTGTCCTTTAAGGATCTAGTCTTTCCCAGATTCTTTTTAATGTATATCTTCAGCACTATCCAAAATCTTTCCCTTTGTTGGTGATTCCTTTCAAATTAATGCTAATTATACCAACTTCATATTTAAACTGCGACCATTAATATGAGCAAAAACAGTGTTCTGAGATCTGGTATTCTTACATCCAAGCTCTTATTGATTTGTTAGCGAATATCAGTAAATGTTTACTAAAAGAAGCCCACCAAGCCTGAGTGCGTATTCACCAACTCAGAATCTGGTCATGGGGGTTAACCTATTGGCCTTTTACTTGGAATCAGCCAAAATCATACAGAATCTTGGTATCCTACTTGATCAACAGATATCACGTGCTGGCTCCTCTTGTTTTTACCATCTAAAAGTGCCAAAATGCAGCCTACCTTTCTGTGGATCCCCCCTCGGCCATCACCTACTCAGCCGGACATTGGACAGACGTTCCTTTGTCTCTCTGTCGTATTTTCCTCCTACCCTTTCACCCTACCCCTTCCCTCTCTACGTTCCCTTCTTCTTGCCTTCTATCCCTTTAATGTTTTTCTGTTGAGACCAAGCTATTTGACCGATGCCCGGTGGAGCTACCTGATAGCTGATGAGGAGATGGGCTGCGGATTCCCCCTCAGCCGTCACCTACCCAGCCGGACCTTGGGCAGACTTTCCCTTTGTCTCTCCATTGTATCTATACCCTACCCCTTACCCATCTCACTCCAGCCAGACCTTGGGCAGACTTTCCCTTCGTCTCTCCATTGTATCTATACACTACCCCTTTCTCCCCTAACCCCTTACCCTACTTACTCCATTTTCGTTTTCTTGTATGCTCATTAAATGTTTTAATTTACTGGTATCATTGGTAATATGTAACTGATGTAAGTTTGCAACTATGTGGAGCCTCATGTAATGCGCTCTGATACCTTCGGGTCTAGTCAGCGCTATATAAAACTCTTTAAATAAATAAATAAATAAATAAAGTAGCTAGATTTTGTTGTAAATGCTCATGTTCAATCTTGATTGGCCTAGAGCAATAACATCTATTAGTAAATGGCCCAGAATGTAGCAGCTCTTCTAACTGAAAGTAAAAATCAGTTTTCAGTGCTACTGCGTAAACTGCATTGGTGACTAATTAAGAAAGGGGTTTGTTTCAAAGCAATGATGATGGTTTATAATGTTTAACTAGAGTTATCTCTAGTTTTCTGGAAGTCTAGTTTAAGCATTAAAAGCCCACTTGATCACTCAGATCCACCCGCCAATAGACGCTATCTGATGTCATAGCAGGGTAGCAGCTCTTTTTATTTCGCTGGACCTAGATTCAGCAATTCCACCCGTCTTAATCTTTAGTTATAAATCAATCTCTGTCAGTTCACAATGAAATTCAAAATGTGTCTTTTTAGTCAGTAGCTAGTGCTATTATTCGTATTGTGCTGTAATACTGCCAGCTTTATGTTTTGACGCTTTTGCATAATTACGCTATAAATATAAAACATAGTCTGATATAACATAGCATAATCAGCACAGCCTTAAAGTAAAATCTATCTCTTGGCTTTATTTTATTATCACATTAGCTTACATATTATCATCAGGGTTAACAATCTGAACAAAATGGGTATTCTTTACTAAGTTTCAATACACCTGGCCTAATTGATAGCAAATTGGGTAGATTTTAGCCCAAAGTATATGTCATAGGCAACTCAGAACCGGCCAACAATTTTCTAAAAAAGAAAGTTCGCATTGGAAATTAGGTACATATGTAAGGAAATATAATGTCTGAATAGGGGTGAAAAACGACAGCTGAGATGTGTGCAAAAAAGCAGCCAGGGAGTGCAAGATTTACATTTACATTTATAAAGGGGTTTCTGTAAATGGTAACAGGTAATCGACGATAGAATGTAATGTGGTGGGTTGAATTAAGAAATAGTATGAAAAAAAATTTCAGGGATTGGGAACAACGAATTGGGCTGAAAATCAGAAAAATCATTTCCATTTTGTATTGCATATTAGAAGAACATTTTGTCCGGATTCAGATTTGCAGATCTCTTATTTTGTCATGAATCAATTCATTTCCATAGCTAATTCTGTGCCACTATTTTTGTTGCATTCTTTAATTTTGCTCTTTAGTTAGCCTACATACACCTTTACTTTAAACCGTGTAGACTTCAATTGTCTCTACATTATTTTATATCTGCATGTTATGCATCATATACTGTTCTGTCTCTTTATGCTCTTCTCCTTGCTCCTCCTGAATTTCTCCAGAGACACAGTCGCATGGCCTGTCACAGTAGCTGGTAATATTTAGACAGATGTGCCCGTAATTACGTCTGTTACTGGAAGGGCATGTTTTATTGCCAACTGTAACTGCTGTATATTGTTTATTTTATCAGGTGCATTGACCCACATTTTATATCCTGTCCAGCCACCAGCACTGAACAACAAGCATGCTTTATTCGCATTGCCCTATGAATAAACCATCGATCCATATGCCCAGTGCTCCTCTTCTGTAGCAGAAATAAATTGGCAGGGGGAGCAACGGGATTAAATATAGGCAGCGCTGGCATAAAAACTTTAAGTAAATTCAGCCATCTACACGTCAGGATATACAGCGAAGCGTATTAATGCACGTTGAGAAAATCCCAGATCCATGGGACTTTGATCACCGTTCACCAGTATTATTAATACAAATGACACAATATAATCTCGTGAGGGCAGGATCCACATACTAATTCACAAGAAGACTTTGAACGAACTGTGAAAGTTACAGAATTACCTCTTTTAAAAATGTTTATAGATGTCAATTCTTGAACACACATTTATGCCATGTAGTTAAATAGGTCCACCTTTTACCAAGTAGATTTCAAGGTTAGCGGATCCAGAGATATCTTTGGATCTAGACATCTATTTATGGAATAATCCGACACTTGTCTACATTTTGGGGTAACTCCTGTAAAGGCCCAGGTAAGAACTCTTGCCAGTATGGGTGGGATTTCAGTAGAGTATTTCAGCAGAGAGGCTCTGCACCTATGCTCCTGCAGGCAACCCCACTGTGACCTATTAAAAAGGCCCATACAATCTAGGGAGCGAGCAACAGTGTAATATAATTCAATCACGGTTTCTTGTGGCCATACAATCCTTACAATCCTCAATCAAGCTCTTATTAAAATGCAATCTCTCGTCATACCATACTGAGATCCAAAGTAACAATGGGGTCAATCAACTTGATCCCCCACATACTCCAATCGCAAATCTTCTCGAATGAAAAAGGATGCCCAAGCCCAATAATTTCAGACAAAATCGGTCCTCTTCATGCTGGATCACCTTGCAGTTACTGTACCCCCAATTTGCTGCACCGTAAGTCAACAATGGGAGGCATTTCATTCTATAAATTTGCAGTAGGGGCTCATTGCCTATCAACGAAGAAAATCTAAACAGAGCACTACAAACTTGACTAAATGTAATGCATCGGAGATATGCAGGTAAGCGAATTGTTCTGGTAGTCAAAAGACACTCCAGGATATGGAAAAGAAGGGGCCCTAGTAATTGTTCACCCCTTGATACCAAAAGAACTAGTTTTTGAAGTCTTCCTCCCACAAACCATATAGTGAGTCTTGGGGATGTTCGTGTAGTTATTGTAAATATTGATCAGACAGTGTTTCGATTAAAAAATCATATTTTTATTTGCCTAGGACTTTTTCCCCCCATAGATGGAATTGAGCTACGAACTCAGTAAACTAAGGTCTACCATGCCAACTTACATGAAAATCCACACACAGGAAACCAGCTTCAGAACAGGTTGGAAATGCTTAACATCTTTATACATCTCTACCATACTTGCAAGTCACAACTTGCTACTTTGTTTTTTTCACAAATGTGATTGGCTGAAGAGGGACTTAAAAACATTTTTTTTCAGCCACACTAAATCTCTTAATCTCTTAAGTCAGCACTGGCTCGAGAGTTTTAGGACATCGAGAAAAAAAATCGACAGCCTTGTGGGGGCCACATGAGAGTTACTCGACCCCCATTAGGGTTTTTTGAGGCACTTTGAGGCATGGGAAAATGCACTTTGAATCCCCTCCAAAAACAGTATTCCAAATGCGATAATCATGATCTACAGGAAAATTGCAATCTACTGGCAGCCAGTTTAGATGCTGCTGAAACCAATCATTTTGAAATGAGATTCCTGATTTATATAAAAATAATAAAATTAAAAGAACCTACGGGAAAAATAATCTTCTATTTAAAAAAATAAACAGTCGACAATGCTGCCTGGAGTGGGTGTTGGCCACCAGCAATAAGTTGGGTTCAGTACCCAACCTCAGACGTGCATGGCCAAAGGACATGCACAGGCGTGTGCTCGTAATAGGTTGGGTGTAGCCTCACTGTGAACAGACAAAGGTTTTGTACAGTCTGGGTTGCGTCCAGCTTCAACTGCGTATGGTCAAAGGTCATAAGTGTGGGGTTGTATGCTGATGAATAGTGGGACACAGACTGTGGCCATAGGACAGACCCTGAGCCCCACTCCTGCTGGGTACAGATAAAGTCCAAGAGCAGCAGGGTGTGCACCCAGCTTCTGCTGAGAACTGCTAAAGTGCAGGGTAATTAGTGCTGGTGTCTGGTTGGCCAGGCCATGTACCCAGTCCCACTGGGCACAGATGCTTTTGGAAAGTGAGAATATCATCAAATTCACACACACAAAAATAAAGCTAAAAGGTGATTTATGGTTCTGGCTCAAAATCTTAAAACCACTGAAATTCACTAGTTATGGTTATCAACACATATGCACGGCCATAATTCATACCACCCCAATCTCATAACACCAATTGCAAAATGGCATCAACATACAAAAACAGCTTCAAAGATAACTTACAAGGCGGGTGCACTAGTTGAGTGCACTAATATGTGAGGTCATAAGCAGTGCATGGCATTTCCCCCACCCACGGACTGCCCCTTAGTATAAATGTGGAACCCCCAGTACCCACCTCAGAACATTCCTGGACCTCTGAAGAATCAGAGAAAGGACTGCCCTGCTGTCTGAAGAAGAATAAACCTGATTGCCTTAAACCAAGGACTCCATAAGTAACTCCAATGGTCAAGTGACTGAATTCCTCGTTAAGCTATAGTGACACAAGCTTCCAGAGACATTTTTCTGCAACTGCTCAGCTCACGAGTTCCACTGGACCTGCCCTGAATCCAGCCACTGTCCTCTGCTGGCGTGAGTCCTGACCCTCAAGTGCTGTCCTCAAGGTCCCAGTGCCTTGGCTGGTGTCAAAGTGTAATGCTTCTTAAGTTTCCTGAAACCTGTAACTTAGAAACTTTTTACCAACTTTTTGCTCAAAGAACCAATGGGGGACCACGACTAACCTGTCAAGCCGATTCAATGAAGGTGCATCACCTTTGGGCCAATATTCAGGTTGCTCTCCCTTCATTCTTCACCGCAGTAGCAAATCCGATTCAGTAGGACTTAGTGGACAAGATGTCTGGCCTCATAGAACCCTCCTCAGCTACAGTCTGCAGCCTTTCCCCTAATAAAGAAGCTGAGCTCCAAAAAAGTGACCAAATAATAAAGTAGAAACCTTCAACGGGAGAAGGCACAAAAAGTATCTGGCCTTCAAGAGACCGTCTTTGGGCGAGAAATTCTAATTTCTCCTGCTCGGTGCTTTTCTGCAAAAAATGAACAGATTCACACATACCTCGTCTAGAGGCTATGCGATGATGTGGAGCCCTCCTCGGCACAGCTTGCAGCCTTACCCCACTGAGGATTTTAAACTTCCATCCCTCAGACTAAGTCAGAAGATTAAACTTTTCACTGGGGCAACCCTGGTCTCTGTATCAGACCTATGTAGCATCAGGATCATCCTTAACGTTTGACTTTGACCAGGTCTAGAACTACAAGACAGCAGCGCATGGCGCTACATGCTTTTTCCTGTTATTTTGAAACTTACATTTTCAATTCATAACTTTGGATCTACTCAATGCATTTTTGTTGATTTGATGTCATTTCATTTATAAAAAAAAAAATCTAAATTGGTTTGGGACTTTTTTTTTGCTGTGTTTTCATTTTATTACTGTTTGAGTACAGCATAAATACGTTACCCGTTTCCTCTAAGTTAAGCCTGACTGCTTGATCGCCAAGCTACTAGATTGTTAAGCACAGCTTTATTTAGTTACTTTTGTGGTTCACCCTAACAAGTATTGTGATTAATATATGGGGTGAGTTTTCAACTAATACCCTCCTCAATTAATATTCCAATTTCTTACAATTGGGTTTGCAATAAATAACCTGAAATGTCCAAGAATTTACTTTGTAGCCATTTTCTGTGCAGAAATATAATTATTTACTCTAATATAGTCTCCTAATGTTCTCTATGGAACAGCTGACCTTATTACAGTGTAAATAGCTTTTAAGGCCTGGTCACTGTAAGGACTTGTTTACAAATATTTCTTTACATGTCCTGCTTGCAATACCATGCACCCTGCCTTACTAGGCATTGAGGCCTTATTGTTATGTATTGATATTGATATTGAAAAGGAGTGTTTAGGTCAATCAAAAGGGTTTTATAGCGGAAGGCCTGTAATAATGTTTTGCACTGTCAGTCTAGTGGTAGCATATTGAGTGCTGCAGTCCTGTAGTGACATTAAACCCACAGGCCCTGGGTACACTTTGTGCCATATAATAGGGACTTATAGGTAAGTTAAGCATGCCAATTAAGAGTTTAACCTATTCAACATGCCTTAGGTGTCCGAACACATGCACTGGGGCCTGGATAGCAGTTGCAGTGCATGGAGTAAAAACCCAGCAGTATCAGTCAAAAAAATGGGGATGAATACTAATAAAGAACCCACCCACCAGTCCCATGGGGTCAGTAGACCACCGCCAGGTCCATCTGGAACCAGTGTTTCTCATTCTCATGGACCACCCACTCAGAGATGTATCATAAGTGGGCAGGCCAATATTATTTGAGGAGTTTAGTGCCGGCTAGTCCCCCCTTTCTCTAGGCCGCATCAGTAGTGAGTTGCTTTCTACACCAGATGTCCTGCTGTAAGCATGTGACATCGTCTTGGGGGATCGGAGTAGGCAGGGACTGGAATAGATACTGAACCCTTGGTAGGACATTCATCGTTATGACATTGATGTGACCAAGCCAAGAGATGTGGAGGGGTTTCTAGCATTGGAGTTCTACTAGGATGGACTGCCAGACGTGCGGCAAACTGGCCTGCGTCCAGGATGACAGTGTGGGGGTTAGTTTAAGACCCAAATATCTAATCATGCCGGGGGGTCACTGTAGTGGCGCTAGGCCTTGCAGAACAGGGAGGTCCTGTTTAGGAATAGTAAAGTTAAGCGTGAAGGATTTGGTCCTTCTGACTTTTAACCAGATACTGCCTCAAATGCTGCAAGCCTGTCGAAAATAGCCTGCAGGGATTTAGCAGGTTGAGAGATAGTAAGCAAGAGCCATAGCTCAACTGCTAGGGCACAGAGAAGGGTGACAATAGGCACTCCTGCTGGGTGCCCCGCCCCTGAGGATATGAATTGGAGCAATGTTCTGCCCATTTAAATGGATGGTAGTTGTTAGGGTGACATACAAGAACATAACTTCAGCTATCATGCCCAGCCCTAGACATACTTTGACAAGACTACTCGGAGCAAAGACCAATTCACCATATCAAATGCCTTCTCTGCATCAAGCAAGAGAAGGCATGTCAGGATATTGTGGCAATGGGACTTTTCAACTAAGTATGCTACCCGCCGTAAGTCATCTGCTCCCGGTCTGGTGCGAATGAACCCACCTCATCGGTTGGATAATTTCTGGGAGAGAGTGCTTTAGCCTATTGTCTTATATCTTTGTGAATAGCTTTACATCTTGATGAGGAAGGCTTTGGGGTGACAACAGTGGGGTCTTTTCCTGGCTTAGGTATAAGGGATATCTCTGCTGCCGCCATAGGGTGCACAAGGCCCATATCTTGGGTGAAGGAAGTGACCAGCTTTAACAGGTGGTCCTGCAGATTAGAAAGAAACAGTTTGTAGATAGTGATAGGGAGCCCATCGGGTCCAGAAGTTTTACCTAGAGGGAGGGCCACTGCTTGGTGCAACTGCTCAAGGGTGATCAGAGCGTCAAGTAGCTAAGTGTGTTGGAGAGGGATGGGGACCCAGTAGTATGCACACAGGTACTCATTTATCAGTGTTTGAGGGACAACATCCTGTGTGTAGACAGCTTAATAACAGTCACGGAACGCCCGCTGCTTGTCCAGCTCAGAGATTTCAATCCCATGTCCCCGATATGAAGTTTAGCAATGTTGGCCCGGGCCTGGATTTAGCAGAATCTGCAAGCCAACACAAAGCCCAACTTGTTTCCCCCTTCATAGTATTTCTGTTTTAGAGGTAAGAGGGAGCACTCTGCCCTATTACTACTATGTACTCTCATTGGACCACAAAGGATTACCATTTGCCGTTTGTTGCATCTAGTGGGAGCTACATGGTCCTACTTTTCCATGGCTTTAATCGCAGCTGCCAGATCTGGGTCCACCAGGTGGGCCTCTCTCCCCCTGGCAAGGGCTATGGTGGAGATCACACCCCTAATGGTGGCTTTGAACTTGTCCCAAAGTGTATGCAGCAAGATGTACAGGAGTGCATTTCGCTCAAATATGTTTAGCTCAAGGTAATTAGCCATTCCTTTACAGATCTCAGCCACATCCACTGGGTCTTGGAGGAGTCTTGAGGCAGGCGTCATTGTGGTGGGTTCCTATGACAGGGGGCATTGCTGGACCATATCAGTTCTACGTGGGTGTGATGAGATATAACGATATCTGAGATGTCTGCCATATCGAAGTCACTAATGAAGGAGTAAGGAAATCGTGGTCAATGTGTGAGTATGGTAAAAGAATATGGGAAAATGAAAGATACACGCACATCCGGGTATTTATAGCACAAAGTGTTTACTAACCCAATGTACGTGATGTCATATTTAAGTTGGGCGGACATTACCCCAGTGCCCTGATATGTTCCTGTGCTTCTGTCTATAGCGGGCCCCCAAACAAAATTAACGTTTCTGACCACTATGATGCCACCCTCTACCCTCATTAGTTGATCCCACAATGCGTGTGTCTGAGATAGAGGTCCTGTGAGTGGTTGGGAGCATAGATGTTGAGTAAGGTAAGAGGCTTTTGGCCCCCTAAGCATGTGTAGTTTCAGGAAGCAGCCCTCCTTTTCTCTTACTACCTTTGAAACGCTGGAGCAGAAGCCTGCCTTGCAAAAAACACCCACTCCCTATGTTTAGGTAGATGCGTGCGCCCAGTATCTTAATGACTATCTCGTTCGACCATCTGGTGGCCGTCTGCCCCCACAACATGAGTCTCCCAGAGAAGCACAAAGCATGGGTCATGTTACAATAGGTATCCCCATACTTGTTTGCATTTGCTAGGTGAATTGAGACCACCAACATTTACAGAGAACAACTTAGTGCCCATGTTTTGGTCCATGGTGTAGAATGGTGTGCGTTGTCATCATGATGCAAGGAGGGCTCGGAAGGGGATGGGCCTGGGGGGAAAGAGTGGGTCCCCTATAAATTCTTAATCCCTCTTCCAGCGCTAGGGGTGTGAGGGCTGAAGAATCCATGAGGGTCATGATAGCCAGCTAGGCCAACACTCGAGATGGGTGCTCTGTGCATCTCCGGGTCAGGATTGGTAGCATGTGTTGTGTGGAGTGGAAGAATCGGGTGTGACATTCTCTAGTAATAGTTCACTTAGAAAAGGCAATCAAACAGTGAAAATCAATAACAGTGGGCGGTCGGGACCCAACAAAGTCTTCCACGTCCCATGGAGATCGGCATGGGCATGCACAAATCCTACTTGAGGAGTCACCATCCTAGGGTTTGAATTGTGGGGGACAGGCAATGAGGAGTAGTATGAGCCTCAACATATGAAAATAACTAAGGTAATCAACGGACCCCCTTGGCTTGATGAAGTAGTAGAAGTTGTGGAGGCCACAGCGGAGGAGGGGGCTCATGCATTTATATAATTGTCTATGTGTTAAAGTAAGCTGGAGGAGGATGGAGTCGGGGAGGGGTCCTCCCCCATGTTCTGGAGATGATGTATAATGTTGCACTTGGTCTCCATGAATGTTGTCAAAAAGGGGCGCAGTCCTGCTCTAGATGATATGCAGGGCATGGCAGAGTCTTTGTCATGGAGGTCGACTGAGATCCCTAGTAAGTGTTTGCCTCTGTCAGGGAATGCACAGATCATTCTTTACCTTCCCATGGGAACAAGAGGGCAAAGGGGTGCCCCTACTGATAGTGAATGGCCATCTCCCTCAATTTGTGGGTGACCAGTTTCAAATCGTGCCATCTGCATAGAGCAACTGGAGAGAGATCCTGGAAGAGTTGCATGCTATGGCCACGAAATACCAGGGCAGTCTTGCTTCTGGAGGCCCGCTGGATAGCTTTTTTATCCGTAAAGGGTGCCCAAATACAGATACCACATGGTGGGCCCTATCAAGAGACAATGATTGGGCTTCCCTGTCCCCTCGCATCGTCTGTAGGAGCTAGGCTGTAAAGGCCATTATGTGGTTTCCTTTGGCTCCCTTGGGCACACCTTTGATGCATATATTGTTCCTGTGACTCCTGTTTTCCCGGTCTTCCTGCTTAGTCCATAGTTCTATCTGTTGATCATCGGGGGTCACTACCCTGCACAACAGCATCTCCTGGTCTTCTGAGCGAGCATGGACTGTTCGTTTAAGGTCATCCACATGCCTCCCATCTCAGAGACTTTGTGCAGAATGTCCTGGATGCAAGACTTACAGTCCACTTTAAGTGAGCCTGTTTGAGAGTGTACCTTTTATAGAAAGTGGTCCACATAATCCTGCAATATAGGCACCGGGGTCGAACTTCCAGATTGGTTGCTGAGGGGTGATTCATTGTTTCTATATTCGCTAGGGGGTTTTGCACCATAGGGAGGTCACTGGGTTGTGTTTGGAGGGCTTAACACAAGCATAGTGTCTTAGTGCAAGAGCGTCTAGTGTGAGGATTCAAGGCCAGTCAAGAGCATAACCCCCACTCCGTCTCACGATAATACCTGTCAGAGATATATGGGTGACTCGTCAGAGGCTCCCAGGGTTATCAAGATGCAATTAAAGAGTGAGCATGCCCCAGACAAAGGAGACCTTGTCTCTTCCGCTTGGTTCAAGCATACAGTCAAGTACAATGATGGGCTTCCTCTCCAACTGTCCATGGGTCACCTTTCAAAAGGTTGTCCCGTCTGGAGGGAGCCACACCAGGAGGCGACTTCTCTGTCAGTGGTGGGGCCCCCAAGGTATGAGCATATCTCTTGCTGAGATGCTCTAGCGCTCCCCTCACTTCATATAGGACCTGTGACACCCCACCCCAGAGGAGAGGTGCAGTCTCCCCACAGCCCCTACAATGTTCAATAGAACTAGTGGGGGCAGGGCGGGTAATAGGTTTAGTGCAGGCCACCAGCTCACACCAGTATTGCAAGGGCCATGTCTTCTGTCCCCTGGGGTCTCTGTTCCTCCACATCCTAATGCAGGCAGAATGCATTGTTCACACTCCCCAGGCCGATCCCATGTCCCCGGTTGTAACTGCTCACAGTAATTGATGACTTGGGGGAAAGGCAGGTCCGAAGCTATTGCATGTTCCGTGCAGGTTGACTGACCCCCATCACAAAGGGGTCTAGAAGATCAGTGCAAGCAGGGTACCTCCACATCGAAAAACACCAGATGCAGCTCAGGCTGCATCGGACTAGCCATGCCACGTGCTTTGGCTCTTCTGGGGCCACAGTGCCTCTGCATTGCAGCCCTAATGAGAGCCAGTGAGCTTCAAATTGATTCCTCTACTGTGGTGCCTCCACTGAGAGAGGGATACTGGAGGGGGAAAGGTAAGCCCGTTGTTGTCCGGCAGTGTTGTCCCTCTGCCCGATGCCATACCGATCAGGCTGCCCCTTGGAGGATAATCCTTAGCGAGCGGGAGCAGGAATTTATGGGCACACCCACACAGCCAGTCCTCTCCATTGCTTCCACATTCTTGGTAGCTCACGATAGTAGAGCAGTTGCATCTCCCCCTCAGTCTCACCAAGACGGGGCACAATCCTCAGCAAGATGGAGGCCCGGCAATGCCGGTCCGTGCTGATATGTCTGCAACACTTCTGCAGATAACCTGCAACAGGCAGGTGCAGGAACATGTGGGCACATCCACGCTGCTAGTTATTAGTCATCTCTGCCATGCTCACACTCCGGGTGGCCCCAAATATCACAGCTGACACACCTCCACCCAAGTCTCAGTGGGCTGCGGAATTCTCTTCCACAAGATTGTGTTACGTGTGAGGCCGGTTCGAAGTGAGGAGTCTGAGGCACTTTTGCCGGGCCACTGCCGTGGGGCAAAATAGCCACCTCCGTATTCAGAGGAAGGTCACAAGTACCCAGCAGTGCTTAGCACTGGTCACACATGGTCACAGTGCTCAGAATGTTGCAGGAAGGCCTAAGGGGATTCGGAGACAAGTCGAGGCGCGTCTTACTCCATTCCCGTCTTGGCCACACCCCTGACTGGAGGTTTTAACATAATATTTCAGTGGGGATCTAGATAAACTGAATTCCATCGAAACCATATATTTGTCTTAGTAACACAAGATAATGTTCTGGTTACAGGAGACCTCGCTTAAACTACCATCTCAAATTCACAAAAGCAAATCCTGTGACAGGGAAAAGAGGACTTTAATTAGAGTGCAGCAGGAACAAGGCTAAAATATTGCACCATGTTGTGCACAGAGGTAGACTCCTGGCACATTGATCTCCACGGCCTTCAAAAATCACCCTTCACAATGAATGAGCGTGTCTGCGCCCCTTCTTAAAGGTTGAGATGTCCTTACTAGATCACAAATTATGGGCATGTTTACGTACTTATTTGTCATAGTCTAAATCTATAAGCATGGTTTTACTCTTAGGTGAATTTATGTCTGTATATTTCCAAATGGCCTGTAAAATGCACAGTATTTTTACAGAGGCTGACACCAAAATCAATAAAGATAAAAATAGGTTTGGGACGTCATGGAACAGACAGTCCAGTTTCAGTAAGGAACATCTCTGAAAACAGAATACCATGGCAAGCACAGTGTTCCACCGCTCTTGAGTTTCAAAATGAAATCCTTCACTTAATGAGCGGCTCTGCGGCTGTCACCACATGACATGCTCAATGAAACCAGCCTTCTGTTTATAACATCTTAGAAAACTATCCTTTACTTGCAACGATAATATTATTATTTTCTGACTATAAATGAAAAATACAATATCAAACTATAAACTTACATCTTTCAACAATGTATTGATGACCTGGTACGTGGAAATCACTTAAGGATTTTAATTTTACACCAAAAATGCATTACATCAGGAAAATATGCATTAAGTAAAATCCTACAGTTGTAGATTCATATCCATGGTCTCGGAGAACAGCCGAATTAGAATCAAACAAGTCACAACAGAATAGCTTGGGAGCTGCCTTTTATGCTATAGATTAATGGCAAATTGCAAAATTCCAAACTATGTAACTATCACCAAGAAGTCAGATTGTTGCAACATATAAGTTGGATATGACAAGAGAAAACAAGATATAAGTCTTTCGAAAATGACAAATCTATATTTTGTAAAACTAGGGTTCATCCAACATCTACTGGGATAATCATACTTAACCTTTGGAACTCCTGTGACCCCACTCTGCAGTATTGCCCACGATCACAGTCCTACAGTGCAAGCTGGTCAATTTGTTACAAAATATAGATAGATTTGTTAGGCCAGAGATTGTGTTTCAAAGCACTTCGGGACCCCTTATATCACCTTCGGCACTGGGAGGTTGGCCACAAGGCTTGGTCTACCATCAGGCCCTGTGGCCAAATCCTTGGAAGGCTGCCTACCCCATCCCATGCATAACCTTTGGTGTGGGCATCGTGGCCTTCGAGCCCCGTGGGACCCCATTCCCCAGGGCCAAAATATACATAATAAGGGAAGGTGGGCATGCAGCCCACCTCCCCAATCCTTAAAATATCTCTGGGACCCCATCGCCACGACCAATTGCAATTAAACAAGTGAGGAGGCTCCCGTCCCCAAGCCTTCATTGGCCTGGAGACCCCACCCCTGGGGCCAAAATCTACGGGGAGGCGACATGCAGTTTCCATCCCGAGCCTAAATAAGCTCAGGGCCTAATGAAATTAAAAATGGGAGGGGCCATGTAGTCCCCCTCTGCAATCCCGAATAGGCCCTGGGCACCCCATCCTCCAGGGCCAAATACAAAAACAAGAGTTTAGGGGGCTGCGTGGCCCCCTCTCCAAGTGCTAATATGCTCAGGGGACCCCATTCCCTGGGGCCATATATAATAAAAATGGGGAGGAGGCCCAAGTGCCCCGAGCCTAAATAGGTCCCAAGGACCTCATCGCCCTGGGCTGGTAACTTTTTAAAAGGGGAGTGGACTGTGTGCCCCCCCTTGCTCAGCCTATTTAAGCCCCAGGGACGCCTTCCCCAGGACCTGCATTAGAAATAGTTATAACGATAGTGCATCGTTACCCACCCAGAGCTCCCACCAAGGCCATGTTGTGAACTGCAGGGGGAGGCCCTAGGCTCCCATGGCCCCAGCCAGCTCCCAGCATGCTGCAAGAGCCGGCATTGATCCCACCCAGAGGGAGCAGCTATTTATGCTGCTCCTTACGGATGGCAGCAATATGTGTTCTATTTCCCTGCCCACTTCAGAACGGGCAGGTAAGCAGAACACAAGTTTGCACCCACCCGGCTGGAGTATTTTTAAATCTTCTGCCGACTGGTAGCAGACTTAGCCTCCCTTTTGGTGGGTAAAAACGTTCATGCCAGACAGAAGCAAACAGATGTTTTCCTACCAACGCTGAATTAATGGATTTGGGGAGAAGGAGAAGGATATATATATATATATGTATATATATATATATATATATATTTATATATATATATATATATATATATATCTATATATATATATATATATATATATAGATATATATGTATCTCTATAGATATATATATATATATATATATATATAGATTGCATTGGTAGGAAAACATCTGTTTGCCTCTGTCTGGCATGAAAGTATATATATATATATATATATATATATATATATATATATATATATATATATATATATATATATATATATATATATATATATATATATATATATATATATATATATATATATATATATATATATATATATATATATATATATATATATGCCCTGTCATGGCCCTGGGGACTGCCACCCCCCAGGGCCGGCTTCTGCAGTGTCCCGGGGTGCCCACCCCCGGGACACTGCAGTCCAAGAGCAAACTCTGCTTTGGTATTTGGAAGAGAGAGCAGGAAACCTGCTCTCTCTTCCAAACACCAAAGTACAAAGTAGATTGCTTTTCCACATCGGGAGCTGCTGTCATGGAGCTACTGGATATCTTTATACCGTGTTAAGTTAGCATAGGCTCATTAGAGGTTTAAACGCCATTTTTCCTTTTTGCAACTTCTGCACACGACACTTAATTGTTGATTTAGCTTTCAACCTAGTAGTTCGTTGTGGTTTACATGAGAATAATATGTTATCACTCTGATATCAGCTTTGCTTAATAAACTATGTCTCTACAGAGAGTGCTGAAGTTTCAGGAACAACACGATACAGATTTGTTATGAGGTCTGATCTTCACGGCTTCATAGACATAACATAAGTGCAGCTTCTGCCAACTTTGGGCTCGAGGCTGGTTTTATATTGCTTCGTTTGAGGCACAATAACACACTTGATGCGGTTCACATGAAGAGAGAGCTGGTGTATGCTGATGTGATTCCTTCATGCTAGGAAACTAAGGTATGGGCCCGCCCTAATACAACCCAAAGAGACCTTCTTAGCAAATAATATAATATGTGTGTTAGGGAGGGTGAGATATAAGTGTTGTTAACTCTTATTCATTTACAGCATGTTAACATGCTGTCACCATTCACTTTTTATGGATTAGTAACTATGCTGGTAATTTTGCTACTGATAATATGTTTACTTGTATTATCTAAGATACTGCGCCTGAGAAGACGGCATTAGTAAATAAACATTTCAAATGCTCATGTGTTCTTCTTTACTCCATGTTCTGGTTTGTAATGATAGTATAACGAAAGAGTGTTCATGAGTTCCACGTATCCTGAGGTACTGTAAGTTCATGTTCTGGTTTTTCTAAACATTGGGAGTTTGATAAGACCAATGAGACACTGTAGCTAGCTCGGTAAGGGGTTTGTTGGGTACTAAGGTGAGTTTTGGGTCACCCTAATTCGCCGAGGTTCCAATCCTCTGTGCACAGTTCTGTGTGAGAACAGAAACCCTACGACTTGGCGCCCAACGTTTTCGGTGGTCTTATATCATGACACTCGAGTAGTATATCGTTCAAACCTTAACCCCTTCACTTCCGTTTCCGGAAAACGGGGTGTCGGTGAAACCTACCTATTTTATGGAAATAGGTCTTTTTCAAGCTTGATTCTTACTAAAACGGTTTCTTTGAATTACTACCCAGTTGTGCTACAAAGTATTCTTTGTTTTTCAGTATTTCCGGTGATATCATGGCGGCAGTGGCCATTGCGCAACATAGTCGAATTGCGGTGCGCAACCACTTGTAGACTTATCTTGTCCCATTGGAGGGCATGGCTGTGATTTTTGTGGTGTGTGCGGACCCGGCGTACCCATTTGAACTGTTTTACTCTTGGGTTACGTTTCCGGAGGTGGATGCGAATTCTCAAGTGTTCCTCCACTACACACCCTCCGCTGTACCGGCTGAATATACTCCGTACAGGGCACTGGAAATACCTATTAATCATTGGCAGCATCGCGTTTGGTTTGATGGCGCCCTCCCCCACTCTTTGTCAGCTGCGCGGTTAGGCCCACTCTCCATTCCAGGTACTGATTGGCCTGCTTTGGGGGGCTTTACCCCGCACCCGAATCACGGCGCTTGTCCCCTAGCGGATGTTCGTAGACTACATGTGGTCGCGATTGCTGTGATTCGAGCGTTAGTGCAATACATAGGTCGTCATCTCCCGGGAGGTCCACCCGGGGGTGCGGCCGTTCAAACGGAACGAGGCGGTTTAAAATTGAATCCAGTTATGGTCAATTCGGTTTTTGGTAAGCGTCCTGATGATAAGGATGACTTTCCTTTTTGGCTTGCCGAGAAGTTTGACCAGCTGGAAGCTGTGTTTCCGAATTCTACTCCAGCTGATAAACATAGAATGTTAACGAATACTTTGCCTAAGGATTTAGCTCCCGAACTAGTCGACTGTGAGAGCTGGGGAAAAACTTTTGCGGCAGTTTTTACGAGGTGCTTCGGCACCCCGTCGATGACGCAGCTGCCTGAGATCGTCAAACATGTTCAGGATGATCACGGACCGGAGGCAGCTGTTGAATTGGGTATGCGCCTGTGTGGTTCGTTTGAGATCGTTAGCGATCTCATTCTCTCCAATGTTAAAGGAGACGCAGTGAACTTTCAGGTGTCTAATGCTTTGGCACTTATACCTGATGCCGATAAACCCCGACAGTTGGCGAAAATTGTAGTGGCCGCTTATAAAACAATCGGTCGCACAAGTAAAGGTTTGAAGTATTTCGCGGTCAAGGAGAAGAAACAAACGCAAGTGCAGTCTGCTGCGGCAGATGTACAGCCCAAGTCCAAGAAACAAAATTGGCCTCAGAAACAGAAACAGGGGAAGCAACAACAGCAGACACAGGATTATCATCCTGCGCCACAAGTTCCTGCGCCGGCTGAGAAAGTTTATGATTTGCGCGACCGCGCGATGATTAAATCACCTGATCGATTTCAGGGTTCTGATCAACGCTCTCCTCGTTCCTTTCAGGACTCATCGGCCCCAAAGACCGGTGGAGGAGGAGGCGGACGGGGACGTGGTGGCCAACAAGGACGTGGCCAGCCCCGCCAGACAGACGGTGCATCGAAGCAGGAGGATTCTGCGCAAAAGCGACCACAGTTTGCGAAGAAGAAGGTCGCGGCCTTAACAGCGCATAGATATGCCACAGATAGTGAGAACGCGGCTTCGGAATCTGACGTGGGCTCTGACCTTGCTGGACAGCGCGGCGGAGATTACCATAGTGAGAGAGGCGCTGCGTCCACTACTGAGGGTGACAGCGACTGATGTCTACGTTGTAATAGAAACAGCCGATACCAGACTTGCTCCCCCTGAGAGACTTTATGAAATTGTCCTGTTAATTGAAGGTGACATACAGCGTACCGTCAGAGGGGTATTTTGGGAGAATCTTTCTTCTACATATGACATTTTGCTTTCGGAGGCTGACTGGCCCCCACCTTTTGTGCTCGCGGCGCCGCGAGGGGAGGAGGTAATCCTCCCCAGTTTCGCGAAAACTGTCTCGACAGAGCATGCGCAGCATTTTGCAGAAGAGTGGGCTCGGGCTCTTGCGCCCGCTCTGTACCGCAACCAATGTGGTTGGGATAAATTGTCACCCTGCCACGAAATACCGTTGCGGTCTCAGCCCCAGCCTCAACCTCAATATCCCATTCGGCGTGAGGCAAAAGCTTCCGTCGCAGAAATCCTTGAACAATTGGAATATCAGGGAGTTATTGAAACATGTGTGTCACCGATGAATAATCCTCTTTTTACTGTGACCAAGCCTGACGGATCATATCGTTTGGTATTGGATTACCGGCATTTAAACTCGCATTGCCGTAACTGTGCAGTACAGAATACTCACGGCTCTGCCCTAGTGGATAGTCTAGTGCGTAAGCGTTTCAAAACAACGCTTGACATTTCCAACGGTTTCTATGCCCACAGATTGGATAGCTTTAGCTCCCAATGGACAAGTTTTACAAGCGCTGGAGTGCAAAAACAATTCCGGCGTCTTCCTATAGGCTACAAGAATAGTCCTGGTATTTTTACCGCACGCATAGTCTCTCTGTTAGAGAGAATCGACCCAGATGCTTACTCGTATGTGGATGACATTTATCTCACAGACGACGAAATTTGGATGCATCTGTGTCGAGTGAATTCGATTATTTGTAACTTTGCAGACATGGGTTACAAATTTAATTTTGCAAAATCGCACAGTGCAGAACACACAGTGTTATTCCTCGGCTATGAGCTGAACAATGAAGGTAGAGGTTTGGCTCCTCACTTCTTGGAGAAATGCGCACAGTTGCGAGCTCCTACGACAATGAAAAAATTACAGTCTTTACTGGGCTTTTTAAATTTCGGAAGGACATACATTCCGGAATATGCCCAGCGTATCAAGCCGTTGTATGCATTGATACAACCTACTTTCTCAAAATCATGCTGGCTGCCTGAGCACTCAGCCATCTTGCAGTCCTTGCCGCCTGATCTGCTCGCTTCTAAATACTTACTGACTCGTGATAACCACACCAACCTGGTAATAAGAATCGTTCCTGGGACGGTGGGTTTCACGTACCTCACTTTTAATGAAGGAGACACAGTACCTATTGCTTACAAGTCACACTTGTACACTTCGGCTGAGTTGCGGTTTCCCACTGTGGAGAAGGTTTTAACTGCTGTACAGATGGCGATTCTTAAGGAACGAGCTCTGTCACAGGGGAAACGCATGTTAGTGGTAACACCCTGTCCTCATTTGGAGGCAGTCACGAAAGCCAGTGTACCAAATTCAAAAGCTTTGCACCCTCGGTGGATTCAATGGGCTGCGTCCTTGGCGTCTACGGATGTCACGTTTATTTTTGACGCCTCATTACGGTCGCAAGAGTACTTGCAGTATGAGTTCGTTCATCCTGCTCCTCTATCTATGCGGCCTTTGGAGGACTTCCATTGCATCATTTACACTGATGGTTCGGCGCAGGTTGCGCATGGCTCTAAACATGCCTACGTTTCCGCATGCGCCATTGTGGTCGGTGCTATGTTGAACGATGAGTTCGTTTCCAGTGAGGTGCACACCTTGCCTCTGGGCGACTGCACCGCACAATTGGCAGAGCTTCGTGCTCTTTTACTAGCGTTGGAGTACGCAGATCCAAGAATTACTACTCTCATTGTGAGTGATTCATACTACTGTGTCCAGTCTTGCAATGAAAACTTTTTCTTTTGGATTCAGAATGAATTTCGTGATTCCAAGGGTAGCACAATAAAACATAAGATGATCTGGGTTCGAGTGGCGGAACTTAAGGCTAAGTTGCCACTCGTTTATGTGATTCATACTCTTGGCCATCAGCGCGTGGGAGTTCACGCTGTCGGTAACTCGCTTGCAGATGAAGCGGCGAAATCAGCAGTATCTACATACTTAGTTGCAGCAGTTACTAGATCCAAAACCAAGATTGATAGCGACATCTTGGCAGCAGTTGCTGCCTCTGAGAAGGGAGGTAAACATCCTTCGGGATTCCCTTCAAAGTACAAATACCACTTAAGTCCCGAAAAGGTTCCTTTTGTGACAATTCCTGATGTTGGGGAACGGCTGATTCCCAACTCGGATCGCAGGGCAGACTTGATTACAGCGGCACATGAAGGTGTGGCGTCTGCGCATGCGGGCGTCTCGGCCACTGTATCTCAATTACAACAACGTTTCTGGTGGCGGGAACTGTACAAACAGACGCGTGATTATGTTCTTCTTTGTGACATTTGCCAGCAGATTAAACCTTCAACTGCTACGCGTCCGCCACAGACACAGTTGTACATTTCTAATAAACCACTTGGTTGTGTTTATTTAGATCACTGCGGTCCTTTTTCATCTGATACTGCATATAAGTACATCTTAGTAGCAGTTGACTCATGCACACGCTTTGTGTGGGTATGGCCCCATCGCAGCGCTGATTCACGGACTGTCATTAGAGATTTGCGTGTCTTTATAGGGATTTTTGCCTGTGGTACCTTCCATTCGGATCAGGGTCCTGCTTTCGCCTCTAAGGCGTATAAGGATGCCATGGCTTCGTTGGGGGTCCAAGTCAAGTTTTCGTCTCCCTACAGACCTGAGGGTAACAGTGTAGTGGAGCGAATGAACCGTGATTTAAAGCAATCTTTGACAGCTCGAGTTAAAAGCACTGGCAGAAACTGGCTGGCACACCTCAATGGCGTGCAGCGTGCTCTTAATAATCTCCCTAGAAGGTCTCTGGGTGGGCGGAGCCCATACGAAATGCTCTTTGGCATCAAGATGTACGTCCCTGACCTTGACGGTCTAGACTGTGTGGTTCGCGCCACTTCCTTTGACGCAGATGAACATTGCAATGTTTTACAGAATCTACAAAAGACCAGAGACAGTCTTGCAAAGGAACATTTGCCCTCCACATCGGATGATGCGTTGCAGATCCCGGTAGTCGGCTGGCTGCCCCAAGTTGGAGAACTGGTTCGAGAGAAGATCGATAACAAGAAAGAATTTGGTCCTTCCTATCGAGCTCCGGTTCCAGTCCTTGGAGTGAAGGGCACAAGAACAGTCATTTTACCACCACTTCCTGGTCGTAAGGAAAACAGGTTTATTTCAATTGACAATGTCAAGATACACAGAGTGGCCGATTCTTCTTAGCATGACTCCGGCTGTTTCCTGTCCTTCCATTGTGAGAAATTCAGTTATGCCCACTAGTTGCAATGTTGAACCTGAAGTGGCCATCGAGTTACCTGCTATTTCCAGTCCTTTATTGAATACTTTACCCGGAACTAACAAAGATGAGATAGACTATACCTACCCCACTGATTTGTCCATGCCTGACCTGCAAGCACGTTTAGCCACGGAATCCAGATTTTCATTTGACTCTGTTTCCCTTGCCTCGAAGAAGCCCTCTCGTATTGCAGTTTGTGCCAGTCTGTTTAAAAAACATTTTTTGATTCCCCCTTGGACATACATTTGGCTGGTCCTTTTTTCAGTTTACCTCTTTATGTCAATTGGTTTTGTGTTTTATTTTTTTCGACTCATCAATGGACACTATGTCGAGGAAAGAACATGCATTACGCATCTAAATGGAACTTTGGCACCGCTTTCCTCGTCACACTCTACACACCGGTTGAAAAGAGACTTGACTCTGGTTAACATCACAGCATGGCCTGTCCTTGATGGAATAGTGTGGGATGCGGTTCGATTTCAAATTCATGGCCCAACGGAAGTCGTTAATGTTCCTAATGTACTTAGAGTGAATATGGGGGATGTGGTGCAACAAAACATTCGTTCTGATGACTGGGATGTTAATGCAGTAGAAAGTTTGTTTGCTGATTTACAATACTATGCTGCCTTTGATGCTGAGGATTTATATTTAGAATCTGCTAATTATGGTGATTTATTTTGTTACCAACATTATGGCAATCACTTCTTACATAAAACTTCATCCCGGAGGGATACTGTTAATTTTACACAGTGGGAACATTGCCCAGCGCCTGCGCAAGGCAGTTCTGAAACATTTCTGAAAAAGTATACTTATTTCACTGACTTTAACCAATCCAATCCCGAGTCCTTTTATTTTAAGTTTATAAAAATGCCAATGTCCAAGGTTAGACTTACCGATACTAAATTGTTGTATTCGAAGGCCTTCCTTGATCAATTAGTTACTGGAGGCTACGAATTATGGAAGGAAACAATAGACCTTAAATCAGTTTGGGGTTCAAGAGCCTGGCAGGTACAAGGCACTGAGGCTTTGCACCGTGCATGTCTCATACCGAATCATATGTTTTTTTTAAATGAAACAATTTCCCAGACCACATGCTTTGGATTGGCTACTTCTAAAAAATTGAACACCCCTACAATCCCGGATTTGGAGGAATATGATAGTTGGAGTAATTATACTCAGTTGTCCATTAGAGAATTACAGGCCCTACTCCTTAATTCTTCCTTTAACATTTCCAGTTTGGATCCAAAAGGTTGGCTGCTTTGGCACCGTGGTGCTGATTCTTGCCAGCATCGATTCTTAGGTTTATCTGAGGGATTTACAAGTGTTAGATCGGATCCCCGTTTTGACTTAGTCCACACTGTCACAACTTATTCTGTAGGTAAATTATGTCAAAATTGGCTGAAACATTCAACTTTACCTGCAGTTAAAAGTCACCTTTCTAAACTGAATGCAGACGTGGATTTAAATGATTTCATTAAAGGCCCGGCTAGTGGTAGGTCAAAAAGATGGATATATGCAGTTTACAATGAAATTTGGAAAACATCACAGATTGAGGCTGCTACACGCCTTAGGGCTATTGATCAGGCAAATCTAGAGAAAGTGCTTGCTGTGGTTGATAATAGTATTAACGTGCTTTCCTGCCGAATTTACACTTAAGATAATATTGTGTCATCCGTAGTGGATATTGTGCATGATGAAGTGTCAGTATTGTACCATGGTCAAAATCAGTTACGGTCAATCATGCAATTTGCATGGACCCTTCAGAAATAATAAGGTTCCCTGGACGTACATGAACGTTTCTTCACTCTTTGCCCCGTTTAATTTGACTGACAAACAACGCTTGCTTTCAATGCGTGATGCTACCTTTAGTATGTTACATATTGAGAGGTTAGAATCTTTGCCTTTTTCCGTGGCAGAGGCCACTGCTGCAACGTGGCTTATCCACGGTTTGATAACGCTGCCTTTTGCTTTATATAAATTCACGAATTGTATGAGATATGTACCAATTGGTCGTTATGAACCATTAGGTAGTGGTTTCCTTCATGAAGTCTGGTCCCTTCCATACACATACAGGTGTTTCAAAGATGATCAGGAAGTTTATCTGAATGGGGAGGAGTGTACTGAGACACCAGATCATTCATTAATGTGTAGACACATACAATTACACGGTTCATGCAACCAACACCGACCAAATTTGGCTTGTGTTTTGCAAGGCACACCGGTTCCTGCTATCATCCCCACATTTACCTTATTAGGAAATGGTAGTTATTTACTTTTAAATAATGAAGACTGTTGCGGGTTAATAAAAGGGGTACCTTTTATAGTAACAGTAAGTGAACGTGTTGTTTGCTGCAGAAATGTTCTGTATCCTCCCACACATGAACATAGGGAGTATTCCATCTGGCCACAAATACCAACCTTGAGAGCAGAATTCAGCGGCATGGCGAGAATAAGGGCTCTTTTGTCCCAGAAAGAGGTGGCCTTGAGTTCGGCTTGTGAAACTTTCGTTCTTCACATAGCCAACACCCGTATAGAGGTTCAGGCCCTTTTGAATACTGATTTGCCTTTGCATTTCAGCGAGATGGTTCGTACTATCTTTAACGCGTCCTCCACAAAGGGCCTGGCACATTTTTTTAAAACTGTGAGCAGTGGTCTCGTGACTTCCTTTGAAAAGATTTTTGGAGTTGTCCCTGCTTTCTTTCATTCTATTTTTTCAGCTTTGTTTGGTGGATTCCCATTTTTACTTACATTAGCAGCGGGCGCTCTAGTGGTTTTTTGTATCTTTAAATATGGATGTCCTTCCTGTGCAAGGCCCCGCCCAGCACCTGCTGACACTGTTCCGCAACCGCGTGCTTGAATATTATGGCACACTGCCGTTAGCGATATTAAGCACGGCATATGGATTATCTTTTCGATTCTCCTACTTCACCTGTGTCCAGCCTGTATTTCACTGCCTGACCTGTGATTTCGATTGGGCCATTGATTTGTGTCTCTGCGGACCGGTTTCTCCTGACGTCGATTTTAATCAGCTGATGGGTCCTATCATTACTCACGAGTTGGTTTGTCCTGGCGAAAGGATTATGGCCTTAACAGTGATGCATGGACTAATTGGTCCCTGGAATATACTGGCGGCAGCACAGGATTTCTTGGAACTGAGCTTTCTTGAAAACCCACCGAGCTGTCCTCTGATGGTGATAGAGGATCCGGTGCTGGGAGAACACGTATGTTCTTTTCCTCTTTTAAATTGGATGGCTGAACTATTTTCGGATGAAGACGGTGATTTCCTGTTGGAGGCTGTTGCTGCTTATTTTGCATACACAGTTCTGTCCTAGACACTTCCGTATACTGACATGCTGAGTACTAGCAGATCATTGACATTTATTGACTTATCTGTCAAGTTTTTTTATTATTTCCTTGCCTATTGGCTTGAGCCACTATAGACTTTTTGGCTATTTTTTAGCATTACATTGTTTTACAAATTTTGCAATTTTTAAATGTTTAGTTTGGGAACCATGCTCATATAATGTTGCATTCTGCTCTCATGAGATGGCACTTCTGTTATCTTATTTAGTCCGTTCACGGATCATGGGGGGGGTGTCATGGAGCTACTGGATATCTTTATACCTTGTAAAGTTAGCATAGGCTCATTAGAGGTTTAAACGCCATTTTTCCTTTTTGCAACTTCTGCACACGACACTTAATTGTTGATTTAGCTTTTAACCTAGTAGTTCGTTGTGGTTTACATGAGAATAATATGTTATTACTCTGATATCAGCTTTGCTTAATAAACTATTCTGTACAGAGAGTGCTGAAGTTTCAGGAACAACACGATACAGATTTGTTATGAGGTCTGATCTTCACGGCTTCATAGACATAACATAAGTGCAGCTTCTGCCAACTTTGGGCTCGAGGCTGGTTTTATATTGCTTCGTTTGAGGCACAATAACACACTTGATGCGGTTCACTTGAAGAGAGAGCTGGTGTATGCTGATGTGATTCCTTCATGCTAGGAAACTAAGGTATGGGCCCGCCCTAATACAACCCAAAGAGACCTTCTTAGCAAATAATATAATATGTGTGTTAGGGAGGGTGAGATATATGTGTTGTTAACTCTTATTCATTTACAGCATGTTAACATGCTGTCACCATTCGCTTTTTATGGATTAGTAACTATGCTGGTAATTTTGCTACTGATAATATGTTTACTTGTATTATCTAAGATACTGCGCCTGAGAAGACGGCATTAGTAAATAAACATTTCAAATGCTCATGTGTTCTTCTTTACTCCATGTTCTGGTTTGTAATGATAGTATAACGAAAGAGTGTTCATGAGTTCCACGTATCCTGAGGTACTGTAAGTTCATGTTCTGGTTTGTCTAAACATTGGGAGTTTGATAAGACCAATGAGACACTGTAGCTAGCTCGGTAAGGGGTTTGTTGGGTACTAAGGTGAGTTTTGGGTCACCCTAATTCGCCGAGGTTCCAATCCTCTGTGCACAGTTCTGTGTGAGAACAGAAACCCTGCGACACTGCATCTTAGCAGCTCCCCGTGTGGAAAAGCAATGCCAGCTCCCGCAGGAGGCGGGGAGCCGGACGGATTCTAAGGGGATTGGGGATCTCCCCATGGTCCCCAATGGATAGGGCCGGCCCCGGGGCCCCGGGTCCATAAGTGGCACGCACATCTCCTGAGGCGGAAGCCGGGAGCACCGATAATTTGTATATTTTAAAACGACTTGTCTGTGTTTTTAAAAATTGTTTTTGCTCTGCACTTGCACTTTTGAGTGCCACTACCTCTCTCTCGCTGCTCGCACAGCCGATTAGGCGCTGCTGCAGGGACCGGCGAGTTCCGACGCCATCTTGAGGGTACTCGGGGGTTGCCGGTGCAGTTTCTCGGCCACTCCCATCTCTGGCCAGCATATTATCACACCTCTTTCCCGCCCGCGCAGCGGGCGCTCTGGCGGCGCGCCGAAGGCGCGCCAAAGGCAAACCCGTCTGCACCCGTCCGCGACCGGTAGGGAGCCGGGGCCACAGACCCTGCCCCTATTTTAAATTATGCCCCCAAGCAACTTCTTGCTTATCAAGGTGACTGGCCCCTTACCACTGCCACGCTCAAACGCATCCATGCCGTTGGCATTTTTAACCCTCCCTCCCCTATGGTTTTACCCCCTAACGACCAGTTGGTTTCTCTCTCTGATCCTCCTCCCTCCCTTCCTTCCTATCCGCCTGCGGTGGCCTCGGCCTATCTCCTTAACACCCGCTCGGTGGCTAAGCACCATCTGGAACTTTATAATCTTCTTGATACTGAGAAACCGGATTTCCTGTTTCTAACTGAAACCTGGTTTTCTGCAGACTCATTGCCCGATGTACTATCAGCACTCCCCGATTCTTATTATGCTCTTCGTGCCGACCGCCCTGACGGGAAGGCCGGGGGAGGAGTGGCTATGATCATCCGGTCCAATCTCCAGTTCCAACCCCTCTCCCATTCTTCCATTTTGAATGTAGATTTTTTAGTTGCCCGTTCGGTTAACCTCTTGGCTCCTCTTACTATCGCACTTTTCTATTGTTCCCCCCAAACCATGTCTTACTTCGTGCCAGCTTTACAGGAACTTCTGGCCACTCTTGTGGTCAACAATTCCTCAGTTCTTCTAGTGGGTGATTTACATTTTTGGCCCGGAGACCCTAGGGAAGATCAGACATCTAAAGATTTTTCTGATACCCTTTGCTGCCTCAACTTCATTTCTCTTATTCACGCCCCTACCCACATACACGGTCATACTCTCGACCAGATTTGGTCGGCCAGTCGGACCATCTTTTCCCCTCTTATTCTCCCTTGCACTTGGTCGGACCATTTTTTTATTTCTTTTTCCATCGACCTGGGAGCCATTGATAACTCACCTCTGTCCAAGAATGTCTTGGCCCCGAATTGGAATCGAGTGGACCTTAATACCCTCTGCTCTTCCTTGGCGTCCTCTGCCCCCGATGTATCTGACCTCCCCCTCAAACTCCAAGCAGATGCCGTTAATAGCTGGTTGTCCTCTTCCTGCGACGTAGTCGCTCCCCTTAGGAGGGTCAGATCTTGCCGCCTCCGCGAAGCTAATAGATGGTTCTCTAGTGATCTCAAAACTCTTAAATTGGCTCTCAGACAATCAGAGCGTCAGTGGAGGCGTAACTACTGTCCCTCCCTGAAGGCCCGATACTTGTCTCTCCTCCATAACTATAAGAAAGCCATTATTGCAGCCAAAACTGAATACTTTACGGGGAAGATCTTACTGGCGGCTAACAAACCTAAGGAGATTTTCTCCATTGTCAACAACCTAGTCGCATCTGACAGAGCTAATCCTAATCCTGTCCCCTCCCAAGATCTTTGCAATTCTCTTAATGATTTCTTCCTTGAGAAAATCGCTAACATTAAACGAAACATTCCTCTGTCATTTCCCTCTCCTCTCCCTTCCTCCCCCCCGCCGCTTTCCCCTTCCCTTTCCTTTCCCCCCTCGCCGTTTCCCTTTTTTGACCATTTTCCACCTATTTCCAAGGAGTCATTCTTTGCCCTGCTCTGCAGGGTCAAGTCAGGCTCCCCTGCTGATTGCGGCCCGGCGCACATCCTGAGGGAGTTGTTTTCCCGTTGCCCTGATCCCCCCTTGTCCCTTCTTAACGCCTCCATCTCTCAGGTTACAATCCCGACCCCTTTTAAATCAGCCACGGTTATCCCCATCCTCAAAAAACCTGGTGCTGACCCCACTCTTTCCGCCAACTTCAGGCCTATTTCTCTGCTCCCTTATTTGGCCAAGATCTTGGAGAGCCATATTACTTCTTGTCTCTCGGTCTATATTGAGGACAACCATCTTTTGGCCTCCCACCAAGCGGGTTTCCGTCCAGCCCACTCGACGGAATCTGTGGTTCTTTCCGTCTTGGACGAGCTGAAGAGCAAGGCAGATGCTAACTCTTCCCAAGCCTTGGTACTTCTTGATTTGTCCGCTCCTTTCGACACGGTCAACCACTCCATCCTTCTCGATCGTGTCAAAGCAGCGGGCATCCGGGGGACCGCTTTCACCTGGCTCGCCTCATTTCTTCAAGGCCGGTCGCAGGCGGTCCAACTTTCGGGCTTCACCGCCCCTACCCGCTCCGTGCCCTGTGGGGTACCTCAAGGCTCTTCCCTTTCCCCTCTTCTTTTCAATCTTTATATCCATCCCCTTATTATTTCTCTACTCAACATGGAGATCTCCGTATTTAATTATGCGGATGATCTCCAGCTTGTTCTGGACCTTTCTCCCTCCCCTGACTCTATTCTCAAATTTCAAACCACACTCATCTTTATTTCTGATTGGATGAATCAAAATCATCTTAAACTTTTGCACCCACTAAGCAGAAGAAGATTAAAGCTAAACATATATGCGTTTCAGGACTCCACATTTTTCGGTTCTCAGCAACATTCAAGGACGACGGCAATGAAAGAAGATATTTCAAAGAGTGACTTTGGTTGGATTACACAAAGGAATTTGTTAACATTTCGCGCATATGTATCATATTTAGAGTGATGTTTACGGTCAGCATAAATTATTTTAGACGTGATGCAGGGGAATATGGGGATTGTGGTTCCTTTAGCATTTCCCACAGGGGATTAAGTGACAAATTACTTTGCGATAAGCAGGGGGTGGAGCTCCCGTAGTTTAAATGAGCGCTACAGAGTAGGTTCCGGTTAACTGGAGAGGAAAGCCGTTTGTGAGACAGCTAGGAGATTAAGCAATGAGCAGGTATGTGTGTAGCAGGGGTTTCCCTACAATACGGTGTGAAATACATATGAAATTAGATGCAAGCATGCAATGTAAAACGTTGAATTGTTATACCGGAGGAAAATTAACATAAAATATGCATTTGTCTCTTAGTCTAATTACAAATAGGGTTGAGTAGACGGGTGGGTAAGGGCGTGAAAAAAGACTGATAGAAATTCGACACTATTTGGTACCGTTTTTTGTTTGAGGATGAAGCGAATAATTACTTGTGTGTCACGGGCATTTAGCGTTCCGTTTTTATGTAACTGCCATGAAATGTTATTTCCAATATATATTTTATGAGAAATGTTATACGTGCATAATTAAATTGTCGGATTGTGTACTCAACAAACGATGCAATAATGTATTCTTCTAAAATTGTTGCCTTACAGCTACCCCTGACGAAGGGCTCGTAATAAGCCCGAAATGCATTGTTTTTTTTTTAAATAAAGAAATGCTGCTTGGAACACTTGTCTGTTTTGGAATCGTATTTTTGAAAAGGTCCGGATGGACATACGAGAATATGAAAAGTTTTTCAAAGCATCGTAGGATTCAATATGGAGGAGAAAAATTTGCTACAGTTTGAAAAGTTTGGATTAAAATTGGATTAACTTGTTAAACGGAAAAATGGTGAAATAATGATCGGATCTGGTATCCGTATGACGCAGTGCGGTTGGGTGTGGAGAGCCGTTGAGGCCCTCCTCATATGTTTGTATTTACTCGGTGCATTCAGGGCATAGCACAGCCCATCCAGCACGCAAAGAGCAAAGTTTGAGAAATAACGACAGAATAAAATCGAAAAATTGGGAGTGCATACCACCTTATTCATTGCAAGATCTTGGAGAGCCATATTACTTCTTGTCTCTCGGTCTATATTGAGGACAACCATCTTTTGGCCTCCCACCAAGCGGGTTTCCGTCCAGCCCACTCGACGGAATCTGTGGTTCTTTCCGTCTTGGACGAGCTGAAGAGCAAGGCAGATGCTAACTCTTCCCAAGCCTTGGTACTTCTTGATTTGTCCGCTCCTTTCGACACGGTCAACCACTCCATCCTTCTCGATCGTGTCAAAGCAGCGGGCATCCGGGGGACCGCTTTCACCTGGCTCGCCTCATTTCTTCAAGGCCGGTCGCAGGCGGTCCAACTTTCGGGCTTCACCGCCCCTACCCGCTCCGTGCCCTGTGGGGTTCCTCAAGGCTCTTCCCTTTCCCCTCTTCTTTTCAATCTTTATATCCATCCCCTTATTGTTTCTCTACTCAACATGGAGATCTCCGTATTTAATTATGCGGATGATCTCCAGCTTGTTCTGGACCTTTCTCCCTCCCCTGACTCTATTCTCAAATTTCAAACCACACTCATCTTTATTTCTGATTGGATGAATCAAAATCATCTTAAACTTAACCCGGACAAAACGGAGTTGGTCCTGACTGGTGGTCCTACCAGTCCCTGGACCTCCGCTCTTTGGCCCTCCTCCCTTGGCCCCTCCCCGGTTCCCTCTGCCTCAGTTAAAAGCTTGGGAATCATAATCAGTCAGGACCTCTCCATGCGCCCTCAGATTAGTTCTGTCGTTTCGTCCTGCTTCCTGTCCCTTAGAATTATCCGCAAGATCTCCCGTTTCTTTTCCTTTGAAGCACTTAAAATTATTGTTTTGGCCATGGTTCTCTCCCGTTTGGACTACGGGAACTGCTTGTACGTGGGCATTCCTGCCTATGAACTGCGGCGCCTCCAGTCCATCAGAATCAGGCCACTCGCCTCATTTACCGGATCCCCAAGCATCATCACACTAACCCCCTATTTAAGTCTCTTCAATGGCTCCCCATCCTGCAGAGAACTCTCTTCAAGATGGGCTGCATGATTTTCATGGCTCGTGCCGGTACGGCCCCAGTTTACATCAACTCCATGATCACCCCCTATCTTCCTTGCCGTAACCTTCATTCGTCTACCCAGGCCCTCCTCAGTGTCCCTCGCTTTCGAAAGTCCAGAGTGGGTGGCACTAGGTTCTCCATTCTTGCTCCCCGCTTCTGGAACAGCCTTCCCCTGACTATCAGGTCCATGACAGTATACCTGCATTTCCGCAAAGCACTCAAAACCCACCTGTTTGTCCAAGCATTTCCCCTATAGTAACTTCCCGGTGTTCCCCTCCTTCCCCGTCTGTCAATCTTCTAGCGCCAGGAAACCGCTTGGTAGCAGAGCGCTTTATAAATCCTTTCAAATTCAAATTCAAATTCAAGGGGGGCCACGTGACCCCCTCCACCATTATACATTGGTTTTTATTTAAAAGGAAAGGCCGGCTCCGGGGGATGGGGTCCCTGGGGCCATAAATGGCCTGATGAGGGGGGCCACGCAGCCCCCCTCCAAATAAATTAAGTTTAAAAAAATGGCCATGACTAGGGGGAGGGGGTCCCCGGGTCCGATTATGGCCTTGGGAGGGGGGCCATGAGGCCCCCTTTCAAATGTTTCATAAAAAAAAATAGGGGGCAGGCCCTGGGGGATGGGGTTCCCAGGGCCAATACATTAGAAAAAGAAGGGGGGCCACACAGCCCACCTTCTTAAAAATCAAATAAATAAAAGACCGGCATCACGCCGGAGGACACGCCCCCTCCATGCAGCACTCTGCAAACGCACCCCCTTGCGCGTTTGCAGATGTGGAACTAATTCCCATTAATACTGGGGGTCCCTGGGGGCCAACTAGCCCACCAGGAACCTCCAGTACGCGCCAGGGGGCTGCGTTGCAGATAGGTGTTCTGAGGCAATGCCCTTTTTACACCTCTCTTCAATGCAGCTCTGTGGCACCTAATGGAGGTAGCTGGTGGTCTAGTTGCACCCCATGGACCCTCAGGATACAAGGGGAGTTAATTTCCCAACTTAAAACACGCCAAGGGGTGCGTTTGCACAGTGGTGAAGGGAGGGGGCGGGGCCTGAGGTGACATGTGTGCAAACACGCCCTGTGGCGCGCTTTAAGATGGGGAATTAATTCCTCTTCAATCCTGAGGGTCCCTGGGGGCCGACTAGCCCACCAGTTACCTCCAGTAAGCACGACGGAGCTGCGTTGCAGAGTGTTGTAAAAAGGAGCATGGCCTCTGAACATCTCTCTGCCACTCTATTACAAGGATGATGTCCTCAGTGATGTCATCAGTGATGTCATTTGAGATGTCATCAGTGATGTCATGAGTGATGTCACTGACCATGTCATGAGTGATGTAATATGTGACATCATCATCAGCAGTGCATTGCAGGCGCGCGAGTTATAGTTAGCTGAACTAACTATAACGGGGAAATTTCTATGGTTTTGTACGAGTCAAATGCCCAACTAACTGTAACGCCCCTGAAACCTATGTTTTTTTCAGTGAATTTCTAAGGTTTTTTTAAATACCAATTTCTAACTATAACGTGCCTGAAACCTATGTTTTTTTCAGTGAATATATATATAGATATCCCACAACAAAAGTTCGCTATTAGCAAGCCTCCAACTATGGTATTCATGCGGCAGGATGGCAAATGCAGACAAACGCTGTTTATAAAACCCAAATAACAGCATGGCCGCGGACTCCCTGTGTTTGCAAAGCGGTAATTTTATGGTGTGGCAACAACTCAACACGTTTCTGAGCCAACGCTCTTTGCTCACGATATATACATAATATAATATATATATTATACATACATACTCCGGAGGGCAGTAGACAAGGTGAAGGAGGTCAGTAGGAGTAGGACCTTGCAGGACAATTCTGCATACATCAAATCCATGGGAGAAAACTAGACCCAGGGTCATACTTACCTACAATGGGAACTCGAGAGATATGCAGAAAATCCTATCCAACTGCTTGGGCATGCTCACCAAAGATCCCATTATAGGTAACACATCCCAGAAGGCCCAGGGTCACCTACATGAGAGGTTGCAGTTTACGGGATTTCTTAGTACATAGTGACATCACTAACACAGACCAGAGTATAGGCATCAACCTACAAGGCTTTTTTTCATGATGCCACTGCAAGGCATGCAGCAATGGCTATATGAAAAAAGAGCATCTTAACACCAGCACCAACACCCTGATTCAGATAAAGCATTTCCTTACCTATAGCTCCACCTTCGTTATATATGTCCTTGAATGACCCTGCATCCTCATGTACGTTGGCAGTACGACACACATGGCCAAAAAAAGAATCTTGGAGCACATGAGAGCCATCACAATCGAGGACCAACATGACGCCATTGATAGACAATTTGCAACTCACCATTTCTCAGACTGCTCCAAACTCAGTTACTATGCCATCGAACAAATCAATATGAGCATCAGAGGGGTCAACAGGGTACTTCATCTACGGAAGAGGGAGTCTAGACACATCATCAGCCTTGGAACCTGTATTCCAGAGGGCCACAACATAGACGAGGAGATGGCTGTTCGAACGCTGCTGCAAGACTCATTACTGGCTCGAGAAAACATTCGCATATTTCCCCAGACCTAAAATCTCTAAAATGGCTGCCTTTTGAAGCCAGAATTCAACTAAAAATTGCAATAATGACACACTCGGCGGTGCACCACAAAGCACCCAACTACCTCGCGCAAAAGTTGTCTATATCAGGAGGGTCGAGATCCAATCGTAGTACAAAAAATCTACTTCTGAAACCTAGTAGATTCCGGAAAGAAAAAACATACAAGCGCTCCTTCTCAGGAATGGCACCCAGGATCTGGAATGCGCTCCCTCCGGAAACGAGGCTTATCTCCTCCACTGCACTCTTCAAGAAAGAGGTGAAGAGAATCCTTCTGGCCAAGATCTCCTGAACATTACAGAGACTGGAACTGAGTCTCTGCATCGCGCTGTATCTCTGATCACCCTGCCCTTTGGCACTATCCTACTACCTAGAGGGGCACTACTACGCTACTCTCGTCCTATCGACCAATATATGCTACTCTTTGTTGGATTTATATGACTTGTTTACCTGACTGTATTTTGATAGGTTTTGATATGTTTCTGTACATTATTGTTATCTATGTTACTCTATGTTTATTGACCACTATATTGCTCCCATTATTTTGTTCATTCCTGTTGCCCTTGCCCCTGTCTCTGTGAAGCGCTCTGATATCTGTAAGGATCTTGTTCGCGCTATATAAAACTTTGAATAAATAAATAAATAAATAAATAAATTTATAGGAGGAGTAGATTACTGTTTTTCATCACCTACTTGTCCTCCTCCTTCACATGGCATGACACACACTAGTTTCAGAGTTTTAGTGCTGCTTAACTACTACAGATAGTTGGGGGCAAGAGGTATGATTCATATACTGATTTATGCATGGTCTACACACTGTTGGTGTACACCTTTCTAATTTAGACCTGTTCTGTCTACCTTTGCAGGAGGAAAGGAAGGGATCCAGGTTCTGATCCAGCGGCTACAGTGGGGACCCTACCCTTTTCTTTGTGACATCCACCATTTTTTGATTATTGTGCACTATGTTGGTGTTTTCGAGGGGTTGCCACCACAGCAGTATTGTATTGAGTGTCCATACACATGTTCTTCTTTTTACCACTCTAACCTATGAATGCCTGCCTTCTATCTTGATACAGCAAAGTGAATGTCCTCTTACTGACACCATCTGACCGCCCTGCTTTCCCATGTGGACGTACCGCACTATGCCTCACATGAAACCACATACCTAGGACAGCTAAGGGCTCAAACCGGGCACTTGCCGATTTTATGAGAAGCCCAATCACTCATGATTTTGCAAACTTGGCAATGAGTAGACAACACTCAAGTAACCGACAAGAACATATGATCGTATGGGATGCCACTTCTGGTATACACAGCAATACATCCAGCATTCACTTGCTTTGTACACTACATGGCAGGTTTCTGACAGCGATCATTTTTATGCCCGGACCTACACGAGGAGCATGACACTATGCCGTATTTGATATTTTACCCGCAGGGCAGTCGACGGATCTACTCAGGCACTTGCCACACATATGAGCAATTGTGTGTAATGAACATACCAGACCAAGTCCACATATGAGACTAGAGCATTTATATCTGTGTTTAATTTAACTGTTTACAACATCGAGTACTTACTGGATTTACGCAAGCAATTACTTGTTATTTTCACCTTATTTTCACTGTGTTCAAATGTTCCAAGATGTCTGCCATAGTACTGGCTACCTTGCAAGCTCACTACATGTAGTCCATTGTCAGTTTTTCAACATGTATGTATGGACACCCACAGTGTACTCCGGTGTGTGATCGATACCATGCTACGGTCAAAACGCGTCACAGA
Organism: Lissotriton helveticus; assembly: GCF_964261635.1. Lineage (NCBI taxonomy): Eukaryota > Metazoa > Chordata > Amphibia > Caudata > Salamandridae > Lissotriton > Lissotriton helveticus. The sequence goes on from NC_136063.1 coordinate 498,760,183, forward strand.
GGATTTATGACAGGAATAACTTCCTTTGTTCATTGATACCTGTTACCCATTCTTTGGTCTGAGTGCGCACTCTATTGATTTTTTTATTGGGGATTGACAGCCAGTAACTTCGCCGGCAAGCGCACCACCTTCCACAGGCATAGGTTTTCAGGAGTTTTTCTTGCATGGATAAATATATTGTTTTTTCTTTTTGAAAACATGGCCACCACTTTTTTTGTTGCTATTTTGCCTGCAGGGGATCCCTATGGGTCCACCCCCACAGGGCATAAGGGGGAAGGGGGCATCACCACCCTGCCCCCTTATGTTATTTGTTTTATTTGAAACTTAAGGACAGGGGACTCCGTTCCAAAGTCCTGAAATTGCTGGCAGCAACATTTTTTTAATGTTTCTTTCAGCCAATTAGAGCATCCGCACCAATGGGAGCAAATTGGCCCATAGGAACAAAGCTCTTTAGGCCAATCACTATGCTCTTTTTTTTTTTTATTTGGTTTGAGGGGCTCACGCAAGAGTTCCTCATCCAACCATCCAGATATACAATTACTTTTTAACCATAATTTCGAATTAATGGAATACTGAATGTATTTACACCAAATCACCAAAAGAGCAATCTGTGGACGAAGATCTAGTTGCCTGCCAAATTTGGTGTAGTTGTGAAAACGCTTCTGACAAAATTCTATGGATAATGCTTGGAGATTTAGCATTTTGGGAACTTCCTCTTTTTTCTTGGCCCCACTTGATGGATCACATCGAAACATCATAACAAATAGCACTTTTTTGGTAAGTATTGTGAAGATCCATCAAGCAGTGCCATAGTTATAAGCTAAAGCGGTACAAAAGGGGGTGGTGATGGACGGAGCATCTGAACCAATCAAACACTCACACCCAGTCAAAAGATCTGGGTTTAATCCATCACCTTTCTTTAGCCCACTCTGCCACCCCAGTTCAGGCATGGCCATATGCAAATCAGTCAGATTTAGGCCCAGATCTCTGTACTGGGGCGAATGTATGATATTGTCTTGCATTCTGTCCATCAATTGTTGTTTTTGCATTTGTCACCTCGAGTGGGACGGGTATGCTCAGACGTGAGTCCCGTGCTCTCCACACCGCTGGAGTCAAGCTATCCTGGCTGATGACGGCTGATAGCCAGAAACCGGTCCTAGGATGCTTGATTCTGGTCCAGGGAAGACATGGCAGTTCGGGCTGGACTATTCCCATGAGGCACAGGGTCAAGGCTGATTTGCATATGGCCATGTCTGAACTGGGGTGGTGTGGAGTGCAAAAAAACGATGGATTTAGGTCCAGATCTCTGTACTGGGGTGAATGTTTGACATTGTTCTGCATTCTGTCCATCAACTGTTGTTTTTGCAATAGATATAAGCTAAGCAAAAAGGGCATTACCTACGGAAATGTTGAACTAACATTGAAAAAATAATTGTTACTTTTTTTGGGAAGTTTTAAAGGGTCAACACAATTTAAAATAAATATCCTCAGTTGCATCCTATGTATGACAATTCTTGGAGTGGTTCAACTAACTATTTGACTCTTACTCAGATTGCTGGCAGGGCTTTATATATTTGCCTGGTAGCCCACCACTATTCACGCCTCACTTGAGAATTCTGCATCTGAGATGGGTTGAAAAGGTTCACCCTGGCTAGAAGGACAGAGTGTTAATTGCCCCTCAATCGCTTTTGAAGGCAGCTAATTAAGGAGCAACAACGAGGATTACAGCAAAAAAATTATTTTCACAGATGGGCAGCAAACATTTGTTTGTCTTGCTGTATAATCCAAATAATCAATTTTGTGATAACTTATATCAGTATTTCTCAAACTGTGGGTTGCGACCCACCGGTGGGCCATGAACCGATTTTTGGTACGCCCTCAAAGTCCAAGGAATAAATAAAGATGCCTTTAAATTCTGCATTTTTCTTGTCACATTATCTGCACTTCAAAGACAGAGGCTATGTCTTCTGGCAAATTGCTGCTTTGCAAACTCCTTCCACTTTGCAGTCAGAGAAAGAAAAGTAATGTGAATTATGTGACGATCTTGCTGGGGTACAGAGAGCAGTGGTGGCTCGCTCAGAACGGGGGTGGTGAGGCAGGGGGGTGGTGAGGCAGGGGGGTGGTGGGCGGGGGATTAAAAAAAAGAAGAAAAAAAAAGAAAAAATGTACATTTTCCGCTGCATTCCTCTACCGCCGCCACACATCTCTCCTGCTCTGCTGGAAGCACCGAAGCACTCAGGCTTCTGGGCTCTCCCAGCGAATCCCAACACTGTAGGTGCAGCATCGTGATTAGCCCGAGCATCCTGTTTTGAGGCTCGGTCAGTGCCTGGTGCGGCTGGGCATGTTCTCCATGGGGCTGTGCAACACAGCCCAATGGAGAACATGCCAAGTGAGCATAATGATGTGTACACTTAGAGGGGTGCAAACAGCTCCTCCCCTGCTCTAGTGTCAGGTAGCTAGCCCCACCCTGACTACTGAAGAGGAAGCAAATGATAATAACGTCTTGTTATTATCATTTTATTTTTATTTTTTTCACTGCTGCAATAGCAGTGAGGCGACACTCCCCTGCCTTAGGGGAGGACCCGCCACTGACAGAGAGTTTGAATGGAAAGACTGTAGGGTGTCATTTTGGGGAAAACACAACAAAATGTAAATACCAGTCAATGAACTGTAAACGTTCAGCAGTTAAAAAAGCAAAAATGAAGCACATTTGTATGGCAAATCTGAAAAGTGATAGAAACAAAGATTTTAATAGGTTAAAAACAAATCAAGACACTGGATTTGGTGATGCACAATTGATAAAAAATTCACTGAAACCAATTGAGTCACATTATCAATTAACTTCAATGTACTTTTAGCAGTAAAACTGTATGTCTCTTCAAATGTAGTGCCCATTTCAATGGAAAATGTACTGTCAGTTAATGACAGTGCACTACCACAGGATGCTTTAGTTACATAAAAAAAAATCTCGCAACTCGTGTCCATTAAAGCAGGATGGGACGCTAGACTGTCCTCATAAAAATTGGGATGAGGTTCTAAAAAGTTTGGGAAGCACTGACATATTACTGTGGCAATTTTCCAAATACGTTAACCTAGGAAATGGTTCCATTATAAGAATAAGTGTGTGTTTATGTGTGAGCTTGTTATGCGTTACTGTAGAGGGCATCAGTCTTTATTAAGTTTCAGACATTATAAACCACTGTAATAAAACCGCTATGCTTGCTGTGCTAGCAAGAGAATGCTAACAAAGCCGGGCAGGAGGCATATACTGCCGATAATTCCATTACAGCATCTGCATTCTTCAACCCGGCAAAATGATGACTCGTTTGCACAGAGTGAATAAACACCCCCCTTTTATTAATGCTATATTTATTGAATTCCTGACAAGGAGCTAACAGGTTTGGAAAAGGTAGAATATTAGCAGGCATTATTGTTATTCAAGCTAAGCAACTTTTCAATAGCCTAATGGATCACTGTATTACACCACAATGTTCCAGAGGGCCTGGCTGTTGAACAGGAAGGATAACGTGAAAGAGGCAGTGAAGAATAATGTTACTTGTTCATCACCCTGAGCACCTCATCAACCAAAGGCTTTGAAGGGAAATTCACTTTGATGGCATTGTTGCCAATAGGGGGCACTGTTCGGCGCTGCAGCTTATCATCATGCTGGACCATTATTGTTCCAAACACAGATCCTTTCTAATATATGTTCCCTTGCACAGCGTGTGAAGTAACATTGCAGATGAAAGGCAAGTACAAACGGATCAAAATTGAAGTTTGTGGGATTAATGTTGAACAAATTTGTCTACATATGGCACCTTCCCCTAAATGTGCAAAATAAAGTATTTTGAGACTGCCAAGCAAAAAACGAAAATTACGTATAGAAAGGCCAGGTTTTAAAACACAGTAACAGAGCATTATGGGCATTGTGGTCCAGAGAAATGTACAAGCATGCATACTCTTGACCGTGTGTGGCATGGAAAGACTAAAGTAATATACTATGAAGGATTATCCATAACAGACTCTATTGGAAACAATCACTGCCTAAATGCCATATTTTGGAAAGAAACTCGGTAATCATACCACTGCCACTCTAAATGTTGCATTTAGTAAGAAACCTGGTTTATTTTTGCTGGTTGACTTTGATTCAAAAAGGGTTGAATCTAACTGCCATTGAGGTGCATATGATTAAGGTCGTTGGAAACGAAACGCGTCTTGCTGTGAATACTTTACCTTGCCTGATCAAAGGCATCTTTTTACAGAAGCACGTCTGGTGGGCCTGATTACGCAGCACTGAAGTGGTGTGTGTTCTTTCTTTGGAATAAAATATATCTATATATACATATATATATATATATATCCTTTCTCCTGCAGCCCGGTTTCAGGCTGAGTCGGGCGCTCTTCCGACGGTGCAAAGCGAGCTACGGCAGGGCCCAGCCGTTCCAAATTGCATTCCTGTTTCTCCGCAGAGATTTTGCTTGTGCACACCAGATAGGTGTGCACGATCAACTCCCAATCAGTGGTTAGATTTTCTTTAATTCATTACAGCTCAGCCTGCAGCAACTCAACGCGTTTCAGTCTTTACTAAGACCTTGCTCACGAGAGAGACATGGAACCACATTTTTTCGTGCAATTTAAAAAAACATTACAAACTTAATATGACATCACATCCTGTTTGTGTTAACTGGGCATTCCGGTACATGTAGTTTTTCTACAGAAACTGACTATTTTATTATTTTGCTCATGTTGGAAAAGTCTCTGTGGGTATCAAAACTAGTTGATAACTCACATCATATTCCTCAATCTTATCTGGACATCTAACCCTCCAATGAGTTACCAAATATCACAGTAATTTTATGAATTATCTCCATGTGACTATTATTCACATTACCCTCTGGGGGGTATCTATGCTCTTACCATCCCAAACCTTATCTCAACATCTGACCCTCCAGTGGGTATATCAATTATCTCAGTGATTTTCCTACTTCTATTAATCATATTGCCCTCTAGTGGGTGTTACAGTATTATAGTCTGCATCCATTGTTACCATTACACATTCAATAGTGTAATCTCCCCAATTTATCCCCAGACCCATGTTGGGTGTATCACACAGTGTCTATACTACTAAAACACACAGTGAAAAAGTGAAATAAAATAAATATTTAGTCCTTAGACGAAGACCAGTATCAGCCCCTTCTGTTTGTTGCAAGTTTCAGTTTTTTGAAAGTTTTTTTTAAAGATGGTAATGTAACTCCTCGTCCTGATTTAATCCATACGGGGTTAATGTTCGAAAGTTGATGATGTGTTTCGATTCCTATTGCCTGAGGATCTTTTCACGGTCCCCCCCTCTGGGGTGCATCCCTACCGACTCCACTGCATAGAATTTCAGTTCTTTCCAATTGCTTGAATGTTCCTTCTCCATATGTTTCGCTACCGCATTGGCTCTGTCTGTGTTTATAGTAGCTCTCACGTGCTCCAAAATGCGTTTTTTCAGCTCACATTTCGTGCTGCCCACATATTTTAATGAGCAAGGACATTCTATGATGTAAATCACGAATTGACTTTTGCAGTTGATCAGCTGCTGAATTTTCCACAGTCGGTTATTTGCCATTTGTATTTCTTTGATATTTTGGGCAATAGCACACACTTTACAGTTAGAACACTTGTAGAAACCTTTTGGTTTCAACCAATCTGCTTGTTTTTTTGGTGGCTGAAAGTGGCTGTGAACCAATTTGTCCCTCAAGTTCATTGCCCTCCGGTAGGTTATATTTGGGTGGTCGCCCACTATTTTCGCCGTTGTCTCATCCATATGTAGGATGTGCCAATTCTTGCGTATAATCTTCATTAGTTGCTGATTAGCTGTGGAGTAGGTTGTTATCAGCCGGATTTTGTTTTCCTCAGTATCCGGTGTTTTCTCTTTCAATAGATCACTTCTCTTCATTGTCTCCGTTCTTTTTAATGACTTTTCGATAGTTCCCATCTTATACTTTCGTTTCTTGAAACGTTCTACTGCATTGTTCTGATGTTTCATGCATTCTCCTTTTTTGGAACAAATTCTTTTGATCCTAAGGAACTCACCGAAGGGAATATTGTTAATAAGACTGTTTTGGTGAAAGCTTTCAGCATGTAGCACGGCATTTGTAGCGGTACTTTTGCGATGTAGGGGGTTTGCACCTCATTTTCCCGGATATATATCTCTGTATCCAGGAAAATGACTCGTCCCTTACTGATATCAAACGTGAACTTTAAATTGAAGTGTGAGTTGTTTAATATCTCAAAGTATTCAGAGAACTCTTCTCTGGTGCCATCCCAAATCAGAAGCAAATTGTCTAAGTACCTTAGCCACGCAATTGTCTTGTTTACAAACCGATCATTTTCTTGCCTCCATGCCCATGTCATTTGCCATAGTCCCATTGTGAGACAGGCATAGGAAGGGCTAAAAGAAAATCCCATCGCTGTCCCTTTTATCTGTCGGAATATATCCTCTCCAAATAAGAATGTGTTCTGTTCTAGGCAAAGTTAGATCGTTTGTATCAGCATCTGATTATGTTCAACATATTGTATGCTTCTATCCGACAAAAAATGTTCACAAGCACTGAGAGGAATCGAAACACATCATCAACTTTCGAACATTAACCCCGTATGGATTAAATCAGGACGAGGAGTTACATTACCATCTTTAAAAAAAACTGAAACTTGCAACAAACAGAAGGGGCTGATACTGGTCTTCGTCTAAGGACTAAATATTTATTTTATTTCACTTTTTCACTGTGTGTTTTAGTAGTATAGACACTGTGTGATACACCCAACATGGGTCTGGGGATAAAATGGGGAGATTACACTATTGAATGTGTAATGGTAACAATGGATGCGGACTATAATACTGTAACACCCACTAGAGGGCAATATGATGAATAGAAGTAGGAAAATCACTGAGATAATTTATATACCCACGGGAGGGTCAGATGTTGAGATAAGGTTTGGGATGGTAAGAGCATTGATACCCACCAGAGGGTAATGTGAATAATAGACACATGGAGCTAATTAATAAAATTACTGTGATATTTGGTAACTCATTGGAGGGTTAGATGTCCAAATAAGATTGAGGAATATGATGTGAGTTATCAACTAGTTTTGATACCCACAGAGACTTTTCCTTTTTAAAAAAAATATTTTTATTGAAAGGATTTTTCCCCCTTTTTTCTTATAACATGAGCAGGGCACAATAAAGTACAAAATCGTAGAACACAAATTCATATATACAAAATATAAAGCCATAGAACAAATACATGCATATTCAGATACTCAAACACTCAGTAAGACAAATTCTTCATTTTTCAACATTCGGTTCCTGATTTCCACCGAATAAAGGGACCCCAGATTTGCATACCCAGTTTCTTACCCTTTTTTCCCTTCCTAGCGTAGATGGCGGTTTCCAATTTTTGTACTGATAATACTTTACCCAGCCATTGGTGGTATGTTGGAGGATTTGGATCAAGCCAAGCCGAGGCCACTAACAATCTAAGAATCGCCATTGCCACAAATATAAAGTTTTTACAATTAGAGTGTCCATCAGGACTGACCCCCAATAACATAACAGCTGGGGTTAGCTCTATTGTTGTTAATAGTGCATTCTGGAAAAAATTCCCAATGTCCTGTTTCAGCTTATCTAGGTGTGTACAGACCGAAAAGATATGCATCAAGTCCGCCTCTGTGCTTCCACACCTAAAGCAAGTAATTCCAGATAAACCCCCCCATTGAGCAATTTTCCCAGGTGTGTAGTATAGATGATATAAAATCTTATAATGTTGGGCCTGAAGAGACGATGAACACAACATTTTACTTCCCATTTCTAATGACTCAGTAAAAATATCTCTAACTATATCTAAATCTACAGACCATTTATCTATCCATTTCTCCAAGTCATCTTTCTGTAATTTTGTCATTTCTAGATAAAACCTCTTTAAGTACAGTCAGAGCCATCTTCTATGAGGTCCATCATTATAGTTCTTTCGAAGCCCAATGATCCCCCTTTTTTATTCAATATACAACTTCTTATTTGGAGGTATTTAAAAAAATGTTTTGTGTTCAAAGTATGCCTATTTTGCAATTCTGTAAATTGTGATATGCCGCAACCGCCCAACATATCTCCGATCTTTCTTATCCCCCGCATCTCCCATTCTTGAAATACAGCTCCTGAGAAAACCGCATTAGGTAAGGAAGGGTTGTTTTTAAATCTAGTGTATGCATTGTACTTTCCAATTCCAACCTTTTTGGAATATCCTTTCCATATATTATAGGCAGCCATTACTGTCTTAAATCGTGTTCTTTTAAAGTAGCTTTCCTCCGTGAATCTCAAAAATACATTTTCAGCGTTTATACCCAGAACCAAACCATAGATAGCAAGCAAGCCAATCTTGTCCCAGCCATCCACCTCCGCCCCTCCAATCAATCCCACCATGCCTTGCGGTGCTGCAGCCCAATAATACAGCTTTAAATCTGGTAATGACCATCCCCCTCTTTCCCGCGGGAGCGACATATACCTCAATGCCCTCCGTGTCTTGCCTTTAGCCCAAATAAAACGATTAATCATCTGTTCACAGATTTTGAACCATTTGTTATCTACTAAAAGTGGTATTGCCCTAAAGATGTACAAAAATGTTGCCAATACCAACATTTTAATGATGTTAACTCGTCCTACTAGTGACAGATGGAGATTCTCATATCGGTCCAGGTCTTTCTTTACTTTGTCTATTATTGGGGCAATATTTTTTTCTACCAAAGTGTTTAAATCCGCTGAAATGCTGATTCCTAAATACATCCCTGCCTGGACCACTCTATTATCGTCACAAAAAGTCACTGAGTTTTTAATGATTTGAGTTTTTGAAGCATTCAGGGCATAACCCGAAACTTGCCCAAATCTACGGGCCTCTGCCTCTACCAGCTCGGTCGCTTCCGCGGGGTTTGATGTTATCACCGCCACATCATCAGTGTAGGCAAGTATTTTACAAGGTCCCAGAGATGTATGTAGCGGGGTGATTTCTGGACATGTCTCTATCCTGCGAATTAATGGATCCATATACATGGCAAATAGCAGTGGGGAGCATGGGCACCCCTGCCGTGTACCTCTTTTGATCGTAAATTGTCCCGTGACGCCCCCATTAACTCTTAAGGCTGCGATCGGTTCCTTTTACAGTGTCTGTAAAGCTTTCACAAAACCACCCTTGAATCCAGCTCTTATTAGGGTGTGCCACAGATAGTCCCAGGAGACCCGATCAAATGCTTTTTCAGCATCCAGCAACATTACTGCCATCGGATCTCCTGTGACCTCAGTGGCATCAAACAAGGTTATAACTTTCCTAGTATGGTGAGTCGTCCCTCTTCCGGGGATAAAGCCGTGTTGGTTACTGCTGACTAGGGCGCTTATTACTCCAGCGAATCTCGTTGCCAATGCTTTCGAGTATATTTTGGTGTCATTGTTCATCAACGTGATTGGTCGATAGGACCCTGGCTCGGTCGCCGGCTTCCCTCTTTTTAATATTAGGACTATATCTGCTCCCCCCCAAGATTTTGGGATAGACTCCCCCGTCTGGGCAGCTTGAATCGTTTTGCTTAGTTCCTGCCCTAAACTTCCCCAAAAAGTCTTGTAAAACTCTAAAGGTAGCTGGTCCGGGCCAGCGGCCTTTCCTGAGGGGAGATTGCTCATAGCTTCTTTAATCTCAGTTTGATCCAGCAATTCCTCTAGCCCTTCTGCATCTTCGGTAGAAATCCTCTCAACTGGAATATTCTGAAGGTATTCATTTATCTCTTCAACACTACTGGGGTGTTGGGTGTCATATAGTGTCTGATAGAATTTCCTGAACACTTCCCTAATTTCCTCAGAGTCTGAGTGTAGCCTTCCATTTTCATCCCTGATCTCCCTAACATTCCCATCCGCCGCTATCTGTCTAGTACGCATAGCAAGAACATGTCCAACCTTTTCACTAAACTCATAGCACCTCTCCCTTTTAATGGTATAGTATTGTGCTGCCTTATTCGCCAAGTCCTGTTCAGCTTCACTTTTCGCTTTCATTAAGTCTATAATAGATTGTTCAGTTGGTTCGCCCCTTATGACACACTCATTAAGCTGTTCCTCTGCCTCTGAAACGGCTCTCTCTATGTAACTATGCCGGATTCGTTCTACTTTCCGTTTATAGGCACTATAGCTGCATGTCTCTCCACGAGCACCCGCCTTAAAAGCATCCCATATAACTCCCACCGGGGCACTCCCTCTATTATTTTCAAAAAACTCACTAATCCATTTGAACATATGTGATATATAATCCTTATCCAAGAGGAGCCTTCTTTCAAATGTCCAAGTCCTGCTTAATCTTAATCTTGTTCTCCCCTCTAGCTTCATCGTTAATATTAGGGGATTATGATCACTAAAAATTCGTGGGAGCCTATCAATTTTTACTCTAGTCATTAGATCATTAGATATCAAAAAATAGTCTAGTCTGACACAAACATGGTGTGGTGCAGAGTAATATGTGAAGCCTGTTTGTTCCGATCTTATTGTGCCCCAGACATCTCGCAAGGTATTATTTTCTAAAAGGTCAACAAGAGCTTTATGTACTCTTTTTTTCCTACCTTTATAGTTTCTAGTCAAACCTGCTCCCAGTCCCTCCGCCCCATTAATATTCAAATCACCTCCTATAATAACCTGAGGGGGCCAGGTTGCTAACTCAGAATCTAAGAATTGTAGAATTTCTGGATCATCCTGGGTTGAACCGTACACCGCCACTAGTGTTGTCCATACTCCTTCTATCAAGATCTCAGCCATAGCCCATCTACCCCATTGATCTTCTATTTTTTTGCCAATTACCACATTTTTACTCCTTGAAAGGATAGCTGCCCCTCTGTTTTTTGTTCCTTGCTTAGATCTTGCTATTAGGTGAAACCCCAGCTGATTGAGACAGAACTCTTGAGTACTCATTATATATGTCTCTTGCAGGAATACATAATCTACGTTCATCTGTCGCAATCGAACTCCTATCTTTTGTCTCTTTTGAACATCATTTAGACCACATACGTTCCACGTTACAAATCTAAGAGACATACCTAATTTTTAAAGGACCATCAGCTGCCTGCTCACTTTTAATTGACAAGCTATCAGATTCGTTCTTCGCTGCATCTGCTACACAGATTACACATATCCCTATTTTCGTGTTCACAATTCCTTCAATTCCTTCAATACAATAACAGTGCTCATGCCTCCATTTCAAATTGTGTTCTACATGATCCCAACAGATTCCAGTTCCCTTGGGTCCTGCCCTTATTTCCTGCCTCCCCCACCCCAGACAACCCACCCAAAGAGACCCTCCCCCCCTACAGGCAAATAGGTCCAAGGGACCTATGTCTGGCCGACTTCGCCTACAGGATGTCACGCCCTGCCCTCCCCTGATTCTCTTAAACCATAAATGCTACTCAAGGTGCTCTCCCCCAAAAATAATGTTAAGCCCCAGCCACCAGTCTAAAACTAATGATACCTGTCAGAACTATAATACAGGCCTACATATCTCCAAGCCCCAGAGATTAAAGTATACACTCTTAACTTAGTTGTCAGCATTTTAAACATACAATGGTATTCTACTATTCCATAATATTATTAGTCTCTCTTTTTTTTTTTTTTTTTTACTTCTTGCTGGGAATGTCTCTAACAGCGATAGTTTGCGCGTCATGCTCAAAAAGTTCCTTATGATGTGACTTATGTTGATTTCTAGTTTCACGCAGATAGCTGAGGTACTCTTGTGCCATAATTTCAGAGTAAAACACTTTAAAGTTTCCATTTAATCCAACCTTAAGACGTGCTGGAAACATGAGATAAGCCTCACAGCCTATGTTCTGGAAGGGGATGATAAGCTGCCTCATCCGCCACCGTCTTTCCACGGTGGTGTGGCAGAAGTCAGGGCGGGCAAAGAATTCAACATCCTTATAGGTACGCTTGGCCTGGGGTTTTGCCTTGCTGATTATCTCTTCACGCAATAGGAAATTTCCAACATAGAATAATATCGCGCGGGGCTTACCCTGTGTCTCCTTCCGTGTCATCGGAAATCGATGTGCTCTTTGTACCTCATGTTCCCAGTCCCATGAAGACAGCTCTGGGAAGGCCCCTTTTAGTAACTCAACAACAAAGCCCCAAGCGTCGCCCCCCTCTTTTCCCTCCTGGATCCCAAGTAATCTGACATTGTTACGCCTTTGTCTGTTTTCAAAATCCTCTAGTTTCCAGAGCATGTCCGCCGTTGTCTTGTCCTGGTCTCTACGGTCATCCTGCATTTTAATGAAATCATCCTCCAGTTTTCCCGTTCTGGCCTCCACCTCAGATACTCTCCCGATCATTTCCTCATACAATTTATTAACTTTATGCAACGAAGACTGTATTTTTTTGTTTGCATGCCTGGCCCTCCTGCTTGCCCTTTGACTCTCAGCACGAGCCTCACCTTGTATTTGCTTTAAGGTAGAGAACAAGACTTCAAAGTTGGAGGCACCCCCCTCAGCTCCCTGAGGAATAGCCTCGTGAGTTCCTGTATCTACATTTTCAAGCCCCCCCACAGATGGTGCACCGCTCTCCACTGTATTGTCCCAATCAAGTCTCTTTACAACCGATTTCGCAGGGGCTCCGCGAGATACTCTAGCCAAATTCTTACGCCTAGGAATGTTTTTAACTTTACTCTTGTAGTTGGGTTTGGATTTGGTGTTTACCGCAATTTTGTTCATCTCTATGGCTGCGGGTTTTAGTCTTGTAATTTTTTGGGCTGTCTCTTGCGCCGACTCGATAGATTCCGTATCACTATCTGCTGAAATTGAGATACTATCTGATTCAGTCATGTTGCTTTCTAAATCCGTACCCACTGTAGAGCCTACTGACGTTCCAGGTTCTGAGTCAGAGGCAGACTCCAGGCCCAACCCGCTGTGCTCGCTGTTCTCGCTTTCATCCTCATCATCTGCCTCATCGTTACCTGTAAAAAAAACATCCTCACTGGGGGAGGTCAGGATAGATCCAAAGACAGCTGGTGCATTCTTGTCAGTTTTATTATTTATGTTTATATTTACGTTAGCGTTTGTATTTTCATTTATAGGGTTCTTGTCTCCTGGTTTCACTAGTTCAAGAGCTGTCTCTTCATCAACTACCTTCTCTTGAATCCGTTTTGGCATTGCTCTTTCATTAGATTCATTAGGTTCCCCATTGGGATCACTCACATCAATATCAATGGTTGGCACAGAGAGTGCGTTTGTCTCTTTAACTTCAGAGACAATGTTAGATGTATCTTTTCCCTTTAAGTGCTTGGCCCCGCCCCCTACCGTGCCTGTAGAAGAGCCTGGTAATCCCGTGGGCTCTGTAACGTCATTCTGGGTGCAAATCTCCATCGTGCAGTTCACACTCTCGGCGGCTCCAGACGACCCGGCTGCTTCTATGATCGCAGCAGGCTGTCTCTCTCCGCACAGGGATGCCAGTGTCGGGACCAGAAACACTCGTTGTGGAACAGGCACAGGTGAGAATGTCTCCACTTTTGTGGTCTGTCGAAGCGCTACCTCCCTTCCTACCACCTCACCAACAACAGATTGCACCTCATTATTTCTCCTCGCTGAGGTTAAAGCCGTCGTCTTCTTCTCCGCATCTTTATCGCGGAGCTTCCGCATTTTTATCTTTTTTGCAGCCTAGCGTCTCTGCTGTGCCTTGGATCTCACTTTGCCTCTCAGATTAGAGGCTGGGGCACCAAGATCATCTGTGGGCGCCTCCTCCTCGTCCCCCCCACCATCACGATCACGGGTTTTCTTAGGGGACCGTAGGAGTTTGGGAGCCATTGCCTTCGACAGATACCTCCAATGAGCTCGTCCAGACTGGAGAGATCGTGCTATTAAGGAGGAAATGATTTTAAATAGAGTGTTTTCCTTTATCTGAGACACATCCTCTATTTGCACAGGCCAAAAGGTGGGCACCCCAATCATCACGCTCGATCACCAATACCCAGCGGCTGTCGGCTCTCTTCACACTTTCTTCGATATCAGCCGGTACTCTCTTGATATTAGCTCAGCTCAGCTTAATCTGGTAATCTGGTAATTCATTTAATCCACTAACTCCATTCAGGGCACAGACTGTGGTAGATAGGACTGGCAGGGTATTTAAGACGAAGAAAAGAAACAAACCAAGGGGTGAGCACCATATAGTTCATTTACACTGCCATCAGGAGGAGAGCCTAGGCACGACTTTCCTCTACAGCGTTTCGGCGGCCATCTTGCCTTTGCCCAGTCCTCAGGCTCACAGAGACTTTTCCAACATGAGCAAAATAATAAAATAGTCCGTTTCTGTAGAAAAACTACATGTACCAGAATCCCCAGTTAACACAAACAGGATGTGATGTCATATTAAGTTTGTACTGTTTTTTTAAATTGCACGAAAAAATGTGGTTCCATGTCAGTCTCGTGAGCAAGGTCTTAGTAAAGACTGAAACGCGTCGAGTTGCTGCTGGCTGAGCTGTAATGAATTAAAGAAAATCTAACCACTGATTGGGAGTTGATCGTTGTTGTATATACCCTATCTGGAGTGCACGAGCAAAATCTCTGCGGAGAGAAACAGGAATGCAATATATATATATATATATACACACATATATATTCACAATTCTGAAATAGGAGAAGATGACTGATGAGGGGGCATAGTCTTCTATATATTTTGGCTCACATGAGGACTGGGCGGCAATTGTCTTTGCACAACAGCTGCTTTTGTAAATATTGCATTTGGCAGTTACTTTTATTTTTATGATGTGTGTAAAATATACAGGCTGTATCCAAAACAACAAGGGCACCCATACAAGTCATCACAGGACCTCGGGGAACATATTTTTACAACAACAGTGGTCCCATGAAGGAAAAATAGAAGGAAACAATAAATATAGATACAATGGAGACTATATTAAGTAGTAAGACGTGTCCAGCCGGACAGGGGTCAAGAATTTTTACTATACAATTGATAAGTCACATAGAATACCTTCAACAATTCTTTAGAGTAGGGCACTGTTAGAAGCGGCTGTCTCTAGTTGGCAGAGGTATACACTTCTGACAAATAGGGACACATCTTTTCTAGTCAGGGCAAGGGGATCACACACTTAGATAACCCCTGCTCACCCCCTTGGTAGCTTGGCAAAGCAGACAGGCTTATCTCAGAGGCAGTGCGTTAAGCATTTATGACCACATACAGTAATAAAGTGAATACACTACAAATGGACACGACACAGTAGTATTATAAAAATAAGGATTTTTATATAAGGTTTAGCACAAGACCAAATAACGACCAAAATATACCACAATCTTAATAAATACTCTTGGAAGGAAAAATAATAGTTCAAGCACGGTTTCTTCTTAGCACAAAGTCTTTAGTATCAAAAGCAACTCTTCTTCTCTAAAACACAGTTCTTGGCAACAATGTAACCCACACGGGAGTCACACGACGTCGAGGCAAAGTTAATCCAAAGGTTCGGCGTCGACCGCGAGGAGCGCTACGTCGAGCCCGGAGTCGCACAGACCCCAACAACACAGTACCTTGGAAAAGTGAAGCACTCGATGATCAGCGGCGTCGAGATGTCCGGCGTCGCGTCTTCGGCGTCGATCGGGCCTCGGAGTCGGGGCGATCTGCAGCGGCGTCGACCGAAGTCAGGCGGGAGCAGCGCTCACGGGATGAAGCAGGATACGACGTCGTCGATGTCGATGTTGCAAGAGTGAGCAGCGCTCACGGCGTCGAGAGGGCTCGAAGTCGATGCGATCAGCGGCGGTGCAGACACGAGGTCACTTGGAGCTGGAGTCGAACTCACTACTCACTGGCGTTGCTGCTGGCGTCGATCGGGCCCGGCGGCCGGCGTCGAGGAAGCGGGACACTGGAGCCGTTACTCACGATGTCGAGCTGGATTCGGCGGCGTCTGTCGGCGTCGAGATGGCTGGATTCTTTCAGAGGTGCTGGATTCACAAATTCCAGCAAATAGCACTTTAAGCAGATGAAGTCCTTTAGCCCTGTGACTTCAACAGGAGACTGGCACTCTTCCAGCCCTTGGAGATTTTCTTAGCAAAGAGTGAGAGTACACACACAGTTCCTCTCTCCTGGTTCCTTGGCAAAAATAAAGAAGCAATGCAGGATTCCCCCAACAAACAGCGCTCTGGCAGAAGGGGTAGGCAGTCCTTAGATCAGCAGGCTTCTTGTCCTTGGTTCAGGTTTCCTTGTCAGAAGTGATCTGAATTCTTGGTTCAGGGGTCCTTCTCTTATACCCCTTTTTGGCTTTGATCCCTTTGTCCATGCAGGGGAATTTCCCCCCATCTCGGGTTTGTTGTGGGTGTTGCCAGGCTGAGGCACCTGGCCTATTCACTGGGCAGGGCAGAGTCCTCAGCCGCCCAGCAGGAGCGGAGCCAGCATTGTTACTGGCAGGGGCAGGGCCATCAGCTGCCCGGCAGGAGGTGGGCCAGGAAAGTCCCAGGCAAGCACAGAGTCATCAGTCGCCTGGCAGGGGGGCGGAGCCAACATTGTATCAGGCAGGGCAGGCTATCAGGAGCTACTCTTCCCCTACTCTCAATGCAAATGCCCCACTCATCCCACACTGACTCATTCAGACTCTCTGGAGCCACCCAGCTCCTGTCACACGCACACCAGAACCAGCAGAGACCGGTAGACAGTTAGACAAGAAAATAGCTACTTTCTAAAAGTGCTATTTTCAAACACAGAGTCTAAAAACCATCCACCCAACCGGATGCGTTATTAAACCCTGAGTTCAGGGATACCAAACTCGACATTGCACCATGCTCCCCGAGCTCGCTAGGATTATAGCATTAATAATCCTGGCAGCCCATTCTAACTGATGGAGAGCAGGTTACCTTACAATAGTGAAAAACGAATATGGCTGTAATTCACTATTAGGACATGCCAACCTTGTCAGGCTTGTCCTACCTTATGCTTACAATGCACCCTGCCCGTGGCCTACCATAGGGGTGACTAACATGAAGTTAAGGGAAGGTTTAGGGACTGGCAAGTAGGTGTACTTGCGCAGTCCTCGTGACAGTCAGACTGCACGTGGTCTAGCAATGGTAGACCTTCAGACATACTTTTACTAGGCCGGTCTTGTGGGTGGCACAACATGTGCTGCAAGCCCACTAGCAGCATTTGTATTTACAAACCCTGGCACTCCTGGTGCACGCTACTAGGGACTGATAGTAAACCAAATAAGCCAAACATGGAAGTAAATCAATACAGCAATTTCACATAGGGAGCACTTGCACTGTGGCACTGATCAGCAGTGGCACAGTGCCCAAAGCATATACCAGCAAAAACATCGTAAACAGAGGAGGCAAACAGAAAAAATGGAGGAGAGACTCGTGCCAATGATGCCAGGTCTAACACGTGTCCCCTCCAGCTGAAATGTGGGGAGAACTACCCTTACCCTAGGGAGGCCTCATCACTAAGGCGGAAAAATCTGGACAGACCATCAGCATTGGCGTGATCTGTGCCAGGGCGGTGTTCCACCGTGAAGTCCATCCCCTGTAGGGAAATGGACCACCTCAACAGCTTTGGATTCTCACCCCTCATCTGCATCAACCATCTGAGGGGCCTGTGGTCTGTCTGAACCCGGAAGTGAGTCCCAAACAGGTAGGGTCTTAGCTTCTTCAGCGCCCAGACCACAGCAAATGCTTCTCTTTCTATCGCACTCCACCTCTGTTCCCTGGGAAGTAACCTCCTGCTGATGAAGGCTACAGGTAAGTCTCGGCCCTCTTCATTCACCTGAGCTAGAACAGCCCCCACGCCATGCTCTGAAGCGTCCGTCTGGACAACAAATTCTTTAGAAAAGTCGGGTGCCTGGAGTATGGGTGCTGTGCACATTGCAGTTTTCAGGGTGTCAAAGGCCGTCTGACAGGCGTCAGTCCAGTTCACAAGTCTTGGCTGCTTCCTGGAAGTCAGCGAAGTCAAGGGGTGCACAATGTTACCATAATCCTTGACAAACCTCCTGTAATAACCCGTGAGACCCAAGAAGGCTCTCACCTGAGTCTGGGTTTTGGGCGGTGCCCATGCCAGGATGGTATCAATCTTGGGTTGCAGGGGGGCCACCTTGCCGCTCCCTACTTGGTGCCCCAAGTACACCACTGAACCCTGCCCAATCTGGCACTTACTGGCTTTGATTGTGAGGCCTGCTCTGCGCAGGGCCAACAACACTTCCTGGAGGTGGCGCAAGTGTTCCTCCCAGCTGGCGCTGAACACTGCGATGTCGTCCAGGTAGGCGGCACTGAAATCCTCCAGTCCAGCCAAGACCTGGTTGACCAACCTCTGGAAGGTGGCAGGGGCATTCTTCATCCCAAAGGGCATAACCCGGAACTGGTAGTGCCCATCTGGTGTGGAGAATGCTGACCTCTCTTTTGCCCCATCAGTCAAGGCGATCTGCCAGTACCCAGACGTTAGATCAAACGTACTGAGGTACCGGGCAGCCCCCAACCGATCTATGAGCTCATCAGCTCTGGGGATGGGGTGCGCGTCAGTCTTGGTGACTGAATTGAGTCCTCGGTAATCCACACAGAACCGAAGTTCCGGTGAAGCACCAGGCGCTGCAGCTTTTGGGACCAAGACCACTGGGCTGGCCCAAGGACTGCTAGAGGACTCAACCACCCCTAAGGCAAACATTTTGGAGACCTCCTCCTTGATGTATGCTCTGACCTTGTCAGTCACTCTGTAAGCCTTGTGCTTCACAGGAGTGCTGTCCCCGGTGTCCACATCATGGACACACCACTGAGTGACACCAGGAATCAAGGAAAACAGATCAGGGAATTGTCCCAACAATTGGCGACAATCCTGCTGCTGTTCAGGGGTCAGTGTGTCAGAGAGGACAACACCATCCACTGACCCATCTTGCTCTTTTGCAGACAGGAGGTCAGGAAGAGGCTCACTCTCCTCCTCCATTCCAGCATCTGTAGCTAGGAGCATGCCCACTTCGGACCTCTCTAAGTGGGGCTTTAAACGGTTGACATGCAGGACCCGCAAGGGGTTCCTGGGAGATTCCAAGTCCACCATGTAGGTGACATCGCTCTTTTTCTCCACAACCTTAAATGGTCCAGTCCACCTGTCCTTGAGCGCACAAGGTTCCACAGGGGACATGACCCAAACTTTCTGTCCAGGCTGAAGCTCTACCAGAGTGGCCTTCTGGTCGTACCACCGCTTCATCTCCTCCTGGCTGGCCTCCAGATTTGCCTGAGCAAGATCTCTGAAGCGCCTAGTCTGGTTCCTAAAGGCCAGCATGTAACTGTATACATCCTGGGGAGGTTTCCTGGGAGATTGCTCCCAGCCTTCTTTGACCAGACTCAAAGGTCCTCTTACCGGGTGACCATACAAAAGCTCAAAGGGGCTGAACCCTAGAGACTTCTGTGGCACCTCACGGTAAGCAAACAACAGGCATGGCAAGAGGACGTCCCATTTACGCCTCATTGGTTCTTCAAGACCCATAATCCTGCCTTTAAGGGTACGGTTGAATCTTTCAACCAACCCATTACCTTGAGGGTGGTAAGGAGTGGTGAACTTATAAGTTACCCCACACTCCTTCCACAGAGACTTCATATAGTTGGAAATGAAGTTGGTGCCCCGGTCTGACACCACCTCTCTGGGGAACCCCATTCGGGAGAAAACACCCATCAGTGCCCGTCCCACCACGGGGGCAGTCACTGTTCTGAGAGGGATGGCTTCCGGGTAGCGTGTGGCATGGTCCACCAAGACCAGGATGAACCTGTTGCCCAGGGCTGTCTTGGGGTCCAGTGGCCCAACAATGTCAATCCCCACCCGGTCAAAGGGGGTACTGACCACGGGAAAAGGTTGGAGGGGAGCCTTCTGCTTCCGCCCGCTTTTCCCACTTGCCTGGCAAGTTTGACAGGTTTTGCACTGGATGTCTACATCCCTTCTCATCTGAGGCCAATAAAAATGGGTGACAAGCCTGTCATAGGTCTTGTCCTGCCCCAGATGTCCAGCTAACGGAACGTCATGAGCCAAACCCAGTAGGAAGGCTCTGAAGCGCTGGGGTACCACCAGCACACAGGCTGACCCAGGCTCAGCAGCCTTAGGCTCGCTATACAGGAGGTCGTTCTCCCAGTAAACAAAATGTGACCCTGACTGATCACCTGAGGTTTGGGCTGAGGCCTGCTGCCTCATACCCACAAGAGAAGGGCACACTTTCTGTTCTGCACAGAATTCTTCCCTGGAGGGACCACCATCCTGCTGCCAGTGGGTCAGCTCGGGCAGGTCTCCCAGTTCAGCAACTTGTTCACCTGTGGGTTCCAGGGCATACCCCTCAAGGTCTGCCTCCTCCTGGACCACGGGAACTACGGGGGACGGTTTCCCGTGCCCCCTGCCTCTTCTCTTCACAGCCGGGTCCTGGGCCATACTTTCAGGCTCCAGAACCCCATCAACACCCTTACTTGCTGTCATGGATCGAGTGGTTGCACACACCCACTCTGGCACACCCAACATCTTCAAATGTGTCTCCCTCTCCACCTTAGCCCAAGGGGAGTCTTCCAAATCATTGCCCAGGAGACAATCCACAGGCATGGCGGGCCTCACAGCAACCTGAAGAGTACCTGAAACTCCCCCCCATTCAAAGGGAACCTGAGCTACCTCACAAGCTCTCTGCGAGTTGTCAGCAGCTATCACAGGGTAGAATGCGTGGGGAACCACCTGCTCTCTGGACACCAAGTGACACTTGACAGCTGTCACACTCGCTCCGGTGTCTCTGAGAGCTTCCACTCTATGGCCATTAATGGTCACCCACTGCCTATATTTCTTAGTGTTACTAGGCAGAGGGGGCGGAGGGACCAATTCCATGTCTCCTAGAGAGACCAGGGACATCTCTGCGGGACCCTCCCCACCATGGGCAACCATCTCCTCCCCTCCCAGGGCTACACTCGCCAGCTGACGGGGAGCTGCACGTGGTGGTGCAGCAGAGTTCTTCAAGGGACACTGAGGGTCATAAAAACGGTGTCCCACCTGCTTACAAGCGAAGCAGGTCATTGGGCCCCTGCGAACAGGTTTACCTGTCGGGGC
Organism: Lissotriton helveticus; assembly: GCF_964261635.1. Classification (NCBI taxonomy): domain Eukaryota; kingdom Metazoa; phylum Chordata; class Amphibia; order Caudata; family Salamandridae; genus Lissotriton; species Lissotriton helveticus. Next base: position 498,781,271 of record NC_136063.1, read on the forward strand.
CTCTGATTTCTTATCTGGGGGAGGCTGGGAACCCTTCCCTTGGTTCCCTTGGGGATTACTTTGGGGCCCTTTCTGGAACTCCTTCTGTTTACCCTTGTCCCCCCCACTCTTCTGCTGGGGACCCTGCCCACCTTTGGCTGAGTCTCCCACTGGACCCTTGTGGACCCTTGTACTGACCCAGCGGTCCGCCTCTTCAGCAAGTTTTCTAGGGTTAGATATCTTGCTATCAATAAGGTGCTGGCGCAGCTATGGAAAACAGTTATTAGACAAGTGCTCCCAAGCAAACAAATCATAAAGAGCATCATAACTTTCCACTTTGCTGCCCTTTACCCAACCATCCATGGCGCTGCAAAAATATGACACATATTCCACCCACGTCGTACCAGGCAACTTCTTACATTCTCTAAAGGCCTGTCTGTACTTTTCTGGGGTTAGGCCATACCTTAACATTAAAGCATCCTTCATATGAGCATAAGACATCCTATCCTCAACAGGCATGTCTAACAGGGTATCTCTTCCCTCATTCACAAAGCGACCCCACAACCCCGCTCCCCAATCCTTCTCAGGGACCCGGTGGGCCAACAATGCTAACTCATATGCTTTAAACCATTGACCAATATCCTCATTCTTCTGAAAATCTTTGATCACATCTTTAGGAAAATAAAATCTACTTTCTGCAGGCACAGATGGGATGCTGCCACCAGAGGGATTCAATTCTAACTTTTTAGCTTGGAGCTCCAACTCCCTCAACTTGGTATCACGCTCAACAGCTAACTTCTCTCTTTCAAACTCTAACCTTTTGATCTCCAAATCAGCTTCTCTCCTGCCTCTTGCATTCTCTAACTCCAACTGCCCATTTATCTTAAGTTTTGCCATTTCCATGTTGTATGCTCGCTCCTTCGCCCTTTCTTCTCTTTCTTCAGGAGAAAGACCTTTGGAGGAAACACTGCTGCCAGGAGGGGATACAGGCCCATTCACTGGCACCTCCTCCTCCCCTTCCACTGTCGGTACCACCACCGGATCAGAGGGATCTCTGGCCTCTAACCAGGCCTCCAATGCTTTGAGATAATCTGCTCTCCTTGAAATGCCTGTGGTAGGAACTTTCAGCTGCTTGCAAAAGGATTTCAGCTTCTTTAACGGATAGTCGTTCATCTTACTCCTATCAAATTCCTCCACAATAACAACAGCAGGGACTCCGGCATCACTCATGGTCAAAACTGGCAGTTTCAAAAATCAAGCTTCAGGAAAGCGGAGAACAAAAAATAGAATATCCAACCAAGTAGATTGTGAATGCGCTATGGTCTGCTTTCACTATATAGCGTACACTAATCACTGCAGATGGGTCATAAATGCAAAGTTCAAATCCTCACCGCTGACCCACCAATGTTAGAAGCGGCTGTCTCTAGTTGGCAGAGGTATACACTTCTGACAATTAGGGACACATCTTTTCTAGTCAGGGCAAGGGGATCACACACTTAGATAACCCCTGCTCACCCCCTTGGTAGCTTGGCAAAGCAGACAGGCTTATCTCAGAGGCAGTGCGTTAAGCATTTATGACCACATACAGTAATAAAGTGAATACACTACAAATGGACACGACACAGTAGTATTATAAAAATAAGGATTTTTATATAAGGTTTAGCACAAGACCAAATAACGACCAAAATATACCACAATCTTAATAAATACTCTTGGAAGGAAAAATAATAGTTCAAGCACGGTTTCTTCTTAGCACAAAGTCTTTAGTATCAAAAGCAACTCTTCTTCTATAAAACACAGTTCTTGGCAACAATGTAACCCACACGGGAGTCACACGACGTCAAGGCAAAGTTAATCCAAAGGTTCGGCGTCGACCGCGAGGAGCGCTACGTCGAGCCCGGAGTCGCACAGACCCCAACAACACAGTACCTTGGAAAAGTGAAGCACTCGATGATCAGCGGCGTCGAGATGTCCGGCGTCGCGTCTTCGGCGTCGATCGGGCCTCGGAGTCGGGGTGATCTGCATCGGCGTCCACCGAAGTCAGGCGGGAGCAGCGCTCACGGGATGAAGCAGGTTACGACGTCGTCGATGTCGATGTTGCAAGAGTGAGCAGCGCTCACGGCGTCGAGAGGGCTCGAAGTCGATGCGATCAGCGGCGGTGCAGACACGAGGTCACTTGGAGCTGGAGCCGAACTCACTACTCACTGGCGTTGCTGCTGGTGTCGATCGGGCCCGGCGGCCGGCGTCGAGGAAGCGGGACACTGGAGCCGTTACTCACGATGTCGAGCTGGATTCGGCGGCGTCCGTCGGCGTCGAGATGGCTGGATTCTTTCAGAGGTGCTGGATTCACAAATTCCAGCAAATAGCACTTTAAGCAGATGAAGTCCTTTAGCCCTGTGACTTCAACAGGAGACTGGCACTCTTCCAGCCCTTGGAGATTTTCTTAGCAAAGAGTGAGAGTACACACACAGTTCCTCTCTCCTGGTTCCTTGGCAAAAATAAAGAAGCAATGCAGGATTCCCCCAACAAACAGCGCTCTGGCAGAAGGGGTAGGCAGTCCTTAGATCAGCAGGCTTCTTGTCCTTGGTTCAGGTTTCCTTGTCAGAAGTGATCTGAATTCTTGGTTCAGGGGTCCTTCTCTTATACCCCTTTTTGGCTTTGATCCCTTTGTCCATGCAGGGGAATTTCCCCCCATCTCGGGTTTGTTGTGGGTGTTGCCAGGCTGAGGCACCTGGCCTATTCACTGGGCAGGGCAGAGTCCTCAGCCGCCCAGCAGGAGCGGAGCCAGCATTGTTACTGGCAGGGGCAGGGCCATCAGCTGCCCGGAAGGAGGTGGGCCAGGAAAGTCCCAGGCAAGCACAGAGTCATCAGTCGCCTGGCAGGGGGGCGGAGCCAACATTGTATCAGGCAGGGCAGGCTATCAGGAGCTACTCTTCCCCTACTCTCAATGCAAATGCCCCACTCATCCCACACTGACTCATTCAGACTCTCTGGAGCCACCCAGCTCCTGTCACACGCACACCAGAATCAGCAGAGACCGGTAGACAGTTAGACAAGAAAATAGCTACTTTCTAAAAGTGCTATTTTCAAACACAGAGTCTAAAAACCATCCACCCAACCGGATGCGTTATTAAACCCTGAGTTCAGGGATACCAAACTCGACATTGCACCATGCTCCCCGAGCTCGCTAGGATTATAGCATTAATAATCCTGGCAGCCCATTCTAACTGATGGAGAGCCGGTTACCTTACAATAGTGAAAAACGAATATGGCTGTAATTCACTATTAGGACATGCCAACCTTGTCAGGCTTGTCCTACCTTATGCTTACAATGCACCCTGCCCGTGGCCTACCATAGGGGTGACTAACATGAAGTTAAGGGAAGGTTTAGGGACTGGCAAGTAGGTGTACTTGCGCAGTCCTCGTGACAGTCAGACTGCACGTGGTCTAGCAATGGTAGACCTTCAGACATACTTTTACTAGGCCGCTCTTGTGGGTGGCACAACATGTGCTGCAAGCCCACTAGCAGCATTTGTATTTACAAGCCCTGGCACTCCTGGTGCACGCTACTAGGGACTGATAGTAAACCAAATAAGCCAAACATGGAAGTAAATCAATACAGCAATTTCACATAGGGAGCACTTGCACTGTGGCACTGATCAGCAGTGGCACAGTGCCCAAAGCATAGACCAGCAAAAACATCGTAAACAGAGGAGGCAAACAGAAAAAATGGAGGAGAGACTCATGCCAATGATGCCAGGTCTAACAGGCACAAGCCTGTACCCTTACGCTTACAGATTGGCAAAGTGAAGAGATAGTAAAAAGACAGAGAAGGATATTTAGGCAGAAGTAGATGATTTCTGTAAGTAAAGCAGTAACAGAAATTCAGTTCACACCATTACAAGCATATTACATTCGGTATACAGTTCATAGTATATGGTGTTTCAACAGGTCGACGGCGTTTTTGATCCCATTTACAAAATCAAAGGGATCATCATCAGGACAAGGAGTATGCCTAAATAATACAAACTACAATAGCCTGATTGGCCCTGAATAAGGCGGTCAGGCAGATTGTAGGGAGAAGGACGGACATCACGGCATCAGTAAAGGTGTAAATGCTGGCATACACCGGCCAGGGCTCGGTTGTATATGAGTTGTTTTGCGGGTTGGGCGAACAATTAGGTCATCAGCCCGTAATAGGGTGAGAGTTGCGCGCCAGCGGGTAGCTTGGTCGCGTTGTTTCCGGGAGCCGTTTAATCAGGCTTCAGGCGTCTTCCCTGGCAATCGCGATTGCCAGCCTGAAGCCTGATTAAATGGCTCCCGGAAACAACGCGACCAAGCTACCCGCTGGCATGCAACTCTCACCCTATTACGGGTTGATGACCTAATTGTTCGCCCAACCCGCGAAACAACTCATTTACAACCGAGCCCTGGCTGGTGTATGCCATCATTTACACTTTTACTGATACCGTGATGTCCGTCCTTCTCCCTACAATATGCCTGACCGCCTTATTCAGGGCCAATCAGGCTATTGTAGCTTGTAATATGTGGGCATACTCCTTGTCCTGATGATGATCCCTTTGATTTTGTAAATGGGATCGAAACGCCGTCGACCTGTTGAAACACCATATACTATGAACTGTATACCGAATGAAATATGCTTGTAATGGTGTGAACTGAATTTCTGTTACTGCTTTACTTACAGAAATCATCTACTTCTGCCTAAATATCCTTCTCTGTCTTTTTACTATCTCTTCACCTTGCCAATCTGTAAGCGTAAGGGTACAGGCTTGTGCCCTACTCTAAAGAATTGTTGAAGGTATTCTATGTGACTTATCAATTGTATAGTAAAAACTTCTTGACCCCTGTCCTGCTGGACAAGTCTTACTACTTAATATAGTCTCCATTGTGTCTATATTTATTGTTTCCTTCTATTTTCCTTTATGGGACCACTGTTGTTGTAAAAAAAAATATATATACAGGCGACACATCAAAGAGTGTTTGGCGCCTCATGTATGATGAAGGTTATTTTCCTCCCAAGCAGGCTAAACAGAGTACCTTACAGTATTTTTTCTAACTAACACTTTCAGCATGAAATTCACCATAGAATGTACTTATGCTTTTTTAGCGTCATTTTCTTTACAGAATTTGTGTCTAACTTGTATTCATATTGCTGAGGGTTGAATTATATGCTTATTGTAAGTGGGTTTTCTATGTCTACCTAGGCTTTGAGGGGGAGTGACTATTTATTTAAAAAGGTAATGGCGCCAAATAGATTGACAAAGGTTTCATCTGAAGCCGAAACGAAGTGCAGAAAGAAGCACGTGAGGTGCAGAAAGAAGGAAGAGCAGTGCAGAAAGAACCAACAGAGGTGTAAAAAGAGGCAAGAGGGGTGCAGAAAAAGATTGGAGAGGTGCACAAAGAGGCAAGAGAGGTACAGAAAGAGGCAGGAGGGGTGCAGAAAGAGGCAACTGAGGTGCAGAATGACGCAAGAGAGGTATAGAAACAAGCAAGAAAATTGCAGAAAGAGGCAAGAGAATTGCTGAAAGAAGCAACAGAGGTGCTGAAAGACACAAGAACAGTGCAGAAAAAGCAAGAGAAGTGCAGAAAAAGTGACAAAGGTACAGTAAGAGGCAAAAGAGGTGCAGAAAGAGGAAACAGGTGCAGAAAGAGGAAAGAGATGTGCAGAAAGAGAAAAGAGGGGTACAGAAAGAGGCAAGAGGGATGCAGAAAGAAGCAAGTGAGGTGCAGAAAGAGGCAACTGAGGTGCAGAATGACGCAAGAGAGGTATAGAAACAAGCAAGAGAATTGCAGAAAGAGGCAAGAGAATTGCAGAAAGAGGCAAGAGAATTGCTGAAAGAAGCAACAGAGGTGTGGAAAGAAGCTAGAGAAGGGCAGAACGAGGCAAGTTAGGTGCAGAAAGAGGCAAGACAGGTGCAGAAAATCACAAGAGAACAGCAGAAAGGGGAAAGAGGGATGCAAAAAAGGGAAGAAGAGTGCGAAAAAAAGAAAGAGGTGCAGAAATGGGGAAGATGAGTACAGAAAGAGACAACAGAGGTACAGTTAGCGACAACAGGGTTGAGGAAAGAAGCAGGAGAGGTGCAGAAAGAGGCAATAGGAGTGCAGAAAAAGGCAAGAGACGTGCAGAAAAAGGCAAGAAAGGTGCAGAAAGAGGAGAGAGAAGTGCAGAAAGAAGCAAAATAGGTGCACAAATAGGCAAGAGAACCTCAGGATAAGGCAAAAGAGGTACAGAAAGAGTCAGGATAGGTGCATAAAGAAGCAACAGAGGTGCTTAAAGAGGCATGAGGGGTGCAGAAAGAGGCAAGCGAAGTGCAAAAAGAAGCAACAGAGGTGCCGAAAGAGGCAAGACAGGTGCAGAAACAGGCAGGAAAGGTGCAGAAAGAGGGAACAGGGGTGCAGAAAGAGGCAAGAGAAGAGCAAAAAGAGGGGAGAGGGGTACAGGAAGAGGCAAGAGGGGTGCAGAAAGAAGCAAGTGAAGTGCAGAAAGAGGCAACAGAGGGCCGAAAGACACAAAAGAGGTGCAGAAACAAGCAAGAGAAGTGCAGAAAGTGGCAAGAGAATTGCTGAAAGAAGCATCAGAGGTATAGAAAGAAGCAAGAGAAGTGCAGAAAGAGACAAGTGAAGTGCAGAAAGAGGCAAGAGAGGTGCAGAAAATTGCAGGAGAACTGCAGAAAGAGGCAAGATGGATGCAAAAATGGAAAGAAGGGTGCCTAAAGAAGCAAGAGAAGTGAAGAAATAAGCAAGAGAGGTACAGAAAGAGGGAAGCCGAATGAAGAAAGAGACAACAAGGGTGCAGAAATAAGCAAGAGAGGTGAAGAAAGAGGCAAAAGAAGTACAGAAAGAAGCAACAGAGGTACAGAAAGAGGCAAGAGAGGTACAGAAAGAGGGAGGAGAGGTGCAAAAAGAGGCAATATGGGTGCAGAAAGAAGCAAGAGAGGTACAGAAAGAAGCAACAGAAGTACAGAAAGGGGTGTAGAAAGAGGCTAGAAGGGTGCAGAAAGAGGCAAGACAAGTACAGAAAGTAGCAGCAGAGGTGCATAAGGTGGCAAAAGAACTGCAGAAAGAGGCAAGAGAGGTGCAGAAAGACGGAGGAGGGATACTGAAAGAAGAAATAGGGATGCATAAATTTGCAACAGAGGTGCAGAAAGAAGCAAGAGCAGTACAGAATGAACCAACAGAGGTGCAGAAAGAGGCATGAGTGGTACTGAATGGCAGGTGAAGTTCAGAAAGAAGCCAAAGAGGTGTAGAAAGAGGCAAGAGAACAGCAGAAAAAAGCAAGAGAGGTGCAGAAAGAGGAAGGAGAGGTACACAAAAAGGCAAAAGGGGTACAGAAAGAGGCAAGAGGGGTGCAGAAAGAAGCTAGAGAAGTACATAAAGAAGCAACAAAGGTGCTGAAAAAGGCAAGAGATGTGCAGAGACAGACAAGAAAGATGCAGAAAGAAGGGGCAGGAGTGCAGAAAGAGACAAGAGGGATACAGAAATTTGCAAAAGAGGTGCAGTTAGAAGCAAGAGCAGTGCATACAGAACCAACAGAGTTGCAGAAAGAGGCAAGAGCAGCACAGGAAGAGGTAAGAGAGGTGCACAAAGAGGCAATAAGGGTACAGAAAGAGGCAAAAGGGGTGTAGAAAGAAGCAAATGAGGAGCAGAAAGAGGCAATAGAGGTGCAGAAAGAGAGTGAGGTTCAGAAAGAGGCAAGAGAAGAGCAGAAATTGGCAAGTGAGGTGCCGAAAGAAGCAGGAGAGGTATAGAAAGAGGCAAGATAATTGCAGAAAGGGGCACTTGATGTGCAGAAAGAAGCAAGAGCGGTACAGAAAGAGGCTCTAGAAGTACAGAAAAAGGCAAGAGAAGTGCAGAAAGAGGCAAGAGAGGTACAGAAATTTGCAAGAGAGATGCAGAAAGAAGCAAGAGCCTTGCAAAAAGAAGGAACGGAGGTACATAAAGAGGCAAGAGTGGTGCAGAAAGAGGGAAATGAGGTATAGAATGAGGCAAGAGCATTGCACAAAGAGGGAAGAGAGTTGCAGAAAGAGGCGAGAGGGGTACAGAAAGAAGCAAGTGAGGTACAGAAAGAGGCAAGAGAAGCACAGAAAGAGGTAGGAGAGGTGCACAAAGAGGCAAGAAGGGCACAGAAAGAGGCTAAAGGGGTGTAGAAAGAAGGAACAGACGTCAGAAAGAAGCAACAGAGGTGCTGAAAGAGACAAGAAGGGTGCAGAAAAAGGCAAGGGGAGTACAGAAAGAAGCACGAGAGTTGCTGAAAGAGGCAAGGGAGGTGCAGAAAGAAGCAAGTGAGGTTCAGAAAGAGGCAAGAGAAGAGCAGAAATTGGCAAGTGAGGTGCAGAAAGAGGCAAGAGAGGTATAGAAAGAGGAGAGATAATTGCAGAAATGGGCACTTGAGGTGTGGAAAGAGGCAATAGCGGTACAGAAAGAGATGCAGAAAGAAGCAAGATCAATGCAGATCGAAGCAACAGAGGTACATAAAGAGGCGAGAGTGCTACAGAAAGAGGGAAACGAGGTATAGAAAGAGGCAAGAGCATGGCAAAAAGAGGGAAGAGGATTGCAGAAAGAGTCAAGAGGGGTGCAGAAAGAAGCAAGTGAGGTGCAGAAAGAGGTAAGAAAAGTACAGAAATACGGAAGACAGTACAGTAAGAGACCACAGGGGGGCAGAAAGAAGCAAGACATGTGCAGAAAGAAGCATGGAAAGTGCAGAATGAAGCAACTGGAGTGCAGAAAGAGGCAAGATAAGTACTGAAAGAAGCAACAGAGGTACAGAAAGAGGCAAGAGAACTGCAGAAAGAGGCAAGAGAGTTGCAGAAACAGGCAAAGGAAGGGAACAGGTGTGCAGACAGAGGCAAGAGAGGTACAGAAAGAGGCAAGAGGGGTGCAGAAAGAGGCAAGAGGGGTGCAGAAAGAGGCAGAGAGGTGCAGAAAGAGGGAAGAAGGGTGCAGAAAGAGACAAGAGGGGTACAGAAAGCAGCAAGTGAGGTGCAGAAAGAGGTAACAGAGGTACAGAAAGATGCAAGAGAGGTGCAGAAAAAGAAAGAAATGTGCAGAAAGAAGCAACAGAATTGCATGAAGAGGCACGAGAGGCGCAGAAAGAAGCAAGAGTGGATTGCACACCATTAGTACCAATTTAATACCCACATTTAGCAATAAGTAACAGGTGACCATTCTAGGTTTGTAAAGGGCCTTCCACCACGCTTTAACACTTGTTGCTGCAATTTTGATAACGTTTGAGCCGTTTTGGCTAGAAACAAAGCTTTTTGTGTTCAAATCTGCAGATTAGGGAGCAGATGATGGATTATGTGGCTAATGCAGAAAATGTATAATTGTGCGAAAGTCGGTGCAGCCAAACAGTCGCCTAATTCCAGTGGCCAGCTCATACCTCTTACTTGGTCCAGAAGTGCTCCTTAGTGATTCCTTCCTTTTTTGTCTCATTGAGTTCATAGTTTAGCCTCTATGGAAATGAGGAAGACTAAACCTGAGGTTACCACTCCACAACACAGACTACCATACCACATAATTACTCTCCATAACACATAATCCCACTCTACATAATTCCTATACACCAAATACCACATACTTTCTATCCACATAATTTCACTGCACAACATACCACATAATTCCACTACATACAACTTACATCCACTCCACTCCAAAAAACATTAGAAAATACATTTACATTTACAACGCCAAAAGCTCTAACTTTTGCAAATGTGAAACCTATTACATTGCAAATGCTTCTTTAACTAGTAGTCGCGTTTGCAGAGTGGTGGAGAAAGGGTGTTGGGCCTCCAACCAGCGCTCAGGAATTCCACTATGTAGGACTTACAGGAGGTACCAGGAGAGCTCAGGAGTAAAGTGGACTTCATCCTCCAACCTGCAGTCTGCCTGAGGCGCGTTTGCAGAGTGGTGGAGAAAGGGGGCGTGGCCTCCAAAGACGTCTTAGCAATCCCACTGTGTGGGACTTATTGGAGGTAACAGGAAGGGTAGTTGGCCACCAAGGATGTCTTTGGGGACCAACTACCCCTCCTATTACCTCCAGTAAGTCCCACACAGCAGGGTTGCTAAATTCTCATAGCAGGTCATGCCCCCTTTGCCCACCACTCTGCAAACGCACTCCCTGGCACACTATTGGATGGGGATTGAATTCCCCTCCACAGCTGGGGGCCCTTAGGGGCCAACTAGCCTACCTCTTACCTCCAGTAAGCCCCACTCAGTGGGATTGCTGAGAGGTGGACACAGGCCATGCCCCCTTTCTCCACCACTCTGCAAACACACCTCCTAGCATGCGCTTGGTTGGGGGATGAAGTCACCTTGCCTCCTGAGGGTCCCTGGGGGCCAACTAGCCCTCTTGTTATTTCTAGTAAGCCCCACACAGCTGCATTGCTGAGAGGTGGTCCAAGGCCTGCCCCCTTTTTACACCACTCTGCAAACGCGCCTCCTGGTGCATTACTGCTCGGGGGATGAAGTCCACTTTAGTCCAGAGGTCCTCAGGACACAATTGGACCTCATCGCCCCACCAGCAGTGCGCTAAGAGGCGTGTGTGCACAGTGGTGTAAAAAAGGGCTTGGCCTGGGACCACCTATCAGTAATCCGGCTGTGTGGGGATTACTGGAAGTATCTGGTGGGTTAGTTGACCGATAGGGATATAGGGGACTTCATCCCCCCAACTTAAAACATGCCAGGAGGCGCGTTTGCAGAGTGGTGAAGGGAGGGGGCAGGGCTCCCGGCGAGATGGCAACTTTTCTTTTAAATATTTTTAGAAGGGGGGCCGTGTGCCCCCCCCCCATCTTTTAGTTGTTATCGGGCCCTGGGGACCCCATCTTCCAGGGCTCGAGCCATTTTTTAAACTTAAAAAAAGAAAAAATGGGAAAGTGGCTGCGCGCCCCCCCTCGCGAGGCCGATTTCGGCCCCGGGGACCCCATCCCTCTGGGCATGGCCTTTTTTTTTCTAATGTTACGGGAGGGGGACCGGGGGCCCCACCTTCCCTGGGCCACCTCTGGCCCCACTGAGCCCATCCCCCAGGGCCTGCCCTCGTTATTATTATTTTTTTTTAATTGTAAGTACGGGAGGGGGCTGCGTGTCCCCCCTTCCCTTGGCCCCTATTGGCCCTAGGGCCCAGCCTTACTTTCTTTTTTGAAAAGTCATGTAAAAGGGGAGGGGGGACTTGTGGCCCCCGTCCCGGGCCACTTCTGGCCCCGGGGTCTCCATCCCTGGGGGTCTGGCCAGCTTTGTTTTTATTTTTTGTTTTTTTGGGAGGGGGCGAGTGGCCCCCATCCCAGACCACTTCTCCTGGGGCCAGACCTCAAATTGGGGACAGTCCCAATGCCCCCACGGCCCCAGCCTGCTCTCTGCCTCCTGCGGGATCTGGCATTACTTTTGGGCAAGGGGAGCTGCTAACATGCAGCTCCCCTTGCCTAAAAGCAATTCTGCTTTGGTTCGTTGAAGCGAGAGCAGGTTTCCTGGGGTCCAATATTACAGCAAGGTTTGGGAACTGATGTCCCGCATAACCGTCCAGATTATGAAAACACATTGGGCGTAACCACCAGGTTAGCCAGTTAGGAACCGGACATTCGAGATTGGAAAGTGTGTACAGGTCGGGTTCAGTCTCGTAATAATGAAACACATGCACTGCCATTGTGAATCTAACACATGAGAGCACATCATAATGGACCCACCGCATCAGCCCAATCTCAGAGTAAAGGTGCTAACAGAGATTGATTTGTGGGAAAGTAGACTGATCGCGCATGCACTTTAGTGAGTGGAAATCACATTTATTGTTTAACATTATTCTGTCTTTTTTGCAATCCTGGTACAATATTATTTTAACCAATGAATGAATTACTGCAATATATGTATGATTGTGGGATAACAACGAGTGATTACAATGTGAAGCAACATTGTTTCCAAACTCTGTAAAACATCATGCATTTAAACTGAATCATATCTGTCTCTGAGGTACTTTCGTCGAATTTCACAAACATTTTAAACAACTGCAGTATATGGCCGTAAACTCATAAAAAAATATATTAAAACATTTCCCTACCTATTACCACTTTAATAAAGTTGTAATAGGTAGGGACCCACTGCTCACCTATATCAAAGTCCCAAACACTGAACACAACCAAATTGTAGTAAAAACAATATGGCTGCCTTTTCATTCTTTATAAACAGCCATTACCCAATTATATTTTGGCTTGTCATTGCCAAGTAACACAGTATACTGCAAAGTTATCATGGTATAACATGACCCAAAATAGAACTAAGGTCTAGCTGGATTATTGGATTGCAGTAACTTTGAGGCACACTTGGTGTTGCATGGGCAATGCAATACTGAAGTCAGATTTACAAAGCAACACAAGGGCACCATGTGTGGTGCTGTGTTGAGTGGTAAATCTGGAGAAATGCAAGGCAGCGCAATTCACTATTTTGTATTACTGTGCACAGCATAATCTGCATTGCTGCTAAATTTCACATATATCCATATGCCACGCTACTGTAGCCACGCCACTAAACACTATTCTACTCTATGTCACTCCACTCTACGAGACTTGACTCTACGCTACTATACTGTATGCAACACCAGGGTATGACACTACATTCTGCACTCTTACACTGTACACACCTCTAATCTGTGCCACTCCAGTCTACATCACTCCACTGAACGCTACTCCACTATATGCTATTTCATTCCACACCCTTCTACTGTATGCCGCTACACTCTACTCTGTTCCAGTGTATGCAATTCCACTCTACAACACTCCACTATATGCTATTCAACTGTATGCCACTCCACTGTATGCTACTCCACTGTACGCCACTCCAGTGTATGACACTCCATTCTACGCTATCGGATTGGACGCCACTGCACTGTAGGCTATAACACCACGCCATTCTATGCCACTCCAGTCTACACCACTCCATTGTATGCCGTTCAATTATATGCTACTCCACCATACAACACTATGCTCTGTGCCACTCCACTCTATGCAATTACACTGTATACAACTCCACTCTACACCAGTCTACTTTACGATATTATACTGTATGCAACTCCAATCTATGCCTCTTCAGTGTACGCCACTCCATGGTATGCCACTCCGTTATACGCTACTCCAGTATATGCTATTCCACTGTATGCCACTCCACTCTTCTACATTCCACTCTATACTATTCCACTGTATGCTACTCCACTTTACGGTAATCCACTCTACACCACTCCAGTGTATGCCACTTCACTCGACCTCACTCCATTGTATGCTATTCAATTGGACACACTTCACTGTATGCAACTCCACTGTATGCCGTTACAGTCTGCCCCATTCCAGTCTACACCACTTCCCTGTATGCCACTACACTGTATGCTACTCCATTATATGCTAGTCCAGTCAATGCCACTCTACTGTACACCACTCCACTCTACGCTCTCCACTGTATGCCACTCCACTATACGCTATTCCACTGCATGCCACTCCATTGTACACCACTCCATTCTACGCTAATCCATTGGTTGCAGCTCCACTCTATGTCACTCCACTATATGATATTTCACTCTACCCCACTCCTCTGTACGCCACTCCACTCTACACTATTTTACTGTATGTGATTCGACTCTTTGCCATTCCAATGTACGCTATTACACTGTATGCAAATTCCATCTTTGCCCCTCTACTCTATGGTATTCCTATGTACTCCGCTCAACTGTACATCACTCTACTTTACGCTATTACACTCTAGCCCACTCCAGTCTACACCACTTCACTGTACACTACTCAACTGTACACTACTACACCATACCCTATTACACTTTACGCCACTCCACTGTACAATACAACACTAAACACTATTCAACACTATTTCATTCTACTCCACTTCACTGTATGCTACTCCAGTCATCGCTATTCCACTTTATCCCACTCCAATGTACTCTCCTCCACTCTATATAACTCCACTCTACAAAACTCTAGTACACTGTATGTCACTCTACTAGACTCTAATATACTATATCCCGTACTCTCCACTCAATGCCTGTTCTCCTATTGTCTGTGACAATTTCCAACACTCTATGACACAGCACTCTACTCTACTGTATGAGATGCCACTCCAATTTGTAACAGTTTCCTTGACTCTACGTAATGCCACTTCAATGTATGCCACCACATTCTACGCTAATTCACTGTACCCTACTCCACATTACAGCACTCGAATGTGCACCACTCCACTCTATGCTGTTGCACTCTATGTCACTCCAGCCTTTTACACTCCATTGTACAGTATTCCACTGTATTCTACTCCACTTTATGATAATCCACTCTACACAACAACAGTGGATGCCACTCACCTTTATGCTGCTCCATTGTATGACACTCTCCTCCACTCTATATAACTTCACTCTATAAAAGTCTACTATACTTCATGGCACTCAACAACATTGTACTCCATTCTACCCCCATACACTATCCTGTCCGACTCTATACTCCACTCTATGCCCATGCACTCCAATGTACAACTTTCTATTCCACTGTACAACACTTTTCCATATGATGCAGCACTCCAATGTATTTACTATCTATGGTACACCAGTACACTCCAATGTATGACACTCAATGACATGCCACTTAACTGCTCTCTATAATACGCCACTCCACTATATGCCATGGCACTCCATTCTACAACACTCCACTGTACTCTACGACACTTTACTTCACCCTACTCCACTTTACTTTATTCTATTCCACTCTATGACAGTCTGCAACACCCTAATCTACTGTTTAACATGCCGTTCCATTGTACAACTCGCTGCTCCACTATATGAGACACTATGTCACTACACTATATAACACTATCTACACTGTATGATGCAATATTACACTCTACTCTAGTCTAATCCAATCTACAATATTCCACTCTGTGACAATAGTCTTTACAACACTCCTCCACTGTACTGTACGACACTCCAGATAACAACTCTCCACTTGCAACACTGGACTCTACAATTTGAAACACATTTTTATTAAGAAAAAAAAACCATTGAATTCAGTGGAAAATAAAACAAAAGTTAAAGCTTAGTCATAGTTATGAAAACTGATTTTTCCAATACAAACCCAGTTTAAACTACACAAACTTTAAAAATTCTAAAGTTATAGTTATTAACAATTTATCCACCACCTTCAAATTATTATATGTAGTGGACTGTGTAACACACTTTTCAGCTTGCTAACCAGACAACACTAACTATAACTCGCCACTCTACCATGTACTGTGTTCTCACAAATAATGATACTCGACTGCATAACACTACACTGTATGAGACTCTCCGCCACTCTAGGATACTTGAACAGTATAACACTTTACTCCACTGTAGGCTGCATCACACAGTTCTATTCAACTCCACTCTACAAAACACCATTCTACAACACTAAACTTTATGACACTCTCCTTTAATGTAATGTACTGTACTCTCCTGTACTCTCCTTTACAACACTCTAGCCAATGACACACCACACTGCGATTTGAAACATATTTAATTATACATAAAAACTATCAACTTACAATAAGAAAGAAGGTTAAGGATAATTTATAGTTTAAGACACCTTTTATATTCCTTCTATATAACCCAATTTAAAATACACAAACATTAAACACTGTAAAGGTATAATTATAAGTTCAATTCATAATTTACGCACCACCTTCAAATTACTATAAGTTGCCCACCTCCAAACTAAGGGGCCTATTAGGATGGCGGACGGACCTGCGTCTGTCCGCCACCCCAGAGGTGGAGGGACCGTCCGCAGGGGCAGCGGCGGTCCCTCCGTGCGAATTAGGATGTGACCGCCACCCTGGCGGTCACATCCTGTATTTTTAACATTGCGGCGGGTGCTGCTTGAAGCAGCACCCGCCACATTGTTAAAAATGCATGTATAGCATTTACATGAACAAAGCGGCAGGCACCGCGCGGTGCCTGCCGCTTTGTTCATGTAAAAGCAGGGGGGTACTATAGGTACCCCCCATGTGCACCCCCCCCACCCCCTGACACCCTGGGGGCCCGCAACGGGCCCCCAAACTGAAAAGACCACATGCTTTTCCATGGCGGAAAAGCCACCGTGGAAAAGCATGTTTACGCATGCATCCTAATATGGCTGGCGGTGTCTGATAGACACCCCCACTATATTAGGGATTTTCTGCCGCGGGACCGCGGCGGAAAAGCTGCGGACGGTCTTCCCGACCCCCCTGCCATCTTAATCCGGCGGGGGGTCTTTTGAATCACCGCAGCGGTGAATCCGCATCCTCCGTGCCGGCGGTGGCTTCCGCCGGCCTGGAGGAAGCAGATTCACTGCAATCATAATCGGGCCCATAGTCTTGTAACCTCACTCGCCACACTACATTAACTATAACTAATGCCTTTTCCATGCACTGTTTACACCTTTGCATACTAAATCACTTCTAGCATGTGAAAACATAGCATTCATAAAAACACTTACACTTTCTGAAAATAGATTATTTGTCACAAAGAATGCATGGTAGAGTGGAGAGTTATATTACTACTTATAACTAAGTTTTATCCTTTGTATTTTTATATGAGAAATATATATATCAGTATGTAAAGCCAGCTAGCCCATATTGAGTACCCTAACAGTAGTATTGAGGAATGCTGACCCACGTCTTTTTCGGAACATTGACTTTCGACTATAAGTATCCTCAAAGTTTCATAGCTAATGACAAAACAAACGCCGTAGATTCATAGCTTTCATATAACTAGTCCTGTGGCATGATACTGAATTGTTTACAACTTTTTTATTCGCTTCCTCCAACAAATACATTGTATTCACCTTTAACTCCTGAAAGAGCTGTGAACCGTGCTCTTTCTCACAGCCCTACAGACCTAAAAATCATGAAGCAGAAAATCTGTCTTGAATTTGAAGCTCAAAAATGCTATTTTCCTTCCATTCTCTTATTACCCTTTATGTACGCCCTCCCCCAATTATGGTGTCTCAAGTGGCGTGAGAAATCGCCAGTAAACTAACCAATAAATACATACAGCTCACCTGGAAAGCGCTAATGTGTCAATGATGTTCATGTGTGAGCAACACAAATGGTGTTAATTATACCTGTGCTTCAACTGTGGTGCTTCGGCAGCTATAACAGCAGAGCAATATGCCCAACCAGATGTCACATCGGTTTAGAAAACTGAACTGAGGCTGAGTGCGACAGACCTGAAAGGTGGGCAGAGATGGCTTCCGGGGGTTGGAAGACGTGATGAGCCAGGCCTTCCTCGCCTTCCTCACAAAGTTCAGGTTCATCAGTAAAGCAAGATTAAGCCTGCTCTGGTGTGGTTTCAAGCAGGCTATTCGTTTTGCATAGCAGGTAATAAGAAAATACGACCTCTCTCAAAATACTTGACTTTAATATTACGTCACTGTTAGCTCAAATCTCTCAAAGGTAAAAATGTGATCCTTTAGACTATCTAAATTGTTTCAAATTGTATTACAAAACAACAAAATTCAACACTACCGGTTATTCAATCTGTGATGGGGAATCAAGATAGGACTCAAAGTTGTCGTCATCAGATTTTTTTTTACCTGTACAGTCACAACTACCGACAGTCTGAAATGTGTGTGGCTTTTACTGCTGGTAAAGCTTTGGAAGAGGGCAAATGTTGTAAGCACCCACAAAAACATAGCTCTGTGGATTTCCACGCCATTCCAACACTTCTGTGCATGTGTAATGGTATACATGGATAAAACAACTGTTCAAAAAATTTGAAAGGGGCCCTTTTTGCAGTCTCTCTACAGAGAGTGGTCTGTCGCAGACAGCACTGCAAAAGCTATACATAGAGTGGGACCTGGATTAGTCCTGTAATGATGAAATTATGCCTTTATTGCCTATCATGTCTCCCTGCTCTTCAATGATGGCTTTCCTGCCTAGTCTTTTTTTTTTACATGTCCAGGAGCATTTGCTGTCTAAGTTTGTTTTTGAATGGCTGGGTTGTATCCTTCTACAGATTACATCACCATTTTTAGGTTTCGCCCTGGGCGTTGCAACTGCGTACGCAGTTGCTCCGCCCATGGCGAAACCTCATGATCCTACATATGTACTTTGGTTCAGCCTCTGTCTACCATTGGCTAGCTCCATAAATGGAGGCTAGCCATTGGGAGACAGAGGCTGTCAATCACGCTTTCTCTTGAAAACGCGATTCGGGGGCGTTTCGCGGTGTTTTTTTAAGCCCCGCCCCTTTGTCCTAGGCCGCGCTGTGATAGGCTGCCGGCCCGGGACTTGACTTGTTTTACTTGCGTATGGAGATGTGCTGGTCATTTTGTACTTCCAAATGTTGTAGTGAATGCACTTTCTCACATCCATTGAGAGAGCGGCGCTGCTCTTTTCCTACCTCCAGGTGTTGTAGTGAATGCACTTTCTCACATCCATTGAGAGAGAGTTGATTTCCCTTTGTTACCTCCAGATAGTGTGGTGATTCACTTGCTCACCTCCATTAAGAGAGAGGTGCTTGTCCTGAGAGGGGTGGATACATTCTCGCCTTCTGAAATCAAGGGTCCTCCGTTTCCCCACCTCCACCTCAAGAGTGGGAACTCTGCTGCTTTACTACCTCCTGAAAAAACAATGCCTCTAATTTTCCACCTCCAGTCACAGTGGTGCTTGCACTTTGCCACCTCTGCACCTCGACCAAGGGCGGTGCCTACACTTTCCAACCCCCAGGCGGTGAAGTGCACCATTCACCATCTCGCAGGGCGGGTGTGCATTCGCCCACTTTCAGAGGGTTGTGTTCCTCTGCGCCTCCTGCACCTCTACACATACGAAGACCGTATTGCACCTCTGCACTTCCACTTAGGGTGGTGCCTGCACTTCCCCACCTCTAAAGAGCATTGTGTATATCTGCACCACCAATCAGGGTGATACGTGTGCCCCCTCGCCTCCGCGCTGAATGGTGCCTCCCTCTGCGCCTCCACGCAAGCGAGTGCATGCACTTTAGTTTTCCACCAGCAGAAAGCGAGGCGCACTAATGCACCCGCAAGAAGGGTAGTGTCTACGCATCTTAAATCCCTGGCCAAGACGGATGTAGCCCTTTCACATCCCAATAAAGCGAGGCGCCCCTCTGCACCCCCAGAGAGGGTAGCTTCTTCGCGTCTCTACGTCCCTAGTCGGATGTAGCGCTTGCACTTTCACACCTCGAAGCAAAGCGCTGCCTGCTCTGTTAACGGTAACAGTATCCGCGCTGCCTGTAACCCGACCCTCACAGCTCGACGCCGGAGGGTGACCCGGGCGAGGTACCGGGAGTTTCTCAGAGTCACGGATGATGTGAAAGTCATTTAACAGGCACCACAAACCCGTGTTTCCAAACTGCATCCCTTGGCACATGGACTGGAAAGCGCACAGCAGACCGTCTCTGATCGCTTCTGGACAGAGGTTAACCCTGTCCCTCCACCCCGTTTCGTATTGTTCTCCTTTCCTGTGGCGAGAGGATTAATATTTCACTGATGCTGCTGACCTGGGTTTTTAAACGATCAATAGTCTATTTTTGCATCTCCTTATGCGCGAGCAGATGGGCCGCCTCCCTCGCGCAGGCTCTTGGTCACAACACGTAATCTGCGAAAGCCCCGTTTCCTCTAGTAGTGCCGCTCACTCTGGTCCCAAATCACTCCCTACTGGGAAGGTAAAGGAGCGCAGCGCGGCACGTGCTTCTCTGCGCCCAGGATCACCCGTGGCGCTCTGGCGGGGAAGCTGGCACTCTGGGCGCAGGTTGCATGGACTTTACACTGATGCAAGGACGCGGCCAATGCTATGTTATGTTATGTTATGGCCAGTGCACCGCTGTGCAGCAAGTCGATGCAGCAGGCAGGGCAGTCCCGGCAGCTCGCCTGGCCAGGGACAGGTGTGGCCAGAAATGGCCGGAAGAGTGGCTTCCGCTGGGGCTGCTTAGGAATGAGACCTTCCTGAAGTCTCTCCCCACTCTGGTAGCGTTAAATGTGTGGACAGGTCACTCCCGGGGTTGTTCAGTTGTGTTTGGTCCGACGCATGTCAATAGTGCAGGCAAATTACAGTAGCACATACAATGCCAGATGATGCCCTGTGGCCTGAATGGCTAGTTTCCATCTGTATTAAAAACAATATTATATCAAGGACAAACCGTGTCCCTGATGCACTTTAAAAGTAGTGCCGTGAAAAATTCGCGTAATTTGCTGTCGTCTAATTACGCATCTTTTTGGCAACATTTTGCAGTTACGAAAATGCAAAAGTGGCATTTCAAGTTGTATTTTAGTGCGAAATGTGTCTTCCCGTTGATGCATTTTGCTCTGAAAAATTGTGCCAAAAAAACACAAAGTGCAGCGAACAACAGACGCCAGTCACTTTAAAGAGCATCAAGTGGGGGAACTAAAGGTGACATATTAGGGGACTACAGATGCCCACTTAAGACAAAGAGGCAATTCTTTGTTAATGACATTACTTACTGTGTTTAAAACTGATGAGGAGACTAATGCAAGCCTCCGCGCCCCCTGCAGTGCAGGAAGGGCTTCACCCATCACGGGGGCCGACTCAGCCCAAGGTGTGTGAATATCTTTGAGGTTTGGGTCCCCTGACCACATTCTGCATGGGGCCACATCATTTTGTGGTCCATCACTGACTGACCAGGGTGGTAGGAGCAGATCAATAGGTCGGGGAGGCTTGAGGGGCTTTCACGCTGCTTTGGTACAGTCCACACTACTTCACCCTACATGTCCAGGGACTTCTGTCCTCGTGAGAGTGGCCCCCTGCCATGAGTCCAATCCAGCACGGTGCTCACCCCAGCAGTATTAGGCATCACAGTCCCCACTCTCGTAGAGTCGACCAGCCACGTCAGCCCTGGACCTCACCCTGACTCTTTGCCAATTTAAGAGAAATGGAAGGTGAAAGTCTAAGTGTTACAAACGATATGTTGCATTTGTTCTGGACCACGGAAACCAGGGTCATTCATTCATTGTCTGCTCAAATGTATGTTTCTATACCTATACCATGATTCCTTGCAGGTGAGCAAGAGGCCTAAGATTGTATGGGGTTTGGGTGAATCTCCCTCTCGTTCGGCAGGATGCTGAGATGTTAGTAAATTGGATTTGTTGTGCCAGATGGAGGGGAGGGAGGCATTAAAATGTTTTGAAACCGGGGAGCTGTGTCTCTGCAGGTGAGGAAGCTGAGAAAAAGAAGAGGCCACCTGCCAGGAGGGTTCTACCTCCTGGCATAATGATCCTTCAGGCTGGCAGGAATGGCATGGCCAGTTTATGTAACAGGGCGGAAAGGAACTGCTGTTAACAGAACTATTGTTGTTACCCATGGATTCATTTGGCCTTGAATACGCAGAGCAAAGTATGCAAGTGTTAACAAATAAGTGCATAGCGAACTGAAGACTGAAAGGGTTTATTAACAAAGAAAAACAAGCATTTGCAATGCAATAGGTCTCGCATTTACGTGAGTTTAAGCTATTGGGATTGTAAATGACAATCCCTTTTATTTATGTTTTGGTTTTAAAACATAAATAAAAGGCATTGTCATTTACAATGCCAATACCTTAAACTCGCTTAAATGCGAGACCTATTGCATTGCAAATGCTTATTACTGTTTGTGAGAGATTAAGCTATTAGCATTGTAAATGGCAATGCCATTTATTTATCTGTTTTCAAAACCAACACATAAATAAAAAATTTGTCATTTACAATGCCAATAGCTCTAACTTTTACAAAGGCGAAACCGTTGCATTGTAAATGCTTGTTTTAAATGTATTTGCTTTCACTTCTAATTTAGCACTCCATGGGTGTGCATTGTTCTGTTCCTCTCTCTCTAGTCATAGAGCATGCTTGTGCTCTTTTGCTCGTTTACCAACTCCCTCTCCTCTCTGTCGTCCCACCCCTATGACCTGCTCTTTCCTCCAGCTCTTTGTTTTTTTATTCTGTTTTAAGCATGAGTGTGCTTTCCCTCACTCCCAACCTCCTCTCAACTTTCCCACCTCTCGGTAATGTTGATTTTCTCTGTATCGGGAACCATGATCTGCTGGGGCTTGGTGTTAAGTTCTTTGTCCCTCTTCCACTTCTCTCTCCACCATGCTCTCCCCGCTCTGCTTTTTACTCCCCTCCTCTGCCCTTCTTGGATTTGCAGATGCTTTTAAAAGTGCCCAGCACTGGCAAATCCAAAAGTGATGCCTGGTCATTTTCAAAATATAGAAAAGTTATTTTACTATACTTTCAAGAAGGCTGTAAAGTTGCATCAACAAGCAACCTGATGACCATCTTGAAAGTATAGAATTCACATTTCATACACTTTCAGATAGACCACATCATCATGTGATGTCACTTTGCATCATGTCACATGGCGGTGGTCCTGAATATAAGAAAACATTCTTTTCTATACTTTCCATTTGGTGACTGAATTGCATCATTACTAGTTGCATCATGCAACATGGTGGGAATCCTAAAGTATAACAAATAGACTTTCAAGATGGCCAGTCACTACTATAGACTTTGCCAGCATAGGTGTATTTCCAACGAATCTTGCAAGGCTGCAAGGCAAAGCAAATAGCGATGACCATCAAAGCATTTGCAAATGTTTGCCAATGCCTGCTAATAAAGAAATGTAGGGTGAAAAATCATTTTCCATGTAAACACAAAAGAAAAATAGAAAATTAAAAGTTATCCTAACAATTTACTGGTGGATTTAGATAGGGCGCTAGAAAAATGTTTCTCTATTGTTAGCTTCTACTTTACTGAATCAGGAAATAGCCGTGAATGCCCAAAATGTGTATGTGAAAGTCCAGGCTTTAGATATGTATGACTGTTTTGGGTTACTATAGTGTGTCTCTGTCTGTTTAGTTGTGTTTCTTTTATCATGTTGCAACAAGACTTGGCAACCCATCATCAAAATACTGCAATAGGTTTCATGAAAAATGAGGATCAAGCAACTAGAAATTAAAATGTTAAATTAAAGTGCAAGAGTGTCACATACAGAAGAGTAAAACATCGGAAAGATCCTGCATGGCATATACTAAAACACCTTAGAAATAAGACTATCCAGCCCAAAAGCAAGCAAAAAGAGATACATCAAGTAAATTTAACTTGAAAGACTTTGAAATAACAATGACTCGTACATAACTTATCAGCATAGGCGTAATTCGCTAACAGACATGCTATTACAGTTGTTCTTGGTACTCGACCGTATTTTTCTCTAATCAACATCACACAGAGAAAAACATGTGTCAACCCTGTTAGGATATAATGTCTGTCAACTTCAGTTTGCTTACAGTTCTCTAGAGTAAGTATATTATCTTTTTCATTAGCGAAAAAGTGATCATTTCATCAATTTTATGGTTTGGAAGTTCAGCATGGAATGAAAGTATGGTAACGTGGACCTCCAAAACAACTAAAGAAATGCTGCCTGACAAGTCAAGTGCACTGTAATGTATTGCTATAAAAGACAATCTCGAATTGGTTCATCATCAATGCCCAATTTTGAAAGGAGAACATGCGTTACCATTTTTTTATAACTTTTCTTTTTTAACTCAGCCTGACCCTCATTACAGTACATATGAGGATGGTCTGAGTATGGCAAATATAATATACATATATATACGATTCTAAATAGAACCACGTTCACCTTTAGAGTTGAAAACAGTCAAAAGGATATCAAAATTTTTTTATATTTCATTCATTATGGCATTTTATTCATTCATAGCCAAGATTATGCAAAACAATTTATGGTAGAAACATGTAATTGTTGCATCATTACATTCCATATTCGAAATCGGTGCTCTCTGTGGAAAGGGAAGGGTAAGTGAATAAGTGAAGGGGACAGAGTAAAGGTGTTGTGACATAATAATTGCATCCAAGTTAAAAATGAAAAACCTCTACAACCAGACTAATGGGCAAAGGTTCCCAATTTTACATCACACATAGATTATGAGAATACATCTCTTATTTAGCTCCTATGGTGTGTCAAAGAAAAACGGCGTATTTCTACGTTTCGACCCCTGATACGCAAGAAGGGTAATTCACAGCCTCATGTTGGGGTCTTCATCAGGAAGAGGAAAGAGAGCCTATAGGGTAATATAAATACATAAATCAGAACTTTACAGAGGGTGAGCAGACGTGGTAATAATAATCAAGTTGGTGATGTGGGTGGTTACCTACATCAGCAAACGGTCATGGAATGTGCCGTCCGCAGGGGGGCTTCCGAAATGCTCCAATGAAGCTGAAATACAATAAAATAGGTGCCATCAGGGCCCTATGCTTTACTGAATCAAGGGTTATGTCGTGGGCAGGTAAAGGGAGGGACTTACTTGATGTGCCGGCGAAAACTGGGCACAGGTAGGTCTGTCCTCAATGGGTAGGTTGGTCTAAAAACAGAAGGGGGGGCTACTTTTAGCAAAAGGTGCCGTTGTGGTGAATCAGATACAGAGAGCACCGATTTCGAATATGGAATGTAATGATGCAACAATTACATGTTTCTACCATAAATTGTTTTGCATAATCTTGGCTATGAATGAATAAAATGCCATAATGAATGAAATATAAAAAAAATTTGATATCCTTTTGACTGTTTTCAACTCTAAAGGTGAACGTGGTTCTATTTAGAATCGTATATATATGTATATTATATTTGCCATACTCAGACCATCCTCATATGTACTGACCCACGGACCCAGGTCCTGAGTTTTAAGGGCCTACCCCTTTCATACTCACTGACCCTCATTACAAGCTGATTTTTTTCCCAAACTTGAATTCTTTTTAATCCATACTGTGGCCAAAACAAGCAAAAAGGCAGATTATAAACCTATACTACTGACCAAACAAACCAATATTATGTCTGACCGTGACTCTGATGATGCCACTGCTAACTCCCCTAATCATTCTAATGAATCTTTTAAAAACTTCCTCCAAAGGGAAATGAGGTCTTGTATGCTGGACACCCTTAAAGAGGTCATGTCCTCTAAGAGACCCCTCGCCTTTGATCATGACGATCTTCCTGATAACCCCTCTTATCGTGATCCTCAATGTTTCACTCATGGCAAGAGCACCAAAAAGTCTAAACACTCTGAGCCTCTTTCTGGAAGCACTATGGGAGGTCCTGGCACCTCAACTGGTTTGGGAGGTCCTAGCACCTCAAATTTGATGGGAGGCCCTCGCGCCTCAAATGTTACTGGTGTCCCTTGGGGCACAACTTTGATGGGTGTCCCTGGTGGCACAAATTTGATGGGTGTCCCTAGCGGCACAAACTAAAATAGTGCTCAGAACGCCGCAGACACTGACTCGGAGGAGGAGGAACGTTTCCAGAACCCCTAAGACGAATTTGTTCTAGACTTCGATGATGAAGACCTTGATTTTAATAACCAACTCGAGGTAGACTCCACCTCCTCCTCCTCTAAAAACGCTATCCTCAACCCCTTGGGAATGGAGATGTTCTCCCTACTCAACATCTCCCACCCCAATAGCTCTAAATGGTTCCCTCAGGAACATGTTTCCCAGTTTATTACAAGGTGGCTCAGAAATTCACTTGAAAGAGAGACTCGGAACACCCTCAAGTCCGAGTGCTCCAGACCCTCCATACAAGACAAAGTCTGTCAGACTCCAAACCTTGACCCTGACTTGATTACATTTCTATTTAAATTGTCAAAGATCCAAGGAGAGGTCTAGAAAGAGCCCTTAAGGATTGCCAGGATCGCCTCCTTGACATTTTTGGCCCCCTCACACGGATCATTAGAGATTGGAGCCAAAGGGCCATCGTCCTCCTCAGCAAGGCCAATTTCAGCCTCAACATTGAGAGGAGGAGGACCATCCTTACGAAGATCAACCCCAAATTGGGTGACTTAGCTGAAAAGGAGCCCTCTCGGAACCCCAGGGGCCTCCTCTTTGGCGAAGACATGATTTAATCAATAGGAAAATATGTCTCTACCTTTACTGCTTTTGACAAGGCACAGGCCAATATGAAACGTGTTTTTAACACTAACCTTTTTGGACAGGCTGGAAGAAGGGGCCGTTCTTCCAGCCGTGGCAACCAACGGCCCTTCTCAACCTTCAGAGGAACAGGCAGAGGATTCTACCGATCTAACCACGTACTTATTGCTATGTTGATTATTCTATGCATTTGATTATACTGCCTTTACCGCTCGAGTTTATGACCTTTTAAACTTTTTCCTCTTTCTTTCCAGATAACTCCACCTGATGGAATATTCTCATCATCTTTGATTTCTTCTCACTTTGTTTCCTCCCTTTGGACACCTGTTTTCTTCACTTGCAAGATCAAGTTGGATCTCACCTTTGTGGAACTTTTGTTGCTTCGATTAATTTAAAAGAGGCAGTCTGTTTGCTCCTCATGCCTTTTATACCATGTGTTCACTGCATTCTAGAATGGTCTTCTTTATGATTTAGTGCGGCTGCTTGTGACTGCATTAAAAGATGAATGCATAATATTACCCTCCATGTATTTAATTAAATTCAGATTCTCTGGTCATGCTAATAGGAGAATCGCAATTCTTTATTGAGGATTTGACCATTCATTACAAATACATATTGATCAGCCTGGGGATATCCACTACTTTACAAATATTTTCAGCGCTTTTAGTGGGCTTGGTCCTGCAGTGTTCCAGACTCAGAAGTAATTACAATGAACTTTGAAACAGGTACTTGCTCATGTCCTTAAGTCTACTAGTGAACAGGTTGATCGATTTCTCAACAATGACTGCAGAAACCCTTATGGTAATCCATGTCAGCAAAGCTGTCTCCTTTTACATTTCACATACTTTAATTCATCTTGCTTTCCCCAAGGCTCTTTGCTTTTTTTACAAGATCATGTGTTTCAGTAGTTTATCACGCAACATATGACTCTCGTATAGTGCATACTTTGAAATGAGTTGCCACCAGGCATTCGGGTGTGTTCAGCTAGTGAGAGGGTGCCTATGACATCAAACAATTGACAGCTTTCAAGTTGAAGTTGATGGAATTGTGAGTTCCTCACAGTACCTGTCTGTGGATCTCAGAGGTGTGCAGACTCCAAACACACCCGTTTCTTTATCTCTCTGCAAAATGCACAGATCAATAATCACATATATGCCAATGGTAACTGTGGAAAATATGAGATATGCAAATAGAGGATTTCAGAAAGTTGTGGGGGGGAGAGGAATAAGTGTGTTCCAAAGTGAGAGGATGCAGAAGAAAGCTGTGTGAAGTGGAGAACTGGAGTGTCTGGGATAATTTGGAGGCCACTAACCTTTCCACAGAATTTAGTAATGTTTAACTCACAGTCTCATATTTTCAGAAATTAAATATTTTCAATACAAATTAATCACAACAAAATCATTGCTCTTATTTATCAAATACATCTAACAAGCATTGGCAAGACCAAGATCTCTGCTTTGTTTTAGATAAATGGGTTTGTCCTTGTGTGTGACAGGCACACAGATATTGGTCAGTAGGCATGTTGTGTGAGGAACAACAGTTTAGTTTACATGGTTAAGCCATGCCTATAAATATATGGGCCATGCTTCTTTGAAAATATTCCTAGTTATAGTTCTTTGGCTATTCCCCTTTTAAAGATCCCTCAGCTTTTTCATTCCACTTACAGCACGGAATATATTCACAGAGCATCCTCTATTACACCTGCCAAATATGCATCCACTCAACATGAACAGTGTTGAAAAAAAGCTGATATGGGGTTTTTGTCAATTGAAGTGTTCTTATACTTGGTATGTGTATGTACATGTAATTCAATATATCAGAGCTCATTTGCAACTTTATCAAATTGATAACTAAATGAGAAGTAAATGTTCCAAACAAATATTAAGAAACATAAAGAAAGCACAAAACACTTTTAAAATATCAACAAACAGACATCATCACTAGATGCTTTACCTCAGAACAGTAGTCAAACGTTACCTCAAATATGTCCACTTCTAGGAAGATTAGCTTTCAGTCTGACTCTCATGTCAGAATGTCCTCACTTTACTAAATTTGGAGGGTGCTATGTTTGTGTGCGGCTGCAGGGGGACTCCAGGCCCCAGATTACCTAGCTCCAGTAGGTGTTGGCAATCACCGCTGGGGCTGGACACCACGCTATAAAGCTCTGCCCCATTTAGCACCTTGCAGGACGCACGCGGCTAAGCCCGGGCCAAAGGCAGGCCCATCTGTGCCTGTCCGTGGCCGAAGGAGGCTGGGTTGGGCCTTTCCCTTTTCATCTGGAGCCCTGAGATGTAAGTGTGCCTATTTGAGTTCTATCATTTCTGGATGTGTCATTCATGGGTACATAACACACGACAAACGACAAACTTAGGCCCAAAGGAAGGCAATTCCATCACCACAAGCTCTGTTACAAGTCATTTAACAGGAACTATGTTAAGGATCAATCAAAGAGATTCTGGATGTAGAGGAAAGGCTGATGTACACACAGTGGGCGAGCCTAAAAGTTCTTGCCACAATAGAAGCACCTGAGCTAGGCAAGCCGGAAATTATGAAAACTGCAGTGGAGCCTGCACCAAATTTGAATCCATGTATATCAAATGCCTACAGTCCCCTATTGGTCAATTTTCTCATTCAACAAGTCCCCTCCATCTAAAAAGAAAAGGCGACCTAATAAAGCTCCTAGATCAAATGAGGTTGTCTCAATGGAAAGCTTTTCTCGCATTCAAGCCCTGAGTGAACAAATCAAAAGTGTAGAAACAATGATGGAGCAGGTCTTAGAGGTGACAACCAAAACATTGGATTGCTTGGAAATTAAATTAAAAGAGGCACTGAAACTACTTGAGAATCAAATGGACCTACTAGTTAGACTACCAATTGGGCAAGACAAGGAGATGTTAAGGATAATGTCAGGCCCAAACGTACAGCAAGTTGATTTTAACCAGGCTCCCACCCCAAAAAAACAGCTCAATCTGAGGGAGAGAATATAATTTCCACTTTAAACTATACCACCAATGAACAGCCAGGAAACCCCATTAACACTAGGGGGAGGTCTCCAAGCCAGGGAGGACTGAATAGGAGGAAAGATTTAAATATTCAGTACTCTAAGAACACATTACACCTTTCGCCAGAGGCCACACCATATGTATTGATCCTAACTGGGTTCCCCGGCCTGAGATCCATGACGAAAGAATCCTGGGGGGGGGGAGGGGGCATCTTAAAAATGAGGCAGTCCATTCAATAGCACAACGCGTACCTGATGCAAATGCCTTATTCAAGGAAATCTTGATGAGGAGAGTCGGGTGGAGTGGAAACTCCCCATAAACCGTGAAAGAGAATTGTACTGAATTTTAGAAACCCCTATATGATTAGGAATACCCTTCAGTCACTCCAGAATATGTATACTTCAAATGGGTGCCTTAAGAGCAACATAAAAGTAGTACCATTGGGATATTTTTAAAGACCTAACTCTATGGCACAAATACCAAGACAATGGCCCCTTGTAGAAACAACGATTACACCGGCTCGGAAATTCTCTAGCCCTACTAACAACCGTTTTGCAGCTCTAAATGGTCTAGAGAAGATGGATTGACTTATACACTCTGACGGCACTGAGATTGTAGTAACAAAGGATGCAACCACAGTGACATTATTAATAGCCCATAGCTCATCACTTCTAAATAAAAGACATACATACCCAGGAAAAGAGTTTCTTCCTTCCAATGACCAAGACCCATCTGAAGTAACGATTGTATCATGGAATATTGCTGGTCTGGCCAACAAAACAACCCCTGAGGACTGGGATAATTATGTACAAAAAAAAAGTCCTGATTGTATGTATTGAAGAGACTTGGCTTACAAATCCAATATGCTTTGATGAGTTTTCATCTTACGGTATGGCAGCTACAAGTTCGACTAGGGGCAGGGCTAAAGGTGGCCTCTTTGTGTTAGTTTCTATTAGAATTGCATCAAAAGTTAAAAAAACCTTTGCATTAGCGATCACAATCCGGTAATCTTAAAATTACCGATTAGTTCACATTTGATTTCCAACACAGGTATAATTGCTAATGTTATCCCATCAGGGTTGAATGGAAATAAAAGGAAATGGGCCGGGATTGATCCCTCTAGTTTTATAAGCAACCTGGTAGCTACAAATATCGCGTCCTTAGAAAACAATCATGTAGAGAAACTTTAAGCTCATATATGTGATCTATTTTACTGTTATAGTTTCATCATGATTTTTATCTGAATAAACTTTTTTAAATGTATTTTTTGATGTACGAACTAATGCTTTGTCTTGCTATAAACCCAATAAAGTATTTGATGATGATAAAAAAATGTGTTTTAGTTAAATTTAATACTGTCAAGAAAAAGTCTCCCCAAATCTTCACGTACATCTTATGATAAATTTCAGAGATGCATAAAATAACTAACAAATAATATAGTCTACAAGGAAACCGCTATCCCGAAATACCCGTAAGCTTTGCCTGGTGGCAGTTGTTCTCTTCTTGTTGTCGCCCCGAGTAGTGAAAAAATGTCTTCTTATGGCAAAGATTTTTGGGATAGAGGTTTCCTCGTAGACTCAATTATTTGTTAGATATTTTATTCATTATGAAGTAAAGCTTGGCATGCCTGTATTTAACTGCAGCTTATGGAAACATTTTGGAGTCTAGAGAATGTGGTGTTCCTGAGGCAGGCTTTTCAAGCCGAAACGCCCATTGAAAGCACAACATGTTAGCCACAGTTCTGAATTAATAAGATTAATGATTACTTAATATTTATGAATATTTAATTATGCAATAAAGCAATATACACGTGATTTTGAAGTTGAATATAAACTCATTCGTGAGTTTATAGAACACAATTAAGACCCATGTGGTTACAGAAAAACTTTGTGTATGTATGAGTTGTATGCATTGTGTATGGTTGTGAATGAAAGCATATGCTATGTTGTTTTATCAATTTGTATTTTGTTTCCATTGCAACCTCTGCCGAAAACAATGAAGATGTATAGTCCAGTTAAAAAATAATAACGTTTTACAAAAGAAAGATAACATACAGCAGAATAGATTTGTGTACAGCATAATAAATCATTGAAATAATTATCACAATCCTCTGTTTCGTACATGCTTTTGTGCATTTCTGAGAGATGTTTCCAAGAAAATTTTAATTGCAAGGTTAACGAGGGTGCTGGTTTCTATTGAGAATGTTTTGTTTCCCTGCCCCAGTAACCTTATCGATCCAAGGAGTCCCGTGTTTCTTGAATACATTCCAGAGATTATACATCTCTGTTCCCTGCATCACTTAGCAGAAAGATTACCAGTGATATGAGGTAATAGTGAGATTTCCACCACCCATTAATGGTAGTCTGCTCTCGCCCAATCCCCACTGCCAAAACATACATTGTTTGGGCTCAATAATCTAGCTAACTGTCCAGCTGCCCATATGGTTGTCCACACATTTTACAATCTGGGCAGCTGTGCAGAATAAACTGTTCTCAGCAGATTCGGTCGCTCCTTCCCCAGTGGGTTCCTTGAGATGATTATTAATTATTGAGAACAACACGGTCTGTGGTTCCTACCCTCAATTATTTTGCTGCTTCCACACTATTCTGCATCAACTTCCAGTCCTACTGTATGACCTTTCTCCAGAGTTAATAGTCTTTCAAATGTACTTTAAACTGTGAATGTGGCAATCCTATGTTGATGACACAAGCTGAGGCAAACATATTTCTGATGCAAACATATTTCGGATTTTTGCTTATCCCTTGTTTTACCTGTCGCCACTTTTAATACATTTGTAGTAATTGGATTTTTTTTCGTTATTGCAACAATTTGTCTTGACTTTATTCTTCCACATTGCAGTATTACCAGTTAATAGTTTAGGTAGTTCTTTCTGCCACATCGGTAATAGCTTTTTGAGCAGATCGCTAATTTTCTAAATAATCTTTTTCTTAAATATATTAAAATATAGAGAGAGATATGGAGCAAAAATGTACAAATCAAAGCGGAAAGACTTGCTAATAGGGTGTTCTATGAATGCATCCCCACACAGGGGTAATGCCAAATTGATGACTGGAGTCCTTTTTTGCAGCCCTGAAAACTGGGCCTATTGAAGACTGCGGGGCACATTTTACACATTGCTTTGTTATTCTGATACTAATTTTCCTGCACAGTTTGACTTCCGTATAAACCTATGTTATTAGAAACATTTTAGCCACAACTGCAATGAGAAAAACATGTAAACATATTATAATGCTTGTGATCTTCCAGCGGCTGGTGCAATCTCATATTAGGGTTCTGCAATTTCGAATATGTGTATGTGCTCAATCCAGGTCAGAGTCCGCAATGTAAGCTACAAACGTAAAAATGCAATCGTGTCAATTAATTAAAAATAATCAAAATGGAAAACATGTATGCAACATATATTTACGTTCAACCAAATTCTGTGAAGAATTAGAATTTAGAACGTGTTGTTAAAAGGTCAGGACTGTTCTCGGTTACTCCGGTGGCAGGCTTGTAAAGTTTGCGACAGACTACCTCCTCCATCCATGCTGAGATGCATCTCGTCATGATTGTGGTGCAATTAGGATGGATGGAGGGGCATAAAATATAGGGTATTCAGCAAAAGTAACGAAGTTTAGCCAATGAGAGAAACTGTTACAATCTTTTCAAGCCACTATATAGATATCACAAATAACAAAGTCACACTTTTGTCCCAGTGTTAAAATACTTAGACTTATATGTTCACCATTCACTTTCTGACTTGGGCACTTGACAGAAAAACTAATAGTTTGACTATGTTGAGTGCAGTAGTCAAAATGAAAATATTGATTTTCATTTTTCATAATATTCTCATTGTAATATTAGGGTTCTTTCAAAATGAAACATTAGATGACATCATGATGAAACTGAGGCAAGTTGGTCTCTGGGATGATGAAGCGTATCTATTAAGTGCACTATGAGACAGTGTGGTACCCATCACGAGGCGCGAGAAGCTGTCATATTGATGTAGCGCAGCTCACAGCCCATTAATGCCATGTGCAGATGCAGCGTCCCAGATCAGAAATGACTGCAAACATATTCTCAATTGTTCGCTGTTGGGAACTCATTTGATATGCATAAAAAATAAGTTACCTTTAATTCAGCTGATGCTACAGATGCCAGAGTCTTCTTCCCTTCAATGTGCTAAAAAAAAGTGAGAGAGAGAATCTCAAGTCAACCTTGGACAGTTAAAGGAATCACACACATTTGTCAATTTCACAAGTGTAATAAAAGTTCCATGGATGAATTCTTTTCAGAGGCGTTCTGGAGAATTAATAACAGTTTTACAATTTTGTTGAACAGTCGGCTTCTTCTTTCAGAACAATCCTATGAAATTAAGAGCATATCCTTTGTGAAAATGTTACATTACCGATGGCAAATTAGTGTGATTTTCTCTGTCAATGCAAGGCTAGTTTTTTTTCCTGGTGTTCTCCTCTAGAGGCAAAACTACCAAAAGGGCAGCAGGTGAAGTAGAACCAGGGCCCGTTGGTGTGGATGGCCCACTTATCCATGTTTATTGTATCCTTTACTAACCAAACAGGATTCAGGGTGGCCATTCTCCCTGCTTGCACTAGGACCAGCCGCGGCCCTTGCCGGTAAGAGTGTGGGGCAGGGTGGGGGGTTTCAACAGACGACGAGGGAAAATGATTTATTCATTTAAATTTCCATCGTGGTCATCTGTCGAATCCCCCCAACCTGTCCCCACTACTCTTACCTGCATGGGCCGCGGTTGACTAGGACCCATGGAACAGTCGCCACACCACTGCTATCCTCATTCAAAATCCACCCCTAAGATATGTCCATGTAAATCTATGTGTTGGTGAGAGCTTTGAACTATTTCAAACTGTGTTTAACCCTTTGAGTGCTGAGCATTGAAGAATTTCATTATTTATTGCTGGCATAATATGCCATTTGAAAGAACCTAGGTTTTGAAACCCGGTTATTCATTGCTCTGATATCAGAGCAGTAAAACTTAAGTTGTATTCTCTGCTCTGAGATCAGAATAAGGAATTAGGTGGTTGCCAGTCTGCCGATGTACCTGTGCCCCAGAGACCATGGAAGATGGTGGAAAGCGGCTTCACAGTCCACTCTCTCCCACTGCAAACTCAAGTGAGATGGGGGAATGCTAACCATTACCTCACCTGTAAGGATGGGCTGCGCTAGGTCACATTGACAGGTAATTCTGGGCCATGCAGAAGAGCGGCTATTGCAGAACTGCTGGCAGTGTGACACACTCTCTTTGCTGGAGAGAAGAGAGGGAAGCGTCACAGGGGAGATGGGTGGGATGCACAGATGGTGGTTGGGGGGATGACACGAAACAAACATTAGATTTTCTAGCACGAGTGAAAGAGGGCTATTTTGAAGGTGAGTGTTGCTGATAGCCAAGTATTGTGCTTCTATTATCGATTGAGTGGAGAGGGTGTTTTCATGGCTGGTCCTAAGATGGGAAAGGCACCTGGTGTCATCGGTGTATTTGGGAGAATGGAGGGCAGTTGTGGCAAGACACAATCTATATTCTGTTTATTTGGAGAAGAGAAAGACACTGAGTGTGGTTGGCATGTCACTCCCCAAATAAATGCATTCTTGACTTTGTAGTTGGGTCTGGGGGCCCTGGGTTGGGTCTCCTGACTTCACTAAGGTTTAAAATGGATCACTTTTCAGATCAGGAACTGAATAGTGACCAGCACAACAAAAAAAGTAGCAAATGTGCAGCATTAGAAGTACTCCTCAAATGGATGGATATATACTACTTTTTAGAATTCACAAATATTGGCAGCCCTAGGTTTGGAAAGCTGCACCAGTCTCAGATTTCCAGGCATACTACTGGCAGTTAAATACCAAAAAGTTGATGGGATGAATGCTTGCAAATAGTTTAACCACAACCAATCCCTCAGGGTAGTGTATCAAACCATAATTTCTTGCCCACTGTGCCACTCTAGAGAAAAGGCTTCATAAAGACTTTGGCAGGTGGATTAAAGGCAGTCTGGGTGGTGGATGGTTTTATGTTGCAACTGTTTGTTTGCTCTGTCCAATACATTTAGAGATGTTTCCAGGTCCCAAGACATATTTGCATTGGAAGGAAGCACCATTAAGGTGGTTCCTGTCAATGTAGGAAATGTTTGTCAGACAGCCCCATCAAATATGGCAGCTGGCCCTCAAACTCTTCCAAGCTTTTTATTTTTCAAAAACAATCGCCCAAACTGGGAGTAATAAAAAATAAGTGATTACCCACACCATGGGAGATTTCTTCCATGGTGTGAGGGTTATTTCTATTTTTTTACTGTCCCTCATGGGCATTAGATACCTCACAGTGATGAATGGACAGTAAAAAATAAAAAAGCCATCCAACTGTCCACTCTGCTGGCGTAAAACGTGGGGGTCCACCTCAAAATCGAGTAGTAGGGCCTTGAGTTTAGCAGGTAGGGTTCTCCATCGCTGTTACAGTGGAGTACCTGTCGGCCAAACTCTAAATCAGCCCCAGAGGCCCACCTAATGCAAATCAGTACTGACCCTACTTCTCATGAGATCAGTCCAACCTGAACCTTGGTCTTTTTCACGTATTTACCCTGCGGCTCACTGCTGTTTTAGAAGGGAAGTTAGAGATTCACACCAACCAAATCCCACTGATTAAGCTACGCCTCTGCTCATCTGATATTCATAGAAAGCAAGAGAGGGAAAACACACAAATGGGGTGAAAGGAGGAAGAGAAATAGGAAAGACTGACACAAAAGGAGAAAGCAGTGACCAGCAAGAGTAAGATAAAGGGCAGACAGTGGCTGCAAGCGGATTAAGGATGCATTTCAATATTTAATTTCACCGGCGCAGCTTCTAAGCAGAGCTTTAGGCACCGACCCTGATTCTTTTACATATAAAGTTCTGCAAGTCTATGTAGAACTACTTGTGTTGGAAATCCATACATCATTTCCTAAAAAAACAACTGCTTCGTAGACACACTTCATTACACAAAATCACACATTTAGGATGTACTTAACTCTGCAAATCAACACGCCACTTATTAAGATCAGCAGTAATCGAAACGTTAGCAAGACTTGGCGTTTCAGAAGCAATGGCAGTTACAATAGAGCACATTTGACAATGAAACACATCTGAGCAACCACTTGCATCAACTACTGACAAAGAATGGTAATTAGAGGTTTCCCTGACAGAGTAGGAGCGCTGATGAAAGACATGTATATGAATATTTAAGGAGCACGTTTCACACCCATTAAAACATTGATGCAATGTAATTCACATGACCCTGCGGTAGGTAGCACTGAATCCATCACATGTTCGAAAACTAACATCCTTTAAAATGTTCCTTCTCCTAACAAGTCATTGTTCTAGGGGCTTTAACACATAACGATACAGGGGAAACTCCTTTACCCATGCAGTGCTATGCTTTCCAGATACAAAACATATCAAACGATAACGCAATTAAATTGGAAATGGAGGTGATATAACACTATATTTGTCCACTCCTAATTCCATAGTTAAATGTTAACAGAACAATAACAAAGCACCTGTCATTTATCTGAGACAGGTGCCGCACGTAATTTGTCACATAATTGTGCAAAAATCATGGCATCGATCAATGTTCACCACTACTCTTTGGGGGCATTAGTTCTTCTTCCAAAGACACAGTGCCTAATTTGAACCAGTGGTTTCTGGAGCTCCGCTCAAGTACTTAACTGTCACAGCCGCACTTATGACAGTCTGCCACATGGGGGTTCTGTTTGTCTAATTTAGAGATGAGCACAAAAGTTCATTAAGTGAACAGATATTAAAAATGACCAATACCTGCTGCTCACTGTTGGTAAAACAAAGTGGATCCATCTTGAAATGTTACTGGAGCCAAAATGCCCCCCCCTTACCAATCATCTCATATCTTTATAGTCAATTTACAAATATTTAACAATATTCAGCTTTCAGGAAGTTGCCAGTACTTGAAGATAATTTGTTTTATGTACTGGAAAACATATGTTCCTTTCTTCCAAGCATAATATTCTCTCAACTGCATTTCTATACATGCCTTTCCCCTTACACAATAGAGGTGGTTAATACGAAGCATGTTAAAGGAAAGCTCTAAAACATAAAACATTGCTGCATTTCACAAAAATTAGGTTAATGTTTGCAGTGATCATCTACATTTTTCTACAGTACAGTCGCTTGAATTATTGCCAGGACTTTATGGATATCGCACTACTTCACTTTACTAATGTATTATATACAGACGTATTAAAGCAACTTGAAGGAAAGTCTAAAAAAAAGTCTTTTTAGCTCAAGCTAAGCAACAACAGTTCTAAGCAATTCGATTAATTTCTCTCATTCGAGGGATCGATAAAAGAATAGACACTTCCCAGAGCTTTATCTCTATGAACAGGTGTGAGAGGCTTAATCAGTACATCTAAAATGGCCTCCGAGTTTCCAAAGTGGCAAAAGGAGCTGGTCTGAGTGTGGTCTAGCTGCTGGTAGGACCATTATCTGAGAACTGTAAATAGAATACTGACTCCGATTCACCGGCCACTATGATGTGCAGACAACCCTCTTAATTCCCTCATGCCCTTAAACGTCTAATCAGTTTAAGAGTAGCAAAGCCCGCCACAAAACTCCACTATCGGTCACAAGCAGCTTCGATCACTCTGTGACGATTCATGACCTGTGCCTGAAGCTGAGAGCAATGGGTCAGATATGTTTGCTTTAACGCTGATTCAGTTTCTGTGTGATATTTCATATATTATTTTTATTTTACAATATTAGTATTGTCAGATTAAACGTTAAAAAAAGACTTAAGGTGCTGGTTCTATCTCACAAATTCTATGCCCATATTCTCTGTTCACTCTTGGACAGATGGCAGGCACATCTACATCAAAGCTGTATACCGAAGGCCGGTTTAGTATCACATGTAAAGCTGTTACAGCGGGGGTTCAGGTGGAGGAAAAGGGGACACACCTTAAGACCTAACACAGGTTCGTGATTGCACTATTTTTAAGCATTCATCCCATCACATTTTTGGTGTTTAAATGCCAGTAGTATGCTTGGAAATGTGAGACTGGTGCAGCTTTCCAAACCTAGTACTGCCAATATTTGTGAATTCTAAAAAGTAGTACATTTGCATCCATTCGAGGAGTACTTGAGCTATGTGTGTCATGCAGTGCTATACTGCGTTATGTTTGGGTGTGTCATGTGGCATCAGGATGTGCCATGCAGTGTAAGTTAGGGTGTGGTAAATTGTGTCATGCTGTGCTATTTGTTATGTTATAATGTATTGGGTTATGTTGGGACATGATGCGAAGTGCTGCATTAGGTAGATGATGCTGTATTACAGTGAGTCATGCTGTGCTATGCTGTGTGATTTTAGGGTTTGGTATTTTGTATGTTGCACAATGCAGTGATATGTTATGATGTGTGCTGAGTTATGTTGCATTGTGCAGGGCTATCCTGTGATATGTTCCAGTGTGTTGTTTTATGTTCGGTCACACTGTTATTCTGTGTTATATTAGGGTGCTTATGTTCTGTCAGGCTGTGCTACGCTGTGATATATTCTAGTGTGTTGTGTTATGTTAGGGTGCAGTAGATGTGCTGTGCAGAGTTGTGGTGACTTGTGTTGTGGTGTATCATATTCTGTTTTGCAGAGTCAGTCTGTGCTATATCAGAGTGTGTTATGTTGTGCGATGCTCTGCTATGGTGTGTAATAATATGATGTGCCATGCTGTGCCATTTGTACTTTGCTGTATTATGTTCTGGTGGGCTGTTTTATTATGTTATGTTATGTTATGCTGTGCTTTGCACATTGTGATCTATTGTGTTGTGTAGTGCTATACTGTGTTGTGTTGAGTGAGGATGTGTTATGTTATTTTGGGGTGCACTAATCTGAGTAATTTTAAGGCGTGTTGTGTTTATTGTGCCAGGCTGTGCTTTGCTGTTTATGTTAGTGTGTGTTGGGCAATGCTCTGGTACAGTCTGTCATACTGTGCGGTCCTGTGCTATGCTCTATTATGTTATAGTGTGCTGTGTTTTGTTTTGCTGTGCTCTGCTGTGTTATGCTATGGAGCGTTGTGATATACTGTGTAGTGCAGTGCTATGCTGGTTTATATTAAGGTGTTCTATGTTATGTCCTGCTATACTCTGTTATGTCAGAGTATTTTATGTTATTTCATGGTGTGCTGTATTATTGTGCATTATGCTGTGGTATGTTTTGTCATGCGTTTTGGGTTATGTTGAGTGATGATGTGCCTTGCTGTACTAGGATAGGGTTTGTTGTGTTCTGTCACTCTGTGCCATGCAGTGCTATTTTTAAGGTGTTTTTTTTTATTGTTGTTGTATGCTGAGTTATATTATGGTAGGGTGTATGTTGTGTCATAGTTTGTTATACTCTGTTATTTTTGCTCATATTGTCTGTCACACTGTGTTAATTTAGGTTGTGTCGTGTTGTGTCAGTCTGCTATTCTGTACTATTTTAGAGTGTGCTTTCTGTGTTATGCTGTGTTGCATTATATTATTGTCTGTTACGCTTTGCTGTGTTATGCTGTGCTAAGCTGCCATGTATTATGGTGTGCTGTGTTATCTTGCTGTGCTATGCTTTCTTATGTTAGGGCATGTTATACTGCCCTATGCTGTGTGTTATGGTGTATAATTTGTGCTATGATGGGTTGTGTTAGTGTATCTTAAATGCTTTTGTTTGTATGCGATTGTGTACTTTATGTTTTACTTTGGCTGTTGATCTGTTTTTAGAGGTTTACACCTGAAACAATCATGAATGAGTGATTGATTAAAATTCTCAAACTGATGCCAGAATCGAAATAAGCCCGATGTGCAGGAAATACTTGAAACAGGAAGACACTAAGGAACACACTGGACATCAAAAATTGCAGTGTTTTATTTCAGTTCTCCTCTGCCTCTCTTTGATATATGGGGGCTAATTTTACTGTTTAAATTCTATTCAGGGTATATGTGTAATCCACTGCACTTCTGCAATACTGTATTATGAATAAGTCTCCCTTTTTTCAATTTTTACAGATAAATATAAACAGAAAACAATGTGTTTTCGGTCTGTGTTTATTTTTAAAAGTGGAAAAATACCGAAAATTGTGCTTCTTTTAAGTGACTCTCCGTGCTGTCTTTCATGAATTGTAGCCCAACAGCTGAGCAGATGGACAGCGTGGGAAATTAAGAAACAGGATGACATTTCTATAAATAATGGCATATGTTGACTTACATTTGTGGTACAATGTTAATATTTAGTAAATGTATTGTTTGATAAAGTTCAGCAGCTTAAATAGCTACATCATGACAGACAAGTACGAGGGCGTGTCTATCAGTTAAATTAATATGAAATGAACAGTTTTACAACTTCATTTATACACAAAACACAAAATAAATATGGATAAATACAGATGAAATGGCCCAAAAATAAATATGGATAAATACAGACGGAAATGTTAAAAAAAGAAATACCGTAAAACCAGGAGCCCAAATTATGAATATGTGGTTAATTCAGATGTATGACACTGGCCAATGCAGTAGGCCACATCTGCATACCCAACTTCCTGTGTGGTCGCCTCTTAGAGCAACAGTGCTTCATAGGCAGGCGCTATTTCTCTTAGCTCGCCTCTAGCTTTTGGAATTCTTTGCCAGTTCCTTTTACGAATATATCTCCACCCTCACAAACCTCTCAAGATCTGGAATTGTTCTCAGCATTCAGCAGCTTAGGTTTTCCCGTCAGTTTTATCATCGGATCTCAGAGTGCATTGAAACGCTTCATGGCGGTAACAAACTGTACACATATTAATCAACATAACAATAATGTAAGTAGTTTGTTTTCAGTTATAAACGAACCTTTCCGTCAATTATAATCTTTACAAATAAATGCCTGTTACTGTTTACAATTTGAAACACACCATGTATTTTGTAAATGTGCACAGTATTAGAAAATTAAAATTTGTCATCTGTTTTACAGTTTTACTTGCGTTATTTGCATATTTATTTTGTCAATTTGCACAAAGCGCACCTTTCACTCTTGGCAGTAATCAAATAAAATGACTGAGGTTTAACCTACCAAATAAACGCCACCTCTCGTAAAGGACTGCTCGGCCTAGTTATAGTGATGGAAACATTTTTAATATTAGTGAAAGATATTTTTCTACTACTGACAGCAAATAAAAAATCGAACCAAAATGCAGCCAGAAGTTAAAAAATGTACCACCGCCAGCTAAAAACATGCAGTCCACACCAGACATAAACTGCAAGGGCAGAGCTCGCGCAGCGCGCACCACTCCTCCATAAACACAGGGTATTTGGTGGCCAGAACCAACTGGGGCTTCCAGAAATGGCACCCGGTAATGGTTTGTATTTTCAAGAAAGTGCTGCCACAATTTTCTGGCCTAAAATATGCCTCTTCAGGAGTAGGGGCTACTAAACCACTGGCACCAATTTCTGAAGCCCCCAACATTACTTTCGCTGCCCTTTCTTTAAAAAAAGCCCTATGACTTCTTACACAAATTAGATTTTTTGTTACTTCTCTATGACATACTCTATCCTTAAAAGCACCACGGGATACAGTCAAAAACAAATGTAATTGTATGAACATAAATGTATCTCTTCTTGGTAAGGACTTAATTCAGACAAGTTTTTTTTAATAAAATCGAAAGAAAATCTTACGATTGTTAAAACACTTACTTTTACCCCAGCTTTTAATATACTTTGCAAGAATGCAGGAGCAGCCCGTGCAGGTAAGAGCGGTGGGGTGGGGTATGATGGGACTTGACAGACAACGAGGGTACGTTAAATAAATAAATAATTTTCTCTTGTCATATGTCGAGTTTCCACCACCACGCGGCCCCGCCCAATGCTCTTACCTGCATGGGCCACTCCTGCGAGAATGCTGTGTGAGATTCCAATGCTTGCCATAATTACCTCCCACCCCAGTAACACAGTGAAATCAAGATTCCATGCCCTTTTGCCCATGGGTAGTGCAGCTCAGGCTACTAAGCACTGGGAGGGGATGGCAGGTCCACCTTAATGTCTCCCTCTGTAACTGAGGTCAGTGACCTCGCAGCGATCATAGTGAAAGGGCCATATGGTCATTGTGCCGCAACAAAGGTCGCGGGACCGTACTGATAACAACAACCTAAGGCACCAACGCTGCAGAGTGGCCCATGATCCATTGCAAGAGAGTGGCGCCTAAGACGCAGAAACTGCCGCCGACCAGGTGAGCCCCGTTCTCAATCTGGAGGTGACTGTTTGAGAGGTGTCCCGCTGCCTCTTCTCTCCCAACTACCTTGTGGCGGATGTTACTCAACCGGTCCCCGCTGCACTAGTGTAGAGTGGCACATCGGACTAAGGGACCACTGTGGCTGAGAAGAAGAAGGTGGAAGCCTTCGCTTTATAGAGCCCGAAACCCACTTACTCTCAGATACCCTGAAGACTCCCTCGCTGAGCCCCCAATGCGCTAGACCCAGGTGAGTGGTGAGCCCGTTGACCCCTCATATTAAAGCTGGCCCACAACTCAACTCGCCGGTCTGAAACTGGCTTCCACTACTTTGACTCCACAGCACAGGTCCTGTCCCGTACATGCACCTTCGAGAGATCACACTGGCTCCTGAGTTCACGTTGCAGCCAGGGGCCTCTTCTCTACTCTACAGAGCTCTCTCTCCTGATGCGCTCCATCATATTATGCTCAATCGACCCTCGTGAAGAGAGTGGTCTGCCATGAATCTCTGATGCAACTCAGGGCAAGATGTCTACAACCTACCCAGCATGAGATCTACCTGTAGACTACTGCACACTGCCTTCGCCCACCACCACCCGGCCTTCTACCCCTATGGCCATCACCAGTTTGGAGATCACTCCAGGCCCAAGATCACCGCCCGCGAGCACCGCAAGAACCCCAGCAATGGCGAGAAGATCATGCTCTGTAAATATGCAATATTTGTCCAACCCTAATCACTCACCTTTTCTTCAAAAGTAATCGAGTGAAATTGCAACTATATGTAACTCTAACCGCAAGTATCTGTAGTAGACATATGTACTTACTGTCATTCTTTTTGAGTTAATAGTTTATCTGTTTCGTACCTTTTGTGTAATTCATGTACTCTGAAGTCCTTATGTAATGTAACTGCTTCTATTTTAAGGCACTCTGACACCTTGGGGTAAAGGTTGCGCTGTATAAAACTGCATGAATAAATAAATAGCGTAAACCGTAGTGTTAAGCTTGATGTGCAACACATAAATGCACCGGGATAAAGTCCACATTTGTAAAGCGCACAATCACCCGTAAGGGTCTCTAGGCGCTGGGGGCCGTCGGGAAGATTAAGCGAGCTATTGCCCAGAGTCACATGGTGCTGGGCTAACCTGCCGCCGGAGCCGGGGATCGAACCGTGGTGCCCAGATTTCAGCGTCAATCGCCCTGGCCGCGGCGCCACACCTCTTCCGTGATGCATAGCAAGGCATGTGCAACTGATATTCATACGAAGGTCACATCATTATTTTTTCTTGAAACACTGTAAATCATTTCCTACTACAGTGCACACTGCAAAAAAATAGCCACAGTGAGATTTGGTGAAAGACAACCGAGAACTAACTGTGATCCTTAGATTTATACCAAGTTGAAGCATGATTGCTTTTCTTTTTAGACCAGGAAATAAACTTTCTACATGGAAAAAAATATCTTCAGCTTTGTATTTACCTTGTTATAGTACCTCCTTATATTATTTTATTGAGAATAAGCCATACCCAACAGCAACTACTTTCGCCCTTAGATAATAAATGAAGTGCAAAGGGCATGGAATGCATGTTCTGTTTCTCGCCAGAGTTTCACTTTCCCTTCAGGTCAAGGTCTCAAGATGTTAGTTTTATTGAAG
Source organism: Lissotriton helveticus (assembly GCF_964261635.1). Classification (NCBI taxonomy): domain Eukaryota; kingdom Metazoa; phylum Chordata; class Amphibia; order Caudata; family Salamandridae; genus Lissotriton; species Lissotriton helveticus. The sequence continues at coordinate 498,825,092 of NC_136063.1, forward strand.
CACTGACTGGAAGTAGTTGTTCATCTCAAGTTATTTTTGCATTATCCTATTTTTCAAAGTGATTGCCAGTACGAAAGAAGCGCAGGCTTTTATCCAGTGGTACTTATGCTGGTCATGTCTTGTAAACTGCTTCAGCGCAGTCCAGTATCAACTAAATTGCTTTTCTGAACAAGTCTCGTGGGTCAAACAAACCCATGCCTTTCATTTTCTAAAAGTCCGCGATTTAAAGCCTCTACTGCAAGACATAAAAAGCGCTATCAATGTGCATTTGCTCTCCAAATGCTTGAAAATGTCTAATCAAGTAAAACAAAACTACAAACATTCATTCTTAGATATGTGACATTATTCGCGTTTCTCCTATATTGTGCCCATAAAACAGTACCTTACACATGCACTTTTTTGTGAATTCATGGAGGTGAAATCCTCGATAATATCTTAAGAGACTGCAAGCTGCAGCCATTTGCTACATTTGCAATCTCCATCTCTACCCCTTCATTTGTGAATAATTGTTTACCTGGTGTATTAAGCCCTTTGTGATAAAACCTGCGCTTGGCAAAAGCACTGAAACAGCAAAAGCACCAGTCGCAATCTCCTGAAGTTAACTGCAATTGTGATTGCAAACCACTGGAGCAGATACAGTGACCTGACATGAAATGGTATCTAATTCACAAAGTAGAAATTGCCAACTGTGACAGCTTCCACTTCGTGCAAGGTAGATGCCTGCTTTGAATAGAGCAGACTGTGGTCCACCGGACCAGCAATGGCGTAGCAAAGGGGGAGGGGCGGTCCACCCCAGGCGGCACGAGTTTTGGGGGCTGTGGCCTCCCCTCTCTCTTACATGCTGTAACAGGCGCAGTAATCAGAAGCAGCTAACTCCTGCTCTTCAATCAACTGCAACGAGACAGCAAACTGAAGACTCTTGCCAACCTCCATACCCGTATATTCGATGCGGCTGCCGCAAGGCGGCAAAAACAGAGGCCGCGGACTAGCTACGCCACCGTTCCCATGACATCATACACTGATTGCAATCTTTCATTTTGACTCTAGAAGCACACAATGGTATACTTGCTGAGCAATGGTCCATGAAACTCCAGTGCATCTCAGGTAGTGCAGGGATAAACTTAGTTTTGCTAAAAGACCCTCTGCACTCCTTTACAGCACCTGTAGGCTTCAGTAACAGCAGCCACCATCCAGCTGCTTAGATATCTGTGAAATATGCATCTATGACAGCGCTGGAAATAACCCTTTCTGCAGGGTCATCCCAAAACTTTTTGACCCCTTTCTGCTGAATTTGCTGTTGTTGGCTTTAAAGGATTGAGGGCATGTTACCACTGCTAACCAGTGCTAAAGTGCCCGTGCTCTCTACTTAAAACATGATAACATTGGCTTATCCAAAATTAGCATATTTCACTTACTTTCAAGTCCCTAGCAACATGCACTACATTTGCCCAGGGCCTACAAATTTAAACGCTACTAGTGGGTCTGTAGCACTTATTGTGCAACCCACTTTAGTAGCTCTTTAAACCGGTCTCACACCTGCCACTGCAGAGTCGTGGGTGCAGTTTTCAACTGCTATGTAGACCTGGCAAGTTGTCCCTCTTACCAGGCCCAAACCTTCCTTTTTAATAAATATAAGTCACCCCTATGATAGGCCCTGGACAGTCCAAGGTCAGGGTGCAGTGTATTTTAAAAGTAGGACATGTGGTGTAGGAAAGCTGAGTATTATGTGCAAAATGACCCAAAGATGGACTTTGGATTCACATGAATAAATCCTTACCTTAGTCCTGGCATTTCAGAGCACCAACATGGATGATAAGTATTTGACACACCTTGAGAGAAATACGACATAAATTTATAATAACAAAGTGTATTTTATCTTAATTTAGGTACCAAAATGAACGGAATAGTATACATATAACCAGAGTTATATATTTTAGAAGCAATATCAAAACCAGTCCAAAATTATAAGTAGAAAATATAACATTGCGGTCAATGGCAAGAACCACTAGTGACAATTGGTCACTTGCAGTTTGAGTTACGTGCAACCCTTACAAGGTTATGGTCATGCGGGCCGTTGGACCAGGTCATGACAGTCAGATAAATTGGAGTCTGGGTGCAGAGTTGTCCTGGCTGCCCATGGTGCTGAACAGGAACAACAGGGATGCTAGTTTTACTATTTAGATGGTGTTGCAAGAAACAGAATGCTACAAAGTAACAGATACACAGTTGCTGACCTTGGAACAATGTTGCACGGTGCTCTCTGTAGATGCAGCGTCGGTGTTGGGGTTAGTTGCTGAACTGGCGCTCAACAAGGCTTGGCAGCGGTAAGCACAGCAAAAAGGTACTGTCATTTCACTGGGTCCTAGGGAGTGAGTCAGTTGCCTGAAATTTCGTGGCAGGCAAGACTACAACTCCTACAATGCACTGGACCACCTGGATTTGGACGATCACATGGAGTGTACGATGGCCAGCGATTCTTAGGATCGGGTTAGTGTTTTTACTTGCAGTTTGCAGGGGACTAGTGCCACTAGTCCTGGAGACAATGCGGATGCTTCTGGTTTACACAGGGGTCCCTCTCTCAGGGAGTGCTAAGTTTTAGCCATGGATGGGGCTTAATCACTCAGTTCCAACTCTGCTGATACAGGGACAAAGTATCCCTCTTTTGCTTTGGTGCTTTGGACAAAGTACAGTCATCGGCAACACAGGTCTCCTCTTGGTCCTTACTTGATGCAAGTTGTTTAGAACTAATATTCTGGTGTTAGGGGGTTCCCTTAAATTGTTGACATAGGGGAGTTAGGTGTGTGGGAGCTAGTTGCCAATGGGCAGCTAGTACCTGCAGCTAGTCAAACTCTGAGGTGACCACATCCGGGGGTGTAGGTCACCTTTTCTAACAAAAACCATCTATTCTGCCATTCCTAAAGATGGCAGGCATCAAAGTGTGATGTACAGACCAGGCTGCTCACCCTGGAGATCTGGTTAGCCTTCTGGCGGTGTAAACCTCCTTGCATAGCTAATTCCCTGCCTGCCCGGCTGGAAATGTGCCTGTGGCAAGGGGAGAGCTGTTTCCTATACTGGGAGTCAGCCCTGATGCAGATCCGAGGTGGTGCAGCCTTAGAAGCTCACCGCCTTGGTGTACCACTTCAATAGCCTGCTTGGGAGGAGGGAGGTGTGATCTCCTTCTTGCCCAAGCCTTTGCACCCCTGGGAGTGATCACACTGCCTGGCAGGTCAGGATCCAGTCTTGGCGGCAGCAGGCATCTGAAATGCAGGATTGCCAGCTAGAACATAGGAAAGCTGGGGCAACCAGGTGGGCAGCCTCTAAGGTAGCCACCTCGGTGCATGCCCAGTCACCTAGGGCACAAGATTCACGTCAGGGATGAGAAGGCACATTGTTTGATACCAAACATGACATTTTTTGGCGGTACCATAAATGAGCTGCCAACTTCAAGAATGCCCAGGTGTCAGTCCATGTTATCCTATAGATCGCTATCACTTGTAGTAGTTTCCAATGGGGAACGCCACTTTAGGGACATATAGGCTTGCACTTATATGTCCTCACCCTTAAGATACCGCACCCTGCCTCCTGGTCTGAGGAGACCTTTCTTATGGGTGCCTGACATATATTAAAGATTGTGTATTGACACATGGTGAGGTCACAGTAGAATCTGAGCAGTTTTCCCTGCTCTTAAAGCCGGCAATGGCAGGCCTGCGGTCAGTATTTTGCTTGAGTCACCCAGGGTGGAACAAAACCAAGCTGCAGACCTGGGGACCCCTTGACCACCAATGCCTTGGGGACCACTGGTACCATATACTAGGGAGTTATAAGAGGGGTAAAGTCCTTATCGATTGGGACTGCCAATTCACACATGACTGTTTTAGGGAGAGAGCACTGGCAGTAGGGCCTGGTTAGCAGGATTTAATGACTGTCAGAGTCCAAAACCAGCATTTAGCATTCCAAATGTGGGCAAAAAGTGGGGGCAACTGCAAAGAGGCGTGTTTTCTTGCATGTACTTTTAAGTATTTCATGTCCTGGTAGTAAAGAACTCTTTTGTTTTTCACTACTGCAGACCTATCTTTCCCATAGATTAACATTGGGATTACCTTTTTATATTTTATAAGTGTAATTTCCATTTGAGAAGAGATAGGACCCCCAAGTTTGGTGTCTCTGGAATCACAATGAAAAAACCTAACTTATGGTGAAGTTACATTTTAAATTGTAATTCTGAAAATGCCACTTTTAGAAAGTTGTATTTTTCTTACTTTAGGTATTTGGTGCCTTTTGCCTTACCCTGACTACAAGTCTGGGAAGGGTGAAAGCTGGGCTTTGTGCATTCCCTCCAGACAGTCACACATAAAGGGAGCTTAGGTGTAACGAACATACCATCCACATCCCGATGGGCCATCCTCAGAAGCACGGGGGGTAAAGCTGACACACCCGAAAAGATTGCATCCTGTCCCTCACAAAGGGCTGTATACCCCATTGTAGTGAGTCTGGAGCAAGGGCAGAAAGGGCAGGCACTCTGAACTTCAGAGCTTCTCTATGAAGTCTGCCCGCCAGGAAGAAGGACTGTTGTGCTGCTACAAAGACTGACACTCTGCCGGACTGCTACTCTGCTGGACTCATGCTTTGCTTTGCTGACCTGCTGCCTGCTGCTCTCTTGCCTGGAAGTGAGAAGGACCAGACCTTCATCTCTCCGCCCAAGATCCAGAGTGACTCAAAGGGCTTGTCTGCTTGCCTTGTGCTTGAAGTCTCAGGGACATCAAAGACGTCATTCCACTCATCATAAGCACCTGGACTCTGCCATCTGAGAGTCTTACCCTGTCAAGTGGTGACAAACAGTAATGTGCCCTTGGAAGTGGGTTCATAGTCCTGCAACTGCAGAAATCCACACATCGCCGTCATTGCGCGGCTCGGACCCGTTGCATCTCCTTCGATTCATCACTGCTGCTGCCACGATCAAGGACATCGCATCGCTAGCTACGCGGATAAACGACGATGCATCACCTACATCAGAGGGATTCGATGATGACATCTCTGATTTGAGCGGCTCAGAACTAACGCACTGCATACATCACCAGGATCTACGGCAACCCATCGCCCACCTTGCTCCTCACATATCGCCCTCAATGCAACCCCAAACCAAGGTACTGCTCCAGCAGGCCAAGGCTAGTCACTGTATCCGATAGGTGCTCCATCACGGTCAGCCTGACCTTTTGGATTTGTTTTGGTCAAGGGCAACCAGATAGCCCCCGATTGCTCTTTAAGCTTTTAAGCACTATGGGCCAGATGTAGGTAGCCAAATACCGGTCGGTAACGGCCGAATTCGGCCGTTACCGACCGGTATTTGGCTTTTGACATGTAGGGGGAAGGAAACAGGCCAAATCGGTAATTTTACCGAATCGGTAAATATACCGGTCAGTAAATTTACCGACCGGTATTATTACAGATTCGGTAAAATTGAGATGTAGGTGGGACTCTTCTGAGTCCCACAAGCCCTACAAATTCGGTATTTACCATCAAATTCAATTTGATGGTAAAATACCGATTCAGGTGTGCATGCACATGTGTGCATGCACACCTGTGCCATATGACAGGCAGACCTGCCCTTAGGGCAGGTATGCCTGCCACATGGCCCCCAAACCTTTTTTGGGGGTGCTAGAGGGTGTCAAAATGACACCCCCTGCACCTTTGTCAAAATCGGTATTTACCGATTCGGTAAATACCGACCGGTAATGCCCATTCATTCCTATGGGCTTCAAAGCCCATAGGAATGAATGGGCATTACCGGTCGGTATTTACCGGAGCGGTAAATACCGATTTTTACCGATTCGGTAAAAGGAACATCAGGATGTTCCTACATCTCCCCCCTTCTTATTTACCGATTCTTATTTACCGAATCGGTAAAATTCGGTAAATAAGAATCGGTAAATTTTCCCTACCTACATCTGGCCCCTTATTCCAAGATATTCTTTAAAAATTTATCACTCTGATTCCACTTATCAGATTTTTGTTGTTTTGCTCTTCTTTTGTTCAATAAATTAAGCTACATTGTTCTGTTTACCTGTAGTATGTTTTTGTGTGGTGTTTTCACTGTTTTAAGTTTTGAACAAATACTTTACACATTGCCTCTTAAGTTAAGCTTGACTGATCGGTGCCAAGCTCCTAGAGGGTGAGACAGGTTAATTTCAGGTGTGTTTATCTGACTTACCCTGACTAGGATTGTAGCTCCTGCTTGAACAGTCTGCATGCCTCTGCCAACCAGAAACTCAGTTTATAACATGCAGATATCTATGTGAAATCATAAGGTCACACAATCATATTCTACATTTGACAAAATAGTTTACTATGGGTTGGGTCATAATGACACCAGTTATTAGAATGCTTTTAGGTTTTGGTATTAAAAGTCCATCAGGGTCATTTATATAATACCACTAGTGTTGAATCAGATGTTCTTGTTTTTAAAATTGTATCTATTAGAATGTGTGCAAACCACCATCACTCCCACACTTGCACAGCCAACCAACCAACCATGAAGTTTGACCGGATAGTACTTGCATATGTAAATCACAGCACTAACACCTGATAACACACACAAAAAGCACCTTTACAGTTTGCACGTTTGGTGCCCCATTTTTTCGAACATCTACAAATAGGGAGGAAAAACACTCATAGGGCTTGATTTAGATCTCAGCGGATGGGTTACACCGTCACACTGGTGATGGATAGCCCATCCGCCAAAATATTAATCCCATTATTTCTTATGGGATTTATATGTCGGCAGACTGGATATCCATCACAATTGTGATGGAGTAACCCATCCGCCTCGATCTAATTCAGGTCCATAGTCATCATCGCAAATGCTATTTGTACTAGAATCATATTGCACCCATATTAACAGATCAGGTTTAAATGACCCCATTTTTAAGCACTGGTAAGGGAGCACGTAAACCTTGAGAAAGTGGGAGAGTTCCTAGAACATTTTATACACACGTTGACAAAAACTTTCGAAGACAGGATTAATCTCAACAAGCCTTATATTTCGTAGATAATTTGGGTCAACGGTAATTTGCAAAGGGCCACATTCTATTTTAGGAAGGAGCAGGAGCACGCACATATCAACATTTAAATACAATTAAAAGTATAAATAATGTAAGATTCATAATACATTTGAAAAGTAAATGTTTTTCAGTTAAATACCACAAAAAATGTATACTACAGCATAACGAATACTGGTAAAATATATTTGTATGCATGTCCTGTCTAAATCAACGTTGCCAACTGTTGTCATACTAGTCAAGAGGAATCAAGGCAAATAGAAGTAAAAATGTGGAAATATTGCCAAGAAGTCCAAATGTTGCTACCGGTATTTTTATTTAAACTGCCGCGTTCGTGCTCTTTCTCAATAACACCTTGGCATAGGCCACAACATTTATTTTGAGAGTTTGAAATGCTTTTCAGACTTGAAAAATGGATTAGGTACACACCCAAAAGCCATTTGAGAAAGTAATTCGTGCAGACTCTTTCCAATACTTTCTTTAAAGAGCTGGTTAAAAAATGATCACAGGGTTGCAGCAATGCTGCACTGACATTCTTGGATTTCATATAATAGAGTGCTACAACTTTACACCAACACTTGCACTGAATGATCTGCAAAAAGATCTGCTTTTCACCACCAATCCATCAAATTTTAGGTGCAGAACTTCATCCTCATTAGCATAATCTAAGCAAACTCAAAAGGTCAACCCAGCATTGCATCAGCAATGTTGTCATCTATGTAAATTTGGCTAATGTTTTATTGAATACAATCACTGCCACTGCTTCTGAACTATTTGACCCAAAAAATTTGGACATTGTGCAGTCACAGCATTTAACTGATATTTTCTGTAATAAAGGGCTTGCTGAAGTTACGTTGTCTGGCTTGGCTTTAAAATGAAGCGATGGGTCACGATTTACCTATAAGAATGTGTTAAAGCCACTGGGTGAAACCCCTAAAGCATTGGCAATCAGAAGGTCTGTGGCAATATTCCAATACAAGACTATGATACACTTTACAAAAGAATACTTCAGGGAAACAGAGCCGCTTACTGATGTTGAGAGGTCTCTGTTGATAATCCAGCTGCCACCTTCAGGAAGAGCAGAAATGGCAGGGTGTGAATATAAATTATAATTGAAAGAGAACCTGGAAGGCGGAAGCCACAACCACTCTCAAGAAGGAGCTTGTCACATAGACATTATGATAGGATCCGGAGAAACTGTGGTTTAACGTGCGCCTTGACGTACCTTCTTGAGTCTTTTATATTGTTATGACCAGAGTTCTCTAGTACCATCATATTAAGAGTGTCATGTTTATACAGTCCTGGTTTGCACTTTGCATTCTGAATCTTGTAGTTTTGTTTTCCTAATACAGAGCAAAAACGTACGAAATGTATAATAAAAAAACACAAGTTTGACCGATCAACTCAAGCCAAACCAAAGGCATTGTGGGAGATCTGTGTGTGGTCCTTTAAAGAAGCATATTAAATGATAGCTGGAGTAATGAGACCAGATAAGGAAACAGCTTGAATGAAAAGAGGAGTCTTGCAATGAAAAGTACCGACAAGCAGATTTCATGTAAGGTGTACCAAGGACAATGTAACACATCACCTGCATTATTGAGTACATTCCGTGTTATAACCCTCATCGCTGTGAGTTCTCGCTCCCTTACACTTACCACCATCCATCACTTTAGGTTCTAAGGCTGCTTGAAAGGAAGATGATCAAATACAGCAGGTTATCAACAAAAATGGCAACCCAGGACCGAGAAAATGCACATTTCCATATGTTATGCTTCGTATATCCATAATCCAGCAGTGTTGACTCTGTAGAATGTTTAAATTAATTACCACCAGTTCCACTACTCAGAGTCTATTATTTTATGTTATATTCCTGAAAAAGGGTCAGTGCGGCGTGACTGACTGCTATGCTACATAAACAAATGGAGCAAAACATCTGGTCGTGCTGTGGTCGTATCCCTCACAATTTGAAGCATATACTGTCCACCTTGCTAGAAGTGCGTTATAGCCTATGGTACTTTTAACCCCTTGAGTGCTGCCGTCAGTCAACGGTCATCGCGAGCACTACCTTGCCAGTGCTGCGCTTGTCCGTTGGCCGACACGTCCGCACCGGTTTCTTCGAACGTTCAGCACTGGCGAAGAATGTTCAAAGCAACAAACGGGTTAATAAGGTGGATGGGACACGTTGTGACCGAGTAACCCGCCCATCAAACTCTAAATCAGGTCCTTAGACGGATGATGGACATCTTCCAAAAAAGTAATAGATGTCCCGTCCTCCCTATGTAATCTGCATAAATGGCCCTATGGAGGACGAACAGGACATCTACCAGCCTCTAAGCAAGACCCTAAATCCTAAACACACACCTCTGCTTCCTTATCCTCCCCTGCACGTGCGCACATACGTAAGACGCAGGCTCCCATACGCATGCAAGCACACGTCACACGTGCACTGGGACTGTTCACACACGGTTATCCTGGTATATGTCGTGCATCTGGAATCAGATGGAATAATATTTTGGGGAATTAATTCTAATGGTCGTCGTGGTCATGAAATGTTTGCTTTCCGATAAGGTCATGATCTATACTTCATAATTTTCTCAGGAATAAACGGAATTTCAAGGAAAGCGCACCCTCCTCCTCCCACGAGAAGCAGTGACCGCCGCTCATCTTCCTACCAGAATAGATTTTGAAAAGATTGGACACCCTGGCTGCAAACCAGGGATGCTGGGTGCGATTATCTCTTCATTATCGCTGCAACTCTTCAAAAATAAAGTTCGATTGGCTTTCCAGATGAGATTAATACGTCGAGGGGCATTGGAACAACAATACTGGCTGTCTGACTGTTCCCATGGGCTAGTCCAGTGCTGTGCCAGTGTCCGAGTCCGCCGCTGCACTACTGCACGGACCGGATTCTTGCTGCCTCCTCGACGGTTTTCAGCCTCAATTTGCCCTCACACGTAATTGCTCTGAATTTGATAACTTTAACGCAAGCCTATTGATCAGGAATTGCTTTGGGAGCAAAGCAAGTAGAAAAGTAGATCTATTGAAAACTCCAAAAGTAGATATAAGTCTAAACTTTACATTACTTCCTCGTGCACTTCACTTACACAGACTCATTACAGCTATGAGCCGAGTCCCCCCCTCTCCACACAGGCACCGCGTTGCTCTATTCCTTTTCTAAACCAAATCAAGCTCAGTCCTTGCCCTCTCGTAGACATACATAAGGATGATTTAGTAGAAGACATGATGTTTTGTCTTCTGGGTAGGTGATTTTCATGGCTGTCTCCCATTTCTTTTTATGAAGCAATTGTTTAGTTTCATGTTACTTTACAACTCGTTTTTGTTTAAATATATGTGTATCATGCTTTTTAGAGACAATCCCTTCATACAGCTGTCCATCATTAATAGCGTAACGGCTAGAACACCACTGGCCCATAGTTATCCCGCAACCAGTTCCTTGGTCATTGGTCCAAGGCTCCAGTGCATTTTCAGGTTAGCCTAACACGGGGCATAGGTTGTTCTAATTTCATGTCGCCACTCAATCAAGTCCCTCCGCGGCTTACAGCAGAGGCTTGCTATGGGCCAGTGTCATAATTAACTGGCATCGAGGTGCCACACAGAGTGGCCTATGCCTGACTGTTCCGACTGCAGACCCTGCAGAGCTGGACCGCTGAGAGGAATATGGACTGAAGATTGTAGGGCGGGCTTTGGAGGCCTTGTCAGATGTTGGAACATGAGCACGTCAGTGGTGACTCCTCCGTTATGACAGAGGAGCGGCACCCCGCCTGCAGCGAGCGCAGCAGGGACACACATTATTAAAATGGTAAAAAGTACCATTTTACTAATGGGTCCGAATATCACGCTGTTACAGCACAAGTACTGGGATGGGGCTGCTTAGTGCAATTGTACTATTGCTTTAGCCCCTGCCAATCCGCATGTGAGATTGGTCGGCTGTAAACAGCTGGCCAATCTCACATGCGCATTTCAGAGCCTGAAATGCCAAGGCTGAAAAACAGCCGAGAGATTGCAGCCGCAGACCCCTAGCCATAGCCATCCCGGACGACTACAAGATCATCCGAAAGGACCGCACCAACCAAATAGGAGGAGGCATCGCCATCGTCCATAAGAACACCATCCGCATCACGACCAGTTCCGACGATAACCTCGCTAACGCCGAACACCTTCACTTCCAGATCCACACCGACCCCAAGACCACACTCAGAGGCACCCTCATCTACAGACCACCAGGTCCCCGAACACAATTCAGCGAAGACATCACCGACTTCATCAGCCCACACGCCCTCCCCTCCGAGGACTACATTCTACTGGGGGACCTCAACTTCCACCTGGAAAAGAAAAACGACAGCAACACCTCCACCCTTCTGGACAACCTGGCCAATCTCGGACTCAAACAACTTGTTGACACCCCCACTCACTTGGCAGGACACACGATCGACCCTATCTTCACTTCCAGCAAGCACATCTCCTTCGATCACACCACAGCTCTCCATTGGACGGACCACAGCTGCGTTCACTTCAACTACAAAAAGACCACGACCCACAACCCCCCACAACCTATTCCCCGAAGAAATTGGAACAAAATTACCACCGACCAGCTCTTCACATCGCTTCACCAGAACACTCCTGCTAAATAATCGGACCCTAACCAAGCAGCCACCAACCTCACACAATGGATCACCCACAGCGCCGACGAACTAGCACCCTTGAAATACCATCAAATCAAGCAAGGTAGCAAAAAAGCCCCCTGGTTCAAAGATGACCTTAAAAAATCCAAAAAGTACTGTCGCACTCTAGAGAAAGCCTGGAGAAAAAACCCAACCACTGACAACCTGGCCACTTTCAAGAACGCCACCCGCAAACACCACCAACTGATCAGCATTCAGCATTCAAGGATCGCCTCAACAACAGCGCCCAAAACAGCAAGGAATTATTCAACATCGTCAAAGAATTTACCAATCCCACCCCTGGTACCAACGACATCACTCCCTCGCAAGACCTCTGCGACTCTCTATCCTCTTTCTTTCACAACAAAATCGCCGACATACATAACAGCTTCAAAAACCAGCCCGAAGACCACTCCACTCCACCCACCTCCGAACCAAAACCGCACTCTAACAACCTTTGCGACTGGAACGCAATCACCACTGAAGACACCATCCGCCTGATGAACTCCATCAACTCAGGATCGCCAACCGACCCATGTCCCCACCACATTTTCAACAAAGCAGACTCCATCATCGCACCCCATCTCCGCGACGTCATCAACTGCTCCTTCAACTCCGCTACCTTCCCGGAAAGCTGAAAACATGCCAAACTCAGCGCCCTTCTGAAGAAGCCCACAGCAGACCCCACTGAACTTAAGAACTACTGCCCCATCTCGCTCCTCCCATTCCCAGCCAAAGTCATTGAAAAAGCCGTCAACAGTCAGCTCGCCGCCTTCCTTGAATCAAACAAATCCCTCGACCCCTCACAGTCCGGCTTCCGAACCAAACACAGCACCGAGACCGCCCTCATCGCAGCAACAGATGACATTCGAACTCTACTAGACAACGGAGAAACAGCCGCCCTCATCCTACTTGACCTTTCCGCAGCCTTCGACACAGTCTGTCATAAAACCCTCATACAACGCCTCAGCAACGTCGGAACTCAAGGAAAAGCATTGGACTGGATCATCTCGTTCCTCGCCGGAAGAACCCAGAGAGTCCGTCTCCCCCCTTTTAGATCAGAGGCCACCGAAATCATCTGCGGCGTGCCTCAAGGATCATCACTCAGTCCCACCCTCTTCAACATATACATGAGTCCCCTCGCATCCATAGCGCGCCAACACAACCTCAACATCATCTCCTACGCAGACGACACCCAGCTGATCCTCTCCCTCACCAAAGACCCAAACACCGCCAAAACCAACTTACACGAAGGAATGAAAGAAGTAGCCGAGTGGATGAATAACAGCCGATTAAAACTAAACTCGGACAAATCGGAAGTCCTCATATTAGGTTCATCCCCCTCTGCCTGGGACGACTCATGGTGGCCACCGGCCCTGGGAACCGCACCCATACCAACGGATCACGCACGTAACCTGGGCTTCATCCTGGACTCCTCCCTCTCGATGACCAGACAAGTCAACGCCGTCTCATCATCATGCTTCAACATCCTACGCATGCTCAAAAAAATCTTCCGTTGGATCCCCACCGTAACAAGAAAGACGGTCACCCACGCACTGGTCACAAGCCGACTGGATTGCGGAAACACCCTTTACGCCGGAACCACAGCCAAACTACAGAAAAAACTCCAACGCATCCAAAACGCCTCAGCCAGACTCATACTGGACATCCCCCGTCAAGCTCACATTTCCGCTCACCTGAAAGACCTCCACTGGCTCCACGTCAACAAGAGAATAACATTTCGTCTCCTCACCCACGCACACAAAGCCCTCTACGACCTAGGACCCGAATGCCTCAACACGCAACTGTCCTTCTACACCCCCCCCCGCCAATTATGATCGTCCAATCAAGCCCTCGCCGCAATTCCGCGCATCCATAGATCCACTATGGGGGGAAGATCCTTCTCCTACTTAGCGGCCAAAACATGGAATTCTCTCCCCACCCACATCCACCTTACACAGAACCACCTCTCCTTCAGAAAGCAACTCAAAACTTGGATATTCGATAAATAAAACTCCCCTCCTCCCTCAAGCGCCTTGAGACCCTATGGGTGAGTAGTGCGCTATACAAATTTCTGAACTTGAACTTGAACTAGCCTCAAAATGAGTGTTGGATTAGCCTGCTCCAGCAAATCCTAGAACTACAGCCAGCTCTAGGATTGGCTGGATGTGCGCTGTACAAGAGAGGAAGTTCTTCTTCCTCCCTAGCCAAAGCCAACAGAGGAGAGCGCAAGAAGACGAGAGAGAGACAGCAGCCAGACCCTCTAGCTAAGGCATCATGCATATGGTGAGTTTTTTGGGCATTGCACCTCACCATAATTAAATGTTGCTGGACGCTGCTGGAGCACATAGCTTGAAAGTGAGAGCTGCAAGAGAAAGACCAAGCCCACTCAGATTTACAACGCGTTTTTGTCCTTGGTGGAATTGGTGACATTGCTGCAAGATGTATCTTAGTGGCAGCTTCCAGAACGTGTTGCACGGGTCGACTCTGAACGATACTATTGCTGCAATTGTTCCTGCCAGGATATATATGGGGAGGGCACATGGCAGGACAGCCATTTGAGTCCAGGTTTATCGATATGGGTCAATGCATAATGCAAAAAAAGGAAAATAATCAAATAAACGTAATAAATAAGTTAGACCAGCAAATAGATGTAGGCCCGGATGGTTGTTTGCTGCACTATCTTGCAGATGAATTTCACGTCTGCAGTTTTAAGGTGGTTCCACTTCATCTAGTTCTCTAAGGAATGCAATGGAAACAGCAGTTGTATGTCTGGCGACTCACCGGCCTTCTCTGCAAAGGCTGCCCATTGCTTGCCTACATCCGATGTCTGGCAGCTGGGCATATGGCAAGGGCAGTGGGCATTGTAATGTAGTAGGTGTTCTTTTGGACCATATGCTGTACCATATTGCTATTTGGACTCTCTCTATCTGTAGAAACTTCTTTTGGTATTCTTGGCCAAGGACTTGCCGAGAACACTGCTTCTGGCCTATTTGTCTATTGGGTAAGGCTGTCTTGTTTTTCCCTGCCTCTGCATGACTAGTGCAGGCTCTCCTCCCGCAGGATCCATACCTCTGATCTCACTCTCCCTTCAGTGACCTATTTAACCCTCAAATCTGACAGGATAACTCCCATTAATGTACAGATTCACATGCCTTCATGCCCTTACTCACTCACTGCCCATGGACTACTTCAGTTTCAATTAATTTCAAGAGAGCACCCGTCAAATTTTCTCCCTCCTTGGAGATATGGAGGTTTCTACAGCACAAGAGTGTTATGCTTTTAAGTCGTCTGTACTACTATTCTTTTTGAACACAGGCTACATAGATGAAACATTGCCATGATCCTTGGCGTATGAGGCCTTGCTGCTTTGGGTGGTGCGTTTGCTGGTTGTATGGTGCAACAACAAATTCCCCAACCCCGCATGCCTAAACAACGCGGTCTGAATAACGACGGCATCTTAACCACACTTTCCTTTACCACTAATTTTCGTGGTAAAGGCATGTATGGTAAAGGGGCATGTGTGGCTTAGGTCACCACCCCCTCCCCACTGCCCTAAGGTACAAACTCCCCCTCCCGCCCTGAGGTGCAAATACCCCTCCTCAAGTTTGTACTTGGCTTTCCCTGTGGTCATGTTATAACCCCAGTACTGATTGTACTTAATTATTCTTACTTTTGCATAAGCATAGAAGGGAATGCTGGCCATGTGTCCATTGTAACAGATGAAAAGAAGAAAATCCAGCGGAGTGTGGCCCAAGAGATCTACAACAATAAAAATAAAAAGAATAGAGCCCCTGTGACCACAACCTTTATATACAATCCGCCCTCATGCATTTTCAAAAATATGTCTCATGAAAAGGTATACTAATAAATTCTGAAGAAAAACATATGTGCTCCACTATAGAGTGTAGCATCTGTATTCCAACTAAGGCCCCCAAATTCAAAAAGTGAAGAAGTTCTGATGGGTCAGGGTTGATCATTAGTAATGGTTCTTGTGAACCATATTTTATTTCACAAATTCTCAACATCGAAGAACAAAGCTCTACAGTAGTGTAGCCAATGGGTGTATTGAAGGAATAGGTCCTTGCTGGTTGCTTCCTAGTTTCCATGCTCGGAATAAGTCTGGCCAAGATCCTGAGAGAAGACCTGCTATGACGGTATACAACGGTAACCACGCATTTTTTACAACGCGGTACCGTTACCACGCTACTTTTACCACGCAAGTCGTTACCACGACTTGCGCTGGGGGGCGCTCCAGGATAGTAAATAGTTCAATTTACTATCCAACTCCTTTCCCTAGAGTCCACGGGGACTGGAGTTGGAATAGTAAATTAAAAAATTTACTATCCAGCGCCCCTCCACGCAAGTCATTGTAACGACTTGCGTGGTAAAAGTAGCGTTGTAACGGTACGCGTTGTAAAAGTACGCGTGGTACCGTCATACATCCGCTATGACCAACCCGTGAGGAGAAAGCCTTACTAGTCTTTAGAGTAGCTGCTAAAGAATATATGACTTCACGATATGGCGATATCTCCAGATGGTACGTTGTGTCTACTTTTGTCCTTGTTGAGTGTCGTCTGTTTCTGATGTCCCCAGACCTGTGGACATCCACAGCAGGGCTATTTTCTGACCACAGCTGTTGGTTCACTAGATACAGGTTACTGAACTTTTGTGCCATCTTTGGTGGGTTTCCAATTAACTGGCACTGGAACCAACTGTTACATGCAAAAAGCGAGTTTAGTGAGAACAGAACTCCAGCAGCCGCGGTCGGTAGGGGAGTACCTGCAGGGGCGGTGACGTGGGGAGGAGGAGGGGCAGGGTGGGGGTTAGTAATGTATGGATAATGGAGGTTTGCAGGTAAGTAAACATTTAAATAAATCAAACGAATTTCGTTGCGTGCACTGCATTGCATTTGGGGATGCAGTGCGCGCAACAAAATTCGTTTGATTTATTTAAATGTTTACTTACCTGCAAACCTTCATTATCCATACATTACTAGCCCCTACCCTGCCCCTCCCCCTCCCCACATCACTGCACTTTGAGAAGTATGTTATCTTTAAATACTGTAGCCAGGTAATTAATATGCAAATTTTATATCACTGGCGGGCAGATTCTCAGATTCTGCCCCTTTGCGACTGGTATTTTTGCACTTGGGATGCATCATCCCAAATGCAAAATGCACAATTTAAGTAATCTCTAAATTGCGATTACTTAAATTGCCATTGCATTTAAGGAATCGCAAATTGAGATTCCTTAAATGCAATGCATTAAAGTAAAAAAACAAGCAATTTAGCGAATAGGGGGAGCAAATTACCATGAAGTTGAACTTCATGGTAATTTGCAAAAACTTTGAAAAATGCACTAAAGTGTATTTTTCAAAGTTCCATTGTACACACACACATGCCCTTAGGGCTTGTGTGTGCAAGATGTACTCATATGAAGATTTCAGGGGTGCAACAGGTTGTCCTTTTGACACCCTGGCACCCTTGAAATTGCATTCTCAATTTGCGATTCTCTAATTGAGAATCGGAAATTGAGAATGTCTTCCCATTCATTTCTATGGGCTTCTAGACCCATAGGAATGAATGGGGAGGTATTCCTTAATTGTGACTCGCAATTTGTGAGTCACAATTAAGGAATGTTTAGAAATCCCAATTTTTCTAGCGATTTCTACATGCATAGCCTTTTGCTATTCCTTATTAGCGAATCCTTATTTTTCGCTAATAAGGAAGCGCAAATGGCATTGTTGATGCATGTGCCAGTTGGTCGCTTGTCTCGCACTCCTGGAGTTAAAGGGTCTATAGTGAAAGGGTGCTGTACCTAAATCAGCTTTATATTTAGAATCATTCATGAAACAGACATTAAAGACAGCACAACTGCAGCTTCTACACAAATAGTGTACGGTGGGATTTAGTGTGAAGAGGGAATTTGTTGTTCAAGGTCTCTGAACAATCTGTGCTGAAGTCAAGATAGCTGGAATCCCTCCCTGGAGTAGACCGGAACATCATTAACGTGCCTCGGAAGGTCTGTGCCTTGCTGGCTTGCATCCCGAGGCTAGAAAGGGTGCATTAATGAATTTATAGCACGCAGCGTGCAATAACGCGTCTAATGGAGTTGGAGTGTTGCAGTTTGTTGCTGACAAAAGCAGCCGTCATCACTTACTGTTCCACTGGATGAGAGAAAACATTGCTAACGTTAAAACCGAAACTAAAATCGCATGGCTGCTGTTAGTATAGCACATAATCCTTGCTGCTGTAGCAAATATGACTATTTTTTTGTTTGCCTATGATTCTCAGTTTGATATAGTCCAAAGATCATTCATTTTGAATAGCGCTTGGCGGACTACATACAAGATGGAGTAAATATGTGTAGACACTCATCAGTGCTCATATTTCTTCGTCGACAATGTATTAAAGGCGCGCTCAGAATGTGTCACTCATTACACTGGAAGAAGGACAAACACATTAGCATGCTCAGGAGCATAGTCTGCAGGGTGACATTTTCTCTATACAGATATACTTTAAAGTTCATAATAATCTTGAGATAAATTAAATTCGCTATAATTGCAGGAGTCTGTGAAGTAAATCCGGGTACATTGGCCCCATTCACAAAAACGCAATCTAAGAAGGATGAAACAATTCTCTGTTTGACTTAAATGACCCCTATTTAATTAGCAAAATACAAAATTATTACAAATGAAATTTGATGACTCTCTTTGGCTTGTTGATTCACACGTCCTTGTTACCTTACGCCTAAATAAGGCGGTGCTGCATGCTGGTGGACAATGAATGCGTTTAGGCTTACTTCTAAATGGAGTTTTACATTGTCTTTAAAATCTGTTTTATTCAAAGCAGGAAACGTGTGTGTGCATGTAGAGCAACCCTATTCACCTACACCCCCATGGAATATGGGGCTGGTCCCTTTCCTAGTATGAGCACACACACATTTCGTCTGTGTTTTGAAGGGTTAGATTACATGCATTGCACCAGAAACTGAGCATATTGGTACTGGTGACCGGCCAATTTTACTCCAGGATTTTTACTCATCGATAAACGCAAAAGAGCATTTGTAATGACTGAGCAATGCAAGACTGATATTTTCAATGACTGGAAATAATATTCTTTATTGGTTGTTCATTGAAAATGCCACTGCAAAATTGCCTGACCATCAATGTAAGTGTTCTAATTCACTGGAGCAAAATAAGTAATCCAGCCCCAGGGTGTGACATGCAAATGTTTTGTGAATAATCACACAGTTCTGATTTGCATATGTCTCTGTGATTTTGCATCTCCACTCCCCTTTTGTACCTCAGAAAACCCCATTCTTTGCTTTTCAAGTCATTACCTTGATTTACAATATAGAAAAGGCCACCATATGTTAGGACTTTTTAACAAAATTGTGTATATGTACATTTCAGGATTGCAGCAATCTGAAGCATCGAAATAGCCAACTAAGTAATGATAGACCTGCAATACTTCCTATATATCTGCCTTTATTGCTTCCTTCATTTTTTTGACATATAGCATTTAGATTATTTTGGTAAGTGCACAAACTTTAAAATCAGAGTATGAGATTAGAGTGAACGTTATCTGCAAATTGACAGCTTTCATTGGAAGTTATTACCCGACATCCGCTCTAAAGCAGTACTTCAATATTCAGGAAACATGAAAAAAATAGACATTTTAGCAGACAAATATCTGACAAGAAGGTTAATAAGTGATGGGAGGGCTCTGACCCCATAATGATACCAATATTGCTTCAGGCTTTGGCCAAGTTACAAATTGTTTCATTTATTGAAGACACACCACCAAGGAATGTACAGTACGGTGCAATAATTGTTGTGATATTGAAAGTCACAGGAAAGCATTCACACTTAAGAAAATTATTTAGGCAAGTTACATAGTGGATGAAGTCAGAAGGGATCATTACAACTCATTTATAAAATAAAAACAAATTTGCAAAATACGATTAAGATAAAAAAACACAGTGTACATATATAGAAATATAACAAGATGATTAAGGTACTTTAACCAAATAACTTGGCCAAATTCTGGAAATTATTTGCTCAAAGCATGCCTACAGTGGATACTACCCAGAGATGTATGGTCTCAAAAATGTTGCCAACGCATAAGCAAAATCGCAGACCAACTAACATTACAACCAGCATGCTGCTCATAAGAGGCAGTTTAAAGGATCGTCAGTTCTGAGCGAATAGTGGAACTGGGCAAACCAAAGCACAAATCGAGTACGTGCCTGTCTGCTAATATATTGACACTGGGCCCTTTTTAGAGTCTGCACATTTTTCTTGCACTATTGGATTTCTCTTGAATGGCCACTAGAAGACTGGAAGGGAGCCCTCCATAATGCAAGTATTTAGGAAGAGAGACTGCACTAAGGCTGAAGAGTGTCTTTCTCTCTAGGCTTGTCCTCTAGATAAACTATTCTGAAAAACATGCTCACTGAAATTCAACTATGAATTTACAGGAATGTCATCCTACCAATCACTTACATGGGTTTTCTCGAAGAACTGGTAGCTTTGCCACATGGAGTGTAGCTTATACATACAAGGGTGATTTAATACACAAATTACAAAGGTGTTTATTATTTATTTATTTTTTAGATACAGATTTATTTATTTTTTAGATACAGGCTGGGCAGAGGAACATCGCACAGTCAATTTCGGGGAAACAGGATCCTAAAATGACCAAGAGTAAAACCTAGAGCAGGAAAGAAGGTCAACATTAGGATCAGAATTAGTTGGTAACTTGTCATGGCGCTGTTGGACTTGGCACTTTTAGTAGTGTCAACGTTTTGCCTTCAGTTTGATTAATTCATTTTGTTGGCTTTAGGACTCTGTGCATTTTACCACTTCTAACCACTTTTAAAATAATTTCTCTCTCATTCAAACATGCTAAAATTGGACTACACCTATGTGGAACATTTCATTTACTTGTAAATCCCTACTAAATGGTACTGCATGTACCCGGGGTCTAAAAATAAAGTATACTAGCAGACTTGCAGCACTCATTGTGCTACCCACGAAAGTAGCCTTTTAAAACAAATCTCAGGCGTGCCACTGCAGCCTGCAGTGCAGTTTTAAATGGCCATTTTGACAAGGCAAAATAAACTTTTTGCAAGATCCAAATGTTCCTTTTGAATATGTATAAGTCACCACTAGGGTAGGTGATACAAGCTCATAGGGCAGGGAGCATTGTAATAAAAAAGCAGGACACTTTTACTGAAGTTTTAAATGTTCTGTTCTTGAAAGTATCTTTCCCATTGACAAACAATGGATTATTTTATTACATTTAAGTGTTTGGGAGAAGACAGAGATGTACTGTTTACACTCAAATGAATTGTAATTTAAAATACACATTAATGGTAGGATTTTAAGTTAGAAATCTAAAAATTCTACTTTGAGAAAGTCTGCATTTCTTGTTCGAATCATTTGTGCCTTATATCAGTGTCCTGGATCACATGACTGAAAATGACTCTGCTGTTAGGGTGTGAGTATTACTTCCTGACAGTAGTACAAAGGGGGCTTAGGTGTGGACAGGAAAGACCATCCTGGCAGGATGACTCGGGATGGGCTGTACCCAACCCCACTTACACTTTAGAGGGCTTTGCGTCCTACACACGCAAAGGGATGTAACACCAGGTATGCCCTGCCTTTTGTCACCCTAGACAATCTGGAGCCTTTACAGGGGAAGGGGAAGAACTTTCCAGAACTTGATGTGGGGGTAGGACAGGGAGTCCTCCACACAAAGGCTGGCACCAGGTATAAACACCGGACCTTCAGAGCCACTAATGAGAACATCCCTGGACCTGTGGGAGTTACAGAATAAGAACTGACCTGCTGCCAGAAGACCACCCTGAGAAGGAAGACTGGACCTGCTTGCCTTCATCCCAGACTACCCAGAGTGAGACAAAGGGTTAGTTGGCTGATCTACTGCGTGAGCTACAGGGACACAACAAGCTTCAGAGGCCTCCCTGCATCTACACGGCTGCCTTGCAACAGGAGCTGCCTGACACCTGCTGCAGTGAGTCCTGATCATCAAGAGGTGCCCCCCCAGGTCCTGGACCCACTTATTGGAGTCAGAGTGCACTCCTTTCGGCACAATTGAAGGTTTCCTCAGAACTGACGCAAGACATCACAGTGCAGCACCACATAGCGCCTGACCGGTGGCTTCACCAGTACCGACGCAGCATAGTTCAGACTGACACAGGACCTCGCATCTCAACATCAAGGACACTAAGGTGCAACTCCCAGCAGGCCAAACTCAGTCCTGTATCTGGCACATGTTCCATTGTGCACATTCTGAACTGATTTTGTCCCATTCAAGCGTGATCAGTTAGCACTATCCGCTTCCTGGTACTATTTTCACTTAAAATTTTAAAATGCAATATCTCTGGTTCTTCTGCTGAATTTTTGTCATTCTGGTATCATTTTATTTATTAAAGATCACTTTATTTTTCTCAATTGTTGAGTTTTTACTTTATTACTGTTTGTGTGCTGCATAAATACTTTACACATTGACTCTTAGGGGTGGATTAAGATCGCGGATTTTCCGCATCCTCCGGGCCGGCGGAAGCCACCGTCGGCCCGGAGGATGCGGAAAATCCGCTGCTGACCCACCAAAGACCCACCGCCACATTAGGATGGCTGGTGGGTCTTGGTTTCAGTCTGCCGCTTTTCCGCCGCGGTCGGCTTACAACCGCGGCGGAAAAGCTCTAATATGGTGGCGGTGTCTCTCAGACACCGCCAGACATATTAGGATGGCTTCCTAGACATGCGTTTCCACGGCGGGTTCTCCGACGTTCATCTAGATACGTATCTTCACTTCGGGGGCCCGTTGCGGGCCCCCTGGGCGAAGGGGGGTGGGGGGTAGGGGGTGCACATGGGGGGTACCTATGGTACCCCCCTGCATTTACATGCAGAAAGCGGCAGGCACCGCGCGGTGCCTGCCGCTTTGTGCATGTAAATGCAATGCATGCGTTTTTAACATTGCGGCGGGTGCAGCTTGAAGCCTCACCCGCCGCAATGTTAAAAATAGAGGATTGCACAGGAGGGAACACCGCAGCACATGCGGACGTTCCCTCCTACTCAGGGCTCACGGATGGACGCAAGTCCGTCCGCGATCGTAATGTGCCCCTTAGTGCTGGCTGCTTTGTGCCAGGCTACCAGAGGGTAAACCACAGATTTATTTCATGACTTTAGTGGTTCACCCTAACAAGAATTGTGATTATTATTTAAGGTGGGTTTTTATCACCCTCAAATAATACCCCAATTTCTCACATTGCAATTCAGGTGGAGAATCTCACTGGTGATGTTCTCATCTCCAATAGTGTAACTCTTTTACAAAATGGCTTGCTCAAATAATCTAGTTCATCTATTGATTCAATGTAATGTGTAATCAATTAGGTTAAAACCCTGGTGCATCTAATCAAACTTTCTGCTCCTACCTATGGGTTCTGTGTGGACATATCTATATATCTTAATGCACATTGGCAGCTTCTAAATGTTTAGATCTAGAGACTGATTTAAAAAAAAAAATTTTTTTTATTAATAACAAAACTAAAAAACTGACCCAGCTTTTACCAACAATACACATTCCATGCTTCCATTTTTACATTGTGCTTGGACAATCTGAAGACAGAGTCCACACACATTACTGTCCCCCTCCACTACTCCAAAATGTCTGCTGTAGTGTCTGGGTGTCTGAGGAGTTTGCTCCATTGTTCATCTCGTGAAATCTAAAAGTGATCTATCCAGGGGCTAGGCCCAACCATGGCCCTCTCTCAAATGTAGAAACGAGTACCAACAGGGTTTCTGACAATTTGGGTAGAGCTGTGTAGGGCCAGAAATCGGTATACACTAACATTTGTTGATCTACTCGAAAATAAGCTTTATTCTATGTCAGAATGAAAATCATAAAAGCATACAATGTAAAACAGAAAATATACAGTCTTCAAGTTAAAACCCGATAAAACTGTTAGAAACAAGTGCAGTTCAGATAAAACAGGCAGTGTTCTGTTCCTACTATAACAACTTTCTCGAGTGATATCAGCCCAAAAAATCATGCCAAAACGACACAGGAACACAAATGTGAAAGCAATTCTAAATATAAAAATGCTGATCAACATTGCATAAAATTTAAAGGGCTTTAACAGTGGCTTAAATAATCGGTTCCTCAAATCTGAATAATATTTACAGAAAAACACAATGCGCATAGTATTCTGCTTGGATAAGTTATCACAGGGGTAATGCACTGTCATGTGATCCATTCCCTAACAAATGGTGTCAACCCCAGACTGTTAATTTCTCTATTCTCTAAATTGTTTTCCTCAAAAAATAATCAATCCAACATCAGTATTGTCCTATTCACCCTCTAGCATATCATCAACTTTTCAGGTGCATTCATCTCAAGTTATCAAGACACCCTATACTCGTCATTAATGTTTATTTCTCTACACAAGCATTCCTAACATCTCTTCTTCACCAAAATCCCTCTTTGGACCTTTCTAACCCTGCAGAAAACAGAAGTCCTTTGTTTCTATCAGGTGGGTCTTACATTTAAACAACTTTACTTTGTGGGGGTTTTTCTGCAACTTTCACAGACTTCCTAGAGACCATTGATTGCACAACTCCTGTTAATGACAGATTGCAACAAAACATCTGTACAGACTAGCTACTGTTTGCCCATCATGGATTCAGTAACACGATGTATCATCGTTTACCATGTTTCTGAATAAGGTCCTTTATGCGACTGTATTGTGAGATGTACAACTTTCTCACCTATACAGTCCATAAGGAGGACCCTGCTGGACTCCAGAGGAAGACTCAAAATACCATAGCATTTGTGGCCTGGATTGTACAGGGATTCTAGACTGCCCGTAATCACTTCGCACATGATTTCTACCAAGCTTTAATGCGCTGCAGACATCTAATCGAGGTACCTATTGTCACGTTGTAAGGATTAGGTACTCTCTTTTGAATGAGTTGAAGGGGGACCAAATTTTACAGCGAGGCTCTAAATCAGGTCCGTCAGCTCGATATGACTTACTCTCAGAGGAAAAAAAATATTCATTTAAATTTGTTTGCCAACTTAGATTCCACACATATAGGGTACCATCAAGTATTTGTTATACAAATACCCAAAATATAGCAATAAACTCAAAACTTAGTACAGCCCAGAAATTGTATTTATTATTAAATCGATTAATTGTAGTTGATTAGAGTTTATTAAATGGAAAATAGTCTCTAAACATCGTTCGTTCGATAATAACTGAAACAAAATAGCTTTTTATCATGGCTTATTATGAAATAGCGCACAGTCTATGTCACTTACAGTGAACTCGTAGCCACTCTGCTCTTCACCTTCCCTTACATTTCTCAGTTGTAAATTATTTCAGTAGAAACCTAACACACAATCTCTTTTTTTTATCTCAAAATATTTTTTATTGAAATTAAAATTGACATATACAGACCGTTTGTCACAATTCTTGACTGCTTAGACCAAAATATAATGTCTGGCTTGTGGTGGAGCACGAGAGAGAAAGAAAAGATAGAGAGAGAAAAAGGGGGGGGGTTTATCGTTCCAGGTAGGCATCCAGGGGCGCCCACATGTCCCCTCTGGCCGTGTGATTCGCCGGGTGGTGGTTGGCGTTAATGTTGTCGGCCCCTCGTAGAAATGTTACCCAGTTGAACCAACGTTTGAACGTGGCTTTACTCGTGTTTTTCCAGTTACCTAGAATTGTTTTGGCGGCTGCGGTTAGCAAGACGTCTACTAGTTCACGGTTCTCTTTGGAGTCGAGCTCTGTGGCCAGGAAGGCCATGGTTATGCCTGGTAGGCCGCGTTGTATGTGGCAGCCTGTAAGCGTGTCTATGAGTTGGTAAACTTTGCGCCAGAAAACCTTGAACTTGGGGCATTCGTATAGGAGGTGAGCAAGGTCCCCCCTTGCTTTGTGGTAGTTCCAGCAGGTGCCGCTCTCGCTGGCTCCTACTGTTTCTAGCTTGACTGGGGTCCAGTGTAGTCTGTGTAGTAGCCAGTATTTTGTTTGGGCTAATTGTGGGGTTATCTTGTTCTTGGATGCTGAGATCCAAAGTCTGGCCCTTTCATCTTCGTTTAGTGGTCTCTGTAACTCCCCTTCCCAGAATGCTAGTGTTTTGTTGTTTAGTGTCGTGGTGCGGGGGGTAATGAGTTTGTAAATGTGAGCAGTTTGGTGGCGTGTCGTGTTTAGGTTTTGTGAGTACTGTATGATGGATGGTTTGTGTTTCGAGAGGTTAGCTTTGGTGATGGCTGCCTTGATCCTGAGGAATTCATAGAACTCCTTGTTTGGTAGTTTGTGCGTGCGCTGTAGTGCTTCGAATGTGAGCGGGTTGCTGTCTAGTTCAAGCTGGGCCGGCGTCGTGATGCTTCTGCTGTACCACTCTGTGTTCTCTAATGTCCCCCTTTGTATGTCACCTTGGAGTTGTACCATATTGATTCCCAGTTGGACCCTTTGATGCTGACCTCCAGTTCTCTGTCTACTCTGAGTAGTGCCGTCTTTGTGTTCCTGATGATTGCATTCTTTGCTTCTGGGTGTCTGTTGGCCGTCAGCGCCATGATTGGGTCGGCCCCCCCCAGGATGCATCTTTCCAGGTCGAGCCAGACCGGTATGTACTCTGGTGTGGGGGAGATCCAGTGTATGCCCTGTTTTGCTAGGCAAGCCATTTGGAAGGCCTTGTAGGTCGTAAGGTTTAGCCCACCTTGGTACTTTTTTAGTCTAAGTTTTGATAGGCTGATTCTGGCCTTCTTGCCACCCCAGAGGAATGAGTTGATTGCTTTATCTATTTTTTTGTGAAAGTCCGTAGTTAAGGTTAGTGGTAGCATGCTCAGCAGATAGTTTAGCATAGTCGTCAGTACCTGCAATTTCAAACTACTGATAAAAGCGCATTTGAGGATGGGGAAGTCAGTAAACCTACATACACGATTTCTCAGTGAGCTGTCTTGAAATTCATCGAATTTGCATCAGTAATTATTTAAAATGCTATTTTTCGTAAGTTATTGTTCAGAAGCTATAAGATGCCAATTAATGTTGTCCTAAGCAGATAGTACTTGCTCTCCTCATTGATAAAACTGTCTTCCAAGTTCAGCAAACCACTTCACACAGAGCCAAGCATCTCTGCCGTAGCAGGGACCACTTTAGCTGTTTTATGTTCCACACACAGTGATTGCTTCAGGAGTTCACCTCATTATTGTATTCCCCACTGCATTGTGACTCCCAGTACCAATTACAAAACTGACACTTAAAGCAGAATGAAAAACAACAATTCTCTACAATGCAGAATGGAACACAGCATTGAATCTTTTTTGTACCTGAGCTCAACACCACTGGTCACGACTAGACTAGCAATGGAGGTTTTTAAGACACCCCCACCCCGCATTCTGGTGAAAAGGGGCATAGATGTGAAATGAAAAGGCCTCAGCATATTTTGTTCGGTCCACATGAAATCATATTATAAATATTAACATTTCTGTATTTCATGCTTTCAGATTTCCTCACAAATGGATATGATTGCTTAGTTCAACGATAAGAAATGTTGCTTCCTCGTGGGAGATACGACTACGGCAGGACAATGCAGGGATGCTATGAATAATGCAGCAATAGACTGGGCATTGTGTGGCTTGAGCTTGAAGATTAAAGATATTACTGTTTCCAGAGGATGGTGACTGATAGGCACCAGGCAAACAAGAAGTAAGAGTTTACCCAAGAGCTTCCAGACAAAAGAAGATCTGACAGGTTTTCTTCGATCTGCACAGAGAAAAACATGTAATACGCACAGAAATTGACGTTTTGACAGAGAAATAAGCCATAAGCAGAAAATAAATGTTTAAATGAAAAGAAATTAATTCATGTAAATCTGCAGCAAACCTATTGGAAAATATGAATAGTTTCATCTGCCTGTTTGTAACTTTTATGAATGAGACCATGCTGTGGTGTGGGTCAAAAAGTAGGTGCAACCTAGTATTTTAGTAATGGGTAGTTGATTATGAGTAGGGTTGTATAGAGATGTCTCAAATTCTGCAAAAGATATGATTTGCAAGACAAAAATTGTGCAAACCCTACTTTTATTTAGATTTCTATGCAACAAAAAAATGAAATATTTTTATAGAAAAAAGTCTCAACATTGAAATTTTTAGTGAGCAATTTTGCCTGCAGCAGAGGTTTGACTTGTGCGACAGACACTTATTTCTTTCGTCAGCGGAACTTTGGTTTCACACACCTCCATCCCATTAGTGGACAGTATACAATACCACAGTAACGACCTTACTCCGTACTGACATTTATATCGACCAAACCGAATTTTGCCTTCTTTTGTATGTGGTACAAAAGGGGGTGGTGATGGACGGAGCATCTGAACCAATCAAACACTCACACCCAGTCAACAGATCTGGGTTTAATCCATCACCGTTCTTTAGCCCACTCTGCCACCCCAGTTCAGACATGGCCATATGCAAATCAGTCTGACCTTGTGCCTCATGGGAACAGTCCAGCCCGAACTGCCAAGCCATGCCTTCCCTGGACCGGAAACAAGCTTCCGAGACCGGTTTCTGGCATTTCAGCCTTCTTCAGCCCGGCTTGCTTGAATCCAGTGGCAAAGTGAGCAAGTGCCACTGGATTCAAGCAAGCCGGGCTGAAGACGGCTGAAATGCCAGAAAACGGTCCTCGGAAGCTTGTTTCCAGTCCAGGGAAGGCATGGCTTGGCAGTTCGGGCTGGACTGTTCCCATGAGGCACAAGGTCAGACTGATTTGCATATGGCCATGTCTGAACTGGGGTGGCAGAGTGGGCTAAAGAACGGTGATGGATTAAACCCAGATCTGTTGACTGGGTGTGAGTGTTTGATTGGTTCAGATGCTCCGTCCATCACCACCCCCTTTTGTACCACTTTGTTCGCCATAAGTTGGCAGGGTATGCTCAGACGTGAGTCCCTTGCTCACTTTGCCACTGGATTCAAGCAAGCCGGACTGAAGATGGCTGAAATGCCAGAAACCGGTCCTCGGAAGCTTGTTTCCGGTCCAGGGAAGGCATGGCTTGGCAGTTCGGGCTGGACTGTTCCCATGAGGCACAGGGTCAGACTGATTTGCATATGGCCATGTCTGAACGGGGGTGGCAGAGTGGGCTAAAGAACGGTGATGGATTAAACCCAGATCTGTTGACTGGGTGTGAGTGTTTGATTGGTTCAGATGCTCCGTCCATCACCACCCCCTTTTGTACTTCTTTTGTATGTGAACTTAAATTTCTATAGCGCTTCATAATATACTTCCGTCACTTCTAAGAACTCTAAATATCAAGTGTAACAGCACTGAATTCAGCAGCCTTCGATAGATGGAAACCTGAAGTAACCTCACAGCATTTGAGCTTGTAACCTGCTGATCATCACATACCTCAGTGGTGCGCTTTCATGACACTAAACTCTTCTTTTCGGTTCTTATGTGTTAAAAATGGAGTCTCTAGTTGGCAGAGGTATGCACCCTGTCCAAGTAGGGACCACCACTCCAGTCAAGGTAAATCATATACATATCCTAAATTAACCTGTGCTCCCCCTCTGGTAGCTTGACACAGAGAAGTCAGGCTTAACTTAAAAGGCAACGTGTATTTGTGCAACACTTAAAACATTAAAATAGTGAAAAACACTAAACATTAATACTCCACACCAAGTTAGAAAAATAGAGCTTAATTTAGTGAACAAAATAAGACCAAGACAACAAAAATCCAATAAGTAAAATTGGAGTCTGCGCTGGACTGGATCAAATCTGAGAAGTCAAGCCGACCGTGATGGACTGTGGGTCAGATACAGAAGCCATGCAGGCCCCGCTGAAAACAGTACCTTTCCGGAGGATGTGCCAATGTCGAGGAGCAATTGTGGCAGTTCATAGTCACACATTCAGGTCCCAGAGCGTCATAAAACATGTTTACGATGAAGGCACTTCATCATCACCAAGCTTGGCAGTCAGTTGCTGCGTCGTTGTCAAACTCCTTACTTTCAAAACACTGAGTCATTGTGGAACCATGCTGTCACCAAGCCTGGCAGTCAGTTGCTGCGTCGTTGTCAAACTCTCCTTACTTTGAAAACACTGAGTCATTGTGGAGCCATGCTGTCAGGTCCCGCGTCGTCTTCAGACCTATTCTGATGAAGGGTGCTGCGTTTTTGTCGAGACCCACTGTCGACACTGTGGAGTCTCTGAAGCAGTCATGCACTGGCAAAGGTGAATGCATTCGTTCTGACTGGCGCAAAGCAAGCGATGCATGGATTTTGGCAGAAAACAATTGCAGAACCCCTCTTGAAGGCCTAGAGCCGGATTGGCACCTCTTCCCAGGGCAGGATTCACGGTTGGCAGAATCCAGTAGCAGAAGCTGAGTTTAATTAAGTCTTTGATGTCCTGGAGACTTCAGAACAGGATGCAAGCCAACTAGATCTTGTAGTCGCTTGATTCTGGGGATGTAGAGAGTCAAGTCCAGTCCTTCTCCCCACCAGGCAAGGGGTCAGCAGGCAGCAGGGCAGGCACAGCAGGGCAGTAGTCCAGCAAATACAGCAGAGTCCAGCAGAGTGACAGTCCTTTCAGCAGCACAGCAGTCCTTTTTCCTGGCAGAGTTTCCTATGGTCCAGAGTGTAGTGAGTTGGTGGTGTCAGGCACCCAGTATGTATACCCGGTTGTACCTTTGAAGTGGGGGAGACCTCAAAAAGGCCTTAGAACACAAGGTCCCTGCCCTTCCTCGAGACTGACTACAGGGGGAGGTATGTTGCTCTTTTTGTGGGGACAGGCACAGCCCTATTCAGGTGCAAGTGTCAACTCCTCCCTCAAACCTAGCCCAGGAAGACCCATCAGCCTGGTAATAGGCAATCAGGATATTAATGTCACACCTCAGCTTCCTTTGTGTGTGACTGTCTAGAGGGAATGCACAAAGCCCTGCTGTCACCCTCCCCAGGTGTGTATTTAGAGACAAGCAGAGGCATTTTCAGACTTACAATTTAAAATCCGACTTCAACATGAGTTTCGATTTTAAATTCTGAGTCCAGAGATACCAAACTTGAAATTTAACCTTGTCCCAATTGGAAATGACACTTACAAGTTGGAACAATGTAATCCCAATGTTAACCTATAGCCAAGATAAGCCTTGCAGTAGTGAGAAATTAATGTAAGAGTTTTTCACTACCATGACATGTAAAACTTAAAAGTACATATCCTACTTTTTAAATACACTGCACCCTGCCCTTGGGTCTGGCTAGGGCCTACCTTTGGGGTGATTTTTATGTATTAAAAGGAACGTTTGGTACGGGCAAGTGGGTAACTTGCCAGGTCGACATGGCAGTTTAAAACTGCACACACGGGCTCTGTAATGGTAGGCCTGAGACATGTATAAAGCGCTACTGAAGTGGTGGTACAATCAGTGCTGCAGGCTTGTGAGTAATTTTCAACTTACTGGCCCTGGGTACCTGTAGAGCACTTTTCTAGTGACTTATAAAATATGCCAATTGTGGATAAGCCAATGATTCCATGTTTTACGGACAGAACACCTGCACCTTAGCACAAGTCAGCAATGGTAAAGTCCAGCATCCTAAAGCCAGCAAAACAGGAGGTCAGAAAGCAAAAAGTCTGTGGAAACCACACCAAGGATGTCAAGTCCAACATTTTGAATTAACAATTCTTTCCTCCTAAATCCACCTGGAAGTTCTGAGTTTGCTGAGATTACTCACTGACACCCCAATATCATACCCACTAGTTCTAGGCCCATACCATTTGGGAACATGCCCTCCTTTCAGCATATTTATGGTCTTGACTTCCCAACAAAATTACTAGTGGGGCGCAAGTCTTTACATCACAAGACTTTACCATGCAATTGATCAGTTGGTGGCAGTGTTTCTTTTAGGGCTTAGGGATAGTTTTAGTATTTACGATTGGTGTGGGCTTGGGTTCCTGGGTTTTGGGGCTCAGGGCATGTGTTTGCTTCATCCATAATGTAGTTGGCATGGTTTGGGTGTGATTTGGTGTTATTTATGTGTTTTTGCCTGAATTTGGCTTGTTTTTGAGTGGGAGTGGGTGGGTTGTGTTTGGGGTGAAAGTTGTACCTGTTCCAGTGATGGGATTGTGATGTGGCAGTTGAAGATAGTTGGTGATAAGTGGGATTGGTGTCCCTGTAAGTTTGAAGAGGATCGATCAAGTTGAAGTGGTCCCGATTTTCATGTTGTCAACATTATGTGTTTGGGTAGTTCTGGTTGTTCCTTTTTGAAGTGGCTTCTGTCCCTGATAGCTGGGAATGTCTAGTTTGTGTGTCTGAAATTTGGAGAAAATCGATCCACAGAGAAGGGTTAATTCATTAACGATTGCTGTTAACATGATTTTCCAAAACTGTGACTGCAAAACAATAATCCTGTTTTGCTTTCAATAAATATTCCAGGACTTACATGGTTGAACATCTCTTTTTACAGAACATAGAGCACTTTGGAGCAGGATGGACAATCAGTAAAGAGAGTGCTGCATACAGGTAAGTTTACAGGTAAGTTTACGTTACATTCCATAACAAAGTCAGTACATTTACAGCAAAGCAAGAGAAATGCTATTATGCATAGTGAAAGTGCTTGTGCTAGTTGTTTACGTGGTAAGTGTACTTATAATGTTAATGGATATACAAGCATGGTAATGATATACTAAGTAGAATATGCAATGTAAAGACATGCATGTTAAAACCACGCTTGGTAAAGTCATACAACCTCGTCAATGCACCACCAGCATAGGCCGGTTGTTTCTATAAAGCTTCTGTAGCCCACAAAATGATTATCATGTGATGATTTTTGCCTGTGGGTCTAGAAAATCTTGGCTACTTTATGTGAACAGTATGAAGATGTATGATGGTGTGAGGTGAAGAGAGTGCTCTTGACTTGGAAACACTTTTCCATATATA
The DNA here is from genome assembly GCF_964261635.1 of Lissotriton helveticus. NCBI lineage: Eukaryota > Metazoa > Chordata > Amphibia > Caudata > Salamandridae > Lissotriton > Lissotriton helveticus. The sequence continues at coordinate 498,857,776 of NC_136063.1, forward strand.
TGGGTATGGTGCTGGTTTGTGTACATGAGGGTGTCATTTGGAGTAAGGACACAAATGCCCACAGAGACAAACTGACAAGTACTCCCAATGTCCTCATAGTCTGAGTTCCTACCCAAATGGCTAGCGATATGCTACAAAGACATCCAGGGGAAGAGTGAAGAAAGAAGGAACAAAATGGAAACTGTTACACTGCAGCTCAGAATTCTTCGAGAGAATTCAACGGTTCTTCAAACTAGAAGTGAAAAGTACCAAAATAAGGAGGGAAAAGAAAGAACAAAACAATGCATAGGAAAAAAAATGTTGTTTGTTTTATAAAACAGGGTGCAACAGGCAGTGCAAAGTTCTAACCTGGCTGCCCTTAGCTGCCAGTATACACAAGGGCTCACAAGGTACATGAACAGTGCATAGTACAACTATTGGGTCTGGGACAGTCGAGGGGGGATGGGTGAACTGAGGACATAGGAATAGTTTTACCTTAAACTGGTGTTACAAATTGGAAAAAGAATTAATAAACTAAAGTTTATGACGGAGCCATGAATCCTACTATTTTCATGTAGGACACTCCTTAATATTTCTCAAGGGTCATTTAATTCAAGTTGGATGAAGCTAGTATTGATAAGACTTAACCCCTTCAGTGCTCATGACGGCCCCCCGGCCATCATGAGTCACAGTGGGCGTGTGCACACGACGGCCGGGGGCCGTCCGAACCACGCTCAAGAATGGAAAGTCCAGCACCGTGGCAGAATTTGCGCCGCAGCCAAGGTGTTAAAGGTATTTGAGGGCCTCATTTCGATGCTGGTTGGACCAACCATCTGACCACCACAGCTGCATTCCAATTTCAACCGCAAAGGCCGGGAAAGTTCCCCCTGTCGCATTACAATGCAACCGCTGCTTCTGCATCGCTGCACATACCTCCAAATATGTAGCTGCAACTGCGAGCAAAAACACAGGAAACATGTGATATGTACACACGTGCATGAAATATGTGGGGATATGACTTGTGCACCATGTACCTCATTTTTGGAGTGTGGCGATCTATTTGCAGTCCAGTCGATGGGGATACCTGCCACCTAAGGACTTACCTGCATTCCCATGACCACAGGGTTGTAGTCTCTGCTGTTCAGCCGCAGTGTAGGGGGGACCTGGAGTAAGTGATACACGCTGGAGACAGCCAAGGAGAAGCTGATGTGGGTGAGTATGCACCCCAAATCCATCCTTTCCAACGACTCGAGGCAGGCAGTCGGACCACCATGGTCCGGTCATAGGAAACCTACATCGTAATCCGGACGGCAGTGGGAATCCCTGTACTGCCCTGTGGATGCTGTTTTTCTCCAACCATCATCTCAGCAGTCAGAGAAAGGCTGTCGGAGTCGGCAGTCTTTCAGGGGTCAGTCAGAGTACAGGATGCATGCATCGCAATCCGGAGGTTGGACCAACCTCTTCCAACGAGATTGCAGAGGTCGGATCACCTCCGACAGGACCGTGGAAGCAGGTCTGACTGGCATCGTAATCAGGCCTTGAGAAAGGAAGTGCCCTGTTCAGGATCACAGAACATTCTCTATCCTGTCAAGTTGTTGGTAATGTAATAGGATACCTGGCATATATACTGCATTCATCTACCGTAATTCAGTGGTGATGTCCTCTCAATTACAAATCCCAAACTGGGTACTCCTAGCAAAAATAGAATACTAGCATAAAAGACACAAATAGGTGGTATAGTCACAAAGAACACGGTTATGCAGTGGGAGTCGAGAAAAGCAGGATGTAAAGAGCACAGGGGGAGGAGTTCAGACAACAGGAGGTGATCACAGGAATGGGAACCGCTACCAAGAAATCTGACTAAAGAGCATCAGATCCAGTACAATTTATATTTATCAAGCAGTCAACAAAGAAAGCCTTAGAGTGAAATGCCAGCCATTACTGTCTTGCTTACTTTAAACTAATATGCATACTTTGCTTCAAATCAAGGCCTAGGTTCCACTCTAGATACTTTTCACTTTATAATTTGCCAAGGAGGTGGAATACGGAGATGGCATCTTTAGTATTGTTTTCCCCCTAACCTTTTGCCTTCAACCCTCCTGTTTTTGGTGACTCCAATTTTAATGGCCTTAGAACTCTGTACACTTTACCACAGCTAACCAGTGCTAAAGCTCTTCTTGTGTTCGCTCCCTAAAACACAGCAGAGTTGGCTTGTACCCAATTGGCATATTTAATTTACTTGTAATTACCTAGTAAAGCAGCGCAACCTGTGCCCAGGGCCTGCAAATTAAATGCTAAGAATGGGCCTGCACCACTGATTCGCCATTGCAGCCTGTGTGTGTGGTTTTAATCTGCCATTTCGAACTGGCAAAGTAAACCTTTTGTCAGGCCCAAACCTTCTTTTTTAATACATATCAGTCACTCCTAGGGTAGACTCTAAATATGTTCTTTTAAGTTTTACATGTCCTGGATGCAAAAAACTCCAAAATTCATATTTCACTATTGTGAGGCCCCCTTCTCCCATAGGATGCCATTGGGTTATCTTAATACATCTAATAAGTGCTGACTTTCAATTGGTAGGAGGTAGGAATGTCACATTTGGTGTCTAAAATATACATTTATATTCAAAATATTGGCAGTTCTTTGTCAATTGTCCAGTGCTATTCAGTCAGTTCTAGGACTTTGTCATATCTCAATTCCCCTTCCTTATTTGTTGGAAATTATATCAATGAACATATTAAAAATAAACATCTGTCAGCAAAGCCAACAACACACTTCTGTTGGCAAAAGGTATTCGTGAAGGGAATTTGATCCCCAACAAATGTATATCTGAGCTAAGGTACAATTAAGTGACAATTTTATGACAGGCATAATACTGCCCCAAGTGTCATAGCAAGGCACAGTTTTTTCTTAGGTATAATTCATGATTGTCATGGAATGCGTGCCAAGCCACCAGACTCCTCAAACATTGTGACATGATCCATGAACATGGGAGGAAACTGGACACTGAGTCACAACTGTGTACTTGCGGAAGATCCGCTCACCTGCCAGAAATGCGAATCCACAGCTGTCATCTCTGTCCATTAGAGACAGCATTGATCCAAACAAGCATTAACAAAGCCAATAGGTCATATGTGAAAGTGTGGTTTTATTAACTGGTGATTTTATAAGTGGTATTCTGAATGGGCAAGTGGATGAATGTAAGAATGTGTCCATGTATGGATAAATAGATGCCCTTGTGCCAGCGTACGTGTCCAAGCATATGGATGAGTAGTGACTGATTGTATGGGTTGATGCATTTATTTATCCGTCCCTTGACTTATTGTTTTATTCGGCCATGCACGATACCATACACATACCTATGCGCATGCACAAAATATCACACAAACACACTCCCCATTCCACAAAAAAGAGGATATCAGTGTCTTTATATACTTTCAGTTATAGGCCAGGCGCATTAGTATTGCAATTGCTTTCCAATGATTATGTTGTATACATGTATTATGAATTTGCTGAAGATGTAAAACCTTTGATTGCATGATAAACAAGAGTTAGCCAAAAAAAATCAAATAAAAATAAGCAAAACTGTTACCTTAAAAAAAAAGAGGTCAAAATACATTGCATGTTTTGAGCTGTTCAACACACAAAGCATCAATACGGATTTAAAGGGGTTTGGTTTTGCAAACAAGAGAGGACAATGCTGCAGTTTGATACAAACGAATGCAGTCTGGGTTTCTACCTTGAAAGTTGACATTTCTGGCATTCTCAAAACAAACCGAAATATATATTATATTCAAGCAGTTTGTGTTTCTTCTCTGCACATGTCACGATCAGAAATATATTGCTAAAGTCCCTGCGGTGTACACGATGTTCTGCTCATGTGTTTAATATTCTATAAAAACAGTGCTTCCCTTTGGCACATAACAGGATTAGCCATACCACAGGAGCACAGTACTATTAATGTTTAATTTACAGGTCACACAGCTGCTTTGATACAGTGAGCTGGGTGCAAAAGACCTGCTCAAGAGAACTGCTAACACCAGCCTCACACCTTGATTAGATATCCCGGTAAACTAATTACCTAATCAATAAATGGATTGACTGAAAATCAATGGCAGCTCTGATATGCATGACCGGCCTTAAACCTACTGCAACATAACTGTCTGAATTTACAAGTGAGCTATATCTTTTAAGTTCATTAAGACACACTCGTGAAACTATTAAATGTCTGACTGCTAATAGTTTTTGTATTTTTATCTCCACGGCTGCGATTTTTTCTGGCGTTGCTTAGAACAACTATGGTTAATGGTCTGGCGATTATTATATATAAAGTAAAGGGTTCACTTTATAAATATATACATTGTAAAGTTCTCCATTTAGTAGAAAAGAGAAAAGGAGAGGGATAAAAGAGAGAGAACGCGGAAAGCCAGAGGAGAGAGAGAAGTGTGAGAGTGAGTAAGCGATGGGGAAAGATGGGGAAGCCGATGTGGGAATGGGGTCTGGGTGAGAGGTTATGGGACAAGGTGAAGTGGAGAGGAGAAGCACGAGAAAGCCGTGACAGGAGGATGAAAGTAAGAAAAATATGATAGGAAGCGGGAGAAGGGGAAGGAAACGGCGAGGGAGAAAGAAAAGGAATCGGTCAGCGTTTGTAAATCAAATCTAAAACTCAGGCAGGCTCTCATCTTGTATAGCTCACCCCACCTTCAGAAGCCTCTTCGCCTGACGAGATCTCGAATGTAATATTTTATTAATAAATAAGAAGTTACTTGCATCCCAGTTGCCTCCCTTGGTGTCAGAACCCTGAACGCCTGAACCTTTTGCCTTTTATACACCTAGAACTTGCCTCCTCGTGGGCCAGATGTTCGAAGTCCCACCTCAGCCTTTCCATGCTGGAGTTGAATGGTAAGCACCTTCTACCTGAATATTGTACACTAATCGCAATAGTAAGGCCTGCCACGGGTCAGGAATCATACGTTGTACATATGGACTTTAATTTCACACAAAAGACACACTACTAGGTTTACAACAGACACCTATGTCATCTCACGATAGCTGTCACGTGTCTGCAATGGAGCTAACTTCTTAAAGTTCGCTGTATGTTATGTGCATGTGACCTAATTCCGTTAATTTACCTGCAATTGCTTTGACAAAAATGTTGATTACGATGAGGACTACCGACTTCACCTCGTCAGGTTGCACAGGCAGTGCTGGCAAGGGATATAAAAGCCAATAGGTTTGTCTTTAATCAGATAAAGCCTGTAAATGAAAGCATGCACAACTGCTGGCAGCTTTTTGGTTCTTCTCTTACAACCATCCTTCTTGTGTGCCTTCTGGATCTGCACCCTGTTTTTCATCTCTCAAGCTTGTTATGCTTCAAGACAATAGCACAATAGATTACGGAATGAAGAAACAGCAGCAATGCAAGTTGCATTACAGACTCCAGAAAAAGTTCAGGAGGGCAGCACTGATGTGTAGGAGGTGAGTCACTGGGCTGAGGCTATTTGTGCAGACTGATCTTTGGTTGCATTTAGGATCTCTGCCTCTGAAGAATGTGGTAACAAGATGATCATTCATGGGATGTGTGATAAAAGGGTATTTGAGTACCCGGAGTGTGCAAGAGTTAGCTATAGGGGAATGCTCTGGAGCACTTGGTTGGGATAAGTAGTTTGCTCTTCATGGCTAGGTGTGTTAAGTGGGTACTGATTGTGGATTAGCAGTGCAGTCCCTGTGAGGGGAGTGCCTATGGGAGAGAGATGAAGAGTGTGGTTTGTAGACCTTGTAGCACCTCATTGAGGTGATTCAGCCTCACTTTGATGTCAAGCAGTTCATTTCAGAGGAGAGGTAAGGGGATGGAGCTCTGGTCAATGGTAAATGTCTGCAATGATATAGAAGCAAAATAATCCCATGTGAATCATGCCTATGGGCATGGGCAGCTCCTCCACTGGGGCGGAGGAGCGTTGCCCCACTGCGTTCTCGCAGTGCGAGAAGCAGAAACATAAAATGGTAAAATACCATTATATGTTTCTGCTTTTCGTACTGCGAGAAAGCAGAAGGGTTTGGCTGGGGGTGGGTGGATCTGCTCTAGGGCAGGGGAGGAGTGGTGTGCCCACACCTGAGGGCGCTGACTGTTTGGTCGGTCCTCCGGGGCCTCCCAAATCAGTCATGCACACTCTGCCCTTTCTCCATGTAGGCTGCAATGCAGCCTACATGGAGAAAATTGCCTCCCCATAGGTGCCTCGCTGGGCGCCCTCCCAACCAATCACAACACAGCCATTGTAGCGTTGTGATTGACTTAGGGGAGGGAGACTGCCTGCTTCCTGTTCCTGCAGGACAGCAGCAGAGCAGGTCTGGAGCAGAGACAACTAGGGACCCGGGAAGGTAAGTTCATTTTTTTTCTCAAATTTAACACCCCCCAGAACGACCACCCTCCACCCGTGAGTCATGTCGGCCATGACTGCCTATCGGTGTGTGAGTCCTATGGTGGAGAGTCAGTTTGTGTGCTGTTTTTATACTCATCCAGGAGATTGGTCGACAAAGAGGTAGTGGTGTTTCCTGAGAGTGCGGTGGGTTTGATCCTTGTATTTTGATCTTTTGGTTAGAGTAAGAGTAGCCTTGTTTCAGGTTTTGGTCGAGACTACCAAGGCTTATGCTTGCATTACGCTCTTTGGTTTCTTTAGCTGAGGAGTATGTGGGCCCAGAAATGCACTCTGAAAAACTTGACTGCAAATTTCAGGAAATATTTCAGGCGTGAGCCTGTCCCCTGGAGTTGGCGCATCTTTGTTTATTTAATTAGTGGGGAGAGAGGCATGCCTGTGGCCCACCTCCCTGAGATAACTTTGCCACAGAGTAACCCATTTCCCAGGGCCTGCCGCAAAGGTACAGCGAGGCAGTTGAATGCCGCTGTGCCCATGTCTGGGTCATGCTGACCAATTCCCTTCCTGCCTGGACTATACCATTCCAGCCTGCAGGCTGCAGCTGAAAGAAGGCTGCAGCTGAAAGAAAATCTATCTGGGAGTAGGACTGTGTGGATGATGGCTCCTGTACCACACAGGAACTGAGAGCAGCAGATGGGTGTGGGGGTTTGGGGGCTCTACCAGAGCCCCTAATGTTGACACAGTTCTTCTTGGTGCCCTGTGTGGGACCTGGGCACACAAAAATGCCACAGTAGCGCATGGGAACAAGCAAAAGTAGTAAAGCAACTCATTCTTTATTCAATATACATGGGATGGAACACCTTATAATGACCTGTGTGGGCTATATTGACATATTCTTTTCCATGTGGTACCCCAAGGATGGACAGCAACATGAACAACGAGTGATTAAAGTGTTGTGGTGGCAGCAGGGACTGCAGCCGTACTACAGATGTATATATTATTTTATTGAGTGGATTACACATAAAAAAAGACAACACACTTACATAATACATCATATATCCAATAAAACAGTAAATTCCTGAATACATCAATAAAGTGCTAGTGCAATGAAGATAAAGTGCTAACAGTGGAGTCGAGGATAAAAGCCAACATCAGCAAAATATAAGAGGAACCACTGCCATTGTTGATTTTCGCTTACAAACGATTCATGAATACATCAGTAGAGTACTAGTGCGATAAGAATAAAGTGCTGCAATATCTCACCTGCGCTCCAATTAAATGTACACAAACAGAGTTAACTGGTAATCTACTATGGTCACTTGAGTAATGAAACACTAATGTAATATCACAATATATCAGTGAGATAATGAAACCATAAATCATTGGTCACAAATAAATCAAATCCATTTCTCAAGTCCAACAATATAAAATGTCCAAAATTTGTTGTTTCCAGTAGAATTCTTCTTTATTTTGACAACTTCAGTATATTTTCATAACACAGCTACGGTGTATTCGCAGAAAACAGCCTTTCATAACACAGCTAGTTATCTATATTGACCATACCTAGGTTTGGTTCTTTAGAGTAGTCTGGTAACCTCCCTTTTCTCACCTAGCTGCACCACTTACTACTCGTACCTTTTTGCCACTAATATCCCTGTAGATAGTGAGCGCCCTGATCTGCGTGGTTACCAGCCATCTAATTCTCAAGAATAAAGTGCTAACAGTCAAAAAAATGAATCGAGGGTAAAGTGCAAATATCCCCAAAATATAAGAAGAAGCGGCAACCATTGTTGATTATGTTGATAGCAGCATCTTACTTTACGTCAAATTTAAACCAAAACGCTAAAGTGCATCTCAGGAAGAAAAAGAGTTGATCCCCTCTAGAGATACAGCCTATCTAATGGGCTAGCTTTATGAACCTAGGGCATGTGAGTGTCAACAAACGTTTTAAAATACATTGTTGGAAAACCCTGACCAGGTTGCTACAAATCTACGAAGAGACCCTATACGTTTGGTGTAAGTTCCCTCCCAAATGTATGCCTTGGCCATCTTCTCTTGTCAATGCTGGATCGAAGGTGACTTATCAGACTTCCAATTCTGAGGAATTAGGAACCTAACCACTGCTTTAGCTATAGAGCAAACATATTGTTGATACTTTGACAAATGCTGGAACTCTATTATACACCCAAAAAGACCTAATTTAAAGGAAGGAATAATATGGAGTGCTAGTGCTAATGATTAAAAGATCCTTTGAAAGACATCAGACCAGAATCGCTGTAAACTAGAGCAATAAAAAAAAATGTGATTCCAAGACCCTAACTCTAGGCCCCTGCATCTGAAACAAAACGCTGAGGAAGTCAGGAACATCTTATTCAGTCTTTTCGGCATATAATAGGTTAGCCATCTTGACAAAAAGGCCGCTCTCAACGCTTTATGCCCTGATTCGCATAAAGACTGCCATTCTTTTTTGCTCACACTACACCCGGTTTCTTTTAATAGTTTAGAAAAAAATTATCAAGCACTTTCTGTTCCCTCAACTGCGCTAAACAGGAATACCAATTACCGACTCCACTTATGCCCTGAACATATAGTTGACTTAAGATCTTTTAAGCTGCATTATTGGGGACCACATAGTTTGATATTTGAATAAGGCTAAATGAAAGGGCTACAAACCTAGGGCCCAGCTGCTGGGACAACATCTCTCTGGTAAGCATGAGAGATATATTAAAAAATTCCCCAAGCATTCAAAACCCGCCTCTTTCCATAATTGCAAGGACCCTCAAGAAAGCTGGAAGCTGAAAGCCTGGCATTCACTGATTTTTTAATATAAGTGATATCTAGAAATTGTATGTAATTTGAAAAATACTTGTACGGGACAAGCTAAATCAGATATTGACTTATATCTCGATTTTTGGGGCTATTTTGGGGAACGAAGAAAGACGGGTTTTGGAGTTGCACTGTCATCCAACATAGTATTTAACATAAAATTTTCGAATTTAGATGTCAACATTGGGAGCTGAACCCAGAAATTCATTAATGCTGCCTGGTAATATAGCTCAAAATTAGGGAGGACGAGCCCCTCTGATTTGTATCTAATTGTAAAATTGCTAATGAAGCTCTAGGCTATATCTATGCCCAAGTAAAATTCCAAATTAATTTATGCAGCTCAATAAAATAAGATTTAGGAATTGTAATCAGGAGGTGAGTAAACAAAAATATACATAATGGTAAAATAGACATTTTAACCAGAGATACACCTCCCATTAAAGTTAAAGGAAGAAGAGACCATCTCTATAATAGCCTCTTAGCGCTTTCCATTGTACTTTCATAATTTAGCAGAAACAGTTGATCATAATGACTAGTCACACATAAGCCTAAATATCAAATAGGTTTGGACACAGTCTGTTGAGGAAGAAAAGGCAGCGATACCAAAGGAGCATTAAACCAAAGTACCTCAATCTTTGCTTGATTTAACCTATACCAACCTATTGGTGTAAAAGCTGCTACTTCATCAAATGCATTTAGGATACTAGATGGCTCTGCTGATAAGTAAAGAATGATATTATCCGCAAATAATTTAATCTTTGGCATGGCCGCTAATGGAGGAACTAGCTGAAGATTATCGCAAATTTTAATTGCCAAAGGCTCTATAAAAAGCTCAAATAAGAGAAGGGACAGTGGGCATTCCTGTCTAGTACCCTGCCGGATTTCAACTATACCTGCCGTTTCCATATTGATCAGAATTCTAGCCTCTGAGCCTTTATACAGCTATTTTATCATTTTAACCAAGTGCTCAGGGAGGCCAAACTTTGACAATATAAAAAACAGAGCCTGCCAGTCAACAAGGTCTAATGTTTTTTCTACATCAAGCCAGTAAAATTGCTGCCTTGATCCCGTTGACTGACTGGTAATCAATTGCTTGCATCAAGAAGTATGTGTTAGAGGCCAAACATCTGTGACGTATAAAACCTGTCTGATTCTGATGGAGCACCTGTAGTGCAGGCAGAGGCAGCCTTGCTGCCCAGATTTTCATGAAAATGTTATAACCTATGTTTAAAAGACTTATGGGAGTCACCCCATGCTACATACCTCATCACAGCCTGTGCAGCCTCTGTTTAATTCTTATTATTTATTTATAAAGTTTTATATAGCGCAAACTTTCCTTTCCCTTAACGCCACCCTGGCCATAAGAGCACTCACACATTCTAACATGTAGTACATCTGCCAAAGCATCTGCCAAAGCGGGCTAACAAACACACCAAGGGATGCTTGGTGGCGGATACCCCCGTTGGGGCGCACCTTGCTTCTCGATCCCTCACTCATGATTGCACCTTCTGGGGCCCCCAAAAATCTAAATTACTTGTTCCTAACTCTTCTATATAATGTCACACCTCACATAGCTAGAAGGCCCTACTGCAGCTTGTTTAGCCTGCCTGCAATGATTGACTTGACACGGCGGGCCTGAAGTGGTTGTAGGTGACTTGCTGTGTGTTCCCATGCTGGTTAACCTGATGTCTGTGCCAGTCTCTACGCTGCCGGCCACCAGGGTTGTAGGCACCACACTGTGTTCACTACTGATTGCCTTTAATAAAGGTTTTTGGAAATAAAAAAAATAATAATTTTGGGTCGATATGAGCCAGTAACAATAGGATCCTTGTCTTTCTTCAGAAAACTAACCACCACGGTCTCTTTGAAGGTTTTTGGATATTGGTTTGCATTTTCTAGATTGTAAAATGTAGAAAGAAAGGACAGAAGCAAGGGCTCAAAGGTATTAAAAACCTCAACTGGGATACCATCATTACCTGCGGCTTTTGCTTTAGCTATAGTTTTCAATACATCTAAACTTCAACTTGTCAAATAGGTTTATCAAGAGAGTCCTTCATGCTCCTTGCGATAGAGGGTATTTTTAAAGATTCAAAATAATGTATAAGTGAAGCTAGAGTGGTATCCTGTGTCTCCTCATAAATCATTTTGAAATACTGGGGAAAACTCACGGCAATTTCATCTTTTGAATCTACAACTATATCCGAAGCTGGATCTCTGATCTGAGTGACTGTATTTTGACTACTTTAGATTTTTGTAGCCCAGGCCAAATGGCGTCCTATATGGTGACTCTTTTCATATAGTTTTTGTTTATAGGCCTTGCTCCCCTTGATTGCCTGTAGATTGAAACATTGCCTGAGTTTATCTTTAGCTGCTGCTAGGTCTTGAAGGAAACCCACTTTTTGAGATGGGACCCAGCTTTCTTTAAGTTGGCACTAGATTTTGCGACCTCTTCCTGCTAAGAAAGTATTCCTGAGATCGTAGATTATTTGCTGCGGATATATATGCTATTACCTCTAAAGGCTGCTTTAAAAGGCCCCCCCACAGAAAATATAGAAGCAGAGTTCTCATTGACGTCAAAGAAATGCTTGATAAAAGACTGCATTGCAGCAATCCACTCCACATCTTCCAGAAGAGATTTATCAAAATACCACTGCTTGCTATTTCGCGACCATGTTGCATTCATCTGAATTCTAATGGATATAGCTGAATGACCAGAAAAGGAGTTGGAAATAATACCAGACTCCCCTCTGGATAACAGATTATCAATCAAAAAATAATCTATCCGAGAGGCGGTTTTAAACCTGGAGGAATAGCATGTATGATATGACTGCCCTGGTTGACTTTGACACCAAGGCTCAAATAAAGAAAAATATTGTTTCATAATGTTGATCAACTTAGTTGATTCAGTTTTAGTTGCGTTTTAGCTGGATTAGAAGTATCTAGATAGAGATCCTGAATAAAGTTCAAATCTCCCCCCGCCCAGATAATGGAGCCCTGAGAAACAGCCAATAAGTCATATATTTGGAGCAAAGCCAAAGTGTCCTCGAAAATAGGACCGTAATAGTGCAAGAGATCAAACACTTCACCTCTAAGCTGGATTTTGAAATAAATCCATCGGCCTTGAACATCGTGGCTAACTTTTAATACTTGGCAATTGCAGTTATTATCAAATATAATAGCCAGCCCACGAACAGGCTCTGGCAGGAGCTCCTGTGACACACCAGGATTTTTAATAGAGGATACTTGCGAAGGAGCATTAAATTCAGGAGTAGCTAACACTATCGAGCTGAAGCCAAAGCTCTGTTCTGAGTTGGAGCAATATAGTCTGTTTTCTCTTGCTCATTGCTAGCGACGCCCCCCTGCAAGTGTTGCCTGAATTACCTGGTGATAACCCCAAACTGGCCTCAGCGGGACCCTCCTTCCTGGCAATCTTAGTCCCAAAATTTTGAAATAGAGGAAAAGTTTTAACTTTTTGAGGAGCCGGGTCTCTTCATTTTTATCAAGTGCCATATTTGTCATCAGTAGACCAGAAGCTGGAGAAGGGGTTACATCCTCTGAGCCACTTGAAATTGAAAAAGAGGTATAAACTTTTTTCTGCATGATTCCGCCATGCTCAGCTTATGCAAGAGCAAACCACCATCTGCTCCCTTGCCCTCTTCTTCCAATGACTCGCCAGGATCGAAAGAAAAAACAGATGCGCCTGCCGACGTCTCCATCTGTTTAACACGCCAGCCGGCAACTCTACTTTGAGAGGCTTTCTTGCGTTCTTTAGGGGTACAGGAGGAGTCGGTGAAGCAATTTTAGTGTGAAGTTGTCGCATGACAGTAGGGCGCATAAGATGTTGATGAATAGAAAAATAATGTCTGTCACTGAATATAAGCGCCGGCTACTCACAAGGCCCTATGTAGACAAGAAGCCTACCTTACAGATCGCCTTACCGCTCCTTCTTCCTACCCCAGTCACAGAAGCTCCTCCTCTCTTTTATTTTCCTCTCCTTTGCTTCTCTTTATTTTCTTCCTTCTCCTCAATCCTGGATAGTCGTAGGAATCCTCAATTGGCAACAAAGCAGAACCCCACCTTCCGCCAAGCTCCACAGCCTGAAAGGGAGCTGGTCAGCTCACTGGACAGAAGAAGCATTAGCAGGAGTGGAGACAAAACTTCAATAGAAGCTACAGCTCGTAAGCTCACTTGTGTTTTTTTCTCCTTTCCCCTCTCCTCCTCTATTAACTCTTTCAGCTAACTTTCCGCAAAGTCAAACCGCCGCAGTTCTACGCAGCAGCAGCTTCCACGATCTGGAACCGAAACACTGGCTCAGCCTTTCATTGCCTCGTTATGGATGCACCTTGAATGCCTCTGGGGCTCCGCATTGTGAGAAAGGGGATACGACACGCATTATAAGCAGAGTACCCCATCTGCCGGCGAAGGGGGGTGGGCCGGAGGATCCGGTTCCGCAGTCAGCAGCAGGACATGGGGGCAGCTGCTGCCGATCACCACCCCAGATTTATTTTTAAATATTACCCTGAGTCTCCTGGGGCCTTTTAAGCATGGCCCCAAGAGAGGTTTATGGTATTTTAATGCTCTCCCAGAGCCACAGCTTTTGCTCTTGGGCGCTGGAGAGCGGAGACCACTAGTGGATGGTCCTATGGCTGCAATATGTGGCCTGAAGAATGTAAAAGAAAGATTTAAATACACGTTTCTGATTGTCTTGGATAGGAATGCTTTATTTAAAATACTTTAACAACAATGACCCAATTTCTTACAGTGGTTTTACTCAAATTTTATTGCCGAAGTACATACAGAATATGTGTTAATAATTTTGAGGGTCACAAGGCCAAGAGTCAGTCTTTAAAGCGTAGATGACCTTTGACAGTGATGTAAGATGCATGAATAACATAAAAATCTATTTCACACTGAAACTGTGTCACAACACTCCTGGAATTCTAAATCAGTGATCATGGGCAGATGCTTGTGACTCGCAGGTTACAAAAATTACAAAGCATGCGTCAGTCTGACTGCCATATTTGGATATGACTGCCGGGCTGGCAGTCGGTAAGTCAGCGGTCCCACCACGGCGGCATGGCTTGGCCATTTAGAAGGGCCACACTCATGGTGTTTGATTCCCCGTTACCTGTATTTTTGCATTTAGATTATTTGCGGGACAACCAGGGGAAACTTCCTTATACTCTGTTGAAATATAGGTTATATACATTTAAAGCAGATGTAATGTCATCTTCCTAAACCAATCACTAATCTAGAAATTAGCTCACACGTATAATGGACGAATAAAAACTGTTCAGTGGCCTGAATGGTTTAATTAAACGGGAAATAACAAGTTTAAAACTTGCTTCTATTGAGGACTGTTAAACTACAGTGTTTGCATCCATCTTCTGAAGGATGTCCATTGACGCCTCAGTCGTGCTAACCTCGGTAATGCGTGCCTAAAAAGAGAAATTGACAATATAGACATCTGCAACCCAGGTGGCATACTAGAAAGAAAATAATTGTAAAACCATGTTTATGCACATTAGAATGAACAAATAGATGCTGACCCATGAGCTTGTTGAAATGTGATTTATTTTGCAGCTCATTTTCCCTATAATTCGCCCACGCCTTGTATTTTGATTTAAGTACGTTTTTGTCTTGCACACACAGAACCTCTATTGGGATGTACGGAATGGCGAGCGTGAGTCAACACACACGTGTGTGGAGCTTGCAAAGGTCTGACGACTGTTTTCAGGTGCAAGTACCAGCTGCACCGCCACAAACAAACCCCTAACTACAAGCAAAGATTGGCTTTCAAATATAGATTCATCCCAACATGGCGTACACTGAAAAAACCTATTTAAGCAATTTCACAACAAAGCGCAAAGCACATTGGCAGCAATCATGCCATGGCCAACAAGCACAGGCCATGTCAAACAATGATCAAAGGCCTGCTGTTCGCTCTCGCTATATGCACTTCATACCTATCCATCTCTCGGGGGCTATTTTTTTTCTTTTCCTGGCATTCTTTTTCATGTTCGAAAAACAAATGCGTGTCCTTATGAATTATAAAAGTCTCCATTGCCACAGAGGATATTTCATGAAATGGGCTTCAAAAGCTAATGGAAGTTTCACTCTTCAGCATGGAGCAGAAGCAGTTGATTATGTGCTTTGGTGCACTTTCATGTGATCTGCTTCAAACACCATCCTCGGCCCTCCTTTCAGAACATGCTTAGGTTGGGAGGTGCCATATTTTCCATAAAAGATGTTAAGAAAACAATCAAATTAACAAGTGGTTCTTTTTCATGTGCATTGACCATGTGTCTTCTAAGTGCATTTCTTCATTGTCAGCGTCCTTTGTTGACATCGAATATCGTTCCCACTTAAGTGGCATACACTATACAAGTACAGAAAGAGTACAGGGTGAAATACGTTATTGGCACAATGAAAGAATGACCACAAGTCGAAAAAAAGACTTGCAACCCACAAGGCGGCCTTAAAGATGTGAGATAATGTTAAGTCGAAGAGTGGAATAAAAATCAACCGCAATTTCCAATAAAAATTGCCAACAGGGCATTTATCCCCACCATTCTTCTTCCACCTTTTCTAATTCACTATAGTATGCCACCGCCACTTAATTACAATCTTTATGCCAATGTTCACACACTGTAAAAGACCTGCCCCGGTCCTGCATTCCTTTTAATCGCAGAGCTGGTTTTAATTTGACGTTTTGTGGAGGAAGGCAGGTCACGGAACACAAGCATGCGTGAGTCAATATCTCCCGGAACCTCAAAACTTTACTCCTTGTATTACCCTATAATTTGCAGCAAAAATGTAACAGTCACAGAGTAACAGGCTACACAATGTTTTAAATAGTATATATTCTATTGCTTGTCATTCATTCCTCCAATGAGGTTAGTGGACAAACAGTAATGTGTGCAGACGTTCATAACCAATTCCAATCTTCAATTGAGTTCAAAATATCTCAGATGCGTCTCATTTCGGATTGCTATGGGTGTTTTGAGATTTCCCCCATACCATCGCAGTCGGCGACTCCTCCCACTGTACTGTCGCACATGTTGGCCGTCAGGTTTATTATCATTTGTTTGATTACCATGTTCAATATCTGTGAGATCTTAGATAGATAAGTTTTAATTCACACGTTAATCCTACAAAGAGGTGTCAAATGTATCCACTGAGACACACAGGGATGCGTGGGCGTAAAAATAGCGTATTAAAGACATTTAATACTTTAGCGCAGACGTTTAGTTTGGTGCAGGGAATGTAAGGCATCTGCTCATGATTGTTTCTGACATCTGAGATTGTGAAATTCTGATTGAGCACCAGGATGCCCCTATTGGCCCTCAGCTCTAGAATGTAATCAATTGTCTGGTCAAGGCTTGAGATATGCCCAGACTAAGATATTTTGGTGTGAAATAGAATATCCATGTCAACTACCCACATCAACCTTTCAAGTGAGCCCATAATTCTCAACTCTCTCTCAAAGGAATTTCATGTCACATGGCCACCTTTTAAATTTCTTCATTTTGAGAAAATTATACTTGGAAGATTCTGAGAAGAAATCTTTCTTTAGCCTTAATGAATAACTACTGGGAATTCACAAATATTTCTAGAGGTATACCTTGAAAGCAATCTAATCATACTTTCCCGGCAAATTACTAAGAAGGTCATGGGACTACAACTCTTCAATGGGAAAAGATAGTCTGAGGTGCAAATGAACATACATTTTTTTCTGCAACTGGTGAAATGTTTTCCCCCATGGAGCATCCCCTTTACCCCTATGCTTCCACAAAGTTGGGGATGTTTTAATAATCTTTCCTCCATGGAAAGGGAGTTACATCAACTCTTTGCTGGCGCAAATCTCCATTTCCAGGATGAGAAATTGTCAGACAGGAGTTGGTCAGTGCCAACATAATCACATGTGTGTGTGAAGGTTGTATGATGCAACCACTAATTCCTCAACCCTGCATGCCTAAACAACACGGTGTGAAGAACGACCACATCTTAACCTTAACCTTAATTCTTTACCACGCATGCCTTTACCACACATTTTTGTGTTAAAGGGCATGTGGTCACTCCCCTCCCAACCGCCCCAGGGTGCCAATACCCCTATCTCCTCTCAACCCCCACCGGGTGCCCTCTTCCTGCCCTGATGCTTAAAACCCTGTCACTTAAGCTTGTCCCTTAACCTGACCCTGCCCAGCCCTAAAAACTGCCCGCCCTATCCTAAACCCTAAAAAGACACCCACTACCCATTCCCCTCCCCCTTCCCTGATCCCTAATAACCTAACCCCTAAATAAAAAAACGACCCAACAATCCCACAGCCGGGGGCGGCTCCTCCATGTAGGCAGAGAAGCGTCGCCCCATTGCTTTCTCGCAGTGTGAGAAGCACAAACATAAAATGGTAATATGAATACCATTTTATGTTTCTGCTTCTTGCACTGCGAAAAACCAGAAGGGTTTGGTTGGGAGCGGGCAGGTGGGCGGTCCTGCTGCAGGGAAGGGGAGGAGTGGCTTGCACATTGTTGTGGGCGATGACTGTTTGGTCGGACCCATGACCGACCAAACCAGTCATACACACTCTCCATTTTCTCCATGTAGGCTGCACAAAAATTTAAACTTACCTTGCCTGCCCAGTCCGGTCCTGCGTCGCATCCCTCCGAGTCCCAGGAAGCAGGCAGCCTACGCCCCACAGCCAATCACAACACTGCAATGGCAGCGTTGTGATTGGCTGTGGGGCGTAGGCTGCCTGCTTCCTGGGACTCGGAGGGATGCGACGCAGGACCGGACTGGGCAGGCAAGGTAAGTTTAAATTTTTTTTAATAAACCCCCACACAA
Organism: Lissotriton helveticus; assembly: GCF_964261635.1. Taxonomy (NCBI): domain Eukaryota; kingdom Metazoa; phylum Chordata; class Amphibia; order Caudata; family Salamandridae; genus Lissotriton; species Lissotriton helveticus. The sequence continues at coordinate 498,875,797 of NC_136063.1, forward strand.
CTCCCTCCCCGCATGACCCTACCCACCCTCCCACCCGCGAGTCATGCCGGCCCACAAAACATTCCCGGTCCAGCCCACAAGACATTCCCAACTCACCCCCAGTCCAAAAAACGACCCGAGCCCCCCAGCCCACAAAAGTACCCCGACCCATTCACCCAGCCCCACTTACCTCACAGCGGATCTCTTCCTGCTTCCTGCATCCGTCAAATGCAGCCCCCAGCCCACAAAAGATTCCCAACCCACCCCCAGCCGACAAAACATCCCGACGCACCTCCAGCCCACAAAACAACGTGACCCACTTCCAGCCCACAAAACAACACGACCAACCCCCAGCCCACAAAACAACCCGACCCACCCTCCAGCCCACAAAACTACCCTGACCCCAGCCCATAAAAGTACCCCAACCCACCCCCAGCCCACAAAACAACACCAACCCACCCCAGCCCATAAAAAACCCTGACCCACCCCAGCCCACAAAACATTTTCAACCCACCCCCAGCCCTCAAAACAACCCGACCACTCCCCAGCCCACAAAAGTACCTTGACTCAGCCTCACATACCTCACCTCTCCCTGTTTCCTTCTTCCGTCTGTCCGTTCCGCAGCTAGACCGCGCATATGTCTTAACCACGCACCGGCATGGTTAAGGCATATGTGTGGTTAAGGAATGCGTGGTTGGGCTTGCGGAGTCGGAACACTTGTGGTTTAGACTGCGATGTTCCGTTTGCAATGTTACCATTGCATAACTATACACAGTTCTGGTGTACAATAACTGAGTAGTAAAAACACTTAAGTCTGCCAGGTTACTTTTTGTGAATATGTGACAGACATTTGTGGAGCTATAATAGCCATAAATGTTGGTTGACAGTGATAAATTGCTTTGAGAATTAGGTCCTGGGGGGAGGCAAGATGACGTCCACCGGGATGGACGTGTGAGCTGGTGCTTCCGGGCTCCCCACCTGCACAACAGATGAATTAGGAGGAGATGAGAGGAGAGGAAGAAAACCACCACATGTGCCCATACACGCTAAACTTACCAGAAACTTTGCAGCACGGCCCGCGTTGGTATGCTGAGTACCGGGGTTGTGATGGTGTTCAGCAGGTTACAGCAACTCGCCAGACTGCAGTGGTGAAAACCTCATAGCCACCGCTGGTGGTGTGCTACAGCCACAATGGCTGACGTGAGGAGAAAGAGCAGTGCTGATTCAACGATGCCTCCCAAGGCTGGGAGAGGGAGGTCTTGCTCCCTGATTGACGCTCCAGGATCAGGAGCCGGAGCCGGACTTGTCAAGTGCTCGAATACCGCAGCCACACTGAACAAATAATCCAAAAAGGATGCCGCTGGAGATGCTATGGGTGAAAAATCAGACTGCGCACCTAGAGACAGCATCGGTAAGCGTGTTATTCCTTCTTTGTTCTCGGTGGGAAAAGAAAAGGGGAAATAGGCACAGAACGCCCCTTTGTGTACCCCTCAGACTCTAAGCCTTCAACAGAGGGTGGAGAAGGATAGGATCCCTTCTCTGGCAGTGACAAAAAGCACTATGGTGGGGGATTGGGTTGTTCACAATGCAGACACAGCTGATTCTGACATTTTGACTCACACTTTGGGGGATGTAACCTTGATCAAGGAAAAAGCAGAAGAGGACATACTCCAAGACTCTACGACTATAGTTACCCTGAGCCCTGATGGAGCTACGGTTGGAGTAGTCGCAGGGGCCCCTACAGATTCAGAAATCTCCAGTGCTAAGAGAAAGGGAGACCCCCGGATTACAACGAAAGAGATAGATTCAGGGGATCATTTGTATTCTATGTCTGATCATACGGATGGTTCTAGTGATGAGTTGAAGTCAATTTGGAAGTGTCAAACTGGGGGAACTAAGAAAAACCAAAGGTGATGATGGACGGAGCGTTGACAATACAAACACTCAACCCCAAACCCCAGTCAACTGATCTGGGTTTAATCCATCACCGTTCTTTAGCTCACTCCGCCACCCCAGTTCAGACACTGGGGGAACTCACATGGTAGTGGGGGCAGCAATACTAGCAGCAAGCACCCCGATGACATAGGGGGTGAAACTCCAAAGTGTTAGTCGGCGGATGGTCCGCAAGAAGCAGAACTTGAGTGAAGAGGCTATGAAGGCGAGTGGCGGCCATGCTCTACAGTGGGATTATTCTTTCACATCTGGTATAGGGGCTGGCAGTGGGGGCTACAGGCTACAGATAGATCTGAGGAGGTCCCACTAGCACTGGTATACCAAACCATAATGACCCACCGGGGATAAACATGTACAGAGAGTCAGCGGACAAAGAATGCTTACCGCAAATTACAGAATTCTGTCCGGTGCATCGCAAAATCCTGCAACAAATTCACCGAAAGGGTTAACAAAGCAGAAGCCCTGATCTCATCCCTGGAGGATTAATTGGCAATGCAGAAGGCCACAATGAAAGCCCTGCGGTCTCTTAAAGATGACACAGAATGGAAGTTAACCGATTTGGAGAATCGGCTTCGAAGAAATAATCTTAGAGTCCTGCAAATTCCAGAGGGTTTAGAAGGCCGGGACCCTCGCAAATTTGTTATTGAACTAGTCACAGAAGCTTTTCCGGAGTTGACTCAGTGGGACTGGCAAAGAGAAATTCAAAGAGCTCACCGATTCCCGTTCTCACTTTGAGCAAGATCAGGATAAGAAGCACCTAGACCAAGGGCGATCTTAATTTAAATTAACAACTTTTTGGCCAGTGAAGTGGTATCTGATCTGGCACACCCTGATAGAAAGAGGGCAGGGAAAAGGGTAGAGTTGTTTGCCAGGCCAGATTTTTGCCACCAAACAGTAGAGAAGCGCTGGTAACTACGGCAACTTATCGCACCACTGCAAGCCAAAGGGGCGCAAGCTTTTTTGCTGAATCCCGCTAAACTTAAAGTGATACACAAGGAACAAGTTCCCTTCTTTACTTCTGAAATACAAGCAAAGGAGTACTTGCAGCCTATATGAGGCACGGGCAGGCTGTTGGCATTATGGAATATTGAATTATAGGCTTAATTATATAATGATCCCATTCTGGATCTCACAGTTAGGGTTTTTTTGTGGGTTTTTTTTTTAGTGGGGGCCTATGACTTGTTCATTTTTGTTCTCGTCTGCCCTGGGTTCTTATGGTTTCAAGTTGTACATACAAACAATAATAGCATGTGTGCTTCAGGAGGGCACGGGTGTGTTGTTTTCGATGTTTACACAAAAGTGGAGTGTGGGTGGGAGAAAGAGCCTTGGGGAGTGGGAGTTTGCCATCACAGGGACCATCGGTCCTAAAGCCTTACCGCAGGGGAGGGGGGCACTGAGGTGGGTGGGGGGTACTGGGTTGGGGTCATTCGTGGGGGGTGGGGGTTGGTGAGAAGAGGTAAAACAGAATAAGTAATCCACAGCATTTCTATTATGATAAGGATAAGAGAGTTTTACATAACAGAAGTACCAGTCCTCGGTACGCATCCACGTAGGAGACAAGTTGGTTAAACTCGGATTACGCATTTGTTTGTTGAATATGTGTGGACTAAATAACATTCATAAAAGACAAAGAGTAGCTGTGGAACTGCGGGTGATTCAACCTGATCTAGTGTGTGTACAGGAAACGCATATACCCTGGGGATAGCGGAAAAGTCTACCAGAATTAGGTTACGTGGTGTTGGCATGCTCGCAACAAACCACAACAACTCATGGGGTTGCAGTATTAGCAAAACGAGAAGTTCAGCAATCAGGACAAGTGTTAGTGGATAAACAGGGTCGCTGGGCCATTCTGGAGTGTGCAGCGGGGGAAACTAAGTTTACGATATCTACGGTCTATGGCTCCAACTTTGATGAGGTTTCAGTCCTGGAGGAGTTAAATGTAGAACTGGCCTTACGGCCTACCCCACTTATACTATGTGGGGACTTTAATATACACTTGGGTCCGGGGGAATTACAGTTGGATATACAAAGGTACAGAGAATTAGGTCCTTAGTGTCCATTTTAAATAATTTTCCATGGCAATAACTATGTGTAACGTACAACATTACACCAGCGATTCCAACATTCAGCTACCCTCCTCTGAGAGCAATCACCCTCTTTTTCTTTATATTGGTAAGAGGTCAGTGTTCTCCCAATTAAACTACTGGAGTGAACGCTTAAAAAATAGTTAACAAAAAGCTGCTTGGCAAGATAGGTGTAAAAATTCATACTAGTGTGCAGATTGCAAACAGTAGATCACCACTTAGAATATTTAGAACAATTAAACAAAATTTCATGTCAGCAATCTGTCTCAAATTCATATTGCTGAAAATACCGTTTTTTTCTTGTTATGAACCAAATTAAGATAATGGGCCAAGTGACAGGCAGTGCCCTTTCTGTACCAATTCGAAAGGATCATTAGAACAGGTTATGCTCTTCTACTCACTTACCAGAGTATTAGGGGAAAATTGATTCTACCACTCTGTCAGAACATAGAGATCAGGGACTAAAGAGAGGCTTTGCTAATTTCTTTAAAAACAATACAAGTCAGATGTGTAGTATTTGCGGTCTCTAGATTCCTGCTGGCAATGCGGAGGATTAAGAGAAGAAATATGTCCTAATGTGTCCGTATGGTTTTTTAAGTATATATCAATCTGAGCCCATTTTTAAGCCCTTATAGTCATTTATATGCAGTAGTCCTGAGCAAATCCCAGACTGCAGCAAAAGCATTTGTTTGGTTTTAAATTTTTATGCATTTTTACATTTATTGTAATTTATATCTTGGCTTTTACGATTGTACGAAGGTGTTTTATGCACTTTGATGGCAATTTGCCAAATAAAGGTTTCTGAATCTGGAAAAAAAATCAGAATCTGTTTAATATAGTACTATTGCATTTAAACCTATGGGGCTTTCGCTTCATGAAAGTCTTGTTATCATTTAATGTATCCTACTGTATACTGTAAATTTCGTTCCTTAAATGATAAAGTTGCTTTTTCTAAGTGACTTGTTAAAGATTAATCTAAAAAACACTGTTTTGTGTTTGTGCTCCCAATGCTTGATTGTTCCAGGTGTTATGGTTTGCTGCTCGACTACTTATTACACAAAACTATTTAACACAGGGATTGAGAAAAATCATTAAAATGTGTTGCAATCAAATGTCAAACGTCCCCTACGGGATCAGCAAACAATTCCCAAACCTCTTCAATTAATTATACTAAATTTTATTAACACCATTTTTAATGAATCGCCAGGTGTTTTGCATGAGATCTATGCCAGACTCCAAGGTTTTTCACTTTTTCTGCAAATTAATTTTAACTCAATCAATGTTCAAGTTATGCAGAAAGAATTCTATGTATTATCTGTAAAGGACCGTCATAAATTCTTTCTATCCTACACCTCTAATAATGAATGTATAAAGGGCTGCAAGTACAGCTCCATCCACTGGATAAAAAAGCACGTTGTTATAGCGGATATGTATTCTTCAATACACTGTTCTGAAAAGGCACCCATAATAACTTTTTTCTTCCTCTTCTTCGTCCTATTTTTTTTGTTTGTCATGATTGTGTGTTTATTCATGTCTTTCAGTAAGTACCTAAAAGCACCAAGAGAACATTTTCTTCACACCAAAAGGAATCATATTTTCTGTTGATGAGCTTTATAACTGAAAAGGATGTTTACGCTCGCCTCCTTGAAAGGAACTCTATTGTTCCGTTAAAATCATATGTGATGGTTCATTTGGTTTACATTTTATTTATTGCAAGCACATGCCCACCACATTTATGCAGCTGCATTTTTTTTCTACTGTTTATTTTTGTGGCATATGCTTGCAATAATACATTAAAAAACAACCTCCACACTAGTTGACCAAGGCTAGTATTTGCTTTGTCTCTGCTTGCTCTCTGTAGCGTCCTCAGATTTTAGGAAAAGGTCTCAACCGTTTGTGAGGAAATGTTTTAAAAGCCCAATTGACCAGGTTTTTGAAAACCTGGTTGTCATTTTTATCAATAAGGACGTGTATTCACCTTCATAGGTGTGCACATCCTGATTCAAAGAATTAAGATTAGTGGGAGGAAGTTGGGTGTTACCAGAGAAGAGGTAGCGGTGCGAGGTCGGGTTACTAAACAAGTACAGATTTATTGATATTCATACGCATTTCCAATTACATTCTTAACATAAATAAACTGAAAACTACTCCAAAAATAGTTTGGAATAAGTGTCTAATGATGTGTGGAAAAAAATCAAATCCCACACACCTCTATATTTACAGGGTGGGTGGGAGCAAAGAGTTAAGCTGCAAGAATTTAAAGAAGCATACAGACTTAGATCTATGTTTTCGTTACACTTAGGCGTGTATCCTATTTTTTAAAAATGCCTATAAAAGTCATAAATCTAATCAAGGGAACAAATATGACAGGAGTTAGGACTTTCCAAATACATTTTTCTGCATCAGCCTATTGCTCTTTAGTGAGATACTATGTGAATAAAGGGGTGGATACACGAGACATTGAATTCATAGAATTGACTAAGGCAAAGCTATAAAATTCACAGAGGCCATCTCCAAAACCAGGAATGACCTACAGTCTGCATGGGACCATAGCACGTTGCTGCAGTCCATGAATATCCATATTAGTGGTTTAGTTGGAAAGGAAATAATAGAAGTGAAAAAGCCAATTGTTAAACTCTTCTACTGCTGTAAACCCTCTGTATGTTAGATAAAGAAGTGAGATTAGGCCAGTCAGAAGCTTGTGGGGGCCCGCAAAACTTACCAGTACATAACATCCTCATAGCAAGTGAAGCCTGCATTTGCGACATATACATATATTCACCAGCGGCAGCGAAGGGCTTTAGGTACATTGTGCCTGAAGCATCACCCCCAGCTGCCCCCCAATCTTGTGACAGTCCTGAGCAGGATCCAAGTCTCTGGGTCTATGCACAAACAGGATTCAAGATGAAAAGGAAGAAGATAGGATGCATTTAGGAATTTACTGTATGACATTATGGTTGAGAAGGACCCAAAAACTCATATTTCAGTGCTTCCATGGTGTCCCAAATCAGGTATTCGCCTGATCCAGTCTGCTTATGCATTGCATTCTGGGACTTCTGGACTTTCACTTATTTAACACAAGACGACCACAGTGCAAAGCACACCAGACTTCAACGTGGTTTCAGGTTTTTTAATGCCACTCCAGTTCACTTATTTGTAATATTGAAATATAATCGGTGTTTGATGCTGGTTACACCTTTTCGGACGTCAAGGTTTTATTTACTTAGTGTTAGCGAAGGTGAATACAAATATATGACTTTTGGGGGGGTATTTCTATCAGAAAGTCCTTTTAAGATCATGTCAACTTTGGATATAAATAAATAAATATTTGTCTTTATTCATGGTTTGCCACTAAACAAGCACAAGCAGTAAAGACACGCTGGACACATTGTCTCAAAGACTCTCTTCCACCTGACCTGTGGCATGCGTCACAGTAACAGCCACCGGCATGGAGAACACTTGCACATGCCTTGAAAATAAGCAGCAACACAAACTGAATTCTAGGGCACCGTCCTGGAGAGGGCGGTGTATTAGCACCGCATTCTCACTATGAAAGCATAGTAGGCAGCAGACAAGAAACACACGCAGGTACTCACAGTCCACAAGAGATGTAAAACCCTACCAATGCTTCTCTACCTATCAAAACACATTGTATTTATGACTTGTTTGTCTCGGACCCTTTCAAAGACTTGACAAAACATGCACACTATTGTCACAACCCAAAAGTGCGAAACACATGTCAGCTGAAAAAAGCAGACACTAGAAATAAACTATTGACATACTTTCAAAACCATTCCTATCAAAGAACAGTATGTGGAGCTGCGCTGCTATCTTTAGAAGGAGCACAGGAAAGAACAATATCGGTTTCTAATTACACTGCAACTGTTCTTTTAGAAGAAAAAATAGATCTTTGGAAGTACTGTACACACTACACCATGTGCAGGAGCAGAGACTTGCATGCAGGTATCTATTACTCAACAAATTAGTCATCCTATATTCTCCATCCTCATTTTCGGACTGTTTTATTATCTGTTTAATGGGGCCTTTGCCAGAAACCATCACTTACTACAAAACCTACAATTATACAGAGAATTTGATAATCACCATGTCAAAAAATAGCCTTTTTCCTTCGCAGAAGCATGAGAGAGGGAAAATGGTAGAGGCTGAGTAGTACCGCAACTCAACGCAACAAAAAAAGAAACAGCGGAGGGATTGGGAAGGAGAAATGTAAAACTGTCCTGAAGGGTGTTGGGGGATCTGGGAGCATATCCTCTGCACACAACATAAGAAAAGGAATACAGGGAGGGGAAGACATTATCCATACTTTCAGTTTATGTCCCCCCGGGTCTGCAGGCTTTAACCTACGCTGATCTGTGTAGAGTCCTTTTGGACCTTCCTGAGGGCCTTCTTATTTTGGGTGGGGACTTGAATTCGGTTGTTTCTGGCTCCTCTGATCGTCACCCTCCCAGAGATCTACCCAGGGCACAAATGTGGTTGAGTGATTTGCTAGAGACCTTTGGGCTTGTGGACGCCTGGAGACTACTACACCCTACACAGTTGCAGTACACCTTCCACTCTGGGGCACACGGCAGCCTTTCTAGATTGGACTATTTCTTAATGCCAGCGGTCCAATCCTCCTCCATCAGAGAAATCCGTCAGCTCCCTAGGGGTATTTCCGATCACTCCCCCTTATGGCTCCGGTATGAGGTCGGGGCAGGCGATGAGGGAAGAGTTTCGCTATGGGAAGCATTTAAAACTGTTATACGTGGTCAGTCCCTGTCCTTGATTGTCGCTGCTAAGAAGGCCGCCAATGTGGAGGTTGTGCGATTGGAATCTGAGATAGCCGCTCTGGAGGACGATCTTCGGTTGGGCGTCTCCAGTATGAAGTTACACTCCCTTGCTTGAAGCAAGCTGACTACAAGGCCCTGGTAACTGATGCTGCGAAAGTGATGTATAGGGAGCAGCAGGGACGACTGTATGATGTGGGAGACAAAGCGGGTAAATTGCTTGCGTGGTTGGACAAGAAAGAGAGGGTTAATCGTGTGGTCCCTGTGATTGAGCGGCTTGAGGGAGAGTGTGTCACTGATCCAGCTGGGATCGTTCAGTGTTTTGCAGACCACTTTGAGACTGTATACACCTCTGTTTGTGATAGGGATGAAGAGGACTCCCGATTGTTGTTGCGGGACATTGCTTTGCCTCGCCTTTCTGACGCTGACAGAGACCTCATGGATGCTCCACTTACAGTGGATGAAGTTGCTGTGGCTATTCGTTCCCTCCATTCGGGTAAGGCGATGGGCCCCAATGGTTTGCCCATTGAATTGTACAAGCTGCGACCTGATAAAATGGCGCCCTACTTAAGGGACATGTTCCTCGAGGCTCTGGAGTCTGGCTCCCTCCCCTTGGACCAACGACTCGCTACTATCGTAGTCATTTCTAAGGAGGGTAAGCCACGGGATCGTTGTACTTCTATTTCTTTACTCAATGCCGAACCCAAAATTTTGGCTAAACTATTAGCGAATCGCTTAGTAACTGTGATCGGGGACTTGATCCATCCAGATCAATCCGGTTTTATCCCACACCGCAACACTGCTTTGAATCTGCACAGACTCCACGGAGTTCTCGCGAGAGCCGGGACGCTTGCTGAACCGGCCATTTTGGCTTCTCTTGACGCTACCATGGCCTTCAACACTATCGAATGGCCCTACCTTTGGGCGGCCCTCTCGAAATTCGGGTTTGGGCCGGGCTTCATAGCCTGGGTGAAACTTCTTTATGAGAGTCCCCTGGCCCAGGTAGTTGTTAATCGAAGAGTGTCTTCCGTTTTTACGCTTGGACGGGGTAACCGGCAGGGCTGTCCGCTGTCCCCTTTGCTTTTTGCTCTCGCTCTTGAGCCTTTGGCGGAGTGGCTCCGTTGGGAACCTTCTATGCGGGGCATCCGATGGTCTCCTGATTTCGAGGATCGAGTCTCGCTATACGCGGACGACATCCTCCTATATCTCACTTCCCCTAAAAAGTCCCTGAATGTACTTTTTGATGTTCTGACCTCTTTCGGAAAGAACTCCGGTCTTGTTATTAATTGGGCTAAATCCTGCGTCTACGTTTTGGCGGAAGATCTCCCTCCATTGCTGCGTAGATTTCCGATTCACGTGACGGAGACCGGTTTCAAGTACTTGGGGATTTATGTTTCCTTGGACCCCTCTAGGCACTACGAGCTTAATTTATTACCCCCCTTCAGCGGCTCACGCTCGATGTGGCTCGCTGGCATAGGTTGCCGCTGTCACCCCTCGGTAGAGCGGCGCTTTTCAAAATGATGTCTCTGCCTCGATTTTTGTACGCGCTTCAGAATTCCTTTGACCCGATTGCCTCGGGTTATTTTCATGAAGTGGAGAGCCTACAGAGACAATTGGTCTGGGACGGGCGTGCCCGTATTGCTCTTTCTAAACTCACGCTTCCGTGGTATGATGGCGATATAGCCCTCCCGGACATCAGACGTTATTACTGGGCATCCCAGTTAAGTGCGATTAATTATGCAACCTACGCACCAGGCCCTGCCCCGGCGTTCTCCATGGATAAATGTATTCTGCCAGGGGGGACCTTCAGCAGAGCGTTGTACTCTGGAGGACTCCGTGGAACATTGACCGGTCCCACTAAGATTGCAGTGAGTGTGGCGTGATGCGAATGCGGCCTTGGGTTGGTGTGGCAGGTTCACTCGGGCCACCCCTTTGTATGATTCGGAATGTTTGGGCCATTTGTGGAAAACGAAAGGCTTTGATAAATGGGATATGATTGGTATCAGCAGAGTGGGCGATCTGTGGTCGAAGGGTACTGTCAAATCCTTTGACGTGCTGCAAGTGGAGTATGAGCTTGGTGACACTGAATTCTTTAGGTACGCCCAGATTCGTCATGCTCTGTTGTCTGTGTTTGCTGCGGGTGATAATATTCCTGAGTCTTCCCCTCTGGAGGACCGCATTTTGGATGGTCATGTGCCCGACAGCACGATCTCATTGATTTATAAAAAACTCATCAATAACAGAGCTAACTTGCTGGTTCGCCTCAGGGCCGCGTGATGTGCGGACGGACTGGAATTGGATGATGAGGACTGGCAGTCTGCTTTGTCCTCGCCCAAGGAGGTCGCCATTCCTGCTCGTTTGAGGTTCGTCCAGCTTAAGATACTTCACCGAGTGTATGTCACTGGGCCTTGTCTGGTTCGAATGGGATTTTCCTTGGATGGGTTATGTAAGCGTGGCTGTGGGATGTCTGGTACCTTTCTCCACATACTGTGGGAATGCCTGGAGATGGTTAAGTTCTGGTCCCGAGTACATGATGTTATGGAGAGTGTCACGGGTGTGTCCCTGCTGCCCGAGGCCAGGCGTTGTTTGTTGAATGTTTGGGAGCCTAATGGCTATGGCTCAGCACAGATTGTATGGGCGACCCTTGGAAATATGGTCGCGAAAAGGGACATTGCCCAGCTCTGGGGTTCACATAGACCGCCCACCTTATCCAAGTGGAAAGAAAACATGGACTGGTGCATGTTCCGAGAGAAGACTGTGTACCTTTCCCGGGGACGGCCCAAGAAATGGGTTAGAATCTGTGTCAGGATCCACGTGCCTATCAAGAAAAGACTCGCAAAAAGAAGCCCATGTTGGAAAACGTCTTTGCGGTGTTTATTGAAATGCTGCAGTTCTCGGCCATGTTGGGAAGGCAGTGTTCCGTCCCCACTGATCAAAGCATCGCCTGGCAGTCTAGTTGTTTGTGCAGTGGCGAGAATTGTAGGCAATGCGCATGCGCGCGCCTCGCTCTGCGCACTTCAACCGGCTTCTTCGTGTGACAGGAGCTCTCAGCGCTCGCTGTCATTTCTCTCAGAATAGAAGCGTTCCTGAAGAAATTCGTTTATGCCTTTTGTCCTCAGTTTATAAGGGAAGTTCAGAAAGACAGTTTGGGCTCAAGTAAAGAGAGCAATTAGTAATTATTTTTTCTCCTCAGAGAATTCGTGCTGCTGCATTGTTTGAAGACGCTTGTGCAGAGCGTTACAGGGAAGCAGTGGAGCTGGCTTCTTGTAAGTCTTCAGTCAAGAGAAGACTTCGAATTTCAAGTAAGAGTAATTATTCGACGTTATTCAGAGTTTCGAGGCTATTAATGTGGTGATGTAATCTTTGGACTTCAGGAGTTCAGAAGGAAGAGAATTCTTGAGCCTTTTGGAGAACTGGTTATTCTAGAGAGCAAATAAACTTGTATGCAAAAGACTTCAGAGTACACAGTACCCCGGTACTGTAGAGACAATTACATATTCATTCTTTCAAAGCTGACAGCTCATGAACTTGTTCGTTTCCTATTCCTCTTGTCAGCTAACGCTTCAAGGAGGTTTTTTCAAAGACTGTTGAATAGACTTAACCACCTTTGCTGGAGACTCCTATGGTTATCCATTTACGCAGTTTCCATTAAGGTGTCCACAAGTTCTTTCAGTGAATCAGTATATACATCATTCCAGACAAACATATGTAGGGAGGAGCTAGCTTCTGATTAGACACTGGTAAGAATTACTTATGTTAGAAAAAACAATATACATTAGACTTATAGTGTAGTGTGTTAGGAAACTAATAAGAATTTTGCCTTACAGTGCAGTCCAGACCAGACCAGGTTGGAGCCAGTGTACGAAGCAAGACTCTCTTTGTTTGTCTTCCACTTCCCCTTTCCCTCGCGGGGCTAATTCCATGGACAGCAGACTCTAGGTTGTGTCTGGCGCTATCCCTGGGAGGGATTCGGGGTAAGAGCTTCTGTTCCTGAGGGGGCCGCTCCAGTGTATCCTTTGAGATCTGACAATCTGGTCCCAATGGAACGCCTATCGTGGTAATATATGTACTCCCCCGCAGGATGTAACCATTGATGTGTCTTCGTCCCCCTAATTGACATTCACTCTTCATCTATTGTCGATGATTCCGCTTGTTTCCTTGTCCGCCCCTATCCCCGTACTAGCCGATTGAAAGGTATCCATCTATCCTTTGAGCTCTGCCCGCACGGACCCATGATAATGTATTATTATGTTTTTGCCTTGTGAGGTTTGGTTTGTTTTCATGTATGTTTGTTTAATTTCAATAAAAACTTTTTTAAAAAAAAGGAATACAGCAAAGGGAGATCACAGGCTACTGCTCTGTAATGGAGCAACACATTGAATTGACCAACAAAATGTGTATTGTGGGCTGAAAAAAGAAATGGAATACTCCATATTTGCTCATATTTAAAACCATATCCAGGCTAAAAATCTCTCTTCTCACAGAGTCCCTGCTACCTAACATTTCTATCCAAAGTTGTGCTAATGTGGACACCAGCGAGGGGGGCTGTTCTATTGAGCTTCACAGCCACTTGAATTATAACAGTAGCTCAAATCATCCGTGACAGGAAGTCTAGTGCTTCCGGTATCCGCACAGACCCCTTCCTCCGCCTGTTATTTATGGCCAAGGAGAGCCGGCTGGAAGGCGAGGTGGCACATCACAAATGATATGTTCTAAATTAGGTAATTCATCATTGAGCACGCCAAAGCAACATCCCAAAGAAGATAACTCATCACCCACACAAATGCAAATCACTCTTCTTAACAAGATAATTTCTCACCTGTTCATTCAGAGTCCCAAGACAATATTTTTTGTAAATTAAAGAGCTTGCAGCGCATACCCAGAACTCCACTAAACATCAAGATAACTTATTGCTCTCATACCACAAACAGTTTCAGCATGAGCTGACAGCAACAGCACAACCAGAAGTTATTTATTAACCTTTATTTCAAAGATAAGGGAGATGCTGTTGAAAGGTTTCAGCCAGTTACAATCACTTCAACATGAAATTAACATTGACACACAGCAAACGTGAATTTTGAATATGGTGTGTTTGAAATTCTGACAAATGGTCTTTTTTCAAATTGTTTGTTGCATGGATAGGTAGAGTTAAAGAAGGCATGATGACATAAAGTATAGAAACAAATACAAAACACTTCACCTACAAAAACACTGGGAAGAATTTAAGCTGTGGAATATGTTTCCAGACAGGACACTGCCCGGATGTAGTTTCTGAGGAAAGAAGAGATGGCAACAGGGAGATAATATTGCGCCAAGACGAACACGACCTAATGAAGGTCTAAAATGCTGCATGGGGCAAATTATTCACGTTAGGCTAAGAGTGCAGGCAGCGATGGAATAGTAAAACTGCCAAACCACAAGGCTTTTTGCACCCTCAGCAGCAACATTCAATATCTGAGAAGTGGCCACAAGACATCTTTAGCAACAGAATGCACAGGCGTCTGCACGAATCTTAAATGTGTTCTCTCTTGTGCATGCAAATCTCGCAATCCATTTTTACCTTGTGTATGATCCCTTTATGGACCTTTCAAATCGGAAAACAAGACAGCAAGAAAAGCACCGACTGAAAGACCCGTATGCATTGAGGGGGCATTCTCTCCCTTTCTCTCTGTAGGGGGTCCTTGGGTGCACACAAAGGAGACGATCACGTGATCCAAGGTGGGAGGGCAAATCTCCTTCCAGTTTGGGACACCTGTTCTGCCTCTGCACCAGTAAGCTTTGCACCCACTCACTGAGGAATTGCTTTAACCCTCTATTCTGCCCCCATGTGGTAACAGTGTTCCCCAGCGCAGAGCAAGGGGGGAGGGGAGATCAGGTAGCCTAATCTTGAGACGTTCAGGGAGAAAGTGTGGCTCAGAGAGTTATGGCTGTTAGTGCAAGCCTGATAAACGTGGGCCTGGCCTACCACACTCCTACTGTGTTTCTAATACATTATGGTCTTGTGGTGAAGGCAATGACAAATGACATTTAATTTCACTTCACTAAAATATTTGTTGTTGTTGGCATTGGAAACACTAAACGCTTAGCAAAATGTAAGACAAGGATTGATGTTAATATAAGGACATCTCATTCCTAAAAATGTAGCAATGTTCCAAGGATTCTCTGTAAAGATACTGGGATGCCAACAACCGGACTGGAGACAGGTAAAATACAGAGAATTGTAAGTTCTCAAAGATGTAAAAACAAGCATTAGAAACAGAATGGCTTTATTGATACATGTTTTTCTCCAGATGGCCACAACATATACATGAGTCCACACATGCGGCACATTAGCTTTTTAGAGCATATGATAACCCATTCAAAGGTGGTCACAGCCCATTCACAGATATAAATGACTTAGTTTAAAGTGTGCTGCCCACCGACACAATAGCGGTGACAATCAGAGTCCAAGAGCCCCACGGGTGGGTGGTTTGAGGAGGGCTTAATTTTTTTATTGTGAGAATGTGAATGGCAGGAAAGTAGGGAGATAATAAATAGAGAGAGGGGGAGAGAGGGAATACAGTCTCTGACACACTGCAATTAAAGGAGTAAGAAATTGGGGTATTGCGAACTTTAGAAGTAATAAGTCTGCAACTTCCATTTCCTGGAAATTAAGATCTCCATTGTAGCACTTAAATCTCCCAGGGTAGAAAAGCAGAGCAGTCCAAGGCCAACTCAGAGGAGGTGGTGTGTTCTAATAACATCAACCCTCTTGTACACAACAACAAAACTCAATAAACCATTTTCAGCCACTGCTTCCTCTTATAAAAAGGAGGAGTACATTTATTACACACACATTACTAAACACTGTGCATTAAATTACAAATATGTACATCAGGTAGATAGAAATTCCTTTGGTGACACCCTCACATCATGTTCCATCCCAGAACCCTACCTCCCACCAGTAATAGATACAATATTACAACATAAGGGGGTGTCATCAAGAAGACAGGCCTATTGGCTTTGTCAGGGTTTCACCACATTAATAAAAGCAGAGAGCATGTTATACTTCACCACTGCAAAGCAACTGAAATCAATGTGTAGAGTATCAATATGCAATTCATGCAATAACCCACCACTGAAGTAAATGGGGAAAGCATCAACATGCAATAGCATTCCTTGCCAGGTAAAATCTTGCAATACCAACCAATGCTTCTAATCCACCCTCCCATCACAGCCCTTGGAAATTTGGGCAGAAGAAATAGGAGCACTGAAGTTTGACAAAAGAACCCCAGGATCTTTACCCCTACGTGGTAATTTCTTTCCAGATCCACAGCCAGACCACCATGAAGGTTATTATTATTCCTAGAGGATGCGCAGCTGAACAGACAATGAAGGAGGGACGGGCCTCTACCGAAAGTGATGAGCCATGACCACGCTCTCCCTACAACACCCAAACCCACCATGCAACGCCATGTTCTCCATCAACCTCTTCTGCCAAGGAGTCCATTGCTTCAATGCACCAGTGGTACTTACTCTCTAATGTACCAACAATTAAAAACTGACTGCAGACAAGTAGCTTGGAATGAAAGTAATGTGAATTAATGCCTTTTGTGTGGCTGAGCGCAACTTCCAGTTGTACCGACGCCTATGCAGAAAATGAACACTGTATGTAAATATTAATGTAGCCATGTCTGCCGTTAAATATGACGATCTGTAGAGCAGCTTTTCATGTGACGGAACAGCGCAGTGAAAATCTCGCACATCTCTAGAGCAGCTGAAGGACACCAGCCTTTGATCCGTAATGTACACTTGTGCTGGCCCTATTTAACACCAATAACACTCATGCATGCAGGAGGAGAGTAGGCAGTTATCAGGTCTGTGGTCTCTTCAGGGTCAATGCAATTATATCCTCTAAAACATGTGTATCCTTGAACAGTTGGGTAAACCACACCAGATGTGGTAGTGGTGCCTGCACACACACCTTGAAGGAGAACCAAAAGATCTAGAGTTTCCCCTTTTACTTCATGAAGCCTTATTCAGTTCTGTTGTCTTTCCATTTTGGAAATGCCATTCGGAATTTAGCATTAGCATTAGCAATGCAAATTTCCATGTGCTATAATGCAATAGTAAAAATCTGGAACAGAGGGCAATCTGAGAACTTGGGTGAAAAATGAGTAGCCAAAAGATGTGTGTGTGTGTGTGTGTGTGTGTAAGCTGAAACAAGGCAGAAAAAAGAAACATGCAGCTGGTAAAATAGACTTACAATTTCTAACAGGATGCAGCATTTTCAAAAACCTTCTCAGACACCAGTTTCCAAACTCATGTGTTATAAAACTGTAATTGTAGGTAGTTTGCACAAAGCCAGTTAGGCACAGTGGCAGGTGGGCATGTTCCATGCCTCACAGAGTTCAAAACAGTTTCCTTTTCTACAGAGTGAACGAGAGCAAGCAAGGTTATAGGGGTCACAGACACACAGGAGGCAGGAAGGAACATGTGCATGCTGGAAATCAGAACACTCAGCCTGAATTGCCTCTTGTAGATGGCATTGTCCTGCATTGAAGAAGCCAAGGTGCGTTGTGGAGACTGACTTAAGCGCAGCCCTAGTGAAGCTACCTGTGGGGAAAGCTAGCAAAATCATGACAGACAATACTTGCAGATTACGGGACAGATCTGTCCTGTTTATGGCAAAAAGGCCAACGCCGTGCACTCTTTCGCAGAAGCAATTATATGCGATGGATCGAGCGACTTCCTGTTAAGGGGTCCATCCCTAAATAATCTCGAATGCATTACCGAGTGCCACTTAAACGCTGCTATGTCAAAATGTAGGAGAAGCATCTCCAAGCCCTGCTGAATGGGTTAACGCCTTTGTAGGTCATGGCTGTTTAACACACAAAGCCCTTCAGAGACCGCCAGTCGAGTACAACATCCACCATGCACATTAAGGAGGCTTACAACGCTTTTGGTGGCTGGGTGTCAGGGCCCGGACTGGCATAGGCTGGGTTAAAAGGCCGCTCTATGTACATGGAAAGGCTAGGAGAACTGTCTATACAAAGACAGCCCTTGCCTACAACTGTCTAGCTTCAGGGATGAATCCCTTATGGCTAAATGGCAATCAGAGCAGAGCGACGCTTGTAAATTGCTTTCCAGTCAAAACATGTAGTATATCTCATAAAAATGCAGCCTGCACGGCAGGATCCCAGTCATTTGCATTAGAAATGGAATTCTATCTTACATTTGCATCCGCATTCAAAGTATGCTACCCATTATTGTTTTTTTAAATTTATTTTTCTACATAGATATTATGAATCCATTACACCTTTGTTTTAACATTGTATATCATGGTACAAATATATTCATGGCTGAGATGTGCTATATGGTTGGCAAAACATGCCACGCATACGGTTCTGCTGCCATGAGCCGGAATGCAGAGTAATCAAGTGGTTTAATAAGCAGCGGGGCCATGAAAGTGAAACACAGCCATGCATTTCAACACAGCTCATATAAGGATGTGGGGGCTTCCTTCTGATGCTGCGCCCAATAAACAAGATCCCGACACGGCTCATACAGGGATGTGGGGGTCTTAATTCTGTTACCGCGCCCAATAAACAAGATCCCGACACGGCTCAACAGGGATGTGGCGGGCAACCTTCTGATGCTGCACCTAATAAACAACACCCCGACACGGCTCATACCAGGATGTGGGGGGTTTCCTTCTGATGCTGCGTACAATAAACAAGATCCTGACACGGCCCTTACAGGGATGTGGGGGGCTTCCTTCTGTTACCACGCCCAATAAACAAGATCCCAACACGGCTCATACAGGGATGTGGGGGGCTTCCTTCTGTTACCGCGCCTAATAAACAAGATCCCAACACGACTCATACAGGGATGTGGGGGCTTCCTTCTGAAACCCCCGACACGGCTCATACAGGGATGTGGGGGCTTCCTTCTGATGCTGCACCCAATAAACAAGATCACGACATGGCTCATACAGGGATGTGGGGGCTTCCTTCTGAGACCCAGACATGGCTCATACAGGGATGTGGGGGGCTTCCTTGCACCCAATAAACAAGATCCCGACACGGCTCATACAGGGATGTGGGGGGCTTCCTTGCACCCAATAAACAAGATCCCGACACGGCTCATACAGGGATGTGGGGGCTTCCTTCTGATGCTGCGCCCAATAAACAAGATCCCGACAGCTCATACAGGGATGTGGGTGCTTCCTTTTTATGCTGCACCCAATAAACAAGATCCAGATACGGCTTATACAGCGATGTGGGGGCTTCCTTCTGAGACCCCGACACGGCTCATACAGGGATGTGGAGGGCTTCCTTCTGATGCTGCACCCAATAAACAAGATCCCGACACAGCTCATACAGCGATGTGGGGGCTTCCTTCTGAGACCCCGACACGGCTCATACAGGGATGTGGGGGGCTTCCTTCTGAGACCCCAACACGGCTCATACAGCGATGTGGGGGCTTCCTTCTGAGACCCCGACACGGCTCATACCGGGATGTGGAGGGCTTCCTTCTGATGCTGCACCCAATAAACAAGATCCCGACACAGCTCATACAGCGATGTGGGGGCTTCCTTCTGAGACCCCGACACGGCTCATACAGGGATGTGGGGGGCTTCCTTCTGAGACCCCAACACGGCTCATACAGCGATGTGGGGGTTTCTTTCTGAGACCCCGACACGGCTCATACAGCGATGTGGGGGCTTCTTTCTGAGACCCCGACACGGCTCATACAGGGATGTGGGGGGCTTCCTTCTGAGACCCCAACACGGCTCATACAGCGATGTGGGGGCTTCCTTCTGAGACCCCGACACGGCTCATACAGGGATGTGGGGGGCTTCCTCCTGAGACCCCAACACGGCTCATACAGCGATGTGGGGGCTTCTTTCTGAGACCCCAACACGGCTCATACAGGGATGTGGGGGGCTTCCTTCTGAGACCCCGACACGGCTCATACAGGGATGTGGGGGGCTTCCTTCTGAGACCCCAACACGGCTCATACAGCGATGTGGGGGCTTCCTTCTGAGACCCCGACACGGCTCATACCGGGATGTGGAGGGCTTCCTTCTGATGCTGCACCCAATAAACAAGATCCCGACACAGCTCATACAGCGATGTGGGGGCTTCCTTCTGAGACCCCGACACGGCTCATACAGGGATGTGGGGGGCTTCCTTCTGAGACCCCAACACGGCTCATACAGCGATGTGGGGGCTTCCTTCTGAGACCCCGACACGGCTCATACCGGGATGTGGAGGGCTTCCTTCTGATGCTGCACCCAATAAACAAGATCCCGACACAGCTCATACAGCGATGTGGGGGCTTCCTTCTGAGACCCCGACACGGCTCATACAGGGATGTGGGGGGCTTCCTTCTGAGACCCCAACACGGCTCATACAGCGATGTGGGGGCTTCCTTCTGAGACCCCGACACGGCTCATACCGGGATGTGGAGGGCTTCCTTCTGATGCTGCACCCAATAAACAAGATCCCGACACAGCTCATACAGCGATGTGGGGGCTTCCTTCTGAGACCCCGACACGGCTCATACAGGGATGTGGGGGGCTTCCTTCTGAGACCCCAACACGGCTCATACAGCGATGTGGGGGCTTCTTTCTGAGACCCCGACACGGCTCATACAGGGATGTGGGGGCTTCCTTCTGATGCTGCACCCAATAAACAAGATCTTGGCACCTCTGGAGAGGACCTTTGTTTTGTCGCAGTTTGGTCTAACACTGGCACATGTCCTTGTGTGAAAGCCAAAAGCCTTCTTTATTAGAGGGTTACAGCGTGATCGTGATAGGCCCGAATGTCTACGTTAAAAGGCAAACGCCTAAAATGGCACAATAATATCTGTTTACACAAGACGCTTCGTGGCCGTGCTGGTTAAATGAAATAAAAATGCTTCTTTTTGCTATAATAACTGTATAACTCATGTGAAACCCCATTACTGCTTTGTCTATATCTCTAAACTGTTTTCCGTGGAAATGCTTCAGTTCCTTTATTGGAAAAATAGGATTTCTGTCTTGCAAAATGCTAAAGTGGGCCCGTTACCACCTGGGAATGTACCAAGAGGCGAGTGTTCATCTTGAAAATGTATACACCGCATATATCTCCTAATTACCAGATGTTGCATCCCAGGACAGCGCAGAGAGGAGTTATACTACACTTTAGAGCGATCAATAACGCGGAGATGAGACGGCTGTCTGTGCATCCGCAGTGCTGCTGTGGGCGGGGCAGCCAGGGTGGACACATCGCTCACTCTGAACAAATCAGTCTCACCGTCTGCGTCGCTATCCGAGGCCGGCCCTCCCCCCCACGCACCCGGGCAGCAGCTCGTCCTGTCACCGTTCTGTATGTAGTAGTGGGTAATGGGGAAATCGCAACAGAAACGCAGACATAAAGAACCTTATAGTTCTCAGAAATCCACAAACACAGAAGCAATACAGCAAAAGGATCCTCGAGTTTAAAAACACCAAACCAAAAGTATCGAGCACTGAAATATATCTAGCAGCCCACAGGACGACACAGTTCTTTCTAGCTGAAAGAAGCAAGAGGAATGGGCCAGGAATGGTTATGGATGGAGGGAGAAATAACACGATTTTAAGGAGGGAGGTAAGTCAGAGAGCAAATGAAAAGGAAGCACCAGAAAGTGTTGTCTTTTGGCCACTGAATGCATCAAAATGTTATCCTTGCACTGTAGCGACGAACTGCACATGGGACAGAAACTTTACTCCAGCATTTGCACTGTCTAACCAGTGTAAAATTACTTTTGCAATGACGACGAATCAGTGCAAAACAACATATATAACACATAAAAATAGTGTTATGCTCTTTGTCGTCTGTGCAAATTCCTGGCCACCGGTGCAATATTCCACCGTGTCTAGTATAAGGCAAAGTCCCTGTTGCTATGGGATTCTCTATAGTTTCAGAGAGTGATGGGGAGAATTCCAAAAGATAGGCCGAGGTAAACAGACCCTGATTCTACCTTAGAAGCACACCAGGAGGGTCTGAACAGAAAATACAAGCGGACCACGTGTGGAATTCGAGTTTACCTGCACATTACAAAAGAGCAGCTAAGAAGACGTTGCGCCAGCTAGCCAAGTGTAGTACAGATTGGCTAGCCTTCCAAAAACTGAACACATGGGGGGCAGTGGTGCCCTGCTCGGACTTGTGCCAGGAACAGACTCACATTTTGTGCATGGGAGGTTATTAATGAACAATTAATAGGAACTATCAAGAACCTGCCACTGAATCTTGGACAATGTCATAGTATGTTACAACAAATAAGGGGGACCTAAGGGTACATATGGACCAGGGGTAAATAATGCTTTCAGGAACAAGGGTCCCCACCTAATAAAGAATTGGACTTGGGTTACCAAAATAAGTTAAGACTTAAAACAATGTATTCATATTCAAAATTACAAATACGCTTTTATTGACATCCATAATAGTGGGTAGGGAAGCAAACGTGACGTCACGCATGCCAAGGCAAGCAAGTGTGATAAGTGTGGCTTAGTGTATTGTTTAGGTCACAATCCAAGCAATAGCAATGAAGCCCAGTCAATTCCCAATGTCCTTATATAGAAAAATGGGTCTGTATGTAATGTCGACGACATTTCGATCCTTTAGGATTACCAGTTGGACAAATGCACATAGGCGCCCGAGATGCTGCTGAGTACACAAATATACATGCATACGCGAGACACACAAAACTAAAGTCAGAAAAAAAGACAAAATTAATAATACATTCCAAACTAGGTAAAATCATAAGTCACAGCATAAATCAAATCCGAATGGGCAGATTATCAAGAGTACATAAACTGATATGCATGAAAGAATAAGCTATTAAGGAATCTTGCAGGCTACCTTTTCTGTCTCTGTTCACTGGCTGTTGATTTTTTCTACCCTTTTAAAAATGCTACTTGTTTTTGTTTAGTTGCATATGTTATTAAGTGGTTGCACATTTGTAAAGCGATATAATGTCCTTGGGACATGGTCACACTACAGAAAACTGCTTAGATAAATAAATATATAAACACACCCACTCAATGCTACACTAGAGCAGTAGGGCAGCCCCATGAGGTCCTGCATCCAGCAGGGATGCTTCTTATAATCCCTGCAGAGGCAGACGAAGGACCAGCAGTTATGGACGGCATGATGGCAAGGCAGCCACAAGACAGCGCCTGGGAGTCCGGTCAGGATAGACGCAAAGGGCCCTCAGACCTGCGGCGGGGAGACACACTCATAGTTGTGGTTCTGAAGGAACGGACACCAGTGTCAAGTGGCACAAGAAGTGCACCCTTTACCTGCTCTGGGACAGCCACTGTCGGCACTACAGGCCAATAGGGGATCCTTCAGGGGTAAGGGGTGCACCCCCACATTCAGTGGGCAATGCTCCCCATTTTATTATGGAAACACTTCATCAATTACTGTACCTCCTTTAGTAACAAAGAACCAGCATGTGACTAATACAGTTGTTACGGATTTCTATTACTTATTGAAACAACACACACAAAATTATACATTCGAAAAACCTTCGTCATATTGAAATCACACTCGCCCTTTGCCTAAAATAAACACTGTTCCGATATCGTTTTAAAAGTGAGTTTTGATTAAAGGTGTAGGAAACTTAATCGTTAAATTGGCTATGAAGATGACTTTACGATGTGCTTATCCCTAACCCACACATTTTCTGTTTGCCAGCTCTGCGATCATTGAACTTTCTAGGGTTAAGCTAAATGACAAGTTGTGCATCCATTACTGTTTGTAATTAGCTAGAATTATGGAAAAATGAATGTATTCAGGAAATCGTGTTACTTTCTGACTAGACTGCAATTTTAATTGCCTAAAACTTGAATCCAATTAGGAGAAATGTTTTTTAAACATGCCGCTATACTTAGTCAGTTTTAAACAACCAGCATAATGTTGGCTGGCAGTCTCCCTTGGCAGCCGGCCAGCAGCCTGTGCAAGGGAACGAGGCTTCTGTTCCGATGCTGCCGCTTCTCATCCCATCCCAGGCTGGGACCTGGACACAGTTTCCACATTACAAAAATCAATGCGCTTTCAGAAGGCAGCATCTAGTAGAATACATTCTTATAGCAATTAATAACTAAACATTATAAAATATGAAAGGAGCTCGACGCTATTCCGATAACAAAGTCCAGCAACAGTGTCCTGCTGTAATATTTATTACATTCTTAGAATTTCAAATCTATTTCATTAAAATGTTCAAAGCACTTTTACAGGCAAAGAGGCCTTGCTAATATCTGACGTCTGCAAAGTAAAGTAGAGGATTGTGAAGCAAAAGAAGGTGTGTGTGTGTCTCTATACTGTGGGACTTTATAACCACATAGTGCTGTACCACCTATGACTCTAACATTATGACGATCTTCTTGTACCTCTTGTAAACATTATAACTATTCCCGTAACCTATAAAGCGCTCTGATACCACTGGGTCCAGCTAGCGCTATATAAAACTCAAAAATAAATGAATAAGGCATGTCAGTCTTTACTTACCACATACTGAAGTCAAAAGAAAAATTTGCGAAGAGGACAAGAAGTTAACTTATATAATCGCTTTCTCTACACTTTGCTTTTATTGTTATTGGTGATTTCTTAGGAGCTAAGTAGTGCCTCGAAGCAGCTTCAGAGCACCATATGTGAAAGCAGATAATCCGGTGAGATGAATACGTTTACCTGTAGGTCAGTTAAGAGCATTTCGTTTTGATTAATTCCTTTTAAGTTCCTGTATGAATACCTCTGTGGCTGGGTCATAGTCAACCACTCAACAGTGTGGATTCAGATTTGGTCATCTAGGGTTTGTGTAGCATAGCAATCAAATGCTTGTGCCTGAGATGGTCTTGTAGTCTTAGTGCACAACTAAGCTTATACCATGCGTCTGTCACCCTGTTCGAAGTGTTCCACGACCGAAATTGTTACAAATAGAGATCACAAATTACAATCTGGTTTTAGTGGAGGCATGCCTTAAACAAGAAATGGGGCAGGGCTCCAGTCTCCTTGGTACAGCATCCATAGCATGTTGTAGGCAATCCTTTGTCCTATGGTAGTAAACATAAGGAACACAAAAGTGTTGTTATTCCTAATTTTTCTCTTCTGCTTGGTTTAGCACTGTTTGGAGTTTTATTCTTATCTATCTATCTATCTATCTATCTATCTATCTATCTATCTATCTATCTATCTATCTATCTATCTATATATCTGGATGTTGTTTATTAGTTAGGGTTGATTGATGTCCTCCACAAGGAATAAAGTCACTATCTTGTATTCAAAGGCTTCAATAATTTAAATCTAAGCTCAGCCCATGGTAGCAATGGTACGACACAGAAAGGTTTAAGGAAAACAAAATGTGTAAAGCATTTAGAAGTATCAAAACAGTTAAAAAAGAACACAACACAATAAATATCCCATTTCAAATTATACAAATAAAGAAATATGTAATATTCAAAATGACGCCAGGGGCTGTATTATCTAAAATGCCCTGGAGGGGCACAACGGGCGTTTGCAACCCGCTTTGCACCCCCGGGCATTTTAGTATTAAAGTAAGGGCTGCAGACAGTTGTGCGGCCCTTCTGTAATACAGATAGCGCCGGCGCACAAAAAGGGCAAGCACTGTCACCAGATAGTGCTCCCTCATATGCTTTGGGGCATGGCTGCATGGAGTGAGGGAATCCCTTTGCCTCTGTGCCATATTGTAGCTGTCATGTCAGAATGAACAGCCGAACGAAAGAGGCAATCAGAGTATATATATTCAAACAAAGTATCCCACAAAAACACAATAAATAAGAAACAGAAACAAGACCTGATAAAGGCGGTGTCCCAATAAAAGAAAATAAAGATTCAGGAAGACACTGCTGTGATCTTCTACAGAAAACTGTGAGGCAATATGAAAACAACACTTCTCTAGAAAAAATGTCTTTGACTATGTCAGATTTGACGGCATGATGATGGACTGCGCACAGAAGAGATCGGCTGATCTCAAAGAATAGTATTTGTTGGTCCTGAGGAGAACCCCTTGAAGGAATGGAGGGTTTGAAATGCGTCGATCTTTGTTAACCCAAACCAGTGCAAGTACCAGTGGTTGCGTTTGGATTAGAACACAAAAAAATATATAAATGATAAGAATTCCACTGATGTTTGCAACAGGGAGCTAAAAGTAAAACATCAACAGCACTGGTTGGTAATTACCCTAATTATAAGGTGATAGATAATTAAAGCAATGTCATAAAACCATTCAGGGCAAAATGAGTGTTGTTAGTCTCATAAATGTTCTCTTTACGTCTACGTCTTCGAATGTTTTCATTTAATGTTACATGTTTGTCCGATTTTGAAGAAGTTAATTTGATAAATGTTTGTACAAAATACTTGACGTGGTGTTTCACAGTAATTTATATTATAATTTTGTACTATATTTGAAAAATATGAGTTAAAAAATAAATAAGATGGTGTGGAAATAAACATCCCCTGGTAGCATTAAATTATTAAATGTGCGGTAAAAAAGAAACACAGAAAATCAGTATTGGCAGTTTGGTGGTTAAGTTTATATTATAGATGTGAGCACAGCGGGTAATTAAGTTGTCAGAAGGCACACAAACAGTGCATCACCTAAAAGGTGGCACACTGTCAGTGCATACCCTGATAGCAGCTATCTAGAAGGGAAAAGGGGTCCTATGGACACCCATACCCTCTCATGCTGTCGGATGAAGTCACTCATTGCATCCGCCTGCAAGAGGATCACCTGTGCAGGAGGCAAGGGTTGCAGCCTGCACAGTGAGTGCGCACTAATGTCATGAGTGATGTCACTGATCAGGTCATGAGTGATGTAATATGCAAGGTCATAAGTAGTGCATTGCGGTGGACGACTGTTATAGTTAGCTGAGGTAACTAGAACTGCTGAATTTCACTGGTTTTGTACGAGTGAAATCTGAGCTTAACTATTACATCCCTATAACCTTTGTTTTTGTTCAGTAAAATTTTAAGGCTTCTTTAAATTCTATTTCCCAACTATAACGTACCCTGTAATCTTTTGTTTTTTAAGTATATATATATATATATATATATATATATATATATATTTATATATATATATATATATATATATATATATATATATATATATATATATATATATATATATATATATATATATATATACATTCACCGTCCCACTCTCCAAATTTGCCAGGAGACGCACAGGTACAGACCACAGCGTGCTATAACCAGTTTTAGTGCAACTTTATTCCTTGCATCTTGACATGACGCGTTTCGGTCGTGTTTCCACAACCTTGATCACATGACACGCTAAGAGCCAATGTTACATTAAATAACTCACAAAGAACGCTCTTACCCAATCAGCCAATAGCAGTACACAATGAATAGAAACAACATACTACTGTGATCAAGAACAAACAGCATCATCCACTGGTAAAAGAAATACTTCTCCCATTAAACACATGTGATACAATGATACACATATATTGTAATAAAATTCCTCCATTTATAGCAGTACTAGAAAATGCTCCTGATCATAAAAACAAAGTGTAGACCTATGGCTAACTACACGGGAGGCTAAGTATACCCAAACACTCAAAAAAATATATTTGTAACACCGTGCAAGTGCTAAAAATTATAAAAAATGTGTGCATGAATCTGAGAGATGGGGACTATCCCCTAATCTCCCGGCCGCTATTGACTTCATAGTTTGGCCCTGAGGTACAAAAAATGTGTGGATAAAAAAAGAGAGAAATTGTAGCGGGTTCAGTTAGATAGACAACAAATAGTTGTATATCTGTTGCCTGATGTGGAATAACACCAAATAGGGAGGGCAAAGGCTCATCAATGCTAGGAGTAATATACAGATATATTCTATCACCCGTTGTACATGATAACCAGATCTTTTAGTTTGCTGTGAATAACTGCTTGGTCGGAAAGTTCCGAAACACACCTCTGCTGTAGTTACTGTTTATAACATGATCAAGATAGTATCTATAATCATTAAACTGGAAATATCACGGTCAAGTCGATACTAAAGTGCGAGTGCAATAAAATATTATACATTATATAAATAGATACAAATCTTTAAGAATAATGTATAAATCAGGTAACAAGTGCAAGACGGTACAAACCAATCCAAATTGATCCCACCAATGGGGAACTAGTTTTGTAAAGTGCAAGTGCATTTACAATTGTCACTACTAGCAGCAGATCAATTCCCAGTAAGTATCGAGTGATACTATATGTGCAAAATAAGCATTGTGGACAAGGGCAGTCATTTAGCAGCATCAACAAAAACTTTGACATGGAGTGGCATTATGCATACTCCAAATTTTATATAAAGTGCATGTACTGTAGCAGCAATAAACATTCAACTCCCAAAGTTATTCCTTATAGCATGTACAAAAAACTGTGTGCAAACTAATAACAATGAGCTAGCAGCAAAAAAACTAGCAGCAAAGACACAGTATAGGATATGTTATTACAGATTATCAAACATATAGATCATAATACAAATGATACCAAACAATAAGGTGTACTACCTATAGGATAGAGTAAAAGCACTGTGCTGCATCATAAAAACTGTCTAAAAATTCAGAATCAAAACCTGCTCATAATCCTAAAAAGAAACCCCTAAAGGTTAAAATCAGGATAAAACAGAGCATGAACTGGCTAAAAGAGTGGTTAAAATAATGCCCACACCTAAAGTCACCTTCTACACAGGACCAGGATATGTAATAAAGTCTGCGGTTATAAGCAATTATGCAAATCCTCTTCGTGTTAAGCCCGTTGGGCCTCTTGGTATCAAGTAATAATATGTAGTCGGATTCCAGTTGCCTCAATCTTTTTTCTCTATTACCACCTCTTGGTAGCTTAGGTACCGCATCTACAACAACATACCTTAAACTCATTCAGGTTGTTATGGTGTACTGATTTAAAATGGTGCGCCACTGGGTAGCTAACGTCTGAGTTCACAATAGCACGAAGATGTTGTAAAATACGGGTGAATACCTGTAATTTCGTGCTATCAACGTATTTCAACTTGCACGAACACTCAAGTACGTATACCGCGTGGTCCGTTCTGCAAGTGAAAAACCTGATATTTTTGTGGACTTAGATTCAAAAGCATTTGTGACCTCAGAGGTGGTGGTTCCAAATTTGCAGGCCCTACACGTGCTGCACTTAATAAACCCTGTGCATTTGGATAGCCATGTACCTGTCTTAGTTGTCTCTGGGCTCATTCTCACCAGGGCATCCCTCATCGAGGGTGCCCTTCTGAACGTAATCTGAGGTAAGTTAGGGACCAATTGTAACAGAGTAAGGTCAGTTTGCATAATAGGCCAGTTCTTGTAAATGACCTTTATTATTTCTTTGTCCTGATTACAAAAAGTGGTAATAAGTCGAACAGGGGCTGGTTCAGAGAATGTAGTGTTAGTGTTAGTGTTCATGAAGGTTTTACGAGTAGCTGTGTTAGAAACTGTTCTCAAATATTCACTGGGGTTCATACTATTGGCTTTAGACAGGGCATGCTTCAAATCTTTACTTTTATATCCACGGGCTAAAAATCTGTCAAAGGATTCCTTCAGACAACTCACCAAATCGTTGTTGGAACTACAAATGCGTCTTATACGTAAAAATTCCCCATAGGGGATACTTTTCAAAAGATGACGTGGGTGAGAGCTCTAAGCATGCAATATTGCATTGCCCG
The DNA here is from genome assembly GCF_964261635.1 of Lissotriton helveticus. Lineage (NCBI taxonomy): Eukaryota > Metazoa > Chordata > Amphibia > Caudata > Salamandridae > Lissotriton > Lissotriton helveticus. The sequence goes on from NC_136063.1 coordinate 498,905,321, forward strand.
CTGTAGCCTTTCTGTGGAGCTTGGTTTGTAGCATGCTATTTTCAATGTACAATTCTACATCCAAGAATTGAACTCTTTCTGAACTAATCTGAGCAGTAAATTCAAGATTTAGCCTGTTGTTATTAACACATTTAACAAATTCATTGGCTGATTCAGATGATCCCTTCAAGATAATACAAATGTCATCAATAAATCACCACCATCGGATAACATGGAGTTCTTACAATTCGCTGTGGGCCTGCCTGAGGACATGCTCCTCCCACCAGCCTACGTGTAAACACGCGTAGCTGGGGGAGAAGCAAGCCCCCATGGCCACACCCCACAGCTGCTGGAAGACCTCATTGTTAAACATGAAATAGTTGTCTAAACATAATTTAATCATGTGTAATAACATAGTGTTATACTGGTAAAAAACAATACTTCTTTTCTCCAAGGTGAATTTGACTGCATTTAGCCCATCAGTTTGACATATACTTGTGTACAGGGAACAAATGTCCATAACAATGAACAAATAACCATCCTGCCAGGGCACCGATTGCACAGTAGATAAAAAATGTCCTGTATATATACATTTTTTTCACTGAAAAAAACAAAGGTTACAGGGTCATTCTAATTATACTCAAAATCACTCATACAAAACCATTGAAATTTAGCAGTTATAGTTACCTAAGTTAACTAACTACTGAATTGCAATAAGTCAAATCGGAGCCCCACTATAACGTCATTGTAACCTTTGTTTTTTCTGTAAATTTCTAAGATTTTTTTAAAATTCTATATCCTAACATATAACGTCCCTGTAACCTTTGTTTTATCTGCTAAATTTCAACATTGTAATTTTTTTATTTCCTAACTGTAACCTTTGAGAGTGGGTCTGTGACTGAGTGCATGAGTTTCTGAGTGGGCTCTGTGAGTGGGTGTGTGAATGTCTGAATGGGCCGGTGAGTGTGTGCATGAGTCTGTGAGTGTGTCTGAGTTAGTGCATATGTGTCTGGCTGGATCAGTGAGTGGGTGCATGAGCCTGTGAGTGGGTGAATTACTGGGTCTGTAAATGGGTGCATGAGGCTGTGAGTGGGTGTGAGTGTCTGAGTGGATCTATGAGTGGCAGCATGAGTCTCAATGGTTGAGTGAATGGGTGCCAAGTCTCTGAGTGGGTCTGTGAGTGGGTGTAAGAGCCTCTGAGAAGGTGAGTGAGTAGTCTGTGAATTTGTTTTCCTTCAAATTTGTTGGGGGATATTCGCGTATTCGCTGCAATGTTACACAGGGGCAGTGCTGGTGGTCCCGATGAATTCGCAAATATCACACATGATAACAAAAACCTCTTCAGCAACATATTCTACACATGGGAAGTTCATGAAAGATTTGAAGCTTTTATGCCTCCCAGGGAGTCAAGATACATCCACCCTACCATAATCCAAAATGCGTGTGTGAGAGGACAGAGAAAGAGCATGTGAAAAAGCGTGGCATTGGGGGTAGAGCAGGACCAACAGATATCCGGGACCAAAGGGAATCGTTTGTGAAGGATAGATGGTGTGTAAAGGAGACGATTATAAAGGAAGAAAAGTGTTTGAGTAAGAGAGGCAGCTCTAGAGGATTTGCGAAGCTTGGTCCATATTTTATCCCACAAGGAGGTGGACCAAGAGACGGCTAAGTCATTCTCCCATTGCTCTTCCACTGTAGTTTTTGGCCGAGGCGAGGGAGGATGATGGAAAGAATGGTAGATGGAGGATGCTGAAGAATTAGAGCGCAGTTGAGAATGTAGAGAAGAGAGTGCGGTACTAGATATGGTAATTGGAGAAGAGTGAGGGAGGGAGTCAAATGCAGACATAACTGCAGTCTTGAGTAAAGTGTATTTATGAATAAAGGAGGAGGGGAGGGAGAAGGTACGGCGAAGATCAGAAAAAGTTGTAAAGGCAGATCCCGTGAATAGTTGGGAGATCCAGATCAAACCGCGTTGCCTCCAGGTTTTCCAGTAAAAAGGTTTTAGGTTGATGAGAATGCTATTGTTATGCCAGATAGTGGTGGTAAGAAGTTCAGTGGTGGAAGAGGGAGAATCTGGAGCGGAAGCTAAAAGTAGTTTCGCGGTATATTTGTGAATGGGAGAGGATAAGAATTGGGGTTTACGGGAAAAGGAGAGATATTCAGCAAAAGAGAAGGGGGAAAGAGAAAGTCGTTCGAGTTCAGCCCAGAGGGGAAGAGGCTCAGTAGGATCTTTCAGCCAAGTAGAAGCTTGTTTCAGGAGAAAAGCTTTGTGATAAGCAGGGAAATGTGGGAAGTTAACCCCACCCTCTGATTTGGGGAGGCGTAATCGTGACAAAGACATACGCGGTTTCTTGCCAGACTATAAAAAGGAAGATAGAGTGGTATTGATTTTTGCAAAAAATTTGGCAGGGATGGAAATAGGGATATTAGAAATGGTGTAGAGGACAATTGGGGTAAGCATCATCTTTAGGTGTCGAGGCGGCCCCACCAAGAGAGATAAAGCGGGTGCCATCTGGATGTAAGGTCAGATAATTTCTGGGTACATTTAGTAAGGCATAATGAAATGGTGTCTGGAATAGAAGGGGTGATGTGCAAACCGAGATATTTTATGTGGGTCGGACTCCATTTGAAGTTGGACATTGCAAAGTCCGGCTTAAAGGTGAATTTAGTGAGGGGAAGAATTTCGCACTTATCGTTATTTAACTTATAACCGGAGAGCTGAGAATAAGTGTTCACTTCGGCAAGGAAAGCTGGGACAGAAACAGATGGGTTCGAAATAAATAGTAAAATGTCGTCTGCGTAGGCGGCCAATTTGACTTGTGAATGAGATAAAGAAAAACCGTGGATATTTGGATTTTGACGTATCTTGGACAGAAAGGGTTCTAGGGCAAGGTTAAAAAGAAAAGGGGAAAGAAGACAGCCTTGCCTGACGCCTCTGCCAAGGTTAAAAAAGGAAGAGTTATGCATATATACATATACAAAGCTTGCATTGTAATGGCATGTGTGGTGTAATTGGGAAGGGGTGAGTCATGATGTCACATGCCTTTGTTTATCCCACTAACTTGGCCCCGAAGAGACATGCGCTATGGCTTCCTGTCACCCTCTATCTGGATGTTTGTGCCAAGCGTACCTCTCAATTGTCCCCATTTCAGCAAGAAGTTTCGAAACCCCCTTGAGTTGCCTTTCGTTCCTTCTTTTTTCTCCAGTATTTATTTCTTTGCGTATATATGCATTACTTCCCATATTACTATGCCTCTTATGATGTACATTTTCCGTCTCTAGCCTCATTCCCTTCTTATTTCCTTTTTCTTCTCTTTCTTCCTTTTCCCCTCTCGCATTTTGTACCTTTTGATACTTATTGTACCACTCTACTCCATTATATTTATTGATGATACTGTTTACCTTTCATTTTTTGTATTGCCAAATTTGTCTCTCCTAATAAAATTTTACTTGAACTTAAAAAGATACATCCACCCTGAACCCATACACCAATTCTGCCACTTGATTTCAGCCCCGGGGACTGTTCCGATGGGATAAAAATGTGGCCGCAACTCTCTGCTCAGGTTGCGGCAAGCGATTAATGGCATACCTGTAGGCATGCACATTCGCGATTAATCATGACATCATTGCAAATTAGCTGCAATCCAATATATCCTAATTTGAATTCCCGTAAATTTCTCAACAACTACTGAAGGGATTTACACCAATAAACAAAAAGCACAATCTGCTGACCAAAAGCTAGCTTTCTGCCAAATGTAGTGTAATTCCATCCAGCAGTTCGGGCTGTAGTCGTGTTCTAAGCTCCAATGAGAATTAACATGGGAAACACACTTTTTTTGACCCCTCTTTTCCTCGCCCCCCACTTGACAGTTAGCCCCGAAACTTTCCATGTGCAATAAGAATAGCAGCCACATTATTTTGGGAAAAGTTTGTGAAATTCATCAAACAGTGCCAAAGATTTAGGCCAAAGATTTAGGCAAAAATGCTTTACCTATGGAAAAATGGTCCTAACTATAACTACCAACTGGCAACCACCAGTAGGTAATGAAAAAATACACTTACCTTTATGCTTAAATATATAATAGACTTACATTTATACTTAGAATTTCCGTGGTAATGGCATATGTTGTAAAGGCAGGTTGTGTTAAAAATATGCATGGTAAAGACCAATGAGTTATAATGCTTGCATTGTAATGGCATGTGTGGTGTAGACTGCGTTTTAATTGCTGTAATCCTTTGAAAACAGCCTCTTGTTGGCCGTCTTCTGGGTTGGCAGACACACTTTGCTTCCTATTCATTTCAGGATATGTTAAAGAAACTAGAGAATGTGATATGCTATTATAGCCTTACAGTATGCGGCCGAGGGCTAAACTGGATGTTAGAGGCCTATAACGAGGGAGAGGGCATTTAACAACCGGTATAGCCCGAGGCATAAGGGCTATAAGAACATTCCACTCACTAAGGGTAGAATGTTCTAAATTGAAAAGGGAGAAACATGAAAATAAATATTAGAATGTTGGAGTTTCGGGATTATACCAGCCATAAGCCTGCAGCTACCCCACTGTCTTCAATAGAACTCCCAACATTCCAATGTTCTGCGTATGAGTTGAAATGATGGGGTGTCTCATATACGGTATGGTCAGTAACGGACTTAAAGCTAGTCTACATTTGAACTGAAAATTGCACTTTAGAAAGACAGGGTCCAGATAGAGGGCCTGGTGTACTTGTGTAACAGGAAAAATGTTTTATATCTTCGGGTCACACACTTCACCATGCAGTTATTTTAAAAAATGGCATTGTTTCAGTCGCAGTCAAACACTTTGTTGTTACTCCTCAACAAACACATTACAACCCTTAAAAGGATGAGAACTGCAGAGGCCCTTCACCATCTGCCCAATATTTCAAATATGGTAGAAATGGTTGTAGTGAGGTAACCACAAGTGAAAATGTTACCTCAACAACCCTCAATCATTTGACATCTGCCCACTGCCCTGGAACAGAAATTGCCACTCTTGAGATGTCAGACATTCTCTTAAATATTTGAAGGATGACGAAAGATGAATCTTTATCTTACCTCCCCCTTGTGCGTTCTTTGATACAGCTGAACTAAGAAAAACAAAAGTGGACTCTTTCATTCTGAGTTTCTCCAGGGCAGATCCGCCAATAATTTATAACCAGCAGTAATTCTCAATATCTATATCCGCTTTCCAGCATCCTTGACCTCCTCTAAAAACCAGTTGGAGACAGCACTCCCTTCTACCTGCACATAACAAAAAACGTCAGGCTACCTATGGAAGCGTGGGTGTAATCAACCGTCCTCAATGACATCAAAAGTGAACAGCTCTTACTAAACAGCAAATTCTCGTTAAATGTTATTACCAAACTGCTCATCACAGACAGGCCACTACCTGAAATCCAAAACTACGGAATGACACTCAGAGCCCAAGATGAATCAGTGGTTCTTCAATCACAAGCTACGTCTCCTCTGTTATCAAATGTTTGTTGTTGATCTGCGGACAAAGATGCAGTAGTCAAGCTCACCATCAACTCCTGCATTCCCTATACCTGGACCAATAAACACAAATCCCCTTTATCTGGGTCAAGATCATATTTCTTGTTTCCTTTCTCATGTAAGGATTTTGGTTCCACCTCCTCGAGAACTGCGAGGTTCTGCCACCAGTAAGAATCCACCTCTGCCTCAAAATGGTTTTAAATCCAAAGGCAGCAGAAACTCAATATGGTTTTAAATCCAAAGAATATGCAGCAGAAACGAGCATAACACTTTGCAGCCAGATTCCACATCCTGCACAGGGACATTTGCACATGCATATGCCCTTTAAAAACAAATACTAAAAAACCTTCAGCATTTTGAAAGATGTAATATTGTTTTCAATGGAGCTATCAACATTCCAATGTTCTAATAAGTAATAAAGGGTTGCCCCAGCTTCTATTAACACCATAGCTAGTATTGTAAGTACACTCTAGGAGTCTTGAAGCATTCAGGTCCGGAAAGCTCTCAGTCCATCTCGCCAGGCATGCTCCGGTCCCATCACTGAAGTCTCTCCACTGAAGATAATCCTTGAAAACATATAACCCATGACCGGCAGTGCTCAAAGAGTTACACTGTGGCAGAGCACGCCACGAGACACACAGGAGACTCTCCAGTGTTTTCTTCTGGGGCACCTTGCAAGCATGTGGCACTCTGTGGATTGAAATACTGCACAGAGATTCACAGATGTCGTTCGCCTCTCCAGTACAATAAAGTGGCTTCACTCATTCATACACAACCAAATGAATTAGATCACAAGTAATAGAATTACTAAGCTTTTTGACTAATGACACTTGGGATTCTGCAGAACTCAGCACGTTCTCTCAGACTTTTTAACATTTGTGCGACAGCGCTCAGTAACATCTAAATGGATTGCAGCAGTGGACTGCAAATCTCCCCTGATGGCTCTCAGTTGTACATCACTTTCATTCACATAAGCAATAAAGGGAGCACAGTAAAGCATGGGCAGGTTATCTGTCTGAGCCTTCATGACACTGATCCTGCTTCTGAGCTTCAAATGTAATTTAAATACATTTTCGGCAAAAAAGCTCATTGCGTTACATTAACTCATCATCTGTCGGGATTCAAAGCGAGGGTGAGAAAGGTAACACTCTCTCATTGGAGAGCCTCATGAAAAGAAATTGTTGTTGAATTCGGTCTCAGATTCTTAATTGAAAGCCTCAGTCTTTTGCCAAGGTAAGTAGCTACTACTGCTTCAGTCATCACTGCATTCTAATGATTCTACTTCAAAGCAATCAACGTTGGTGCCACAACAAAGGTCATCACTGACACTGCCTCTACTCTGCCCCAACACTGAGTCCAGTCCTTCACACTGACACTTACCATTACATTGATGTCATCTTTCCATGGCCAAAACTTGAATCTTAATCCTTATCCTTACCTTCATCCTATCCCTAACTTTAGTTCCCCAAACCTACCATACAGCTGAACATTTACATTGACACTGCACCAGATCTCTAAATGTAATCTCAAATACTAAGGCCCTCACTACTAATGACCCTATTTTCAAACATCTTTGCATGCATAATTTGAAAAAAAAAGAATGCCAAAGCAGGCCTGGCAAATATAAACTTTCAATTCCACTTCAGAAAATCAGAGTGCTGTAACTTTGCTTTCATAAGCGGTCCTTATGAATTTCACAAACCTAATTGCCTCATTCACAACAGTAGAATTAAAGGGGGGAGGATTCTAGAGGCCGAGAATGTTTTGGCAAGTTGATGTGAACATCTATATAATGCATTTTTGGGGGGGTATTCACAACCATTTTATAGTTTGTCTGCCACATTGACCATACAAGCAAACTAACTTTCTTGTGTAAAGGGCATGCGTACGTTTATTTTCAAGAACACTTCCATATAGAGTAAGCAAAGAGAGAAAGTTGTGTTCCCTGGAATAAACTTCCCTGAAGAAACAAGCCTTGACAAAGCCAATAGGTCTCAGATGTGAAATCTATAGGTTTGGACAATACTTTTGTGTCTTTGATTGCTGTCACAAAAGTGCACACATCTGTGACAGCCATTTAGGAATCGGTTTGTAAAATAACAAAATGCATTAAATGGCAACCACAAATGCATACACATCAATGGTGGCCATCTTTGGTTGCATTCTGCTATGTTTTAACAAATTTAATTCAGAGACTATGGACCAAGGGGTTACGTATGGTGTGAGTAGAAATAATAAAAGGTAAGAATGAGTGAACAAGGAGGAAAGCAATTCATATAATAAATTTGAATACGTTGAGCGCCTCAATACTCTCTTAGAATAGAGGCCCCCCCTAAAATCAAGGCTACAAACACTGCGGATGCAAGTGTATCAACTAGAGTCATCTAAGAATGTATTTTGCTTTATTTTAATGGCTCCCATTTAAATATGGCTGCTGTAGCTGGGTGCGTATCCAAAGTGGTCATCTTTGAATGAGATTTATTAAAGTATAACTAAACCCATTTATAGATGGCTGCTGCACATGCATAAGCATGCACATATAAGGATACACATCAGAGAATGGTCTGACAGCCAATCCATGTATGCTCGGGGGCAAGAGGACACTGGGTGTTGTCTGGGTAGAAAGAAGGAGAGAGAGAGGTGTGGAGGACGATGGCGATCAGGGAGAGAAAAGGGGAAAGGAAATAGTCACTCCTGTGCATTGCAAAGAAGCAAGATCAGATGACAGCAGTGGACGGCTACATCATCCAATCAAAACACTGTGAGATCGGAATGTTCCTGGATGAGGCACCCACAATAATAGGAAAAAAGCCACTGAATCGAATCAGGAGCAGTGAAATGACACAAACAACAAATCTATCCATTCATTACCAAGGGCCTGAACCCAACCCACTCTAAGTATATGTAAAGCATTGAAAATAATAGTTCTCCAACAGACAGTTTAACAGACAGCTAAAGCTGCCTGCAGCCAAGATCTAAAAAAAGGGCGGGTGTCATACCCAAGTGTGCAGATTTGTGCACTTCTTTACAATTCTACATGGAGAAATACCTCACTTATAGGTACTCCCGGGCCCAGTGGAATGACACTTCGCTTGCGCTAAGGCAGCCAACAGCAAGGGCTCTGCCATAGGTATACTGTTATATGTGTAGCACCATTCAAAAATAGATTTTTTTAATATTAAAAAGTATGTGGCAAGAGATTTAACAAGACCGCCAACATACCTGTAAGGCATACAAAGAAAATACACTGTATGCACTACAGATCGAGTCATCCCAGTGTTCAAGATCACACCACACACCATGAAGTCAAATTTACAAGTTACCATCCGAGCCATGGTATCTGCCACAACTTGTCATGGGCAACACTGCACAAACAGGCATTCTGGACTCATTTTTCCATCAAAACCTTCCTAGTTTCTGCAGTCATCTCACTCACAGGACCACACTATTCTTGTTACTCCCTAAATAAATAGTAACCTTACATATGTCTATGTCATATAAAAGAATCAGCATGCCTAGCAGACTTCGACGGCTATTTCCTTTTTTGAGCCACAACAAAAGGAACCCATCTCAAATCAAAATAAAAATACACAAAAACATAAAGCTTAGATGCATAATTTCGTAACTCGTTTCACACTGCAACTTGCAAACTGTTCTTCTAAAGATTACACTCACCCCTCACTCTTAAAACCCATGACATCAGTCAATGTGCATCTCTCAAAAGCACTGATGCAAGCAAGCCTGCAATATCTCTGGCTCTCCAATGCCCAATATCTCCAGAACGCCCATATTGTTAACCCCTTCCTTCTCACACCCTTTAGATCTTTCGATCATTCTGCTAATTTAAATCACATGGCGAAAACACTCTCTGAACTGCTACACAAGTCCCTCACCCTTGAATGCAACCGGGAACTCGCTTTTTATGAGCAGTGGTCCCTTGACTCTTGTTCTTGATTTGTAAACAACCTTAATAAATACCAATAACTGCCAATAAATTTGATGCAAGATAGCCTTGGATACTTCCTCATCAGGCTAGAAAAGACCAACCTCTTCACACCAACATGAATACCTGTCAACACTCCTCCTACATGCTGTTCTCATCAGATGCAGTTACTTGGGAAGGCTTCATGACTTCTGTCACCTTAAAGTGCCTTGTTGTAGTTACAATTATAAACACATTTATTCCTAGAAAGGCGTATATATGTATACATACATATATATCATAACATATAACACATTTTCACTCCCTTCTTAAAACACTTCCCTGAATAAAGATGGCAGGTGTATTATAGTATAAGTGCTTCTTGAAAGGCCATCCTCCTGCAGAAACCCTTTACATTACTTATAGATTGCACATACAGTAGCCACCGCCAAAGGTAGCGTGCTTGTTATTCTGGGCCAGCTCCTCTTGCTAAGCAGTTTTGCTGATAGATAGCAACTATAAATCACTTGCTGACCACCTCGAAGTGGCTTGAATCAGCAGGGAATAGGAATGCTGCTGCGCTCTAAAAGATGTCTGCTAAGATAAATGGTGAGCATAGATCAATGCTGATGGCAAACATCAGCAAACTTCAATCTAAAAAGTGCAACACAAGTATTAATATTATGTGAATGGACCTGGAGAGGACTTATTTCCACTGCCATGTTTTGTGGCATATTTTGTGCCCACGAATCATTAGGAAATATAAAAGAGTGCATTGTATGAAATATACTCAATCAAAAAGGACAATGACGAAGAACGTACATATTTCATTGATTAGTATAATGTAGTAGTAATGAGTCTAAAGTTGTTAACAAGAGGCAGTGTCAGTGATTCACGGTTGTGACTGCTCCATGTGACACCATCCAAAGCAATGAGAATCACAGACAAATTCAAAAGAGCTCAAAAAGGACCGGATATGCGCTGAGGCATACTGCCTGGTGGTAACATATACGGCAATTTTAAACTTGTTATTTTCATTTGTGAGCTGACTACTAGCTCTCTTGCACTTTTAATTCCTTGACTCACCCTCTCATGCTGTGTCATCCCCGCTGGACTCCTCGTTCCACCGCAAGCTGAGTAGAGCTCGATTGTTGTGGAGGGAGCCCATTGGGTGAGACACTTCCTGCCAACTCTGCACTTCCGGTCGCAGGAGGTGAGCGGTCTAGCGCTCCTACCTCACTCGCTTTAAAACCGGACACAGGGGGTGACGTGCGTTGGATGCGCTGAGGCATATTGCCTGGTAGTAACATTTACGGCTATTTTAAACTTGTTATTTTCATTTGTGAGCTGACTACTAGCTCTCTTGCACTTTTAATTCCTTGACTCACCATCTCACCCTCTCATGCTGTGTAATCCCCGCTGGACTCCTCGTTCCACCGCGAGCTGAGTGGAGCTCGATTGTTGTGGAGGGAGCCCATTGGGTGAGACACTTCCTGCCAACTCTGCACTTCCGGTCGGAGGAGGTGAGCGGTCTAGCGCTCCTACCTCACTCGCTTTAAAACCGGACACAGGGGGCGACGCGCGTTGGATGCGCTGAGGCATACTGCCTGGTGGTAACATTTACGGCAATTTTAAACTTGTTATTTTCATTTGTGAGCTGACTACTAGCTCTCTTGCACTTTTAATTCCTTGACTCACCCTCTCATGCTGTGTCATCCCCGCTGGACTCCTCGTTCCACCGCAAGCCGAGTAGAGCTCGATTGTTGTGGAGGGAGCCCATTGGGTGAGACACTTCCTGCCAACTCTGCACTTCCGGTCGCAGGAGGTGAGCGGTCTAGCGCTCCTACCTCACTCGCTTTAAAACCGGACACAGGGGGTGACGTGCGTTGGATGCGCTGAGGCTTATTGCCTGGTAGTAACATTTACGGCTATTTTAAACTTGTTATTTTCATTTGTGAGCTGACTACTAGCTCTCTTGCACTTTTAATTCCTTGACTCACCATCTCACCCTCTCATGCTGTGTAATCCCCGCTGGACTCCTCGTTCCACCGCGAGCTGAGTGGAGCTCGATTGTTGTGGAGGGAGCCCATTGGGTGAGACACTTCCTGCCAACTCTGCACTTCCGGTCGGAGGAGGTGAGCGGTCTAGCGCTCCTACCTCACTCGCTTTAAAACCGGACACAGGGGGCGACGCGCGTTGGATGCGCTGAGGCATACTGCCTGGTGGTAACATTTACGGCAATTTTAAACTTGTTATTTTCATTTGTGAGCTGACTACTAGCTCTCTTGCACTTTTAATTCCTTGACTCACCCTCTCATGCTGTGTCATCCCTGCTGGACTCCTCGTTCCACCGCGAGCTGAGTAGAGCTCGATTGTTGTGGAGGGAGCCCATTGGGTGAGACACTTCCTGCCAACTCTGCACTTCCGGTTGGAGGAGGTGAGCGGTCTAGCGCTCCTACCTCACTCGCTTTAAAACCGGACACAGGGGGTGACGCGCGTTGGATGCGCTGAGGCATATTGCCTGCCAATTTTAAACTTATTTTCATTTGAGAGCTGACTACTAGCTCTCTTGCACTTTTAATTCCTTGACTCACCCTCTCATGCTGTGTCATCCCCGCTGGACTCCTCGTTCCACCACGAGCTGAGTAGAGCTCGATTGTTGTGGAGGGAGCCCATTGGGTGAGACACTTCCTGCCAACTCTGCACTTCCGGTCGGAGGAGGTGAGCGGTCTAGCATTCCTACCTCACTCACTTTAAAACCCGATGCAGGCGACAACGCGCAGCAGACGCGCACGAGCGCCAAAGGCAAGCCCGCCTGCGCCCGTCCGCGCCAGACCGGGGCTAGGGGCCTCCCCCCTGTTGGTTGCCCCTCCGCCTGGGTGTATTCCCCGAGAAGCTGCTCTCCTTACGCGGCCAGGAGTCCTCCGCTAAGCATCTTTTAGCTCCACACGAGTACTCTGCTCTATTGCAGCGCTCCCACTCTTCCCCTACCATCCACACCATAATGCCTGACGATGATTCGGATCTTAATGCCTTACAAACAATCTCTCTCCCAGGCAGTCCGGGCCCTGGGCAGAATGGTCTGTCTATCTGGTACCTGAACACCTGCTCGCTGGTTAAACACCAGGCAGAGATATTTTACCATTGAGAAGCAATTAAGCCAGATGTACTGTTGCTGTCTGAAACATGGCTCACTCCTGAGTCTATCCCTGATATCCTGGCTGCTGTTCCTGACGGCTATTACATCCTCCAGGCAAATCGGCCCCAGGGGAAAACTGGGGGGTGTTGCTGCCATAATTTCTCATGCTTATAAAGTTATCTCTCTCATCATGCATCCCATACAGTCGGTGGATTATGTAATTTTTAAATTTGAGTCGGACACCTTTCCCCTCACTTATGCCCTTTTTTATCGCCCTCCTGGACAGTCGCCTGACTTTCTGCATTCTTTTGGCAGTATGGTGGCCGAACTGGCAATTAATCATGCTAGAACCCTTATCATAGGGGATTTTAATTACTGGCCCTATACTCAGCATGAAAGCGCCCCTCCTAGGGAGTTCACGGACCTGTTAACCGGTCTAAATTTCCTCCAGCATGTCCATACTGCCACCCATGTCAAGGGTCATATCCTGGACCAGTTGTGATCTCTAAATCAGGATGTTTTAAATCTACAGATCTCCCCATGTGCTTGTTCTGGTCACTTTTTTATCTCTTTCACTGTACCCAGAGTCCTAACCACCAGAGTATGCCCCACTAATCGCCCACTCATACGGAATTGGGGCAAAGTAGACATCCCTTTGCTCTGTCTTTCGCAAGCCACCACAATCCCCTCCTCGCTGGACGAGGCAGGCTCCCCCTGTCTGTTCATATTCAGGCGGATAATATTCATACCTGGCTTGCAGACGCTCGGGACACTGTCGCTCCACTAAAGAAGCTTAGTAATAAGCGTCCTCACGATGCACAGCGCTGGTTTTGTAAGGCCTTAACAGACATGAAGCTTGCCCTTTGACAAACCGAACGCAAGTGGAGATCGGATTACTGCCCCCTTAAGAAGCTTACCTTTCTGGCTGCATTGAAAGAATATAAATCAGCTATTCTTGGGGGAAAAACTAAGTATTTCTCGGATAGAATCCTTAACTCCTCCAATAAATCGAGGGAGATTTTTACTATAGTTGATGAATTGGCCAAACCTGACCGAATCACGATGACCCCTTCCTTCTCCCAGCATCTTTGAGACTCCCTCAACAATTATTTTGTTGAAAAGATAGCCTTAATTAAAGCAAGTATCCCTACACCCGATGCAAGCTTTGACACAGGCAATATCCCCAATAATCCCTCCTCATTTTCAAACTTCCCACCAATCACACAGGAAATGTTTGTATCTATTTGTATTAGCAAGGTTCGCTCTGGTTCTCCCGCTGACAGCTGCCCTGCTCACATTGCTCGTGAGATCTTCCTCTGTCTCCCAGAGGTGCCCCTTTCATTGCTCAATAATTCCCTTCTTTGGGGGGTGGATCCCACCATATTTAATTCTGCTGTGGTCTCACCTATCCTTAAGAAACCTGGGGCAGATCCGGCGTCATTGAGTAATTTTCGGCCAATATCCTTGCTCCCCTTCTTGGGCAAACTCATGGAGGCCCATGTCTCCAGTTGCCTTGGTTCCTTTGTAGAAAGCTCCCAGGTTTTAGATCAACATCAGGCTGGCTTTAGACCTCAGCATTTTACAGAATCCTTGATGGTGGCAGTTCATGATGAACTTAGAAAGGGGCTGATCAAAATATCTCCCAGGCCCTGGTGCTCCTTGATTTGTCGGCGGCGTTCGACACCGTTGACCATTCCATCCTTCTTCAACGGGTCGAGAACGCCGGCATCAGGGGCACCCCGCTTAGGTGGCTCTCCTCCTTTTTACGGGATCGTAAGCAAGCTGTTCGTCTTGGCCCCTTCACGTCGAAAGCTAAAAGCCTTACTTGTGGGGTCCCTCAGGGTTCTTCCCTCTCCCCGTTATTATTTAACCTTCATATTTTTCCCCTCATTTCTAGGCTGCGTGAGAGACCAGGGGTCATCCTTAATTATGCGGATGACCTCCAGCTAATCTTTAACACCGACTCCTCCCCTGCCTCTATCGAGAACTTCAAGTCAACCATGTCATACATCAGCAATTGGATGAATGCGAACCAACTCAAGCTAAATCCAGGAAAGACCGAGCTTGTGCTTACTGGACCTCCGGGCAACCCCTGGAACTCCAGCTTCTGGCCGTACTCGCTCGGAAGTGCCCCCTGCCCGGTGAGCTCGGTTAAGAGTCTTGGAGTTACCATCAGTGAGGATCTGACCATGAAATCTCAAATTAAATCGGTGATGTCGGCGTGCTTCTTTCATCTCCGCCGCATCAGAAAGATTAGCAGATTCCTCACTCATGAGGCCCTAGTCCAAGTTTTTCCTTTGCCTATCCAATAGCTCCAAGAAACCGTTGGTGAACGTGCGCTGAATAAATTCTTTTATCATATCATATCATATCATCATATCATATCAAAGTAAAGATGTCAACCTATTCATGCAAGTGAACAATGGATCAGAAAGAAGGTGACATAGGAAAGTGAAGGTGAACTCAGGGTGAATGGGATAGATTGTCAAGCATATTTAGTCAAGATCATGACACTTCGTTATACTGCTTCCATGTATCGCACCGAATCAATAAGGTTAGAAAATTTAGCTAGATTGAATACTGATGTTGCTTTCATTCAGGAAACTCGCCTATCAGAAGCTGAAGCAGCTAAACTGAAAAGAGTTTGAGTGGGACATGTCTTCTCTTCCCCAGCTTTAGGAAAAAAGAATGGTTCATCTATTTTATGCCTTAAAAAACATCAGTTTTCAGTTGTCCATCAGGAAAACGATCTCGATGGTCGCTGGGTAATTGTTAAATTGCTTATTGATCAAATACCCTTAGTGTTGTTTAATGTTTATGCACCAGTTAATATTGATAATAAGTTTTGGACTCAGATATCCGACAAATTTCTCATGTTTGATGATGCCTATGTTATTTATGGAGGTGACTGTAACCAGATTCTAGACCCTATATTAGATAGACATTCCTGTGCGAAATTCTCCAATACCAAGCGGCATTCACAATTCACCTCTGCCATACATCGTAAAGCTTTAACGGACATCTCGAGGCTCTGTAATACAGATTTACAGGAATATACTTTCTATTCTCCCCCTCACAACTCACAATCCAGAATAGATTATCTCTTCTTTAGTAAACCCCTGTCTCAGCTTGTCTCTCATGCCGAGATTGGTTCTATCCTAATATCAGACTATGCTCCAGTTTTGTAGATTTTGTTTTGTTACCTTTTTCCTCTTATGCTAGTAGATGGCGTTTTAATAACGCATTATTATCAGATTAAATTTCACAAGCCAATTCACCTCTTTTGCTTCTGAATTCTTTTCTTTTAATTCCACGCCAGACTCTTCCCCAGTAATGATTTGGGATTCTTTTAAGGCTGCAGCTAGAGGATTTATTATAAATTTTGTTTCTCGGAAAAAAAGTTTTTTGAAGCCAAAAATACTCAGTTATTAGCCAAGATTAAGCATCTTGAATATTCTTATTATCGCTCTAATTCTTAATCCTCGTTAAAAAATCTTATTGAGGCAAAAATCTCTTTTAATAAATTATCTATGGAGGCCGCATCCTCTTAGCTCTTAAAAAGCAGTGCCCGCTTTTATGGTGCAAGAAAAAATTGGCAAATTACTTGCAAATTATTTAAAGATTGTTTGTGAACGGACTAAAATAGAATCTGTATGTAATAATTTAGGCGAATCGCTATTTAAAGATAATGACATTCTAAATGAATTTGTATCATTTTACAAAAACTTATATACGCCGGAGCAACAACCAATTCTAGATGCACTTTCCTCTTTCTTCCAATCGATAAATTCTCCTCCTCCATATGATACTGATTTTACCTCATTAGAATCAGACATCACTTTGTCTGAAATTAAACATGCTGAACCGGTACTGAAAAGGGGAAAAGCTCCTGGTCCTGACGGATTTACTATTGAATTCTATGCTCATTTAGAGTTCTTATTACTTCCTCATCTCTTATTACTTTATACGTTTTTTAGGGAAGGTTCCTCTTCAGGTTCTTTTCAAGAAGCTGTGATTCACTGTGAAAGGGGGGCGCCCCTCACCTCGACTGGGCGGCGCCCGAGCAGGGATTTCTTGAACGTTAACCCTCCTGCGTCCCTGACGACCAGGACACCTCCTTTCTTTTTCTCCCTGCAGGATACGACCGATCATCGGGATCGCGCACTGACCCGGAAGCGGCTTCCTGCGACCCCGGTAGTCCCGACCCGGAAGCGACCTCCTGCGACCCCGGAAGTCCCACCTCCAACAGCAGCCCGAGACGCAGAAAAGCCGGCGACGAAGAGAGGAGAAGGTTCCAGGTAGCGGACTCGTGGCAGGAGACAGTGCGTAGTGGACCCGAGAAGGAGAGCGGAAGGAGTGTGAGGAGCGACGACGAGGAAGCGGAGGACGTCTGGACCGAGGAGTGGTGGAGTCCTCAGGAGGTGGCTGGAGAGGGGCCGCGACTCGCTGGAGAGTTGCGGCGGGGCACGTGAGTACCCTGTTACCTGTTCTCCATGCCCCTCTGTAGATGTTTGTAAATACCTGTATAGAAGTAATTTGCACTGATAGATCACCACAGCACTGTATAAATACTTAGTAGCGTCACTGCACCTATCTCTTTGTACCATAGTCCCTGTACCCGCTCACTCACCTTGTCACGCTCTCCCCGTTCCCATCTCTTCCCCCTTCCCTCTGAGCCCTCCTTTACCGTCCCCGTCCTCACGTTCTTCTTTGTCCCCTCACAACCCGGGTGTTGGCGATAGTACTCCGACGGTCCAAGTCAAAAAGGACTAACCGCCCTGTCTCTCTGTTCCCTCCGAGGTTACACCGTATCCCCCTGACGACCAGAAGACGCCCAGAAGACCCCACTTTCCAGTGGACGCGCAGGAAGGTCTCTACGGCTTCCAGGCGACTACCCTCTTCACTATCCTGATAACTAACCTTCAATAAAACAGCTACCATAGCAAAATACATACGGCCTCCACGCCTGTTATTCCGGTCCGCACCAACCCCCAGTCCACATTCACTTAATTCCCAAAGAGAACAAAGATCCCTCTTTTTGTAAAAACTATTGTCCGATCTCCCTAGTTAATTTAGACTATAAGATTTGCGCAAAGATCCTCGCTCTCCGTATTGATCCCATTTTGCCTACCCTTATTGGCCTGGGACAATCAGGTTTTGTCAAAGAACGTTTGTCTTCAGATAACTCCAGAGTTTTCTTTAACATTTTAAGTAAGGCCTCTTCTCTCGAATATCCCATCGCTGCGATAGCCTTGGATGCTGAAAAAGCTTTTGATAGGATCGGTTGGGATTTTATGTTTCAAGCGCTTAAATGGATTGGGTTCCCTACTAAACTGATTTCTCTTATTTCTTTACTATATTCTGGCCCTAAAGCCTCTATTTTTGTTAATGAGAAAACCTCTGAGTATTTTCCTCTTTCCAGAGGAGTTCGTCAAGGCTGCCCCTTATTTCTTTTATTTATAATTGCATTAGAACCTTTCTTAACGAAAATTAGGTTAGATGATAGAATTACTGGTTTTAATCTTAACAATACCCAGGTTAAAATGTCTGTTTATGCTGATGATACCCTTCTATACTGTTCAAATCCTTCCACTTCTCTTCCAGCTTTTCTTTTCCAAGTTGGTACTTTTTCTCAATTATCTGGTTACCGCCTTAACTTCGACAAGTGTGAGGTTCTCCCATTGAATATTCTTTGTCTGAAACAGGATTTTCTCGCTACTGGCTTCTCTTGGAAAACATCTAAAATAAAGTACTTAGGTTTATGGTTTTCTCCTACTATTCCAGAAACCTTAAAAGAAAACTTTGATAATCTTACTAAAACTTTATCTGTATCTATTGAACGGTGGCACCCGCTTTTCCTCTCCTGGTGGGGACGCCTGGACTCTATTAAGATGATGCTCTCTCCGTTAATTCTCTACCTTTTGTCTATGATACATGTACATATCCCTGGCTTTTACTTTTAAAAAGTTGATTCTCTATTAAACAAATTCCTGTGGAAAAATAAATCTCCTCGAATAGCTCTCAATGCTCTCAAAGCTGACAAAAACTCTGGTGGTCTCAAATTTCCGGATTTTAAATCGTATCATCATGCTTTCTCTCTAAGACAATCTTCTCAATGGTTTCTCCTGATCAATGTGTTCATCCTCCTCTTTGGTTGAATATTGAAAAACATTTTATAGCTCCTTTTCATTTTAATGAATCTCTTACTTTTTCTAATAATATTTCTTCTTTTCGTTCCTTTCTTCCTTACCGCCTAGCCCTAATATTCCTACCAGATGTTCCAATCTTTTTCCATTACTATCCATTAATACATCAGCTCCTTCTCTGTATAGGAATTTGTTTTTCTCCTCTGATAGGGCCAATGGGAAGGCTGAATTGGCTTGGGAAAAGGATCTTGCAGAATGTTGGTCTATTCCATTTTGGGATAAATTATGGTTAAAAATTCATAAGACATCAAGAGCAGCTAACACATCTCAGACTCTTTATTTTATATACAAACGCCTTCTCTTCACCCCAACAAAGTTAGCCTCTTTCTCCACGGATCCTGTTGGTCATGTACCGCTCCTTCAGCTGATTTAATACACAAGTTTTTTGTTTGCACCTCCCTCTCCCGTTTTTGGTTTCTAGTTTGATCCCAAATTAATAAAATCTTTCATATCCAAAACTCTTCTTCCCTCTCCAACATCTTTTTAGGCTCCTTATCACCTTCCTGACCACGTCCAACCCCTACCCTCTCATTAATTGACTTACTCTTAGCAATAGCCCTCCATTTAATAACTTCCAATTGGAAACAAGCTGACAAAGTTACTTTCAGAGCTTGGTGGAATGCTGTTTGTTTTCATCATAGACTGGACACAAGCAATGTTACTCCTATATCTCTATCCATTAAAAGAGACCTTTTATCGTTACCTCTATCCACTTATCTAACTGATATAGCTTCAACTTCTGCTACTATAGTCAATACTCCAGATGAAGTCAGAAAACCTCCGTAAATCGTTTTTGGTCTTTTTATTTTAGTTCCAGATGTATAATTTGATATTACTCCTTTTTCTTTTCAGTTTTGTATTTTAAAAGTTTATGATTACAGTATGCTTACTAAGCTTCTGGTTCATGAAATAGAGATTAAGGTTCAGATAGTACTTTTACTGTTTTTAAAATAATATTGTATTAAACTTTTTGATTTTTTCCATCCCCCCTCCTCCTCTCTTTCCCCCTTCTTCTATCATTGATCCGTTTTCTATTGTTTCATATTTATAGTATTCCTACATTGTGATTTCACTTATTTGATGTTTTATTACTTTATATGCTACCATTTTTCCTTCAATAAACTTTATACTTCAAAAAAATAAGGTTAGAAAAAAGCAAATCAGTCTTACTTTCTATGATGAAAAGTTCTAGTGTTTTCAATATGTGTATATTAATCTGTAGGACTCTTTGTGAACACGAGCATTATGATTGTGATGTATTAGGGGGGATTTCCTTTGGATGCAAACAAAACTTTACTAAATTTTCACAAATGGGATGCGTGATTTTCTCATATCTATTTGGAGTGTTGTAAATTTACAAAGATTGCTTAGAGTGGCTTACCTTACATACAGCTGAAGTCACTGTGTGTACTTTTGGGAACAAGCTCTGATTGGAGTCAGATACCTCAGTGGGTTTGTGTGCTAAATTCACAAAAAATACACAAAGGTGTGCTGCCTCAAAAGAAATATCTCCCAGAGTAGATGATACTGCAAGATAAATCCCATATATCATCTACATATAGTTGCAATGTCCTAGAAAAGTGCACAATCACAGGTAATTGTTCTGTTAATATGTGGAAATGTTATACCACTATGCACAAGTACGAGGTGAACCCTATTGAATGGGGAATTACTGGATGAAAACGATCTCTATAGTTGTGAAAGCACACGGAATCCCCTATTCCATGCAGTTCTGCTGTGAGCAGGTGCTAAATGTATGCTTGGGCCTGTTGGGGCGTTGGGGTGAGGCAGGGGGTTGGGGAAGAAGGGGAGGAAAAGACGAGTTGTCTCCAGTAGGTGGCATTGTAACTCTCCACCCCCCGCTAGATGAGGTGCAGCTGTTGGTGCAGCCCAAGCCCTTGTGATTTTTCCAGTCAGCAAACCTGAATATGGTTCTCCCACACCCAATAAAATCGGGTATGGAAAACCCGACCCAATCAAATTCAGGCAAAGTGGAATTCCATTGCAGAGGGGAATTTCAAATGTGTTGGCACACTTAAGTACCACCCAAGAGCAGCAAATATGCAGTCTTAATTCAATAATATGATTCTGAATGCAAACGTCTGCAATAGTAGTTTTAGGTGGAAAGGTAACATTAAGGATTTTTACTCCCACATTTCAAGCAAGAAGCCGTGCTAATTTGGTGGGAAACACAATTGTCACTTTGTACGCGTTTTATATCTCTCTCTCTGTCCTAATTCAGTCGTTTAAGCACATTTCTTACGGCATTGTCACATATATGTTCAAATGTCTCACTGTACGCCACATCCGTATTTCTTTCCCTCTTTTTTCTCTCCCTCTCAGCCTTTCGCTTCTAGGGCCACTCTGCCCCGGATTTCAGAACTATTACAATCTTGCAGAAATAGTAAATCCCTTTGATTGAACCACAAACAGTATGCATTGCATAGCCTTATTTGAATTAAAACCATCAAAGATCAGGGTGCAGTGCACCTTGTGTTTGGTGCTTAAATAAAGGTGATGATCCACATTAAATGAGCATTTAACAAATGTGTGTGCTGTGAGTGGCGCACAATGCATTGACTGGTCCTTGAAAAACAGAAAATATGGTTCATCTTAGGCACACTGCAGAAATCATTTTACTGTTCTTCAACCATTTCTAATCAGTCTGCATTATTAATTAAAACCTAATGGCCCACATCTTTCTGCTATTAACAACATGTGGTTCATAATTGCAAAGGAATCTAAATTATCATGCCTATATTAATCCTGAAAATAGAAAAGAGCCCACAGAAAATAGGTTTATGCGAAGAATAATTGAATGAGTTTTGTAACCCTGCACGTGTTTACTTTTAGAAGACTAATAACATAAGTGAACCTCTTTGTGCATTTCTCAGCACTCTGCTGATTGTTATAGCTTGTCTTTTAATGCTTCGAGAGATAGCCACGCTCAGCTTCCCTTTATACATGAGCAATGAAGATGCTTAGTGTGGTGGCCTGTTGTTTTTTTATGGTAATACTTGTTATGTGCCTGAATGCTTAACGTGTTCTTATAAAAAATATTCAGTGGCATGGCAGACCTTAACTAAGTAGCCCTCATCACGCCTCACATTTTAAATTGGCAAAAATAGAGATGAATAGCTTCTTTCATTTAGGAAAATTCTAACTCTTTATTTTCAGAATTTGGTAAATTCTGGGAATTTCCATACATCAATAGAATTCACCACATATAAATATCCCCCTCAACATGTGAGGATATATTTCCGGTGAGTCTGTGGCTAATTTTGCAAAGGTCCACCTGGAAACCACAAACGTGAACATTTCTGCCTGTTAACGAATCTTTTGCAGGCTTTACCCCACACTGCAAATGGAACAAGATATACTTATTTCAAGGTCAGAAGGAATACGTTGCCTGCCCCAGAAGAGGAAAGGTCCCCTAAAAAGGTTCAGTGAAGGCACACCCTATAAATTGGTGCAGGAGGAAGAAATTACCCATGGGCAAATATATAAGCTTCATGGAGAAACCTACAAGAACAAAATAGTGCAAACAACTGTATGACATATATTTACAGGTGAAAGGGGTGATTGCATATGCGGAAGTATCCACTTAAAATGCAAGAGATCAGGTATCGGTTATATCTTACAAAGTGTGGATACTTGCCCAAAAACTCAGAAAGATCACTTAACTGAAGAAAATGCTGATTCATAAAAAAAATCTTTTAAGAGTAAATGTGTCCTACTAGTAAGTCGCACCTACTCACAGAAAAAAAACAATGCCCTGAAGGACAGGAGGAAATCAAGCACAGCAACACTATTAACAATCCTAGCTAATTTACTGCCAAAACTATTTTCTCACAATATGTTTGATAATACCGAGAATAAAGTTCCACCAGATATTCAGTTTTAGGACTAATCATATCAGACTTGGACATTTTAAAGGCATAAGACCTCATCTGGAAAAATTACAATTGTTGTCTATTGTTATAGGAGTGATTCTGTAGTACAGTTTAATGATTGTGATGTAATGCTGAAAGTGTCAGGACATCAAAACAATTGCAGGCATTATCAATAAAGCGTGTTGTATGTTATGAGTCATAGAAGGATGAATTACATGCTAACAAGAGCTAGGAGTTGTTTTACCTAAATCATATCTTTGCACTAGTTAAACAAAGCAATACATAGATAATTAAAGAGACATCTGGTAAGTAAAGATCATCAATTAATGACTCGTCTAGTTTGAGTTACTGAAAAGAATAAAATGTCATCTTTGCAATTCACAACAGAGCTACATTTTCAAATAAATAATGTATTGAACACTTTACTCAACCGATCCTAGGAATTTAGTTGCAAGGTGTAAATCCTTTAGAGTGTAAATGCTTAAAGGGCAAACATGAACTCTATGAGGGCATGTTGTAGTAAATCACAGGATTGTATGTCACAATCAAGCTTGCATTTAGAATGCATGCCTATTTTAATGCCGGCATTAGTACAAACGCTTTGTAACGATGCGTTCTTTTTGCACCAAGGCGGTACAATGATTTGCCTTACGGCGGCGCTGGACTTTGGAATAGTGTCATTTACTAATCCAACTCCACTCTGCGCAACAGTAGGGAGGATGCAGCACTTTAAATCCAACACCTTTCCACCAATGCGCTCACTTAAAGCAAATTGTTGTAATGACTTGCGTGCTAAATGAATGTGTGTTAACGACACGTTTGTTCTATTGCCAGCGCTGTAAATGCACAGCGTGATTCCGCCGTCATGCTACAAGTTGTTTTCCAATAAAAGACCCTTCTTCATCCCTGCAAATGGTCCAGAGTTCTCCAATGAACTTTAAGAAATAAGTCTGGTATTCCATGGGTGCACGATAATCTGCACTTCTGTCATTGGTATTGACATCTGGTTAGACCTGCGGGTAAGGGGTTCAAATCACTGCGTGACCAAATCAGTCAATTATCTTTCTGAGGGTGATACATTTAGTATTATCTAATTGGGTAACAAACATTGTTATTTAAATTGCTTAGAAATTGCAAACAAAGTGCCATGAAGAGTTATGTAAAAAATAAAGTATCAAAATCTAAGGTCTAATTTCCCTGCTACCAGAGTGGCAGAAAACAGTAATAATTATTTCTTTGGTTGGCTGAATGGGATGTACGACGGTACAACGCGTGGTATTACCCTGCGTACCGTTACCACGCGTCTTTTACAACGCAAGTCGTTACCATGACTTGCGCTGTAGGGGTGCGGACTTAGGAATAGTTAAATTTACTATTCCAACACCAGCCTACGTACAGTAAGGAAGGTGTTGGAATAGTAAATCTACTATTCCTTATCTTAGAGCGCCCTCCAGCGCAAGTCGTGGTTACGACTTGCGTTGTAAAAGACGCGTCGTAACAGTACTGCGGGGTAACATCCGCGTTGTAAAGGATGTTCCCCGGCTGAATGTCTAGTTACACAATTGCATGGAAATCGTATGTTAGCCAAATGTATAAAGACCTAGGCACAGATTCACAAATGTGTTTAAGAGTGAGTAGTACTCTTACATACCTTTGTAAATTCAGCAGTGGCCTGTCCCATGCCAAAGTGTTGGGGATGAGGGGTCTTGGGACAATGTAACAATTAAAAAATAAAAGTAATAATTTACCTGATCGCCATCACGCTCTTGCTGCTTCTGGGACAGACTCTCAGACTGCAATTTGGCCAATCATGACGTTGCATGAAAGCAGCATCAGGATGGGCCTGAGCGCTGAGACTTTGCGCCCCCAGGCAGACAGAAATGGCCAGCCAAACACTTCATGTGCATTGAAGGATAAGGGAGTGCACTACCACTCCCTCACCCCAGTGTCATCCCCCCATCAGAGTCCTCAGGGCAGGCCCAGGGGGATTAAAAAGAAAAACAAGCATTTATAATGCAAAGGTCTCGCCTTTGCAAAAGTTAGAGCATTGGCATTGTAAATGACAACACATACACACACAGAGCCATACACACAGAGCCACACACACACACACACACACAGACACACACACACAGAGCCATACACACACACACAGAGCCACACACACACAGAGCCACACATACACACACAGAGCCACACACACACAGAGCCACACAGACAGAGCCACACACACACACACAGCCACACACACACACACACACAGCCACACACACACAGATCCACAAACAACACAAGAACAGAACCAGCCCCACAGAACTGTGGAGCACTCCAGGAACTGCCCAACAATGGTGGAGCGGCCCGCTGCCAGACGGGGCCGCTCTGACTCTTCCTCCCCAACACGGATTATGTTGAGCCCCACTCACCGGCTCTCCACAGTCTGCTCCTTCGGTGGGGGTTCAATCACTGTCTGGGCTCTTGGGCGTCTGCACGCGGGGCTGACACCGACAATGTGCCTCGTGCCCCCTCCGCGTTACCTCTCCAGCGGCTGCTGCACTTGCAGGGTTCTCCCTACTCATGGGAGCCCTGCCTCGCCAGGGCCCCGTTTCACCCGGTCCATCTCAGGACCGGGACTTAGTGTGGAGCCAGCGAGGCTCCCAGATGCTGTCTCCTGCACTTCCGGACGGATTTCAGGCCGCGCCCACGTCACAGGCAGGAGGTGCCTGACATCCTATTTGGACACACGGGCCGCGGCGGTGAGTCTTGAAGCAAACGAGGGGTAGGCTCCCTCTAAGTCAAAATATAAAGCGGGGTGGGCACACGTAATTAAAATAACAAAAAATAGGTGGCCATAACGCGGGGTGGGCACCCGCTAGGAATTAAAAATATAAATGCGGGCAAAGTCGCGGGGTGGGCACCGGCGCAATAAAAACCAATTAAACAGAGCGGTTTATCTGCATTTTCAGTACATAAAAAACAGAGAGGCATTGTCAACACAAGGTTCATGTCCTCGAGAGGCAGCAAACCCCGTCCTTTTCAGACTGGGAGGCGTGTTTTTGACTGTTGTTTGTGAAGAATGTAAGAAAGAAAGTCAAAAACACGCCCCCCAGTCTGAAAAGGACAAGGTTTAGATAGAAAGAAGAACGTCACTAGGACCTCTTCTCCAATGGCTGGCCACCGTTTAGGAGGCCAGCCAATGGAGAAGAGGGGCGGGGTTTAACCTCGCTAGTGATGTTCTCTCTACCCCATTAAGTCTCGCCAGCTCGACTGCGCATGTGCGCACTCTTACACAGGCGGAGACCTAAAAAAGAAAACGAAAAGAAAAGTGGTTTAAAACCCATTTTATTACCATTTTATGTGCGGGTGGTGGCAGGAGGGGTGGTGCTCCCCGCCCTAATGGAGGGGCAGCAGCTGTGTGAATTGGCCCTAAAACATCAGGGAATATTCTTACAAAATTAGTACAAATGGAAAGGGCTGTGCCCTCTGTGTGCTTTTATTAATAGGGAATTGGATGTTTCAGGGTCGGTTAACAAAGGCAGTAAAGAGTGCGTAAATGAGTACTTCTATAGGATTGTGGCTGTACTCATACACTTTAGCGAATAGAACCAACATTTGTAAACAACATTTAATATGTAAACAAATGTTTTTGGAGCCTGGCATCAAGAGAACATGGTTATATAGGTATTTTGCTGTTTCATAATTATGTTGTTTGCACTTTATATTAGGCAAGCTCAAAACACTTTGCTTCGGGAGTACAAGCTCACATAACAGCATCCTGTTTATTGCATGGTTTGACACAAGTTACAGTATGAACATCAAGCATGATTTAAGAAGAGGGAAACCTTGAAATTAGGACATAGTACAACTACTCTGGTGTCAATTGGAGAGTGAAAAGTGAAGTTGGCCTTAGGTATCTGCTCTGAAACGAGAAAGAAGTGTGTACTGGCTAGTAGGTCAGTTACAATTAGTCACATAAGTGTTCTACTTCCACATAGAGAGGAGCAGGCGGGTGTTCTGTGTACGTTAGACCTTAAGGAGGTTTTCTTCCACCAAGAGATGTGCTGATATGGCATTCCTTTGTTTAGATTTTGTATGTGTGTGAGAATCTTATGCCAAATATTTGGCCTTTCACAGGGTAATCAGTAGGTCTGCTGTAAATGGTTGAACTCAGGCATTTGGATGGATGTGAAGAGGAAAATCTTCAGTGTGCTAGGTAGTCTCCGAAAAAAACATACATTGCCTTGAGCAATACATATACAACTCAATTAACACAAAGCAATGTTCTCTGATCTGAGTACTTATATGTTGCAAGCAAAATTTCAGATTTTCTTTTAGAATTCTCGTAGGTAATCCTTAAAATGTTGAGCATCATAAAAATCCACAAGTATGCACATATCTAGCATTCCATGTATGACCAAGAATGGAAAGGTCTTACCAGCTCATTTCTCAAGCTTGTACTTCTGTCTGGCAAATTAAAATGTATTTGCTAATCTCAGCAGATGTGTGGGAGTGCGCTTTTAAAATGTCTGTTAGAGTAAGGGTGGATTGTGACAGTAGTACATTTTGGGTATTATGCTTGCAGATTTGAATTGAGTTTGCCTTGGGGGTTGGCAGCTAATGAGATAGGTTTTAGCTAATGCTTCTATAGAAAACAAAGACAGCAGGGATACTTGCAAGCCTTACACAAGATTTTGCAGTCACTGATTTCTGGTGCCCTGGGTCATCCAGATGACCCGCAGTTTACATATTTTTTGCATCTAACATGGCGCCAAAACTAGGCTTTTATTGCTAACACAAGATATATTGATGGAAAAACAGCTACTGTTTGGGCTAATGCTTTTTCAGATCACCCAATAGTTTCAGTGGAAATAAAATTAGACATCCAGCTGATGGGGAGAGTTAGATGGCAAATTGACAAATCTTTACTATCGGATCATACCTGGTTAAGGAAAATTAGAATGTTTATTAAGGAATTCTTTCAGATTAATCAAAACTTTAAATTGGATTTTGTTGTTGTTTGGAAGACCTAGAAAGCTACCTTTAGGGGAAAGGTGATAGCTTACAAATCGAATTTAGTAAGGCACGGGTTAGGTTAATACAAGAACCGCAATCAGCGTTTGATGTATCCACAATTACTGTAGGTACTTTAGATGGCAGTTCTGGAGAATGAATAAGAAATCTAAAAAACGATCAGCTCATGAGAATAACCCAGAATGTTAGACGCTGTTTGGCTGAGAGGATCTGCAATCATAGAACTTAGCAACAGAAAGTCTATGAAGAAAACTTACAGAGGAGTACATTTTTGCCTGGTCGACTGGGACTATTATAAGAATAGTAATATCATTAAAGAGATCTTGATTCCAACTACTAATGTTCAAACAGCAAAGAGTGAGGCGATTGCAGAGATTATTCTGCAGTATTATTAGGACCTATATGATAGAGCAGATTAGGTCTCCTCTTCAATGCTTGATCAAACACTTTAGGACACTCAAACTGCCCAATTTGACAGACACGCAAAAGGAAAATATTTGTTTCAGATGTAGAAGGGTCACTAATAGAAATGGCAATACAAAGGCCTTTGGGAAAGATGGTGTTGCAACTGAAGTATACAAGTAGTTTGCGATCAAGCTGTTCCCCTTTTTAACAGATTTATTTGACCATATTAGGAAAAAGACTCAATCATTGTTAGAATCCTTTAAAGGACAAACTAAGCACGAATGTTAATTCCTATAGACCAATAATTCATTTAAATTCGGATTATAAATTGTTTACTAACATACTGACACTCAAAAAACGCCAACCACATCAAATGTTATCTTTAACGATCAAAATGGCTTTTTGTCAAACAGATCAATTGCTGCTCATACAATTTGTTTGATTCAAGTTCTTGATTGTTTTTCATGCAATCAATTGAAAGTGGCTATATTGATGACTGACACCAAGAAGACTTTTGATTGTGTGAATTGGGGGGCTTTATTTTTTACATTGGCAAAATTTGGATTCCGTGGTCAAATTTTAAGAATGCTCGAGAATATATATCAAAATGCCAAAGCCAGAATTATGAATAATTCAAAAGATATAGGCTCACTGACAATTAAAAGAGGCACCCGTCAGAGTTGCCCAATCTCTCAAATCCTTTTCACTTTTATCAAGCCTTTGGCAGTGAGGCTCCATAACAAGTACTGGGTTGCCCAGCCACTAGAGGGGATGGCAAATATTAAGCTGTTTGCAGATGACATCATTTTGTATTTAAAAGCTGGAAGGCTAATATTAAAGGAGTTATGGAAGAAATTCGAGAGTATGCCCATGTTGGGGGGTAAAACAAATCAATCAATCAATCAAACACAGAGCTTTTGTTGTTTAATGTGACAGCAAACGATCTCTCTCAAGATCGACGACAACAGTTTATCCCTCAGCGTCCTACTTGGGAAATTTTGTAGTGGACAGTTTGCAGAGCTATTTCAGCATAATTATACTGCCATGATTAAATAAGTCAAAGCCTTATTGAATAGATGGACTTTACTTCATATATCGCTGATAACAATTAGATAAAGAACAGGGAGAACTGGCACTATCCCCCTTGTAGAATTATTATCAGGCATCATTATAGGATAATATTGTCCCAATTACTCAAGAAGTAGAAGTCTTTGGCAACTTTCTATTAACCCAGATGTTGACAGAGACTGAAATTGACCTACGAGGTTGGTTAAAACAGCAAAGCTTCTGGAAAAAATAGAAATAAGGTGCTTTAGGCAATGGAAATTCAAATAAAAAATGTTTTAGCTCCTGGTATGAGCCACTTTGCCATGTTTTTACTTCAAATTTGGGGGATTCAGCATGTGTAAGTCCACTTTGGAAACCTGGAATGCAAAGGGGTTTATTGAGGTTGGTGATTTTATGATCAGCCAAAGTTGAAAACATGGGAGGAGTTGATATAACACCACGGGGGAAAAGGTCTGTCATCTTGTGTTTAGTTTTATGTAGATATCGGGCTTTGTGATAGTGAATTATTACTAGATGATAATGAGACATATAAAGTGATTAAGCTCTTAGCTCAAAACAAACTGTCAAGGGTAGGTAATTCATATAGGGTGCTACATCAGAATAACAGTTCCTCAGTGATCCCTGAGCGCCTGCACAAAATTCATTGAACTACAAACTGCAAG
The DNA here is from genome assembly GCF_964261635.1 of Lissotriton helveticus. Lineage (NCBI taxonomy): Eukaryota > Metazoa > Chordata > Amphibia > Caudata > Salamandridae > Lissotriton > Lissotriton helveticus. The sequence continues at coordinate 498,935,135 of NC_136063.1, forward strand.
ATAACGCTAGATGAATGGCAGTCCATCTCAGAGATGGGCCAGAAATGTATAAGCACAGTCAATTTTAAGAGAATTTTTTTGGGGCAAGATGGTTAGCATATTATACTCCACAGGATGTTTTCAGGGGATTCCAGATCGGTGTTTACGGTGTCAAATTGGTGAGGGTTTGGGGGGCAGGGTATATATCTTTTTTACATGTTGAGCACTTTATGAATTTTGGAATAAATTATTTCAAGAACTAAGTAAAAGTGTTCAGGTCATAATATTGAACCAGAAGCAACCTTAGTATTATTTGGATATTTATGCAATATCAGCAATTTGAGCAAGCATGTTCAATATTGCGTTTGTATTGGCATGTCAATCACCCAATCTCTCTTACTACAATGCTGGATATCCCCAAAAACTCTAACTTTGAACAGTGGTATATGAAAATGATGAGAATTAAAATGTTTAAGAATGTTTAAAAATGCAAACGCACAATGAGCCAGAAGCGTACCTACGTTTTAAGGCAAAATTAAGTGCCAAAAGTTTGTTTAGGAGGTATAAGAGAAGTGAGAAGTGACTTTTGCTTTTTCAGCAGGTCACTAAAAGTCCTTCAATGTCTTCCAAGGATAAGTCTTTGCTAAAAAAATACTTTTGCACTTGTAATTTTTATCAAGCAATTTTTACTCTTACACTTTACTGAAGCTCTGACATTTCTTGTATATAAGCAATGATGTGGTTAAAGAAAGTATTTTACAGCACTTTAGCACTTTAATTAATAGGAAGGTAGTTATACCCCTGATCTGTTGTTTACTAACGGAACAAGTTGAAGTGATAGCACTGACATTAATAAGACTAAATGTAATCATTGAGATTTGCTTGTGAATGATTTATGTAATGAAATGATGTTACTGTAAAGAACTCTTGCACTTTAATCTACAAGAAGGAAGCTACCTGTTTGGCGTGCTCTGTAGTCCAATTCAGGATAGTAGCTGGTGAATGATCTGTTTATTAGTATGGATGAACTTCAAGAAAATTCACATACTTATAATTTGTTGAGTTTTTGTTCCCGCCCACTCTTCTCAATAAATAGAAATATAAACAAGCATCTGCAATGCAGTAGGTCTCTCATTTACGCGAGTTTGAGCTATTGACATTGCAAATAACAATGCCTTTATTTTTGTTTTCGTTTTTAAAACATAAATAAAAAGCATTGTCATTTGCAATGCTAATAGCTTAAACTCGCGTAAATGCGAGACCCATTGCATTGCAAATGCTTGTTTAAGAGGGAACTGAGGAAGCAAAGTTCAGGTGGGCTTTTGCCCCAAAGGTGGGGGTGGGTGGTCTCATTGGTTTTTTGAGGAAACAGAGGTCTTAAGTGGAGGGCCAGGATATGAGCTGTCAAAAGATTTTTCATCGGTTACATTTTTTTTTGTCTGGCTCACTTACATTTAATAATTCACTGTCTGACAGATGTTCTTCCCCATTGCAGAAATGTTGTAAATAAATACCACTTGAGAGTTTATCACTAAGAAAAAGGGATTTTGTCTTGGTCATTATTTCTAGAAGTATCTGTCTCTTGCTTGGGGTCCCATGCTGCACCCCCAGGCCCCCTTCTTATTTAATATGTGATGATTCAAAATACATTTGCAATGAAAAATAGACCGTCGTGCATGGCAATGCAAGCATTCCATAGGAGGCGGAACATTACATGAAACAACCAATAGCAAAAGGTGAGAGATATCCACTCATCGGAGTGCAGACAACATCTGCCCTTTGTATACAGAATTGGTAAAGGTATGTCTTGAAAACATTTGCATTGCCTATGCCAATTTAAAACTAAACACGGTGCAGAGTAAAAGATTAATTCAGCGATCTGATCGTTGAAAGCCAAGCAGAAAGCAAAAGGGTCAACAGAGGAATTGTGAATCTGGACACCGTGGGCAGGTGCAGAGGACGGGCCCTGTGTAAGTCAGACAGACCTACACGTATGCGCTTACTTCTTTTCTTGGCCTACGTTGTGCAGGACAAAGTGCTCTCGTGCCGCGCCGGCTGGCGTGGACATCACATGAGTCTGGACTCGGCAGGGGTGCGGGTCGCACTAGCCGCATTCTTCCGCTAACAGCGCACCACTGTCCCTATAAACAAACAACGCCATTTCTTCATTCACTTTAAAGGCAGTAATTCACGAGAAAGGCAGCAACCATTGCTTGCTGCTATGGCATAAAACATAAGAACGGATGAAAAGGAGCACAGGCCCGAGCCGAGGCACTGAAGCACCACAGAGAGACAAAAGACGCAAAACCCCCGGGACAGAGGTGCAGCTGTCGCAGGCGGGGCGCTGCAGACCCTCTTTGTGCGTCCCAGCATGGCGAGTCTTACTCGAGAATGGGCCAGCACAAATTACTGTGGGGTAGTCCACCCTCCTGGCCCTTAGCAGGCAGTTCAAAGTCTGTAGCTCGGTGAGTGTGGCGGGTGGGGCTTAGTTGTGGGGGGGGGTGTGCCTGCGTGTGTGTGCGTGTGTGTGCCTGCGTGTGTGTGCATGCATGTGTGTGCGTGTGTGCGCGATTGAGAGGTGAGAGGCTGACTTGCTGGGAAGCGGATTCACCAAGTGAGGGAAGCCAAGCGTGATGGAGCCTGTAGCCTGTAGCCTGGTGAGTGTGGCGGGTGGGGCTTAGTTGTAGGGGGGTGTTGTGTGCCTGCGTGTGTGTGTGTGTGTGTGTGTGCCTGCGTGTGTGTGTGTGTGTGAATGTGGCTGTAAGTGTGTGCGCGCGCGATTGAGAGGCGAGAGGCTGACTTGCTGTTCACAGTTTCTGGGAAGCGCGTTCACAGACCAGGATCTGCTCGTGCCCCGGTCTGTCTCCCTTGGGAGGCATCACAACGACAATAGGTCTCTCTGGCAAGACCTAAAAATGTGTTTTCTGTATTCTGGTACATTGGCAAAATACTTCTAATTGAAAAAAAGTCTAAAGAAGGTATTTTGAATGTGTTGAAGGCATGAAAGCCACGTTTTTGGCTGTCCAAGGTACATTATTTGGCCAAGGAACAGGTGTTCCCTATCATGTTATTGTTATCTTGTAGCAACCTTAGAACTGTGCCTTCCACTAGGTTCTTCATCTCTGCTATAAAAGTTGAGGCATTCTAAAGTCACCGAACCCCAGAGTTACACCTGTTTAGGCACTAGGTATTAGAATAATTGTACTTGATTCATATCTAATAAAGGCAAGAATTCAACGCTGTTTGGAATGAGCTTCCTAAAATGTATTAGATGCCAGCCAGTCAAAAAACACAAACCTTTCCCTCTTCTGCATCAGTGCTTCTTTCAACAATAACATATTTTCCTTCCGTCAATTCAATTCAATGGCTGACCAGATAACCCCAGCTCCATCATCTTTGTTTTTTAAACATATGCAAAACAAAAATAAGGCTCTTGTTTTGTTACCCTTGCCCTCCTACCGAAAAGAGCAGTAGTAAGACAATATAATTGAAACCAAATTACGACACAAATTGCCGTACGGGTTGAGACCTAGTCATCCTATGACTGTTTGTAAAAGATCTGTCACATTTCATACAAGATGTTGCTGTCCTGGGCTATTTGTTGACATTGGACAGAGTATATTAATGTTAATCATTAATTGATCCCACATTAATGGTTACAAGTATCTCATGTCATTCATTTTATTTCATATTCTTACCTCTTAGGAATATGACCATAACTATTTAAAAGACCAGAGGCATTATTAATATCTTCAAATGAGATATCAGCTTTTAGGCAAAATTATAACCCCTTCCGTGCTCCCGTCGGAGCACTACCTTGCTGGTGCTGCCGTTGACCAACGGCTGACGGAGCCACACCCACTCTTCAGAACGCCCGCACTGCGGCAGGCTTTATGTGCTTTCAATAGCATTATAATTAATTATACGGTTTACTACATCATTCCTAATTGCTTCAATGATACCATTTTATACTGGTATAGCAAGTTGTTGCCAAAGGTTTTTTAAATTGTTCTCAAATATGTGTTAACATTAATAATCTAAGTCGTTATTGTAAGTGTGGATGTACCTTTATTTCAGTTTTTAATCACAAAACAGGATGCCTCCCTGGATTGTTTTACCTTTTCAGTGTTTAATGTTTTTCTATTGAAAAGTCTGACTGTAGTTCATGTTTCTCCTATAGTCTGAAAGATATTCAAACCACTACATGCTTATGAGTACGTTTATTTAATCTCAAATGTAATCAACCCAATATTTTTTTAGTAACAATTTGATTATTGTCGCACATCATTTGGCAAGTACACTATCTATCCCTGATATTTAGTCTTAAAGAACTACCATTTGATTTTAACTTAAGTATTTAGTTCCCCTCTTGTAAAAGAGTTCACACACCACAAAGAACCCAGAGAAAAAGACACATGCATATCTTTTAACATCTAAACAAGTAGTCAACCATCCTAAGGAGAATGGTAGGAAATTGTCCATAAAAACATGTCTCAAGTAGTTACTTTGTATTTTAACTAAATCAGATCAGTAATCACAAGAGTGAAGTCTAGAACAAGCTGTATAAACGGAGGTTTCCGAGTTTTTTAAGAGACCCTCATCCGCCAGTAGCAACTAGCGGCAAGCTTCATCAATGGGTCGGCACCACATGCAGCTAGTGTGTCAGAGTAGGTGCTACCTCCAGTGGGATGAAGCACTTCCAAGTGCGAGGCTTGATGGGGTCTGTGTGTAATATTTTTAAAATAACCTCTAAATCCTCTCTACTTTATTTTTTGTCAGGAATCAGTGTAAGATTAAAATGTAAGGGAGACGTAAACTGGGAGTAGATCAATGGCCCCTTACATCTAGAATCAATTGTGGTGTACATTCTCATGGCTTTTTCAGTGCTTCACAATCGCAATAATAACGGGAAACAGCCTTAACAACACTGGCTGAGCCACGCGTGCTGTTACCCCGCATGCCGAACCAGGATTGCCTTAACCACGCATGTGCCTTAACAACGTATATGCGTGGTTAAAGGCAATGAGCTGTCTAGTTACCGAGCGGACTTCAAAAGTACACAGAGTCCCAGACTACCTAGACATAATTGGAGAAGAAGGCAGGGAATAAGAACATAGCAAGCAAACAGAGAAACGTGTCCAAAAACTTCATGTAGCAAAGACAATATGTTCTGATATGCGAGAGCCGTGAATCAGACCAGTAATTTTTACTACCATCCATTGTTATTCTTGAGCTGGTTGCCCATGCTGGCCCCTTGAGCTACGCTGCTTACTTTCACTCCATTGAGGGTCCTCAATTATACTTTTTCACTATGAGACGTACATACACCGTGCTTTTCTTGACCTCCATCCTGTGATACCGATAGCGGAAGTTCCTCCTTTTCAACGAATTCGGGGCTTAGTGTTACACGAATTAACCAAGGAAGAACCTTTTCAGACAACTAGTTGTTACGAAGACTGTGAGCCCTTAGCCTCGTGCACAGCTCCATTGATTTTACCTTGGATTGGATGTCATCTGCCACAGAACTAATCCGCATAGTCAGCGCCCTGATGAAGGTTGATGAAGGTTGATCTAATTTTTGTTAACATTCCGAAATGCGAGTCTGCGCATTTCTAACATTACTCATTGCACTAGAAAAGTTAGTAAAATGAGCAATATTTTTTCATGTCCTTTGATGTTTATTCTCTTGTGTTTTTTGATGTCTGTTATGCGATTATTGTGATGTATAGTTTTAAGATTTATGTTGTTTTTTGTTATCACTGGATTGTTATTCGCTATGTTTAGTGTTTTTTCTGTACTAGACTGAATATTTGTTTGCTCTTTGATGTGGGTGCTCACGAATCATGTCTATTTTATTATATAGATATATGTATTATGACTTTCAATTTTTTTTAAAAAGGATTCAAATATAAAAATATTTTTGCATCTAAGATGAATAAATTATACAAATTACTGGTCTGATTGACGGTTCTTGCATATCAGAACATATTGTCTTTGCTACATGAAGTTTTTGGAGAAGTTTCTCTGTTTTCCTGCTATAGTTGCCGAGCGGAGGCACAGAAAGGGGAAGACAGGAAGAGGAAGGACTATCGAGAATCGTGGGAGGAGATGGTGAGGTAAGTGGAGCTTGGTCTTGGGATGGAGAGGTCATTTTTCGGGTTGAGGGTTAGGTTTTAGGACTCAGGAGGGGGTCTGGTAGTCTTTAGGGGGGGACAGTGTTTATGTCTAAGGACACAGTAAGGTAAGTGGGTCTGGGACTTGATCCTGGGGAGTGGAGGAGTAGTTTTTCCGGTTAGGAGTAGGTTTTATGACTCAGGAGGAGGTCAGGATAGTTTTTAGGGTGGGGGACAGTTTTTAGGGCTAAGGGCGGGGGAAAATGACATTTTACAGGGCGGACAGGAGGTTCGGGGTAGTTCAGGGATGTAGGGGACAGTTTTAGGGCTCAGGGCAGGGGGACTGGGGGAGAAGGGACCGTTTGCAGCACAGGTGACATGGATGGGGTAGTTTAGGGATGTAGGGGATCATTTTGAGGGCTCAGGGCAGTTGACCATTTTAGGCCTCAGGGAAGGTGGGGAGCTGATTCGGAATACTCACGGATGTAGGGTAGTTTTTTAGGGCTCAGGGCAGGGGAGCTGGGGTTGGGGTACTTTTTGGGGCAAGAGATTAATTTTTGGAGCTCAGGATAGGCGGAAAAGCCGACATTTTAAAGGGCAAGGAGCAGGGTCAGTGTAGTTTAGGGATGTAGGGGATAGTTTTGAGGACACAGGGCAGGGGGGCTAGGCCCAGGGTAGTTTTTGGGGTGTGGGCTTAATTTTTAGAGCTCAGTAGGGCATAGTTTAGGGCATGGGGGCAAGGGGGCTGTGGTCGGGGTAGTTTTGGGGTGTGGGCTTGAGTTTTAGGGGCTGGGCAGAGGGAAAAGTGACAGTTTACAGGGCAAAGGTATGATCTTTAGCCTGCATGCCCCTTTACCCATCATATCTTTACCACGAAATTCGGTGGTAAAGGCATGCATGCTAAAGATGCAAGTGTGGTAGAGACCGCGTGTTACAGGCATGCTTTTTTCAGGCATGCGTTGTACCATCATACAACCATAATAACTTGCCATGTATTTAGAGCATCCTACCATACTGCTCCTGTATCCAAGGGCTAGATGTACAAACAATACAAATAGCGATTTTTCAAAAATCGCTGTTTGGTAATCACAATCAGTAATGTACAAAAGGGTTATATAACTCCTAGTCCTTAGACAGTCATTCGTAATGGGTCACAAATAGACCTATCTCATAAATATTAATGAGGTAGGTCGCAATTTGCAACCCATAAAGAATCGCAGCCATCACAGAGATCGTGGCCTACAGAGTGCAGCAGACCACCATGTCTGTGATTGCTGTTTAATAACAGAAAAATGGGCAACGTTCAAAAAGAAAAATGAAGCTTTGCAGTTTCATTTTTAGGTCGAGCCTAGCTGCAGCGTGCAAGTGCTGCTCACTCTGCGAGACTGCTGTAGTAGAGTATGGGAGAGAAGCCGCGCCCACTCTCCACCCATACTTTTCATTGGCTTGTGTCATTATCTTTCGTAAATGCTGCCTTCGGATTCTCTAATAGGGTTGTTAGTCCCTCCTTAGTACAGCCCTGTCCTCATTTGTACCCTCCCATGGCGACTAGACCCTTTAATTCAGTAGTTACACCGGACCTGTTATTTAATCTTTAAGCACTATTTACTTTATTGAGTTTCTCTTAGTGTAGGCCGGACATGCGCTGCTGAAACGCTTATGTTTTTTACGCAGCATGGCCACCCGGTAGCACAGGTGCCCACTTTCACTTACTTTAACCCAGCATTATCTTGTGCCTGTTTCAATCCCCCAAGTAAAATGGATTTAGAAATGATTAGTGAATTAAGGCATGCGAATTCCAGTGAGCACATAATTGTGTGCTAATGGGCTGAAGCTGACAACAGCACATCTGTGTTACATGTCATCTGCACTAAAGCCACCTGACAGGTTGTTTTTAAAAGCCTGTTTTATTAACAACAACACCTCCACCAATACCACCACACCAATACCACCACCGCCAATACCACCACCACCAATACCACCAGCTATACCAACACCACCACCAATACCACCACCACTAATACCACCACCTCCCCCACTACTAATACCACCACCACCATCACCCACACCAATATCACCACCATCACCCACACCAATATCACCACCGCCAACACCACCACCAATACCATCACCACCACCAATATCACCAATATCATGACCACCACCAATACCACCAATATCACGAACACCACCAATACCACCACCACTATCAATACCACCACCACCATCAATACCACCACCACCAATACCCCCACCAAAACCAATACCACTGACAATATCACTACCACCAATACCAATGCCACAACCCTCAATACCACCATGGCCACCACCACCACTAATACCACCCCCATCAATCACACCACCAATAAAACCACCACCAATACCAATGCCACCAATACCACAGATACCACCAACAATAATGCCAATACCACCACCTCCAATACCACCACCAATACCACCACTAATACAAACAAGACCACCAATACCACCACAATACCACTAACACCACCACTAATACCACCACCACCAATACCATCACCACCAATACCACCACCACTAATACCACCACCAATACTACCACTGCCAATACCACCAACACCACCAAAAATACCACCACCAATACCACCATGACCAATACCACCAACACTGAAACCAATACCACTACCAATATCACCAATACCACCAATACCAATACCATCAACAGTACCAATACACCACCAATAGCAATACCACCATCAATATCCCCAATACCACTGCCAATACCACCGCCAATACCACCACCACCAACACCACCAATAACACTAATACCACCACCACCAATACCATCACTACCACTAATACCACCACCACCACCAATCCCACCAATCCCACCACCACCAGCAATATCAATACCACCACCACCAATACCACTACACTACCACCAATACCACCACCACCAAAACCACCACTACCACCAATGCCAACACCACTAATACCACCAATACCACCAATGCCACTACCACCACCAATACTACCACCACCAATAACACCACCACCAATGTCACCACCTCCACCAATACCACCAATAGTACTACCAATACCACCACCACCATTACCACTACCACCAAAACCACCACCACCAATCCCACCATCACCAATACCATCACTACCACCAATAGCACCACCAATGCCACCACCACCAATACCACCACCACCAACACCATCACCAATACAACCACCACCAATTCCACCACCACCTATGCCATCACCACTAATCCCACCACACTACCACCACCACCAATACCACCACCACCACCACCAATACATCCACACTGCCAGCACCACCAATCCCACCACACTACCACCAATACCACCACTATCCAAAACCACCACCACCACTAATACCACCAATACCACCACCACCATGTCACCACCTTCACCAATAATACCACCAATACCCCCACCACTGATACCACCACCATTACCACCAATGCTACCACTACCACTACAACCACCACCAATCCAATACCACAAACAGCAATACCAATTCCACCACCAGCAATACCAATACCACCACCATCATCAATACCACCACCACCAATACCAATTCCACCACCACCAATACCAATACCACTATCACCACCAATACCACCACCAGTACCACCGATATCACCACCACCAATACCAATACCACTATCACCGCCAATACCACCACCAGTACCACCGATATCACCACCACCAATACCACCAATATCAATAGCACCACCACCCCAACACCAGTACCAATACCACCACCAATACCGATACCACCACCAATACCATCACCACCACCAATACCACCACCAATAACCCAACAGCAATACCATCACCAATACCAATACCATCACCAATACCACCACCACATATACCACCACCAATAACACCACCACCTGTCATGCAGCTCCTATAATAATTATAGAGGATCTGCATGTTTGGATAGCATACACTGTAGGATTGGTGGTAGACTGACTCTGAACACCCCCACCGAGTATGTTGGACTTTGTACAAACTAGCCCACACTGCCACTAGAATCTCCTCTTACCAAGGAAAGAATAGTTCTTGGCAACCATCGATCATGACACCCCTGATCCCTCAGGACCGTGGAAACAATATACTACTTTTCACTTAGTCACTCGTGCTTACTCAGCCTGTCTCAGAGAGATACACGGAATAAACAGGCTGGGCATTTTCAACCCGAATTTATTGAACAGTTGTTATTCTGGTGTAGAATAGATGAGCTGCAACAACAATTAGACAGTATAAGATATAAATGATTAGCAGTGCTATAAAGGTAAATGGATGGTACAGCTCTACCATCTTACAATAATCATGAATACATATGAGTATAAAAAACACCTGATAAAAAGATGCATACTCTTACGATGCTTCCCTAACTAGATGTACCTAAATGTACCTAGCATGTGTATAGGTGTTAAGCCAAGAATACCTCTAGGATTTAGTGAACCCCATTACCTGAAGTGAGAGACTGTGGGACCCCGTCTTGGTCTTGAGTAGGACACCCCGCAAGGGATGTTAGACCACTGCAAGCTGTAGTGTTTGCAAGCAGGAACCTCAGCGTCTACAGTCTGTGTGGGCATAAAAGTCTCGGTTCCCCCTGCCATATCTTAGCAAGATGTGATGTATATGTACCCATAGGTCACCCCAGGGGTTCTACCTAGCTGTATTCTTGAGTCATTCTTGAGGGGATGACGTCGGGCATGAATTTTATATATAGATATCATACAAGAGATGCCCGTCCTGCTGTGCTTCCAAGAATCCTCATGCATCATGTATGAGATTTCAAACTAGGGAAAACCTGCATTCTGAATACAGTGTCGTATCTAGGTAAAAGGTCAGTCCCTGTAAACTGTTACAAGTGTAATGTAGGGAAGAATATAGGTGAAGGCTAATGAAGTTACCGGAGCTTATATTACGGTACTAATATGGAACATAACACCACTACCAATTTCACCACCGTCAAACCCAATACTACCACCACCAATACCAGTACCCCCACCACCAATACCAATACCAATACCACCAATACCAATACCAATACCACCACCACCAATACCAGCACCGCCACCACCAAAATCACCACAACTAGTACCACCAATACGAGTACCACCACCAATACCAATACCACCACTACCAATGACACCACCACCAATACAACCACCACCAATTCCAATATCAACACCTACAATACGACCAATATCACCACCACCAATTCCAATACGACCACCAATGCCAATATCACCACCTCATAGCCTCTCGTTCACTAGCAATTGCAGGGGCACTGTACGAGGCCGGAGCTGCAGCCGAAACCATCACTCCCTCCCACCATGCTTGCCATACAGCACAGGCCGCCCTGCACCAGGAGGTGAAGCAGGGCCCCACTACAGATGGAGTGTTTTTTATTAGGCCAAAGATAGCAATGTCATTATACAATGCCACACTGCACACTCAAATCATGGAGGAGGCAGGAAATAGACCCCATCCTGCTCTTCCTCCCGAGCCGTGACAGTGTAATCACAGAGCTACAGGTGTTGGAACGCTTTGTTAGGGTTTATAGCTCGGATCATATGCAACTCTCACTTTACACTTTGTGTCTGTGTAATTTACAACGTTTACGCATCTTTCCTCACTGCACTATTTATCACTACTTTAAAGACGTCGCAGGCGGTCTCTTTCTCTGATATTTACAATCTTACAAGCGGTTGAGAAGGACCTTTATTGCAATGCAATAGGTCTCGCATTTGCGACAGTTTAAGCTATTAGTTTTGTAAATGACAATGCCTTTTATTTATGTATTAAATCTCAAAACATAAATAAAAGTCATTGTCATTTTGAACGCCAATAGCTCAAACTCGCGTGAGAGACCTATTGCATTGCAAATGCTTGTTTAAGAGTAGGCATTAGTTTGTTGTTCCACTGCCTACTAAAAATGTTTTTAACATTCTCAAAGGCAAAGGATTCCCCATGGGACCCTTCCCCGCTGCAAGTGGGTTACCACCAGTTTTAAACTTGTGGTAAAGAATTACTGTTTTGCGACCAGAATTTGGTCGCAAACATGAATTTATACCATTCTGATTTGGGTGTTTGCTTGGGGTAGCCCTTCCAAATACCGAATCAGAGTTTGGTAGCAAATGCAAATTACGATTCAGTAGCAAGTTACGGAAATGCAATTGACCTTTTATTCAATGTTAAAAGCTTTTTACATCTGGCCCTTAGTTTGGTAAATAAAGGTAATAGCAGATATAAACTCCTAAATGTCAACATGTGTCTTAATTTGCAGCATGCCTTTGATAAAAACTTCACACTCTAATGTCAAGCGAAATATGATGTAGCAGATACTGCCTTTGCGTATTTAGCCTCTGTAAAAGGGAAATGGGGGCTCCTCCTAGAAAACATATGGTGATGTGAAACTAAATTCATACAATTTATGCAATTTCCCTTTCAACAGCATAGGGTCTGCTTCTCCGAGATTCACATCTGAAGTTTACTCTCTACTACAGGGCTCATTAGTTAGCATCAAATGCTTATTCTATGCAGAAACCACGTATGCTTGCATCAATATGGTGCTGCAAATATATTTATATCTTAAGGAAAATCTGCCACCAGGCCTACCAAGTATCACGCATCAGGCGTGACGCTAACGCATTTCAGTGTGGTGTTCCCGCATCAACGCACTGAAATGCATTGTCACGCATTTTAGCCGCTGACTGGGCACTCTGCTTGAAAGAGCCTCTGACACCCAGCTGTGTGTGCCCATTCGCTGGTGGCCCAGGCCGCAGCTTTACTTGCCAGGCTCAGACAAGATCGTGCTGGTGCTCTCAGTCAGAGTGCCGTGCACAGCTCTCTGCTACAACAATGTAACAATTTTGAAAACTTCTGTAGCCTGTCTGGAGAGCCCGGGTGGGGCCAGCCGCCCAGCAGAGTCGTTGTTGCCGCGTTACAGAAACCAGGCAGCTGACGGACTCTGTGGTGCCTTGGGGGGGTGTCGGATGTGACCTCTCACATCCGTCAAGGCAGGAAATGAGGTTGGAGAGGCCGAGCGGGCTCGACCCGTCACCCTACTGCAAAAACAAACTGATCGTCGGGCTTTTCATACCTGATAGTTTAAGCTTTTCTGGTGTCTGGTGGGAGTTGGTGCATGTTGTTGTGAGTGTATTGGCTTGTAAATGAGGCCCTCAAGGCTACCTATGTCTTAGTTTGGCATCAATGATGCAGCGCTACAGTCCTGCCTGCGCAGGAGGGCGACTCGAGACAATAATTAACCCCCCAGCGTTGTACGGGCAGGCGGGACACGCGGACCGCACAGCATCGACCTGAGACAGTGACTAGTCTCAGAGTGTGGTCAGCATCATCATGGTCGGGCGGCGTGGCATCAGAGGGCTGAGGCATGATCATGATAGAGCAGGCACCTGTTTCCAAGCAATCCAATGTTGTAGTTAACAGAGTTGAGTACATGAAGTTCGGGTGACTGGACAACGAGGATCACACAATACTTATAAGTGCAGAGACCAACCACGCTTATAACACTGAGGTTTCCAGATGCTATGTAGGACAATGTAATCTTGAGGCAACATATAGAGCTTCTCCTTGCTCAAATGGGTGTAATTTCATATATTTATATATTACCCTAGTTTCGTTACTTGATTTCGCCCACGAGAAAGTGTCACTCATATTCCTTGAAATGTCACTCATAATTACACAAAAATTATGAAAATGTCACACATAGCAATCTGAAACCTTGGCAGATATGTGCCACTCTGTTTATGTGAACAAAATGTTTACCCAGTGGTCATATATATGCATTTGGGTCTATTCAATGGTTACTAATTTGCAAATGCAACAGTATAATTTGCATTCTAAAAATGTCATGTGAACCGTTACCCACATCGCATGGACAAATGAAGCAGCTGACATCCAACTTTAAAGCAGTTCCAGGAAGCCTGTACTTTCCAGTGTGCGCCAGCACAGTGCAGCAGCACTTTGGACTTTGCCATGTACATATTTGAAAGCAGACGTTTTTTGTTCTATTTGTGGCACTTTAATACCACTTCCAGCGTTATCTCAGAATCTTTGATTTTGCATTTTTCCAGAACGGTAATGCTGTGCTACAAAATGCATTTCCTGATAATATTGTGAAATGATTATTCATCACATTTGAGACATACTTGATTACATCTGCAAATGCATGTTTCTCAATAGCTGCAGCGCTAGTAATCTTATCCTATGCGCATTAAATATTCGCAGCTAAGTAATCATATTTTGGTAGTGTGGAAAATCAAGGTTGCAGAAACCCATGAGACAGACAGACACACACACACACACACACACACGCACCTCACCTATGAGTACTTGGACAAAAGGTAGCATACAATATTTCCACTGATTAAGGAATTTAGAATTAAAATGCACTCAATTAACTACTGGGCAAAATGGAATTCAGAAGAAAAATCAAAACTTTGGACACCATTGCTGCCTTCTCACACGATGGTTTATTTCATCTACAGATTACTGAACATTCAAATTCAATTAGAACTGGGACTGGGATGTGTATCCACAACCATCTGGTCATTCCAATTTCCCTAAAGATCTGGACTCGAGTCGGCTCCAGCTGAAACCATATAGGTGTTTGCATCGGAATCCGATTCAGAATTACACAAAATTTGCGAATAGTTTTTCTGTGTTTAAATTAATGCAGGTGTTACCTCGAGGAATTTCTGCAATAATAAATTGAAGACAGCAGTAAGAAACAGAGCCTACCAATAGGATTTGGAATCATTTGTAAAATTGGAAGTAGCACAGTATAAATTAGACGTACCACCTGAGTAAATTAAAAAAATTATTTCGGTGCAACCTAAAGCACATCCATGACATTCTGTCATGAGATTTAGATGTATGCATTCAGTACTAAGCATGATTATATGAGCATGTTAGACAGAAGGCAAATGTAATGGTAAGTTGGCTCTACAGGAGTGCAGAAGAGCACAACTAGCTCCCTTTAGCAATCGTTCAAAATTGCTTCATGTGCGAAAATGTGTCTAAAACCAATGTCCAACAATGATGTAGCATATTATATAAATGTTTGTTGCACGTGTCTATTGTTTGAGGGGAGAACAGTAGTAAGTGGAAAACAAAACAACCAATCACTTCTGGAAGGAACTGAAAGCACATATCTACTATCTAAGTCACCCAAAAGTGACCAATCATGCTTTGTAAAAGTGACCAATCACGCTTGGTAACCAGACAACCAGCAAAAAGACTTGAACTTTCTTCTCTAATACCGAACTCTGTAACATTATAGCTTGGTTCATGACCAATGAATGCCATTACATATATACACACATCCAATATATTGCAAGAGGGTGCATAAATGATTAAAGCGCCAATAACTTAAAACTAGTTTAGTGAAATCACTACAATCAATGCTTTTGTCACTTCGGGAAACAGGACTATGAACAACAGGAAGCTGTGTAAGAAAACTGGAGAATAATGAAACCTTTTCCCTAAAGATGGTAATAACAAGCTTTTTAGTTATGAATGCAAGTATAGACTTGTAAAGGTGATTCTTTTTATTTGAATTTCTCACAAAGAAATATGAATGATATAGAAATGAAGGAACATTGACAAAAGACTGCCACAGAAATAGATTGATGATTATTGCAGGAACTTCAGTTAACAAGGCTTTATTCACACAATATTGATTAACAATAAAAAAGGATTTTTGGATACTGCAATGAAGACATTTCGCTGTTTTTATTTAATGGAGTATTGGAAATTTTCATTAAATGTTTCCAATGAATAGAGATTTCAAGCATTCATTTTAAAACCTAGGTCGTGAAAATAAATTGAATCCATGAAGAGTCATTTCACATTTTGTGAATTAAGAAGGCAGGAACTGCTAGGATGAAGGCTATCTCAATGTTATACTGTTATTGTTTTTATTAACCAATCAGTTAAAATGTACTAATATTTAAAAGATGTTCAATGCATTCAATTAAATATGTGCTTACTTCTTTCACTTTACAGACACAGTTCTAACTGAATGCATGTCAACCCCATCACCCCGTTCTTCGGTATTCCTAGTTTTTTGCACGGAGCTAAGCCCTTGGGGCAGCACTTTTTGTCATTCGAAATTACTACTTTTCTACCATTGTTAAAAATACTTGGGGAATTTATAATTTTCCCCAAAATATTTCAGGACTGGAATTGGAATACTAAAAAAGGCTCCTAGAACATCTGGGAAAAAGTTGTCTTTCCCCAAATATTCTAGGGTTGGAGTTACAATAGTAATTTTGACCTTCCAGTGTCCGCCACACCTACTGCTGCCCTGAGGGCGCCTACAAATGATACTTAGCACAGCATTGCCTTAATATAAAAGTTAAGCAGCAGAGTTTGTTCTCTCCATGAGCTGATCTCTCCTCTGTTTTCACTGTTTTCTCTGCTAGAACCAGGCCTAGAGGCAGCTACTCTTAATGGGCGGCTGAGGGACCACACACCCCTTTGTTTTTGGCCCCTTTGTTTTTATTATTCCAAGAGTGTATAATAGTGTGTTATTCACTCTTGGTATAAGAAAAACTCCAACACCCTTTGGTCTGGCAACAGTTTCGATATGATGGCTGGCGGAGGCACACAAAGGCACCTGCACCTGCACCAGTCTTTAGCGAGAGATTACCAGGGTTGCAAAAATTCCATCCCTGAAAATTGGGACCTGGCATGCCTCTGTGCCTCCCCCATTTGTGATGTGCTAGGCATCACAGCTAAATCTAGACATGGGCACTGCAGGCTTAAGCCCCGCAGTGCCTATGGCTACACACAAATCATCTTGTCACCCCACCTTCTCCTTAATCCTCATCAAGTTGGGAAAGAGTGGGGTAAAAGAACCGAGACTAAAACCTCAAATCTGAGGCTGCACAGGTTTGAGGTTTCATTTTCATGCCGCAGCACCAGCAACTGAAAGGAGCAATCTTCCTGCATTAAGGTTAAGTAATAGCTTTACAGCTTTTAAATGTTGTATGCTGTGTATATGGCTAAGTGTGTGTGTTGTTGGTAAGAATGTGTCTGTGAGAGACAGTGTATGTGTGCGTGTGTGTGAGAGACGGGACATGAGAGAATCAGTGATGGGAGACAAGTGAGTTACAATGAATTATTGGAAGAGTGAGTATGAGCATGAAAATAATAGAGGGAGAATAAGAATGAGTAACTGTGAGGGAGAATAACTGTGGGTGTTACAGTGTGCAAGTGAGAGTGAGTCACAATCTAAGAGAGACAGTGATAATCACAGACACTGATTTTGTCAGAGTGAGTCTGAATGAGTGGACTGCCTAGGTATCAATGAGAATGATTGAAAATAGGTGAGTTAGTGAGATTAAGAGAACCTGAGTAAGACTGATTGACTAAAAATGAGTGAAAATTAGTGGGACTAAGTGAATCAGAGAATGAGTAAGACTGACTGTGTCCAAGAGTGAGTGAGACTGACTAAGTCAGAATGAGTGGGACTAAGTGGAAATGAGTGAGACTGGGGGATTCAGAGTGAGGTTGATTGAGAGTGAGTGGGTGGGTGTTAGACCTGACAGCCTTTGGGTGGCCCTCTCTCTAGCAATTTGCCTACCTCCTCCACTTTTCTGACCTTGTTTTCACTGGCTTTAGGACTCTAGCACTGGTTAGCAGTGCTAAAGTGCACAAAGTGCCTGTGCTCTCTCCACCTAATCATGGTAATATTGTCTCATCCCCAATTGGCATATTGAATGTACTTATAAGTCCCTAGTTAAGTACACTACATATGCCCAGGGTCTGTAAAATAAATGCTACTATTGGGCCTGCAGAACTTATTGTGCCACCCACTTAAGTAGCCCTCTCACTAATCATACACCATGCCTGGCATTGCAGAGTCTGTGTGTGTAGTTTAAACTCCTATGTTGGCCTGGCATGCTAAACCTTTTGCCAGGTCCATTTCTTCCATTTTTATACATATACGCCACCCCTAAGGTAGACCCTCGCCAACCCAGAGGGTGGTGTGCAGTGTATTAAAAAGGCAGGACATGTACTTTTGCATTTCTCTCCCATAGGATAACATTGGAATTACCTTATTACATCTTATAAATGTATTTAACAATCTAGGATAGATAAACTTTCCAAGTTAGGAGTCTATGGAATCACAATTAAAAATCACAATGTAAGGTGGTCGGATTTAAAATAGCAAATCTGAAAATGCCACTTTTAGAAAGTTGGCATTGTCTTACTTTAGACATCTGGTGCTTGCTAACAGCTGGGTTTTGTGTATTTCCCCTAGACAGCCACACACAATGGGAGCTTAGGTGTGACTTGATGGCCCATCTAGGGAGGATCTGGACTCAGCCTCACTTATACCCGAATAGGATGTGTCCAGTTCCTACATAAAGGGCTACATACCCCCTGTAGGGAGTCTGGTGCCAGAGCAGGAAGAGAGGACCTCTGGGCACTTCAAAGGCCTGTCTTTGAAATCTCCCCACTTCAACAGCCAAACTGAGTACAAGTACTGGACCTCTGATACCACCCCTTCAGTACACTTCTGGACCTGTGACTACTCTGCCAGGAAGAAGGACTGCTTTGCTGCTGAAGGAGTGCCACTATGCTGGGCTACTGCTTTGCTGAACCCCTGCCTTGCTGCGCTGCCTGCTTTTTTCCTTCCTGGGTGAGAGGGACTGGACTTACATCACTTGACCCAGAGTGACTGAAGAGGTAGCTGGCTGGCCTCCGGATTTGAAGTTTCAGGGGCATAAAAGACTTCCAACCACCCTGCTTTTGCACCTGGACTCTGCCATCTGGGAGTCAGCCCTTGCCAAGTGGTGCCACCCTAGTCCTGGACCCTTGGAAGTGGGCACCAGCAGAACCAGCACATACTCTGTCGAACCGATGCATCACCTCCATTCCACGAATTGGAATTTGCGCATTGCTGCTACTGCATGGATCGGTACTGACGCATCGGACTCTCCGTGACGAATCTACGACTCAAACCCACGCAAAGCTCTGCAACTTCGGATAAAGTACTTTTATTCAGCAGGCACAACTGGGCACATGTATCTGGACCACACTCCATCTTGACCGGCCTGAACGTTTGGCTTTGTCCTGGTGCGGCAAGACCAGGTATCCCATTTTAGCGATGTACGCTTCCTAGCGCTATCTTTCCTTAAAACCTTTAAAAATCCATATCTCACGTTTTACCTATCGTAATTTAATCGTTTTGGTCTTGTTTTATTAACTGAAGTCAGAAATATTTTTCTATCTTGGTGTAGTATCTTTTTGTGCGGTGTTTTCACCGTTTTACTGTTTAACGTTTTGCACAAATACTTTACTCACAGCCTTTAAATTAAGCCCAACTGATCTATGCCAAGCTACCAGAGGGTGAAGAAAGATTAATTTAGGGTTTGCCTGACACTTACCCTGCTAAGACTGTAGTTGCTGTTTGACTAAGATTTACACCCCAGTCAACCAACAACCCAATTTCTAACAGTGGGGCTTAGTGAGAATGAATTAGGTTGAATGAGACTGAGTTAGGCTGTGAATGAACAAGGCTAAGAGAGTGAGAATGAGACAGATTGAGACTGAATAAGCCCCCTCAAACACACTGAGAAGTCAGGCTCATTCACTGGAATTTGAGCCAAATATTACACCTCACCACTTCTAAAGGTCACCAGCTGCCACTCATAAGAGGCCTGCTATCCTTTATCTTTATGCTTCAAAGGAAATAAGAACCGATGTTCATCAAATGGACTACAGAGGTAACCGAGTATAAAAGGAGGTTCAGGGACGGTACATGCCTTAAATTTTCTTAAGATATAGACAAATATAAATAGTTGCAAAACCAATCAACCACCTACTCCTTGACTGGGAAGATCGGTCTTTTTACATATTTCTGGGATTAAAAAGATTATCAGCATTAAACAACTACTGTATCATTCATGTTGGTTTGTGAAGAGTAATATCTAAGAGTACTGATGCCACGCTGCAATGTGTGCTTCGAACATTTGAAGTACGATTCCCATGTGGTTTCGGGAATTTTATAAAACTGAAAAAAAAAACTATCACCAGAGATTACAAAATTATCTGTGTTTTTTTAAATATTTGCATAGATCTATGATTTTGAGGTGCCTCTTGTCTACCACTAATTAGAAATCAGAAGTGTATCTGTGGTCACAGCCATTGCATGAGTTCATGGCAAGGACGCTGAATGATGATTCAATAGCGATATTATCCCATTACTTTCCAGCAGCTCATTCTGTCTTTAGCTAAGCGGAGGCCTTGAACTCAGTCAATCAAATTATCCAATGATTGCTTCACACAGAAATGCTCCATGTGGTTAGAGGGTGAATGAGCCATCACACTCCTTCCACATGCAATGCACATGCTGCTAAACAAAAAAAACCTGAAGCAATGCTGGCGCAAAGGATTAAGTATGCATCAGTCCTCACATAGACAAAAAATTTCCACAAAACTCACGCTCCCCTTTTGATTGGCTGACACTGCTTGTCAGTCTCAGTCTTAGACATAGGAGGAAGGGGACTAACTGTGACAAACAGAAGACATAAATCATAAACACCTCAGCTTGTTCATTTGCACTGTATATAAGGAGGGTGGCGAACCTGTGTTTACATATAGGTGTTTGAGTGTGTGTGTGGTTGTGTGTGTGTGTGTGTGTGTGTGTGGAGGTCTGTGGGTGTATGTGTATGGAAATGAATCGAAGTCTGTGCATATTTTCTTGGGCCAAATGCTCACTGGCTTAATGGTGGACCTGGTATGCTTATGGCCTATAACCGCAAATCTTGTGTAATGGTGGCTACCTTAGTAGATAGTGAGCGCATTTGGCAAAGAATGCCTATCCCTGGAAAAATAGTAGTGTTGGCATAAAAATTGTAGTATTGGCATACTTCATGTACATGGTGGAATTAATGACACAGTTGTAGAAATTCTCTGTTTAATGGTGGGTTGGCCTAATGGAACCGATCATTGTTATGTTAGCGTCATTATGGAAAACCTGTGGCAAGATCTACCATAATGACAACCAGGGGCGCAACTAGGTCTTAACTTCGGGGGTGGCTAACATAGCAAATAAGGGGCGTGGCTAAAGTTAATCAAGGGGGCGGAGCTAAAATGGCAGACAATCAGGATCAGGTAATGCTCAGGCCAAGCTGAGAAACAGAAGTGGCGATTCTGCATTACAAAACTGCACCTTGGTATTCATCATGCACCGCATGGAGATGCTTTCCACAGAGGCTCAAAGCAAAGACAACACTCTTCCAACCACACATGCATAAGGTGTAACCTGCTACTCGCATGGACAAGTGCTTCAGCATCGCACATAAGGGTAGTAAGTGCTCTACAAATACAATATAATATGCCCTGCATTGTGTGTCTCTCTTGGAACACAATGACTATGTGAGGACTGTGCCTGCCCTCTGCATTAACGTATCTCAACTATTGATGAAAAGTGTCAGAATTGGTAGGACTGATCTGTCCGGTCGAAGGAGAATTCCAAACAGGCTATGGCTGAAGGATGCACTGGTTGACAGTATAGATTGGGGTCACAAAGATGGAAACACTCATGGCACAGATTTGGTAGAACACTGGTTATGGGAGCACACCCAGGAAGGGAGGAGCAGAGATAGAATAAGAGCCACAGTCCCCTGAGTATTCTCACCTGCGACAGCAGTTGGTGAGTTACCTTCACTCCACGATGCTCTATCACATGTTTGTGTCACTACAGTTTTATTTTGTTCCGTATGGGGTTGGCTCTGTGGTCCTGAATCTGGAGCTTGCAGCTACTTCACTTCTTTCTATGGGGTTGACAGTGTCTTCCACCTCAGCAAAGTATACTGCCTTTCTTCTCTTAGGTTCTCTGGCTGGATTCAGGCAGCTGGGAGACTGGTCACACTCTTGTTCTGAATGTTAGCAGTAAAATTCTCTGTGCTAATGTAGAGATCTTTTGGTTCACATTTCTTACTTTGTATTTGATCATATTTTCTCTAACCTACTCCAGACTTTCCCTCTGATAGATGGACCATGCCAACGCATTGATTGGCGCGTCCTTGTGGTGATCTTTTAGGGGTGTCTCCCTTTTCTCTCCGCCTTATCCCTTTTTCCTCCCAAGGGTCAGTGACAGACCTCACCTCAACCACTGTTGATATTCACCATCATAGGAGACTGAGTGAATTTGACAGCAATTATGCAGTCTCGTCCATACTGAATCTCGATCCTAACACCATGCCCATGATGCCACAGGTGCCTTGACGCTCATGTACCATTTCTCTTAAAACAACTGTTGACATGTGCCCAAAACAACATGCACCACCTATCTTCAAGCATAGTTCTCCGTCTGGGGCTAATGTTCCCCTCAAAGCAGCTGCTGCCTTGCCTTGTTAAAACAACTGAATACAAATTCAACAGACCAAAAGTGCTTAGGTGAAATCCCTGCATTCAGGCAAGGATATCACCTCGGTGGCAGCCTGTCTCAAACAAAACAAGAGGTGTGGGGCAGGGAGGGTTGTTGAAACCTTTCAGAGGCGGGCTGGCAGGGGTTGGTTCTGGGCCTCTCCGAAAGGGTAATTAAAATCACATTCTCACCGATGCTACACGCAGCCTAAATAGAAATTTAACGGGAAGAAAGGTTTCCATGCTTTAAATATTTTAATGCGTGTCAGTAAATTGTCATGCTGTCATGATCATCTTAGCCCGGGCTGTAGAAGATGAGGGGAGGGGGGGGGGGGCTGAAGCCTCTTTAGCCCAATGGGTGTTGCGCGCCTGGCAGATATGTACACTCATATGTAGCTGTGTACCTACATTTTGCACTGCCGTCCCCTGGCCATTCCACCAACAGCTTCACTATTCCCATTCAGCGAGAAGACGTACATTCTTTTTATAGTGCAGCTTTGAGAACACCCACTTTTTCACAACTGCTCGTGAACGTGGATTGTCTACAAACAGCAGAAGTTCTGCAGATAAAAGAGTACGCTTCCTTTATTCCCTTCTTTGAACCTCAGCAATTTACACAACGTTCAAGCAGGTTTCAGGACTCCTGTTTCTGTGCGCGAGTAGCTTTTCCAGTTAAGGTTTTTCTGTAAATTCAGGCACTTCTAGAAGTGTTCATTCATCCCGTTACAAATTTAGGACTACAAGAACCAGAAACCAAAGAAAACGTTAATTGGACATTTCTAGCGCAAGGAATGGGGAAACGTGAGCATTCTGCATAATTTCCTTATTCACGTAACGCCTATTGCCAGACTTCAGTGGAGACAGCTTTCAGGACATTCACGAGTCTGGGTAGTCAATTTTTTTTTCTTTCCACTGTCACGTTAAAACCTTCACACCTCCCAGCAAATAAAGTCTCACTTCACGCCATCAGGCTGGGTTTACAATGCACCCCAATTTAAACAATCAGCAGAGGTGTGTGGGTGGAGGCGACGACATGGGGCAGGCGGCAACTAGAGTCAAATTTCGGAGGGGGGGGGGCTGAAAAAGATTTGGGGGGGGGGCTAATTCTTCAAGAAGGGCTAAAAACATAACAAAAGCCTCATTTACATTGAAATGGTCTTTTACAGACCTTTGAAGTACTCGGGTGCGGCTGCAATTAAAACGTCGCCAGCCGCGAAGCTGTGTCAGCCCGGGCTGACACACACGACGGGGGGGGCTGAAGCCCGGTGAGCCCAATGGGTGTTGCGCGCCTGATGACAACTCTGGCATTATGGGGCCTGACATGGGCCAAATAGTAGCTAGGCTTAATGCCCACCACCCCAGACATAACAGTGGCAAAACCTGCCCTAATGTTAGCACTGGCATATGACCACCATTCTTGACATATTGTGGATTTTCTTGGCTTTATTGTGACTCTCTGTGGCAAAATGGCCACCCAGGCAATATAGTGCCCATCCTTGATACATTGGTAATTTATGGATATAACTCTGTTAATATTTGATAGAATGAGAACACTAACATAATGGTCCCAAGTGCAACATATTGTGGCCATTCTTGCCAAGCTTCTAGCTGGGCCTAGAATAATGGTGGTCAACATCGCTGTCATATGATGGACATCCTTATTATCTGATGATGGTAAATGGTCATGGC
The DNA here is from genome assembly GCF_964261635.1 of Lissotriton helveticus. Classification (NCBI taxonomy): domain Eukaryota; kingdom Metazoa; phylum Chordata; class Amphibia; order Caudata; family Salamandridae; genus Lissotriton; species Lissotriton helveticus. The sequence continues at coordinate 498,959,353 of NC_136063.1, forward strand.
AGTCAGGAACAGTCCATGTGTTGCAGTAACACATGAGAGTACCTAATGAACATGGCATAATTTTACAGGTCGAAACTTATTAGATTCTGGAAACAAAAAGACTGTCAGAGACAAATATAGAATATCATTCAAGATAATTAAATGCTTTTGTTTTAGGAAAGTGGGCTTCTTTTTTTTCTAACTCTCAATCTGATGGCTAGGTGTAAAAGCGGTGAATTTTTTAGATAGTTTTAAAGATGATACATGAACGTTTGTGTTGAATTTAGCAACATTATTGCTAGGATTCCTTCCATCTAGTGAACACTAACTGCTACTGCTGTTATGGTTTACTTGTGTTTAGGCATTTTAGAGTGTAGGTATTTCATAATGTACATTAAAACTGTAGTTAATTTGTTAAAAGAATAAGTTCTGGTTCCCAAAGTTTTGCTCTGATGCCTGTGGTCGATGCTATTGAAAGTCACCGTACCATAAATCAAGACTGTGTAGTCTTTTTTTTTTTTGTTTAGAAAGCTTTATTGAATATAAATATGCAACGTAAAACATTATTACAGAAGTAAAGGATATTAAAGAAAAATAGGGCATCTGATAAATAAAAACAATTGAACTACAAACCCCCAAAAAAGGGGGAAAGAACTATACCAATAAACAGAGCTTTTGTGGGTATTTTGTCATAGGGGGAAAGAGGAAAAAGAAAAAGGGGAAAGGAAGGGAAGGGAAAAAGGGCAACCTAGAGTACAAAATCAATACATATAGTTACCAAATTACAATAAGAAAGAGAGGAGAACCATAAAACTATTCAAGGAGCATGTCTGGAAAGGTAATCAGTTAAAGGTAACCGTAACAAGTCTCTTTTGATTAATAAGGGTACAGTTGTAGCATAAGCATGATTAAGTCTATGGTGATATAAAGCAAATTCCACCAAGCATTATAAGCAATCTTTGAAGTATCTTTCCAATTGGTAGTAATTATCTGTAATGAAAGACTGTGTAGTCTTGATTACACTTTATGCCTCTTTAATACTCCTCCAGACACACTCTACTCCTTTATCTTTACTGCTGCAGGTACCCACTTTCTCCCTTTGTTATGGTTTTTCAGTTTTTCTCTCCTCCTTCTTCCCCTCTTGTGTGTTTACCCTGTCTTTTTCTCGGTTGAAATCTGATGTGGAAAAATAACTGCTGGTCCCCAAAGTGAGTGCAGGTGGGCCCCACCTACAACCACTGGCTCAAATTAAGCGCTGAGTACATAAAATTGCCACTAGTGCTGTCTGAGGCTTGAGAATGTAAGATTCACTTGGCCAATGATTGAGAATCAACTTCAAAGGGGCAGAGTGGAAAAAATGAAAGGCACTGCGATGTTATAAACTTTTTATAATATGATAGCCAGTGAAATTGTATTCGCGGATTTTCTGATTACCTACAAAACTTCTACTTCTGTATCCGAGCTTAACACAAATTGTTTTGCAAAGTGTACTATTTTTACTCTTTTAACAGGTTTTCTCATGGAAGGTGAAGCCCAACGACCCTGACCAATTTCCGGCCTGATTTAAAATATGTCCCTAGTGTTCTTTTACAGCCGCTGGATGTTTAGCCAGTTTATGTGTAACCCGAGCTGTAAAATGCACCATTTAACCCTGACCCGGTGGAGGAGGTTTGGCTTCCTGAGCTCACTCACTCGATGCAATCTGGTGCAATTAAAGTGAACCTGCTGCCACTGCAAGCCAGAGACACTACTATGTCGCCTGTGTGGGTCACTGCACCCCAAATGTCTGTAGTGGAGGACCTTTTCCACATAAACAACCGGATAAATAGACATACCCCACTAATGCCTCATAATATCTTGTGTTTCCAAAATGTATGGAATATCATCGTTTTCAATAATATATGATAATATATTTTAATCAAATTTCTACTATCGTGCTGATATCTATAAATAAGAAAACAGTGACATCATGGAGACGACATTGTGTACCATGTACTGAAATGCAGCGGCTGTGATGAAACCGAGAGGATGACTGAATGAAGCGCGCGAGCTCCACGTATGTCATTAAAGCCCGGCGCCGCCGCTCACTCTTCAGAGACCTGGCTAATTAAGCAGGAATGGCAGATGTGCCCGATGAACGTATACACTGAATATGCAGTTTTATGTAAAGCCATCCCGTGTGCTTGGGAGCTTCATATGTACAAACCACAGTAATTGTTGCAATTAAGAAAAGACCTGGAGAGAATAGAGCTCGCGCCAAGCGCCGCTCTCCCTAAATGGCCGGGGCTACGCTCGCGCGCTTTGTATTATCTGCAGAGTCCCCGGGGAGGCTCGCCGTCTCGCGATGGCTCTGGGGCCATTTATTAGCTCCCGTATTAGGAGGCTGTGAAAAAGCAAGCCGAGGGAGGCAGCCGGGCGGACCAGGCTCTGCAATCATTCCGCAAACAAAAGGATAATTTAGGAAGTATCGGACTGGCCACGGTCAGCTGCCGTGGAAGAAAGAGAAATTGATGATACTGTCACAGAAGAATAAACTTCCCAACGCAGCCACATGACATCCTAAATTCTTGCATTAATTTATTACTTCCACGGAGCTGTAAAGTGCAGCCTTTTACACAACATTATGGCAAAGCAAGACAATTAAACGAATTTGGTAAACAGCAGAATGCAAAAGAAAATATTCAGAGCTTCCCTAATGCATTCATGATGTAACGCAGTGTGTTACTTCACAGCATCTATAATATTTCAGATTATATCGGATATGCGACATTTACGGTTTGAAAACCCACTCGGATTTGTCCTCCAATGCATACTCAACTCAGGCACCCAAACCCGCGGTCAACTTCACTATGCGTTAAACTTCCAATAGTAATTTTACCATAAAATAACATGCAAACATATAAATCGTGTAATCAAAGTGAACAGGAGAAAAAACGTAGGGGCATATTACCAACAACTAGCGATAATTATCGCTATCTTAGCTTAGCGGCAATATTTTTATCGCAGAGCTGCGGCGATTTTTATCGCTTAGGAACCTTGCTATTATCAAGGTTTTTCTCCTAAGCGATAAAAATCGTCCGAAATGCATGAATATCGCTGAAAAGTCAGCGATATTAATGCATTACCGAGTTAATGCTCTTAGCCATGTTATCCACCTACCATTGGATAACATGGCTAAGAACTGCTCAGGGGCAGGTGTTAGGTTTTGGAGATATTCGCGCTTAGCGCGAATATCTCCAAAAGTTGGTAATAGGAGATAGCGATGTTAGCGACTGTTTCCAGTCGCTAACATCTTGGCACGCCCACTTTGCATGTCATTAGGGATACATTTCACTGACATGCAAAGCAGGGCCCAAGATGGTCACTATCTCCTACTAGCTGTCGCTAACTGGTGTTAGCGACAGCTAGGTAATAGGGAGATCATTTTATCTCCGCTTTCTCGGCTTTTAAAGCCAAAAAAGCCGAGATAAACCCCCTTGATAATATGCCCCGTAGTCTGCTCTAGCCAGATTCTGACCTAAAGCTAGAAGGCAGCACACAGATGTCAGCAGTGAGTGCTTAACTCTCTTACTAGGCTCATAAATGGTATTAAAAAAAGTAAATATAGGGAATGTACAATGCTCAATAAAGAATATCATGCAGCTTCCATATGCAAAGAAATGCTGAATGGCGTATTTATTACACCAGAGAAACATCAGGTGAGTAACATGCAGGGAGGCTTGGCCTACGGTTCACTCCAGATATATCTTGAACCATCAGGAGATATGTGTCAACAGCATTTAATGATGGATGTCTCTTCATTGAATATGCTTTGTGAAACAGAACTCGCTGTGTGTTTTTTTTCACAGGGACAACGTTGTGACGAAAATGATCAGTAGGTAAAAAAATAAAAAATATATATACAAAAAAAGGTAGACATTTTTAATACTGCTCACCACTGTCCACTTTGTTTCTCAATTTGTTTGACACCCAGTGGTTGCTGACATAGTGAACTCCTCACTGTCAGCGCTAATGTTGCTCGGCTTCATTTAAATGAAGGAAAAGGTTTCCCTTACTCGATAAACATATTTTTAGTACTGATACTATGGCTAACTAATTATTAGCTACATCAAGCCTCAAGCTTCAAGGGAAAGTTTTAAAGAATATTCTTTAACATTCAGCGACCAGCCTTCTTTTAATATCTAATTCAATCATGTGCCGCAGAATGAAACCTGTGTTGTTCTACCCGAATTTATATCGTTAAAAATGTTTTTTTTTCCAAAAATCGCACAGAGCCTCACTTACGTCTAGGATTATTAATACTATAAGCATTGTAGCTTTTTTTTTTTAAACTGGGCATCCGACAGGAGACTTGAAGATTGAAGGTTTAAACACAAAAAGAGCGAAGTCGGTGCCCAAATCCCAATTAATTTTCTATGTAATGTTGTATCTTCACTTATGTTTATAGTGTGGCTTACCCCTGTATATATAAGACTGACTAGTTATATCTTATCCAAAGCTTAGTGGTTACTTACCCATGAATTTCAGGGGCAAGACAGACTTACTGATCAAAAGCTTTGTTAATTGAGGATTGAGGGTCTGATTAACAAACCTATCACCATTAATAGATCACAGCTGTATACACAAATGACAGTATTTATGACTTCACAGAATTACAAAATGTGACACTGCAGTCCATAAATCTTTTCTCTACTGTAATATTACCCAACAATTGCACAATAATACTGTCCCACCCAAGGGGTTGCAAGTTGGCCCACCAAGACATGGTTAGTTCAATATTTTATTTATTTACAGTAATTTTAAAGCAAAGACCCATCTGTGAGGGCAATGTCTCGCGCCACCTAAAATTAAAATAATAAAGCAAAATTATACTGAAGGTGATGAAAGTGTGGTGGAACATAGTAGGGCAAAGCACACATAAAAAACAACTTCAGGAGTTCATAAAACTTGTGGCTAGAGGAACCTTTGTGGAGTCAAAAGCAGGGAGAAGAGAAGGAACATAGATTGAGGTGCATTTTGAACAGGTGATCCTTTACCTTTTTTCCAAAAGCATAGGAAGTTTGGGACGATTCTGTGTTTTATGTAGACAGTTCCATTGTCTTGTTAAGAAAAGAACCGATTAGTCATGACACGTTCTGAACAGCTCAAACCACGTGAGTTTGTGAGTATTCAAAAACTCCTTTTACTACTCTTTCACACCCTGGAAATGATTGGAAATGTAATTCTGTCAAACGGGACTAAATCTGTTTGTTGGGTGCAGGCAGAATGAAACATACTGAAACCTTCTGGGGCATAAGGGAAGGAATTTCTCCATCAGGAAAGAAAAAAACTCTCTTGAAGAAAAAAGAAACAAAGTTTTCCATTGGGAAAAGTCACTGCCATTTCAGTAGGCATGATTAGACACCATGCACTGACACACTGACAGCAGAGCAAATGCAAAGGTGCATCTATGAATTCACTAAAGCTTTGTGAATATCATAATGTCCCAAATATGTACCCATGCGAGGTAGCAAACCCGTGGGTGCAAATTTACAGCTTATAGCTTTCTTTGTCGATCTGCCCCATTAGGTTGTCTTTCATGAGAGGGTGTGATTTAATCCTGAAAATCCAGGAATATGTCAGGCAGAAGCTGAGAGTAAGTCACTACTACTCATAGAAAAATGATTGTAAATCAGGCCCCTAGATTTTTTTAGTCACTACAAGTTCATAAAATACGTAATAATGGAAATACACAATACTAGCCCTTAATATCCAAGTGCCATTTTATATATGGAATTTATATCATGCAAATTCATCTACACTGCTAAAAAGAATTATGTTTTTATTGTGAACCGAACAGAAATCAGCACACATGAAGGGGTGTTTCAAGAGTGAGTGCCACGTGCGCAGACTGGAACTGGGAAAAGAGCACGAAAAGTGCACGGGGCGGACTGTGAAGTCTGACAGGTGACAATAAGGTTAGCAGGCAACGGGGAGACAGGACAGGATTGTGGAGACATCATGGTCAGAAGGATGAAGCGAGACCTAGGACACAACTAGTATTGTCCTTACGTCTTCTGTTGTGGGCTTTATTTTAAACGTTATGTCGCAGGTCTTATTATTCATATAGAGAGACATTTCCCAGCCGTCACACCTGCACCAGTCACCACATTCAATGATTTTTACTCGTGCAGACTAAATATTATTCAGTACACTTATAAATTGTGCGCCAGTTCTTTTTGAGTTGCAAAAATCTACATCTTTTACAATAAATGCATTCACTCATTTATGGATGTATTGGGCTTGAATTAATTATTGAACATTGGACATTAGTTGTCTACAGTTCATGACTGTAACAATCCATTCCACATAGCCAACAATGGTTATATAAAATACGGGGGCACAGAAGGCTATTTCTTCAAGAGCAGGTGGCAGGATATTGTGAATCCTTCTAGGCAGTGATAACCAACATGTGCTACTAGTTTTTGTAGGAGGCATTCTAAGAGCATTGTAGCTCCTCTGATACTTGACAGACATTAAGAACACAGAAGTCCTATCTGATGACAGTCATTTGTCAATGATGAGGTTGAATTTCCATTCATTACATCTGCCAGGGCAATTCCCCACAACCAGGCATCGGAGCTCTCCTGACGCCGAGAATAGCTCAGTATGATATTCGGTCTAGAAAAGTAACCTTTTCTTTGTCCTTCGAACAGGCTGTGGACTGGCCGCACAGCCTTTTACTGCCTGGAAATGTCTTACTGGAAAAATACAATTTTAAAAAGCAGTGTCTGCTCATTAATGCAACGCACAGAAAAATTAGTAGCAACTATGATACTACTGGGACTATAAAAAGGATACTCAAACGTCGGATATATTTTTTTGATGTAATTTATTTATAAAATACATACTTAATTTAATGTAATTTAATTGTGGGTTTATATAGCGCTAGGAATCGACTCCCGGAGGAGTATCTCCACGCTTCGACCGCTGGGGAACCCGTCCTGGCTCACCCTGAGAGATGGTCCCTGATGGGTATCTCTAAGGTGCAACCAAGCATCCCCGGCGGTCTGGGGGGGCCGTTGTGAAGATGAGGCAAGCTGATGCCCAGAGTTGCAGAGTGTGGTTTCTGACTAGAGTAGGCACCGAGGCGAGAATTATCGAGTCCGCTGACCCTGGTCCACGACCCTGCCGCATCGGGAATCGAACCCTGGTCCCGGGCCGTTCTCTGCTTACGGGTCTGCCGCCTCTAACCAGTGAGCCACACTTCTCCACACTTGCATTGAAATTTTATGAACAGAAAAAACACAGGCTAACCTAATGACACAGCCTTATGCTAGACTATTATGTTCTGAGTCAAAAAGATAATATAAGTTCCTATAAAGTGACTCCTATGTTTTAAGCAGCCTTCTCACTTTTTAGAGAATCACACAGATTACCTTGAACGCTCCTGGAAATCATCTCCAATTGGCAAAATTGGCATATGGATCATTACTCCCAGGCGTAGCTTTTTGCATGCATACATAATGTATGAATATACATTAGTTCATCTCAAGTAAATATTTTACTCCATGAGAAAAATCATTTTTTTCCCCTGGAGAAATCCTTCCCAGTTGTAGGAGGGTACAATGCAGATAATTACTTCGCATGCCTTTGCCACGCATTTTTTTGTGCGTATGTTTTTACCGCAAATATGCATTTACAACGCATGCCAATACCACGCATTGTTTTGAAATTTAAAAGCAATCTATTTGTGGGGGGAGACTGCCCAACTTACCTTAAATGCATAGTATTGGTAATTTGTTGTAAAAGCATATCCGCGGTAAAAATATGTGTGCTAAAAAATGCGTGGTAAAGGCAAAACGAGGTAAAAACCTTGTTGTAAATGCTTTTTCCCATCCTTCCCCTGCACCCTCATTACATTTGAGAGTGTTCCCTCCTCTCTCCCATCCTGGAAAGGCACTTCTACATGTGACTTCATAGTGGAGACCTACTGCAAGACGGCTGTGAATACCTACAAGTAGGACTTGTAGAGGGTGGCCACACCAGAGAGACATGCAATTCTGAATGTGGAAAGTTCAATATACTAGTGCAGTCATAAGTGCAGCTTACTAAACTTACAATTACAGCCATCGTGATTCCCATGCCTAAAGATGGTGGAACACATGTTGGTGAAGTGATATTTTTGCCTACCTAATTTCAACCTAAGTGCACAGTTAATAAATAGCTTTGTGAATCTGGCCATTATTCTCTGAACAGTCACAATATTACCATTCTACAGCAGGGTAAGCGGCAGTTTTGCCTTTCTATGGTGGAATCGAATTTCACTATGCAACATCTTAAAGAGTGAATGCATGATCTCTCCTCTAAACCTTCTAAAAGCTGCTGAGGTCAACAGTTGATGAGATGGCACAAAATGTATGCAAGGATCTGTTAGAAATGCTGTACAGTTCCACAAAGCGGCATATTCACTGCACAAAGTGCCCTGAATTTTCAAAATATTCACTTTATTTTGAATCTTCCAGATTGTTAAACTGTAGAACTGCTACTGGGTACAAGTAAATAACAGCTGAGGTTATTCAGTGCTTGGACCTTATGTCCTCCTTTTCACTATATGGAATAGAAGTAAAAAAAACTGATAGTATCTCTTCATATAGGATATCATGCAAAATATATGTACTTAATATATAGCTGCACTGTAAAGGAAGTGGGTGCGTCCATCATAACCGCACAACATCTTTTTCATAAACATGACAATTCAGATAGAAATGATATGAATGCATTTTAAAAGACATTAAGTATGCCATCAAGTTTGTACTGTCAAGATGGTGAACATATCAACCATAATATATCTTTAGAATATTAGACACATATATGACTGACTGTTCTTACTGACCTCCCAACTTAAAGTTTTTGTTGAACCCATGCCAAGTGAGAGAAATAGTCAAGTATCTCATCTTTCAGCCAATGGAAGATTCATTTAGACATGTGGTACCCTACGCTTACTTGATTACTTTAATGCCCATTTCTGCTTCAATACATGGCTACTGGCAAGTCATTTATTCATAGGTTTAAGATGTGGCAGGTAGGAGCAGCAACCTTGTTTTGCCACAGTTCCAATAGCACTGGCAGACAGACAAGTGGAGAATTTGCCAGACCATCCTGGCAGAAGTTCCATAAATATCACGGCCATTTTTGTACCTGGAGAACACCGGGATGTTTGGGTAATTATACATGCTACCTTGTAAGTGAGGCATAAATAATCGAGTCGATAGATGGCCATGGACTAGCTCTGCAACAACAGTAGTTCAAATTAGCCCCCCCCCCATGCAGGCATAAGGAATCCACGTAGATTTCTATGCTCTCGTTTTTTTCCAAGGACTGAGGAAAGGGACACAGAATGTCAACCAACCAATTGGACATAGGGAATCCAAGGGCTTTCCGTCTTGTGGGGCATGACAGTGTAAAGAATAAGGTAACACATGAGACTCTCCAAGGGTTCCTGCACAGCAGTGTAACATTCCACTCTACAATGGGCAATTGGTAAGCGTTAAAACATGATTTAGAAGGGCTACAATATGTGGATGGAAGCATCTACGAGATCCCCAATGAACAGAACTAGAGAATACTTGACAGGCCCAATCCGAAGCCATTGCGTAGTATAGCTGTACTACCACCATGCTGATGCTGCTCCCTCTTTAACCTCTCCTTTGGCAGGTTAACTGCCCTTGAACACGGCAGAAAATGGGCTGATGTGTACTATAATCTACAAATTCCATCTCAGAAACAATAAGTGCTCAATGGTCCTCTTGTAAATCAAACTGCACTATGTTCACACCACTAGTAAATCTAATTTCAAAGTACCGTGCACAGCTTTCAAGAAGAAAATACTACTATGCCTGAGAAATCAGATGCAAGTTACGAAGTTTACTTGTTTCCGGGACCAGGCACCAATGCACTGCTTTCCATTGCAAGAATCTGAACATTAAATTGAACCACATTCTCTAAGCGTTTGTGAGCTTTGTAACCAAGTGGCACCAGAAATATTGTGTTGTGGCAAATATACTTTCTCAAAAAAGTTCAACCTCAACTTTTTAGAGTCTTCTATTGACTCTTGAATGTATTTGTTGGCAGCAGTTTATAATGGGTTACCTTCTCTCCTAGTGCTAAACCACTGTTGATGAATTTGCCAGGTGTTTTGGAAAAGCTACTCCGATGCCAATAGGGTGCTATGTACTGCTATATAAAACTATTAAACAAAACCGAAATATGCGTAACATGAGTTGCAAACATAGTTTCAGAGGGGAAATGGAAATGATTCACAGTATTATTTTGGCTCCTTAATTAATAATCTGATGCATTGGAGATGTATCACAAACATTTTTTATTTACTTTTAAGTCCCTAGTAAATTGGTACTACTTGTGCCCAGGGCTTGTAAATTAAATGCTACTAGGGGGCTGCAGCACTGATTGTGCCACCCACTTAAGTAGCAGCACTGAAAACATGTCTCAGGCCTGCCATTGCAGCCTGTATGTGAGCAGTTTTAAACTGCAATTTCGACCTGGCAAAATAGAACTTTTGCCTGGCCCAAACCATTAATACATATAAGCCACCCTTATGGTAGGCCCAGGGCAAGGTGCAATGTATTAAAAAAGTTAGACATGCACTTTTAAGTTTTGCATGTCCTGGAAATTAAAAACTCTTACATTTGCTTTTCAATACTACAAGATAAACCTCTCCCGTAGGATAACATCAGAATTACCTTCTTGCATTTTATAAGTGTAATTTCCAAATGGGAAGAGATCACTAGTTCATGTTTGGTGTATCTGTAATCACAATTTGAAATCCTAACTTATGGTGAAGCTGGATTTTAAATTGCAATTCTGAAAATGCCACTTTTTGAAAGTTTACATTTTCTTGCCTTAGCAATTTGATGCCTGCAGCTGTCTCTGGGTCACATGACTGGGCGTAGCTGACAGTAGAGCTTTGTGTATTCCTCCGAGACAACCAAATACAATGATAGGAACGTAGGTGTGACTGGATGGGCCATCCTTGGTAGGATGGGTGAGAGGAGCCTGCCGAGCCCCACTTACACTTGAATAGGCTGTTTCCTGTCTCCACACAAAGGGCTGCACACCCCCTGTAGTTAGTGTGGAGGCAGGGCAGGGAAGGCAGGGCATCTGTGTACTTCAAAGGCATGTCTCTGGAAGCTTATCCCCACTTCAAAGGCACAAATGTGTATAACTGAAGGACCACAGACACCAACTTTCAGTACACTTCTGGAGCTGTGGATACGCTGCAGGATGGACTGTTGTGCTGCTACAAGGACTGTCAGTCTGCTGGAATGCTGCTCTAAAGGAACTGCTGCCTTGCTGTACTGACCTGCTGCCTTATGCTCTCTTGCCTGGAGAACAAGAATTGGACATACAACTTCATCTTGAACTCAGAACCCCACAGCGATCTCCAAGGGCCAGTCTTCTGACCTCCTGATCTCACGGGCTCTTGTATCAAGCTTTTGGGCACTTTGCGACTGAGCCCCGTTTGCACCAAGATAGCGTCGCTCGCACCAAAAACCAGTGTGAGCCGCTGCCAGATCATCTCTTTGCACAACAGCGACAGCTCATAGGGGACTGCCAACATGAAGCACCATCCCACCGGGCCTGCTCTTCGCACCACGCCCTCTGCGATCCTCTCCAGGGCGAACTGAACTCTTGGCACAAAACTTGAGAAAGCAAACCTTCAGGGGATTAATCTGGGACTTTATTTGACTCATGCTCTATTGTGGTCATCCTGAACCTTTGACGTTAACCAAAACCTGATAGCCACAGTTGGTGCTTTATGCTTTTAGGCATTATTTTTGGCATTAGTTCATAACTCTAGTTCTACTAATTGGATGTTTGTCTAGTTTAGTCTAGTTTTGTTTATTAAATTCAGCTCTATTTTTATAACCTAAAGTGGGATCTTTTTCTGTGGTATTTTCACTATTTTACTGTTTGAAGTGTTGCACATATGCTTTAAACTGTACCTCTAAGTTACGCCTGTCTGCTCTGTGCCAAGCTACCATGGAGTTAAGCAAAGGTTAAGTTGGGGTTTGCTTGCGCCTTACCCTGACAAGGATTGTGGTTGCTGTTTGACCAGTGCTCAAATCCCAGTCAACCCAATTTCTCCCGGTGAGGGAGAAAATTGAGCCCACCAGATTTATAAATGACCGCCAAGCTGGTGGTCATTTATAAAGCATTGCCAAGAACGGTCATGGCAGTTCCTGTCAATGCATTTTTCTGTTTGGTACAGGACTCTGTCAGCAGGATAGAGTCCTGTACCAAACTGTTTTCTGTTCTTATTTTCCAAAAGACAATTCTGAAATGGGATTTTCTTTTTGAAAATACAAAAATTAAATTCTCCCCATAAAACAGGCGAATATCTGACATAGCTACTGTCCACGTCTATGTCACACCTTTGTCTCTGTAAAAAACAGAACATGTCACAACTAAATACCTCTTTGGAGCTATCTGAAGCCATTGATGCCTTCTCTCATTCACTTGTTCCTCTAAATCATTTAGGTGACATACACGTACACCCTCAAACTGCACAAACAAATCTACAGATGTGAGTACAAGCTGTACGTTCACACCATTTTTCGATTTCTGGCTCTTGCAGTTTCCTTTTATTTTTGTTTTTCTTTAAGTGTCAAGGGCTCTAATGTTAGGAATTGCTTAAACAGCATCTTTAGTGTGCCTCATAGACACCCCCAGCAACCCCCAATGATAGGTCATGCCATGCCTGATATTCGGTCATAAGAGTCTTAAGGATAAACCCCTACACCTGCTTACCTAAGTCCTGGCTGGTAGCAGTCAGGTTTTGGGGTCCAGCTGCAAGTAGCAGACTATGGCTGCTACTTCCACTGTGTGAAGTGAAGCAAAGTGTGCTGTCCGCTGGTAACAGGGTAACTTTGACCAGTTTGATGTTTACTTTTATTGTAAATGATTGGAAGAGTTTGTAATCATTGGTATATTTTTGTGGGATGGCTACTTATTGTGAAACAATGAATAAGTGTGGACAGAATAGCACTGTTATCAGTTTTGGTGCATTTGACCTTGGGGTTACCCTTAAATAATTACCACTGTCTATTAGCATAAAAGATGAACATAGGAAAGATGATGGATGCCTGAGACACAATTGACATGGTTAGCCCACACCCCACTGCTTCTTCTATCTCCTCTAAAGGACTGATTGGTGATATACAGAGTGTCATTCCAAGGAAGCCCTCAGGGTGACTGCTTTTGTGTGTTGGCATGTAGCCACAAGGTATCACAATGTATGCTCTGAGCAAGGTGTCGCCTACAAGTAATGCTTTGGCTCAGTTCTACAAGGTTTGACTTTCACTCCCACAGATGCCTAAACTCAGTTCAGTGCACCAACGCTTGAGAGTACAGGTAGCCCCACACAATCCTACACAATACATAGTTGATATGGTGTTCATGCTCTTTGGGTTACTAACAGTCCCTTAAAAAGGAATTAGGGATGCAATGGCAATTCAAACCCAATGTTGTTCTTTAGTAAATCACACACAAGTACTGCACTAAGAGAAAGACACTTTATATTTAAAATTATTTCATTTTAAAAGCCTCAGCCTGTTGCTTAGCACATGAAAACTACACACACAGAATATAGCCAAAACAGCACTGATGCTTGCCACTAACAACGAGAATAATAATTAATAATTCTAACATGGTTGAAATGTTATCTGGCAACCAAACACCCTAAAAACGACTTCTATGTGCTATATTAGAACAGCATGGAGTAGCTTAACTTGCATCTAGAGATTTTCGGGATTCAACACACTAAATACTTGTTTAAAGCAAGATGATGTAATTATCAGTAGCTGAGAGAGTGTTTCCTCAAAAGGAAAACACACATCAACTGGGCTCAACTCTTCGCTCTCAGACTTGGCTCAGTATCAGCTCTCAGTGTAGGAATGGATGTTGTGGTAGTACAATAATCGGTTAGTCTCCATCAGGATTTCTGGCAGTAGCTTGTGTGATAACCTATACCGAAGGACCTCTCTACTTAAGTGGCCATTTGAAACGTATTTTAGACTAATGGCCACCATTGTATTTTACTTGGAAATTTGGGGGGGAATTTCCATTAAATTCCTTACATAACATGTATGCATCAATATGCTAGTCCTACATGCCCTAGTATAAGCCAGTATAGTAAAAATATGCAAATTCAGACTACATTATTTATATTATATCCACCATCTGACCTTGGGATACAGATAACAAGCCATTTGTCCAAGACTGAAATTGTATTAGCTGCTGCTTTATTATCATTAAGTGGATGATTTGACACTTTCACAGGTTTGCCAAAAGACAAGGACATATGGTATCTAGATCAAGGGCAGACAGGCCGATGATCAGACAGAAAACGGAGTCTTCCCCTGCTCCAAATGGAGTCTGGCCTTAGGGGCTTTACAGCAAAGGCATGCCCGGCTTTGTCAGGAAGTTAGTACATTACTCCTGCGCCCAAACATCATCCCATTGCTAGGCGCAAGGAAACCTCACTTGACCTAGCTGGTTGCCATTTTCATGTACATGGTTTGAAGTTATCTATTGCTAAACTCACCCTGATTAGAAATAAAAGTCTGAGCTGCTAGGATACTCCATCATTAAATCAGCATTGGCACGGTTGAGCTCCTTCTTGGATGTTTGGGGCTGTGAGTTACCCACCTCTTCCCATATAGATCTAAGCCCCAAAGAGCCATGTGAAGTTCTATTGGTCTGACATGCTGGTACTGCTGCCTTGCTTAAGTGGCAGTGTCAAACTGCCACGAGGTTTTGAGAAAGGTCTACAGAACATGTAGAGGTTGTTTCTTCCAATCACCAGAGATAGGTGGTGACAACCAAAGCATGTTCATGGAGTAGATGGCATGCAAGCTTCCCATAACAATGCAGCCAAATTCAAAGATGCTTTGGACCCTGCAAGTACTGCTGAAAGACTTTTTCACTGATATAAACACACTCAATGAATAGCTTAAACGAAAACTGCTTTTATAACAGTTATAAATGTTTCAACCAATAGGTGAATGTTTGAGAACAAATATTTTCAATGATCTAATATAAAGACCACACCTACAATTGACAGTCCATCAGTTAAATAATTCGGAGTGGCAACATGCTATCAAATTCCTCCATATAATGCAAAATTAATCACAAACATCACAATTACAATCATTACAATATCCAATAGCTCAGTGGATTTCGGGAAGCACTCCCTTCTTCAGGGGCTGGAGACTGTGACTTAAAAAAGAAAAACAAACCTAAACAATCTTGTAACGGCAAATGGTTCTTTTTCTACGCAACTTGCAACTGTTTCCATATGTAAAAGTTCATGTTATTGTGTATCAAAAAGAAGAATAGACCTAAGTGTAAATCAGAGGCAGATAGAAATCGCGAAGAACCAGGTTTAAAAAATAATGCTGAATTATTTTGCAGATCGCGTATTATATATAAAAAAGATCCAACATGTGAATAATTATCAAGGGTAAATGTCCCAGAAGAATTTCATGAAAAGTGAACCAAGGTAACCATTAAGAAGAATGCGTGAAACGTGCAAAAGATTGAAGCCCAAACTAACGCACCCGATTATCACCCAGTGTTACTTCATGAATAAAGTGCTTTTCACTCAAAACGTACTGGCTCCTAGAAATCACACACTCTGTGACCTGTAAATAAGCCAATATAAAAATGGACAAATCACTGTTAAATGCCATCCTTCATATATACTACCAATCCAATTAGATAAGCATCACTCTAGAACTCTTGCCTACCCATCAATAAATGAAACACTGCAAACAGGGTCTCACAGAATAAGTTGCATCCTTCATGAATAGCGTGAAAAAGTTCAACACAGCAATCTCCTATCTCCGGCTCACACCATCATGCCTTCACCTATGCAGCATATAAAAAAAACAACATGAACCTTGTGCTCCACATCTCAACATAACCGCTATTATCCTTTACAGAACATACCTCTCCACATGCTGCTCTGTAGTCGTGAATCCTTGTCACTGCCAAAAGACGAGAACAATCACCTGGGTGAGTTAAACGGATTGAACAATAAAGTTTGCTCAAATAGCCGCTGAACAATAAAGTTAGTACAAAACAGTACGTTTTTTATGAAACAGACAATCTTCTCTGCATTAGTCCGTTACAACATGGCAGAACATTAGAGTAGGAGGTGTGTTCAGCTTGCGGTTTTGATCAAGTCTTTTTTCGATGTTGAGGTTCTTCAGATGATTTAAAAACTAGCGTTTCCCCCAGTTGATCGTTCACATCTTTTGGCAGTGACGAGGATTCCCGACTACAGAGCAGTATGGAGAGGTATGTTCTGTTAAGGATAATAGCGGTTATGTTGGTTTTTCCACGTCGGGTCAATTCTTCCAGCATCAATCTTCTGATGATACCATACTCATAGCAAACTGGATGGGGGCTAGCAAATACTAAAAGAAGCAAAGTTCCATTGCCAAATAATTCAGTGGAACTTTGCTTCTTCTAGTATTTGCTAGCCACCATCCAGTTTGTCATGAGTATGGCATCATCAGAAGATTGATGCTAGAAGAAGTGCCCCAGATTGATACTTGGGCCTCCACAAAGCCAGTTGTAATCATCATACTACCAGTGTCTGGCTGTCTTCCTTGTCACCCAGATTCAGAGCTCATATCCCTTTTGTATAAAAGTGTCATGGTTCTTTCCCTTGGAAAGACCTGATCCTGGTAGGCTTGGAACCATTCATCTAGCAGCACTGGTACATTGTTGTTGTAAGATATCACATATAACTTTGAGCAATTAAGCCCTACATTATTGTTATGGCTGTATGTTCTTAGTAAAATTATTGTATACAAGTGTTTTCTCAGTGCAATTCAACTTATTCCTTTGGTTTTATATGTGAAACAATATAGGTCTGTAGCAAACTAATAAATGTTGATTGATAAATATTTAAAAAAATAATTTTTCACATGCTGAATTGACTTTTCAATTGTATTTATTAATAAACAAAATTAAAGCTAGCTGTGTGTCCTGGATAATTGAGAGGAAACGAGCCATAGAGCACACATGCAACTTTATACCCTGAACCAGGAAGTGAAACTATCAAACATGCCACTAAACACAGCACCATTTCGTTCAGAAACAATTTGATAAGAATATAATTGACTATCTGATGGGGACATAGGCTGGGGTTAAATCACGAAAGACGTAACTATGTTTCTTTTCATTTTGCTTTGATCTCCTTCATTCCTCTTTTAAATTTATCATTTCATCTGTCATCTCTACTCTTAGTCGAGATTTAATACCCACTTTGGCTTTTCTTCCTTTTTCCATTCGGTATCTCCTGTTCTTTTACCTTCTCTCCTTTGCGTTGCCTCTATGTATCCCTTTGATAGCTATTAACTAAGGGGTGTTGGTGGGTGGATTAGGCGGCTGGCATAAGCATCAATGGGAGAGGCGTCAGCGAATCAGTAGCTCCCAGGTTTGACCACCGACGGTGGCACTCATCTGCCCATCTTCGATGTGAGCTACTCCTACAGTGTCAAAGCCCTGCTTCTTTCAACAAGAATTGCTTTAAATGTGTTTGCCATGCTATGGTTTTGCAAACAGTAATTTAACAACTGATTTTATTGGACAAATTATTGATGAATCGCAAATTTATGAGTTGAAATAAAGTGCTTTGGCTTGGTGAAGACAATTTATTGTTCAACATTATTCAACTAGGAAATAGGGCTTTTATCATAGAAATGTAAAATGTCACCTGGTCCTGCATGAAGGCAGCAAAGCAATAACCACAGCTTCTGAAGCTCTTAATCCAACGGTGTTGAGGGACCTTCTAATAAAATAATGTCAAGGAAAGATGTTTCATTTTACTTTTGACTTCGAAGACAATTTTAATTAAAGAGAGCAAAGGTTTCCTTTTAGCGTTGAATTTAATTAACTGCTTAATTTTAAGAGGTTGGAGGATGACTTCCATGAAAGCGAACAATAAATTAGAATTCTATCGTATTTAAACGAACATATTAAGAAAGGGAAAGGTTTCTGGAGACCATCAAAACAAATTAAGACGTTTCTTTAGTCCTTTCATGTGCAGCATTCCTGGCCCACACATATAAATATCTGCAAACATGCGCATACAAATTCATTTTCGAATTTAAACCCATTTTTAAAATGCAAAGTAGCTGGTTTTGCACACATGTAAGATTAATTGAACCGATTGTTGTGTACATTCACAAACATCTGTGGAAAGTAGGCATTATGGGGTGGGAATGGCTCTGAGTTTGTGGACCTATACAAACATGCGAGTGCATTCACAAAGATTCACCCTGGAAGAGGCTAGAAACCACGAGCTCCAGTGAACCACTTGTCAAAGTGTGAAGGTGAAAGAAACACTTGCAATATTATTTATTTACACTCAAAAGGTATCAGCACACTGTACAGTAGAACAACACAGTGCTCAGCATTGTCATATATATATATATAACCGAAGAAGGTAACCATGAAACTGTAAATGATTAGGTAGATGTAAACATTTAAACCACGACACGGCACACCAGGCGAGGGGTGATAAGGGACACAAGAGATCAGGCGGTGGGAAAGAAGTTCTAGATTGGGCAGTAGAGAAGATGTTTATCTCGAAAGAAAGTGTAGAGGAGAGCAAATAATACTGACACCTAACGAGAACAAGCACTACTTCTGCACTTCTCACACCAACTGGAAGAGAGCTCCAGAGTGTTGGTGTTGTGTCTGAAAATGATTCCTTTGCTGTTTTTTTTTTCTTATGTACTTCTATGTTACTAAATTTAGGATTTGGAAACTGCTCAGACTTTTTCTTTCCACTAATAACACTGGGTCAGGGCACAAGGGAAGGGTTTTCTTCAAAGGTATATTTTTTTCGCTATGGTGCATTAAAAAATTAAGGACAATTGAACATGCTTACGCTGTTTTTGCATGCAAAATATTCACTTGTATTATTTGCGCATGTGAAAAATAAAAGCTTTGCATTCTGGGAGTACACTGGGAACTTGGGAAACATTTGTGAGATTTTCAAATGACTAAACTTACACGTGAGTTGCTGAAAACTAATGTTGTAGAACGTTTGTGAATAGACCCTATGTTTCTAAATATAACACGGATAGAAGAGCAAACAACAAAACAATGTAAGGTGGGGTAATGTTTGAATAGAGCGAATGAACCAACATTATCTCTACTAAAGGCCCTGCTATCAAAAGTTGAGCAGATAGAAATCCCATTGCTTACATTAGGGCCCATAGCATAATTGCTACCACACTGTCGAACATTAAAAGGGGAATTAAAACTCATGGAAGATCAGAAGTCTTCAACAATTTGGAGCCATTCACGAATGCATTTATGAGTATAGAAAGTATTACCAAAGGAGTACTAGTTTTGATACTCTTACATGCCTTTATGAATCACCTTTGAAGCGCCCAACTACCTATTAGTAAAAGTGCAAAGAAAACATCCTTTCAATTTGTACTAACTGCATATGAATAGTCCCTTAATATTTCCATTTTAGATACTTTGAGTCCAATTCATAAAGGCTGCATGACGTCCAAGAGTATACTGGACTGCTATATTAGGTACTCCAAAATCCCTTTTGTGATTAAACCACTGGTAATGGGACAACAGCAGATTGTTACACAGAAACAATGTTTGATGGGACTTTTTCTGTAAGTGTTTACACCTTAAGTTAGCAACCAAGGAACTCTGTTGCGAAAATTTGCTGGTTCAGAGCGAATTACTCTCCCTGATTTTGCAACAGTGAATGCTGTTATTACGATACTGAATGTGCCAATCAACTCCTACCACATGTGCATAGAAGCCAATTGCTCCTTTCAATGGAAGCACTCTTTAAGCAAATTAAGATATCCTTTGTTCCAGAGTGCATGTGTCAATATGGTATGTGCACCTTGGAAAATACCACTGCCCTAGGGAGCAAAGCATGAGATGGCTACCAATTCCCAGACACAAAGGGCCATAGAGAAGAGAAGAGAAAGGGAAGAGAGAAGAGGAGCATCAAGTGAAAACTATAGGCCAGTTCTCAGGCAGCACAGAGACTTCTCAGACGGTGGGTGGGGAAGGGAACCCAAGGGTTGTCTTGGTGCAGAGACACTTGGGGCGCCTAAGCCAATCATGTAGGATTTTATGCTCATGCACACAACCTTTGACCTTTGCTGAAAGTTGGGTACATTTCTGTAAATACACCCCAGGGGGTGGCTGGAGCACATCAAAAGTGAGTGTTCTGGCTCTCCCCCAGGTTGCAGGAACTCCCAGGTGCAGTCTGCACTAGCTGTAGGGCAATTTGCTATGCATCCTGTATAGTCTACAGCCAATGATGGGCACAAATTATGACCATTAAATCACCAGAGTACTAACTGGAACAGAAGCAACTGAAGGACTAACACAATTAGGAAACAACCTGTATTGAAGAGTCAAAAAACCATGATAAATCCATTTTAGGTAATTACTTTTTAGATTCCAAAACATTATCAGATTCATATTTCTTATCACGATACACCCATAATTATTGTCTAGACAGCAACAGCAATTCTTAACCTTTTGCCGTCTACAGGCCCCTACTGAATTACTACTGAAAGGTGGGGGAACCCAAAACAAAACACAAAAAATACAGCTACAGGTATAGTTTAAACAAATACACCATTTATTAAATAGTTTATTTATTTTATCAATAAAAAAGATACTAAAAATTACATATTAATTGAAATTGACAGTTTTTGAAAACGTGGATTCATTTCTAGAAGATGAAGCTATATGCTAGATTTTAGCACATAATTTTGTCTTTCTTGCTCCTAATACAATGAATGCTCTGTATTTGTAAATGCCTTCCAGTGCTTCCATTAAGGGCATCGTTTGTCTGTACTAGACTCTTTATGCTGTGCTTGAGCTGCACCCATTGACCATGCCAAGGATGCTCTCTTTCAGTTTCACATGACTTAAGAATATTAATACAATTACTATTACAAAAGTGTTTTAAAATGTTCCATTTTACATTTCGCTTCTTATGTTTATATGCGTTATTAAACTGCTAACATTATGTTATATTCTAAACAGACATGGAACCCCCTAAGTAGGCATCATGAACCCCAGGTGAAGAACAGCTGGTTTTAAGGTCCGTACTTGAATACTCTGCAGATCAAAAGCACCACTATCACTGAGTGTAGATCATGATGGTTATTCATTATCTGTGGATAGGGTAAACTAAGTCACAATGCAATGCCATCTATAGGGACCATCAAGAGAAAGTCGCAGACAGAGAGGAGGAAGAAGTGGCAGAAAAAGCTGTATAAAAGACACACAAGCTTAAGTTAACCACGTTTACGCACTGGATGCACCATATATATGCACGCACATGCACATTTATATGCACACTGTGCTTAACTTTAGCAGGTGGTTGCCAGTGGCGAGCTGGGCCCAGGGTTCTGATTTTCGGAGGGGACGCATGGAGCTGCCAGCATTAAGGTTATGCCAACAGCAGCGCCCTTCTCATCTTGCTCTTTGCTCCAGCCTTGCCCCTGCCTGTTTATTTCCGTCTGATTTGCCAGTGTAAAGTGGTTTCAGTCCTTCATTATTATATGGCAGGTGATGCTTTTAACACCCCTTTAGTCCCCTTCCTTGCCCTCCCTTCCCCCTCTGACCCCTGCTGGCGCACATCAACAAAACCATCATCTGCGTGAGGCAGCTAAGCAATCAGTCTTTTAATTGAGCTAGGAAGGTTCTGGATATCTGTGTCCAGAGGCCAGCAGTTCTTGCTCATCCAGTACCAGAGGCGCAACTAGAGCCAAATTTCGGGGGGTGGGGGGGCTGGGCTATCTATACAAAATTTAGGGGGGGGCTAATTCTTCCAGCTATAGGCAGAGTGGAGATGAAGGGGTGAAAAAACAAATATGCCTTGTTAACATGTAATGGTCTTTTAAAGACCTGCGAAGTACTCGGCTGCAATAAGCTCAAAAACTGTCAGTGTGTGGGCCCGGAAAGCTGTCTCAGCCTGGGCTGATACACATGACAGGGGGGGGGGGGGGCTGAAGCCCTTTGAGCCCAATGGGCGTTGCGCGCCTGTCCAGTACCAGTGAACACAAAAGGGACTCGCCTGCTTCCTCTTTTAATTTACTACCATTAGTAAATTTCTCTCCGCCCACTCCCAGGGCGCTATCTTAGCACAGGCTGGCTCTGGCCACTAGCACATATTTTTTTGGACCAGTACTTATTTTTCCCCATCAGATATTTTCCGAACGCAAAGCAGGGAAAACCACACAAATTGAAAAGATGAAGGAAAGGAAAGATCGGAAATCCGCGTCAGAAAGGGAGAAAGCAGGAACCTGCAGTAGTGAAATAAAGAGCAGGGAATGTCTGCCAGTGGATTAAAGATGCATGAGGCCTATTCAAGGCTCCTGGCCTTTGCATTCCAGGCGCTGACGTGTAACTGCACAGGCCGTTCTGCTGGTCTCCCAGCAGAGCTTCGGCTACCGGCTAACTTTCGTTTGCAAATTAAGCATTGTGCACATGTATATAGGGTATGTGCCTACAGACGCATTAAAAATAGTGACGTAACACTAAAGAAATGTGAATATTCTACGTCGTATGCTCGTGAGCAGGAAGAGTAATTGAATTAGAATATATTTAGGGGGGCACCTGCCGACGGGGAAGTGAATGAACACAATTAGAGACATCGAAGGCAACACAAACTGAGCCTTCTTTGTTTCAAGAATATTTACTAGACATCCTGGGCTCTCCTCTACACGTACAGAGTAAACTCTGTTCGCTCACAGAGCTAATTAACTGCTTGGGATAAAAGAAACTCCAAGAAAACATCACACCACTGCTCAGCAGAAGAAGATGCAACAGGACAGCCCCGCGCTGCCGTGCTGCGCAATCCCAGCGTCCTGCATGCGCCGTTCAAAAGCAGCGTCGTCACGTAAGGGAATGACCCCGGAAGACGCAAACCCCTCCGTGAAATCACGCGACAGCACTGAGCGAGGACCGTCCTATTTGCATACGCACCGAGGATGGCAGAGGCCCTCTTGCTGCTCCAAGTCGGCTGATGAAACGTGATGGCTGTAATATTTAAATGTCGAGCCCCGGATGCCGCATCTGAATCCTTTTTATAACCTCATAGGAAACAAAGGCCTTCCCTGTGGAACAGGAAGCCTCGAGCTTTGGCAAAGACTCCGAGGGATTTCTAGCCCAGCAGATAAAACCTACAATACCGCCTCTTCCAAAGGAAAAACATCCCAGCAGCCCCTGGACATTGCCTCGTTAAGCTCCCAGAAGCCTGCGGCGAATGAAAATAACGCTGGTGGAAAAAACCCTGAATGGTTCCACAAAGCGTCAATTAGTGCTGAGAGAATGCAGAAATGTCAGCTGCCAACAGAAAAAGTGTCCCAGTCTGCTAATGATAAGATGTCATAACCATATCCTGAAATATTCAGCTAAAAATGGGAAGTTTTCACAAAACCATTGATCAGGGTTGGTATGGGCGGGCACTGTTGACTACCAGGTACGAAGAGTAGAGGACGAGCTCCCTAAGCAGGTAATTAGAGCTAAATTCACGCTCATCTAGTCATTTAATGAGCTTGTTGCAGGGCAGTAGGCATTGTCACATACTGTGCTTTGCCTGCTCTGCTGACTGCTTGATCGCTTCAGTGTTTGCATCTTATTCTAGGCTCTATTCTCAGGCCCACATTCCTGCAATGGAATTCACAGGAGGCTAACTGTTCATCCGCCTTCAGGAGTATGCATGTCGGCTCCATCATTCTATCACTCCCACACTTGTGCCATACTCACCTACTGTCAGTGAGGGAGTATTAGTTTTTAACCGCCATCTTTATTGGCCTTTGCCACAGGGTCATTCATCATTTGGGCTCATTCTATATGTACTGTGCGATATTATCTCTTATTGTTTGGGCTAACGCTATAGTTACTGTATAATATTACCTCTTAGACTGGTTATTACCTGTGTAATGCACTCCTCTCCAAAAACAAAAGGAGCTTATGACGAATTTATCCACTAAGAGCCATCAATACCTGCTCCACATTGCTTTAGTTCTGGACAAACACATTGAATACAAGATTGTACAATCGACTACACCTGCAAATCTCAATTTTTTCCTTTTCAGACTGATCTTCAGTCACTGACCTCATTTAAAACCTGTAGTATCAACCACTGTAGAAAATAAAGTCGCCATTCTACAGGGCACAGATATTGCTCTTCTAGCATAGCTAAAAAACATAGGAACACTGCCTCAGATCTACTGGTACCCTGTACTTAGCATACCAGGAATAGAAGCAGCACAGATCAATCAATGAATCACACAGACCCCTTGTCAACCACTAAATTAAATACTGAATGGTTAACGACAATACCACTGTGACTAGCATGTGAATCTAGTGACATGTAGCTGGTATCCATGAAGCTCTTCTTCATGT
The DNA here is from genome assembly GCF_964261635.1 of Lissotriton helveticus. NCBI lineage: Eukaryota > Metazoa > Chordata > Amphibia > Caudata > Salamandridae > Lissotriton > Lissotriton helveticus. Next base: position 498,983,824 of record NC_136063.1, read on the forward strand.
GAAAAACGTTGAGTTCTTTTTTTGTGCCCCCGCCGCCGTGCGCAGTGTGGTTGTCAATGAACATGTCATGAGTGATGTAATATGTGAGGGTACAGCATGGTGAGGGTGCGAGTTATACTTACATTAGTACATGAGTTACAGTTAATTGAGATAACTATAACTGGAGCATGTCAGTGATTTTTTTTAGTTTAACATGTTATGTTTTAACTGGCATTTTTACCTAATGATAATTCACTTTTATCTTTGGGGTTTTTCATTGAATTTCTAGTTTTTTTATACAAGTCACTGACAATATGTAAAAACTAGTCCTAAAAGTGATCATCACATCAGTATAGAACGGCAAGCCTACTGGCTTTGTCAAGGAGTCAGGACATCAATATATGAAGGCAAGCCTATTAGCATAATCAACAGGTCACCCCCTCAATAATGCAACATTGACATGTTAAAAAATCATCATTAAAACCATTACGTTCCCAAACTATATGCATTGCAATGTTTATCATTTAACATTTAAATAAAGTGTCTTTTATATCTCTAAGCCTACATAAGGCAGCCATAAGATCAACCACAAGGGGTCCTTGCATTCCAGAGCTAAATAACAAAAGTTATAGTTTTGGAAAAGCTAGAAACATCAAACATTTCCCGGGGTCATGTCCTCTGTATCCAAGGAAACATAAGATTACTTTAAAAAAAACCTCTTTTGGGGGGCTGTTCATGCCCTGCATCCCCACACCACTTAAAACATGCTGCTGGTGCCCCTGCCCAGACTGAGGTGGTATAGTGAGCAAAAGAACGATGGAATAAACCCAGATCTCTTGACTGGGAGTGAGTGGTTGAACAGTTTCAGCACTCCGTCCATCATCTTTTTGTGTTTGCTATGCTTGCCCCAAGTGACCCTGGGTATTCCCAGTCGTGGGTTCCATGCTTGCTGTGCCACTGGATTCAAGCTAGCTTGGCTGATGAGGGGCGATACCCCAAAACCAGTCCCAGGATTGTTGTTTCCGTTCCAAGGAGGACCTGGTCTGTCATTTCAGGTTGGACTGTTCCCATGTGGAGTAGGGCCAAGACTGATTTGTATTTGGCTGGTTCCAAGCTGGGGTGGCATTGGCAGCAAAAGAAAGATGGATTAATCCCAGATCTTTTGACTGTGGGTGAGTGGTTGAAAAGTTTCATTACACCGTCCATCATCTTGCTGTGTTTGCTATGTTTGCCCCATATGGCTAAGGGTATGCCCAGGCCTGTGTGGAAATCGCAGAAATTGCCGTTAGCATTAGCTGAAGCCATTTTATTTGTGGCACCCATTTTATTAGCCATGTGATTCTGCCGTCTTCACTGTTGCTTGCCTTTCTATTCTGCTTGAGTCATCTACTCTAGTTAACTCCTTCAGTACTGAGCCAGAGCACTGTGTGAGCTCAGAAAGGGCTGTAGCTGCTAGAATGCACCTGTTTTAGAATGTAACTGTCAGGCTGTTCCAACTTATGTAAGCAGTTCTGTCTCCCCTCTCACTCTGCTGACAAAGTGGTTTCTATCTGTCCATGTTAGTCGATAGCTATTCCTGTGTATGCCTGTACCTTCTATTTGAGTCTCCATGCTTACTGTGCAACAAACTGTGTATAAAAGACCCTTGGTTTCTGTATACCTTGTACTACCTCGTACAGTGCCCGAGGGTGCTGTATTGATGTAGTACCAATCATGAGTGATTAATAAACTTGTTATTTGATATTCAAGCTTCAGTGCCAATCTCTATTTTGTTGGTTTGAGGACCAGCGGACAGATAAGAGTGAACCCCTGCACTGGTGGGCCCCTAAAAGGCTTATTTCCACACGTGGGTCACTTGCTCGCTGTGCCACTGGATTCAAGCTAGCCTGACTGATGAGGGGTGATACCCTGAAACCTGTCCCAGGATGCTTGTTTCTAGTCCAGGGAGGACTGGCCTGACAGTTTGGGCTGGAGTGTTCCCATGAGGAGCAGGGTCAAGACTGATTTGAATAAGGCTTGGTCCAAATGGAGGTGGCATAGTGGGCAAAAGAACAATGGATTAAACCCAGATCTCTTGACTACGGTGGAATAGTTGAAAAGTTTCAGCACTCCGTCCATCATGTTGTGTTGGCTATGTTTGCCCCCACTTCAGAACGCTCATGGACCTGAGGAAGAACAGTGGAGTACTGAACCTGCTGTCTACTACTTACGAAGAGTCCTGAAGGACAGGACCTGTTCTCTCTTGTACCAACGACAAGGAAGTGAACTTCAAGGGCATAAGCCTGCCCTTCTGTTCATGCTACAGGGATACAACAAGGTACACAAGGCATTTTTCTACAATTGCCCAGCAGCAACTGAAGAGACAGGACTCTGTTGGATTTTTCCTGCCACCCTGTGAGTTTCCAAGTGCCCTCCCTGATGGCATGGGGGTTTTAGTAGTGTACTCCTTTGGTGTTGGGGCTTAAAGATCTAAAGTCAGAAGGTAAAATCTTCAACCAGGATGAACTTGGTTAATGTATCAGACTTGAGTCCAATTGCGCCTAGGTCCTGTTATACCGTAATCACTGACCAGCATTGTCATTTTTGTGCTTCCTGGCGCAAATTCTACATAAAACCTTAAAAATTAATTCCTCCTATTCCCTTTAATTGATTTTTGTTATGTTGGTGTCATTTTGTTTATTAAAGTTTACTCTATTATTGTGATTAGTTTTGGGATTTTCTATTGTTTTGCATTTTGACTTTATTTCTGTTTTGGTACTGTATAAATACTGCTCTATTCCATAGCTACTAGGGGGCGTAGCTCAGGTTAATTTAGTGACTTTAAGGGTTCATCCTGACAAGGATTGTGTTTATTACTTGAGGTGGGTACATACCCTCTTTAACAATTGTTTACCCATATATATAAAACACGTTTTACTGCCTCACAGATTGCATGTAATAATTACTTTAGACAGGGAAACAATTCTTCTAATTGTCATATGGCCTCTGCAATGTGATATTACCATACTGCACACATGTAAAAACCCTTGTATTCTGTTAATTCCCTGTAGCTAGTAAACGTGAAAAAATACCAGGGCATAAACTATACATACAAATGGGCAGAGTATAAGCTGCTATTAATTTCCACTGTTGAGGGAAGGAAGGAGCCTCATGACTCATTCGAGGAAAGCCTCTCATGAGTCATGGCCCTCCCCTACACTCAAGAATGGTAATGAATAGCATATCAGACTCTGAAATTCTGCATATATATATATTCACCATTCCACAGTTGCGGGACCTCACAGCCTTCCAACTGGTTGGTCCTGTTTAAGGTAGACCACCCAAAATGATGTCCAACTAAACTCATTTAGCTGCAAAAGGTGGTCTAGATGTAATCGTGAAACAGTAATTATTTAATTAAATATATTGTGCAAAAACAATTAACAGGTTTCAACCTGCAGCAGTCTTCGTCACTGTAGGAAGCTAGCTTTGTTTGTGATAAATCATTTATTGATATATCATGTCAAGAGTCCAGGGGTTCCCTTGTGAGTGGACAGGGGCTTACTGTGCAATCCCAAAGTGCTCCCTTAGGGGATAATGTGGTTGAGCAGCCTTAGGCTTAACACAGAGGAGTGCAGGACATTTGCAAAATGCACACAATGATTAAGAAATGACAACACGACTTAAGGAGTTCCAGACCAATTAATAAAAATAGCAAGCATCTTTATATATGTTAAGGCATCAGAGAAAAATCGTTCAGGTAAGTATGTTTTTAAATATGAATTCTTATTCTTTTCACTTTAAAAAGTGGACAATGCAAGTTCTGAGTTCTGCAATGTTATCCTATGGAAGGAAGAACAAGTTCTGCAAACAGGTACAGTACATCAGCTTACAGGACCAATCTCCAGGAGTTAAGGTGAGTGGTGGGCAAGGTCTAAGGCAGCACCAACAGCACACCACCAGTGGCATGAGGGTGGACGGGTGCAGGATGCAGATAAGGGTCAGGAGCCCAATGCATTTCAATGGGGATAAGTCACTGTAAAAAGAAGCTGCAGACTCTAGCTAGGAAGCCAGTCGGGCTGAACCAGCAAGTGGGCTCAGGCCTTGCGATGCTCAGGACGGGAGTGAGGGGGCATCTTTGGTGCTCTTCTCCCAGGCCCAGGGGCGATAGGTACAGGGGTGTCCTTGCGCATCAGGTTTTTCCTTACTGGAGTTGTGGCGTTGAGGATGCCTGCATTCAGGGACTGCAGGCAATGTTGGGGAGTCCAGGACGGGTGAAACCAAGATGGACTTGAGCTCTGGAGAGCTGGGGGGACCTTAGTGTCACCGGTGGCCCACTTCAACTCGGGCCAGAGGTGACAGGTGCAATGGTTACTTCAGGTGTCGAGTTTTGGCAGTTGTGGAGGACTCAGCGTATTCTCATTTGGAGTTTCTTAAGGACAGATCCGCTGTTAACCAGAGGTCTTGGTCTTTATCAAAGGCAGGAAGTCCTCCCAGGTTACTGGAGTCAACCGCAACAGGATGAGTTGACTTTGGCTCAGTTTTCGACAAGGCCCACAGACAAACCAGTAGGGTTGGTACCAGGTTGGCTGCTTCTTCTCCTCTCTGCCTTTGTGGCTCTTCAATATCCTCTCTCTTCTTAGGTCGTCAGGATCTCCTTCTCTGGTGCCAGGGATTCCCCTAAATACTGAATTTAGGGGCGTTAAGGGAGTGCAGGGTAGTAGCAAATAGGCTATTGACCTTTGAGTCACTAGGCCCCCTACATAAAAACAACCTGTGGGATGTGGGCATAACCCTGTCCCAGAATCCCTAAGTATGCTATCACAAAAATGGCTACTTCTGAGAAATTGTGTCCACCTCACAGTAGCCCACTTTAGGAGTAGTCCTAGCCTGGAGGTAGCTAATTTTCCCACTTGTCCAGGTGCCAAGGGGGCTTTGGACGGGGTGTGGGGGTGGCTTCCTATCCTCTGAGGGGAGCCAGATTCGCATTCCAAAGGTGGCAGCTTCTCCGAAGCTCGCCGGCCCAAGAAGGCTAATGAGCAGGTCATACTGTGGGAGGGAATGTTACACTCTTTCCCCGGACAGGATTTTGTTCTTGGTCTCCTGAGAACAAAGACTCTCACCCTATACGGTCAGAACAGTCTAGGTGGCAGGCTGGCAGAAACAAGTTAGAAAGTACACCAGATGCTGGTACATATTCAGGGAGTTGAGGTGCCCTCTGGGTGCATGTATTGGTAAATTCAACACTGGCATTATTGTGGGTTTACCAGTCCGAGGCGTTTGATACCAAACATCCCTATTTTCAGTGAAGTTGTCATGACGCTTGGCAACTAGTTTTCACCAGTGTCTAGCACGTTTTAAAATGGGTTCCCTGGTCACTTGTATGGGTAGTAATAGGACTGACCAGCACAGGGGCATACAGATATCCCCTCACATGTAATATTCATCACCCTGCCTTAGGGCTGTTAGGCCTGCTTTCGGGTGACTTAAAAATATTACAATGAAGTGGTAAGGGACATGGCACACAGAGATGGGTGACGTCATGTTTTCACTTTTGTCTGCACCAAGACACAGCCTGCAATGGGAGTCTTGCATGTGCTTGTTTAGTGGTCTCTTAGGGTGGCTAAATGTATACTGCCGGTCTTAGAGACCACCTTTAGTACCTCAGGCCCTAGGTACCAGGTGTACCATTTACTAGGGTCTTACAGAGGGTGCTAAAAGTTTTGGCAATTGGGGGAGCAATTGTACAGTTTTAAGGGAAGGAACACTGGTACTGGGGACCTGGTTAGCAGGAAACCAGTACACTACAGTCAAAGTTGCATCAGTTACCAGGCAAAAAGTGTGTGGGGGAGTAGTGCATCAAAAACCCAGTTTCCTATAGTCACAGGTCCTCAGTCCGATTTTGCTGTTCATTTATTATCCCGGAACATTCCCATGTGTTCTTTCGGGGAGTGGTAGCCCTCAAATTTCCTTAAGGCAAATCTTTCATCTTGGGCAGTGTGCTCTGTGCTATGCAGAAAAAGTAGAATATGTACGGAGAAGAAAAGGAAAGGGGAGGTAATAGAGAAAAGCTTCTGAGGCATCTAGAATCATGGTACATTTAAAGTATTGGCCCATGCCCCAAAAGGTTTAAATCACATTAAGAGTAATGCTATGGATGAATCCTTCTCCAAGATTGGTAAAGTCGAGAGTACGTTAAGCACCACAGTCACTGGTTCCTGTAGGAAGCTCCTTGGTAACTAAAACTCTCACATCACACAAGACATTTTATTAAAGCATATGATTCAATGTAATGAACAGAAGTACACTACTGATGCATGTAATACCTACAGCGTAAGAGTCACCATCACAAAGAGATCTTTAAGGCTCCCCCGCCCTACATCTCAAGTTCATCAAAAGCTATACACCACTGTAAACTCGAAACTTCTGGGCTCCACAGAAGACAACCCCAGGCTTGGAAATACAACCTACTCGTCCCCAAGATCTGGAGGAACTTTAAGACCAACACCCTATGAGGACACTGTACGATTAGCAGTAGAAACAGGTTCTACAGCACATTCTAAAAAGCCGGAAAATAACTCCTGCAAAACAGCTCTAATCCGTAAACCCCATGCAAAATGCACGGAATGTGCTCAAGCTAATTATCTGTGCACGGCAAAAATATTGTGTACAAAGAAAAATCGGTAACACGTCATAAAACTTGGACCCAGGGTGTAGTTTGTAATCGAGAAAACATGAAAATATACAACTCCAGCAATCATTGTCACTTTGACAGCTTGCTTGATTAAGGCACCAGCTGTGGAATCCAGGCAAACCTGACGGCACACAGCCCTCAACTCTGACGCAGCCTGTCAAACCTGATAACATTTATACAGAATATAATCTAGACTAACAATACATGTAAAACGAACTGCGTAAGTGATAAAAACCTATATGAACGGCACTTTATCATACTGACTTTCATTATGAAATTTTGATTTGCATGTTCTATCTCAAAGAGCACAAAGCAACACTGAAGGGTCAGAACACATGTAACCAGTTCTGAACACAGGGGTGTGCTCCAAAGGAGTCATGTATCAAAACTCTGATCCATGTTTAAGACCGCTAAACCCAGCAAAACTGAATTTTAGAAGGAAACGTAATTCTGTTTCCAGTAACCCAACTTTACAAAATATTGTACTTGTTTTTAAAATACTGTCAAAATTACCTTTAAATGTCGAAATTATACACTATATACTCTATGTACATACAAACACGATTCCTTATGGAATCATTTCATGAGGAACACACATGGCTTTGAAGCTAGTACAGCTGGATGTGAACAGATCACAGTAAGGAAACCAGCAGTGCAAAGAGAAAATGAAATCTCCAAACACTGGCCTGATCCACTAAGGGAACTTACACTTTTGACTAAGTTTATACAGTCCGAGCGTTAGTTATTAAAAAAAAAAGAAAAAAAATAGAAAGGTAGCCTCTATCTGGACCTTCAAAATAGATCTCAAATCTCTTCTCTTCATAAGACATTTCCAGGCTTAATTCAACTCTCTCTGATGTCGCTCAAGACTGCTTGGCATTCATTTGAAAGCAATGCTGTAAATATGTATCCTATACCTGCATAAAGCTAATTACTGCACCTCTTATTTTATTTTCACCTTTCTAATTATCCTGACTGCATTTGTAACTTGATATTTTGTAATTCTCCTTATGTAACATACTTGGTTCTATTTTAAAGCGCTTTGACACCTTGGGTAAAGTCAGCACTATATAAAATTGCATTAAATAAATAAATAAGTCTAGCACTACACATGTCCAGCCACAGATAGTGCAGCTCCCTCTTGTAGAAAATAATGGAGGTAGAAACCTAAAACCCAGTATAAAATTGTTAAATTAAATTATTTAAAATAGTTTAAAATATAAATATTGCCTAATATATATCAATAGTTGTAATTATATATTGGAATAGGGTATTACAATTTGTTATAATAAATGTTTGATGATATATATATATATATATATATATATATATCAGCTATGATTCCACCAACCACCATGCAGAGATCACATAACAGCAAGCATTGCAGCACACTACATGCCGAGTCAGCCTACACGAGGAGACTGGTAATGTCTAAACAAATTGACACTGCAAGAATAAATGACACTCTGCTGAACTTTTGGAAAACAAAAATCCCCGCATGCAGCATCTGGACCCACCAAACCACAGAGAAGTGAGACTTCAGTTACCATAATGCCCCACAAACCGCTAGCAGCGTCTACAACAGGCGGGGCATAAAGATATGCAGATAACCACACCTGAACTCACTAACAGACTCGCAGGGACCGAGGCAGTTACCTCTGAAGAAGTTTTTGGAAGCTAAAACGAAACGCGTCAGGTGCCTCATACTGCTAATAAATTGCTGCCTGCAATCTACATACCGTGTGCGTCTCCTTGTATTCTTTTCAAGTAAGAAGAGACTTTCTTTGGATATATATATATATATATATATATATATATATATATATATATATATATATCCTTCACCAAAATAGAAAATAATGTCTGCACTCGTCCATTTGCTGAAGTTAGGGTTTTTATTCAAGAGACTCAAGGAGCCCCATCCACCTACGCGTTTCGACCGCAGGTCTTGATCACAGTGTTACCACTTGTCCATTTTCAATTTTTACTATTTATACATTTCCTACCCATCGACTTATAATGAAGCATCCTGGGAGATGTAGTTTAGCAAAAACATTTGGAAAAAACGTTTTTTAAAAGATTGCATTTGAATGCATTAAATTCATCACTTTTAACTTATTTTCAGAGGTATAGGAGGAAAATGGACAATCTTTCAAAGAGATAATAAGAGTCGGTTTTTACGCATGGAAAAATTCCATCTAACTTATGTATAAGTTATGCCGACGCATAGTACATCATTTACCAAATCGTTTGGATGTAATGTCTATGTTGTAATAGTTCATTCATTGGCATAGTGCCATTTAACTCCTCATCGAAAGTCCAATCCTCAAATACATTTCATATAGGGCTCAGTGCCCAAATAGTTATGTTAAAAAGTGATTTTCATAACAGTCTACATATTGCATGAAGTCAAGATATCTCATATATACTTTTGGGTCCCCAATAGTTAAAGAGTCATTAGAGATGGACGTACATCTCATCATCCATGTTCAATCCTCTTGGCGTCTTGGTTTGAAAGCGTATGATTAGACGCGACTCTAGTCTCCTCAATTGCAGTTTTCGGTTACCTCCTCTTTCATTGGGAAGAATTGTCGCTATACCACTGTAGCGTATGTCTTTCCATGTTTTGCCAGTGTGTAATGACATATGTTTGGCAATAGCGTAGGACATGTCCCCATTTTGAATCGCTCGAATATGCTCCAAAATTCTTTTGTGCAATGGACAGGTGGTCATGCCGATATAATTCTTACCACACGCGCATGTTAAGATGTACACTACATGTGTGGTTTTGCAGGTTATTGTATCTTCTATATTGAAGGTCTTGCCTTGTGGATCTTTTAAGGATTTCAGGGATAATCCTACTGTGCAAGCTTTGCAATGTATACATTTGGTAAAGCCTTTTTGTCTGGAGGTTAACCAATCTTTTTTCGTGGTCATTTTGAAGTGACTGTTCACAAGTTTATCTTGCAATGAGGGTGGTTTTCTAAACGTTACAAGAGGATGTTCACTTAGTTGGTCACCAATGTCTGGATCTTTTTTGAGGATGTTCCAATATTTATTGAGGATCCTTCTTACGTTTTGACTCTCTTTGCTGTATGTCATGATCATTCTGATCGGTTCAGATTTAGGTTCAGATTTAGATACTGATTCCACTTGTTTTTTATCGATCAGAGTTTGTGTTCTTGTAAGTTTTCTGGCTTTCAGTTCTCCTTTTTTGACATCTTTGTAGTTGTATCCTCGTTTGAGGAATCTTTTTGTTGTCTCCTTGTACTTAAGATTCATTTCCTCTGGATTCGAACAGTTTCTTTTCATACGGATGAATTCACCGTAAGGTATACTCTTTTTCAGAGTTGTAGGATGGAAACTATCTCCATGTAGAATACTGTTGGTTGCAGTACTCTTTCTATGAACAGTGGTTTCCAGATGTCCATTATCAATGTATACCTTAGTATCTAAAAATACAATCTCCTTTTCGCTGATTGCTGATGTGAATCTCAGCCCCAGATCGTTGTTGTTCAGTTTGTTCAGATATTCGGAGAATTCAAGTTCAGTACCGTTCCAAATCAGGAATAAATCGTCGCTAAAACGGAGCCAAATTAAAATTTTTGATGTATGATGGTCATTCTCTTCATCCCAGGCTATAGTTCTTTCCCAATAGCCCATTGCTAAATTGGCGTAGCTCGGTGAAAAAGCCACGCCCATAGCGGTTCCACATCTTTGGGCATAGTATGTTTTGTTAAAGAGAAAGACATTATTGTTAAGGCATAGCTCCGTCATTTCTTTGATCATTTGCCAATGCTGGTATTCTTCCAAAGGTTTCTGTTTGAGGAAGAAATCCATGGCAGTGAGTCCCATTTTGTGAGTTATGGACGTATATAAGGAGCCTACATCGATAGTAGCCAATTTGTATCCATCGACCCAAACAATGTTCATCAAGTTACGTAAGAAGTCTCCTGTATCTTTAAGATACGATGTTAATGTGGGGACAATGGGTGCCAGAAAAGAATCCACATAGATAGAAAGTTTTTCATACAATGAACCACAACTTGCTATAATGGGCCTGCCCGGTGGTTTCCTCAATGTTTTATGCACTTTCGGCAGAAAGTACATGGTGGGCATAATAGGATCCTCATTAGTCAGAAATTGTACTTCCTGATTAGTCAATAGTCCTTGATTTTCCCATTTTGTCAATTTAATGTTTAATTCCGCGATCAATTCATTAATCGGATTCTTTCTTAATTTTTCATAGTTCTTTGTTTCATTAAGTTGACGCATAGCTTCTTGTATATAGTCAGATTTATCCATTAGGACTATATTTCCACCCTTGTCGGCTGGTTTAATTTCAAGTGATTCATTTTCCATTAAAGATCGCAGTGCTTTTCTGTCCAAAATTGACATATTTTCATTTTTTCCTTTGTGTTTTACCTTTTGCATTTTTTCAAGGTCAGCGTTCACTAGATCAAAGAAAATATCAATTTTCTTTCCTGGATGTAACATAGGACAAAATCTCGTTTGTTTCTTAAATGTAGTTTTCAGATGTTGGTTTGTGACCTGTCCCATGTTAGATAGCATCTGACTGTCGGTGGTTGTCGAATCATCCATTTCATTTGCTAATTCAAAAGCTGTTCTCATGGCAGGAATTTCAGCTATTGTGATACGTGTTTCATTCACAGCATTATCATTCAGCGTTGGTTCATTATTTACTTGGATATTTTTCTTTTTAAAGAATTTAGCCAGTTTAAGTTTTCGTGTATACTTGTACAAGTCAATTTTTGTTTCTATCGGGTCAAAATGTTTTTCCGGGCAAAATGTGAGGCCTTTATTTAATAGATTTTCCTCAGCTCTTGTTAATACATGTTTTGATAAATTTATTATCAAATGCGGATCCGGTTCCTCATTAGCCATTATTAGTTTGTGACTCTGTTTCTTAGGGTGTATCCCTTGGTTTTTTCCGGAGCCTCTTCTGGTTTTCCTTCGTTTTTTCTCTGACTTTGTTGGCCCCTTCCTTTTGACCTTGTACCTTGTTGTTTCTGGCCTCTTCCTCTTCCTCTCCCTCGTCCTCTTCCCCTTGTTTGTTGTTGCTCTAAATAGACCATTTTCATCTCTTCTAAAAAAGGTGTCCTTGTTCCTGTGGTCTCCTGGTCCTCATTTTCGCTCCAATCAGTATCAGATTTGCTCAGAGTGGTATTAGGGGTTTCAGTTTGAGGTTGTGATTTCATTTGTAGTTTTATTTGCTCAAATTTCTTTGCAAATGTTAGTATTCTACCACATGAATAATCTTGTTCATCTCTCCTATACTTGCGTTCCTTTCGCTCTTCTACTTCACTCTCATGTTTATCCAGTATAGTTTCCATGTCTTTTCTTAGTTTCTTAGTTTCTTCGTCTTTACCATGCGATAGAATTAGAGATTCAAGTTCTGATATTTTTACATGTAATTCATCCACATCAATTTTTGCATGTTTTACTATTATTCTTAACATATTAGTTGAACATTGCATATTGTTATTGCCCCAATCAATGAGCATCTCTGGGCGTGTATCCGGATGGTTTGGGAGAGTGTATATTCTTAGACCTCTAGGGATCATTTTACATTCCAAATACTTTTCCATTGTTAGAATTTCCCAACACTTGCTTATTTCTTTTTTTAAAAGTCTTTCCAATTTCACAAATAGTTGTTTCAGTGTCATGGAACTGAGATCTGTTTCCTCTGGTTCTTTATTGGTTTTATCCGTGTTTTTTTCTGGCTTTTTTCCTTTTTGAAATACTGTTTGTGCACGCAGTGCACGTTTAGTTGCTCTTACTTCCATTGTATATGTAGACTCTCTTTCTTGGTTCAAATGCAAACGTTTCTTTTTTTGACCACTAATCTTAACTTAACTGTGTGGCAGGGGAACTGTCTTTTTTGGTTACTCTTGACCCATAAGCATTTGGACAATGTTAGTTTAAACAGACGCGATTAAGCAGATAGTTTCGTGTTCACTCGAATCGCTGGAGTTAAACTGTATTCATTTACCGCGACTCCGCAGGGCGTTTCCGTGTGTTTAAGAAAATATAGACGCTAGGCGCTCTCACCTTGTTATTTCTTTGTGAGGCGTCGGGTCACGGAAATCCTTCCTTCTTTTCACACTTGTGTGACGGATTGCCTCTTGCGGGTCCCTTGGGAAGATAAATAATACGTTGTATCCCGGTTCCTCAATACTTGTTTGGATTGCCTTGGTTGGAACAGCTTTTCGTTCCGCGGCAAACTCCAAAGCTGTATGTTGTCAATCACGTTTAGTTGAACTGGGAACTGGGAACCTCCGAGGGTAGTCGGGTGCCGCCTTCTTCTTATCTCAATTGACCACCAATTCGTTCCTTAGAAGGTGCACACTTGTATCGGTCGGTGCCAGACAGCAGGGATGAACGTATCGCCACAAATAATCCTTCACCAAAATAGAAAATAATGTCTGCACTCGTCCATTTGCTGAAGTTAGGGTTTTTATTCAAGAGACTCAAGGAGCCCCATCCACCTACGCGTTTCGACCGCAGGTCTTGATCACAGTGTTACCACTTGTCCATTTTCTATTTTTACTATTTATACATTTCCTACCCATCGACTTATAATGAAGCATCCTGGGAGATGTAGTTTAGCAAAAACATTTGGAAAAACGTTTTTTAAAAGATTGCATTTGAATGCATTAAATTCATCACTTTTAACTTATTTTCAGAGGTATAGGAGGAAAACGGACAATCTTTCAAAGAGATAATAAGAGTCGGTTTTTACGCATGGAAAAATTCCATCTAACTTATGTATAAGTTATGCCGACGCATAGTACATCATTTACCAAATCGTTTGGATGTAATGTCTATGTTGTAATAGTTCATTCATTGGCATAGTGCCATTTAACTCCTCATCGAAAGTCCAATCCTCAAATACATTTCATATAGGGTTCAGTGCCCAAATAGTTATGTTAAAAAGTGATTTTCATAACAGTCTACATATTGCATGAAGTCAATGCAATATATATATGAGTAAACACATCCTGCTCCAACGAAGAAGAGGCACGCACTCGAGGTTTGTAAGGATAAGGCTCATTTATTTTCTTTCTGATCTCCCTCGACCCTGCATAAGTTAAGATACACGTTTCGGCTGCGCAGCAGCCTTTGTCAATCTATAAAACATATGTAACATTATTTAATTATAACATATGTAAATAAACTATTTCAAATGACACTTAAAAAAACTACATGTGATTTAATATAATTCCATTAAAGTCTAATAAAACATTAATTCAATAGTGCTGTAGCACATTTTAATTTTGTTTGATATTTAAAGTACATATATATAAAACACATTTACATAAACAATTAACATACACATATTTTTCATACTATTTGGTGAATACGTTTTTTAATTTTTCATAAACTTTACCATATGAGACTGCAGTTGGGCAGAGATCTCTGCTTTGTAAAGTATAGAGAAAAATAAAAATGTTTATTTATCTCAAAAATAAATATTAAACATTTTTGTGATAAATAATTACATACATTTATTTTATATATTTACTTTACATAAAGAATAAAATACAAAATGCTGCAATCTAATAATATTAATTTAGGATTAAATCTTTAATTAAATGAAATATATTAAATTACATTAAAATTACTTGTTTGAAGTTTTATTAATAATACATGCCTAGCAAAAGAAAGACATTTTTAATGTGTGTCAAGTAATAAAATAGACCCTCCAGGATTTCACGATTTGCCGTGAAATCAGCACTTTGGTAAAAATGCCGCGATTTTTACAAAAGTGCCAACGAAATCGTCACTTTAGTAAAAATACCGTGATTTTTACAAAAGGGTTTCTATATCTCTGCTCACCCATATCCCAAGGTCTGTCACCGAGCGTATTGCTTTGATAATGGTGCCCATTTTAAGCCATGAATGAATTAGCAGTCATTGGGCAACTCATCACTACTTCATAACCTCATAGCACAGTAAACCATGTTAGGGTACTCGTTTCATGTTAGGGTACTCGATGGTGTGGTGGAGCCCGTTCAAGAAAATAGTGTTTGGGAGTGACTCTTGGCAAGTTGTCGTAACCAGTATCCAAGCATGGGATGAAACTCAGAAAGGAAAGGTTGCACATTGCAAATGACATATGGGAAGATTCCTTTCACTGCACTTCCTTTCTGAAAGCACATCATTAAAATCTTTGCAAACTTGAGGCATACAATGTGAGTCTTGGGGCACTTAGGCCTCAATGTCAGATGAAAATGCAGTGTTCTGAAGGTCAAGAATTTGAGTCCCAGCAAGGCATCCTCAGTATTTTATCCTTTTTAGGTAGGTGAATTGAGTAGCATAAACTAAGCAATAGTAATCTTTATTATTTATAGTACTTAGGAACAGCTTACATGAAGTATTTAGTGCAGTTTCTAGAACTCACAGTTTTTAGAAGGTGATGAAGAGTGAGCTAGAGACAGAATGAAGGGAGAGTGAAAGAGAGAGCGAGAGAAAGAAGGGGGAACATTTTTATTTCGTTTTAAAAGAAATAATTTGGGCGCACTGGGGTCAATTTTTGTTTTGGTTTTAAAAAGAAACAAACATTATTTGCCACTAAAATCCCGCTAAATTACAATTTTTGTGCCGCTAAATTCATGTTTTTGCGCCGCTAAATTTACTAATTTATGCCGCTATATCCTGGGGGGTCAGATAAAAATGGTTGCGAAATTAATGAAAAGTAAATTAATTATTTTTAATACAAGTTGTTAAATTATTTCTTTGAGTTAAAACTAGGTTATTAAAATGTTATAATTACATAACCCATATGTATAATTTTTATATTTCAAACATTGAGTTATACATAATTATACCTTTAACTATTTCAAATACTTTGGGGTAGATTTACAAGCCCCTTGCGCCTCTTTTACGCCGCCGTTGCGTCACTTTTGTGATGCAGCGGCGGCGCAAAAGATGCAACATGGTGCGGAGTATTTACAACGTGACGCATCTTCCAGATGCGTCACGTTGGAAAGCCCTGTGCCAGAAGGAGGCGTTCCATCGCGGGGGGGGCGTTCCGGTGCAGGAACGCCTCCCAAAAGTGGCTGAGTGAAATCTACAAGATTTCACTCAGTCACTTTTGGGCCCATGCTGCGTCAAAACCCTGCACCTGCTTGAAGCAGGCGTAAGGATTGACGCAGCATTGTGGAGATAGAGCCCCCCAAGCCTTTCTGGAGCTGCGTCGCGCTTGCGACGCAACTCCAGCAATGCGCCGCTTTTATGGCACAGATGCGTCACACATCTGTGCCGTTTTTGCCCCGTGGTGCACCACATTGTAAATGCAGCGCATCCAGGGTGGCGGAGCTGCGGCGCACAATTACTGGCACATCCCTGCTGATATGCAGGGATGAGCCAGTAATTGTAAATCTGCCCCTTTAATTTAACATTATATCCTGTAGGGTGTTATTTTACATCCGTACCTTCATTATTTTCTAAGAGAGGGTATTGCAGTACCAGTGGTTGGCCATGTGTAGTGATGGACTCGCTACAAAAAGTGTAAATTACTACAAAAGTATAAGTTAATACAAAAGTGCAGTTTGTGAATACCAGAAGGCAGTAAACTTACTCAAATGTGTAAAGTTACCCAAAAAGTGCAATGTGTGAATCAGGCCCACCGTCATGTTGGATATCTGATCACAAATGTTGGTGCAAAACTATTAATTATGAACACAGGATCTACGTATAATAGCAGTATGCCCCTCTAAAACATCTATTCCAACACAATAAACTGAAATATGTGAAATACATTCCTTGTTTTCCAAAAGGTTCTTGTCTGCAGCCTACCTAATGGCAAAAAAACTGTGAATTCAACAGTTTATGTTTTGGCCATACACAACTGCCAAATTATGCAATGTTGAGGGCAGCCCCAGGTAGTTGCTAAGTAATATTGAAGTAAGGCCCTTGTATTTCCCTCTTGCTCCCTGAATCCACCCAAATCAATAAGTACTTAGAAGTGGCCTTTAATTTCGATACTATTACTTTATTGTTGGCTGTTGTCCTTCTGTTATTTGCATTGAGTTCCCCCAAATCCATAACTGTTATTTTAGCACCATGGACAAAAACGTCAGTGGTACGCACCATGTGAACAGCAATGAATAATACTGTGCTAACATGTTTCAAGATATAACATTAGTGCAACACTGAAAACACAATACGATTGTTATATTATATATCATGTTAGAACTAATATTTGTCCTCATATCAAATTTAAATAAATTCAAGGGATGAAAGGCGTTGAGCAGGTATTGCCAATTTCACCACATATTTTGGAGAAATAAACAGTTCAAGGATGACCCTTAAGGGATCAAGGTAGACAAGAGGGGAGGATTGTACAGTCTCAGCATTTGTCTTTTCTTTTCCAATGACAGATGATTTGCTAGTGGCCACGAGTCTAAACCGTACCCCTTCAGGGTGCAGGCCAAGCTTCAACATGTGACTGGTATCTGAAGCTGGCTTGCCCGGTAGAGTCTATCTTTGCCCGATAAACAGGGAGCCCAAGATGAGATCCGGTTTCTGTGTCTGAAAAAGTAGCCTACATTTAAGTGTAAGTACAAGTCTTGAGCACAAAAGTAATAATTGAAAAAAGTCCAAGACTCAGGAAAAGCTACAAAAGTTGGGGATTACCACACTAAAGATCGAGATTTCAGGGGTTCTTTAAGGCTTACATAGGTTTAAAAGTTCTATTTTCGACTGGGAGACATGTCTGTACAACCTTAGTGCATGAGATGCACAACGGTACCCACAGTCACTTCAAAACCATGCATGTGTCCTTGACGCAAGATGCTTACTATTGACTTTGTGTGTTGTGAACCCCTCTATTGATTTTCGTGTTTGGCTGTGTTTAAAGTGTCACAGAGTGAAAGCTCCCAAACAAAGAAGTTGTGAAAATCTAGTTTGGTGGTATTACAATTAATTAAACAGTATGCATTCAGGTGCCAGCTTATTAGTCTAAAATATAACACAATGTCAGGTCTGACAAATGGCAGTTGAAAATTAAAGTTGATAGAATGCACTGAATCTATCAAATAGCTCAAGATTAGGGGGCCTATTACAATGGCGGGCGGACTATATCTGCCAGCCACCGCATTGCAGCACAGGACCGACCGCCCATGATGCAGTGGTCCCGCCATTCAAATTAGGATCTGCGCACACTGGCGGGCACATCCCGCATTTTTTACATTGCCGCAGGAGGTGCTGTAACCAGCACCTGCCGCAATGTAAAAAATGCATGTTGTGCATTTGCATGCACAACGTGACAGGCACCGCGCGGTGCCTGCAACCTTGTGCATTCAAATGCAGGGGGGTACCATAAGTACCTCCCATATGCACCCCCACACCCCCAAACCCAGGGGGCCCCCAACAGCAAAAACCACATGCCTTTCCATGGCGGCAACACCGCCATGGAAAGGCTGCTCTCCGCCTGCATCGTGATATGGATGGCGGTGTCTTGCAGACACCGCCACCATATCATGCCCCTTTTCCGCCCGGTCGACGAGTTGACAGGCGGAAAAGCGGCTGATAGTCTTTACGTCCGCCGCGGACCCCCCAGCCATACTAATATGGCGGGGTGTCTTTCAGGTATGGATGGCGGGTGGATCGCCCCCGCCGGGCCGCCAAGTGTTTTTTTATCCAAAATGAGTCAGATAAAATAAATGGAAGCTGAAATAAAAGGCATAACAATCTTGTGAATATTTTAGGAACATTTTACCTATAGGAATTCCTAACAGTACCGTCATAAATGTACTAATTAAGAAAGGCTCGACTCAAGGTGTAGTAAAAAGCCGTTTTTGAAGTAAATGAAGCGACCTTAATTTACAAAAAAATAATGTAGGTGCTATATTTAATGCTCCTTATATTTTTCAAAAGTTTAATAGCAACAAAAATATGAAACATACATTTTGCTCTTTACAGTGCTGCAAACCTACAAATTTACTACAGCCAGCCCTACATACAAGAAATTGATTCATTTTATTTTTCAAAAAGCTGCAGATAGTGTTGAAAAAAACAGTCTACTTAACCTCACATGGGGAGGTATACTTCTAAAGGGCTTTCATGAGTGAGACACAGGGGTCCTTCAAAATCTATATGACAAGTTTCATTTTAAATTCTTTGCCAAAATCAGGGCAGTATAAAGTAAAAAATGCTTTCCAATGAAGAAGAAATAACCAGTTCAGGGACCATTCTTTTTACTTAAGATTTTTCTCTTGCAAAAGTGTTTCAAAATGTTCTAAGTTTAAAGACTATCAGATAGCCAAAGTTCTCTTGGAAGAGGTTTCCGCGAACTCATAAAAAGACAGAACATTTCTGGGGCAAGATAGGTGAGATTTAATCCCTGGGGAGTATATGCTACCTGCAGAGGGGGGCAGGAGAGCTCAGACGATTTTTTAAAACTTTCTTTGTGAACACACAGGCAAACCCAGCTAAAAAGAGAAGTGTCAAAACTGAAAATAACCACATTTAAGTTCAATAAAGGCAGCTATACATACAACCAATGAGAATGCAGCATGGATATGCCATTACAAACCTAAAGTAAAGAAACATCATAGTAGTAAAAATAATATGTGCGTGTGTGTTATTCTCAAAAAATAGTAATTTAGACACTTCAAAACAGCTGTACTGAAATCCTTGGGCGAAAGGGCAAATAAGGGGGACTGTTAAAATATACACCGGATTAATACCGATAGCAGACTTGAGAAAAGGTACAATGTTGCACTCTTTGAATGTAGTCTGTGTACAGCCCACATCCACATGCCATCTGTGATTGCACGTAGAAGGGCCTGAAGCAAACTATCATTCAGAAGGTCAGCAAAAGGGGTGTTAGTCAAAAGATTCTAATTCGCCAAAGTTAAAGCGTATACATGCGTATGGATGTTAAGGACTCACTTTTGACTCAATGTTAACTTAAAATGATCAGAAAAGCCTGGTCGCAAATAAGGATCCTGCACATAAGAATTCATTGGCATGGCTCAACAAGGTATTTTGGGACCTAACACTGTGAAATTCAATTACGCTTCTCATTCAAATATTGTCCACAGAGCTGCTCCTGCAAATGTCCACAGAGCTGACAGATGCTCCTGCAAATGTCAAGGTTAAAAGCAGGTCATGGAAGATTCTGCGTATTCATTATACGTTACGCCTATGCAAGCAAAAAGCACCATATATTATATCTGATTGCACATTTTTGCATATCCTGATGTTTTCATTTGAACTAAGGAATATTTTCAATGTTACTTTGCTGAGGCATATGTACGTTTTCACATGATCCATCATTTAAATCCTTGATGTTTTTGGTGGAACTTGATGAAAAATAATGTGCTTCTGTCATTTTCCGGTAGAAGCTTTAATTCTATTCATGATATGTATGTTTTATAAATGGTCAGTGCGATACAATGGAATAGCCTATGGCCATTGATTCGCCATAATGACAGGAGTCACTCGTCTATTGTTCCCATGGTTGCATCACAGGAAATTACAATATGTGGAATTTGATCTTAATGCCATCTGCCCCAGTGTCCTGTTCTGGTAGATCTACATGCTAATTGATGCATCTTTCTTTTAGATAATGACAGGCAGCACCACTTTGTGATTTAGCCAAATCTGAAGGTCTGATTCACTCGGGCCCATATCAAGCTCCATGCAGCCCTACACCGCTTTTGCTATCCTGTTGTCTTCTCTTCTAGATAGTGAGAGGTAGCCCACTCCCTGTTGTGTTTAATCCTAAACCCTTATTCTTTCAGGCAGATAGGATGCTGCATGAGTCACTGTCTCTCTGGAATTATTGTTGAATTTGCTGCCTCCTGGTTTATTCCGATTGTGCTGCAATTACCCAGGACAAAGAAGTGGACTTCAAATGTCATAAGGCTAACCTTGTATTCAACATAAAAACGCCTTTTGCTGCAACTACCTACCTGACCAGTTCCAACTGGACCTGACTTGAACCCGGTTGTTGGCCTCCACTGAAATGAGTCCTGAGCTAAAGTGCTGTACGTGGAACCCTTGGCTGTATCTGACTAAACGTATCCTACCACCCTGAATACTGGGACTTTTTCAACTTCAAGACAGCTGGAAGACTGGGACAAACTTGTCAAGCAGATCCACCTCAGGTTTGTTGCTGCTGGGCTGAAGATTCCTCTTTCTTCTGCTTGGAGCTTTTCCGCAGCAGTAAATCTGGTTCAGCTGGACCTTGCAAGGAAGATATCTGGCCCCCTGGAGCCCTCTTGAACTGCTGCTTGCAGCCTTGCCCCACTAAAGGTTTCAAGACCCGGAAAATTGACTAAGGGCCTAATTCCAAGTACAGTGGTCCCAGGACCACCGTACTTGCAGTGGCCGTGCAACTACCACCACCCACTGCAGGTCCACACACTATTTCGAATGTGGCGGTCAAACCACCACAGTACTACTGCCTCTGCCGGGAGCTCATCAGCCCGCCGGTGCTACGGAGGCCCTCGTATTCCCTGAAATGTTGGCAGTGCCTACCAGGCACAATCTTTGGGATTACGATGGACCATCCCCGCCAGCCTTTCCATGGCGGTTAGCCCACCACAATAACACTGGCGGGTATGGACATTGGGGGCCTGTAGCGGGCCCCCCTTCGTCCAGGGGCCTTTCTTTTGGGAGTTAGGGAGCACCTTTGGTGCCTCCCTACATTTCCCCGCACCATGTGGCAGACACCGCATGGTGCCTGCCACGCAGTGCAAGGAAATGTAATAAATGCCATTTTAACACTTCGGCGGGTGCTGCAGCCAGCAGCACCCACAGCAATGTTAACTATGCAGGTTTGACCGCCTTGGTGGCCGTCACATCGTAAATCCCCCTGTGGGACCACTGCCTGTAGGTGGGCGGTCCCACTCCCTGGGATGATGGCGGACGGACTTCAGTCCATCTGCCATTGTAATCAGTTCCTAAGTCCCAAGGTAAAACCTCTGTCTGGATCAAACCTAGTTTCTGCATTTGACCTGTGCTACATCACGCTTGGCCTCAAATCATGCCCTGTTCCTGGTCTACCACAACCAGTTGACTGAAGTTGGGGCTGAATGCTTCTTGGTGCTATTTCTATTTAAAACTTTAAAAATTCAAATTGCCCATTACCCTTGTTGGGCTTTTGCCATTTTAATGTTGTTTATTTACAAAAATGTACTCTATTTTTCGAATACGGGTCAGGATTTTTGTTGTGTTGGGACTCGATTACTGTTTTAGTACTCCATAAATGCTTTACACAATGTGTCTGCCACTGCTGGGAGGGAGTTGAGCTCAGATTAATTTAGCGACTGAGGGTTCACCATGCCACAAATTGTAATTATCACTCAAAGTGGGTAGTCCCCCCTTTGACTAATAATGACATTTCTTACAGGGAACAATATTTAGTGCCCAGAGTAAAATATAGCTTTTCTTATATGTATTGCATATCCACTGCCTCCAAAATCTACCCAGCATTAGACAGAGAAAAGGGGAAGAGATATGCAGTCTATTAAGAAAGTTAGTTTAAGGCTCTCAACCACAGGCTGTGGATTTGTTACATGCCAAGCTGAGACTATATTTGAGGAGTACCAATATAATTTGTGGGACCTGATGTCATCCTTGCATTTGTTGGAAGAATGATGAAAGTGACTACAACAGAAAGGGTATATGTTAGGGAGCTTTATTTGTTTCTTTCCTTCATCCCCCTAAAATCTACAGTATTAAATATAAACAATTTGCCTGAAGGACTTTTGAAATATGTACATTTTTATTGAATTCTGTTTGTATAAGATCTATGCTCAGGACAGCATGGAAGGCTTGACAAAATTTCATAGAATAATACAGGATCAGGATTACAAATTAGTATATTTACTAGATATAATCAATAATTAGATTTGACTAATGCTAGCTATATAGTTTGGGGGTGGGGGATCAGCATAATCATTCATAATATATGTGTAATAAATAAATTAATTTATCTAGTCCCATAACCGCTTTCTAGAAAAACAAGTATGTTGCCTATAGAAAATTTCCATGATCCATTATAGGGAAAGGTTTTGGCCCTTCGTATGTGACCCTGTTTCAAGGCTGGATAGAGTACAAAATTAGTATCAGTATATATAAAATTATGCTTATGATTTGATAACATAAGTGGTAGATGATACCTGGAAAAATTTATGAAAATTCCCTAATCTATGGTCAATAGAGTTCAATAAACGTTCTTAGCCCTCCCCAATTTTAACTGATAGAATGGTTTCAAATTTCCAATCCATAAATATTATTGACTGTGATGATAATGGGAACACATTATAAAAAAATAAGATTAGCATACTTCATTGGAAAATAGGATGGACATGTGTTGGTAAATCATTAGCATTGAGTAACACATGGTCTTAGAATGTGACTGAAATTAGATATATGTATGCAAATTAAAAGCAGGACTTGTGTCAACTTACTCTGTTCATGTATGTAAACCGATTTGTTTTTCAGTAAATATTTAGCTACGCAGGTAAATTATTCACACTTTAGGTAATTTAAACAAAGGACTATAAATAATTTATAATGAATAGAGATCATTAGATAAATGCATTTTTGCAGGACAAAAACGTTGAAAAATTGGGAGATAATGGTTGTAAGCCATTAGGGAGCTGAAATGTCAATTTGGTGCTTTGCTGAAGACCCACTCCTGCAGGAATTTATTTAACCTTTAACTCTAAATGATTGCGAAAATTCCTCACCTGCTAACAATACCTTTCTTTAATACCAGTGAAATGCCAACATGAGAACCAAAGGATACAAACTATAAGTACATATGCTATATGTCTCTGAGTATCGTAAACACCACGATTAAAACAGGCTTACACACATCATGAGAACGTTGACATTTGTCTCAAATAAAAGTTTGAGTAAAACCTGGAATACGCTGGTCTTATAGATATCAGATCTTGACATATACAACAACAAACAGACAGAGCACATGGTAATTGTTTGCAGTTGTGTAGAAAGTTGCACTAAATCGCCTTGAAGACATTTGAGCCTTTATTATATATAAATAATCTCCTCCTATTTTCCTCAAACACTGAAAGAGTTTCATAATATGCTAAGTTATAGATGAGTTACTGCTCCCTTGGAAATCTTAGTACGTCTCAGGGTAATATCTGACTATGTCATTAAAATGTCATGATGCTTCTGATGAATAATTAAATTCAGCATCAAAAGAAACATTAACAAATTGAAAACATCTTGTCTAATCACCAGATTTTATCAAAGATCCTCTGGAAAACATGCTTTAATTTTAATGAAGCTTGCCATAATTAGCTGCATGTCTTATCTAATGATGAGCTTGCTGAAATAATTACGTGAAATGTTAGGTTGTCTCACCCCAGTATTCCACGACCTTGACCAAAAATGAAGTTACGTTCTGTAAAATAACAACATAAGAACAAAAAAAATGCAGTCTTTACTAACAGTATTGAATAGCATCCTACAAGGGTAAAATAAGTTAATTTTGCTGCTATGTTTCCATGTGCTAATATGAATTAGATCATATCATACCCATTGTAACTGTAATAGCCTGATACAATTAAAAAACAATTGTGTCTGTTTCACATGCCAATAGCCTAAAAAGAAGGAATGCTCACAAATTCCTAATTTTAGGGAAGGATTTATCACCACGGATCAGACTTGAAATACACAACATAAAAGTCTGTTTGCCAATAAAGTGTGATTCAACATAGTTGTAATCTGCAATTATTGTATATAAGGCTCAGAAATACAGAGTTCCAAATTTATTATGAGCCTCATTTTAAGCGAATAACTAACCCCATGTTGTCGAGAGCTTTAGAAAACAGTTGTTCCCGCGAAGCGGTGGGGCCCTCCCCTTCAGCCCGGTGCGACTGCATCTACTGCACTAGCTATGCCCCAGTACCTACATTTACAATCTATTTCACTCTGATGTCTCACAAATATTTCTTGTTCAGTTTCGAATTTTTATCAACTGGAAAAGCATTTTAATGAATAATTGTTAAATTATTGCTTATTTAACATCAATTCGAAAAATAGCTGACTGGAGGATGTGAAGACCTTTATATCTGTGTTTTTGTTTTACGTTTGATGAGCTGCTTAATCATAGAAAGGTTCATTACCTTAATTTGCATGCAAGGTAAAAGGATGAGACTACAAACGCAATTTGAACTAAAAATAGCTTTGTTGTTGATGAAGGTTTGCTTCTGAGCAATTTTGTCAAATGGTGTGAAAGAATTCTGACATTTGCACTCACTTCATCATCCCCGCTCCAGTAAGGATTTTGAGCTCAGCAGTAAGCCATATAGTGGCTATATATTTAAGGAGTTTTCATGTTGCAAGCGAATGCTGGCTGAGAGATGATTGCATTATTACGTTAATCACAGCTCACTGATTAAAAGGTAACAGTAATAAAATATTTGAGATGCAAGTCATAAGCTGGTCAGCCATGAGCTTGGATGGAAGACTGTATGTTCCTCATTACAAGTAGCCCATTATAGAAACCTGTGAATACTAATGCTTGTTGCGGCACAATTACCATATTTGTGAGTTTATGATTCACTGTACCCAGTAAAGTTAGTCGCGGGTGGTTGCAAGAGCATAAGAGGAGAGAGTTACATTCAGTCTGTGCCTGACAACTTTAACATTATGGGCCTGATTACGATGTCAGACGGAAAGCCTCCGACCGACAGTCGGATTCCCATCCGCCTGACTCTGTCGGAAACAATTCCGACAGACTGATTACGATGCTCGCAGTCAAAAGGGGAACAGTTTGGTCATTCTGAATCGGTTTCATCTGGCATTCAGAGAATCCAAGTCAGTCGGAGACGATTCATACAGCTCAACAGACAGTGGGACCCTCCCCCCTGTGAAACAATGCACAGTGGGGCAGGTATCATGGGGTGCCTGTGACAGGGTGCAAGGTTTTCTGCAGACACCCATTTTCCAGACAGGAGCCTATGTTGTCGGTCGGAACAGAGGCTCACATTGAAGTCAATGGGATTCCTTTCGAACGGTGTTTGGAAGCATTATAATTGGTCAGGTGGAACCGCCGAACGCGAGTCAATCGGATCCAAATCCGAGAAGGAGTCGGGCGGTTTAGTTTCCGACCAACATCGTAATGATACAGAAAAGGGGGTGGTGATGAACAGAGTGTCTGAATTAAGCAGACCACTCTTACCCAGTCCAAAGATCAGGGCTTGATCCATCACCGTTATTTATCTCACTGCCCCATCCCAGCTCAGAACCTGGCTATGTGCAAATTAGTCTGTCCCTGGCCCAGTGCATCATGGGAACAGGGCAGACCAAACTACCAAGCCAATTCTTCACCAGAAAGGAGACAAGCTACCGGGGACCGGTTTCTGGCATTTCAGCCTCTTCGGCCCGGCTTGCTTGAATCCTGATGGAGCAGTGAGAAAGGGACTCATGTCTGAGTATACCCTGCCACACCTATAGTGGCCAAAAACGATACAGAAAAGGGGGTGGTGATGAACAGAGTGTCTGAATTAAGCAGACCACTCTTACCCAGTCCAAAGATCAGGGCTTGATCCATCACCGTTATTTATCTCACTGCCCCATCCCAGCTCAGAACCTGGCTATGTGCAAATTAGTCTGTCCCTGGCCCAGTGCATCATGGGAACAGGGCAGACCAAACTACCAAGCCAATTCTTCACCAGAAAGGAGACAAGCTACCGGGGACCGGTTTCTGGCATTTCAGCCTCTTCGGCCCGGCTTGCTTGAATCCTGATGGAGCAGTGAGAAAGGGACTCATGTCTGAGTATACCCTGCCACACCTATAGTGGCCAAAAACGATACAGAAAAGGGGGTGGTGATGAACAGAGTGTCTGAATTAAGCAGACCACTCTTACCCAGTCCAAAGATCAGGGCTTGATCCATCACCGTTATTTATCTCACTGCCCCATCCCAGCTCAGAACCTGGCTATGTGCAAATTAGTCTGTCCCTGGCCCAGTGCATCATGGGAACAGGGCAGACCAAACTACCAAGCCAATTCTTCACCAGAAAGGAGACAAGCTACCGGGGACCGGTTTCTGGCATTTCAGCCTCTTCGGCCCGGCTTGCTTGAATCCTGATGGAGCAGTGAGAAAGGGACTCATGTCTGAGTATACCCTGCCACACCTATAGTGGCCAAAAACGATACAGAAAAGGGGGTGGTGATGAACAGAGTGTCTGAATTAAGCAGACCACTCTTACCCAGTCCAAAGATCAGGGCTTGATCCATCACCGTTATTTATCTCACTGCCCCATCCCAGCTCAGAACCTGGCTATGTGCAAATTAGTCTGTCCCTGGCCCAGTGCATCATGGGAACAGGGCAGACCAAACTACCAAGCCAATTCTTCACCAGAAAGGAGACAAGCTACCGGGGACCGGTTTCTGGCATTTCAGCCTCTTCGGCCCGGCTTGCTTGAATCCTGATGGAGCAGTGAGAAAGGGACTCATGTCTGAGTATACCCTGCCACACCTATAGTGGCCAAAAACGATACAGAAAAGGGGGTGGTGATGAACAGAGTGTCTGAATTAAGCAGACCACTCTTACCCAGTCCAAAGATCAGGGCTTGATCCATCACCGTTATTTATCTCACTGCCCCATCCCAGCTCAGAACCTGGCTATGTGCAAATTAGTCTGTCCCTGGCCCAGTGCATCATGGGAACAGGGCAGACCAAACTACCAAGCCAATTCTTCACCAGAAAGGAGACAAGCTACCGGGGACCGGTTTCTGGCATTTCAGCCTCTTCGGCCCGGCTTGCTTGAATCCTGATGGAGCAGTGAGAAAGGGACTCATGTCTGAGTATACCCTGCCACACCTATAGTGGCCAAAAACGATACAGAAAAGGGGGTGGTGATGAACAGAGTGTCTGAATTAAGCAGACCACTCTTACCCAGTCCAAAGATCAGGGCTTGATCCATCACCGTTATTTATCTCACTGCCCCATCCCAGCTCAGAACCTGGCTATGTGCAAATTAGTCTGTCCCTGGCCCAGTGCATCATGGGAACAGGGCAGACCAAACTACCAAGCCAATTCTTCACCAGAAAGGAGACAAGCTACCGGGGACCGGTTTCTGGCATTTCAGCCTCTTCGGCCCGGCTTGCTTGAATCCTGATGGAGCAGTGAGAAAGGGACTCATGTCTGAGTATACCCTGCCACACCTATAGTGGCCAAAAACGATACAGAAAAGGGGGTGGTGATGAACAGAGTGTCTGAATTAAGCAGACCACTCTTACCCAGTCCAAAGATCAGGGCTTGATCCATCACCGTTATTTATCTCACTGCCCCATCCCAGCTCAGAACCTGGCTATGTGCAAATTAGTCTGTCCCTGGCCCAGTGCATCATGGGAACAGGGCAGACCAAACTACCAAGCCAATTCTTCACCAGAAAGGAGACAAGCTACCGGGGACCGGTTTCTGGCATTTCAGCCTCTTCGGCCCGGCTTGCTTGAATCCTGATGGAGCAGTGAGAAAGGGACTCATGTCTGAGTATACCCTGCCACACCTATAGTGGCCAAAAACGATACAGAAAAGGGGGTGGTGATGAACAGAGTGTCTGAATTAAGCAGACCACTCTTACCCAGTCCAAAGATCAGGGCTTGATCCATCACCGTTATTTATCTCACTGCCCCATCCCAGCTCAGAACCTGGCTATGTGCAAATTAGTCTGTCCCTGGCCCAGTGCATCATGGGAACAGGGCAGACCAAACTACCAAGCCAATTCTTCACCAGAAAGGAGACAAGCTACCGGGGACCGGTTTCTGGCATTTCAGCCTCTTCGGCCCGGCTTGCTTGAATCCTGATGGAGCAGTGAGAAAGGGACTCATGTCTGAGTATACCCTGCCACACCTATAGTGGCCAAAAACGATACAGAAAAGGGGGTGGTGATGAACAGAGTGTCTGAATTAAGCAGACCACTCTTACCCAGTCCAAAGATCAGGGCTTGATCCATCACCGTTATTTATCTCACTGCCCCATCCCAGCTCAGAACCTGGCTATGTGCAAATTAGTCTGTCCCTGGCCCAGTGCATCATGGGAACAGGGCAGACCAAACTACCAAGCCAATTCTTCACCAGAAAGGAGACAAGCTACCGGGGACCGGTTTCTGGCATTTCAGCCTCTTCGGCCCGGCTTGCTTGAATCCTGATGGAGCAGTGAGAAAGGGACTCATGTCTGAGTATACCCTGCCACACCTATAGTGGCCAAAAACGATACAGAAAAGGGGGTGGTGATGAACAGAGTGTCTGAATTAAGCAGACCACTCTTACCCAGTCCAAAGATCAGGGCTTGATCCATCACCGTTATTTATCTCACTGCCCCATCCCAGCTCAGAACCTGGCTATGTGCAAATTAGTCTGTCCCTGGCCCAGTGCATCATGGGAACAGGGCAGACCAAACTACCAAGCCAATTCTTCACCAGAAAGGAGACAAGCTACCGGGGACCGGTTTCTGGCATTTCAGCCTCTTCGGCCCGGCTTGCTTGAATCCTGATGGAGCAGTGAGAAAGGGACTCATGTCTGAGTATACCCTGCCACACCTATAGTGGCCAAAAACGATACAGAAAAGGGGGTGGTGATGAACAGAGTGTCTGAATTAAGCAGACCACTCTTACCCAGTCCAAAGATCAGGGCTTGATCCATCACCGTTATTTATCTCACTGCCCCATCCCAGCTCAGAACCTGGCTATGTGCAAATTAGTCTGTCCCTGGCCCAGTGCATCATGGGAACAGGGCAGACCAAACTACCAAGCCAATTCTTCACCAGAAAGGAGACAAGCTACCGGGGACCGGTTTCTGGCATTTCAGCCTCTTCGGCCCGGCTTGCTTGAATCCTGATGGAGCAGTGAGAAAGGGACTCATGTCTGAGTATACCCTGCCACACCTATAGTGGCCAAAAACGATACAGAAAAGGGGGTGGTGATGAACAGAGTGTCTGAATTAAGCAGACCACTCTTACCCAGTCCAAAGATCAGGGCTTGATCCATCACCGTTATTTATCTCACTGCCCCATCCCAGCTCAGAACCTGGCTATGTGCAAATTAGTCTGTCCCTGGCCCAGTGCATCATGGGAACAGGGCAGACCAAACTACCAAGCCAATTCTTCACCAGAAAGGAGACAAGCTACCGGGGACCGGTTTCTGGCATTTCAGCCTCTTCGGCCCGGCTTGCTTGAATCCTGATGGAGCAGTGAGAAAGGGACTCATGTCTGAGTATACCCTGCCACACCTATAGTGGCCAAAAACGATACAGAAAAGGGGGTGGTGATGAACAGAGTGTCTGAATTAAGCAGACCACTCTTACCCAGTCCAAAGATCAGGGCTTGATCCATCACCGTTATTTATCTCACTGCCCCATCCCAGCTCAGAACCTGGCTATGTGCAAATTAGTCTGTCCCTGGCCCAGTGCATCATGGGAACAGGGCAGACCAAACTACCAAGCCAATTCTTCACCAGAAAGGAGACAAGCTACCGGGGACCGGTTTCTGGCATTTCAGCCTCTTCGGCCCGGCTTGCTTGAATCCTGATGGAGCAGTGAGAAAGGGACTCATGTCTGAGTATACCCTGCCACACCTATAGTGGCCAAAAACGATACAGAAAAGGGGGTGGTGATGAACAGAGTGTCTGAATTAAGCAGACCACTCTTACCCAGTCCAAAGATCAGGGCTTGATCCATCACCGTTATTTATCTCACTGCCCCATCCCAGCTCAGAACCTGGCTATGTGCAAATTAGTCTGTCCCTGGCCCAGTGCATCATGGGAACAGGGCAGACCAAACTACCAAGCCAATTCTTCACCAGAAAGGAGACAAGCTACCGTCGTAATGAGGCGGTATGTGTTGGTTGGTTTGTTTACCTCTTGTTCAGATTCGCACTTTGCCACGGTGCACTTTAATTGTTTTTCCCTCAATCGCCTCCTCGAGTTCTTCCAGCAGTTGTGTTTTGTACTTTTATTATGTCCTCTTGCATTTGCCTTCTACCAGTGCTTTGCTGCTGACCAGTACTAAGCTGGAGACATTCCCTGCCTTCTTCTTTGTCCCTGGAACAAGATAGGTGAAAACACGATTTGATTTTTAATACGACTGCATACACAAAAATGCTACATCAATCTCATCATGTTTGAAAGGAGCAGGGTACCACAGATTTTCTAGACCATGTCCCATCTTCTTGAGACCATTAGAAACTTCAGAGATGTTTTGGCTTTATTTGGGACTCCATGGTATTGTGCAATTTGAGACCGTTTTAACATCAAGCTCTTGCCAATGGGTTTTGGCCCAGAATCTTAGATGCTAATGTGTAAAAGTAAAATAACTTTTCAAGGGAGGACTGGCTTTTAAATGGGACCTGAACACCCAAGTTTACTCCACAGAGCAAGTTTGATGCCACCATATTTCTTTTCTCATAGCAAAAATAAATGATACGTTTTTGTGCCTGTTAAAATATGGGATACAACCTTCCCTTAATGTGTTGTAAAAATACAGAATGCTTTGTCGCTAAGCCATATAGGAATCTGAATGCCTTACAAAGCGACAGAATTTTATTGAAGACCAGGCTAGGGTGTGAGCAAGTGAGGGCACAAAACAGCTTAAAAATACAGTAGAGGTCATTAAATGACGGAAATGTCCTACACAGACCTTCACATGGCAATGAAATGAAGCCTAACCTTAGTGTGAATGTTCTTTTTTCAAAAATATGTGCTTTTAGTTGCCCACTCCCTAGTTAAATAGTGAGAAAATTACCATGCCATGTCTTAAAAAGGAACATTAGCTCATCATAATAAAGTTCAACTTTAAAGGCCCAAATTTACCTCTACCAGTAATCAATTGTTTACACATTCTTCCAATCCTTCAACTTCTCATTGTTAAATATTTTAAATGTGTATCATTCATCACTAATGAGCATAAGGGTACGTACTATTCTTTTAAAACTTCTCATGCATATCTCATACATTTCCATCTGATGGGCATACAATACTCTGATGCCAGAAAAAAAAGTTCCCCCTCCCTCCCCTGCTCTCCCACCCCCTTTCTCACTCCCCAACCTACCCACAGGCCCCTGCATACAATTACCATCTGCTCAGTGAAGATGGGAAATACATGTGCCCCATGAAACTGGGGATCCCATGTAGTTTTATGGCCACAGAAATTGCTCCCACTAGGCAATTGCCCATTCCATGGGGTTTTATTCATAATAACACAGTATGATACAGTTCTGACGTATGGTAATGGCAAAATCATGTATGATTTTTCCATTATCCAAGTACTGTGCAACTTGTTATCATTCACATAGTTGGTAACTTAGGGGCCGATTATGATTGCGGATAATCCGCATCCTCCGGGCCGGCGGAAGCCACTGCCGGGCCGGAGGATGCGGATTATCCGCTGCGGACTGAAGAAATACCCCCCGTCAGATTAGGATGGCGGGGGGATATTTTATCAGTCCGCAGCTTTTCCACCGCGGTCGCCTTCCGACCGCGGCGGAAAATCTCTAACATGTCTGGCGGTGTCTATCAGACACCGCCAGGCATATTAGGATGTCTGCGGTTCTATGCCTTTCCACGGCGGCATTTCCGCCGTGGAAAGGCATACGGTCTTTTGTTTGGGGACCCGTTGCGGGCCCCCAGGGGTGAAGGGGGGGTGGGGGTTGGACATGGGGGGTACCTATGGTACCCCCCTGCCTTTGCGTGCACGAAGCGGCAGGCACCACGCGGTGCCTGCCGCTTCGTGCATGCAAAGGTCAACATGCATTTTTTAACCTTGCGGCAGGTGCGGCTTGAAGCAGCATCCGCCGCAATGTTAAAGGTAGGGGATGTGACCACCAGGGTGGCGGTCACATCCTAATTGCCATGGAGGGACCGCCGCTGCCCATGCGGACGGTCCCTCTTCCTCGGGGGTGGTGGACGGACGCAAGTCCGTCCTCCATCCTAATAGTGCCCTTAGTTTCTGCTTAATAACAGTAAAGTATTTCGGTTGTTATTATATTATTCTTCTATGTCCTATGCCTCCCTGGTACATGTTTATTATTTGTTCTCGGTTTAAATCAGAGCCAGCTTTAGCACTGGTGGTGCCCTGAGCGACAATGTTTGTTGGCGCCCCCCACATACTCCCTCACTACCACCTTTAACAGTGCTCCCTCAAGTCTCCATAACCACTCTCTCTCTCTATCAGATGTGTTTAATTAGTTATATAGATCCACCTATACCAGTTTAGGATGTCGGAGCACACATTACACAAGACAATCAATCATATGTGTGGAAATCACCTGTCATCCATACTGTTAGTCAGTATAGTTTAAGAGTGCTTGATCTGGAGAAGCACAGACTCAGAAATTAAAACATAACTCCATGGGTGGGGGTAACATTTAATAATAAGGATTTTTTAACTGAAATGAACCCTTTTTGAAACAGAATAATGAAAGACGCAGGGAAAAAATCATAACGCTCTAATCTATACCTTGCAGTTTGCAGCAGCTCTTAAATGACAATTATTAGTTCACTGTTCCATGTTAGGATTTTAACATCTACACTGCTAGTAACAAAGGGCATCTCTCTGACAAAAGCGCTGATCTATTTAAACTATATATGCACTTTGTGATCTGCGTGCTTTCTTTGCTGCAAGGATATTAACAATCTGTGCTATCATATCATTTCCACTAGACAAAACTCCTCCTCTCTCCAGGAAGAACATTAATCACCAAAGTTATCTCAACGTTTTTATTGTTGAATGAAAATTGCCGAGGCCAGCAATGCCCTTTTCTGAATCGTTTTGGCCACTATAGGAGTGGAAGGGTATGCTCAGACATGAGTCCCTTGCTCACTGCATCATCAGGATTCAAGCAAGCCGGGCTGAAGACGGCTGCAATGCCAGAAACCGGTCCCCGGAAGCTTGTTTCCTTTCCAGTAAAGAATTGGCTTGGTAGTTTGGTCTGCCCTGTTCCCATGATGCACTGGGCCAGGGACAGACCAATTTGCATGTAGCCAGGTTCTGAACTGGGATGGTGCAGTGAGCTAAAAAACGGTGATGGATCAAGCCCTGATCTTTTGACTGGGTATGAGTGTTCTGCTTAATTCAGATGCTCTGTCCATCACCACCCCCTTTTCTGAATCGAGGCCACAATGCAGCAGCAAGTGCTTTTGACACCATAAATTACTTTCAAATACGGCGCCCCCTCGAAGAGTCAGCATCCGGTGCGGTGGCACAGGTGGCACCACCCTAGAACCGGCCCTGGTTTAACTCTTTCTTCACTTCTGCTATTCCTTTAAAGAATGCAGCCTCCTGAGAACCCTCAGTTTGAAATCCAATTCTCTTCTCTGTTGTAAGTTCTTCAAATACCAAATTAACTTTCACCTGAACATACATTGTGTCCATACAGTAAAATTGCTCTATGCCTAGACCCTTTCTCTTCTTTCTCAACAGCATCCATCATTGTTTTACTTCTTGTCCCACTATTGGACAGAAGACCCAAAAACCAATGTTTCCTCATCCTTTGACAATTAACTTTAATCATCAGCTTTTTTAATGATATTCCTATTTGAAACTTCTCCTAATCTCAATCCCAATGCAACAAATATCCAATCCGTTCTCGCTCCTCTCTGTTTCCACTATTTAACTATAGAATCATAAGTAATGGTGTGCCAATGGTACAATGCAGTTTATAGGTATGCAATTGAGGTGTGAGTTCCACTAACCATGATGCTGACCTTGGATCCGAATACCTGGGTTATAATCTCAGCTTTATCATTTCACCAACCACCATCTGATTTTTGGAAGGTCACCTCATCACCAAATGCCTGAAACTGTGAATGTGTATAACCTAAATATGTAACTTAATGTGTAATGCAAATCTCCAAAACTTTAGTCTAATTCAGTCCAAATTAAAAGTCCCATTTCCTTCTCCATCCTACCCTGTGTTCTTTAATGTGGGCTCAACCACATCAAACTTGTCAATGTACAGCACCTTGTGTTTGACATATGCTTATTACAATCTATCATGTGAAGCAATTTTTTGTCCTTGGAGCATGGTTTGCACTGTATAAAATACCTTCAAATCAATGAAGAATCAATTAACTGTCATATAGGACCCACAATTTGGCATCTCTGGCATCATATCTGAAATGGATTCAGAAATATTCTGGGGTTTAACTACTCCATACTAGATCATTTTCTTCACAATTTTACAGTTCGTCAGTCTATTGCAGTTGTGCTTATTTTCAACACCTTTTGATGCAGTACATTTTAGTTGACTGGAAGTATTTTAATGTGTTTGAGACCTTACCTGGGCTGAGCAACATGCCATTTTAACAATTAATTTTCACTGCAATAAAATAATCTAATAAACCAAAGTAATTTTGATAGTGGTCGGGAACCATTTTAGTTTTCATCAAAGTGAGTGTAACAAAGATGGCTGTATTAGTTTTTGTCAGTCAATAGGCTTTATTTCGATAAAACATATCTTTAAAAGCATTATATAAAAACAGAAACAACAAGTTAAAAACCATAACGTATAAAATGCATCAGTAAATCTATTAAAATAGTGGACTGAACAACAACATTAAAATACTTAAGAAGGTCTAAATACATTGACCGCAATTAAACAATTTCATTAAATCTTTTAGATCTGATCAACCATGCCCATCTTAAAAACTTTGCCATTCCGCACACATATAGAGACTGGGTGTCAGAAGTCAAAATTCGCAGAGCGACTATGAGATGTCTGGTGCCAAACTCCCTACACAATGGTTTTAACCACATAGATCTTGGGGATTTGTAGGCTGGGCATTCAAATAGGAAGTGGGAAACAGACTCCACTCTAGTCACACAAAATAGTTAAAAGGGTGAAGTTTGAGCCGGTATTTTCCAGCGTGCAGTCAATTCGCCCACAGGAAGCATGCCTACTCTAAACTTAAATTACAGAGCCCTGTCTGAAGATTTTAAAATTATATCAACATAGGGTTCGCTGAGGGCCACATCCTTAAACCTAAGAAAGTCAGTAGTTGTCCTGCATTGCTTGCGGTCTGAGCTACTTTTATTAAATACCCAACTCCGGTAGATTTTCTTAAGGGCAGATTTAGGGGGAGCAGTTCCAGAGATGCAAGCATCACCGAGCCTCAACTCTCCAAGCAGGAACTGTATTAGTTGATTTTAGTTTGGATCCAACCACAGATATTTCCAGCGTGGGCCTCACATTGTCGAGCAATGTATATCAGGTTTGTTTTAAACATTTCTTTCATTATTGCCTTCCTGAAAGCTCTGTAATTTTTCCCCTGTTCTGACTGGGCCTGGAACACAGTTATGATTCCAGTGCAAACCTCCTGTCAAGACCATTTCCGCAGAACACATTTTGCTCCGATATGTACAGACTGCTTGGTTGTGTTTGTTAGGTCTCAGCTACAGGAAGCATTGGTTGTCTTTTGAAAAGACCTATTGTAGTACATACACATATACTTACAATGAGTTTTGTGTCAGCCCTTTGCTCGTAATTGGCTGGCTTTTCTGTCTATGTCTTGATTGAATGGCTTATTTCCTTTTCCCATATGTCTCAACCAGGAGCATTTCAGTCTTACAGCCTTCTGACTTCCTTTTAATGCTGACCAGATGGCACACTTTTTTTTAAATTTAGTACTCCATGACACTGCAAGTTTCCTTGCTCTCTCCCTTGCTAGTTTCTGTATCCCCAATGTACTCTCTTTCTACGCCCCTTCTGTGCTCCGCACCCTATTCCCCATTTTACATTTCTTGTTTTGTCTATTTTCCAAGGGTTTGGTGAATCCAGGCCACCTACTTCCTTTATCCGTTTTCAGAACTGCAAATTAAAATGCCACCATGTGCACTATGCATATATGCATCACAGTACGCATGTATGTGTGCGTTACAGTGTATGCAAGTGTATTGGCAACAATCATGAAATGAGTTTTCTCTAATAGAAAACCCATTGTAAAATAGCCGGCCATGCTTTTGTATGCCCTTGATGTATGCGTTGGCCTTATAGAGCTAAGATCTGACGACTTTGCCAATGATTGTTTAATCTTTTTACAGAGTACCTTGGAAACTTATGTCCTATGATTTTTTTCTCAGCCTCAATAAGTGGTTAAATGTGTCCTGCTAAGTGGGACAGGCCAGTAAGAGGTACAGATCAGTACTGCTAGCTATCCATGGACATTTCATAAGCAGATGAGGGCATTGCCATTATTACAAGGCATCTTGGTTCATCTGATCTGCTGGTTGTCACAAGTCACAAGTTTATCCACATTGCATCAATTTGGTAAAGCAGATCATTTTAATTATCTGTTGAAAATAAAATATTCTTGATTGGGTATAGGATTTCCATGTATTCTTGGATGAATAAACTCCATTGCTTCCATTTGGTACACCAGTGTTTCCCATTGTTTCTTCTCTTTCTCAGTTTGTTCTGACTGCTGCTTTACAATCTCTTTTTTTCACACTCACTGTTTAGGATGTATGACGTTACAACGCATACTTTTACAACGCCTACCTTTACATCGCAAGTTTTACAACGCATACCATTACAACGCATAATGCTTTTAGGCGCTGGATAGTGAATAGTTTAATTTACTATTCCAACTCCAGTCCCCGTGGATAGTAGGGAAGGTTATTGGATAGTAAATTAACCTATTCCCTATCTTAGAGCGCCCCCCAGAGCAATGTGTTGTAATAGTTTGCGTTGTAAAAGTTGCGTTGTAATGGTAGTTAGTTGTAAAAGTTTCGTTGTAAAGGTTGTTCCCCACTGTTTATTGTGTTCAAATTCATCAACACTTTGTTATGTTATGTTATTTTAATTTATTATGATATCGAATCAGCCCGAAGGGCTATCTCGGCGCAAGACAAGGGCAGAGGACAGGCTAGAGTTGACTAGAATTGGTGAGTCTTAAGTGCCTCCCTAAAAAGAAAATGGTTTTCACAGAGATTAATTTGTGTGGGCAGATGATTTTTCCAAAGATGAGGGGCAAGGAACGAGAAAGATCTGCGGCCTGGCCTGATCTTCTTAAACCTGGGGACTTTAAGCAGAGCTTTGTCAATGGATCTGACGAGTCTCACTGGAGTGTAGGGCAGAATCTTAGCAGCTAGGAATGAAGGCCCTTGGTCGTGAAAGGGCCTTCTTTTTTAGCTGCTTTGGTCTCACTTTGGTCTCAGTTACGGTTTCTCTCTTGTAATTTCATGTGCATTCTCCTTTTCACTATGCTCATTAAAGAACTCTGCTGCCAGCACCGCTTACGTTCAACCCTATTTCTGTTTATTCTACTCTTTAATCCTGAGCTATCTGTCCCAGGATCCAAACTTTCTATTAGTTCCAATTATGAACTGGGTTAAAACTGTTCAACTTTATTTTGCTTTCTTTGACCAATCCTCTTGCTGTACTTATGTGCATTCTCCTTTTCACTATGCTCATTAAAGAACTCTGCTGCCAGCATCGCTTACGTTCAACCCTATTTCTGTTTATTCTACTCTTTAATCCTGAGCTATCTGTCCCAGGATCCAAACTTTCTATTAGTTCCAATTATGAACTGGGTTAAAACTGTTCAACTTTATTTTGCTTTCTTTGACCAATCCTCTTGCTGTACTTATGTGCATTCTCCTTTTCACTATGCTCATTAAAGAACTCTGCTGCCAGCATCGCTTACGTTCAACCCTATTTCTGTTTATTCTACTCTTTAATCCTGAGCTATCTGTCCCAGGATCCAAACTTTGTATTAGTTCCAATTATGAACTGGGTTAAAACTGTTCAACTTTATTTTGCTTTCTTTGACCAATCCTCTTGCTGTACTTAAAATTAAAAGTTACTTTTCATATTAAGTTATCAATTAAGTATTTTTTAGTACCAAATGTGTTGATTGTAGAGGTATTTTACAAACAAATATGTGGATAATAGTCCTATTACCAAAAGACCTATATATGAATACCCTCCAAAAATTAGAGGTTATTTATCCATTGATGTAAAGTTCTTTGGTTCTAAAGGCACACTTTAAACACTGAGTATGAAATACCAAAATAACATTGCTATAATTCTGCTTTTTGTGTAGGCTACCATTCTGAGAGCATGATTACCTGTTCCACAAGCATGTGGGGCCACTCACATGCATTCCAAGAATTGTTACTGGTGTCTATTTCTCTGCTATCATGAGAGAGTAGCACACATTTCAGATTTAAGTTCTTGCATTTGGCAGCAATTGAAGAGCATCAAGTCCATGCTGAAGCTCTTCAGATGTTTTTGCTCTCATCTCCCCATCTACAGGAGTACTATAACTTCCGACATGCCCTGGGATTTCTGCGTAATGTTTTAACTCCCAACGAGATGCAACCTAAAAAGTGAGCTTTGCATATTAAAACACATTCAGCGAAACAGGACTGTTGCTGCTACAGGCAATCTGGCCTATGCATTAGCTCAGGGAATGCTATTGTTAAGTTATGGAGTTTGAAACCCGTATGTGAAAGGGTAGATTTTTCAAGATTGAGGATTTTATGCCTACATTTGATACCTTATGCTGACTCCCAAGGCAATGTCACATATATATGGGAGCGATAAAAAAAAGAAGACAAGTACTTTTGACCACTCCTCAGTCCCTGTAATACAGAGTTAAGAAACACATTCTACTCTGGTCTGTATCTCGGAAGGTATTTTTTACCCAGACAAAAACAACATCAGCATTCTAATCAATGAACTGTTATCGGAAACATGTAGGAAATGAATTCACTTCTTATAATGGAAAGAACAGTAACAATATTAATAACGTTTGCTTCAAGTTAGGACCCAGTGCAAACATAATATTCGCCATTCTGTACTACACAGCCAGCAAAACAGCATCAATAGATTTGTACTGTTTTTTTAATCTCACTTAAAGTTTATTATGGCCCTGACCCAGGACTGTCAATGGTTCCAAAATGGCCTCCAGGTCTAACTGTGAGCTCATATGATCTTAGAACGAATGGCAATCTCCGAGTTCACAAGCAAACTGTAATACTCCAAGTAAAGAAGCACCACATGTGGTTGCGTAGGTCCAATAACCAATGCAGCGACATAAAATATTCGATCCAAGTATCTCTTCCCCTCAGTAAGGGAAGACGTCAACAACACAGCACTAACTGCAATGGCCCCACGGAAAAGAGGGAGGAGATGAGGACTGACTGCGTGGCAGCAGTTCGCCCAGCACTCATCAGTGACACAATCCCCTCACTATAAACTTCCTTGCATCCAACAAGATA
Organism: Lissotriton helveticus; assembly: GCF_964261635.1. Classification (NCBI taxonomy): domain Eukaryota; kingdom Metazoa; phylum Chordata; class Amphibia; order Caudata; family Salamandridae; genus Lissotriton; species Lissotriton helveticus. The sequence goes on from NC_136063.1 coordinate 499,023,714, forward strand.
TTGGGAAAAGAGGTAACTGAGTTTACGATCTATACTGCCTTTGGTGCAAAGTAAACTGCAATCACGGAAGCAGGACTTCCATTCAGCCCAAAGTATATTTTTTTTAAAGTCACTTTTAATAGGAAGACCTTTTGTTCTACATAAGCATGATGAAAACACAAAAAGTGACAACTAAGGAGTTATGTTTTAATTTCAATGTTTTTAAGCCCTGTAAGTTACACTGTGCCAGGTGCCAGTATTGAGAAACCAAACCGAATTTCCTGAATTCGAAAGGATCCATGAACCCTTATAAACGATTGCAGAGGTTGATTGAATCTTAATAATGCATTGCTACGCATTCAAATAGTACTTGATTTTGTGGCACTGTTTATTGCACTCAATGCCATTGGAGAGCTCTGCAGGCAGCACAGGAGACAGTAAAGGTTTTTTGATGTGCTTTAACTTTTATGAAATAATACATATTTGCTTGCATGAATGATGGCGTCAGCAGAAGAGCAGACAAGAAGAAGGAAAGCTGAAGAAGAAAGAAATCAAGAGGAAGAAAATTATGAAGTTCCCTATGAGGACTTCTCAAAATCGAGTCAATCGTGCAACCTTTTCATACTTATAATAGCGAAAATAAATTCACTGCTAAATATGTTACATGTTTGCTATATAACAATACACTCTGTCGAGGTAACACAGGATAAAAAAGCTTCCAAACCACCGATATGTGCAAACCCCTGAATGCCCGGCAAGAGAGAAAGTTTGCTGCTGAAAAGAGGAAAAGGAAGAGAGATGCAGAAGAGGTTAGTTCTTAAGTGATATACTATCAATGGGGGAGAAAGGGATACTGAACATATCTTGCTCCCTGTTTCGAAACTGTGAGATTCTATTGATTTATGTGCGTAGGAAGATGAATTCTGGCGGATAGTACAATATGTGGAGAGTACAATATGCAGAGCTCGCAAAATATCAGTTGGCCTAACGGCTAGGGCGCTCGACCTCGGACCTGGGGATCTGGGTTCGAGTCTCGGTAACGACGCCAAAACCTCCTGTGATTCTGGGCAAATCACTTAATCTCCCCGTGCCTAAAAATGAATGTGTATCCGTCCTCATGTAACGTAACTGGTGTTATGTAAAGCGCTCTGATACCTGATTCGGTTCGGGTCTAGTTCGTCCTATATAAAACTCTGCAAAAAAAAAAAAATGTCAGAAATAACGTTTTGCCTTTACTTAACATAGCAATAAAACAAATTCATGTTGTCTCATCACTAAGGATATTAATTTAGTAGTTTTATTTTATTTCCACCAAAAAATACAAAACACACAAAAAGCAGGGGACTTGCAAAAACAATGAAATGGTTCTTTACAGAACCAACTTCAATGGCATAAAAAAGATAAAAAATATGCTGTTTGGTGTTCATGTGCGACGGTGCACAATGGAGGTGACCCAACTTGAAAAAGGTATCCAACCCCTGCAGCACATGGCCTTTGGCCAAGCATTGTGAGGAAGGCTATGACCAGGCCCTATGCTCAACCCGGTGCAAATAGCCAACCTACCTCAATCGGCAATGCTTTATCTGCACAGCCCTCAGCCATGCACAGAGGGTTGGCTGCTAGCCAGGCCCTTCACCCATTCACAGGGCCCAGCCAAGTAATCTTCCTGTACAGTACTTAATGTGCAACTGAATAAGTGCCAGGGCCCTCGTCAGGACCCCACTGCAGCTTGCTCTACCCAGTGCTCCTGGCAGAATGGCCCACAGCAGTACTAACACAACTAGTACAATCAAACCCCTATAAGTGTGACAATACAGACTACTCCACCACCCTAATACTATAGGAATGGCTTGGGTGGCAGGTGTTAGTTAATTTCAATGTATACAGAATGAATACACAACTGTTATTGAGCTCTTCGCTAAAACAGACAGTACCATCCATGTGGCAGACTGTCATAAGCACCGATGTTGACAATTAAGTGCCCGTGCTGAGCACAGGAATCCACCTGCTCAAATTAAGCAGTGCTCCTGTCAGAAGATGTGTGCATCTACATCAGTTCATTGGGCTATGTAGCACCACTTGTTAAATATGTTAAAGAAGTAGCAAAGGCCCATGATGCTTGCGGGGGATTTGCGGTGCCCAGCCATGAAGCTTGGGATGGGTTCACAGCTTTCAACTGAAATGCACATATTTTCGGAGGTTGCAAACTCAGCTCTAAGATCCAGTGACCCAGAGGCAATGCATAAGCGCGCGAGATACCTTAGATCTTAGATGGAAGTATTCATTTAGGGCTAAGTATACAGTACATTGGCTGCGTTCACGAAGTGAGAACACATGACAGCAGTAATGTAGAAGGGATCTCCATGGCGCACCCCCTCTGACACGATCTTGCCCTGTCAGTCATTTCTCTACATTGAGAACTCCTATCAACGAGACTCCCATCTCCATGTGCATTTTCCTGAGAGAAAGGCACTCAGGGTACAGACAATTAAGCAGGTAGCTTGCAACAGCAGGTTAAGCAGAGTACAGGTGATCAAATTTGGTGATCCATTTCTGTATGAAGATGGCTTAGGCACAAGTTTGTAACGGGTAGTGGATACATGTAATAAATGGAACATTGAATGCCAGGTGAGATGCACAGGGAAACAGGGAAAGACACTCTGTGGCCCTATAAGGCTCAAATATCGTTATGCCAAGTCTTGGATAGTAGAAAATGCCTTGCAGTGCCTAGGGCGAGTGGGCCACTGCTCATATGCAGAAATGGTTTATTGTTAAGCCTGCAGGCTTTTGGGTCCATTAGTGGGCAGAATAAACTTTCTACAGATAACTTTTTACAGAGCAAGAGCCATAAAATTGTTATACTATGACCATTTCCATAGTGAACATTCTGTCAGTGGTATATCCTCATACCACTTATATTTTAATGGGCTATGCATATTGTGTGAAGATGGGGTGTCTATTAAAGTGGGAGTGGTTGAAGTGTTAGATTTAGAGACAGGATAGGCAGGATAGATAGGAGTCCGCAATGTAGAGAAATGTCTAAAAGGGCAATATTGTGTCAAAGGGCGTGGCTGTAGGCTTCTACAAAGAAGATTTTAGAGACTGATATTTTGAAAGAAAACATTCTTGGGGCATGTCTCACCTCCACAAAGAGCTCTAAGGGGCTAGCAAAGAGATTCATCAGCAGAGGTACAGACAACTTGAAACTCTTATCTTGTGCATTTACTGGCAATGCTGCCACTTGGTGGGGTGAAAGTACTGAGTGGGACAAGAATGGAGATCAAGTAGTCAAGACAGTGAGGGATGAAAAGTGATTAAAGCTGGCTGGCAGGAAATTCTCTGGAGCTAAGAATTTCTGTTCTTCTCTGCATATGGTAAAGTACAGAGTCAGTCATAGATAAATAGGCAATGTGTTACTCCACAGCACAAAATCCAGGAAGGGTTTTTTGAGATGTTGCCGCACACAAACAGTAATATAGTGAAAACATAACACAAGAAACATCCCACTCCAAATTAGAACAAAAGAGTAAAATGTAATACATAATTTGACACCAAAATGACAAAAATACTATCAGCAGAACAGGAGCTATGCAATTTCAAAGTTTTAGGAAGGTAGCGACTAAAAACACAAAGCCCCACCCGCTGTCATCTAGTCATGCTAGACTATGGGAAAGGTACAAGTTCAGGATAATAATATTAATAATCCACATTTGTATAGCGCACAATCACCCGTTAGGGTCTCTAGGCGCTGGGGGCCGTCGGGAAGATTAAGCAAGCTATTGCCCAGAGTCACATGGTGCTGGGCTAACCTGCCGCCGGAGCCGGGGATCGAACCGTGGTCCCCAGATTCCAGCGTCAGTCGCCCTGGCCGCGGCGCCACACCTCTTCCACGATGACTAAGATGGATCATGGGCCAATACAGGGACCAGGTAAGTACCTTGGAAAAACGTACCTTCTCAAAGTCTGGTGCAAAACGTCAAGCTTGTGGTAGAGGAGGCCATGAGGAGTGATTTGCGGATAGTCGTTGATGTAACGTGGAGAACAGGCCTGGCGCAGCAGCTGGTCAGTGCTGTAGCATGAAGAGCAGGCATTGTGGAAAGTCATTGCTGGAACTTTGCATTGGCGGTCACTAGGGGCTGTTGCTGCTGAAGTGCGAAATGCAGATCTTCATTGCTGCTTGTCACTGTACCGTGAAAAGTTGGGTTTACTGTTCTATTCTATTCTATTGGATTTGTAGAGAGCGTGGATACCCATAGGCACCCCCGCGCATCTAACCAAACCTTACTGTCAACAGTGCCACCCAGTGAATCCTGGTCAAAAGACTGGCTAATTTACAAACAGCCAGTTTTAAGGGACATCTTGAAGGTAATTTTATTGTCCATCAGTCGCAGCCTACTCGGCGGGGAGTCCCATAATTTATGGGCTAGGTAAGAGAAAGAACGCCCTCTGCATCTTATTCTGCAAATCTTTGGAACCCTCCTGTGTCACACATTTGTCAACAACAGGGCCCTCCCTGGTATGTAAGATTGCAGTAAGGGTTGCAATAAAGGTGGGCCTTTGGCATGGAATGCTCTATGCGCCAAACACAGAGCCTTGGTGCTTCACATTGGCAGTTGTTGCGGGCGACAGAAACTTGGCACAAATGCGCCTGTTCGCGGTCACAAAAAGCTCAACACTTCAGAATTTCGCCCTTTCTTTTAGAGGAGTGCACTTTGATGCCAGCCAAAAACCATGACCTGAGGAAGCACCTCTTGGGAATCAGGGACTCACTGAAGTAAGGGCCAGTAGGGCTCAGGCAGGCCCAGTTGCAGGTCCAGGCAGATTCAGTTGCAGCAGGTCAGCTGGGCAGTTGCAGGGAGGTCTCTGGAGCTTATTGTGTCCCTGCAGCTCGGAACAGAAGGACAGTCAGCTAGCCCTTGGATCACTCTGGTGGTCCTGGTTTCAAGGAGGAGGTCAAGGCTACCTTACTCAAGAAGCAGGGCAGTGCTTCCAGCAGCAGGGCAGTCCTTCTTCTGAGTATTCTACAGGTCTAGAAGTGATCTGATGAGTGACACAATAGGGTCCACAATGTATACCTGGTGCCAGTCTTTAAAGTGGGGGAAACTCCTAGACTACATCCACATTTGGTTCTGGAAAATTCCAACCTCCCCAACGGACTTGGGGTGAAAATACGCTTGTGTCAACTTCCTCTGTGAGTGTGGAGATAGCCCCTTTGAAATGCAATTGGGGACATGGACAGCTCCGCCCCCCTCCCATATTGGCAGGACGGCACATTCTTCCAATATCTATTACCCCAATTGGCTCACTGTCTAGGGGGAATACACAAAGCCCAACTACGAACTATACACAGTCATGTGACCTCAGGACACATTCTGCAAACATCAAATGGTTAGGACAAGAAAATGTCAACTTCCTCTAAGTGGCATTTCCAAAGTAAGAACTTAAAAATCTGAGTGTAAACGTGACATTCGTACATGCTCCCCATTAAAAGTTATCACTTATTAAATGTAAGAAGTTAATCCTATGTTATCCGATGGGAGAGATCAGCCTTGCAGTAGCAGAAAATACATTTAGGCGTTTTCACTATGAGGACATGCAAATTTAAAATAAATAAAAAAAAATTTTAGTATAGTGCACCCGGCCCTATATGATGTTTAGGGACTACCCCAAGGTGACATATGTATTAAAAAAAGGACGGTTTAGCTCTAACAAAAAGGTTTCTAGCCAGGTCGAAATGCCCAGTTTAAAACTGCACTACAGACTGCAGTGGCAGCCCTTTGATGTTTTAAATGGCTACTTTAGTGGGTGGCACACGGAGTGCTGCAGTCCTACTAGTAGCATTTACAGGCCCTGGGTACAGGTAGCAACAGTTACTAGGGGCTTACAAGTTAATTAAATATGCCATTGAGGTGTAAGCCATTTGTACTATGTATTAGCACTGGTTAGCAGTGGTAAAGTGCACAGAGTCCCAAAGACAACAACAATGAATTCAGTAAAACAGGCAGGGTGAAGAGAAAAGGTTTGGGGGAGAACTACTCAAGGGTGTCAGGTCTAACAAGGAGCATCCTAACGTACCCAGCACTTTATTACACTTTCCTCATAAGTAGAGGGCCATTTCTAAAACTACCAGACATGTTTACTACATTGTGCTCCCCTGGGCAGAATATCAAACAGGTAAGGTCATTAGAAAATTATACAAATTCCAAAAGAATGACAATTGGTATTTTTACCCTCACCACACTGGCCAAGGGCTGTGAAACTGTGCAGTGGTATACATTTATGAACAGGGCCAGACTGGGAACGCAAATTGGCCCTCGCAATTGATCTTGTCACCTGCCAGAAAAAGAGGGGGGGGGGGGGCGATGGTGCACGTGAAAAACACTGCAGCTGTACAGGGGGACGATATTACTGGCCCCCCGTAACAAAAATAGCCCCAAGGGTCCAAAACCAGCCCCCCCACCCTGGCGGCCTACGGGGGAAATACACGGTGCCCATTACTGGCCAGAGTGGCCCTGTATATGAACACATAGGTGCTATATATTTTCTGCTGCTGTAGAATCTAAAGTTAGAAAGTTTGTAACGCATGACAATATGAATGATCTTCGGGAAAGTGTTTAAAACATGTATTTTCAGGAAACACCTCCTGAGCCAATAATAGCAGTGGGTAGTCATTCATCTATGACCTCAAGACCTAATAAACTGAGACTTCTCTCTTTGCTTGCCGCATTTGCAATCCCAAAATAATCCATTTGTCTTCAAGCTACCAAATACTAGCGTCCTCATATTGGATTTTCTTGGCATTTTGGGAAAAAACAACGTCGGGGTAAATAATGATTCTCCAAGATGCGGTATTTCCCCCGGTCGGTATTACTAGGCAATTTCGATTTCAAGAGGTTGAAATGAGGCATAACATGCATTAAGGGCTATGAAAATAAAAGAAGATATACAGACACATTCTGAAAACCTAAACTCTCTCTATAAGAATGACAAAGCATTGATTGATGTGGATATTTTTTCCCCAAAAATATCAGCAGCAACTTTCCGACGAGCATAAAAGAAAATGCTTCTGAATGTACAAATAATGGTTTATATACTAATACAAAAAAACAGAAATTGCATGGTAAGGACTGAACGAAAATTCAGTTTGTCATAATGAGATGGATACAGATTATGCGCCTGTCAAGAAACCACTATCTGAGAAAAACAAATTCAATTATGAGTCTTCATCTCGGTAAGAGTAGTGATTGCTAGAGGAAACACTGGTTCTCTTTCAGAGCATTTGTATACAGATGTCAAGAGCCACGTCTTTGTGGTTTAGTGAACAGTACAACCAGCAAGCTTAAAACAGAAATAAGCACATGAAAGGGCGTAGGTGGTTCGTTTTAATGTGCATTCACTTTTGTTATTCAGGTTTGTTATACGTGGTTATGCTGCAAAGTGCATTTGTCTGCCACTGAATACCATTACATTTATAGATGCAGTGCTTAGCAACGGCGAAAGTGTGGAATGCAGCGTTATACAAAAGTTAAGTTATATCATTACTATCTTTGCTTGTAGAGTGGAATGCCAGGGAGATAAAACACATATAACTTTTTTCCCAAAAGATTGTAATTAACTGGAATTTTACCATCAGGGCTAGTGGCACAAGGATGGCATTCAATAGCATTAGCGAGAAGTTCCAGAAAAAATCCTTTACAGAATTCTTCTAGGTTAAGTCAGTTTATCTGGTGGTCTGGCTGTCATAAGGGGTAGGACTGAACAGTCTAAAAAGAACTGATGGATTCGACACCATGTGATCATTCTTCTAAGGTCAACTGTTATTAAGATTCAAGAGGCAACCATTCCAAGATACGTCATAAAGGTATTACACCCATGACATCAATTCACGTGATAAGTAAATGGAATATGTTTTGCAGCCCTAGTCCAGGATGTACTCTCAAAGTCAATAAGTGTGTCGTTATCCAAAACCAGAAGAAGGCCTAAGGAGCATGTTGTCTTGTCACCACCAGGGTCATAGTAATCCGACACACAGTCTCGAGCGTTGATACTCATTAAGTGGCCCAGTGTAGTCCAGGACAGTGTTACGGCCCAAAAAATATGCATTATTAATAGCACAAGCTAACTCCTGAGTTCACACCCATGCTTGAAGGTGCATAGAATTAAAAGAGGAAGTGGCAGTTTTAAAAGGTGGCCCTTTCACTCTTAGCAGACTGGCGGAATTTTAAAAAGGTGGATAGGATCCCCTGCAGGTTGGGGCAGAGTGTAAATGCACTTTCCACAAGATGCCTGGGACCGACCTTCCTTTCCCCCAAAAAATAATCGTCTGGGAAGACTCAATGCCACTTCCTGTATGATGCAAAATTAGTAAGCCTGACAAGAACCTGCTTGCCCATGTTTTATTTTAGGAATATTGCTATATAATAAACAGGTCACTATTCTCACATTATATTGAAGCAAAGTGTTAGTATGTAATGACAGCATAGATAGGTTGCAAAGATACTCTATTGCCTGAAAGGGTGGATGAACATATAGTCAGAAAGTGCTGCTGCAAGTCTAAAATGTGCATTGGGTGACTGCTCCAGGGAAAACCAAGGTTGCAATCACAATAAGTTATCTATTACTTATGGAAAGTCATCCTGTCATTTGAGATAAAAAGAAAGAATATTTACGACTTTAACAGTGATGACCACAGAGATAGAAGAGAATTTAAGGGTTAGGTTCCTGTTTTTGTCTTTTGGTACAAGGGTTGTCCCCAGTGGTCACCTCTGGTAGTGCACATGGGTTAGTACTGACTTTGTATTTATTTATTTATTTTATTTATTATTAAATTTGTATGGCGCAACAGCTACCCTGAGGGTTTCCCGGCACCTTGGATCCGAGTTTTGCTAGATGAGATGGGTTATAAAAGCGGACTTTATTGGTTAAATAGCCATGTTTTAATGCCTTTCCGGTATTTGATGTAGCTTGGTTCAAGACGTAGTTTCAACGGCAGTGAGTTCCATAAGACCGGGGCCAGGTAGGCGAAGGAGCGGCCGCCCAGTCGTGCCCGTTTAAACCTGGGGACAACAAATTTTGCCTGATGCAGTGAGCGAAGGTTTCGGGAAGGTGTGTATTTAAGCGCCAGCTTACATAAATAGGAAGGCGCTTCCCCTGTGTTTATCCTGAACATGTAGCATAGTGCTTTAAATTTGGCTCTATTGCCTATCTTGAGCCAGTGTAGCTTTTTTAGATGTTCAGCAACATTCGTTCGCCCAGGGAGATGGAGACAAAGCCTAGCCGCAGTATTTTGGACGATCTCGAGTCGATGTATGATCTCTTTCTTGGCTCCTAGATATAGGACATTCCCATAATCAAGTCTTGAGCCAATCACGGCCTGTATTATTGTTCTCTGTGCCCCTTCTGGGAGTTGCCACAAGATTTTCCTCTGCCATTTAAGAATGGCAAAGTAGGTTGAAGCTGTTTTGGCTGTTTGCACCCGCATGGACAGTTTGTCATCGATTATCACCCCAAGGTTGCGCGCGGATTGTACTGCAACAGGGGTAGGGCCCATTTCCGTGGGCCAATGTGTAGGTCCCCAGAGTTCGTTATGTTCTCCAAAGATGATTAGCTCGGTTTTTTCCACGTTTAGTTTTAATTTCTTGGTATGCATCCAGTTCGCCATTCTCAATATTCCAGAACGGAGAGAGGAGATGTTGGTTTTGTCTGGTGTAGATAGGGAGAACACTAACTGTGTATCATCCGCATAGGAGTAAATTGTGAGGCCCATTTCCTCAGCTATTTTTGACAGAGGGGTGATGTAAATATTAAAAAGTAGCGGACTCAATATGGAGCCCTGGGGAACTCCACAAAGGGAGTTCAGGATATTGGAGGCATTATTTTTGGAGAAAACTTGGAATGTCCGATGGAGGAGGAATTGTTTTAACCACTCTAGCGCTTTCCCTCTCACCCCTATGTCTTCTAGGGTCTGGATCAGGGTTTTATGGGAGATGGTGTCGAAAGCGGCACTCAAATCTAGAAGAATGAGTGCCACCGTGCCACTGCTATCCAGTTCTTGACGGATAGCTACCGTTACCCCTAGTAGGGTGGACTCAGTAGAGTGGCCAACTCTAAAACCCGACTGGGAGGGATGTAATAGTTTATTTATATTGATAAAATCCACTAGTTGTCTATTTACATGTTTTCCAGAATTTTGGAGAATATTGGTAGGAGCGATATAGGGCGAAAGTTGGAGAAGATCTCTGGATCTCCATTCGCCTTTTTAAGCAGAGGCACTACCATTGCATGCTTCCATTCTTCAGGTACTACTGTTTCATTTAGAGATGCATTTAAGAGTGTTCTAACTACGTCCAGAATGCAAGGATCAAGCTGTTTTAAAATGCGGGCTGGTATCGGGTCCTGAGGTGAGCCTGATTTAATACTGTTAAGTACTTCCGTAAAAGTAATGGGGTCTAATGGCTGCCAAGCAGTAAGCAGGTTCACAGGGGTATTATCCCGCTCATCAGACTCATTGGGATTTGGAGTTGACGGCGGGGTTGACGTAGAGTCGCAAACCTACATTAAAGTTCGAGTAAATGTTGGATATTTTGTCATTAAAGTAGTCCGCAATGCGATTACATTGTATGGTGGATAGTATAGGGGGTTCAGGTTGGTGGGCAGCTCCGGCTAAGTCTTTCAAGACTTTAAAAAGAGTACCGGGATTACTTTGTGCCTCTAAGATGGTATTCTTAGTATACTCCCCCTTTGCTATTTTACATGACAAGTGATAAACATTTAGCGCTTGTTTATATACTTCTTTGCTTGCTACATCATAATTTCTTCTCCACTGCCTCTCTAACTTTTTGCAGTTACTTTTTTCTTCCTTCAGTTTCTCAGAGAACCATGGGACCGGTGGGTTACATGACTTCCGTTTATTCAGCGTAAGCGGAATGGCAGTCTGGATGGCTGTAGATAGCCACGTGTTAATTTCTTTATGATCTATGACTTTGAGCTCATTAGGAGTGATATTAGATATTGACCGTATGAGCTGGAAATTATGATCGTCTATGTTCAACTTTTTCCAATTTCTGATCCAGACCTCCGTTCTTTTCAGGTCTTTTGTAGTCGGTACCCAGATTTAAAAAATAATTAGATAATGGTCGGACCAGGGAACGGGAAGTACGGGCTCACATCTTAGGTTATTAAAATGTTTAAAAATAGGGTCTATCTAATAAGTGACCTGCTTTGTGTGTGGGGCCGTTATTACATAGTTGGCCATTGAATGTTTCTAGATCAGATAGAAGATTGAGAATCATGGGGCAATTGTGGTCCTCTAAATGTAGGTTAAAGTCGCCAAGAATAGAGAACATGGATGCCTCCAGCAGGGGTGGGGTGATAAACTCTGAAAGAGCCGCCACCCATTCCCCTGCCGCACCTGGTGGTCGATAGATCAGGATTCCAGTAAATGTGATTTGCGGAGTGAGGGTGAGTTTAAAAAGTCCAGCTTCACATTTGTCCATTTTAAGTTCTTTCCATATGCATTTAAAATCTTTTTTGAAAATTATTTCAATACCTCCCCCACTTTGATTCAATCGATCTTTTCTAACTAGAGTGTAATTTGGGGGTAGGGCTGTGGCAATGGCCGGGCCTGAGCTGGCATTAAGCCAAGTTTCTGTTAGAAACAGCGCATCTGGTTTCTGATCATTTAATAAGTTAAAAATGTCCTCTTTATGTTTGGGAAGCGATCTGCAATTGGTACTGATAAAGTTAAAAAGCATGACTTCATCTTTATTTGTCTCAATCGTGGCAATCTTGCATCCTCCATTCTCCCCTGTTATTCCTAACAGTAAATGGGAGAGGGAGAAGTCACACTCGGGGCAATAGAAAGGTGGGTCCACGAAAAGCAGTGTCTTACAGTGTGAGTTGCATTTAGGCCTTAGGCTGAGCAGATCGTTACGTGAATAGGTATGTGCTTTGGAAATTTGGGCAGGGGCATGGCCCCTGGTCTCGGCCGGGCTCGGACGCGCGCAGACGGGCTTGCCTTTGGCATGCGTTTGGCGCGCCGCCGGCGCGTCCGCTGCGCGATGTACACATAGCCGACTAAATAGAGCTCCAGCCGTGTTGTACCCGCCTCCCGACCTCTAACCCGTGACTATGTCCCTGTCCCGCCTTCACTCCCTCCACATCAAACGGGAAGACCCGTGGTGGACCAGGGAGCCGGCGGACAGGACAGCGGGTGTAGCGAAAGGCTGTAGGTAAGCTTTCCGATTTTTAAAAGCAGTTTAAAAACAGCGTTACTAACAAATAAGATTCCAAGTTTAAAATTCAGGCAAAACACCAGCGTGCAAATTAGCAAATATCGTGATTTATACCCGCCATTTCAAACACCTGGTCTCAGCAGATCCAGCGAGTGTCTCCGTTAGAGCCCATTAAATAGAGCTGCAGCCGTGTTGTACCCGCCCCGACCTCTAACCCGTGACTATGTCCCTGTCCTGCCTTCACTCCCTTCACATCAAACGGGAAGACTTGTGGTGGACCGGGTACAGACTCATTGTTACTATGGATGTTTTTTTATTTTCTTTTTTTACACTCTTTTTGAAGAATTCAGATCCACGGGCTCTTAATCTGATTTTGACAATTTTTTGTCAATTTGCTTATTTAATTTTTCACATTTTGTGCTGGTCTGAAAACAGAGTCTGATCTCTGAAAACCCCAGTATATCTGCATTTGAACCTATGATGTACGTGAACCTCCCTAATGCAGACAGGAGGTAAGCTGCAGTTCAAAATGGATTTAAGCTGCATCTGTCAAGGTCTACCTTTTGAAGAAAAGATCATCTGGTATGTACAGCTGGAATGAATAGCTCTAGGCAGGTTGCGCTCTGCTCATGTCCATAAGGGGCTACTTCTCTAACTCAGCGTGGTATCTGTACACTGGTTGCACTAAGGCAGATGGAACCCAGATGAAACTGGTTTTGGCCTATTAAGGCCTTATAATTCAATCAGGAATCCAAGAAGTAGCTTCTTTTTTCTTGGCATTTAGTGTAAAATCTGTAGTGTTTAAACTGTTTTTGTAAAGTCTTCTGATTTGCAATTGGTAAGAAATTGATTTGCCGTTTCCTATCAATTTCTGGATCACAAACATATATCCAGTCTGAATTTTACCCTATATGCATTCCTTTACGCCTTTTTAAATTTATGTATGTCTTTAGGCCAGCCTTAATGAAACCCATGCGCTGAGGTACCCTTCTGGGCCATGAAATTGGTCTTCTGGCAAGCGAGCAGTCCAAAGTACCCTGAGAACAACAGGACCATCCTGGGAGATTGGCTTTCTGTTGGTGGAAGAAGGTGGCAGGGGTGAAATCTTCACAAGTTAATCAGCTTTCTCTTCCTGACAAACGTGGCAGGATTCTTCACATTGGGTCAAGGGGATAGTAGGTGACTTTGACCTGCAGTCATCTGCTTGAAGGTTGGAGGGAAGAAAGCAGACCAGAGCTGGCAAAGCTTAGCTCTCACAGAGGGAGATGTTCTTTGTCCTTCCTAGAATGTTATGCAGGGTAAACTAGACAGCTGGTGAGCTGATCCCTGGAAGTACCAGTTGAGGGTTTGTGGTGATATGGAATCCCTGGAGTGGTTAGGGGCTTTCATTCTACAGAAATCTCCATTTTACATCCCAGCATGGGAAGAACAGCTGGGAAGAAAAGCAACAGGATCTCTGTCCTGTGTGGTAGGACCCACTATGGACACAAACCAACTCCTTAACCAAAAAAGGTTAGCTTAGTTAAGCTAAATCCTCATTGCACGTTTAAAAAAAAAAAAAATCAACATCAAGAAAGAAAGGGGACCACCCTTGTGTTGTGCCGCTAAGCCTGGATAGACGTTCATTAAAAAAGTTTGAAGCCTGTACTTGTTTGAATAAGAATGATATATGGAGTGAAAGCAGAATTAATCAATCAAATGGACAAACTATGGATGAAATTGTTGGAATGCATTATTTCTTGGTAGCTGTGCATCCTGTAAAGGAACCTGATGAGGCTCCAATCTGACTCAGCTATACCTTTAAACCGTTAAACAAAGTTATACAAGGCAAAATAATCCCCCAGGCTCTATATGGAGCAGTGGTCCCGGCAATGGATAACAGGTCTCATGGAAAGGCTTAGAAGGCAGCTTTTTTTAAATTGCTCCTTAATCTACCCGACAATGCAATGATCCAAGCTGGAAGGAGGGAGCTGAGAAATGTAACCTAGAGTGCTCTGGCAGAGGCAAGAGTCTTGCACTTTTTGGGGGGTTAAAAATGGAGTACCTGGTGATAAACTATCAGAGTAACTTTTACCCGAGGTAATGTCAATCTTCACCAGTAAGAGAAACTCTGTGACAATGTTGAAGCATGTAGGAGTCCGGGACATGCACCTTGAAGTAGACGAAGCAAAAATGATTGTTCAAATTAAGAGTACTCTCACATAATTTGCTGTCGAAACTTGCTGGAGGGAGGACCTTCAGTATTTGAAGAACAAAAGCTCAGTTATTCCGTTCTTAATTTCTCTAGAGAGCACAGACCTTTTTACATACTTATATAAAATCCCAGTAACCATGGTCAGTGTCCTTATAAGCGGGGTAGAAAGTACTCAGTGAGCCACCTATTGGTGGACTGTGTATTCTTCTTTGAGGAACTGAAGATGATTCCCCGGCCTGATTTAAAGAAAATTGGGATATGGTCAAGAGAAATTGGCCTATATTTGACATGCGGCCTCAGATTTCAGGATGTAGCCACTGTCACTGGTCAATACCTGTGCAAAATCATAGCATCTTAGACCTTCTACCTCGTGGTGTCCCAGACCCAGGTTGTAACACCCTAACTGGTCGATAGTGATGTGTTTCCAATCAGCAGGCTGATTTTGACTATATTAGGAGGATGCTCTGATTAGGGCACTGGTCTTGTTATTGGAAAACTGGATTAGCTAGTGAGGTTAGACTGAACGAGACCATGTGACTGTGACAACTTGGCTTTGCACGCTGTACTTTATAATGTTTTAGTCAGCAAAATGAGTTGCATGCTGCTGGTTAATTAGCTATTATTCCAAATGTTTTAATACCTATGGGAAATGTGTTGCCGACCGTCGTCTGAGTTTTATCTAGAAGAAATGTTAACCTCTATACAGTTCTGTACTTGCTATAGGCCGATGACATGTTGGTTGAATTGATTTAATTAAGTACTATATTTGCTGATTTTATGCTATTTGTAATTGTTTGTCAATGAACTGGGTAATGTGCAATATTCCTGTAAGAATTTATTTCTTAGAAATAAATCATTTTTGACTTGACTTGACATAGCTGAATGTATGGTGAACACCATATGATAAAGCCAGCTTGTAATAGCATATAATATGATTCGATATTGATAAAAGTGTGGGTATTGTGGTTTTGGAGGCTGTTGTGCAAACATTTAAGGGTGCCTCAAACCTACAGAGTCCTGTCTGTGAGTAGAAGGTAAGTTGATTTCTACTATCTTTCTTTAGCGCACACTGCCTGTAGTGTGGGGGGCTTTTAGAGGGTGTTCTCATCAGTTATTTTGTATAGATTTGCAATTTTGGATATAGAATGGAATTCCGCATGTATTAAAGTACTTTTCCTTTTTTAAAAAGACATTGACTGGACAAAGATTTGTTCAGTGTTATTGGATGTATTCCTGAGTTGTGAGTTTCTAGCATACAGCACATTCTTAAGTTGGTCTTGAACTTCAACTGCATATTCTAAAAGAGGTGGTTGGCACATAGTTTAAGGGTATCCAGTACAGAAGTGAACAACCTCAATACTTCCATTCCATTGGCAAAGTGACTAGGGGGCGGGTGTCTGAAAAGTTTCAGCGCTCCGTCCATCATCTCCTTGTGTTTGCGTTGTTTGCCCTAAGTTGGCTGGATATGCCTAGACGTGGGTCCCTTTCTCACTTGCCACTGGATTCAAGCTAGTTTGGCTGATGAAGGATGTTACCCCGAAACCAGTCACAGAATGCTTGTTTCTGGTCCAGGGAACACCTGGCTTGGGAGTACGGGCTGGACTATTCCCATGAGGAACAGGGTCAAGAGTGATTTGCATATGGCTGGGTCCGAATTGAGGTGGCGAAGAGAGCTAAGGAACGATGATGGTTCAACAAAGATCTGTGACTGGGGATGAATGTCTGCAAAGTTTCAGCACTCCGTCCATCATCTCCTTGTGTTTGCTTTATTATATGTTCCTCACAACTTTTACCACACTATGACTTAGTCTCCCACAGATAACTACTCCAACAAGGAAAGTGGATTAAGTCTTCTGTTGGGTCTTTTAGGATTCAGACAACAATATAAGAGAAGAAAGAGATCACTTCCTTGCTCTCTTGTGACAGCAGTGAAAACAGTGTTTCATTTGTTACTGTTATTAGGCCAGAACTGTATATACCAACGTATTCATTGAATTTCTATGATCAAATTAAAACGTGAAATATGAAAACCTGTATAGTAATGCTGTCTTCAATTTACAAGGAATGCATGCAGTGAAGCATGATACCCCTCCTCCTCTCTCTCACCATTTGCTAACCATGCTTCAATTTCAAAGAAAGTGCATATTAACTTTTGGAAATAGCCTGATCTTGTGCATGACTGACAAGTGCAGATTTAGTACATTTTTACTGTGCAAATGATTTTGGTACAGTACAAAAAGGCCAATTGTTTTCCTGACAAGTGATGCATACGTTTAATTCTAAAAAAAAAATTGTGCTGCAAATTGGTTGACATTGCAGTCTTAAACTTCATGATTTTTTAACCAAAACAGAAATTACATGAATACTACTTGAACATTACCAAGATGTAATAAGCATTTTTCTTTTATTGATACCTCTTTCACACAATGTTTTGATACTTTTATAACAGATTTGTTTGCTTTGAATGAATCTCCTGACTTATGTCCAATTATTTTGCATACATTCAAAGCTTCATCTAGAGATTTTATCTTTACTTATGTTTCCACCAAAAAGAGAATACATTTTTAAAAAGCACTGGATTTAATTAAATATTAAATCCTAAAAGCAATCCTACTACATATCAAAATAGAAGATTTGTTTAAATAATTTAATTAAGGCTAAATTTGATTTCAATAAACTCTTACCGGAAGAGGCTAATTCTTATCTCCTTAAATCTAGTTCCAGATACTATGTTGGTAAAAATAAAGGAGGTAAACTCTTAGCAAATTATCTTAAAATTTAAAAGCAGCAAACTAAAATAGAAATTATTTTAAGAGATGATTCGATGCCTCTTTTTAGAGACGATGATATCCTTAATGAATTTACTAAATTCTATCAAAATCTTTATATGCCTGAATTAGATCCTCTACAATCCGATATTAACTCATATCTTTCCTCTATCCATAAGGAATTTGATTTAACCACTGATTTTTCTTCCCTTGATTCTGATATCATAGCTCATGATATTCGTACAGCCATTAACTCTATTAAAAAAGGTAAAGCCCCTGGGTCTGATGGTTTTCCTATTGAATTCTACCTTTATTTCTCTAAACAATTAATGTCTAAATTGCATCAATGTTTACTTTCTTTACTTCTTCCAATTTTGCTAACAGGACATTTCAAGAAGCCTTAATATACCTTATACCAAAAGATAATAAAGATCATACGATATGCAAAAATATAGACCTATTTCCTTAGTTATTTCTGATTATAAGATTTTTGTCAAGATTTTAGCATTACGCCTTGATCCTCTTCTCCCCAATTTGGTTGTGAACAAGCTGATTTTGTTAAAGGAAGACGACTCTCTGATAATACTAAGCTTTTCTTAGATGTTCTGAGTAAATATAAAGCTTATAAACATTCTTTAGCAGTCATTTCCTTTGGATGCTGAGAAAGCTTTTGATCAGATACATTGGAAATGCTTATTCTCTACAATTTCATGGTTTGGTTTTGGAGAAAAGTTCAGTAACTAAGTTTCTCTATTATATTCTTCCCCTTCTGCATTTATATTTGTCAATGGCCTAATCGCCTCTGATTTTCTTTTACACAGAGGTGTACGACAAGACTGTCCCCTATTGCCTCTTCTTTTTATTCTGGCCCTCAAATCTTTTCTATCTAAAATTTGCCAAAATTGTGTCATACACGGATTCAAATATGGAGATAAAAAAATTACATTTTCAATCTATGCTGATGACATTCTTTTATATATGGCCTCTCCTGAATCTTCTTTACTTCCCTTTTAAAATTCACTTTCAGGTTATACAATTAATTCTGACAAATGTGAAATCCTTCCACATAACAAGTGGTATACCAAATACAATTTCCTCCCTTCACGATTTCTTTGGAGCCTGATAGAAATTTAATATTTGTGCCTTTGGTTCACTACTTCTACAAAAGACACTAAATCACTCATCCATACTACTTTACAGTCTACTTTACCTAACCATACTTCATGATGGAATCTCCTATTACTCTCCCCCGGTGGAGTAGGTTAGATTCTATTTAGATGATATTCGTCCCCATCATTCTTTAATATCTTTCAGCAATTCCAATTAACTTTCCCACCTCTCCTTTAAAATAAATGTATTCTATTCTCACTGTATTCTTATGGAATGATAAAAAGCACCATATATCTTTGTCCATATTACAAAGGTATAAGCAGCAAGGGGGAGTTAATTTTCCTCATTTTCAGTCGGATGTATGTCATTACCACGCATGCTTTTACAACGCATGCCTTTACTATGCAACTTTCACAACGCACGTTGTTACAACGACGTGCGTTGTGGGGTGCTGGATAGTGAATAGTTTAATTTACTATTCCAACTCCAGTCCCCGTGGATAGTAGGGAAGGTTTTGGATAGTAAATTAACTATTCCCTATCCTAGAGCGCCCCCCAGCGCAAGTCGTTGTAACGACTTGCGTTGTAAAAGTTGCGTGGTAAAGGTACTGCATTGTAAAAGTTGCGTTGTAAATGCTGTTCCCCTTTTCAGTCTTATCAAAATGCTTTGTTTTAAAAAAAAAATTCAATACATTTTCAAGATGGCCCAACCACAATTCCATCTCTCTTATGGTCAGAAATGGAGTTATCTTTTAGTCAACTTTTCTCCTTTGCAGAATTTTTGTCCTTTACTCATCGCCCTTCTTTCATGCCTCTTCCTTTTATCAAAAATGCTTACAAAATATTACATCCATTTTTATATTTCTTCTCTTTTACCTCTCAATCAATTCCTTCAATCTGGTATAATAAATTCATTAAAATAAATTAAAAAAGCTATCTTTTGGAAAGCCTGGCGAGATAAAGGTCTATTATCAACTCATCAACTGATACATAACCACTCACCTATCCAGCCACGGCTGGTAGTAGGTGTAACTGCAGGGTGGTGACGTGGAGAGGGGGAGGGGCAGGGTGGTAGGTAGTAATGTATCGATTACGGATATTAACAGGTAAGTAAACATATAAATAAATAAAACTATTTTCGTTGTGAGCACTGCATCACCAAATGCTATGCAGTGCGTGCAACGAAATTCTCATATATATTTCCACCTTACCTTTTCCCTGTTGATCGACAGAAATCAAATCTACAATTACAATGGGAAGCAGATCCTCATAACCTGCTTTCCTATTGCCTTGGGGAACAAATTCTGGCTTAGAATTTGCAAGATATCACGTGCTACAAACATAACTCAAACACTATTTTTTGTTTATAACCACCTTCTAATCACTCCTGCTTCTTTACACAAATCTGATAGTGCCGCTCCATTATCTTGTTAGCTCTGTTCTTCATCAATTTCTGATATTACATATATTTTATTTGAATGCCCTACCACCTATCAATTTTGGTTACAAGTATGGAAACAAATGAACAGTATTTTTCATACACATATACCATTCTCCTTTACTAATATATTTTTAGTTTCTGATGATTGTAATTGTTGTACTTTCAATATACAAATTGGAGACTTATTCAATGCTGTGACATTTCAACAGATTACTAAAAATTGGAAGAAAGCTCTACATATCTAATTTCAAGCATGGTGGTATGGTGTTTGTTATAATCATAGACTAGATAGTGCCAATACTATCAATGGGAATTTTGCCAGTGAAAATAAACCTGTCATGAATTTGGCCACTGATCGCAAATCCACAGGCGAAGTTGGTAATTTTGGCTTACATGCACTTGGTCCACAATGACAAAGATGTCTGGAAATGGCACATTATCCACCATCTCCATTGCAGACGTACTAAATTCACGATCAGAGGAAACTGAATTTCTGCCAGTTTTACCCGTTAAGCTGTATCCTGGCTCTCAATTCCTCATTTGAAAATGTGAAGGTATTGTAAGATAAAGAGAGATAACAGGAGAGTAATACTGAAAACAAAGAACAATAGGAGTATCAGTACACTCTCTGCTGTCTCCTATTCTACTCTCATTTTCTATTTACATATTGTGAGATCTCCACCCACTTCACACACACTCATTTATTCAAGAACGTTGCACTGCTCTGTAAACTTTAATTGTGATCTATGAGGCCCAGAAATTCCATTCTATTTACATATCATACTCCTATTTAATCTTAGATAAAATAATCTGCTGGGGAAGGGGTTACCCGGTTTAAACATAAATGTTTTTATGTAGAGTGGAAACAACATACTCAGAATTAATTTAATGGTTAATGAACCTGTAAAAGCATTCTGATTGATAAAATGTGGACTTCATATTGGAAAAATATATTGTCTTTATTTTCAAGGTTTGTCCTTAATTCAATTGTGGCTTTGCTGGGATACAGTGTAATGTAAGGGGTCGTTCCTACGGTGGCCTTATAATTCAATTGTGTAATTACATCTGTAAATATCCCAAACAGGTGACAAAAACGAGTTGTACACTGGAATTATTCAAAAACATATAAAATTTTTATTTTTTCCTTTTTTTCAATTCATATAAATACTGTTATCAATCAATAATCACAACAAGAATATATCAATTTATATCAAAAAATCAAAAGTAATACAATTAAGTCATGAATATAAACAACAAAAATAATATGTAAAAATTACCCCTTGGTAACACCCATATCCATCAACATACTCACGTGCTAACAATCATACCACAATCAAACCTCATACTAAGATGGAGAAAGGAACTGAATTTATAATTAGCAGGATGAAAATGCTAAAGTGTGGGCCACAGGATGTAGCTTTTGGCCCTCGCAGCAGGTCTACGCGCGTTTCGGCAGCTTTAGGCCACCTTCATCAGGACCTTTTTCATCGTAATTGTGCAGATACCAGGGGATCAAGGGCACCAAAGGCGGTGGAGTCACAAAAACGTCTTCAATAAATATCAGAGGGCGGAGCGCCCTATGTTACCTTAAAATGGCTTTCGAAGCGCCGATCAACGTGCCGAGGTGGTAATCAAGTACTCAATTTCACAGCTAACTCCTTGGTGCTTTTAGTCAAAAAGAAACTAAGACATGGACGGTCAGCGGGGAATCTGTGTTAAATTATTCCATAATTTAGATATGCGAGGAAGGTCCCGTATATAAATAAAGTTGCTTTAAAGTCCAGTGACCCTTGTCGAATAAGCAGTTACGACGTGGACCCGCACCGTTTGCAATTTCTTCCAACAGACGTTGGAATACAGCTGGGATACAGGCCTAGTCAAGTCAGGTGCAGTAGATTAATTGCCAAAACTGCTGAATTAAAATGCAACACTCAATTGTTTAAGGGGAGCACATAAATTTGGTCTGGCAGACTAGACAACCTATTGAGAATAAATAAAGGGCAACTTCCAGGAACTATCAATAAATCAATACAAGCAAGCAGGCCCATTCATTAGATGGTATTTATTTCACATCATAAGTTTGAGGGTGAAGTACGACCTGTGTAGTGAAAGGGACATCACAAAGCAATGGTCACACCAAGCCTTGTGGTATTATGAATAAACAGATATGGAAATTGATGGAGATTAGGCCACAGATTCAGGGAATCCTTACACCTGACACATCCAGGTGTTCCAGGGCAGTTCCGCACACCGAGTCTGTTCCAACCATGTCTATAGCCATAAATGTAAAGGAATGCCAAAATTACAACCTCATATTGCTGTAACTCCCACCAGAACCTTGGAAAGCCAACAGAGCTCCTTCTATTACAAGCACTTTATGTATGATGCCGTTAGGAAAACAGATACAGTGCATAAAGTATCTATTAAATTATCTTTTTTTTGCGATGTGCCTATAACACATGGGGATGCGTCATGCCGCCAATGGAGCGGCACTGGGTATGGAATGTGATCTGAATTGGGAATTTTCCACCTCAGAAATCCATTGTATTAAGCACTAGACCTGAATAAACCTTCCTAAGGGGCAGGGTGTATTAATGGACTTACTTGAATGTTTACAAGGATTGTGTTACTATATGTACTTTAGAAAATCAGTGTGTGTGTGTGTGTGTGTGTATGTGTGTGTGTGTGTATATATACCAGACACATCTATGTGTTCCAGGGCAGTTCAGCACACCGAGTCTGTTCCAACCTTATGACACATAAGACACAAGATATATATATACACACATATATATAAATTTACATATATTTGGGTGTGTCTATAAAAAGTAAGACATAAAGCCGATTTAAATAAACTTAGATAAAATGCTATTAAACTTTAGATTGCAATGCGGTTCACAATGTAACCAAGGACTGATTATAGAATCATCAAACTAAATTCTGTAAAAGAACATCGAACAATCCACCAATAATGATACATGTATTACTGTGAAAATAAACTGCCGTAAAGTTCCATCCATCCCTTAGGGAACCCTATTCTGAAACACAGGTGTGCCCAGATCCCAGAGGATTATTCGCCCGGCCCCACATTTTCCCTTCCTAATGGGCATCCACTGCTCCATACATAACATCGCCCCCACCTACCCCGCAACCAATTTGAAAAAGCACAAAAGTTCATTACATTGGAAAATGGCGGTGTCTGGAGTGCCAGGTTCTAGCTACATAATCTCCTAGCCACAAGCAAGCCTTAGATTGTATCATAAATCCTGACAAACGACCCCTATTTTGGGGGGACACAGGTGAATCAATCTTTTTTACGAAGAAGCATCACTCATTCTTGCACAAACTGAGCGGCAACAGATTATTGTCCTGGTTTGAGGGAGAGCGGTCACTTCTCGAGTGTTGCAACAGAGTACTGTTCTCATTTGATTCAAACATGTCATGCAACAGGTAACCAGTGTTTACAGAAGGAATGTGCTCCTCTGAACTTTTGGAAAGCTGACATGCTGCCAGTCCTTTTTCTTTCATTTTATTATATTCCATTCAAAACAAAGCCTTTTGGTAAAAGACAATGCAATTGGAATTTATCACATAAAATGCTTATTTTTCCTTTCCTACAGCTAGTCAAGACTTGTACGGAATAAGTTCCCATCTTACGAATCTTGGTCTGTTCTTTATTTGGAGATGTAGACCATTGGGATATTACTGTCTAAAGGAAATCCCATTTAATATGAAAGAAGGGAACATGCCAAAGAATTAGAAGAGGGTACAGATATTGGATACTTCAAAGAAGGTTCTGCAGTATAGATAGTATTCAACTCTAAGCGACTGATCAAAACAACATGATTTCAATAGGTTACAGTAATTAAGATCCACCATGTTCAAATAGGAGATTAGATCACGAGAAAGGAACAAGACCAGTGTTGAGAGTGCAACTTAGTTGATGGGCACAGTACGTCAGAAAGATGACAGTTCAAGCTGATGGGGATAGTAATGAATGCCATCTGAAAAAACTCCTATACAAATACTAGATTCAGAAACGGTGCTCTAAAAGCAAGGTATAAACTTTTACCAAACATTTGCAATTGTTGTGGCTTTCAGGCAAGCCAGTTACAAGCTGGTGGCTATTTTGTGGCTGTGCTCTCACTTGCTGGGACTAGAAAAAGGGAAATCTACTCAGGCAAAATTACAGCGTACAAGATTGTCACATGTGCCTCTAAAAGCCTCAAGCCCTCGCCCTTGAAAGGAGTGGTAACAGTGTGAGTTGCACATGGTCAAATGGAAATTGAAGCCAGGGTAACTGCTGCTCCCCGAGTCCAGCATGGGGACTCTATTAAGCTGCAGCACTGCATTAGACTGCTGGTGTTTGAGCTAACACTCTGCAGGAAGTTATATGGTAAGAAGTTCTGGGAGAACTATTCTAAGAGTATGGCACTTCACGGGCTAAATAGCAGAGCACTACGTTAATCCACCAGTCCAACCTGTGACATTCCACCTGTGACATTCCAACACTGGCAGAACCCATTCCAAATAAGGAAGCTATTGAACTAAAATCTGAAGAAGCTAGGAGAACGTGG
Organism: Lissotriton helveticus; assembly: GCF_964261635.1. NCBI lineage: Eukaryota > Metazoa > Chordata > Amphibia > Caudata > Salamandridae > Lissotriton > Lissotriton helveticus. The sequence goes on from NC_136063.1 coordinate 499,048,015, forward strand.
ATCACTGCGGAAGTCAATAAATTCCAGCACTGGTATCCTATTTATGACACTAAGAAGGGCTAGTATTGAGGCACTTTCCAGAATCCATAACAAGGGACTCACTTTGCATAGAAGGCATGCATTGTCAAGGCAGGAATTATATATTAGTCCTATATTAGTCTTTCAGTGTCCTTACGATTGCCATCCACATCACCTAGTGCATACCCAAACTATCCACCTTAATTGGCTGAACCAAATGGGTATCAGTAACCAGCATTAACATGCATTCCATGGCACAAAGAACGTTGTTGTACTAGTAGGCACAGCTATGGCCTATTGCCAACCACAGAAGGACACGAAACTGGAAGTAGATACCAGTGGAGTGGCGGCTACCCTACTCTAGACTGACAAAAGGGGACAGCTGTAAGCAGTGTTTTATGCAAGGTCAGTTCACGTCCCCACAGAACAAGAGATTTCTACAATAAAGATTAAACAAATAGCCATACTATGGAGCAGTTGTCAATGCCATAGCTACTTTTGATGTCACCCTTTCATGGTGACCCCCCATAACGTAACAGTGAGACTGATCCACAGATTACAGCACTGGCTGCCATTTTGACAAATTATTTCAGTTCTCAGTCCGTATACTGAGTCCTGATAAGGTACCCTTCAACTGAAACTCCCCATGCCACTCATACTGAACATTGAGTGCTATTGTTGACAGTCTTGGAATCTTGCCTCTCCATCTCTCACTCACTCTGACTTCTTTAACTCTCAGTCATGTGGGCTATTACATAACAGACACACACACACACCATTTATACACCTTTCAAACAAAGAATATTTCCTCTTCTTCACACTTTAGGCAGACAAACAAGGATACATTTTCTCTAAGTAAAATGTAAGAACTGAATAGGAATACGTGGCCTGAAGTAACACTGTGCATGTCATTGCTTGTATGAATCGCCAAAAGAACAATCTATATATATAAAAACGAAAGTATGTCTGTCTGTCTGTCTGTCTGTTTGTCCTTTATGCATTACTACACCATTCATCCGATCGCCATGAAACTTTGGGAAGTTGTTGAGTACACTCCCGCGAAGGTTTCTGGCATAAATATTTTTTAAATATCGGACACCAGGGCCCTCATAATCTTTCGAATACTGATGTACGGACAAGACGGAAAAACAAAAAATCGTGTATCCACAAGCACTCGAATAAATAAATAGAATTAAAACACCATTCATCCGATCGCCAGGAAACTTTGGGAAGTTGTTGAGTACACTCCCGCAAAGGTATCTGGCATAATTGTTTTTTAAATATCGGCCCCCCAGGGCCCTCATAATCTTTCGAATACTGATGTTCGCACCAGAAGAAAAAACAAAAAATCGTGTATCCACAAGCACTCGAATAAATAAATAGAATTAAAACGACACTTTGAAATGTTTTCCATATTAAAATGAACAAGTTTCAATAAAAATTACACAATGTAAACTGAATGTTATCATGACGAGTTTCCTTGAATTTCCTTTCTTCGGAGATCGCAGCAACGTGCGACGGGTAAACTAGTACCATATAAACTTTGCTGCTGAGAGGGCCATATTAATTCATGAATACCAACTAGATGTTTACACTGTGGTAAAGCATGATTGATGTGAAGGCCTCAGTCTTATAATAATTTTGATGTAACATAGGATCGGGCTTGGTGGTCACTAGTAGGGAGGAGGCTGTAACCACACTGGTTATCATAGCCCTCCACTATTTCAGTTTAACAAATTAAATTATATTGCATGGTCTGAAAAAGTTAATAGAAGCCTGCTTGGTTTTACAAATCTGTGAATTACTGGAGGCTGTGGACATCTATTAAACCAGTTATCTACAGAGTCCCACACAGAAACCTTTGTGTTAATAGGTACTTTGCATGGTTATTATCGACCGAGAAGTTGGGGCAATGGGACCAGACATAGTGGTGAGGGGGAGTTTTATTAATTATTCAGTATGCCACAGCAGGTAGATCAATAGAAGCATGGTCGCAGACATCAATGGGGAAGAAACTGTAGATAACCCTGTGGTTGAGGCGTGGCCGTGGGGACCTGACAGCAGTAAACATGTAGCCCCATAAGTCAAGTGAGACAGAGCATGAAGTTAAAACAAAATAATGCCCATCAACTGATGTGCTAGCGTATAACTGAGAATGTCTGTGAACTGGCATCAGCGGCCAAAAGAGAACGTTTTAGCCTACTTAAGGAGAAGAGGGACCCACATATCCTTTCTACAATAAACCCACATGGCCCACTCAGAAATCCCAAAATTACGCAATGGATTGTGTGGAAAATATAAAACAATGGGCTTCTCATCATATGCATTGGTTGCACCGTTTGGTTAGGCCAGGTGCCCTGTTAGAAATAGACAACGGCTCAAAATAGACAACAAAGTTATAGACAAATAAGGGAGACAATAATAGTCCAAGGTCTTCTAGATGGAATACTGTTGACCTTGGTGTCATTGACATAGACATGTTCCCAATGTATTACCACTCGAACAGTGGCATAACATAGGCCCCTGCGGTGTGGAGGGGTGAGGTGCAGGGGGCTCTCTCAGCACAATACCCTGGTCTGAGAGTTCCTGATTGAGCCCCCCCTCCCTTCCATGTACCTTGTAGGACCCTAATTTTGTTACGCCCCTGCAGTCGATTAATTTGCATACTATGACAAAGCAGGATGTAGAGCTGGGTCAATGAAATGTGATATGGGAAACTACAACAGTGTGGCAGATACAGAACTGGAAAGATCCCACCCACTACTGGTGGTCCCAGCCAGAACTTCAAATGCAATTGCATTCAAAGACTGGCTGCAGAACTGGAACCTACATAATGTAGGAAGGGCTCAACTGTCTGAAACACATGTGAACTCCTTTTACTACCTGTTAGATCTGGTTACCCATACACTGCACCCTGCCCAGGGGGGTACCTTGAGCCTTCCATAGGGGTGACTGATGTGCACAGACAGGGAAGGGTTAGGCCCAGCCAGTGGGGACACTGGCCAGGCGGACATGGCAGTCACTGACTGCACACAGGCCCTGCGCTGGCAGGCCTGAGACACCATTTTAGGGCTACTCATGTGGGTGGCGCAATCTGCGCTGCAGGCCCACTAGTAGCATCTGTCATCACCAGCCCTGGCACACACAGTGCACTTTACTAGGGACTTCATGGTGAAACAAATATGCCAATCAGGTATACCCAATCAATATGACAATTTACAGAGGGAGCACTTACACTCTGGCACTGATCAGCAGTGGCAGAGTGTCCAAAGCATCTAAACCAGCAAAAACGAAATCCAGCACAGCATCAAAAATACATGAGTCAGAGGCAAAAAGATGGGGGGAAACCACACCAAAGGTGTCAGGTCTAACACGTGTCCCCACCAGCTGAAAGTGGGGAGAACTACCCAATCTCTTGGGAGTCCTCATCACTAAGGCGGAAGAATCTGGACACCCCATCAGCATTGGCGTGTTCTGTACAAGGACGGTGCTCCACTGTGAAGTCCATCCCCTGTAGGGAAATGGACCACCTCAACAGTTTTGGATTCTCACCCCTCATCTGCATTAGCCATCTGAGGGGCCTGTGGTCGGTCTGAACACGGAAGTGAGTCCCAAACAGGTAGGGCCTCAGCTTCTTCAGAGCCCAGACCACAGCGAAAGCTTCTCTTTCAATGGCACTCCATCTCTGTTCCCTGGGGAGTAGCCTCCTGCTAATGAAAGCCACTGGTTGGTCTCCGCCCTCATCATTGATTTGTGAGAGTACTGCTCCCACACCTTGCTCTGAAGCGTCAGTTTGCACAATGATCTCACTGGAAAAGTCAGGTGCCTTAAGCACCGGTGCTGTGCACATGGCAGCTTTGAGGGTGTCAAAAGCAGTTTGACAGGCCTCAGTCCAATTCACTTTCCTGGGCTGATTTCTAGATGTCAGCTCTGTCAAAGGGGCCACAATGGTACCATAACCTTTGACAAACCGTCTGTAATACCCGGTGAGACCTAGAAAGGCTCTCACCTCAGTCTGAGTCTTGGGGGCTCCCAAGCCAGAATGGTATCAATCTTTGCCTGTAGGGGCGCCACCTGGCCGCTCCCCACATGGTGTCCCAAGTACACCACAGATCCCTGCCCTATCTGGCACTTCCTGGCCTTGATAGTAAGGCCTGCCTTCTGCAGAGCCTTCAACACTGCGCAGAGGTGTTGCAGGTGTTCCTCCCAAGTGGAGCTGAACACAGCAATGTCATCCAGGTATGCCGCGCTGAAATCCTCCAGCCCAGCTAATACCTGGTTGACCAGTCTCTGGAATGTGGCAGGGGAATTTTTCAACCCAAAGGGCATGACACGGAACTGGAAGTGCCCCTCTGACGTTGAAAATGCTGACCTCTCCTTGGCCCCCTCAGTTAAGGCAATCTGCCAGTACCCAGAAGTCAAATCAAAAGTGCTCAGGTACTGGGCAGCTCCCAACCGATCCACCAGCTCATCAGCTCTGGGGATGGGGTGCGCGTCAGTCTTGATGACCGCACTGAGCCCACGGTAGTCCACGCAGAACCGAAGTTCTGGGGTGCCACCGGGGGTAGCAGCTTTCTTAGGCACTAAGACCACTGGGCTAGCCCAGGGGCTGCTGGAGGGCTCAATAACCCCTAGTGCCAACATCTTGGAAACTTCTTCCTTGATGCTAGCTCTGACCTTGTCAGCTACCCTGTAAAACTTCTGTTTCACAGGCAGACTATCTCCAGTGTCCACATCGTGGACGCACCATTTGGTGACACCTGGGGTCAGGGAGAACAGGGGGGGCGAACTGACCCAAGACTTGGCGACAGTCCTTTTGCTGCTCTGGGGTCAGGGTGGGTGAGAGTATCACACCATCCACTGACCCATCTTGCTCCTTGGTTGCCAGGAGGTCAGGGAGAGGATCACTATCCTCCTCCCCTCCAGCATCTGTAGCCATGAGCATAGTCACTTCTGACCTCTCAAAGTGGGGTTTGAGGCGGTTCACATGCAGCACTCTCAGGGGCTGCCTGGGAGTCTTCAGGTTAACCAAGTGGGTAACCTCGCTCTTGCGCTCCACCACCTCATATGGCCCAGACCACTTGTCACGGAGCGCACAAGGCTCCACTGGCGCCATCACCCACACTTTCTGACCAGGGTGGAACTCAACCAGAGAAGTGTTCTGGTCATACCATCTCTTCATTTCCTCCTGGCTAGCCTCCAGGTTCTCTTGAGCGAGCTTCCTGAAGCGCTTGGTCTGGTTGCGAATGGCCAGCACATAGCTGAACACATCCTGAGGGGTTTTCCCACGGGATTTCTCCCACCCCTCCTTCACCAGAGTGAGAGGCCCTCTGACAGGGTGGCCATACAGCAACTCAAAGGGGCTGAACCCTAAGGATTTCTGAGGCACCTCCCTGTAGGCAAACAACAGGCATGGTAACAAGACGTCCCATTTCCGCCTCATGGGCTCTTCCAGGCCCATAATCATGCCCTTTAATGTGCGGTTGAATCTTTCAACCAACCCATTTCCTTGAGGGTGGTAAGGAGTGGTGAATTTGTATGTCACCCCACACTCATCCCACAGGGACTTCATATACCTAGAAATGAAGTTTGTCCCCCTGTCAGAGACCACCTCTCTGGGGAACCCCACACGGGAAAAGATTCCCATCAAGGCACGGCCCACCACGGGGGCTGTGACTGTCCTGAGCGGGATGGCTTCCGGGTACCGAGTGGCATGGTCCACCAAGACCAGGATAAACCTGTTGCCTAAGGCTGTCTTGGGGTCCAGGGGCCCCACGATATCAATGCCCACTCGCTCAAAAGGGGTGCTCACCACAGGAAAGGGTTGGAGGGGTGCCACGCACTTCCCTCAGCTCTTGCCACTGGCCTGACAAGTCTGGCAAGACTTACAAAAGGCAGAGACGTGCTTCTTCATCTGGGGCCAGTAGAAATGGGTGACAAGCCTGTGATAGGTCTTGTCTTGCCCCAGATGTCCTGCGAGAGGCACGTCATGAGCCAGACCCAGTAGGAAGTTCCTGAAGCGCTCGGGTACTACCAGCACACGGGCTGCACCGGGCTCAGCGAACTTAGGCTCACTATAAAGTAAGTCATCCTCCCAGTAGATCAAATGTTCCTTGGACCCCAGGCCTGCTGCCTGGTCTGCAGCCTGCTGCCGCACACCAATGAGAGAAGGGCACTCCTTCTGAGCCTGGCAGAATTCCTCCCTGGAGGGACCACCATCTTGCTGCCACTGGGACAGCTCAGGCAATTCCCCCAGTTCGGCCACCTGCTCCCCTGTAGGTTCCAGGGCATCCCCCTCAGGGTCTGCTTCCTCCTGGACCGTGGGAATGGTGGGGGCTGGTTTCCCGCGCCCTCTACCCCTTCCTCTCTTGGCAGGTCCCTGGGCCATTGTTCCAGGCTCCAGCTCTGCTAATCCGCCCTCTCTGGCTGTCATTGCACGGGTGGACACACAGATCCACGCAGGCAAACCCAACATTTCCAAGTGAGTCCTGTGCTCCACCTCTTTCCATGGAGAGCTCTCCAGGTCATTACCTAATAGACAATCTACAGGCAAGGCATCACTTACAACAACCTCCAAAATACCGGAGACTCCTCCCCATTCAAAGGAAACATTCGCCACTTGGCAGAAGCGCACTGAACTGTCAGATGCCACCACAGGTCAGAGTACCTTGGGAACAATTTGCTCTTCAGACCCCCACAGACACCTGACAGATGTCACGCTGGCCCCTGTGTCTCTCAGAGCCTCTATTTCCTGTCCATTGATGGTCACCTTCTGCCCGTATTTCTTAGTGTTTTGGGGCAGCAAGGTTTCCTGGGCCATCTCTTGGTCTCCTAAAGAGACAAGGGTCATCACTGCTAACCCCTCCTCCCCACTGGAAATCAAATCCCCTCCCAAAACTACACTGGCTAACGCCGGAGTGGGAGCACCAGTGGGTGCTGAGTTCTTCTTTGGACATTTGGGGGCAATGTGCCCCCCCTCCCCACATGAAAAGCAAGTAGGCGGGGGCCTGTTGTCCTGTTTGCCCTTATAGGGCCGGGACTTCTTAGACTTGGGGGGTTTAGACGCTTTCTCCTGGGAACTATTTTGGGGCCCTTTAGAAGACTCCTTTTGATTACCCGTGTCCCCCCCACTCTTCTGCTGGGGACCCTGTCCACCTTTGGCTGGGGTACTTACCACCCCCTTGTGGACCCTGGTGCTAGTCCAGCGGTCCGCCTCTTTAGCAAGCTCACTGGGATCAGTTAACTTGCTATCTAAAAGATGCTGGCGCAGCCGTGGAACACATAAACTACTTAAGTGCTCCCAACTAATCAAGTGACACAACCCCACATAATCAGTAACTTTGCTGCCCTTTATCCATCCTTCCAGTGCACGCGTGTACATACTCACACACTCCACCCAAGTACTTGAATCAAGCTTTTTGAAGTTCCTAAACTTCTGGCGGTACTGTTCTGAAGTGAGCCCATACCTGAGGCACAAAGCCTCCTTCATAGCGGGGTAGGATAAAGTACCTGCTGCTTCTAAGGGTGCCAAGACATCCCTCCCAGAGGCCTCAAAATGCTTCCACAATCCTGCCCCCCAATTCTTCTCAGGCACTTTATTCATCTTTAAGGCAAGTTCATACGCTCTGAACCACGCATAAATATCCTCACCCCTCTAATAATTATGTACCAGATCCTTTGGTATGTATACCTTACCCGCCTGTACTGGTTGTGCGCTGCCACCATTAGAACTGGACTCCACCTTTTTGGATTTAATGTCCAGCTCCCTCATGCTCAACTCATGAGCCAATTGGAGTTTCTTCTCCTCCAAAGCGAGAGCATTTCTTCTCTCCTCCGCCTCCTTCTCAGTTTCAAGGCGCAGTCTCCTCTCATCTGCTTGAGCTTTGAGTTTAAAAAGCTCAATCTCGTGGGCCCTAGCTCTCTGATTATCCTCCAGCTCCTCTGGAGAAATAATCCTACTGGAGTGGTTGCTGCCAGCCCTAGACGCTGGCCTCCTCACTGGCAAATCACTGGATACAAAAGCATTCTCCTGTGTGCCTCCCTCTCCAATAACAACTTCTGGATCACCATGTTTGGCCTCCCACCAGGCCCTCAGAGCTTTCCGTAGCTCTTCCTTGTTTGCGCTGCCCTTCGCTGGGCATCCAAGCTGTTTGCAGAATTGCTTCAGTTGCTCCTTATTGTAGTTGAACAACTCCTGAATTTCAAATTCAAGTTCCAATTCTACTCTCACGCTTGCCGCTTTCTGAGACATGATGCTTCCTAACCTTTTCAACTAAAAGGTTTCACCAAAAAGAAAAAATCTTGCGCAACCTGTGCTGCTAAACTAGACTAGTGATGTACAAGAAATCACTGTAGGTCAAGTGCAATCATTAGTTCAAAAATCCGCACCGCTGTCCAACAATGTTAGATCTGGGGGTCTCTAATTGACAGAGGTAGGTACCTTAGACCAAGTAGGGACCCTTGCTTCTAGTCAGGGTGAAGGAATACACACAGTAGATAACCTCCGCTCTCCCTCTAGGTAGCTTGGCGCGAGCAGGCAGGCTTATCCCCAAGGCAATGTGTATAATAATTGCACTCAACACAACAATAATCCCCAATCCACCACAAACTGAGACCCCACAGGTGAGTATATTTTATAAAAATATATATCTTTATCTAGTTTCAGCAGCAAGAATCATCAATATACGTTAATTACTTCTTCAGGTAAAATGTTGCACATAATCTTAGTGGTTTCACTTGTAAATAGGAAGTTCTTATTTATGAATCAGTCTCAAGTCCCTTGCATCAGTATTAAAAACGAGTAATACTGATTTACTTTATATTAGCTCTCAAACCGAGCAGTAAAACAAGCAATGCCAGCGTGTAATTCACAAATTGCACTAGCCCGTTTATACTATGGGCCTTAGGCGCTGCAAACGCGCCTCACCGCGGGGTCCAGGGACACTTTCCCTTTCCCCGGCACAGCCTCGCTCTTCCGACGGCCTCAGACGCACCGCGCCAAGCAGAACACACTCGTCCCCGCCCCGGCCGGTCCCCTGTACTCTCCCGCCCGCTCTCGGCAATCCAGCGAGCGGCGAGGGAGTTGGTGCTGCTCACTTTGGGGGGGGGACAGGCCAGGGGGTGTGGGACGCCCTCGGACTCCCTCGGCGAGGACGGCTCTCGAGGACGGGTCGCCTTCTCTCCTCCTTCTCGCGCTTCGTCTGGACCAGCCAATCACGTCGCGGCACCTGCGACGAGCCTCTGTGTTTACCCAGGAGTCAGCCAATGGCAGTGCAGCTCCCGGGACCAGCCCGTCCTGATGCGAGGCCGCCAACCAACCGCAACGCGGCCTCGTCGATGACGCTACGACCCACGGGCCAATCCCGTCGCGGTGCTGGTGAGGGGGCTCGGCTCTCTCACCCAATCAGAGCGCGGCGGGCTCGATCTTCGTGGCGTTGGTACCGGCTAGATACGGGGCGCTTCGATGGGGGTTCACTGACCCCGGGCTGCGACGGTGAAGCGGCACACAGTTGTTTTCAGTGCGTCTTGCACTGGGGAGGCCCACAAGCCTCAGATCTTCACCCCACACGTGTCGATGAATACGTCGATCTCGGCCACAATGCAGGCTGGGTCAGCGCGGCGCCCTCACTTGGATTAGAGAGCAGCCAGTGCGCTACACAGCCAACCAACAGTGTTTCACGATCTCTTCAACACACAGCAGCTTCAGGGGGCACAGTAGAGTTTTGTAGTCCTTGGGCAACCTTTATGTCCCTGGGTTGCAGACAGGGGGCCAGCTCTTCTCAGGCCCTTGGAGATTCAATGAAGACACAGCACACAGCAAAGTCTTGGTAGATCAAGCAGGTAGGGTCACAGCACACAGCAAAGTCCCTTTCTCCTCCTCAGCTTTCAGTTGAAACAGCAGAACAGGTCAGCCCTTAGAGCACACAGCAAGGCAATCTTCCTTCAGTTCCCCAGCAGTCCTTCTTCCAGCAGAGGTTCCTCTTGATTGTAGAATCTTATTTTCTGTTGTCAGGGGTCCTTCTCTTATACCCCAAAAAGTCTTTGAAGTCCTTTGAAGTCTTTGTGCAAGTGGGCCCTGAGCCCGGTCTAAACCAGTTCTGGGTGTTGCTGAGGCACTGGGGGTTTCCAGGCTTCCTTCTTTCTCTCAGTATCAGGGACAGAGGTGACAGTCGCCCAGCAGGGGGGTGGAGCCAGCATTGTGGTCAGGCAGGCACAGCCCTGTCACTATCAGGTGTGATCTCCTCCCACTTCCCTGGCAGCAGATGCTGCCTTTCATCCACGGGCTGACTCAGACAATCCCCTGGGGGCTCTGCAGCCCCTGTCACACTCAGGCCAGACAGTCAATCCACAAACAGGCCCAGGCACACAGAAAGGTTAGACAAGAGAACAGCCACTTTCTAAAAGTACTATTCTCAAACACAGAATTTAAAAACAACCTTCACTAAAAGATGTGTTATTAAATTCTGAGTTCAGGGATATCATTCACTTATGTCCCATCTTGCTCCTATGGGAAGATAGGCTGGTATCCATTGGGACCAGCCTCCCCCATGTTACTCCATGGAGCAAGATAACCTTACAGCAGTGAGCACACAAAATGGCTGCTGCTCACTACCAGAGCATGTGACCTGCACTAGTACATGCTCTGCCTTACCCATACACTGCACCCTGCCCAGGGGGGTACCTTGAGCTTTCCATAGGGGTGACTGATGTGCACAGACAGGCAAGGGTTAGGCCCAGCCAGTGGGGACACTGGCCAGGCGGACATGGCAGTCACTGACTGCACACAGGCCCTGCGCTGGCAGGCCTGAGACACCATTTTAGGGCTAGTCATGTGGGTGGCGCAATCTGCGCTGCAGGCCCATTAGTAGCATCTGTCATCACCAGCCCTGGCACACACAGTGCACTTTACTAGGGACTTCATGGTGAAACAAATATGCCAATCACGTATACCCAATCAATATGACAATTTACAGAGGGAGCACTTACACTCTGGCACTGATCAGCAGTGGCAGAGTGTCCAAAGCATCTAAACCAGCAAAAACGAAATCCAGCACAGCATCAAAAATACATGAGTCAGAGGCAAAAAGATGGGGGGAAAACCACGTCAAAGGTGTCAGGTCTAACACTACCCATTTGATACCTAGACACTCACAGACATGTCTTGATGTGCACAAGGACTTTGAATGGGGTGCTAACATCAGTGGTTCTGCTGGAAAACACTCAGATATAATTCTCTACTGATGTCTAAAAAATGGGTCAGACACCTTACACTGATGGTGGGTACAGACATCTGTCTTATTGGACATGACCATCTATGGTGCGAGAAGATATGCCTCTAAACTGTTCCCCAAACGCATAGAACTGTATTACGACAGCTATAATTGCAGTGCTACTTAAGCAAGGCAAAAATAAACTGGAGAGAGTCACATACAGGCCTCTGTCATTACTGTACAGTGACTATAACATACTTGCTAAAGTACTTGTGGGCAGGTTGCTCCTAATGCTGTAAAAAACAACCCATTCAGACCAGACTAGTCTTATCCCAGGGTGTAACACTCTCCAAACATTCCATGTACTGGCCCCGGACCCTCTGACCTTTCAGATGCCAATCACAGCGCTACATAGGGATCAAATATTTAATTTCCTGAGCTTGCCATACCTAAGTGCAGTACTGGAAAAGGTAGGGATGGACTCTTAAATATGGGCTGGACCTCACTTCTTTAATGACGATTAAAGAAGTGTGATCCAGCCCATATTTAATCTTCTACACCTAGGGTCAAAATGGGTCAAAATGAGCCACATCTCTACCCTTAGATGATACATTGAACAGAGTACGAGTCAGCAATGCTCCCTGTACTATTTGCATTGGTCATGGAACCTTAGCATACTACTTTACAGCATATGGGATAGATTATGGATTCCACTTTGCTGGATTCTGCCATGTGATATCCCTGTATACAGGTGATATAATGTGGTCAAAGACCCCAAATGAGCGATATAATCGCAAACTGAAAGAATATGAGGAAATATCTGGCCTTAAATTCAACTGTGGAAGTCATGCCTAGTCCAGTTCCACCCTTCTGCTCCACTTACAGAAGAGGACTATGACAAGACACTTCTTAAATGGGAAGGTACAATATTTAGATATTTGGGTCAACAATTATCATATAGATTCTGAACTACCTGGTGAAATGTGTACTGGGCAATAGGAGGTATCATAAAAACAGTGGGATTCTGGCAAACGTTGTCAATGACGGTATTGCCCAGAATCGAGCTATTCAAATTTGCAATGCTCTCCCACCTCATTTATCTTTTCAGAAAAACAACCTATAATTATGCCATACTTGCTGCTCAGTGAACTGGACACCATACTTGGGTCCTTCATTTGCAAAGATGGAAGACGTAGTCACACGGAGCATACTGGATCTCCCACCATACGAACTTTACTATCTTCTAGCCAAAAAGCATTATATTACTAAATAGGCCCATTTATCCTTAACTTTCGAGGCTTGTCTCCTCATGACAGTCCTGTAATTTGCCAATTAAAAAAAACAGCCCATACCACTCCCACAGCCAAATAGTATTGGGACATTTATCTTAAATTAGGGGAGACATTCAGGGCCTATGCCCCAGAGATGCCCTTAATTTGCATGGTGCACCAGAAAATCCTGTCCTCCCCAGACATATTCAAGTGGGAGTATTATATCCAAAACATGGTATTTTATTCAGAATGTTTCTGAACATTCAAGAAAATACGAAGTGAGAGTGGATTCCCCAGGGCCAATTTCTAACAGACAGTAAACTGACACACGTGGTAAAGAAACATTGGAACCTGGTCAATATCAAACTACTGATGAACATAGAACTAGAAACTCTGCTGACATAGGGGGGGGGGATACAGGCGTTACATATTACATATGTACAGCCAGCCAAGAGACCTTTACTCTGGGGAGAACAGCTGGCACGATCCCAAGCAAAATGGGAAGATGATGTGGGGATGGAAATTCAAAACAAGGAATAGAAAATGGTCACGAAACAAATGCCCCTAGTTTCAAGAATTTATATATTCTTATTGAAACAATTCACATAGCTTCATCGCATATACCTCACAACAGGAAAAAATCAGGGAATATTCATCCATCCGGGAATTGCCCCAGGGGTCATTCCGCTTAAGTAAACATTTTTAATATGGTGCAGAACGAACTAGTCCTACTTAACTTTTGGAAAGAGGTAGTGATGCTCATCAACGTGGCACTGATGGGTACTTATCCCACACATAGGTGCCAACACAGGAGCAAGTATGCAGACCTTGCAATATTGCTGCAAAGCCCAGAATATCCATGGACTGGAACTTCCATAGGGCACCGCTGATGGTGAAATGGAGGTCAGATGTGATTAAATGGGCATCAGTAGAGATTGCCATGTTACACAGACTAATGGCAAGACGTCCAAAAGTACTGTCTTTACAGAAATGAAGACGGTTCTCCAGAACCTCATGATGAACTCTTCAGATAAGGGCCCTTGAATCAAACGTGCTCTGTCTGCATTGTAAATGAACCGCGAGTATTCAAGAGACCAGACAAACATTGACACCCCCAATCCCTCCCTTGTCTCACGTCCACTCCCCCATCATTTGTGGAGCAGACACAAGCCCTCTGATCTAGTAAGAGTGACAATCTAGGATTGAAACAGAGGAACCCTGTATCTTTAGGCCTAGAAACAGCAATAACATGCAGCTATAGAGAATACAATTGTGTCCTTTACAAAACAATTGACTTCCCCTTTAAGATTGACATATGGGTAACATTAAAAATGCTCCCACTTTCTGCACTTGCTTTGAAATTGTATTCTGTAATGTATATCTTATACTTCATACATCAATAATAAAACATGTTTAAAAACACCAACACTGCACTTCAAGATTACATTTTCAGTATTGCTTACATGGCTAAACAGCTCTGGCCCTGAAAAAGCAACAGTTTAGTGGGATTTGGGGTCAAATATCCTGCTTCCAAGGAATGCGACTAGCCCTTTAGCAATTTTACTTCGACAAGCTAATTTGTTCTCAGTTTATATATTACTGCTTCTTGATTTATACATTCCATAATGCAATTCAGCAGAGAGAAAAGTAACACATTCCTTCCGATTTCTTAAAATAAATCTTTTTATTTATAGGCAGAGAGCCAGTGAGTGTGAACAACTTTATTCGTTACATTATGCGCATAGATTCACTTTATTTTTAAAGCAGACATTTCTCCAAGACTGAAATGTGGTGCTGTGACGAAACATACAGAGAAGTAAAACACCCATATACACTATACCCTTGTAGACAATTAACCAATTGGAGAGAACACATTGGGTAGTATGGGAAAGGGGAATAATAGCAAATGTAGCAAAATGTATTTTAAGAGAATGTATCAAAATATTACTTCCTATGACTAAGTTGTTATCGATTCCTAACTCGCTAATTTAAACATATTTCGTATCCCTTATTCCTGCTTTGGGTGTGCTTACTCCACAGTATATGACACATATTACCAGAAAAAAACATATTGGTAGTTGTGCGCACTGAAACGCATTTAGGAATGTATTAAGACAACACTGGGAGCAACCTAATCTCATCTGCATGTATATGAATTACGTGATGTTTTTTTACAATTCCTTTTCAAGAATACATATCATATGTAGATCTAAAGCAAAAAGAGCCCATTGTGTCTTCAAAGTAACATCAATAAGCAATTTATTTGAAGTGCCATCAAAGGCATTTCTGCTGTTACAGATCGAAAAGTCATTTTTTTAAAACAAAAAAGCAACATAGGAATCTTTAGTGGATGCTTACTTTAAACTGATTGGTTCCAATTTAAAAAGGCATTTATGAGGGGTACATGATGTAGTGCTATAGGAGTACTACTTTACGTACTTCGTTGTCATTGGACCTTAAATTATGCAATCCCTGTTGATAAATGCAATGAGGGCAGATCCCTTTCTTTTTGTACTAAATGCATATGAATAGTCCCTGAATATCCCAATTTTATAAGTTTTTGTTATTACAGGAGTATTACTCCACATATTCATGAATGCCTTTTCAAATTTGGCCTCATTAAATTACATTTAACTATCATCTGTTAGATCTGGAATCCTTGGTGTGGTTTTCCCCTGCGCTTTACCTTCAGACCTCCTAAGGTAGGCCCTGGACAGCCCAAGTGCAGGGCACAGTGTATTTAAAAGGTAGGACATGTTCTTAATCAGCCTGGCCTCGCATACCCCCACCTCTGTCACCATACTTGCACTATAATAGTGGAAATCACCGCTCTTTGTGGGTCCCTTGCCCCTGGCGCGTGGCGGCCATTTTAGGTGAGTGGGTCCTAGCGTGTGTTGAAGTCCTCTCTCTACCTCGCTAGGAGAGTACTTAGGTAGCCATGTTGACGCGCAGCGGCCACGCGCAGCGGGGACGCCGGACTGACGCCGGAGTTACGCCAGAGTTCAGCCCGTCTGTGCCCGTCCGGGCCCAGACGGGCTTAGGGCTGGTCCCCCTGCCTATCTCACAGGAGCCACCCTCTACATGTGTCAGGTATAGGAGGGATGACCTTATTTCTTGGCGGTCCCCAATTGCATCTACTTGCAGCTTTGCTCACGTGGACGGATACCCGTTCCTCCCCTGTGGGGCCTGCAATCCGGATCAGGATAACTCTGTGTTATCACTAGCTTTGCTGAACTGTCGCTCTCTACCCAACCACGCGACCGAAATTAACTCTCTTATTCTTGATCATAAACTGGATGTCCTATTCCTAACGGAGACCTGGATTTCCTCATGCTCCAGCCCGGACATGGTCAGAGCACTTCCACCAGGCTTCTTTATATTTCATCTAGACAGACCTGTGGGGCGGGGCGGAGGAATTGCCATCCTTTACAGGGATACGTTAGTGTGTAAGGTTCAAGATGGAGGGTTGAGCGACTGCGAGAGCTGTCAGTTCTCCCTACGTCTGTCGCCTACGGCGTCCCTGGCGGGCCTTCTTATTTACCGCCCCCCTGGGACTATGGGCAATTTTATCAACTCCTTCCTCAAAACGGTCGCGCTCCTTGCCTCCTCTACTGCCAACTTTGTGGCATTGGGGGATTTCAACATTCACTTTGATGACCCTTCTGGCTCTCCGGGCGCAGATCTGCAGTTCGACCTCAAGGCGTTTGAGATCAGCCTGGCCAACTCGGGTGCAACGCATGCGAAGGGACATCTGCTTGATCCTATATTCTCAAACTCAGATCGCCTCAAAGTATTGCCCGCGTTGGCTCTGCCCTGGACAGACCACTTTATGGTCCCGGCCCGATGGCAGCTTGATGTCTCAGTGGCACCAACCCCCAGGGTATTTATGGTTGAAAGAGCCTGGTCTAGGCTTCCAGTGGACATTTGGGCAACACATTTGGAGTCGTCCCGGCCCCTTCTTGGGTCTGATCCACTGGTAGCCGATGTGAATCTTAGCACCTGGCTGACCAATTCGCTTGATGCCATTCTCCCGAAGAAAAGATTACTTACCAGGGGTAGAAGAGTGGGATCAGCCCCCTGGTATACACCAGAGCTGAGAACACTCAGGAAGGGCTGCAAGAGGATGGAGCGGATTTGGAGGAAGGACTGGAGTGAAAACAGCCGGACAGAATATCGGGTGGCTCTCGGTACCTATAAATCTGCCATCAAGGCAGCGAAAGCTGTGTTCTTCGAGGAGAGAATAGGTCTCTCTTCTAACTCCTCGAAGGAATCTTTCAGGGTTATCAGAGAACTCCTGCAAACTCCTGATCCCCCGGTTACTCACGACAACCCACGTGAGAAATGTTCCGAATTGGCTTCTTTCTTCAAGACTAAAGTCGAAAATATCTTGGCATCTCTTCCTCGGCTAGCCCAGGAGACACACTCGGGTGGCAGCCCAGGGCCTCGACCCGGGCCGCGGTCAGTGGAGCTGGATTCCTTTGGTCTAGTCACTGTGGAGGAAGTTCTCGGGGTCATGGCGACTGTGAAGAGTGGGTCCCCGCGAGACCCCGTACCGATGAAATACCTGAAGCAGGTCGCCCCCACCATCGGCGGCCCTGTGACTGACCTTATAACCCTTTCTTTTTCCAAAGAAGTGGTGCCCCCCAGTTGGAAGGGAGCGGTTGTCAAGGCCCTCTTGAAGAAGCCCAGCCTGGACCCCGCCGACCTTGCTAATTTTAGGCCCATCTCTCTGCTCCCCGGCATCAGCAAGGTGGCGGAGAAACTCGTGAATAAGCGCTTATCGGGTTTTCTGGAATCCAATTCCCTCCTGGGTGATTCCCAAACGGGTTTCGCCCTGGTCAGGGGACGGACACTGCCCTGCTCGCAGTCATGGAGAGTGCCAGGAGCATTTTGGATTCAGGGGGATCGGTGGCAGTCATCCTCCTGGACCTCAGTGCGGCATTTGACACCGTAGACCACCAGGTGTTACTCCATCGGCTGGCGGGGGTGGGGGTCTCCGGGATGGCCCTGAAATGGTTCGCGTCATTTCTGGAGGGCCGGACGTTTGAGGTTTGGGAAGGCCAGGAGAAATCAACATCTGTCCCTCTCCAGTGTGGTGTGCCACAGGGCTCATCGTTGAGCCCTACATTGTTCAACATTTATATGGCCCCTCTGGAGAGTGTGGTGCTGCCACTGGGTATTAAGATCATCAGTTACGCTGATGATACCCAGTTGGTGGTAGGGCTCCCCCAGGCGGCAAACCAACCCGACCGGCTGCACACCTGTTTATCTCAGATCTTTACGTGGATGTGCAGCTCGGCACTCAAACTTAACGGTTCGAAAACCGAATTGATGATGCTGGGGAACTCCCCTCCCTCCCTCTCACCGAGCAGCTGGCCCAGCTGCCTGGGAAAGGGCACCCACCCCCAAACAGGAGATTAAGAGCTTGGGGGTGTGGCTAGAGCAGGACCTTTCTTTTAGGACTCACGCCAAAAAGACAGCAGGCGTGTGCTTTGGTCTGCTCCGGTCTGCCCGGAAGATCCTACCTCTCCTCCCGATGGCCTCGAGGAGGCTGCTAATCCAGGGACTCATCATCTCACGGCTGGATTTCAGCAATGCGCTGTTTTTGGGGGCTCCAGAAACAACCCTAAACAAACTGCAGCAAGTACAAAATGCTGCTGCTAGGCTCTTGACGGATCTGCCCAGGCGCAAATCTGCCCGCCCGGCGCTTAAGGCGCTTCATTGGCTTCCCATCAGAGAGAGGGTGAATTTTAAAGCACTCTGCATGGCCCATAAAATCCTGCAGGGCAAAGGGCCACCGATCCTACGGGAGATGGTCCAACCCTATAAGGCCCCTCGTACCCTGCGCTCGGATCACCAACATCTGCTACAAGTTGCGAGAGTAAGGAAGGCCAGGACTGGCGGCAGAAGATTTTCCATAAACGTTGCAACTTTGTGGAACTCCCTTCCGTTATTCCTACGCTCTGAAACAAGTTCATTACAGTTCCGCAAACTTTTAAAGACCCACCTGTTCCCTGTCTAATGTCTCTCTCTTCTGTTATGGTGCCTCTGTTTTTTGGAAGAGCGCGGGGATGCCCAAGGGTAACCAGGCGCGATATAAAACTCAGTAATAATAATAATAATAATAACATAACATACATTGAATTATGAAGTATTATTGCCGTTTCTACTTGTTGATTCTATGTGCATGAAACTCATTTTATTTGCAAAGAAACCTAATTCTGTCATAAACTGCAAATACCAATGTATGTACAAACAGAAATTTGCTTTTCTGTCATTGACATTACCATTCATCAATTGTGCTAAATCATATTATCAATGAACAATTATTAAGTATTAGATTGGGTCAAAAGTCTCAAAGCTGGAAATAATGGAGCACTGTTGATCTACTTCAACGTGTACAATTAAACCTGCAAAAGTTTCCTTCGGTTCAGTTACTCGAGCACATATTTTGAAACTGTCCTAATAACTGTTGCAAACATGTTCAACCAAGATCTGCAACAGAAATTACAAATGTAACAAGAAGCACCAGCTGAGATATCTAGAAAGCAGTTTTCTCAACAATTTGAAACAATGCTTCTCTACGTGGTTTATTAGGATTGCACAGCACCAGGTCTGCAAATGGTCGATCTATGGCAGGAATGCGACCCAAAAGTACGACTGGAAATTAAGTAGTCTTTCGAGATCTTTTTGTAATGCTCTTTAATTCATATTGCTTGCGATGCCAAATAGCAAAACAATCTTACTTCAAAAGAAAAGCATGTTAATTCGATGGAAAATGGGGTGTTGTTACTGACACTATGTTTACGTTCATAAGGGTGTAGGAGCAAAATAGTTACAAATATTGATCGTTGAAGGAAATGCTAAATTTTGGAAAGGGAGGTTCCCTCCTCCACGTGACGTGAAATAAAATGTATGCATTGGAATGATTCATGCCGTTGAAAAGCATTAATTGATTGGGGACTGTCACTGGGAAGTCATCAACTTTTCATAATACTAAAGCTGTCCATATCAAACAGCTTGTGATGGGCATCGGAAGACTCCTGGACATTCCTTGCCTGTTATCAACGGACCTGCGTTTGGAGAACTGAGGAGGGAGTTGAGGGAGCCTGCTGTCGTTTGCCTGCTTCTGCCGCCACGACTCGCCGGACCCGCTTCGTGGGTCCCGCTTCGCGGCTAGGAGCGGACTTCTGGCATTTGGAAGGGGTTTGTTAGTTCACCTAAGACCGGCAGGGCTGCGAGTGTGTAGCGGTGGACTCCAAGCTCCAGGAGTCCCCGCGCGCCCGTGTCCACCTGGGCTGCTCTCCCTGCCGGCCCCGCCCCCACCTGGAAGGATTTAGCGGCGTCCCGCCCTGACAACAGTGGATTCCTTGCCTGTTATCAACGGACCTGCGTTTGGAGAACTGAGGAGGGAGTTGAGGGAGCCTGCTGTCGTTTGCCTGCTTCTGCCGCCACGACTCGCCGGACCCGCTTCGCGGGTCCCGCTTCGCGGCTAGGAGCGGACTTCTGGCATTTGGAAGGGGTTTGTTAGTTCACCTAAGACCGGCAGGGCTGCGAGTGTGTAGCGGTGGACTCCAAGCTCCAGGAGTCCCCGCGCGCCCGTGTCCACCTGGGCTGCTCTCCCTGCCTGCCCCGCCCCCACCTGGAAGGATTTAGCGGCGTCCCGCCCTGACAACAGTGGATTCCTTGCCTGTTATCAACGGACCTGCATTTGGAGAACTGAGGAGGGAGTTGAGGGAGCCTGCTGTCGTTTGCCTGCTTCTGCCGCCACGACTCGCCGGACCCGCTTCGCGGGTCCCGCTTCGCGGCTAGGAGCGGACTTCTGGCATTTGGAAGGGGTTTGTTAGTTCACCTAAGACCGGCAGGGCTGCGAGTGTGTAGCGGTGGACTCCAAGCTCCAGGAGTCCCCACGCGCCCGTGTCCACCTGGGCTGCTCTCCCTGCCGGCTCCGCCCCTAGAGACCAATTAGACCAATTAGTCATCAACAAAAGGGAAGCGTCACCCCCGCTGAGCGGGAGCGCGCGGGAGGGCGCCGGGAGAAGCCCGGGACAAGGGCGGGACCGTTTGTGGCCGTTCGTGACCCGGAGTGACCGGACCGGGCCACCCCTCTAACCTGTGTGAGTCTCCTTCTATAAGGACTATGGCTGGCAGAGACAATAGGATCAAATCCTCCTTAACTGGTAGCCTGTCAACCGCCGGAGGTATGGAGAAATTCCTCATAAGGGCTAATAATATTATAGACAAGGAGATAGTCATACTGGAAAAGCGTTTGTCAACTGATCTCATCTCCCTTAAACAATCATCCTTAGGACCCCTTGCTAACGCTAAAACGCCCAATAGAAATAGCGATCAGTCTGCTATTACGGAGACAATATCCCCGCCTAGAGAAGATTCTGGCCCCTTGGCTACCCTGGTTACCACAACTGACATTGTGGCTGACCTTAACTGTGTCCCCATAAGCAATAATGTCTCCCTCTTATCCCACCTTGATGTGAGTACTACAGAGAATAAGAGCCAAGGGGAAAGAGAGGGTGCAGTGAGGAAACGGAAAAGAGTGTATAACAAGAAAGAAACTAAAATGGGAAGGGCTGTAAAATCTGCTAAAGTGCGGGAGGTGCCACCCAAGACCACTACTAACCCCCCTGACGTCCACCTCCCGAATAGAGAAATATCCATGGAATGGGCCGTGGCCATATTTAAATCAATCATATCCCCATTAGAGGCTAAACTGGATAGGCTATGCTCCAGAATATCCAATGTAGAGAAAACATCTGCCTCCATTTTAGCCACCCTTGGTAACCTCCAGAGCCAACATATCCCTCCGACTATTATAACTCCTCTGATCGCCGCTCCTCCCAACCCGCACTCGAATCAACTAAATATCCCCTCACTGAATACCTGTATACCAACCCATATCCTCCCTCAGTCCAATAATCCAACAGCCGATAATGTGGCGAGTCAACAACTGAGTCAATTTAATCCACCAGCCCATACGGTTGAGGGAAACCAGGGAGCACCGAGTGAGGTACACAATACCCCTAGACCTAGACGGCCTGATCTTCCACCGGAGGCTAATCGGTTTACTGTCATCTTAGCCGGAGTACCACCACTAGAAACAGGGGAATCAGAAACCTTTAGCTCCCTGAAAAATAAAGTAATAAAATGGCTCAACTGGAACAGACCACTCCCGGGCCACTTACACAACGAAATTATTATGGTCAGGAGGGTTCCTTGGATAGGCAAGACCCCTTAAAACATCAATGGGGACTGCCTAACCGTTAGTTTCAGAGACCCCCGCACTGTATCTCATATATGTGCAGGTTTCAATAGATCCTTTGATTCAACCATCCAGACCCTTCCTGTTTCTTATTTCTTTCCACCAACTAACACCCGCTACCAACCGAGAAGAGGGGACTGGACCGTTGTTGAACGGAGGGGTAGGCAACGAGCGTATGATGCTAGACCACCTAGACAACCTCAATACGCACCCCAATTCCACCCCTTCACGGATCATAACCGTTTTGGTTGCTTAGATGGCCTAGAGGGAGTCGACTGACTACACCTCGTCTCTTCCTCCTCCGTTTCTTCCTCCATGGAGCCGACCCATGTCCTAGCTAATTCTGATGCCTTACATACGGTTCATTTACCAACTCCTATCCCAGCTATCCCCACCAAACCGGTCCAGATTCCACCGGTTATAATCCCTACTACACAATGCTCGGAAACCATTCCCATCACTCCTACCCCAGCTACCCCCACTGAACCGGACCTGATCCCTCCAGATATGACCCATACTGCACCTTCTATCCCAACTACCCACACTAATACAGTACAGGACCCAAGGCTAAAGGGATATTTATTGGCGAGCTGGAACATTGCTGGGTGGCGGCAAAAAGTTTCAGCCCTGGGTTGGAGGGAACACATTGTGGACTTTGACATTTTATGTCTGCAAGAAACGTGGTCAGTGGAAGATATTTTTTATGATGGTTTTGTTTCATACAACTGTAATGCGGTAGAATCTGCAATGGGGAGGGCCAAAGGGGGATTACTGATTTTATTGTCTGTACACCTCCCTATACATGTAAGGAAAAGCCACATAGTGGGGTCCCATTCGCAAATTTTGGAAATATCAGTAGGCAGGGACAGAAATTTATTGCTGATTAATCACTACAATAACATCTTTGACCCTTCTAGTACCACTGTAGTAGACGAACTCGAATCTGTTTTGGATCCCATTCTCTGCAATTCGACTGTATCGTATGATATTGTTTGGGGGGGAGATTTTAACATCAGAACTTGCCCCCTCTCATACTCAACTACATGTGGATACGATGGGGAAAATGGGGAGAATCTACTACACTTTTTACACTCCCCATACGGCACTTCCCTTAACAACCTGATGTTAAAATCTGATGTATCCATCCACCAACATGCCCCTGACAATGAGGGTAACTTGGCGCCAACCTTCACGGGGAGAAACACTACCTCTATCATTGATTTCCTGATCATTTCCAACCGGGTAGCTCCCCATTGTTCGGTCCCACAGATCTTAGACCTCGGTCTGAGTGACCACAATGCTCTTACTATGACCATATACTGTGAGCACCATAGGGATGTATTTTCCGGTAGGGTTGTTGACGACATTATCCCATGTAGACCAAATGGTGTGGGGAAAAAGCAGAGAATTTACATTGTAGGGTGGTGAAAGCTGGCCTAAATACGATACTTAGTTGCCTTGATACGGAAGCCCCCCCAGATCAATCTGTAAATAACTTTGAGAAGTTGGGTGCCATAATTAAGCAAACCCTCACTACAAAGAAGGCTAAAACTAGACGGGATACACAGGGTTGGTTTAACCAAGCATGTACAAGGGCACTAAAAGCCCTTAAACTTGCCCTCTCCACAACTCCGAGAGACAGGGAAGTGGTCACATCTCTGAGGGCCAATTATAAAAATGAGCTCAAAATCAGGAAACAAGAATTAAGAGAAATAGCCTGGGAAGATCTGAGCAAAGCTGCAGCTCTCCGGGACAGCAAACTATTCTGGAGTACCATCAACAGCCCTTTCCTGCAAAAAGAGGAATTCCCTGTTCTCACTGCCCAAGTTAGTGAAGATGGCTGGGTGTCCCACTTCTCAGGGATCTTTGATCCTATTGGAGAGCCCAATGACAATTTTAATTCTATCTGCATTACCCCAGTTGAAACTCCGAGAATCACGACCCATGAGGTGGATATGGCAATAATGAATAGTAAAGGGGGAAAGGCTCCAGGCCCAGATGGGGTACCAATCGACCTATACAAATTCGATCCAGCTCTCTGGAGCCCATTATTGACCATAGCTTTTAACGCTGCTATGGATAACAGGACTCCCTCTACCTGGGGTGAATCCATTATTATCCCAATTTATAAGAAGGGGGATAGAGGAGAGGCTAAAAACTACCGCCCTATCTCCCTTCTGGATTCCTCACTAAAAATCTTGAGTAGGGTCCTGTTTGCACGTTTGGAAGATTGGGCCTTAGATAACCATATTCTTGCCCCATCCCAATATGGCTTCAGAAAGGGCCTTGGTACGATTGAACAATGTATCAACCTGAACCTTTTAATAGGGAAGTACACCAAGGCCAAGCCGGGATCACTATTTTTGTGTTTCGCAGATCTTTCAAGCGCATTTGATCTGGTCGACCATGCCCTGTTATGGACAACTTTACTGGGTATGGGAGCCCCCCCTGATATTATTCATTTTTTAGCCACACTTTACTCAAATTTATCTGCCCAAATCCGCTATGGCCCAGAGGGGGAGTGCACTCGAAAGATTAGAGTAAGATCTGGCATCCGACAGGGATGTGTATTGGCCCCGTTGCTTTTTTCGCTCTTCATTAACTCGGTTGAGCAAGAATTAAAGCAAATCCATGCTGATGCCCCCCAAGTAGGAGGCACCCCAATACCGGTATTACTCTATGCCGACGATACGGTTCTACTGTCTAGGACCCCTATAGGCCTCCAAAAACTGATGGACGGGTTCTATGATTTTATACAGAGAAGGAAACTTAAAATCAATAACTCTAAAACGTTTGTCATGGTGTGTGGGAAAAAGCTGAAACTTTTTAAACCCTTCTGTTTTAAGGAAAACCATATTGAAACTGTTACCAATTTTTGTTATTTGGGTGTTACTTTTAATGACAGAGGTTCGTGGGCCCTAGGAGATTAATGTCAAAGCCAGAATGGGGAAAGCATCCTCAGGCGTCTTCCGCTTTGCCTCTAAAGTAGGAAGCCGCCGTATTGTTGACATGCTGACTATATACAACCATAGATGTACCTCGATAGCATTGTATGGTTCGGGGGTGTGGGGACACTGCAATGCCAGGGCCCTGCAAACTGAAGAAAACAAGTTCATCAAACGGCTGCTTTGTCTTCCCTCCTCTGCATCTACTGTTTTAACTCATTCGGAACTAGATTTGGATTACCTGTCCGATCTTACCGGACTAAGGCCATTGCTGGTATGGAAATCCATTTTTACCAAGACGGAAACTGCCTTTACCAAAGACATCATCAAGGACTGCTTACTCTTGGATAACGTTTTAAGTATCCCATGGTTAAAATATGTAGTTACGACTGTCAAGGACCTGTTTGACATGGACTTATGTAATGACCCCACCTGTTTGAATTCACTAAGCAAACAGGAACTAAAAAATGATTATCTTAGGGCGAAATCGGATGTGCGAAGTTATGCTATCAGAGAATATTCCACACATATTTTTCACTTTTCATTGAAAGATGATAGTCATGGTATTCCTATGTACCTTAATGTTATCCACAGACAGTCTCACCAGTTTGTTCTCTCAAGATTGAGATTAGGTATAGTACATAACCTGGTTGCCTTCCCAACAATGAAATCTCATCCAGTTACTCCTTGTCCATGTGACGGTTTTACTAAACAAAGCACATCGCACTTTTTACTACTATGTCCTTTGTATAAAGCGCAGCGTATTTGTTACCTCAAGCCTATGTTCCTTAAATATTCCATGTATACCACAGGTAACGCCATGAGGCTTCTTTTCTCACTTTCAAGCCCTGATTTATGTTTTGTTACTGCCACTTTTATCCTGAAATCTATTAGAGCTAGACTTAGTATGGTTTTCCCGTAAATTTATGTGCAGCAACCCGCACACCATGTGACAAGGTTATCCCTGTTCATCATTTTGTGAATCATGTATATGTAATGTTTTTAACTGTATACTTTTATGATGTTTTTTTTTTAAACATTCGAATAAAGTTATAAACTGAACTGACTCCTGGACAGCCTGGATCTTGAAAAGATGGGGGCAGTACTGTCCGCAAACTGAGCAAGCAAATTTAAAGACACAAGCCTGCTGTTCCATTCGCAATGAGCCGCACTGAATGAGAGCCAATGATTATTACTCATGACAGAAACTTTGTGCTGCACTGCATGGTGCACAGTGCAACATCCAGGCGGTAGCCAGTGTCGTCTTCCAAATGCCAAGCAACACTAAACTGGTAAACTGCTCGGTCTATTGCCTTTTATTCTGGGCAGCATTAGATCATAAATTATCATTGTTGTGGGCTTTTGCTTTATACATGTTGCTGTACTAGGGTAAAGATGCGCTAGGAAAAACAACTGGAAGCAGTGTATATAATCCATCCCTTGCAGTCTCCATTTACTTTGTAAGACTATATGATATATTATGAATAATGGACGTTTACGCCTGATTTAACGTAAAGAATGGCAATGTTTTTTTTTATACTTTTGCTGTACGTGAAAAATTAGACTTTCAATGTTTTAATAGTTTTTACCATTTTCTCAGAGGTGCAAGCTACCTTCTTAATTGGTAAGCACATCTTGTTGTTCAAGCATTGGTTAGCACACTTTTGTTTTGAAAGACGAGATTTTGCCTGTTAAATCCAGTGGCGGCTGGTGACATTTGAAAGTGGTAGGGCGTAAACTGCTAATCATACTACACCGTAGCGAGCGAGCGTAGCGAGCGAGCCCGAACCCCCAAGAAAATTTTGAAAAAATAGTGGAAAAATGGTGCATTTTCAAGCAAATTTGAGAAAGCAGGAAGGTTAATAAAGCAATTGTGAAAGTGCAGGTATTACATTATTAAAGAGCTGTCATATAACATAGGTAGCTGCTTATTCAGTATAACCACAGAGCTTCATAACAGGCTATGCCAATGAAAATACTGGCTGCTACCTGCTGTTATGGCTGACAAATTTGAATAGCGGCTGCCCAAATTTATTTACAAGCCACAGGTAATAGAGCTGGAAAATTCAAATGCTTTCGACGGTGGACCAAAACATGGTTTATAGGATGTGGCCTTGCCCTAACAATGGACCACATTATTACTACTGACATATAAAAATAACAATAACAGTTTGCACTGCAGGCGAATTTAAATATTGCAAATCCAAATGTGTTTACGCGATACAGTTGATGCGCTGATGCGCATTAAAATTCCACGGACCAAAAAGTAACTGTTTACTAGACCTTAAGAAGTCTTGGTCAGAACAAATTTTATTAATCAGAATTTGTAGTGTAGAAAACAGTTCCTTTCTGTGCACCTTAAATTACACAGAAAGCATTGTAAATGATAAAAGCGGAAACAT
Source organism: Lissotriton helveticus (assembly GCF_964261635.1). Lineage (NCBI taxonomy): Eukaryota > Metazoa > Chordata > Amphibia > Caudata > Salamandridae > Lissotriton > Lissotriton helveticus. Next base: position 499,075,138 of record NC_136063.1, read on the forward strand.
TTGCTGCTGCTGGCTAGTACTGTGTTTTTCTGATTCGAAAGTGCGTCATGGCTTGAAACACCCATCCCTGGGCAGTGCAGTGGGGCACCTCGAGGCGATTTCAGCCTGTTATCACTCCATATGAGATAGCCTCCCTACCTATCCTCCCCAATCCCCTCCACCGAGATAGAGGACAGATACGGCAAAGCCTTCTGAGACACCAACAGGCCACATAAATACTCTACGGTGAGCCTAGCTCTCTGGAACACTCGTTGAATGTGGGAATGAAATTGGAAGCAACCCAGGAGAAGCAGTGGTAGCTTTTCACGGGCAAGGCCAGGGCAGATATTAAGCATGTATTGGTCCAGTTTCTCCCAGAGGGTGTGCACTGTGTTTTGTTTTAAAACAAGATTAAAATACATACTTTAAACGTGATCACCTCGACTTCTGCCCAGGCACACAGGCCTTTCTTAGGCCATGCTTTAGATCCCCACAGTTCGGTATTTCCCACATTTATGTTAATTGTTAGTCAACAAACGCAGTAAAATGGGATTTTGAGCCAGGAATTTGCTAACTTTCTAACCTCACATTCATTAACCCACAGAGCAACCCTCCATGCATTTTAATATGTCTTACCCAGTTATATTTATATTATAAACCTCACAAGGATGAAATGTGGAGCCAGGTCACATCTAACTATCCAACTCTGCCAAGGGCCCGCGCCACTTTCAGAATAAGAGTTACTCTTAGAGATGACACCACCCTTTGCTGGAGCAGCTGCGCGCACTATAAATGCCCATAGCATAGCATAGCATAGCACCCCATCCACAGGCTAGCCCACCCCTGTCTTATTTTGCTGAGTTGTGCACACTTTAAAACAATGACGGAGGCACATGTGGGTAGAAATGTGGTGTATAACCAAAAGAGCCTCCAAGAAGCTCCGATAGCTTGGAGTTCAAATTGCTTATTCTTGCTGATGCTGTTCTTAAGGCACGCAACCCCACAACTTAAAAAAAAAAAATGTTAAACAGTATTCAGGACATTTGCTCCCACCTAGATGTGCCCAAAAGCTAATTCAAAAGCATCCTACTGGGAAATTACATGTGTTTTTATAACAATATATCCTTAAAAAGAAGCGAAAATGCAGCAATAATAATAATTTTTAAAAACGCTTTGAAATCCTAATGGTGTTTTCTAGTGTTAGACGTGTCAGAACTTGTGCAAGTAGATGCCGCCTAAAAGTGATTATGGTGTATTAACAAATTACCAGAGGACTGGTGCTTCCCGCATTGCAGGAATTATCCCTTTCCCAGCGTTTCACATCAAAAGCCTGGCGGATTCACCAGCCCTAATCCCTGCTGGGCTCTCTCCGGTAAATATATATAGAGGCACATCGGTCGAAAGAAGCAATACGGGCCACACCTCCTCATTTAAATCTCATCATACTCTGATATGCATCTGCTCTTCTATGAGCCTGTACGTAAGGTATTCTGGGACGTGTAGTCAATTAAATCCAAAGAAGGATGCTTCTTATGGTAAATGCCCAATGTAAGCTCACCTTGAGCCCCAAGGAAAGGTGCGCTTCTAAATTTGGAAAGCGCGCTCCACATTTAAGTCCATGTTGAGACTCCATGGCCCCCTGCAATCCCGGGGTGGTGTGACTTTTATTAGTTGGAATCATCACTGGTGTTTATTCTCTGAAGGTTCCACATAGGCAACAGTTAAAAAAGATGCCACATAATGCGCTAAGCTATTTGTCCAGGATGTGCCTACAATCTTTCTCTTGGGCATTACTGTAATGTTAGCCCCTCCAACAAAAAGCCTGGTCATTGCTATTAAGTGCAGCTCGTAGAAGACGCATCTAGTACAGAGGGCAGTTCTCTACATGTGGACAAAATTAAATACATACATGAATACACACATAGACGTCACTTTTCGGATCCCACTATTGATCCTACTATTGAGGTTTACCTGTTGGGGTTAGTGCAGTGGCCCAGATGTCGTGGGTTTATTGCACCAGCTCCTTTAGAGCTGCATGTGAATGTATGAGGGCGATGATAATGATGTAGCAAGAGTATCAGGAGCTGTGAGATTTAAAATTGTTCCCTTATAAGCTATATGTATCATGTGATTGATTGGGGTAAGCAAGGTTCAGAGCTAACAGAGCACTATTTGTAACCTGATTAGCGTAAAGAGCCTGGGATGTCCCAGCACGTTATTGCAGTCCTTGGAGAAGGCTGGAAAGAGATCTGTCCCATGGGGGCAGGAAGAGCACTGTGCAGGACTGAACCGAGCAACCACTGCAATACATTATCAAAACAGCGAGCAGACACAGCGTTACAAGCATCATGAAAAAAACACACAGCTCTGTCTGGCAAATTTCTCTCTATAAAATCTGCTTTGCACAAGTCATTTAAAAAAAAGGGGGAAAACCAATTTTCTTTTAAAGGAACAGAAAAACATTTGCAATTAATTTTTTTCAGAGCCCAGACTGAACAGTTATGTCCAAGGTGGGGTGATGAGTCCAACTTAATCGTAATTGATCCGTGAAGGTGTGCGTGGCCCGTGCTGGGTTTGGTAAAATTACCTCACCCTGAGGGTTGTAGACTAAATGTACAGGAATTTATATAGCGCAAATCACCAAGCGGTTTCTAAGCGCTTGCTTAGGGAACCCGTCCTGGTATTCCCCTGTGGGATAACCCCGGCAGGGTATCCGCAAGGTGAAAGCCAGGCATCCCGCCGCGAGGGGCCGTTGTGGAGATTAAGCAAGCTATTGCCCAGAGTCGCAGAGTGTGAACCCATGAATCGAGTAGGCACCGGAGCGAGAATTGTCGAGTCCATGGACATTTTAGGACTCAAGACCCCGCCCATTTTAGGACTCAAGACCCCGCCGAGCCGGGAATTGAACCCTGGTCCCGGGCTGACCTCTGCTTCCAGGTCTGCCTCCTCTAACCAGTGAGCCACACTTCTCCACTCTACACTACAGACGGCAGACACATACTTGTGCTGAGATTTGCCAGAAGGCCTGCTGTTAAGCGGTTCTATGAAAGAGAACAGAATGACAGCCCCGGGCACCATGCCTTTTTTTACCTGTCAAATGCAGACAATGGCAGGTACAATACTGGGTATGAACCTCGTGTGCCCACTCTTCACTAGATGTTCGGAATTACTAGTGGCACGCATTTTTTGTAAAAAATGCAGGCCAACAGGGACACAGAATAGTTTCATTACTAAAAAAAAATCTTTGTTAAAACACAGTAAAAATACAGCAATGGATAACATTTTGACTTCCAGCCACACTAGTCCAGAGAAGTCCAATTATCAGTGCCATTCACTTTGGGGCTCTGTTTGGAAAGAGGATAGTCCCTGCATAGAGAAAGAAACTCTAGACTCACGACCGAACCCGGAGCCATGAGATGAGCAGCCACTTCTGAGTATATGTTTAGTTATGGAAATAAATCATATTCTATAAAATACGAGCGAAATAAATAGTAAACCAGAACAACAAGCCCCACGTCTGAGTACAGAAAGGAAAGATTTGTGTACCAACACAAGCATACATGCAAACATGAAAAGCAATGCCACCAGCTCTTCAATTAACATAGTAATACATGCAAACTGCTATGAAGAACTGGCTGTATGATTTATCACATTAAAGGCAGACCTTTTGGCTTTCCCAAAGCTTTTTTTGCCACTAGCACAATCCGAATTTTAAGAGTGAAGCCAAGCAAAACAGTGCTGGGGAATTAATCAATGGCGTTCTTTGAAGTAACCTAGTATTAAATCACATTATACCTTTTCCGTTTCACCTACTTACATGTAAACAAGAAAGAAGAGGAGATTCAGATAGGCACATGGAGATTAAAGCGCCTGACTTTTAGTTCATGCCAAAATGTAACCGGCATGACCACCTTATAGTAAATGCAACAGTCTCTCTCTTTGCAGCATTATCACTGAGCTTGCAGCCAGCTTGTGCACACAGTTTTAGAACCCTAAAGCAGCCCAAGCACGGCACAACAAATGATTCCCAGAAGTCTTTTCAGTCTTAAAACAAAGAGGAAGTTGCGGGGAAATATTGTACTGCCCTGCCTCTGAAACTGCATGTTAGATCAATGAGTATGCCTACAAATCAGTTATATACAGCTAAAAGGGCATACTCCCAAATTTGAAGTGAAAAGTTAATGTTTTTTATACAGCTATTTCAAATTTATAAAAAAAAAGTTTAAAACCCACACTTATACACATGTGCAACTCCCACAAAAGAGTTATGCTGGCCGGATGCCTATCTTCAGCAGCAAGACACCAATGCTCAGGTTGTTAATCTAGGTCTAACACACAAATCCCTGTAAGGTCTTAGGTAATCAGTAACCAACCATGAATATGTCTGCAGCTGTTTCTGGAGATGCACTCAAGAAGACCTTGAATAATCTCAAACTGTTGCCTCAACCACAGATCCCTGTGCCGAAAAAACATCAAACTGTTCTAGTCTGTTATCAAACTGATCTACACACGTTACTGGGGATTGTCCCTCAAACGCTTGGATGTCATATTTACCCAGCTTATTCAGAAACTGACTGCCCATGAATCAAACTTTACCCAACTACAGACCGATGTCCCTTTATCACCTAGCACTAAAATCCTCAGAACTGCTGTTAGCTCACAATTATCAAATTTTTGGGAAACAAATAACCTCCGCAGTGACTTTCAGTCAAGGTTCAGACTGTGTAGCGGTACCGAAAATACATTACTAAGCATTAAATAACAACTGCTTTCCACAATGACCAGAGTAAGTATCCTCGTAGACATGCTTTATGTATTCGATAAAGTAGATTTAAAAAAAATAATCTAATGTGCCAGTGAACACTTTTGGCATAGACAAAACTGTACTCTAGTGGTTACGTTATTCCTCTGAAACTTTACCTAGCAAGTAAAGCTTGGCCCCCTCCTCCTTAAAATATCACAAGTGACACAAGGGCTTCCAAGAGTTTTCCAAAAAGTCCTTGCCGACAACTACACCACTCAAGGCTTTCCACAGCGGCCATATCACTGGTTATTCGTTTAAATTCACAGGTAAATTGAAAGAAAGCTCTAATAATGAAAACCAGTCAGGGTATTGGCTTTTGCCTATTGAAATGCAATGTACATGCATACATAAATACAGAGGGTGAAGTTTTGTTTGCACGCTGTGGTGCACAGTGGACGCAATGTTAATGAACACAATTAAAAAAGGGGAGTAGAAATTAGAAAATTCAAATGCTAATTTCATCATTGGCGAGAAAACCAAGGAAATCACTAGGGAAGTATTAATATTGCATCCAATTGAATTTAGAAACAAACAAACGACAAAGGGATTGAACTGTTACACCTACTGCTTGTCAAAGATTAAGAAACTATGTCAGGGAGTTAACGAACAGTCAGTAGTCCATCAGTGAGCTGCAGTGATTTTACACGAGTGTTCCAGTCCTGCCAAGCGCCACGCAACAGGTGTGACGCTCACGCATTGCAGTGCGGTGATCCGCATCACCGCACTGAAATGCAATGTCATGCATTTTGCACCTGCTGCCAGGCGAGCCACCAGCGGCGCCTCTGTCACTGTGCCCGTGGCTCTCTGTTGCTCCGACGTGCGCCTACTTCTGTGTGTCCCTACAGTTAACCAGGCTACACTGCAGTGCTCAGCTCTGAGAGGCGAGCGCTATTAGCCAGCCAATCACCGACCGTGTCACCAGGGGGGCCGGGATTTTAATCCGGAAGTGCGGCGGTAGAGTGCCGTCACGTCCGGCCCAGGAACAGGAAGATTGTAAAGCGGCGGGGGATCTGAAAGTGCAGGCTGCCTGCCTGCTGCTCACAGCCTCTCTCATGCTGGCAGGCCGGCCGCCGCGGCCGCAGGGGGTCCAGCCGAATGATCATTCCCTTTTGCAGCATGAGCAGCGCCGGCTTGCCTTCAAGAAGTAAGTGCCTGAAAAAGATAGAGCCAGCATTAATCTGTCTTAAAGTAAACTTCTGCTATATCGGTTATTGAAAGACTAGCATATGTGGTGCAACTAAACTGAGGTAGCGAGCAGGTGGACAGTTGGAGCACGGGGCTCTAGGACGCTAAGCTATAATTAATGTTTTTTTATTTTGATTCCTTGAGTTGTCAAAGAGTGTGTATTTGAAATACCACAGCCTGTCGGCTGTGACCTAGACTGTCAGCTGCCTATAATTACGATGGGTGACGCAGCTGAAATCAGTGTAGGGGCCTCCTCCATCCTTCAAGACTGAACCTGGGTCCCACGTGGGTCCCACGTGGGTCAGAGAGTGCGGCCATCCATTGATTGCCAGAAAAACAAGCCCGGGCCCAATGCGCGTACTAAGGCTTGTGAAAGCTTGCAGGTCGTTTCTGCCTGTGTTCAGTTGGTTTGAGCTCCCCTTCTATTTGTGCCCTTATAATACCGGCCCATCCACCAACAGGTGACCGAGGCCCTGGCAGTATGACCCTGGATCAGTTTCCTACCTGCCCGGCCGGGCCCCCTGCGATTGTTGCTGTCGCCTTGTAACACTTGTACTTTGGAGCAGGTGGTGCTTTTCTTTAAATACCAGGGAAAGCAGGCCTCTTTCCAGACTGCGCATAGTGCAGCCTCTAGCACAGAATGACCCTCTCGAGACAGACTGACTTCAACAGCCTCTCTCACAGTCCAGTGTGCCTTCTGATTCGAGACCGACTGACTTCAACAGCCTCTGAGAGACTGCATGCCGCCCGCCGAGCCAGTGAATGTCTGACAGTCACTTTCGCACCAACGACATCGACAGCTGCCTTATTTTTTTTGTTTCCCCTGACCTCGCTATATACCTAATACATCAAGAATGAAAACTGCGTCATTTAGACTAAGTTTGTAAAATTACCTTGGCACCCACATTTTTTCACTGGCACACAATTATTTGGCCACCCGATTAAGAACTGCGCATAAACAGAAGAAAAATCACCTGGGTAAATGGCAACTGTGCGCCCCCCCTTTTTAATATATTACCCTGTGCACACAAATCCGCACGTTCCTTTTAGAAAAGGTACATCTGATAGTAAGCGGCCGAGAACCGGGTGCTTTTTACATCTAATGAACCACTTACTCAAGGGCTTCAGTAACCCAGTCAATGCAATAATTGACGAGCCATTGGTATCAAGAGGCTAAAAATAGGATGCTCTGATGGTATAAAATATGCACACATATGGGCATATCATTTATTGCTTATATAACAACAATATGACGTTCTCTCTTGCGATGTCTGATTGCGCTTCACATTGTTAACATATACTAAATGTTTTTCAACTTGCCCCTATGTCATGACGATTTCTTTTAGTAATTTAGCATTGGTGTAAAAAAACACAGCACAAATCCTTATGAATTACACCGTTTGTGCTGCATGTGTAATTCAGAAATAGGCAAACAGATTTAGCTCCTTCAGTCAACATCATAGAAAGAGCTTTGCTCCACGGCTTGCATGGCGAAAATAATGGTGAAAAACCATAGGTAACAGAGCTGTTGCTTATGAACCGTTTTTAGGAGTGTTTTAGATATTTTAACTAGTTAAAGCAGTTAACAGTAGTGTTGTGCCTCTGACTTTACAAGGGCACTAGGTTAGTGCCCTTCCATTTCTGGTGCTTTGCAGCGGTTAACTTCGTAGTTTCTCGTTGCTCAGATGGGTGTAATTTCTGATATTTGTTACCCTCGTCTTCTTTGCTTAATTTTACTCGAGATACAGTGTCACTCATAGTTGTTGAAATGTCACTCATAATCGCACTACAATTATAGAAATGTCACTCATAGCAACCTGAAACCTTGGCAGCTATGGTGTTCCATGGCCCATGATATAGGTGTGTTAGCCAGGACACCCTCTGGCACCCACAGCACTATGTAATTAGTGCTAAAGCCGGGCCATTACAGAAAACACTGCACATTATCACGTAGCTGGCAGGCAATGTGTGCAGGAGGGCCGGTGTGAAAGGAAAGGAGCGAGTGAACAGCAAGGGGGGAAAAGGGGGGGACTCGTCATTTTTCAACAGGCGCTGGAATGTGGGAGGAAGAAGAGAGTGTGAAAAGGGGTAGGTCGTGTGAGGCCACAATGAAAAAAACGTGTTTTTTTTTTAAACAGTAATAAAAACAAATACCTGAAACAACTAAACTCGCCTGCCTATGTCCGACCACAAGTTGGTTTCTGGCTGCTCTGAAACAAACCCACGTGTGACACACTGGAAGCAGCCATCTCGAGTCTGCGCAGACTCGATTTCTCAGCTTCCAGTCTGTTTACAGCCTTAACCCCACCCTTTCCCAACTCGTCACAGTGACGAGTTGGGAATGGGCGGTGTGACCAATTCTCCATTCTCGGATTGACGTGAAGCCCCGGGATTACAGGGCTTCACTGAAAACGCCCAGGGCTGATTTCATCCCCACGGCATCAGGGGGTGGAGACTGGTCCGCAACTCCATGCTTTTGCCGAGTTGATGACATCACAAGCCCCAGGGCGGTGAGATCATCAGCCAGCAAAAGCTGTAGACATTGCCACTCTGAGATCGTCAGCCTCGCTGCAGAATGAATCATCGCAGGTAGTGTGTGCGCACCCCCGACCCTGAAAAAAAAAGAAGAAACTGCATTTTTAGGCTGTGTGTGTTCACTGTGTCACGAACACAAAACAGTGAAACACAACACTTTGCTTGTTTGACGAGTGCCAGCTAAAGTTAAGGGGGCGGAGCCCCGACGCCCTCAAGGAGAAACCGCCCCTGGTTAAATCAGTGAAATCAGCCCTGGCCAGTGCTTTTTGGGCGTACATATTATATTTTATAATATCACTGGAAAAATGCCTTGAACCCATTAAAATAAATTAGCTACAAAATTGCAGTCACTATAAATCAGGGGTAATGCTTGACACAATGCTTCCTACCTACTGAAGCTGTACCTTTGATGCCCTTGGAATATTACTATATCATATTTAAGATTATGCTTTTACAGAGAAGGTCACCATATGCAAATCAGCAATCCTCTGCCCCAAAAAGAAGCTGCGCCAACTGCCAGGCCTGCACAATCCTGCTCACGCGTGCCAATTCTTTTGTGAAGAAAGCAAGGAAATTTATGATCTTGTACTATCGGTCAGCCATCAATTTGGTGACACTATAAAGTGTCAATTTTGATTACAGTGCTTAAACCACATTCATTCCACCTCCCATCCTTCAGGTGAGGAATATGTGCACCTGCAGCCTGGTGGCGAGGATCTGTTCTCGAGGAAGACTGTTCATAATATTAGGCTCCACTTGAAGTGCAGGAGCAACAGTCATACACAGCACTGTGAACCCTGTAGATGCCCCAGGCCTAATGAGGGAGTCTGAAGGGGGCAGCTACCTGCCAATCTAAAGGTTGCAGAGGTGGTAGCTTTCATAATGCTAACCACCAGTCACTTCTCTCTACCTCTAAAAGATATTGTACTGTGAGCAAAGTATAAGTGGTGGTGGAGGTAGACACCTGTAGTGGTCCCGCTATATAGCACAGTTACACTACATCTATAAACTAAACCTTCATAAACATTCACATATCTCTGTATATTAGTCCAATACTGCAATACACAGAAATGGTAGTCCTACCCTCTTGCTTCTTTGTGGGCTGAATCTAGTATCCATCGGGACTCAACAGTGAGATTCGTAAATACTTAGTGCAGTTACATCTTAAGGCCTTCACTGCACATTTAATAATAATAGATTACCGAGCCTAGGAGTAGTCTTTTATCAATATAAGAATATATCTATGACATTTTCCTGTCAAGAAAACCCATCACTACATAAGAAATGACAGTCAGCCCCTTTTCTTTTGGGTGTAAACTTTCCTAAAAAAAGAGGTGAATGGATGTGCCTATAGCTATATCTCCATTAGTAAAATGACATCACTTGGGGAACATATCATGTCACACTCCTATGAAATAAAGATGTACATCAAAGCCAATATCAAAAGAAGAAAGTACTTCGCACCCTTCTTGTAATGCTGTATGATAAATTATTTATGCATATAGATGCGTCTGCACATCTCAAGTAAAGAACATGTTTGAATTAAATACCTTAGGTTCCTCTTTTGCATTGCCAAACTTAGCTGCAAGATTATTTCCTTGTGACTCTACTCCTGAAACTGATAAATTAGACTCAGGTTTCAACGTCTCACTCTACAGCACACTAAATAAACATATACACTGTAAGCTCAACCAGCTGCCATCTTCAATGAGGGATGTTCAAAAGGTTTACAATAAGATGAAAAAGTTCGTGCAGAAAAAGTGGATTAAGTTTTGTTGAGAATTCTATCAGAATTGGGCCGTCGGAATTCTCTAATAACTAGCTAGAACACATGATAAAAAACAGCACATCACCACAAACTCATCAAAACATTCCTGGACCTGGAAAAGCAGGTAGGAAAAAAGAAGACTTCTGCCTGACTACAGCGAAAAGAAGCCTCAAGGTCTCCTGATATCCACTCGCACCGAGGCACCGGAAGTAATCTTCACTGGTGTTCCGATGGCAAACTGCTCGCTGCTTCAGGCACCAGAGCTCCCGAAGGAAAAAGCAACGTAGGCGACTACAGATTGCGGACCTGTCCTGCGTAAAGATGTATCACCTGGCATATTCAACTGCTGTTGCAACACCACAAAAGAATATGGGAGTCATGGAGAATACAGCCACTGCACTCTCCTGCCTTGCCCTGCTGAAGGAAAACAAAAAAAAAAAGTTTCATATTGAAGGAGTTGGGAAGGGTAAACCAAATAATCCATCCGAGCAAAGATGTAACTTGAGCTTGTTCCATTCTGATCATTTGGCTCCAAACCTGAAGTATTTAGCAGGACCTCTATAGCAATGCATGCGACTTTCAAAACGCATCATTAGCTTGAGCATCCTGTATTGGTTCACCGAAGCCCCAATTTTAAAAGTGTAATGGCTATGAACAGATAGGCTGAGCTATGCTCAGCTTGAAATTGTGCCTTTTGTGTGGGCTATGCACTTTTATTTTTGCATCGCTTAGTTTGTTGTTTTTTGATTTTTCGAAATTATTTTGGGAATTTTATGGAGTTATCTTTAATGAAGTTTGCTACCGCTTGAACTAAACATGGGGAAATTCCTAATAATTGTTCCATAAATACAAAGGCTGTTTTATTGAACTGAATAGTGACCATTCAAAGTATGCTTATTGGGTTAGAGCGGTACCATCTCCCAAAATATTAACACGAGTTCTGCCATATACCATAATACCTTCAGCTAGTTCAACACAGTTTATTCAGTGGTGCTAGATGGCTCCAGCCACCATTCAGCAGGACCATAAATACCATTCTCTATATGTTCGAATTCTAACAGGACCCTACCATCCTCTGAAACAAGACATACCACTGGGTATCCTGTTTATCAAACCAAAATGTGGTATCAATTATGAGGCGTGCATCAAGCTAATAACATAGTTCATATTCAATATATGGTACACATGGATTAATTCCGGTTGAATTTAACCTTTTTTGTGTGAATCTTCCAGTAATTTATCAATAAATTTTACTTTGAGATACACGCTAGCTTCTCTGACATCAATTATTGTAATGCCACCTCCGTATGTATCCTATGTTACTGCCTCTTTCTTATCAGCAATTGTAAAAACTCGAATGGCCTCTAGTATATTACCAGCTTTAATTTAAGGAAATGTGTTTACACTAGGAATTAAGTACTTCGTCTGAAGGTTGTACGCACTCGCATAAATGAACTTTGGGTTAATCCATACGACGGATAGGCCTTGTATTGATAATAGAGTATTATACTAAAAGATCTGTGTCATGCCCTACTATGAGGCACTATAATAGACCAGAAAAACAATTAGTATTACAGGAATCTGTATATTTGTAACACTCATAGATTATGATCTTGTTGCATACAGTTTAATGAATTTCTCTTGTTTTAGCTAAATAATATTGTAAAAATTCTCCATTTTATTTATTGTTGCCCATTTGAGACAGCCCCGGTGTTACACTAATTGTCCATGTCATCCAAAAAGGACATCTAATATTTTAATTAAACCTTACTTGTACTGTAAGGGTATTTGCAGATTATATTTTGTATGAACTATTTTTATCTACTCCCTTTTATAGTGAAATAAAGTTTTGAATTGAATTGATGTCACCTGGATTAATGTCATGCGGCATTACTTCCTCGGACCCAGTGCCAAAGAGTGTGTGATGTCACGTTTGCTATCCCTAGCATTTTGCTGAATCGACTTCCATAAGTGAAGATCAATATTTGATTTTGGTGAGATTCATATATTAGGATGCATTTTTATGCAATTAAAATATACTTTAGGAACATGAATAATTTAAGAAAGAGCGAAATGCAATAGTTTTATGTCGGCTAAAAGCATCATCTATATTAATCATACCTCTAGAGACTCCTCAACTGGCGAGGAGCTGCCAAGTTGCTTAATCATACCTTGATCTCAGGTACTATTTTCTTTTATCTAGCCAGGATAATTCTGAAGCACAACAAATCAAATGAGATGAAATTCAGCCTTTAACTTGATAAAGTTCAGTGTAAAATTTAAAGCCAGGTGGATGGTAACATGTCCCGTATACAAGAGAAAGCTGACCAAAATAATCAAAGTCTGAATGCATTTGAAGAATGATAAGGGCTTTAATCAACAGACACTGAGATAATCGGTCATCAAATATCATGATGAATTAATCCTGGTGCCATTTGAGGATTTATGATCCATAGAAAATGTGCCTCAATTCAAATGTGCTACTGACAGGACTGTGAATTAAAGCAGATGCCATCTCAGGATATAGAGGCAGCATACTTGACTGTCACTGAGGGGCAGCAAATGCAAGACTAGCATCTAACACTGTCTGTAGAGATGCTCCTGGTAGAACCCCTTCAGTGTTGGATATCATTTTGACAAGTTAAATGGGGTTTGGAATGGCTCAACGTGGGAAAGTTTATAGTGCATCTGCGAATGTAGACATTTATCTGATGGCGCACTGATGACATGCCAAACACCTGATCCATTTTTCAGGATTTGCCAGTGTAGGCATGAACATATCAAACTACTTGTCAGTAACAGTTCATAGTGCTACATAAATCTCTGGTTGCTGTTTATATGAGTCACAGCCTTATTAGAGCTCAAAAACAAAGCTGTAGACAAAAAAAGTGCCCGGACCTGTATCATGAACAAGGCGTATAAATGCAGAATGAAAGGGTCTTATTTTTCACACCCTCAGTATCTGGATGAGTTAGTGTATGAGCTGAATAAAGCAAAACTTGGAAACATTGAAGTATGGTTGATGCTCTGCTGGACTGCGCTACTGAGCTCATGCACCAACCTGGAGCATTTCCAAGAGATTCAGAGTTAAATTATGCACTGTAGACAGAGTGATTAGGTTTAGAAACTGACACCGCTCCATTCTCTGCTGTGTCCACAAGGCATGATGCAGCTCCTGGGGTTCCACGAAAGCTAGAAGGCTTCCTTGCAACCATCTGAACAATCTTGTACATACTGCCATAAACACAATATGCAAACGGATATGCTAGGGGTGATTCACAAAAGCCTTTCTGAGTATAGATGATCGTACTACGGGAGTGTTGGTATGTGTGCTCTTACACGACTTAGTGAAGCGGCCCCAAACCTCCCACTCTCCATTAGTAAAAGTGCAAAAAGGGTGCTGTCCTTTTCATCAGTACCAACTGTATAAAAATATTGCCCGAGTATAGTCATGTTGGATATTTTGGGCCAATTCACAAAGGCATGTAACAGTACATAAAACAGTACTATGGGACTACTACTTTACTCCAAAACGCCTTTGTGTTTTTCAATGCCGCTTAAATTGGACAAGATAACAATGTCTAAAGGTGCAGCGGTGCTTGAAGTGGGCACTGAGTACCTGCACTCCTTTTTCTTGAAAGGGAGAGTACCGGCACTTCTCAGAAGCAAACAGGTACTCTAAATAGTGAGTACCTGCATGTCTTTATTTCCATTTAAAGCACTGGCAGGCAACCAAGCTCAAAAGCGAGGAAGGGCTAAAGATCCTCTTTATCTGCTACAGGAAATGTGTCATTTGTAATTTATAACCTTAGAATGAGACATGGAAATAGGGAATCACTCTCAAATGAACAGAGGGTACGTCTCCTCAAAACGATAGATGGTTTTCCAAGACACATCATTCTCAGTACATTTCTAATCACATTATTTCCTTCCCCAATTCATTCAGACCCCTTCCTATTTACGAACATTTATGATTCAATCTGAGCCTCAGGCACAGTCCTGCCTGCCCCCTCCCATCACAAGTTTTCTAATCACCCTCTACTATAGCCTCCGTTCATTAGTATTAGATTTTTATAGAGTGCAAAATTCCATACTACAGTCTATGGTAAGAATATCCGTGACCTTTCATGAGGATGATTGTAACTCTTGGTTTGTCTGAGAGAGGTATGCCATGGTATAAATATCCATACGCTGCTAGTGCTAATACTGTATCAAACATGTCAACACCAAAGACCACTGCTCTAATGCACATTTTTGTACCAAGCTTTGTTGTAATGACTTCACATATGAAAGATCTGAAAGTGCTATATAGATCTTTTTTCCAAAGATATTTACATTTTGTTACGTCTAGGCCGGAGCCTGAGCATCTCTATTTCCATGCCTTTTTCAAGCGCACAGAAGCCATACATTTTTCATGCTCTGCCACAAAATGTTATCTAACACATTAACCACATTGGTGTTTAGCCGAATACGCGAAACGATCATTCATTGCTTTTGGACAACAGAGATGTAGGTGTTTCTGCATGCCATAGTAAAGGAAGGTCTTTGCTGCACTTCACAATGGAATCAAGGATCAATAACACCTTCACCAAAAGGATCTTGAACCGATTCCTGCTTCTCCTACTTTTTTGCCCTGGTAGTCTAATATTGCATCGCCGCCTACAGAAGCCAGCACCCTGCAACCCAGGGATGTTGCTTGCCTGCCTGCTTTCAGTGCTTCTTAATCGACTAGTGATAACATGATGTACGACAGTAGCTGCTCTGAAACATGCAGCTGGTGGGTGGGGAGATTTCTTTAAAATTATTCTCATAATGAAAATCCAATTTTCAAATGATTGAAAACCAGCATACAGAAAAATAATAAAACAGGACAAACATACCTTAAACAGGTTGGCTACAGTTTATTATAAATGAAAAGGAATGTCGCTCATTAAAAAAGCATTTACTTTGAGAACGCTGTTGGTATAAGAGAAAGGGTTCAATTCAAGTGTGAAACATATCTAAACCATGCTCCTTCACGCAAATTACGAATCATTTTCTCAGTGTTATACATTTGCAACATTAACGGGCCTTCCTAGACACATGAGTTTATGCAAAAACAGACACATTATATTTGCATCCGTGTTTGCTTGGTTTGTCATCACCAGCTTTTTTTTAACTCGGTGGAAATAACTGCTGATGCAAAAATGTGTGTAATGGGTAATACAGGACTAAGAAGGGTTTAATTATCCTGTAAGAACTGTCAGACTTGACCCTCTCAGCACAGTCCTCCCTAAACTTTCTACCTTCAACCTCCTGTTTTCTGAACTTGTTTTTATTGGGTTTCAGGACTCTTCACACTATACCAGTGCTAAAGAGGTTTTGCTCTCTCCTTAAAACCTGGTGAAATCTGACTTACACCCAATTGGTCTATTTAATGTACTTGTAAGTCCCTAGTACAATGGTACTACACATACCCAGGGCCTGTAAATTAAATGATACTAGTGGGCTTGCAGCACTCATTGCGCCTCCCACTCAAGTAGCCCTTTAAACCTGACTCAGGCCTGTAATTGCAGCCTGTGTGTGCAGTTTTAGACTGTCATTTCGAACCTCAGACCTCAACTCTTCAGTACACTTCTGGACCTGTGGACTCTGACAGGATGGACTGCTGTGCTGCTAAAAAGGACTAGCACTCTGTCAAATGCTGCTCTCAAGGACTGCTGCCCTGCTATGATCTTGCCTGGGTGAGACAGAGTGAATCTGCAGCTCTAAACCTAGGACCTCAGAATGACTCCAAGGGCTAGTTGGGTGTCCTCATGATCAGAAGCCTCAGGTACATAATAGGCTTTCAACAACCTTGTACCCAGAACCTGGACTCTGCCATCTTTGATTCCCCCCCCCCGCCCCCCCAAGTAGTGCCACCGCAGTCCTGAACCCTTAGAATGGGCCTGAAGGTTGTATGTCTGCCCATCTGTGGATGCAGTACAACCAACGTATCTACTCCATGGTGAACTACCTGCAGAACCGGCACATAATTTTAGCTGCTCGAGGCATCACCCCTGGAACGGACGCATAACCTGCTGTGATGACTTCCCAGATGTAGAAACTTCAAATTGCCCTTTGCAGCCCATCAGAGCTGACACATCTTCACACAAGGACATTGCCTCGGTCAACGGAGCCCATGAGAACCGCTGCTGTGCAACTCATCTCCATGCACAGACATCACTTTGCAGCGCACCGGAACTACAGTTACACTATGCATCTCCCGCCGGGAAATTGCATCGCTTCTGCTCCATGATGCATCTTCGACACGTGACTCCACATTGCACCACAACCAGGATTTAAGGTACTCTGACTTTGTCCAAGGTACAGTGTGACCAGATAACCACAGTTGGCACCCAGTGACACTGAATGGATCTAAATTTCTATAAATCTTTTTCATTTTCTTCAAGTTGTCAAATGTTTTTGCAATCCACCACTGGAATTAGAATGAGATCAAACTAATCCCAAATATATTTCTTTGTTAAACAAGGCAAATGGGCAATTGTAAGTCGTCAGCAAGCAAGTTCTATCATCTAGGATGTGTTGTCAAGATGACAGATACTTGCGTCAACCATTAAACACAAATAGAGTAATAATGTATGAAGGAAAACAGCCCACCTGTGCTTAGAGAACAGATTTAAACACAGAAGCCCTTCTGGTGGGAAGAAACAAAAGAAAGGGAATGTTGCAACAGCAAACAGGATACAAACTGCATTGAAACTGGAATGAGAATCAAAGGAGCACTCAATAACTACACTGACATGTGCACAAGGGAGACAAATCCATATTCCAGTCAAGGAGAAACTCCACAAATGGACGGCATGGTGGTCTTAAATAAATTAGGCACAGTACCCAAAATTCAGCCTTATAGCAGAGACAAGCATCTCCTTTGCAATCAATGAAGTTTGACAATGAAGGGTAGAGTCAACTGCTCCCACCACTTAGGGAGTAATTACTAAGTACCCTCCTTCAAATATATCTAAGCAGCAACTGACAGATAATCACTTGAAAAACAAGCTACTTTTGTGAGATGATCACAACGCAAGGAGCAGAGTCAGAACTCTGAAACCCGAAGCCCCAACACAGACAATCCTTGGAGGATGCCCCATTAGAATTTGATTGCAACCCAACACAGGCAATTACACAACATACCAACAATAGCCCTACTCATTTATATATGTTGGATGTCCAACAGACTTTTTGCAACTAACCTCTTGGTCGGAACTTATGTAATGATTTAAAATAATGTGAAATCTTAAGCCTCTATCATCAATACCAGATTCTAAATCTGGGTATCCACTGGAGTGACATTTCAACAGTAGAAAACGATTATTTTTTCTCACTGTTGCTACATCAGTCTGTCAGTGAAAAAATTTGTTCTAACACAGCTTAGGGAGTGGTGGGGGTGGGAAAGTACATAGGGGAGGGGGGGAGGCAGACATTTCCAAATGGTTCGCCCATTACCCTCTGCCCCTGCCTAGAAGTTGAAAGCAAGGGGAAACGATTTTTGAATGTTACCATTCAAAACATAAACTTATAGATTAGTAACAGTGAATAACAGATGATTTTCACCTTAGAGTTTAGAGTGGCATCATAGACAACTCGAGCTTCCCCATTGCTGTCTATTTGATACACCCAGAACCCCTGGGTGAAAAGTATCCAGATGATTTATTGCTATCCATCTTTAGTTATGTCATATCCTGGGCCTAAAAAAATCTAGTTACAGAGAACTTAGTATATATTCAATGGGATGACCCACACTGACTAAATAAGGCAGTGTTCCAGTAGTGTGCTGGGGTATAGTTAATTTGAACACATGACTCATCACTGAATTGGTTTACTATCCAGGCTCACACCCCATCTCTACGATAAAATAAAATGGGTCAACAACTAAAAGTAGGGCTGTACATATTGTGGTAACTGTAGATTTTGACATTCATGTGGACAGTCACAAGGACAGATATGGGCCAAGTGTAACGGAGAATCAGAAAGCCATAAGTGTTAATCAGTGAATAAAAGGTCATAATCCACAGCTGCTAGGTTTCAAGGACTTTTTATGGAAAGGCGTCATCAATAGTTTATGATAAGGGTCAAAGTATTATGCTTGGGATGCACCTTTCACATTGTTTACTGGCCGCCCTTAAGAAGGCTCTGGTATTGCCAGACAAAGTGTGAAATATATACTGGTCAGCTCATATATAGGGGACAGGGAGGTATCAGTGACACAAATGAGGCAGCAACTGCTGCAAGTCCTTTCTCTCTTGTCAGACACTTAGAACCCAATCATCGTAACATTTACTGGTGAATGATTGTTTTATGCATCAAAAACCAGCCGTTTTAGATGCATGAAGCAAGGTTACATCCCTTTTATGAGATCAACTATCACTTAATATAAGGAAAATATGTACATTATACACAATAGATAATATACCCCTTAAACGTTAATCTCACAACTCCATTTGTGATCGTATCTAGTTCATTGATGTTTTTGTGTAGAGCTTTTCAGGGAGTATTCAAAATGTAGTATGATCACTGTTTTAGGTAAAACCATATGAAATAGTTATGTGCCATCAGACCTCGGAAAGTCATTTGAGGGTCAACAGCATAGATTTAATATGGAGTGCATCAGAAGGTATATCAGCTTTTGACATGGCCTTAGACAGTAGGAGAAACCTTGGATTTGGTGAAAGATGGTTCTACTTGGCAAGTTTAGAATTACACACATGTATAATTGGGCAGGCAGTCTGCACAACACCATTTAGCTTGGAACGTGTTAGACCGACCATGAGGCAGACTGGAAGGCCACATTTACAGAATCCTTGTTGGAAAAGCTTGGTAAGTGCACTCCAAATAACAGCACAGGAAAGAAATCATGAGGTTCCAAAATGGAAAAAAACGGGAGGAACAATTTAAGCAGGTGCATTATCTCACATGCTTTCACTTTAGAGGACAACTGGTAACCAAGACGTTTATAATAGCCTTTGACATATATCTCCCACAGGTAAGCAGTGGCTACAAAGAGCTGGGTAAGAGCTCCATCCAAAGTCGGCTGTGACTACAACTACTTTAACTTATTCATTTATTTGGCATTTCCTCCTTTACTATTCACCCCACACCAAAGTGCTACCCAACCAACCTCACTCCTGCCACTCACAACTTACACTTCGTCACTTTCATCAAGGTCTCAAACCTCTGCCCACAATACTGGCACATCAAACACAACCACTGAGATGTGTCCCGGCAAAAAATCACCAGCATCCCTTGCACTACGATAGGGTTTACAGTCTACGCACAAGATCTACTACCACACTAGAATGATCTCTCGGCCACACGGAATTTGATTTTCTAGAACAAAACACCTGGGAGTGAGATCACAGGGATATGATTGGCATTGTACAACATTCCTCAGCTGCATGAATAAATACACGAATTAATAAATACATGCAAATGTTATCATATGAATATTTTATCATTATGATAATAAATTGGGAGCAGAAATTGCAATTGCTAAAGTTCTTCAGTATGTTCCATTGAGGGCATGCCATATAGCATTAAACAGAGGCTTTCGCAAGAGATTTTCAGTGGTACCTAACACGAAATAAACAGCTGTCGAATGCATGGAACAAATCACTTTTTTATGTCTCGGAGGTCTGGATAGATTCTGGGTCAATCTAATCTTCATTGCTAATCTCGTCACTTACTCAGTCTCCACCGCACTGTCGACAGCAACTCAAAAAACATAAATGCATACACTAGCACATATGCTTTTCTAGCAAGTTCCAAGCTTGCCCTAAAGAGAGACTGTATATTGTGCCTCGGAATTGTTTTAGCTATTGAAAACAAAATGTAACATGCTTATGAAATGTCATTAATATCTCTTCTAGAGCATAAGAACTGTCGTTTAATTCACAAAGGGTTTATTCCCGTGCAAGTCTCACTTTCCCAATTCGACAAGTATAAATTAACTACCAGCCTACAAAATATAATGCAGATATTACTAACAAATTTGCTGCAATTCAAAAGTGAGCTTGAGGGCACTGACCTGCAAAGAGTACCTCAAAGATGTGACAAGATATAACATATTAATTCGACTATTATATGCCCTCTGCTCTCGAACACTGGAACTCTAGCTTCATTACAAGTTGGGTGTCATGCAACAAATGAAAATATGGTGGAACATTTCTTTCTCTATGCAGACGCTCAAACACAAAGTAAATTAGTGGCAGAATAACTAGTACTCTCAAACAACGCCTAAAAGTAAGTTTCAATTAAAACCATTTAGACTACCACAAGCCATGTATTCATTGTAAAATTGGATTTGCACTTGACAAAAGGCCCTCAAAGACAACAGAAACCGAAAGTGTAAGAAATTGGATAATTTGGGGTGGGATTCGGGAACCTGCTCGCGTAAGATCTCAGCGTGTATATCGTTGTTACTCATGTCTATGTGATCCTGCTACACACACGTTTCCTTTCTTCGTAAAGCGCTCTACCCTTGCAAGCACTATATAAGAATGCACAATAAATAAATAAGCATTCAATATTTTGGGGAATATATTTTTGCGGCAATTCCTGCACATATCCCCCCGCCATTCCGCCCGGAGACTACTCGATGGAAGCAGAGGAAGTCTCCAGGTGAAATTCCCAGGTATGCAACACTTTGTAATTCCGATGGGCCCAGTTAGCCACCACCGACCCCATGGGGATTCCCATGTGGCTGGCAGCAGGCCAAAAGACAAGCATGCCTGCAGATAACTGAAATAAGTGCAGGGAAAGGTGTTTATTTCTAGGCTTGTTTTCAGATATGTGTCAATTATGAGCTCGTAAATGGGGATATTACAAGGCTAGGTGTTAGACTTGCATTATACACACATGGGATGATATGAATCAATGTCTTATTTCTTCCATTACAGACTCTAGAGACATTCCTGCAGTGGTGGGAACAAAGTGACTGGTTTCACCTGACAGCACACAGCGATGAAGCAATTTCGTCGACTACATATTTTGTTATCCCTTAACTGAACTGACTATATATATATATATATATATTCACTGAAAAAACCATAGGTTTCAGGCCTTATATAGTTAGGAATTAGCATTTAAAAAACCCTTTGAAATTCACTGAAAAAAACCATAGGTTTCAGGAGTTATATAGTTAGGAATTAGTTTTTAAAAAACCTTTGAAATTCACTCAAAAAACTATAAGTTTTAGTGGTGTTATAGTTAGCTGGACATTTTACTCATACAAAACCAATGAAATTGCTCCTATATAGTTAGTTGTACTAACTATATTTCGCGCACCCGCAATCCACTGCTGATGATGTCACATATTAGATCATTCATGACATGGTCAGTGACATCACTGATGACATCTCAAATGACATCACGGATGACATCATCCACGTGACAATCACATACACCTTTTCATATACTATTACAATTTTTCATCACTGTTTGTAAAATACAGAGTATCATATTTAAATCCATTGTCACAGCAATACAAGTATCTGAAAATCCACTCAGTGATTCATAGATGTATACACACAACTAATCACTTACCTATGGATTCACTCATACATGCAATGCTATTTCCTAACTATAACGTGTGTAAAACCTATGTTTTTTTCAGTGAATTTCATAGGTTTTGTAAATGCTATTTCCTAACTATAACGTGTGTAAAACCTATGGTTTTTTCAGTGAATATATATATATATATATATATATATATATATATATATATATATATATATATCACACACGAAAGAGTTGCCCCCTAGGAGAAGCACACACAAAGGAAGGTTTTCTTATTCCGTTTATTCAAGGAAGTAACAGCTCAGCGTAGCATGACACCTTGCAAAAAGATTATTTCCAAATCGCCGACGCGTTTCGTGCTGCCTAGCACTTCTTCATAGGCTTGGAATGTCAAAACAACGCGTGGCAGCGTTGTGCACTTATATTTCAGCCTGACTCCCGCCCCTGTGGGCGTTGGCTCCTCGCAGAGCTTTCTGGTCTCAGTAGTGCACCCAAGTATTCCTCTCGTGAGTTTGTTCATCGCGTTGCAGGTGAAGACAAAATTAAAACCCCAGTGGGTATGCAAACTGTTCTACTTCCACTGCGCTGTTATTTTAAACCTTCCAAAACGCCTTCCTTTCCAAACGCGGTGCCTTCATTTGATAGCACCACTGGACTGCTTTGCTGCAGCGGGTCTTCTCCACGGCCGGACCAGCCGTAATTACATCACACACGAAAGAGTTGCCCCCTAGGAGAAGCACACACAAAGGAAGGTTGAGAGGAGCCAACGCCCACAGGGGCGGGAGTCAGGCTGAAATATAAGTGCACAACGCTGCCTCGCGTTGTTTTGACATTCCAAGCCTATGAAGAAGTGCTAGGCAGCACGAAACGCGTCGGCGATTTGGAAATAATCTTTTTGCAAGGTGTCATGCTACGCTGAGCTGTTACTTCCTTGAATAAACGGAATAAGAAAACCTTCCTTTGTGTGTGCTTCTCCTAGGGGGCAACTCTTTCGTGTGTGATATATATATATATATATATATATATATATATATATATTTTTTTTTTCTTCTTCCTTGGCTTAACCAACCCAGAAAGTAGAGGAGCCAACTAGAATGATTACTAACTATAACACACAGGCAGGCAAGCTAGTGCAAATATTTAGGAAAAACTGGCACATCCTGACCACTGATCATGTGCTCAAAACAATCCTCCCAGAAAGACCTCCAATAACATACCGGCGGAGTCAATCACTGGCGGATCACCTTGTCCACAGTCACTTCTCCCCAAGAACCCAATCGCCTAAATTGTCCAATACTAAAGGTTTCTTCCCCTGCCTAAGGTGTAAAGCCTGTAAAGGGAGCAAAAAAGTATCTAACTACCCTGGCAGAACAAATGCAAATGCACCGAATAGAGAGATAAGAAAACTCTTAAATTGTAACTCGGAGTACACAATATACTGCCTAATCTGTCCCTGCGAAAAGCGATACATAGGGAGTACGATCAACCCTACTAAGCTAAGAATTTTAGAGCACATGCGTGCTATAACTAAAAACGACAGGACATATCCAGTGGCACGCCACTTTGCAGAATTACATCAAAGCAACAGGGATCTGTTGAAATTTTACTGCATTGATCAAGTCGAGCCCTCAGATAGAGGGGGAGACAGAGTTAAAGCACTACGTACCCTAGAGTCAAAATACATAATCGACCTTAAAACGATGACACCCTGGGGGCTCAACAATGATGAAGAGATGTGGGTCCACTTATAGTGTTCTTTAAGATCTGAGATCGATATGAATAAATGTACAGGGAAAGAGACTTAGAAAAAACATTTCAAAAAAACAAACTAAGAACAGGAAGAAAAAATAAACTCCACAAAGCAAAAGACATCTACACAACTGTATAAACAGTAAAGATAGGCCCATTCAGGGCGAAAAAAAGAGTGCTACAGTCCATTGAGGAAAAAATTAAATATTGATGGAATAATGGCACTTTGCTTATTGATGTAGGTTCAAGGTGAATAATGATTATGAAGAACTATCAGTTTGCTTTTACATGTTTTAAAGAGGGTTTGCACTTGAGCACTTTTATGTAAGAAACGCCATAGACAAAAGGATATAATAAAATGTATGTAAAGAAACATACTACAAGATGGCCACCATATGAAATGCAAAATATATCGTACCGTCTTTTATGTTGATGAACAACAATGTTAAAAAAAATGTAAAAAAAGTGTTTAAATGGCGCGAGTTTAAACACGCAAATTGACACTGACGAAGCTTCTTGTAAGCGAAACGCGTCTGTTAGGGTGAAGGGGTTGTAATTAAAATACTAAAATCGGAGATCTGTGTGCTGGCCTGTTTTCAGCCTAATTCGGAGTGAAAGTGTTCGAATATATATATATATATATATATATATATATATATATATATATATATATATATATATATATATATATATATATTAAATGCCACCCTATTCTCAATTAAAGTATTGCTAGGAGGATAAAAACATTACAATCTGAATTCTGAATATTATTACATTTCCTCTTAAAAGGGAAACCCCACATTTAAAATATTATTCGACTGAAAAGTAAGACTCGAAATAGGAGAAAAATATTATGAAACTAAAGACTCCAAAACAAATGCTTGCTAAAAAGGCTGTCGTTTCTGCTGAGACAGAAAAAAGGGAAGGTTTTGGCGCCGCTGGGCAGAGAGCATCATTTCTCAGCATGACTTCCTGGCTTCTTCTGAAAGTTAATGAGAGCACATATGCTCATCTTTTTTAGCCTGCCTGGCGTGTGTGTTGGAGAATTACTCATGGTGACAAAAGTCAACACAGGTAGCAAAATATTTTAAAAATAACCTCAAGGAAAATCTGTTGTTAAAGTTTAAGCAAAACCTAATTAACACTGCAATTATACCCAGTGAGTCACATCAAATTGTAGATTTATTATTGTGGACTTGAGTGCTTATCCTATAAAGCATGTGTTTCACTGTATTTATGCATTTCATTAGTGTCAGACGTGTACCAAATATTATCTTAATGCAGAAATGAGAAAACGCTGACAGGCGCCCACAACGTAGGTACGTTGTACAGCAAATTCATGTGGTAGCTTTGTACAACTTGCTACAAGTGTGCAGTAACTAAGTGGTAATGGTCACACGAACCCGAGGTTGCTCATTATATTGATCCTATTAGAAAGGATGAAACGCTGGGTGGAACAGGAGAGATACAAAAATGTGGCAGATACTGTGCTCAGCAAGAGGCAATTAACCCACTGGGACATTATAACATGAAATACAATACAACCAACCTGGCTAGCGTTTACTCAACGGTCCTAACAAAAAGCCAAACGGTACGCTTCCTAAGAAAGGGAGATTTATTTTGCCTTCCTTTCCTGCTTTGAAACATTGGTGCCTCTTCAGACGTTCCTGGAGAGGTCTGTTCTAGAGGACAGCCAGTTACAGAAAGTGACTTTTTACAAACACATGTAGTAAATCCTTCTCCTACATAGGTTTTTTAAACTCTGGAATGCCTTGCCAACACAAGACAGTTAAACAGAAAATATTTTGACTTTCAAATATGGACACACACATTTACAAAAAGATTCTATGCACTGGATTATTTCTTACAATTATGTAGCCGTACTGTAGCCGTACTTGTAAAGCGCACTGATACTCCTGAGTGTCCTGGCGCTGTACTCATACCGCTAGGGAACCCTTCCTGGTTTTTCCCCATGAAATGTCCACTCCTGGGCATCCCCAGGGTGCAACCAGGCATCCCTAGCGCTGTAGGGGGCCGTTGTGGAGACTAAGCAAGCTATTGCCCAGAGTTGCAGCGTGGGACCCATGCTTAGAGTAGGCACCGAGGCGAGAAATCAGGTCCGAGGAATTATGAGCCCAAGATCCGCCGAGACCAGCCAAGGCAGGAATTGAACCCTGGTCCCGGGCCTGACCTCTGCATCAGGGTCTGCCGCTCTAACCATTGATCATTTAAACAACAGAGGAGTGACTCAAACAGTGAAACATAACAGAATGAGACGTAGAAAAGCACGTGGGTGTGTAATAGAAAAAGAATCACAGTGATTTTTTATAAAACCCTCACTCACCCATCTATTGGGTGACATGCTTCATCATTGGGTTGTTCACCGGGTATGCCAAGTGCATGCCCGGTGTGCTACTACACCTGCAACTGCAGTGGAGCTGGTTACTAGAATAAAAGCAGTGCAAAAAAGTGATAGTGAATTTAAAGTGTCAGAATAAAAGCAGTGCAAAAAAGTGATAGCTCTAACCATTGAGCCACACTTCTCCACTATAACATTGGCATCAAGAAACGTACCACACCACAGCTTTGATGATACCCTACATGAACAAACACCATTATGTAGTGTATATATATTTAGCGCTAAAAACATGACCCTTTCTGGCAGATTCTAGAACCGAACAATTGAGCAGATTCTACTTTCACCAGTTGCTGATGCATGAAGTTATGCACAGTAAATGTTTATACAACTAAAAAAGTGAATGGTTTATCATCGTTAAAATAATGCCTTCTATTTTGACTAACTGCTTTAGAAAACGTGAGTCTAAAAAGGTAAGCAAGGTCCAGATTTTTCACTGTTGTCACCTTAGATTAAAAACTACTCACTATGCCTACAGAATGGCTTGTGGATCGCATTATCCAATTTCACTGATTATCTCAGGTTTAAAATGCATACAAACATCCTATTTTAGCACTGGGCAACAATTATAACTAGATTGGTAAATTCCATGCAACACAGCTTCATCCCCGGCAAGAAACACAACTTCCCGTATTTATCTGGGAATATGCGCTTCGGATGCAGCTGGGAATCGCAGTAACATGTACCAGGAAAAACTAAACAAACTTAAGACATCATACATAGTGCTAGATTGATCTCCCCTTATCTCTTGTCTGTCACTTACTTCTGATCTACTTCAGCCAAGTGATGAAAGCAATCAGCTCTGAGGTGATCAAGAATGATCTGGTGTCAAAAGAGCATCATCAATTCCCAAGAACACCAAAGTTACTACATTTCACTCCAATTTAGATTCCAAAATGATTAACATATATGTGACCGTATAATGAAATATATGTAGACTGGTAGATGGCTGTGGAATATTACTGACTGTGCGCTAGGTACAGTAAAAATTAGCATGAACTCTTTAGAAGAAAATGTTCTTGAACAAAGTGGCACAAAAGATAAATGAACACAATCCGCTGTCAATATCACCGCCTTTACAGATGAACTACAGCAAGTGTCTGCAACAGACAGTTTGATCTAAAAGTAGTACATAACTTTACAGTGCATCTCAAAATTAATTTGTGAATTGTGGCCTCAGCTACTTTTGATACAGGTCACAAAAGACTTGTTAAATAATTTTTTAAGTACATGAAAATGTCCATACAAATAAGAACGAGATGAGACCCAGAGAAATATATCTATGAAAATTCACTCTTTATTCTAGAGCACAATGCGGCATCCACTCACTTCACTCTTCCGGCAGCAATTTTTAAAGTCAAAACTAACATTGACAGGAAGCCATGGGCATTCAATAGTAATGGGCGACCGTTGCCTCCGACAGCAGTTTTACAAACCTTGGGATCGTGTGAAAAAAATCCATTGAAATGGTCAATTATGGATGTGTTACACAAAAAAAATGGAATTTGAGAAAATGCATAAGCTTCAAAGGCCACCAATGAACAAATAAAGTGTTAACCTGTAGAAAATAAACAATTAGTCAAATTATTTTTGTAAGAAATTCGATCTGCCCATTGTGTTTCCTAATTTTTGAATTATTTTTGGATCTCTTAAATTTAGAATTCTGCAACTGATTAAGTCAGCTAAAATGGTCAAGTCACATGCACTCTGCTCTAAGGATATACCTGTCTTCTCTCACAGCACCGCTTGCTACAGTTGTGCTTGCCTGATAAGGCAACAGGTTAACCCTGGGCATTCATGCATTAATAATGTTTAGCACCTTGTAAGGCAACAGTAAATGGGTATGCATCTTACCAGGCGCAACCACCTTAGTTCTCTACTGAGGATCCCGGCCCTACCACCATAATTCAAAGGGCCTGTCACGCAGTTTAGAAGATGTTTTGGCTCAGTCAACGATACTGCAGGACTAATGTCTTGTAAGGGTCTATATAAACACATTTTTCACTTGGAATTATAAAGTGTTGAGTCAGACGGATTACCTTGCTGGTGAGAGGTAAGATGGGGGCACAGGGCTGACTGCCGACAGATGTACTGAAGGAGAGTTCTGGTGGCTCTGAAGCGGAGGAGAATGCTGCAGGCGTTGAGAGCAGCAGGTCATTAATTCTTATTTGCTTCTCCTCACTGCTGCTAAAGACTATGACCACAAAGCATGGAATTGCTGTTAAATATGCCACAATAATTAGGCAACTTCAGAGGAAAGCAAATTTAATATTACTGGTTTCTTCTGACTTCCTTGGTGGTCTGAAGCACTGCGTTTGCATGCAAACACCAGCTGTCTCTGGTCTGTCTCCACCCGTCCCCCTTAACAACACCCACCTCCCCCTGATGGATGGAGGGAAGAGAGTCCTCATGGCGATCCAGAGCACAACGTACATCTCATCAGAGGCCAGGAAGCTGAGCTGTGGCTGCACGCAGTAGAGCCGCCAGATGCTCCCAGGTCCAACTGCCACAGAGATTACGAACCTAGTTAGGGCGTTGATCAGACAAGGTTACTTGGATTAACTCCTCTGCTACAATCCCCATCTCCGCTCCCCAAGGAGGGCAGTAACGTGCCGCCTACACAGGAGGTGCAAAAAACACAGCATATGCTAGAGACTTTTTTCCCCTTTTTGATTTATCAGAAGCTGGGAGTTTTAACCTTAACATTAGTGTGACTCTGACAGATTTGAAGCAATATAGCTTATAGTCTCATATTGACAATAATTAGTCATTGGGAAAAAAAACAGAGTGCTGTCCAGAACGTTTGGGGTAAGGATAAGGACGAGAGGCTTCAACTAGTGTATACAGAGGAAGGTGGCTACATTGTGGGAAGCCGGCCTAAAGAATGACAAACGGTTGTGCCATCCGAATGGGACAGAACCCACTGCTAGTAGTCTAGTGGCTTCTCATATCAAGAATATGTCTTTACATATGGTACAAGGTAGCTCATCTATCACTTATGCTCTGTTTCAGTCAACTGGTTCCGTTTTTTTCAAGTGGTTACCTTCTGAGCCCACTTTGCCTGTGAGTTAAGACTTACTTCAGCTTCACAAAGGAAAACCATAAGAAAAATTGCTCAGCACTCAAAATTTCCCATCTCAAAATGCAAGTGGTGCTGCATAAAATGTCAAAGAATAGGGATATAATAAACAGACGCCTTAGTAACATAGAATTTTGCTCAAGAAAACTTTCAGAGGCAGTATAAATGGCACACAATCCAGTTGCGCAGCAAGAGACCGGACCTCCAAGAAGGAAGATTTAAAGAATCAAATCTGCCTTAGTAGTCTTTGCATTCTTCGTATCCCAGAGGAAAATGAGGGAGATAAGCCAAGAGCTTATATTGTCAACCTTTTTAAACAATCATTTCCCCAGCTCAGTGACTGAGATATTGATTTTGAAATACAAAGATCACATAGACTACTCTTCTGCAAGCCCATTAAGGGCAGAGTGAACCAACCTGTCCTTGCTATCCTAATATACATTAAAAACAATTTTTTTTCAGCAGCCTTAATTCGAGGCTGCACATTCCAGAAAACCACTTAAATCTTGTGGGGTTGAGTTTTTACTGAGGTCAGATTGTATTAAGACATTGTGAAGCACCAGCTGCAAATTTGCAAATTTGTACCGTAGCTTCAGAAGTTTTCACAGTTTTTTTGCTTGAACCAGAAAACTTAAGATCAATTATAATGGCCAAACTGTGGTCTGTCAGAACACTGTTAAAGCCCAAGAACTATTAAGATCATGGCATCCAATGTCAGCCAATGATTAAAGGGGCATTAGAGAATGGTGGCACTATTAATAGCAAACCTTCTATTTCTGTGGTCATTTCTGCTCATTTAAATCACTATTTCTGCCTTTTTGTTTTGTTATTTTTTCCTCTTAGTATTATTGTTCTATCTCTTTTTTTCAATTAGATGCACAATCGTTCTAACCGCTAGTACTAACCCCTGGGTATGCTGCCAGAAAGCAATTACTTGAGGAAAACCAAGGGTGTGCTCAGTATTCTAAAACAGGATTCTGTGGCAACAGTACATGACAACAATGGTTCACTGTAGACTTATTTGTAACACTAATAATCAATCAATTGGTGCATGTGGTAACTATCCACTTCAGAAACATAAATCAGGCCTAAATAATTAGATTATGCCAAACATAATACAGAAATATGGGCGACCAACCACTGCAAAAAGATATCCAACACAGTTTATTCACAAGAATAAAAATCAACTATTTGTACGAATAAATTGCTCAAGTGGTGAAGAAGGTGCAAGGTGAATAGAAGAGTGTAATGTGTATATTAACAAAGGATGACTCGACTCTGAAGTAACTTTACAAGGATTGGGTCAGTTAGTGTCTTGCGCCTGTTGTTGATGTTGTTTCGACCTTCACTTAGTCTAAGGCCGTCATCAAGACATAGGTGAATGCAAGAGCACTGTAATCTAGTTAATCGCATCAACGCGGCGGCTTTTCCCGCTGTACGCGGCAATTTAAAAATTACCGCGTTACATGACGAGCTCAGCTCGTCATCAGCGCACGGCACGTTACGCTCATGACGAGGTGAGCTCGTCATCAGCCCCGAAGGGGTTAAATCAAAGGGAACATGTAAAAAAACATTAAAAGGAAAATCTGACAAGAACAAGAATGATACAGGCAAGAACGATTGGCTTTTCCCTTGTTCCTAAACATATTCTCCAAGTACCCTGTATACACGTGCTGGCGAGGATGGGCCAAAGAATCAACTCTCCTTGACAGTTTTCATGCAATAGCATTTGCAAGAAAGATGGTCTAAGTTACTTGGACCATAGCATACCCTACCAAACAAAATAATTCAAGGGCAGACCCAGTACATCGACTTGATGTGTAAGAAGCATCAGGTTATTTCATAAGCATGTCGAACGTCTCCCTGTTCACTGGAAGGTACATTCTAAACCTTCATAGGCAATTCCTGGCCATCAATTTTCATAGGAGCACATATGGGTACTTAATATTTTCAGATTTCAATGGGTTCAAAACGTTCCAGAAATCCAAGCGGAGGGAATCAAAGTAGATACAGGAGTAAACAAGTTGCAAAATAGGTATGTTTCACGCTGAAAACGCATGACTGATGCACTGTGAACATCTAAGGAGAGACTATTGGGTGCAGTGGAAGAGAAGTATTTATCTCCGCTGCTCTTGAACATACTTCTGGGAACAAATATGCACTCTGTTTGGTGAGAGTAGAGTGGGAAAGTATGTCAGTAGTATTGGCTCCTTTCTTGGACATATAAAGAAGTGCAATCTTATAGATAACTGTATGTGATGCAGAGTATTGAAGAATAGCAAAACTGCACAGGGTGCCAGTACAGGCTTCTTGATTCAGATGTGATGGACATGCACTTTGCTGAGGGGCACTTCAAATATCCTGTGTGGTGAGCTATTTAGAAATGCTGCATTTGGTAAACTGGAGTGCTCGCTACAGTGTATTGCAGAGATCCTTGTGCAAATGGATTACTGCAGCCATTAACAGTAGATGAAATGATTTATTGTATGAAGGGCATGGGTCTGTTGAGTATTTTCTATTTCTAGCCATGCATTTGACTTCTTTTTTTCCCATTAGAAACTGGCAGAGTTATTCCGCTTATTTGACTACTTAGGGTGGGTCTCATTCTAGTTGCTCGGTTTTGTCATTACCATTTTTTGTGACGCCCAGTAATCTCAATCTCTAGAAGAGATATTTTCGATTGGTTATCTGCTATATGGGTGAATGTTGGCCTTTTCAGAACTTCTTTCTTCTGGGGGGGGACAGGACCATATATACAGTAACTTGCAGGTTTTATCGTTTTCCATGTCAGGCATGCACGGTCCCTCAGAGTATGTTTCTATGAGTTCAAGAAGGACTCCGGGACAGCTCTCACCAGTTTTCTGTGAGCATTAGGTATAATCCAATCCAAAAGTTCTTTATTTCGGCCGTCAAGGCCATAAAAGATACAATAAATAGAGTAAAATCATCATTCATATACATACAAGCTAAAAAAAGTATTAGACATACAGTTAAGTATAACAGTACTTTTATCATGCCCATTACTAATGGCACTTTAGGATAACATTCCTAACCCTCCATTTCCTGCCACCAATTGCGGGAGGTGAAGCACTGGGACTCCTTTCATACGTCCTAGTCTCTGATGCCTGGGGACATACACACACAGACAACCTTGTGTAGGCGCTGATACTATTGTATGTGAAGGCTTCACTAATCTACAAACCTATAGACCCAAAAACTTACATGCTCAGTTGCATAATAATGTACTCACCTGCACACAATAATAATCTGTCTTACTTTGGTGTTACTACCAGAGGGCATTAGTATTAAACAGTAACCAAATGTGTTGGTATGTGAGTGTTCTAATTTGTGCATGCAAGTGTCTGAGCTTGTGGCTGGGGGCGGTCTCTTTGTATTACAGCATGTGTGCATGCAAATATGGTGTGTGGTTGTACAGGGAGAATGGAATTTGCGAGAAGACATTGCTCCTAGTCTCTGGGTAAGGCACAGGAACAAGGTGCAGAATATATTAGTGGCACTAATACTGCACTAACCAATAATGCAAGGGATTTGTGGTAGGAACATACCTTTTTGTTTGCGTCCATATTCGTTGTCATGAAGTTTTCTTTGGGGTATTACCTTGTGGATTAGTTTCACTGTAGACCATCTGGTTGTTTGAAATTTCATTGTAAGTAATGTAAAGAAAAATGATAAAAGTAATATTTTATGGATAATATTCTTTAGGCTGGGGTGTAGTTAGGAGGTAAGAGGCTAAGGATAAAGTGTTGAGAGTAAGGGGTCTGCAGAGAAGGGGTTAAATGTAAGAAGATAAGGCTAAGAGAATAGCTTATGGGAAAGATGAAAACCGTAAGAATAATAGTGTAAAGGTATGGATAGGAATAAAAGAGTTACACTAGAGTAATGGGGTTAGGATATTAGGCCTAGGGTATGTGGATGTTAAGGGTGAACGTGTAAGATAATTTAGGATCAGGGGCCAAGGAAGTATCGGTAAGGGGTTAAGGGAGTAAAGGTAAGGAGCTAAGGTCAAGGGAGTAAGTACTAGAGGTTTATGTTTAAAACTGTAAATGTAAGTAGTAAGGGGGTTATGATGTGGGGTGTAATGGTAAGATATTTGTTCATTTAATTTTCAGTTTATCACAGTGAAAAACCTATATAGGAGTTTTATCTTCATCCTAACTTTGCTGCCCTTGACCATTCTGGACCAACACTGGTCCAACTTCAGCTAAAACTTTGCTTGCTGATTGAATCCTTTGTTTCAAAGATTGGTGCAGAGTGGTCACCGAGATCAAAGTTACTAGTGGTCAGATAACCTTTCAATGTAGTTCACTTCTCAAACATCACTGGAGAGGCTTGAATGCCACCTTATTAAAACACAGTGAGCATACTAACATATGCTGACAGTACCCCTGGACAAGAACTGCGATGGCATGTTCTGAACTGCCAGAATTTTAAGCTTGGCTTGACTGCACAGCTATCTGCAAGACCTATTGCTTCGAATTCTTCAAAATATACAGGAGGGGGCTTTGTCTCCACCATGAGAAGCACTCAGCTCAGGCCACTGGTGCTTGGCATGCAAGTTCATCTCCTACGGAATACCTACCTTGCAATGTAAGAGGGGCTATTTTACATCTCAGGTAGTTACTGAATCATCACACATTTACTTCTTTACTTCACAGATTCAATATATACAGAAAGCCTTCTTTTTTTTCGCTGCAATAGCCTTTATTCATTTAGGAGTCAAAATAAAAGCAGAACCAATTGACTTTGCATATGCTTGTTTAACTGCGTTTTTTCTGTGCCGAATGATGCACAACATCCAGTTTCCCTTTTACTATACACCCATGCCACGGGTACAATTTCCTCTTTCGCATAGACCTCTGTCCAGTGCTTGTGTGTTTCAGGCATAAACATTCCTGGCACGCACAGGTATGAATAGGTTTGCTTTAAACAATGGTTTTACGTACAGAGCTTGATGTTTTACTTTAATATATTTTACTGACTTTACAGAGTTTTCAATTCAAGCTGTGTTTAAATGAAAGTACTTCAAAACATGCTTCGGAGAGCAGCACAGAGCTACATTATTTGAAATATGTGTTGTAACAGGGACAAGGCTAACCCTGGGCAAAGTACTATGCCAAGCTCGCGTAGTTTGTGAAGTTTGCGCTACTTCGCACGTAGCACAGTGTAAACAAGCGTAGAATAGCGTAGTGCAGCTGTCATTTATTGCGAGCAGGCAAAATGACATCCCGGCGAGACTTTTTTCTTTTTCGCGATCAGCAACATCAAGTTGCCGATTGCGAGCGTGGAAAATAAACCTCCCGGCGTGATTCTAAATGCGGGGAGGTCAGGTTTCTCATTGCGATTGGTCGCCTATGCTCGCGACCGCTCCCAATGAGAAACTACCAGACTGAATTGAGAAAGCTGCCGCTCGAGTAGAAATCTAATTGAGCGGCAGAAAACGACCGGTTGCACTGTGCATGAAGCGGTTTGCACTGATTGCACAGTGCGGACAAGCATCCGGCACTGTGCAATCAGTGCGAACAGCATTGTGCACAGTGCACTACGCAGTTCGTGTAGCTCGCGTAGCTCACAAAGTGCACTTCGCGTAGCTAAGTGTATTGCTATTACGCGAACTACGCCCAGAGTTAGACAAGGCTGGTTTACTGTGAGTACCTAGGGGCTGTTCACAACCTCAATGTGTGATTTTGCTGAAAGCATATCTGCGGCCTGAGATGACAGCAAGTCCACTGATAAACTGGGGTGTCCGCCAATCAAGGCTGATTTGCATATGGCCATGTCTGAACTGTGGTGGTGTGGAGTGCAAAAAAACGATGGATTTAGGCCCAGATCTCTGTACTGGGGTGAATGTATGACATTGTTCTGCATTCTGTCCATCAACTGTTGGTTTTGCATGTGTCCGCCAATCATGTCCTTTCATCTGGCACATGTCATAGGACCATCCTATCTCACGCCCTTTAACGAGAGCACCTAGTTTTAGAGTAAATTCACCCTTTTCGAAAATATTTAATGACACCCAATAAAACACATTCAATATTGAAAGTACGGAGTCGTGCTGCACCGGGCGCAGTTTCCTCTCGAGCTCCTTTCTTCACATGCACTGCTTGCGGTCCCAGTGCACGGAGAGTCAATCTCTGCGCCCTTCGCCCTGCCTGTCAGGCGGTAAGGTTTCAGTCAGACACTGGTTTCCTGTTTCAGCGCGCGGTGCTCCGGCGGATCTGGTATCCAATCACTTCCGTCTGCACTGCATTTCTGTAGCTCCTGTTACTTGGGTGTTATGCATGATTCACATGGCGGATCTAAGGTTCCCCCTTACAGTAGCATTCCACTGACATCACGGCGCGCCTGTTCTCTCCTCGACGCCACGTGCTCCCGGTCGTGTCTCCTTCACGTGCATTGATCCTTGCGTGTCGCGTGCCGTCCCGGAGGACGGTGGAATGGATGCCTTGGTCTTTATCACTGCTAGAGATGTGGGAATCGAGTGTAAGGTCTCCCATCCACGTCTGATTCCTGCCTCTCACACTTAAAAGCCCATTAGCCGCTCGCAGCCCAGCACCTCGCCTTGTCTGTCATTCCACATAGCTGGGCATTGGCGCTTCATTCACACCACTACAGACGGGGTTGTTACATATCACATTCCGCTTTATTTGGTGCCGACACACATTTAATCGCGGCTGAGTGTTGATTTACAACACGCGTCATTGATGTCTACAGATCAGGATCAGTGTGTGCGCACGTGACAGTGCATTTTCACCTTACTGGGGATTCGCCTCTGCGAAGAGCAGCAAGCAGCTAATTGTAGCATACGCTGCTTTATACATTTAGTTAATTGGGGTTTAAAAGCAACACAAAGCCATCAGCATTGGAATACAAAAATTACAGCATATCTTTAATAAGAGAGTAAAAAATAATAACACATTTGTGTCCACATTTCGATAATTAGTTTAAAATATACGATAACTTCTTTAGGATTTTTACATTTACTCCCCAATGGATACATATACATTGTCCTCATATCTTCAGATCACTTCCCAGAAAGAGACTGCAGGATCCACTTTACCGTAGTTAACATTCTTGTTTTTGGTCACTGTAAGGGCCCCACTTGCCAATAACATAACTCGCGTGTTAATGGTCATGCGGACACCTTGGAACTTGTTAGATCTCTCGATGGGTTCGCAATCTACTGTACACACATTGAATCACGCTTCAGTGGCCCACATCCCGACGGCACACTGACACCTGAACAGGACTCACACAATGCAGCGTCCGGCAAAGGACTCACTAACGCACGAGAATTTTAATGTCTTAACAAAACAGCGTTTTTCTCATACAAAAACCCTTCAGGCAGACAATGGCATTAGAAGAACATGTCATCCTGGATTTAAATTGCCTTTGCTCTTTTATTCAGTATCAGACACTGCCCATCCAGTCAGACAAAGGACAGTACAGGGGGACGTGATGTACAGCGCAGTGCTCGATCCTTCCTTTTTGGGATGCCTGTGTTAGCAGGCAGCTCACTAGTTTCAGCAGAACCAAAGACAACAATGTACATTCTTACAGTAACCAGCTCCCCACACGGCAGTGCGAGCCATGGCCTTAGCTATTCACATACCCCCACATGCATCATCCCGGCAGTTTGCGAATTCTAAATTGCGAAAAATAGCGAAACGCAATTTAGAATTCGCAAAACGGGATGCATGAATATTTTCTAATAATAATAGCGATTCGGTAAAATTCGCATTTTTTTCCGAATCGCTAATATTATGCGAATTCTAATTTGCTAATTCGCATTTCCCATTGATTCCTATGGGCCAAAAGGCCCATAGGAATCAATGGGAATTGCGAATTAGCAAATTAGAATTCGCATAATCTTCATGCATTCCATGGGTGCAGGGGGGGTCCAAAGGACCCCCCCTGCACCCCTGAAATTTATTTTTAAGTGGATGTTTCACACACACATGTCCTATGGACATGTGTGTCTGTAACATGCAAGTTTTAAAAATGCTTTTTTTTGCTTTTTTAACAATTTTCGCAAATTAACACGAGGGTCAACCTCGTGTTAATTTGCACTTCCAATTTCCAAATTCGCTATTTTTAAAAAAATGATGCATTGCATTTAAGGAATCGCACAAATGCGATTCCTTAAATGCAGTCGCATTTTTTAGAAATGCTAAAAATAGCGAATTATGCACAAAAGTTTGATGCATCCCAAAAAACGGATTTTGCATTCGCAAACGGCCGATTTTTCCGAATCGCACCGTTTGCGAATGCAAAAAACGTTGATGCATGTGGGGGATAGTGCCTTTTGATTCAGTTAACACAACCCTTATTCGTTTTCAGCATGAAACATCTCAAAATATAATACATTCAGAAACCTAAACCATAGCAATGCATATTTCGAAGGAAACAATGACATATAATTATTGAATCCATTCCTCTATGTGAACACGCACACACGCCCCCTTTAAGATATCAGGGGCACTGATGTCATTTCGATACTGGAGCCAATGCTATTTGCAGATAAACTGTTCTTTAATCTCAGGTTTGCCAAATTAATAATTATAACTTGGAGTTTTATAAAACGTTTGCTACATCACTTGAATGCTCCATACTGCTGGAAACAGTACTATCAATCATCACATTCCCAGCTCATGCCGCATTATTCGTGATATCTCGGAAGCTCTTATTGCACGTCTGTTCTCTTATCTTTACTACACACAAAGCCTGATAATGGAGACAGGTGACTCACAGATGACAGCGACCCCAACCACAGATGCTTAACTCGCCCAGCTACCAGACCTGCAAGACCAAGGTTGGCGTGCCTATAGCTAGACTCGAGGAACATCTAATTACCGGCCAAGGGCAATGGTTTCCGCCCAGTACAAATTTACAAAGATTTAACTTCGTCATGAAGGACAAACAGACACGGGCCCATACCCTGATGAAAATATCTGCTGTTCAGGTAAAATCATTTCATTCCATTAGAACAAAAGTTTATTCAAGTGGTTGACAATTCTTTAATATACACTTTCAAACAAAATGCAGAGACACTAAAGAATGAATCAACATATCACACACGTTCATGCATGAGAACAAGCAAGGAACCGAACATTATGATAGCATTAACGAGGTGCATTTCAATGGTACATTTATGTGACTCTAGAATTCTAACTCTCAGAGGCCAACCCTTCGGTGGTTTCAGCAGGTGAGAAGAACAACGTGGACAGTACATGTGTTTCAACGGGATGATAAAAGGGAATGAGGCTTTACAAACGTGAAGTCACGGTTGCGGATCTGGAGAAAACCACTCTTTATCCAGAACAACAATCTTGAAGTTACTAAAACAACTCGGTTGTAGGTTCTCTGAAAACATGACATTTTAAACATACATAGGAAATGTGAACATACATGCCAATGATAGGTGATGTCCAACCGAGAACCTAACCTAGCCATAGTGCAACTATAAAGATTTGAAATGCATCAAAATGTTAAGAATGCAAATGTTAAAATTGTATAAATGTAAATACATAATGCTAAAACTGCATGTCCCACAATGCACCAGGATGAGCATTAAAAACTATATAATTGTAAGTGAAGTAGGACAACTGCTAACACTGCCGTGAAAAGGAACCATCTGGTTCGAAACGCGTAGGCTTGTAATAGTGTCTCAAATAAAACCTTTAGTTCAATTCTGAATGCGGAGTGCTGGTTTTCTGTTTGTGAAAAATAACTCACGGGATCCGGTCCTGGTCCCGAACCCAGCACCAACCTGTGGAGTTCCCTCTGCGACAGGATCAATCGTGAAAATATTGCCTACAGAGGGGAACCCGACATACCTTTACGAATCCTCCCCAGAGTCCCGGATCAACAGCGCCAAGACCTGCAGAAACGCTGGGAAACGCCGTGAAACCCTGGCGTAGGCGTGCACAACTGGCCAGGCGGAGGCGATCAACGGACAAAGCAAACAGTGGGAAACCGGCTGTGAAGACGCTGCATAGCTGCGAGGAATGAGGCAGCTACCGGCCAACTGAAACGCCCGGACACCCACAGGAGGAGAGATCGAAAGGCATCGAGAAACGCTCTCATCACACCCACTGGTTGAGCGCCGGAGTGCTGAGTCGGAGGGCGCTGTCACTACCGGGAGTCTCCCAGGTAAGCGGGAACGGGCGTGTGAGAGAATACTGCCGTATGTATGTCGAAGTGAGGTCTTAAGAAAATATTGACTTTTTCCAATTCAAATCTGAGGAACGAAACTGATTCCGTTCTAAGGAAAGGACCTCGCACTCGGAATTACACAACTGAATGAGACACTGCAAACAAATTAATTATACCCGAAAAGGAGGAAATAATTTGGACGTTAAATATTAACGTTGGTTACAGTGTACTGAAAAACTTACAATTATTGAGAAAGCGATACAAGTGACAAACAAGAACCAGTGCCTATAATTGTCTTGTAATGGAGGAACGCGCTATGAGAAGAGCAACACTTGCTGAGAGCATTTTCCAAAAAGGGAGAGACAGAACAGATCGCGGCAGAGAGGAAGCTAGAAAGGAACCCCAACCCACAATCACCACAGCCAAACAGTTGTTTATGCAACTAGAAAAGCTGATGAGGAAAGAAATCTCGAGGTCATGGGAAATATTAACACTTGAAAAATACATCGAGCAGAAAATGGTTCCAAGGGGTCTGCGCATATTTACTCTCCCAAATCACCCCGATACAAAACCTGAGATGTTAGAGGAGTGGGGCATGAACAACATGGAATGCTCACACAATATGATGCTAATTATCATCAAATACGCAAGAATTGACGTGGATGAATTCCATGTGAAAATAAAAGATATCGAAAACCAAATTGCTGCCCTGAAAGAAGACAGCGCAAGCATCAAGAAATTACGTGTGGATATGGAAAAAAACCTAGATAAACATGAGGAGGAAGTGCAACTACGGAAACAGAGAAAATTCCGCAGAGACGAAGACGACTATGAATTTGGCACAATCTTAACATTTGCCAAGAAATATGATACTTTCAAACAACAGTGGAAACAGCCAGGTGCTCCGACTGACACACCTTCGTCCAGCGAACCAGAATCTGAAGTCAGCGAGGGGGAACAACGCACTAATAGAAACCTGAGCAGGCTCTCTTTTTTAGAGGAACTGACCCTGGTACACCAGGAACAACTAGCACCAAGGGGAAGATACAAAAACAGATATCCAACAAAACCCATGCCAAGGGGTACTTACCAGCCAAGAGGACGAAACGCAAAACCAGGAGAGGAAAGCGCAACGAAAAAAAGTGGATACAACCTGCGCAACCGCATACCCCCCAAAAAGTGAACAGTGCCAATCCATTTGATCAGAAACAACCAGATCTGATAATCAATCTCTCGAGATACACACCCTCAAACGACGAACGTAGACTTCTCAACAAAGGCCTGTCCTTCTGCCCGGAAGTGCACCAAGACATTGTGGACACCAAAATTGACCTTTACAAATATGTGAGGAAACTCAAACTGCAAAAATACTTTACAAAAATGTCCAAACAACCAGGCCCCGCGCATATACAGGAAGCACCCAGTCCGGATTCCACTGACACGTCCAAAGAGTTCACAATTGATGAAATTCCGTGTCTACGCACAGCGTACGAGTTAGCGCATCAAACACAGGCATCCTCAGTGACAGATACACAGATATTAACAGACATGGAAATGACAACAAACAAAAGTATATCAACACAATTCAAAAATAAATCAAAATTCTGCCCCATCCTAAACCCTGGGAACAAAATCGACACCTTCTATGATCTGGTGTTGGCAGACCGAGAGGAAATGACACAAACTGAAAATAACAAGATGGAAAATTTATCCAAAGCAGAACGCGCGGCATTGAAAACTCTCAAAGACAACAATTCCATCGAGATCAAACCAGCCGACAAGGGTGGCAACATCGTGATTATGCAAAGAGAGGATTATGTGGAAGAGGCTATGCGACAATTAGGTGAAGATAAGAACTACACTCGCATAACCAATGACCCAACGTTAAAACTTAAAACAGAATTGGCAACAAAATTACAAAATTGGAAACGTATGGGACTAATAACAGAGGAAGAAAGAAGATTTTTAATGGTGGAACATCCCATTACACCAACCATATACTTTCTTCCCAAGGTCCACAAAACCCTCAACAAACCCCCAGGGAGACCGATCATTTCAAGCTGTGGCAGTTTATATGAACATATATCGGAATATGTTGATCATTTCCTTGCCCCGATAGTAACAACTCTCAGTTCCTACATCAAGGACACCGGGGATTTTCTGCGTATCTTACAAGACACTCAATGGCAATCTACTTACATGCTCGTGACTATCGATGTCGTTTCATTATATACATCGATAGAACACGAAACAGGTATTGAGGCAGTCCAATACTTTTTGAAGCAACGACCAATAACTGAAAGAGAACATTCCAAGATGATCATAGACATGATCAGAACATGTCTATACAACAATGTTTTCCTGTTCAATAGGAAAGTATACAGGCAAAAGTGCGGTACAGCAATGGGAGTTTCCTTCTCTCCAAGCTATGCGAATCTCATGATGGGGTGGTGGGAGAGGAACATAGCTTGGAGAGAAGAAAACGACCATCACATGGGCAATGTAGCGTTATGGCTACGCTACATTGACGATCTTTTCCTGCTATGGAAGGGAACAAAATCTGAATTTTTGATCTTCTTTGATGAATTGAACAACAACGAGGTCGGCTTAAAATTCACTTACAATATAAGCAGTAAGGAAGTTGAATTCCTGGACACGAAAGTATATGTTCAAGACGACCAAATACATACTACTACCTTCAGGAAGAAGACAGCCACAAACAGTATCCTGCATGGACAAAGTTTCCACCCTGAACCCCTCAAGAGAAGCATCCCATATGGGGAACTATTAAGAATGCGGAGAAACTGCTCAGAAGACAAAGAAATGGAGTAAAACTTCAAAGACACCAAGAAGAGATTCGAGCAACGTGGTTATAAGTACCGGGACATTCACCAAGGAGAACTGAAAGCCAGGACAAAAACTAGAGCAGAAATTCTATTACCCAAACCGTCAAGTACCGCCCAGGGCAAAGAACCAACCAAGACTGAGCCCCCAAGAATGATCATCACCTACAGTAAGGAATGCTATAAAATTCGTAAAATACTAAACAAATACTGGCACCTAATACAGAAAGATCCAGATATAGGCAGAAACATTGGAGAGAGACCCTCAATAACGTATAGAAGACCTCCAAACCTAGCCAATCACTTGGTACACAGTCACTATGAAGAGAGGAAACAGACCGACTGGCTCACCGAGAAAAAGAAAGGATTCATTAGATGCAATACCTGTAAAGCATGTAAGATAGGCAAGAATATGAAGACAATTAATGATCCAAAAGGCAAGACGTTCACCATAAGAGAACACATCACATGTGAAACAAGTTTTGTAGTGTATATGCTACAATGCTATTGTGGAAAACAATACATTGGCAGTACCACATGCACCCTAAAGAAAAGAATGTTGGAGCATATTCGTGCAATTCAAAATAAAGACTCCACGTATGCCATGGCCAAACATCTAATGACCCATACAAACAAAACATGGAAAGATACTCATTTTTTTGGGTTGACCACGGCAAAACAACACGAACGGGGTGGCAATAGGAAGCAAAATCTAAGAAGAATGGAATCAAGATTGATAATACGCTTCAAAACGAGACAGCCGATGGGATTAAACGAAAATGAGGAACTTTATTTCCATCTCTGAAAATGAAAATGAACAAACGCTGCTTTGAGCAAATTGCCGAAAATGAGATTTAAAACACTAACTTGCCATCATCAAACAATCATTGGAAAGAACAAACCGCTTTCTCAGAATAATGCACATGCACATGTAAGTGTCTGCAGATATGGCAGTGTAAAGGGCACTCAGCCCGAGTAAAAAGCAGTAGACTGCACAGCCAGACTGATGACCACATGGCCTTAACGAGAACAATATAATTGCCCGTGCAGCTTACTACACTGCCATGACACTCTCTCCTCGTGCCATTAAAATTGAACATTGGGCACTTAGCCCACATTTGAAATGCATCAAAATGTTAAGAATGCAAATGTTAAAATTGTATAAATGTAAATACATAATGCTAAAACTGCATGTCCCACAATGCACCAGGATGAGCATTAAAAACTATATAATTGTAAGTGAAGTAGGACAACTGCTAACACTGCCGTGAAAAGGAACCATCTGGTTCGAAACGCGTAGGCTTGTAATAGTGTCTCAAATAAAACCTTTAGTTCAATTCTGAATGCGGAGTGCTGGTTTTCTGTTTGTGAAAAATAACTCACG
This sequence comes from Lissotriton helveticus, assembly GCF_964261635.1. Lineage (NCBI taxonomy): Eukaryota > Metazoa > Chordata > Amphibia > Caudata > Salamandridae > Lissotriton > Lissotriton helveticus. The sequence goes on from NC_136063.1 coordinate 499,118,606, forward strand.
GGATCCGGTCCTGGTCCCGAACCCAGCACCAACCTGTGGAGTTCCCTCTGCGACAGGATCAATCGTGAAATATATATATATATATATATATATATATATATATATATATATATATATATATATATATATATATATATATAGATATATAAAAAAAAATCACTCAAAAAAACAATGGCTACAGGGACGTTATAGTGACGCTCAGATTCACTCATACAAAATCAGTGAAATTCAGCAGTTATAATTTCCCGAGCTAACCATAGCTTAAAATTTTGGTTTCCCAACACACGCTAATGTCAACATGTATTAAATAAATAACATATAACAACAATTCTTGTCTTTCTTTGTATTTGTTAGGTTTATTCCCATATGTTATGGCTTAGTTATTTTTTTAGCCTCTTTTTAGCCAACACATGTTTCGTCGCCCATGGCAGTTGGCCGCGACTTCTTCAGGGTTGTTTTGTCGGTATGGTTAGTGTTATCTTTTAACCAGTTGTAATTCCGTCCCGTTTTCCCTAAATAGTTCCTTTTCTTTGTTAGTTTTTCTCTCCCAATTGTGTCAGTATTATCCCTTATCATTTGTTGTCATCTGTTTTACCACCTTCAGAATATTTGCTCGTGCAGCCTTTGGTCAAAGCGTACTCGTTGGGACGATGGAAGGCTGCACGAGCAAACACTTGGAAGGCGGTAAAACGGATGACAACAAATAATAAGGGATACTATTGACACAATTGTTAGAGAAAAATTAACGAAGACAAGGAACTATTTGTAGAAACCGGGACGGAAGTACAACTGGTTAAAAGATAACACTAACCATACCGATGGAACAGACCTGAGGAAGCCGCGGCCACCTGCCATGGGCGACGAAACATATGTTGGCTGAAAAGAGGCTAAACAAGAACATATGGGAATAAGCCTAACAAATACAAAGACAATAATTGTTGATATCTGTTAGTTATATAATACATGTTGACATTATAGCGTGCTAGGGAAACCAATTTTTTGTACAAACTGGGTGATTTTGGTTGTCCACCTGGGGAGTGAGAGATCTCCCCACCTCAAAGCACTGCACATTAATAATTTCACAACAACTTTCAAGTGTACTTCTGTAGAGCGCCACAGAACCTTCTACAAACCTCACCCGCGCTAGCGTATTTTAACTATAACTTAACCCCGCAATGCACTGCTTATAACCTTACATATTATTTCTCTCATGACATGGTCAGTGACATCACTGATTACATCTCAAATGACATCACTGATGACATCATCCACAGAACCACTCACACACCGACTAACACACCCATATGACCTCTCACACACCCACTCACGCACTTATAGAACCACTCACACACCCACTTAATCATCAACAGAGCCACTTGTGCACCCACACAATCATACAGCATACCCATTCACACATCCATACAAACACTCACACATCTACTCAGTTACCCATACAGCCACTCAACAGTCACTCTCCAAAGCAGCCACACCCACTCAGTTAACTAAACCTCCACTCAAACAGCTAGTCACTCATCCATACAGCAACTTACACACCATACAGTCACTCACACACCTACTCATCCACCTTTACAGCCACTTGTAGAGCCACACACTAACACAGAAAGCCCCTTTTACACCCACTCAACAGCTACTCACACACCCATTCCCTCAACTATAGTCACTCACACACCCACTCATTCACCAATACAGATATTCACACAGCCACTCACACATACAGTTACTTACACCCACTTATTCACCCATACAGCTACTCATACACTCACTTATTCATCCATACAGCCACTCACACATCCAATCACTCAGTCATCCACTCAAACTCAGATACACAGTCACTCAGCCACTCGCATAATATAGGTTAGAAATAGTATTACTTAGTAGTACACAACGTATGCTAATTTAACATTTGTAGTACCTTAGTATATATACGTTGAACACTCAGAATCTTTTAGAAAACACTCCGAATCACCGGAAGTTGTCACTAGTGATGTCACTGACCATGTAATGAGAGATGTAATATGTGAGGTCATAAGCAGTGCATTGTGAGGGAGCACGTTATAGTTAGCTCAGGTAACTATAACTGCTGAATTTCACTGGTTTGTATGAGTGAAATCTGGGTCTAACTAGAATATCCCTGTAACCTTTGGTTTTTTCAGTGAATGTCTAAGGTTTAAAAAAAATTGTATTTCTATTCTCATTATTCTATTCTGCTTGATGAAGAACTGGCCATTCATGTTGGAATCTAATATCCTTCATTTTTCCAGTTTCATTCACCACCAGATTTGTCATCCCCTCCTAATGAGACATCTGGTAGCTCTGGGCATTCACTGATATTTTCTTGAATTTCCATTTTCTTTCCTAATCTATGTATATACTTTTTTTCTCATTAAGCCCTTCGTCTAGCGTCTAAGGCCTACTTGTAGATGGTAATCCCATTTTCCCCATTTCCAAGTTCTCTGATTCATGATCAGGTTATTTAAACCTATTCAACAATAGATTTAACACTTGGGGTTTCACATTATTATCAGTCACTGCACTTTTGGACCCTACTCAATATGGATACCATTGTATGATATTGAGCTCTGGTCCTTGATAGTTTTAATATTATCCAATATAACCAATAGGGATATTACTACATGAAAGTGGGCACTGGCCCCTGATTAACCTGATCCCCGGATTGCAATTATGTATCCCAGGATGAATAATTAGTTCATTAAGATGAATTTATTTTCTGTTAATTTTTTTAATTTTCTTTATCTTTGCTATAGATGTGGGGCACAAGTCCAGAATTGTTTGTTCAATCAAGTTTTTTCCTAGGTGTTAGAGGGAATGATACCTTGCATGTGGACCATGAATTCTGAATAACCATATGCACACATTATGCATCAATGGTCTAGTGACTGAATTCAGCATAGATAATATTTCTTCTTATCATTTTTGGTTAGCTGCCCATTAACGTGGAAAAAGGCGGGAAGACCATTGCATACTACTAAGGAAAACAAGAGGAGGCCCCCCCCCTCCCCAGGCCAATTTTGGCCCTGCGGACCCCATCCCCCCATTTGGACAAAAATGGTTTTGTGCCCTCTCATCAATTATATATAGTTATTTGGAGTCAAAGCTATTGACTTTTTTCCATTTCTGGAAATCCGGGTGCTATTATTATACTAGGTTCAGAGACAGCATATACCCTCACCAGTTGGGAACTTTTATTCAAGGTTTTCCAAAAGATTGGTTTTCCTATCCTATTGACAAGATTGATAGCTGTATAAATATTTTAAATCCTCAGCCCGCCTGTTTTTAGATATTTAACCTGTAAGAAGTATATCAATCACTATGTGACTCGACTAGGGTACCCAATGTCAATGATTCTGTTTGCTCTATTTATAGAGCTGCTTGCTTACAACTCTGAGCTAGCCAAAATTAAAAATATGTTTCCACATGGTCCTAGATTAAATTTGTTTGAAGTGGTTTTATTGCTACCAACAGAACATGCAAACTTTCAGCAGGCTTTTAATTTAGCTAGCTTGACTGATGTAGAAGGGTATAAAATAAAGGCCACCAAAAGAGGTGTTTTATTGTTCAACATGCAAGCTGAATTTCGTTCACTATCCCTCCAACCTCATTACAATAAAAATGTTAAGAAATATTTGAGATTGGAATTTAGAAACGTACTCAAATCTTTATGTTTTTAATTATTTATAGCTGCTGAAGGTGAAAAAAGTATTGGAGAAAAGAAATTGATTTCCAGTTACATTAATTATAAGGGTCGCTTAAAAAAAACAACAAACTTCAATTTTTCTGTTTTTTGTTTGACGCACTAACATGTATTTTATATGAATATTTAAAAACAAAAAGTGGAGGCCACACGGACTACGGTAAATCTTGTGGAAACGACCAACCAAGGATTGGTTTAAAGAAACAAATGCCTCACCCAGGAAATGGGGGTATTTGCTCATGAACATAATCTGGCCAGGTTTACAAAAACAAGTTTCTATGATAATTATTTTTTGATCTAATCAGAGGAAAAAGGAGCACTCATTTTGTTTTTCTAAAGCAAAAATCACTCAACCACAAATTGGTAGATTACACGTGATACACAGCTGATTAGAAGATAAAGCATTCCTTATTGTAATGCAGTGACTCCATTGGAGGCAATCTGTACTAATTTAGTGTCTACAGAAATACATTATTGGGTAAAACAGGGCATGGGGATAATAGGTAATGGGATCAAAAGTGGCAATATCATGACAAGGGAACAAGTATGTAGCAACATAAAAACTTGAGTTGGATGGTATAGGTTGTCGCATATTGACATTTCAGCTAAAATTCTCAACTTATCCATCCAAGAAATTGTACATTCATGCTCCATAGATAAAACTGTATTCGCAGAAAAGAGACCTAGGTATCCGATCTTGGGTCACTGGGTTAGATACCTTCCTAATATGCATAACAAACAAAATGGATTAATAAAAAAAAAATAGGCAAACGGAAAGGGCAGATAGACCCTCTGAGAGCTGGAAAGAAGTATAAAATCACTGCACCAGAGCACTTCCGGTGCTAATTTTAAAGAATACAATTATTGGCACATTTACTTATGTATTACATGCCCAATTATCTCCACAAACAAAACCCAAATATATCTAATAAACACCCATGTTCAGAATAGGAGAGATGGATACATATGATATGAACATGTCCAAGAATATAGACATATCTGAATTCCATATTTTCTTTGTAATTTGTAAGTAATTTGATGGAGCAAACAGTGGCCACAGATACAGTTTTAGTTCTAATAGGGAGGTCTCGGCATCTCTGTATAATTCCCACAGCAAGATGCAGATGGTGGTTTATGGCGATGCTTGCACCCTGATTAGGGAACAATGGAAAGGAAAAGATCTGCATTTGTTATATTCTTGGTCACAGAAAATGAGAAAGATCAGTTTGATCAAAAAGTATTATGAAAGAATGAATTTGCCACATAATAATGTAAAAATGTGGGGTGGTGTTATTTTCAATGGTTGTACTAAAGCAATTTTGAGATTTATAGATTGTTTTGCTTTTATTACTTTTGAAATTGATTGTCTTTGTAGAAAACCAAATACAAGAGGAAAATTGAAAAAAAGGTTTTACCTACAAATTCAGTAGAGGAACATAAAAGACTTTCATGTTTTGACATTTCATGGAACTTAAGGCTTAGAGACCATATGGATTCAGGTACATTAGGTTAGAAAAATCTTTTGAGCGCGGGCCATGGACAGCAGAGAAAGCAAGCGTTTGTTCTCAAATACAACATTTAAATTTTTGATAATGAAATTATTTTTCCTCAAACACTAGCTTGCCATTTTTTTCAAAATGTACATATTATCCTCCCAAGTGCCAACAGTTCGTTCTGAGGAAATAAAATCAATTACCAAAAATAAAAACTTCATAAGTTCTGTAAAAAAAGTCTCTGTTCCGTAATTGTTGGTAAATATATTGCCTGTCATGCATTTACTTGTTTTTCATGTTCATGGAGTGCTCAGATGTGCTCATAGGCATACTTTTCCTCACATGCCCATGAATCACACACCAAGAATGCTCAGTGTATGCCAGGGTTACCAATAGATGCTAGTAATGCCCATCAGAAGTCAAGGATGGCCACGAAATGTTGATATTGGCCAGCATGGTGCTAGGGCTTCCAATATCCCAGGAGTGCTCATATTATACTAGTGCTACCATTCAGCTAGAGGAAGCCATCATTATGCCAAGAAGAGTGACAATATCCCTTCCGCCACATCTCAAATCTTATGTCTCTCTTAAACATTTTAAAATGCAGAACGAATATTATTTGTTTCTAAATACATATAATGGCACAGATTCATGTTTTTGAATCACATAAATGAATGTGCACTCCTAAATGACCGTATTTCCTCGGCTTTTGTGAGCAGGGTGCATAGCATAGCTAAAACAGCAGTGAAGACTATGACTGAATCAGGAGAGTTAATCAATCCCATTTGCTGTATGGACTGAATCTTATATTTACATAAAAATTTGAAGTGTAAAATGCCGCTTTCATTAGATTGGTGGTTTTTATATACATATACATGATATGCACATTCAATGGAAATTTAATAGCAGGATACTATGACCAGTATTCCTCGATTTTTCCCATTACTGTATGTAAATTTGATCTGTTTGCTTAATAGCTTATTACAAGTATCATACTGATGTCACCCAGAATTACTCTTTTCCCAAAGTGATATAATCAGCCCCGAGGAATCTCAGCACTGCCTCATTTTCTGCTTTCTCCCTAAACTCAAAGGCTTTCTACAGAAAACATGACTATAACGGAGTGAAAAAGAATAAACAAGTGACCCACAAGACTTCAACGATCATCAGTTTAGTCCAAAACCTTGATTTTTGGTTCATTCTGAGCTCTCTCATCACTGCTGAAGATATCACTGACATACAAAGGGAATTCGTTCTACTTTACTAACATCCTACATTCGAAACATTGCAAATACATCTTTCAATGATTTGAAAGCGCAAGAAGCCTATATTTGTGTTCTTTCTTATTGAAAAAGAATTCCAAACTACACTGTTACTTGAAAAGGTTCCTATTAGTCAACTTGCTAGCCACACCAGAGTTTCTCAGTATCTAGATTACCTCTAGCCATGTACTCAATAATGAAAATGGACAGAGGCAGCCTTCTTACATACAGCTTCTCCCTCAGAAGCACCCTAACTTGGAGATATTAAAAAATGTGCACTATGGCTTCTGCATACGAGACGTATCTGGACACATTTTATATATTTCTCATGACGAAATGGTGACCAAACAAGAACCAAGACTAGATGTTTTTTTGTTTACTTTGGTTAAAAAAAAGAACAGAACTATAAATTAATTTACAAAAAACATAATTAAAGACAAAAGGGCAGTTGTGGTTTATTTTGTAAACATTACCAATGAGTGTTTGTATAGGATGGTACATTTGCAGCATATTATAATTTGTACTTCGGTGGATACTTTTTCTCAACCTCTTTTCCACAAGGGCAGATAGAGTGATCGCAATGTCGGGTCACCTCAAATTCCCTGGGTTTCTTTTGTAGTTTGTCCCTCCTAGACCCTAGGTCCTACTCACTTTTCTCTCTCCACCTTCTTCCTCGAAGGCCCAGTCTTCCATAAAGTAAACATTGAAAAGACTGGGGCTTTAAGTCTAGTTTCATTAACCACTGTTTTACAAAGGTGATTCTGAGTACTGTTGCTCAAGGTTATGAACCTCAGATATTTTAACTTGATTTGTTTACAAGTTTTCATGCGTGCCTTCATTTACTTTGTTAAAAGGTGTGAGATAGTGTAACATTAAAAGTATGAACAAACAGATCATAAATTGAGGACTCTCAGTGGTAAACTGTGACTTTTTACCAGCAAAGTCATACCCATAATTGACATCTCTTCATAAAAATTCTGAACATCAACTGATTCATAACATGTCTGCAACTATAACTTTACTCCATAATAGATCTTTCAGTTGCAAGGTTTTGATCAACTATTCTTACTGTTATTATCCATGTACTTGAACACTTTCTCTCCTTTTGCTTCTCCTTATGATCGCTTACCTCCCCCTCATTTCTTCTTTCTCTCTCTCGAATGGTCCATGTGCCTACTGCAATTAACCTCGTGGAGCTGGGGACAGTGACAGCGGCACTAGGAGTGGCCTTGCGCATTAAAAGTCAGCCTCTAAAGGCTCCAAGCCCACCAGGGAATGCCTTATAGAATAAAATGCCTGTCCGTCACTGCTCTGCATATCTGACAATCATCCCCTCTCATTTTCAGGGTCAAGAAAGTCCCCCGTTTTCCCTCAAAGAGAGGCAGATGGCACTGTGAAATCTGTTAATCTGCAAAGGGTCTTTTGCCAAGAAGATACTCGCAACTCAACTCAAAACCAAAGGTGGTATCGGAGACTAGATTTCCCCTTGCCTTCAGCTTTGGGTAAATTTTTGTGGGATCAAAAATTAAAGTGAGTCTTTTATGCAAAGGGTTTGGAGCTGTAGAGACTGACAAAACCAATGAAAATACAAATTGACCACAAAAAAAGAAAGAAATAGTGACTCAACTGGAGGGCTACGTATTAGGAAGCTTCAAAACATAAAGGAAACATTTTTTCTCAGCAAATAGTAATTCCTGTTCTCAGCATTCAGTGCTTAGCTGACAGGAGGCAATGAATGCCAGCTAAATTTGGTCATTTAATACGGACGTTTGTGAGAGTATTGATTTAATCACTATTGTCATTGCCTTGAATACTAGTTGCCAGGGAACTGGTGCATGTGAAAATGTTTGGCTCGAAATTGCAGATGCATGGCATTCTATTGTCTCCCTTGGATTGTACTGAATCACCAAATATCATAGAGATATGCCGTGTACAGGATATGCCGTTTACAATCAACAAACAAGTGCAACATTTGTAGGTGTTTCGTTTGCTGCAAGCAGGAGATTGCAACTTTTGAATATACATTTTTAATGAAAAATCACCCTCCATTAAAATATGCAGCATGAGCTTTCGCTTAATTCTACGATTCTAAATCTGTTTAATTGTGATTGTACTGTTGTATGAAGTCAAATTAATTGATTGACATCTATTTCATCTCGTGGAGTGCGTTTTAATTAGATAAAGAATAACATTTGTTTATTATAGTAGTTATCAAACCTGGTCAAGCCAATGCTGACCAGTGGTTGCAACAATGCACACTAGTTAATAAAAGTGTTACATTATGCAATAACAGAACGCATACCAATTTTCTATCTAATACCGTTATATCTTACAAGAAATTGAATAATGAATGACTGAAAACAAATCCCAACTCCTCCTCGTGTTTAACATTGGTTTATAAAAGTACACGTGTCTCCCTAACCTCCATTTCTGGACATGTGCCTTAGTGCTGGCTTCAGATAGTGAATGTCTCTGGGGCTATAGACATGTTTTATTCATAATTCAAGGTAAGCAGTAAACGTGCTGAAAACAAGGGCAGTGTAAGGAAATAGTAATACCTCGAAATATATGGTGAGGTACAATTCTATCTTACACTACCTCTCTGACAAATTTCCAGTTCCTACATATTTTTGTTTTGAAAAATTACGATTTTACTTAATTTAGAAATTAAAAGATGGAGGCAAAGCAATTTATCTAGTCTTTTTAAGCAACATGCTTTGTTTCAGTAACACTCTGAAAGCAGTACATCGAATCGATTTCAAATTACACATACAGATATTTGACTAATACACCTTGCATACATTCACAATGCACGAACTTTCTGTATAATCTGCTAATTTAACACTCATATGTAATAATAACTGAATGTAAAAACCATGTTTGTTGTTCTCACAGCATACTTGAAAAGTCTGCAACAAAAGACTCAACAGTACAGAGTTGGCCTAACAGCTTGGGCGGTCGACTTTGGAGCTGGCGAACCAAGTTCGAGTCTCGGCAGGAATACGCAACACCCTGTGATTCTGAGTAAATCACTTAATCTCCCCGTGCCTTACAAAAATGTGTCCTCATGTAATGCAACTGGTGCTCATGTAAAGCGCTCTGATACCGGATACCTTCGGGTCAAGTTTGCACTATATAAAACAAGTAGCAAACATTCTTGCATGTCACTGGACGAGCTTGAGAGCTGCTGTGTAGTCAATGAAATTCAAATTTCCAAGACCATATGTTTCAGTTCTAGAAGGCCACAAATTAAACCACGCTTAGGACAGTTGCCGTATACTATCTGTAAGCACTGTCCTAAAACAGTATCCTTTGCAAAATCTTCAGCTGAGGTGAATGTCCTCAGGAGGATCAGTGCTGAAGAAGGACTGGCCAATTAAGACCCAGAGGAATGCCTACCATGTAAAATTCCTCTGGATTTCCATAATGATCTAGAGCTTCAAGGAGGTCAAAGTTCAACTGTGGAAAGCTCCTTTGGATTGGAGAAGAGTTGTTCCCATTAAGAATTAGATTAGATTACCTCTTCCATCTAAGATGCAGAAGTAATCAGAAAATCCAGATAAAAATACAGCTTTCCCCACATTGAATCATACATATGAAGCATTTAATGTAACTCACTCCACCATTGGTAATAACCGCAAAAAATGAAAATGTGTGCTTTGACCGTCTTAGTAGGTCCTTGGCACAAAGAGGGCAAAGTACCTCATAGAGGTTGGGGTTTTGGCAAAACAAGAATTTCATCCCCAGAGTTGGACACTTTTCTGGAGGTTCAATCAGACCAGCATGTCCAGTAAGGAAGAAGCGCCCATGAGGAAACATTCTTGAGGAAGACAAGGCACTCTTGCTCAGCCTGCCTCTCTTTCATTAATTATAAAAGAGTTAACCACTCCTCCAGTATTTGTTATGTGTGGCTGGGCCATCATACAGCTGAAAACGAATGTGTTCGGTGGGTCAGTATTGCTACGTGGTCTACATCATCATTCCAACTAGCAGTGACGTTACTGCAGAAATGTTGGACAAGAGATTAGTTCCCAATATCTTATCCTTTAAAAAACTATTACAGAACTGCAGCCAGGAATTTGACTTGAACTAATTTGTTTACACTACGAGATTCACAGAAGGGACAGACAAAAATGTAACTATCAAAGACAAAACCATTTAAATGACAGTGTTGTCAGCCTTCAGGAATTCCTAATCAAATTGTAAAGTTTAAAGGTGTGCACTGCCTTGATTTCATATTTTATGAAGCTGGATTTTAATAAAATGAAGAAACAAAGTCATGAGTACCTCAACACTGGATTATGCGATGGCTCAGGTTTTATTCTGCTGTAGATTTTTATGATATACAGGTAGAGACTTGTGTATAAAGTTATGCCCAAAATAGCATTCTCATATGCAGCACAATACAACCAATGGGTATGCAGTAAATGTGAGCCATAGGCATCATTCATCTGAATCCTTTAAAAATATACTACCCTCTAGTGAAGACATCCCAACTGATTGGCGAGAAGGTTATACTCCCCAGAAGCCCCTTCTTGTTGAAAAAACAGGATACCTCAATTCATACAATCAACTATGCAGCATAATGCAAATTGTACTTTAAGTCACATAAATCTTTCATCGTCACACGCACATGACAGCTTTCTTTTCCCTTCCAGCACCTCCACATCTTTTTAATAGATAGGTGTAGCTTCTATAAATACAATTTGTTTCCTTTTAAAATAAACACAAATTGCCTGGGAACTAAAGCCAGCACTAAGATTTTATTTTGGTAGAACACAATGACAAGCTTCTAATGGCTTAGGCAATTTTGTGCTCAAGGCCACTGGTTCTTAACATGTGATCCACGATCCTATGGAAGTCCGCAAAGTCTACTCAGGCGTCTTTTAAGTTGGCCAGTTTTGTTAAGGCTACTAAAATATTTCTAGGCAGATTTTACAAAGCTTGATCAGAAGAAAGACGACAATTCAAGGAACGAACCAGGTGGAACATCCAGGGGGCACCTGCGGGTTCTCCTAACACCCAGAGTCAATTCTTCTAAGGCTTACATCTGTGATGATGGTCTTGACTGGGTCAGTCCCTACTGTGTATCATTGTGCTGTGACATCAGCACTGAAAAACTCCTTCATTGTATCTTCACCTGCTGCTGCAGGAGCAATCATGCATCTTTGGGAAGGCACAAGGCATGAAGGAACATTTGGCAAAGACAGATATCCGATGAGTAAACATATTAGAAAGGTCAACACAGCTGTTTTTCTTCAAATACCAAAACAAAAGATGTTATGGGGAAGAAACATATTACACCAACTGTGAGCAGCAAGCCAGCCATGCCAGCTCTGGAGCAGCAATGGAGAACACCACTGAACACATTACCATTACCTCAGACTTCTGAGATGTATGTCCAAACAATTTCTTAAGCATGGTATGCCTACAGATCTGCCGATCATACTTTGTTGGTATATGCTGGGACGGAAAAGTCCTCTGCATGGTAATGGACATCCACCCCTACCATGAGTGTCACAACCGTATCGATCCCTAATGCTGATTTTCGTTGACATAGGCAAACACGGATCATGCGTGTGCACCATGACATATGCCAGTCTCATGGATTGCGGTCTTCATAGTGGTGAATGGCTACTGCCTTCACCAGGAGTTAAGCAGCATGAGCGTGGAGTCACTCCTGCTGTAAAAGACTGCTTTCAAGAGGAAGAGAGGGCAAAGGAGTGGGCACTTTAAAAGCAAACAGACCCCAAACATAAACTTTAAAGATTCCAACTCTAAATCACATTTAGTGTCTGGAAATGGACTTTAAGAATGGTAGCTTCAGACCTCAAAAACTGTCAACTGTCAAGCAGCCAATTGGGTTGTGTGAGGACAGGAAGCATTGCAAGTCTTCCACCTGTGACTGGTACTGAGGGCCAAGACCTGCTAGGCTACCGGTTGACTGAGGGGACATCACCCAAGGAATACAAGTCCACCTGCCCTGGAGCATCAGCCTGCTTGCCAAAACCAGTGCACCTTGTGAAGAAGAGGAGAGCATTGGTAGGAGCAAGGTCCAGTGGGGAGCCTTTTTGAGTGAACTCCCTTTGCAAGATGTGAAGAGATGGTTGCTGTACCAATTGTGTCTTTGCCATGTGCAGGATGTAGTCTGCGACCCTTGTATGCCAAAGGAGGGGTGCCGTGATTTGAGCCCTGTGTATAACTGCACTGATTGGGCCAGAGCCTGTGCATAGTGTGGAGCCAGTGGCCCCATATGCCAGGTTGGGTCACTGCAAGAAAATTGCTATGCTGTGAGGGCCGTAGCCCTTGTGCAGAGGCAAGGTGTGACCCCAAGGCCACCACTGAGGACTTTGCTGTGCCAAACAGGCTAGAGCCCATGTACAGAGAGAATACAGTTCCCCTGTATGCCAGAGGGATGTCACTGGGAGAAACCAGCTGCACAACCTCACTGACACCTCCACTGGAGAAGGGAGGGCACTATAGGTGTACCTGCAGATCAAGGCGAGGAACCAGTTTCAAGATTGTCGCGTCACCCCTCCACCATGGCATAGATCAGGCATTTACCCAGTCACATTGGTGGCATGACCAGGTGTGAGGAACTCAGTGCCCGCTGAGTGCACTCCACCTGGGTTGTGTGTAGCAAACTTACCTGATTCAGCTGCTGCTGCTCCAAGGCCTGCAGACAGGGTGCGCTCAGTAACTCCAGACGATCTAAGCCTGCAGTTGCAGGTAAGAATTATTTTAGGTCCCGGGGGAACTTGCTTGATAGCGCTGCGGTACTGGAATACTGTTGACTTTAAAATAGAGCCAGAGAGGGATCTTGAGACTGACAACTAGGGATTCTTGACCTGGATGTCGCCTACAGAAATGAGTAATAACCACTATTGCAAGGAAGGATTGGGACCCGGGCACAGCTTAAAGAAATGCAAGAGGCCAGTGTAGTTGTTTATGAATGCCGTATTTTACCTTTGTGGTTAATGGTATCTATAAAATAATACTTTTTTTCTTAAAAGTATTTGGCTGGGCAATGATGTATTGCTGCAGGTGTGTGCCTGTTGAGTTATGAGCACACATTCATTCCCCTGTATCCACCTCCCCACTGGAGGATCTTTGGACTGCTTGGACAAAGCCATTACTGAGAGTCAAGTGCTGAATGGGTACTTGGTGCAGTTGCTCGAGGGCCATAAAAGGTAGGCACAGCAGGAGTCAAAGCCCTCAACACCCATGACTGGGCCCAGAAAACCCTGTTTGCCCCATAAAATAGTCTCTAACATTCTAGTCAACAACATAAGTTGACTCCCATCACTCATGTTACTTTCTCACTTCTCTTTGTATTATCTGAGCTACTGAAACACATTTGTTTATTGTAGGACAAATATTTAATTTAAGCACTGGATTATATGTGTTTGTCTTGAATGAACTCTATTTAATGTTTTTTGTGCCCAATGTACACAAGTGGGAGGTGTGATTATGATGTTAACAATCGAAATTGTGAGATTAATGAAACTATGTCCAGTCATTTGCCATAAAACAAGTATGTGCTAGGCATGCTATCAAAAAATTAGTAGGAACTTGAAAGAAATCAACTTGAATCTTTTGTGCTGATTAAGTACTGCTGTTAGTGAGTGCAGCATGTGTTATGCCAATCTGTACCCTAGCCTATCCCCCTCATTTGAAATTGAGAATCGAATATAATAATCCATACACCTTCTGAGATTGCAGGCCTAAATTTGATAACTTCTACACTCCCATGGCGCCTCCTCCAGGCCTGTTTTGTGTTTCAGCACTTTCAGAAATGGAAGAATGAAAATGGGAATGGATGTCGTACTTAACACAGAATATCCTCACAACAAACTTAAATGTTTTAATTATGCACCAAGGACGTCAAACAACAATTTAGGAATAGCCAATCTCCTACAAACTATGCAAGCAGCCTAGATGCCCTGTAGAACTTGTTTTGCCTTTAAAACGTAGAGCCATTATTGTGAACTTGAGCAGTAGTGTTAGTTGGCATCTTTTGACATGGTTTCCCATGTCTTTTGGCTTCTGATCTCCTGTTTTTGACTGTGTGTTGAACTTTGTTTTTGCTGGTTATAGGACTCTGGGCACTTTACCACTGCTTATCAGTGCTAAAGGGAATGTGCTCTGTGTCTGAAATGTAATGGTATTTGGTTTCTCCATGTTTGGCATATTTGTTTTACTGATAAATTCCTAGTACAGTGCACTACATGTGCCCAGGGTCCGTAAATCAAATGCTACTAGTGGGCCTGCAGCACTGATAGTGCCGCCCACATGAGTAGCTCTTCAAATCTGTCTCAGGCCTGCCTCTGCAGAGCCGTTATGTGCAGGTTTAAACTGCCATGTAGACATGGCAAGTTCACCTACTTGCCAGGCCCCAACGTTCCCTTTATTACATATGTCACCCCTAAGGTAGCCCCTCGGTAATCCCATGGGCAGGGTGCAGTGTATTTAAAAGGTAGGACATGTGCTTTTGAGTTTTACATGCCGTGGTAGTGAAAACTGCTAAATTCATTTTTTTACTATAGGTTAGCCTTGGAGCTGCCTTGTAAGACTTTACAAGTGTAACTTCCAATTGGTAACAGATTGAAAACTGGAGTTTGGTGTTTAGGTGAGAGTTTGTGCTGCAGCACAAGAAATCGATGCATTAACTCTATTGCATAATTTCTGAACTGGCGCATACCTGCAAAAATCAACACATCGCTGCTACCTGCACTGAAACCTTGGTCCACGCTTGGTGAGTGCGTGACACATCGACCTCGACTTACAACACAGCCCCGACTTTGGCAATGCAGTGCCGCTGCTTGCACTGAATCCATGGTCACCGCTTGCAGAGTGCACGGCGCAAGACCTCGACTTACAAAGCAGCCTCAACCTTGCCGCAGCAGCTCCAAAGAATCGCTGCTGTGTGAGTCTTGGACACCAAATCACTGACATCCATGGTGCACCGTCCCCACTCCAATGCAGTTCCACCCCTGCATGGTTTCCAACCGACACATCACCTACAGCCCAGTTGATGGATATTGATGCTGCGGAACTAATACAATGCGCTCTCTACATCACCGCTGCCCCATCTTCAGGAACCAAGGTCTCGCACCAGGAACTAACGCATCACACCGGTTGTGCAACACATTGTTCCAGGGCACCAATATATCAACGACTCTACACCACCTTCAGAAACCGACACATCACCTGCATCCGCAATGCATCCTCTCCTCTGTGCACTGCATCGTATACAATTCCTGATGCTTCCAATGTACTGTCTGCCTGACTGCTCTGCACCAAGCTACCAGATGGTGAGCAGAGGTACACTTTTAGTGTGTATCACACTTGCCCTGACTAGAGTGGTGGGCCCTACTTGGACAGAGTGCAAAACGCTGCTAACTAGATACTCCATTTCTAACAAACAGCAAATGTAAATCTGAAAAAATACTCCATTCTCATTGGAAATACGGTTATGGCACAGTTATGTATTTACTTGTAATATTTGATAGCTCCAACTCTGCAGAATTCTCACCTCTACATCCTCTCTCTGTAACTGACATCACATCTCAACAGCAACTGAGAAACCGTAATTTACAGCTCCAGAGAGTTAACAATGTAATTATGAATTTGAATTTTGAAGGGAGCTCTTTGCCATCTTTGACTGCCTCAAAGCTCAGAGTTCAACAAGAGACTTGTTTGGGAAAAGGATAGACTTACAAAGTAAAAGAGAACCATTACAGTAGTGCAACACTACTGCTTGGAGACTAACTGCATTGTCTCCTGTAAATACACATTCCTTATACACATTTGCAATGGGAAGAGGTGGAAAAGGTTCTCATAGTACCCCCCAAGCTGCAAGGGCCAATCTTATGCATCTGACTGTTCTTTTGGTGCCTCATCTGGTTTTAAGGGGAGTTAAAAGGTATTATAAGAAGAGGTGAAGCCTTAGGCAGTACTAAAGCAGTGCATCTTTTCTCCTCTTTGAGTCTTTGATGCTAGGAAGATTGATCTTAGATCTTGTAAAAAAGAAAAACCTTCCTTTCAAGCATACCTATATAGTTCAACAAACAGGGAGGTTCACAAGTACAAACTTAAGAACAATGTGTCTTATAGAGCTGGAAGATATCAGGAAAGTAGACAGAGAGCATCACAGACCTAGGCTAGTGCACTATGAATGTAAACTTAAACTGTGATCATTCTTTGACTGAAACACATTTCACTATAGGTACCATACTGTCTTGGTGATGAAGGTCGAAAATAAGCGGGGTGCCTAGTTGTGGACCTTCTGACGTTTGGCGCGTGCCATGTTTAAGAGATCTGTGTAGATTACTTTGTTGAAATCCAGCCAGGGGACTAACATTTCAAATAACAAGATAATGTACTTAGATGTTAGGGGTGCAAGGGAGTCCCTCAAAACTAGCAACAACGACAGAACTTATTTTAGTTACTTTAGTAATTTTCAGAGTGAAATAGAGGTTTGGTCAAATAATGTCCTCAAGTTGTGAGCTCTCTGTATGACCCAGGTAAAGGGAGCAAAAGTGCCCAGCTAAACCTATTAACCTTCTGTCCTAAACTGCCCAACAGATGTGTTTATCAAATACCCAAAAGTTATGTCAAACTGAATTTCATGCAGTGAAATGAACAGAACCATAACGTTTTATGGGTAGTTTTTGAGGCATTTTCTGAATAATAATCAAGTAGGTAAACGGCTATATAGTAGAAGTCATTTGGTGCCCTTGTAATGAGTAGTCAAAATGTGAGAATGCTCTTCCAACAAAAATGTAAATGGCACAATCAAAAGCAAGATTATCTTGCAGTAATATAAAAAGTTAATTTTGAAAAAAGTCTCTTGTTCTTACAAGAAGCAAACATAACTCACCTGAAGCAGACATAATTTAATCATGCTTATTTATGCAAATACAAATTTGAGCTGTCACTTTTTGTTGTCTTGGAAACAATTAGATCAGAGAAGCTACGTACATGAAAGTACTATAATCTATATGTGTTACTATCAACACCTAATCGTAACCAATGCACATCACAACCGAAAAACAAATAGAGGAGTACGAACAAACACGTCACTTTAATTTAAAGGAATGCATTCAACCAGTGTGTCTGAGTAATCATGCTGTCAATGGTGCACCCAACATCTGCTCAGTTCTTTAATGGGGCATCCTCAACTCAGTTAAACTGAAGCCTATCTGTGCCATCAGTCGGGAGCTTGCAATGGCTGGCTTGCATCCAGCTTTCAAACCCAGCGGGCAATGAAGATCAGTGGAGGGCCTGACTAGTTTGTGGATAATTTCAAAACTAGCGCAGTCACCAGCATATTAGTAAATAGAAACACAGGCCATGTGATCAGAACAGATCACGGATGGCTCACAATATAAATACTTGAAAGGAGTGAAGAGTGAACTGACGTGTTTGGGGAAGGCTGGCAAGCTGAAATGAGAAAAATACTAGTTTGAATCACACTAACTCTAGAAGAGATTGGGGTCTATATTAACTGCAAAAAGAGTGCAACATTCATGAAAGTTTCGAAGAAATCCATGAGATTTCAAATGACCTTAACATAATTTTAGATGTACTTCTGAAATCTTTGGGAAATAGTTTTTTTTTAATAAAAAAGTTGTTAGAATTTTTTTTCCGCACGTGCATGCCACATATTTCCCTCTCATCCAGAGAGACTTTAAAATTGTGTGGTCACAATTAAATCTTTGCTGCAGATATTACAGTGAAGGAAAAAAATAAGTCCTTTTAGGCATCAATGCTCTAAGCTTAGTAGAGCATGAACATCGGTAAATAAATAGACCAGATTGTAAAAATGTTAGCATAGGTGATTTTGTAAACCACAGCACTGTACGTTGTTACAGCTCTCAAATTATTGGCGATTGTGATATTCCTTCCCCCTAAATAAAAATGGAGAGCTTGACAAGTGATCAGAATTGTTATTGCACAGCATCACAGCTGCATTGCTACTGGTAAAGAATGAATGATTCCCCGGGGTGCAATCTAGGAGCGTTCTGAAACCAACTCACACCTCCAGAGTAACGCCTGATGAACAATTATATCAGTATGCATGGAAATTAGTTTCCAAAATGCATTTACATGCAATGAAAAAACACTTTGTACTTGATTCAAGAGGACACTGCAGCATTTTCCACATTAAAAAATATATTAACTAAACCCTGCATCAGACCAGCTGCTTAATGCAATCTTATTACATTCTGCATACACACCTCTATTTTACCCCACAGGAAATCGGATTTCAATTCTAAGGGAGAGAAACGCCATAGTTTTGATGTGAGCTATGAATAAGCTCCTGCAAAGCTCTAATAATCCGACTCTTAAAAGGTAAGATGGTTTATGTGAGGAATGCTTGGCTCACACTTGGTAGAGCAACTCGACCACCAAGGCTTCGATGAGAGAAACACTTGGTAAAAGTGCAACAGCAAAAAAACAATACACTCAGGAAATAAGGAATATTTGATATCTCAATCAAGTGAGATAAAAAACAGAAAAA
Organism: Lissotriton helveticus; assembly: GCF_964261635.1. NCBI lineage: Eukaryota > Metazoa > Chordata > Amphibia > Caudata > Salamandridae > Lissotriton > Lissotriton helveticus. The sequence continues at coordinate 499,137,620 of NC_136063.1, forward strand.
GATATGGAGTAAAGCGGCACAAAAATTAAGAAAATCGAATGTAGGGATATGGAATTTGAACATTAAAAAACAAGTTCCTCTAGAAAAAATGTTAATGTGAAAAAACCATGATGGTCTACGGGGGGCTCTATACAGGGACTTGACTTATGAGTGGCGAAGGTCTTGATGCAAGGCTAAGCATGAGTTGCTGGTTTGTAGAGGTCAAATGTTTTGCTTTTGGACCTTTAAAACACTTATTGAAGTTGACCATCTTCAGCAGGACAAGGACAGATACTGTAGCCAAGAAGGTCTTCAAAAGGTTGCCCATGTCTGTTAAATATTCCTGCTGTAGCCTAAACTTCGCCCAAATACACTTTGAGGAGAAAAATGACTACTTTAAAGCTGGTGAGGAGGTTGTGTTTTAGGTAGGCTTTGCAAATTGTCATGGCGATCCAGAGATAAACCTGCATGTAAGTACCAGTTACAGAAAATGTTTTGCAAGTTTAGTTTCTGGTCTACAAAAGTCTCCAAACTTACAGGAAAAGCTTCATAGACATCAAGCCATTGGTTCAAGTTGTAGCAGTGCTCCTTGCCACTCCAATTCAAGTCCACGGTAAAATGTACCATTCCAACGTACTTCTGTTCTTTATCTCAAGCAGAACAAGTTTGTATTATCCAAAAGGAAGTTCTGCACTCCCAAATCAGAGGGATGACGTTTTACAAAAACAGACAAGAAACTGCTTAGCGGTTTCTGGTCCAGTTGTTTTTTAATAGGCATGCCAATGTTTTCACAGTTCCATTGCATTCTTCACTTCCAGCTAAAGGGGAGAGATTGCTTTGGGAGAGGCAGGCTTCCCAGTCAGGACGTGGACACATGTATCGGGTGTTCGCAAGAAGCTAGCACTACTAGGTCTTAGAGTAGCCTTTTTCTCCAATAGATCCAAACCAAAGCAGCAGCCCAATGTCACTCAGGCATCTGCCAGTAGCCAGGAGAACCTGTAATGCAGCAGCAGGTATATCTCTCTACCTTTCTTGTTTCCAGCCAGCTCTATGATGGGAGTGAGTCAGGAAGATTGATTTTAGGGATAAAATGAGACAGTAATCGGTGATGACCCACCTAAGGGAATCGAATTAGAAATCCTAGACTTTCTCCTCCCATGTTTTGTAGCAATTCATCTCTGTTCTGCTTGCATGCTATGCTTTCAGGCAAAAGCTACCCCAAAGTCAGTTTCAACACATAAAACAAAAATAGTGGGTTTGCTGATCTACTTTTATTGCTCTCTCTCTCTGGCTACCCCAGTTACACCCTCTAAGGTTCAATCAAAGTCTCCACCTCCAATCCCCTATCTGTGCAGGCCCTGTTGCTGCTAATGGCTCCTAAGGTCTGAGGTAATGGCCAGGAGAACAGTACAAAGAAAACGTTCCTAAAAGAGCTATTTATAGCAGTTGTTGGGAGGAAGAAAAATGGGACATATTTTGACTTTCTTACTAAGTCTGGTATGCGGGATCACTTTGAACTGAGATGGTTTAATGAATAATACTAATATTTTTTCTCAGTCACCTGTGTCTCTGGATTAGAGGTCTTTTCTTCATGTGCTGAGAAGATGACATTTTTAATGAATGAATAAATGAATGAATATGTTATTTGTGTGGTTACTCAAAACCATTACAATGAAACAAAGTAGAAAAAGAACACTGCATATTTTTTTTAAGTTGAACAATTTAAAACTATAAACATTATGGTTAAAATCTAAGGGTCTAAAATTCAATGATCATTAAGTCCAAGAAAGCTTTTTTTTTTTAAACTCTGCCAACAGTTGTACATGCTCCCGTTAAGCTCAACGCCGGTGCTTGCCTGATTACTTAGCTTGGAGAGTGCATCAGCTTCATAGGAGTCTGTTGTACAAATTTACCAAACATAGCCATATGCCATATGCTTCACTATGTCCAGTGTGTACAGTTGATGGACTGCCTCCTTTGCGGTTCTAGTCTCCCTTTGTAGCAGGATGGGTCTAAGATAAAGTCTGCGGACTAGGCGCAGGGCCAGGCAGCAAAGTAGGATATGGGCCAAAGACTCCCGTTTATATTTGCAGAGCCGACACTCCCTAATGGCCGTTTTTGTCGACCCGGAGTGGTATAATTCTTTAAGTGGGAGAGGGTGTAATCTGAAAGCTACGATCCTATGTAAGGCTTGTCTTCCCACGGCCTGCGTGAGATGAGGTTTGGGGTTGTACTCTGTATGTGGGAGCCTTTGGGACTCGTGAAAGCCTCTTGATTCCAATGATTCCATATCTGAGGTGCGAGGGAAAAGGCAAACTTGTTTTTTTAATGTGCTTTTGATGGCAGTATACTTGATTATCTCGGGTCCCAGTTCTCTATTGCAAGTTTCAAAACGTCTTTAGCAGCGGCAAGGCTGGCTGAACAGGGATTGCCAGGTTCCAGAAAAATACTTTTTATGGTAGACTTCATTGTGTTCTCTGGTGCCGCCATGGTAAGATAAAAGTATTTGCTCAGAGAGGCCATCTCTTCCAGCTTTTGTTGGTTCAGGTTAAATTCTAACTGCACTAGATTATTCCTGGAGCATGCGGGTAGATGGAATAGCTTTTTATAGGCTGAGCGGTGGATTTTTTCTAGGTCTCTCGCTAGTTTCCCTGGAAATGCCTGCTGTGCGTAATTAAGTGATGGTATTAATTTCGCCCTCAAGACTCTATGGATAGCTGTTGTTGTGGGGCTATGTAGAGTGGCATATAGCTTGCAGAGGGCGTAAATGATGCTTTTCCCTTTCGTCTGCATTTTGTGGAGGTGGACTCCGGGGCGACCTGTTTCGCTAAACCAAACCCCCATGTAGTTGTAGTGTTGTGTGCAATCCAGAGTCAGCTGGCCAAGCCTCCATGTTGCCAGTTTTTTCTTAGGGTTTTGCCCAAAAATTATTGTTTTTGATTTGGATGGGTTGGCAACCAGCTTATTTTTGACATTGTAGGTTGCCAGGGCCGTAAGTGCTTTTTGTAAGCCTATTTTAGTATGGTCTAGGAGTACCAGATCGTCGGCGTATTGCATTAGTTGGATCTTAGTGTGCCCGATCCTAGGTGTTGCTAATGTGGCTCCAATCAAGGCTTGGCCCATGTCTGCGGTGTATAAATTAAAAAGCATCGGAGCTAAGACGCACCCTTGCTTTAGGCCGCGGTCCGTGTCGATTTTCTCTGTAGCAGATGCGCTCAAAAGTTTGATTCTTAGAAGATGACATACCATGACCTAATCTGGAGATAGAGGACACCAAGAGGTCACTGTTTATACAATTCTATGTCAGGACCGGAGGCTCCGATTATGCCTCTCATTTCTTTACTGAAGCTCACAGCAGCCAATGAAAACACAGAAAATAGAATCATGTGATCAACCATAGAGTTCCAGGGTATATAAGGCCCCGTCATGAACATAGAGTCCTCTTTCTTTGCTGCTCCGCAGCCAGTTAAGTGACTTTACATTGTATTGCTTATTTGCTCGCTAATGCCTGAACAATTTGTTACAAGTGTTTAACCCTTTAACCACAGCGGAAATTACGCCGCGATTTGGGCGAAATAAAAGGTGGGCGTGGTTCGGACGGCCCTTGGCCGTCCTCCGCACACGCCCACCATAACTTCGGATGGCCCCCGGCCATCCGACGCATCCAAGGGGTTAAGGGTACTTACAATGTTGTAGATGCTCTATTAATGCTTAGTGCTTGCACTGTTGCAGGATTTAAAGGTATTTTAAAGCATTGTGTATTTATGCAATTTTCATAGTTGCCGCGCTCTGACAGCGCGCTTTATTCATGTGGAGTTCTGCCCAAGGGCACACACTCTCTTCCAAGGATTAAGAGCGGATCTTTCAGCTCGGGTTCTTTGTAGCGCGTCCGCTGTGAGCGCATTGGAAGTGCTGTTGATATTGATTCCCCCATTCGTGACTGTGGGGAAACCGCCTCTGCCAGGAGCGCACTCTTACTGGCGATCGGCAGTGGAGCGGGAGGGCTCGGGGAGCAATGATGCGGATGCACAGTTCTCTTTCTATTTTTAACATCGTCCAGCACCGCACGTGCGGGGTGGCCATTTTTGGGAATTTTCTTCTCAGAGGATTGAAAAGAATACCAGAGCTGCGTTTTCAGAGCTCCTGACCTACTGTCTTGCCGTAAATGGCCAGTTTTTCCTCCCCTGACGCCCTGCATCTTTCTGACTGTGTGGGGCTGAACAATTGTGCTTAGGCTTTGCCTAGAGTGGGTTCTGTGGCAAGCTTTCCTCCCTCTACATCCTATAAAAAAGTGTTTACGGTTCCTGTTGGGGACTACAGAAGCTTGCCTGGGGTTACCACTCCCCCTGATATATATATATATATATATATATCAAGAAGAGGCCTCTAGACCTGCAAAGAAGGTGAGGAAGGAGAATCACACTGAGAAACCGTCAACTCCTAAGTTCCTCAGTTTTGAACCATCAGATATTATCCACCCAAATTCCTCCGCCTGGCTTCCGCCCCAAAAGGTGGCAGATTATGTGTATGTCCACATTAGACAAGCGTTTGATAAGGATGTGCGAGCCAAACTTCGGTCAGAATGTCCTAGACCAGATCTGCTCGGTAAGGTAGCGGAGACACCCGAAGTAGATCCGTCCATGCTAACCTACCTCAAAAAGTATACTAAGGATCCCAAGAAGGGCCGGGATCGGTTTTGGAGATCCTTTCAGGATAAACTCTTTGATATTACAGGTCCTCTAATCAAAATTCTTGAATTAGGATTCCGTGCCAAAGAGTCTTAGTTTGCAATTGATCCGGAAGAACTGATTGGCTGGGCACAAAGGGCAGTTTGCCAACTTGGCAACGCTAACTGTGCATTATCTACTGAACGCCATCGCTCTATCCTCTGAAATCAGATCCTAAGCTCGCTGAACTGTCAACATCTGAATTGGGCCCACTGGCTCATGGAATGCTGTTTGGACAAACTTTCCTGAAAGAATTAACAACATTTGTGGCTACTTTTAGCGGCTTGAACAAAGCCCAGGGTACCCTTACGCGAGCCTTCTGCCCGATTTGCGTCATGGACGGATGCTTTCGGGGGCGCTCATTCGGCCATGGGTTCAATCAAGGCACCCCTCGTGGTCAACAAAGAGGAGGATATCAGGATTCGAGCTCCAATACCTCCTCCTTCTATCCCACTTGAAGATCCAGGAACAGATTCCGCAAAGGCAGGTTTGGCGGTATCCCGGTGATCACCAAGACTCCGGAAAACTCAGGTAAGCTTGATTCCCTGTTCCGATGTGATTTTGGGGGCAGAATAATGTGTTTTCTCGACACATGATGCGAGATCTCTCAGGATGCTTGGGTGTTAGAAACAGTAAAAGGGTACAAACTAGAGTTATTTGATTACCCATTTCAGGGCGTACATCCACAACCAATGTCTTTTTCCCAACAATATCAGAGCTTTATCTCAACAGAAATTGAGTCTTTACGCAGAAAGGCGCGATATTGACTTCCACTCTTCACCCTCGAGGTTTTCTAAGCAATGTCTTCCTAGTGGAAAAGAAAGGAGTGGGTCCAGGCTGGTTTTAAACCTCAGCGATTTCAATTCCTGGATTGCTTACAGACACTTCAAGATGGAAGGTATCCATCTTTTATGAGATCTCCTACAAGAAGGAGATTGGATGGTCCGGCTGGACTTGAAGGATGCGTATTAGTCCATTCCCATATTTCCCCCTCATCGCCATTTTCTACAGTTTCTATGGAAGGGAGTTTGCTACGAGTACAAGTTCTTCGGTTCGGCCTATCGTCAGCACCATGGTGCTTCACGAAACTCCGGAGACCAGTTGTAGAGTCACTCAGAGCCCAGGGAGTCCATCTTATAGTATATCTAGATGACATCATCAGTATGGTGACATCACCTCAGCTAGTTCAAGTACACCTCAATTGGACGATCAGTCTATTACAGAATTTGTGGTTCATTGTGAGCCCACACAAGTCAGTACTGACCCCGACGCAAGCGATCACATTCCTGGGCTTCCTAGTCAACTCCTTGACTTGCCAGCTCTTGCTTCCGATGCCAAAGATCAGGGGTATCAAACAGGAACTGAGGTCTACACTTCACAGGCAGACGATGTCCCTGAGATCATTAGCCTGAATAGTAGGTGTATTGGCCTATTCCATTCAGGCCATCTTCCCGGGTCCCCATCACTACCGGTCCCTTCAACAGCTCAAGATCCGCCATCTCCAAAAAGGCCTCAATTACTCAGAACAGATTCCTCTCTCAGAGGAGGCGAGGCTGGAGATGAACTGGTGGTTAAACCACGTGGAGGCCTGGAACAGCCGAGCTCTCTTCGGATCAGCCCTGGATGTAGTTATCGAATCCGATGCCAGCCGGTGGGGTTGGGGAGACCGATGCGGCCACTTGTCCACGGGTGGTCGTTGATCGCCGGAAGAGCTACAGTTACATATCCACTGCCTGGAACTATTAGCTGGTTCCTTTGCGATCCGATGTCTATTTCCCCAGAAGACAGATTGTTATATCCTTCTTCTGCTGGACAACATATCGGCGGTTCGGTATGTCAACAAACTGGGTGGTACCAAGTCCCGGATGTTGGCAGAGATTGCCAAGGACTTTTGGCACTTCTGTCTTCAGAACAGAATCTGAAGAGGTGGCCTATGGTACAGCTGTAGCTGGATATATGCAGTTCTTCGTGTCTACACAACGTTGTATTTCCTGGATCGGGTTCCAGATCAAATGTACAGCCCCGTTCGGCCTTTAGTTGTTGGTTTGGAGAAGTCCTAGTCTTCCGGTTGTTCTTCAAGAACAGGTTGTGAATGGACTTAACTGTTATGTTTACAAAGAAAGAGGACTCTATGTTCATGCAGGGACCTTATATACCCTGGGACTCTTTCGTTGATCACGTGATTTTGTTTTCTGTGTTTTCATTGGCTGCTGTGAGCTTCAGTAAAGAAATGTGAAGCATAATCCTCGCCTCTGTGTCCTTAATAGAATTGAAAATTCTTGTCACAAATTTTTAATTCACATGAATCGATAACGAGAAATGCATGCCAAACAGACAAGTTGAGACTTCCTGAACACCATAGTCTTACTGGAAGAGGAAAAGGGAAAGCTCTTGGCTAAATTGCTGAGACAAACGTGATGGCTGTAGCCTTTTTTCAGAAACTAAAACGAAAGAGAAAGTGTCACATTGGCTTGGAGAACTCTACTTATTGTGTATGATACTTGTAGTGGTGTGCCATGACTCCGGAGTTTCTCTGTAATGTTTGGCTCCCTCAGCCACAAACGGCAATTAAGGGTGAACAACAGGAGGTTAGCTGGGAATGTTAAGAACCTCTTACAAACCACACCTCCTAAGCTTTAGGCATACTCTTTTTTTGTAATTCAAATATGTGCACATCAGTGTGGGTAATCACAATAAACTGTTTGACTTTGTGATATAGGATTGATTACCTGTACACTGAAAATGTAACTTGGATAGCTTGTTCCTATTTAAAGTGATTAGGAGTTATAATCTGAGTTCTACATATTTAAAACAGTTTCTGCAGCTTTTTAGCAGAAAACATAAATTTAAAAAAACGTGCCAGATTATATGTAGTAGTGGCAAAAGCTTTTTTCCATTGCTGCACCCCATACTTGCGCTTCATACAAATACACACACCTTTTGCGTGTCTCTGACTTACCAAAGTGGCAAGTAAATTGCAACTTCATAGCAAAACCCGTACTGTTTTCTTCAAGCAGCACTCATGTACAAGAAGCCTTGCCAGCAGGAGATATCACATGTCCAGAGTGCAGAAAATAGAAGGAAAATGTCAGAATTATAAATTTACTACAATAAGCTGCTTCTCCTTTTCTCATTTGTTTGGACAATTTTTGCGCAACTGGAGAAGCCAATTCATGACACTAGATTTGTTTCACTCAGGAAATGGATTACGGACAGGTGGCAAATATGCTTTCAGTCCAACCCTGAAAGAATGTCTTGGAAGAGGGTACGACCATGAACACACTAAGGACATTACCATAAAAGGCCCAAGGCCGAAGAAATTTAGTATCCCTACTTCTATTTAGTGAAACAGAAAGTGCCACTGCCACTTTCCAAGCTGTACTTGAAACATAAACAATCTAGTCATGATGGACAACTCTACCTTCTGCCTACCTATGCCCAGCTGCTTTGTTGATTCACCCACAAAGTACAGACCATAACATGCCTGCCTATATGAAATAGGATTACACCACTCATATTGTCTTTGGTGTTTCATAAATACAAAACTTAGGTCAGGGACACTTGGATCGCTAATTTAGTGCAGATATACAATGTAGATTAACACTACAGCAGGATTGTTGAGCCACAGAACAGTATATTCCATTTAGGATTTTAAAATGACCACAAACATGAAAATAGTGTCCAATGAATTTCATGTGATTTGACTTCATAAATATTTACTGTGGAGATGCACATAACACGACTGCCTTTTATTATGTGGTGGCTGCTGGGCTCTGCCCTGGTTTCCACCTAGTTTCCTACTTCCTTAGAAATACATTTTACTGTGACCCCTTCCTTTTTGTGCTGCCTGTCCCAATTCAATACAATGCACATATAAAAATGTTGCACAGTAGACTTGAGTGTTGTCCTGCTGCGAAGATTTGCTACAGGAGACCGTCAGGTGGTTCAGTTGGAAGCAACTTTAAATCCGTTTTAGAAAAGAGAATATTTTACTGGTTAGATTATTGGGTAGGGTGATTGAGAGCACGAACTCGAAGCATTTGCACACACCAAAGACACACGCGGTCCATTTTAAGAGCAAGTATTGCCCATGCCGATTCAAAACAGTATGGACAAGCCTGCAGTGTAAATGAGAGTACATGAACTATGCCTGTCAAGGTGTCCTGCTCCCCTTTGATGGGCTGGCAGCTTGGGTGGTTACCTACATTCCCTAGTGTGTGTGTGGCAGCCCCCTGCTGAGGAGGTACTGGTTGAACTATTGCTTCAACAGTGTGATGAGGCTATAACTTTAGAATCTCCCTATGCAATCTAAGTGGGATAATCATCCTGCCATAACAAGGCATTTCCATTCCAATTATCTTATTTAGACTTAAGCAAAATCGACACCCTACTGTTGTATCAGATAGGTTGCGGCTATGTTCCACATTTAACTCAGCACTTGAAACTTTTGTGTGAAAGAGTACTGTCCAAAGCTATGGGAGAATAAATATCATCTCTTGTCATGGTCACTGGTTTTAGACACTCAACATACAGTACTGCAGTCTATAGCAATGTTTTACAAAATCAAAAATGCCAGTTATGAGGAAGACCCATTTTATTTAAGCTACCTTTAAATCAGCTGTTTCTTTTTGGCAGCCTGGAAAATATCTAGGCAATGTGAAAATAAAACTGAAATTTCTCCTTAGGACAGAGGAAAATAGGACATACGTGTCATGCACAGGTCGAAAATCAATTAGTTTCCAGTTTCCTATAAAATATTCCATTCTTCAATGAAATATTATTCTTACCTATGATTTAAGAGGTCACTCCTTAGTTATAGAAATTTCCTATTAAATGTCAAGACTTGGCTCGAAAATGTTATGAAAAGTTATAAAGAAACCGATATTTCCCAAACATGTCAAAAGAGGAAGGAAAAACGCTGGCCGTTTTCTCAATCCAATATATCTATGGTCGCCATACTTGGCAGCAGCTTCGATTCTTGGGCCACTTTCTCACCCCTCCCTTATATCATGATGTTTACCATGGGCCGCCACATGATGTAAGAAATACGATGACAAGGATGAAGCTTATAACCAAGTAACAAACCATTTAAGTTTCACATACTTTTGCCAATGAAGTCTGGTTTCTAGAAAAAACTGGTATAATCTAATGGAACGACTTAAAGATGAACTATAACTATTGATCCAATGCCGCATACACCATTTAAGGGTTGTTTCGCCAATCTCGGACTGTGGGTTTAAATATTGGTAAATTACAGATATTATAAACAAATATGCCACTGAATAATCTCAGATGTGTGTGGAAAGCATCTCGAGAAGGAGTCTTTAAATAGGTCACTATCCACCTCAAGATAGTCATTCACAGGCAAGACCTGATGGGTACCAAACCAATGGCATAGAGTGCTGCTCCGTTGAAATGCCACCATAGATGCTAAACAGGAAAACTGCAAAGTAGCCTCAGTGTACCCTAAATTTCTGGATTAGTTTAACGTGAAGACACACATGGATTATTCTGTTTGAGTGATCCTTTCCCTGATATTGGGACATGCTGAACAGTTTCATATTAAATCTTTTCCAGTGGAATTATCTGAGCAACGCACACATACATCACCTCACAAGGCTACAGTAACAGTGAAACACAAGCTACAAATCAGAAGATGAGATGGCCTGAAGGTAAATGTGTGCGGGGCAGTGTGTGATAAACAAGATCAAAGTAAGTCAAGTAGCAGCACATTTACAAAACGTCACACCCCAAGAAAAAACAGAGCAACAACCGCAGCTGTGCTTCTTTGTCCAACAAGGTACTGCTGTTTCATATGGTACTTTAGAGAAATGCGTGTAACAGAATTACAAATGACATACATACAAGAACGTCCCTTCAGCGATTGATCACCAAACTGGCGCTGTTGAGATTTTAATATGTGATGTGTGAGCTCCCCAAATGCCCCTGGAGAATGAGCTCGACCTGCTGAGCTATGCTAGACGCGCTCCACATGGGACTTCCCATCGGCAATTCAAAGGCACAGCAGCTCTCAAGCACGTGCCCCTGTCCTCACTCGGGTGCCGACCCGAGGCGCGTACTCTAGCGTGCGGCGCCACGGCTGGGCTTTCCTGTATCACTTTGTTCTGAATAGATAATGGAGGCAAATGCACAATCCTTGCTTTCCTCTGCACGGGTCTGTGGGTGGAATTCCTAGGGGGCCATGTGACAACTCGCCAAATGCTCCAGCACAATAAATCATACGATCCAAGCCAGCCATCTATACTTCAGCGCCAGCCTCCCATACACTGAACGCCGAACAACCATCCAGCACTGAGCACCCTGCCGTGCCAGCGCTTTAAACATATTTATAGATAACAGTGCATGCAGTGTTAAGTTTAACCTTCAGTATTTCCACTAAACACCCACACACCACCCAAACAGGCAGCACCCCTGCACTCCAGCTTGATAACGGGCCATAATATTGACATCACGTGTGCTAGACCCAGTGCTTCTTAGCGCCGCACATTCCTCTACTGTGACGCGCATCCCCCGGCATCTTTCTAGAAGAGGAATGAATCAGAAAGCATCAGCCATACCGCACTTCCATCCACATAAGGTCCATGCCAACACACGGGAGACAACGCAGCGCCAGAAACACCCCGGGATGCTGAACTCTACCTGTCGGTTAGGCTGGACCCGCGCCTGCTGCCAGCATCCACACGCACAGACCTCGCGACCAGAGAGAAGCTGCTGGGGGTGAAACGATAAACACCCCCCTCCCTGCACTGTCACACTAATCACCCGGTGCTAAGCATCCCCACCACAAGCACTGACCTGCTGAAGGGGGCTCAATAAACATGGTGCTTTGGGGATAGTTTGGAAAGGTCTCTGTACACAAAACCAAACCACCAGCAATGCCCAGAGCGAAGCGACCCCCACCCTCCCCGGGGGTGAACCGCACCTTCCTGATGGGTGGTGATTCCAAAGTCAACCCGAGCCCTCCCGCAGGCATTTATCTGTGCAAGCTTCGCTTTCTGATTCAGAATGCGATCCCTCGGCTTCCCTGCGCGGGGGACGGCGCCCCATCGAACCCACGCAGCGCAACTTCAGCCCTAGCTCCCGGTGACTGGAGCCGTCCCTTGGGAGGGCTGCGGGAGAGGACGGGAGCAACGCTGCGCGGCTCCAGGCGCAGGTGAACCTAGACACAGACATCCAGCAATGACCCCGCTGTGCGCACAGATGCATGGAGCGCAGATTGCTGTTCACGTTCAATTACAAACAGAGGCAACGCCTACAAGCTGATGAAGTACCTTCACTGCGAAGCTGCGCGGGTCTCTCTCACTTCATCTTCCGTTGACAAGGAAACCGAAAAAGCACTTCATTTTCCAGGGGGGAAAAAGAAAAATACACCTTCCACTGCCATCATGTAAAAACGTTATCAACATGAACATCGTTGTTCACACCATAAAAATGAATGAGACGAAGAAAAAAAGTAAAACGTGCAAAAAGTACTGGCCTTAGCAGAGAAGAAAGATTGTCGTAAGGCGCTAGCTGCAAGAAAAGTTTCGGTTATATGGGGGGGGCGCTAAAAAAAAGAGGAAAGCAAACCGGTGGGTTTGTCTTGGTGTTTAAAAATGAAACAAAAATAAAATGAAGGTTTTGGTGAATGGTTTGCATCGGACCTGCAAGACCACACGCTCTGGTCAACGCTGTTGCTGTGCAATGCATCATCAATCCCAACGCAAGAAGAAAACGCAGAGGAAACGGGGTTAGAGACATGCCACTTGCAATAGCAAAAATGTGCACACACTTCACATAGCGTTCCAAACAAAACCAGTTGCTATTTTTTTGGCGTTGGGGCTGCACGGAACGTTATCAGTAGCTGCTGCTGCCGCTTGCAGCCACACAGACACAGCACCTTCATAACAAGTACCAATGCATGCTAGAAAAACTTGCATTCACAAAAAGGCTAAAAACATGCTCCAGCTTTCATCTAAAACAATCATCAAAGAAGAAGAAAAAAAGAAGAAAAAATGAAAAAAAGACAAAAAAAAGACAAGAATGCCACTGAAAAGGTACTCACCGAGCGGGAGTAAAAATGAGATTTAGTATAAAATACAGTATGGCGGTGGGAGAAGGAATGAAGCGCTTTGCTCTCAGTCTCTTGCCTCGGGCACTGACACGTGACTCACAGTCAGGCTGACTCGCCGGCAGGGAGGGGAGGAAGAGGAGGGGGCGGTGGGAAGCCCCAGCGGAGCGGGCGAGTGCTAGGCTACACCGGCGCCGGATTGGAGCCTGCAGCAGGTGCACGGTGGCTTGGAGGCGCGAGGACGGCGGCGGGGCTCAGCGCGCACGCACGCACGCGCGCAGTCCCCTGGGCTGAGCTCACAGCCTACGCTGTGCACAGACGCGGCTGACGCCGAAGCTGGACAGGTGTGCAGACAGGAGCGGGCAGAGAGCTAGGAAGCAGTATGCAGGACATCACGTAGCTCCTTCGCCTCTTCCTTAAGTTCACGGAGGACTCGCGCCAGTTGCCTAGACGTTCCATCACCACGCGCGTGGCTATGGTCCTATCTATTTTCATCTGTGTTCAAGGGGAGGACACGAGTCATAGTGGACGCGGATGTACACTGATTGTAAAGAAGGGGCTCTGCTCCCGTTACCAGAGTCAAAACGGGGGCACAGAGGTGTGACTTACATTGTGCCTCAATACTGCAGCACCTTGCATTTACTGGCACCGTGTAGCCTTGCTTTATGACGGTGATGAACCTTCCTTCCCACTGGCCGCAGCATCTTCATTTTTCAAAAAAGCCTAGTAGAGGGTTGCCTGCTGTCTGATAAGTTACAGATAAATACACGCCATGAATTGGAAGTGTGCAGCACTTTTGAGCTTTTAAGCTGGCTCAGAACACCAGCAGAAAACTAATGTTATATACCAAGTAGTTTTATTATTGAAAACAACACACCCAGCACATTTTCTTCATTCTCTTGTTTAAAAATAGAGCTCCTTCTTAGTTCAATGACAAATCGACATGTGGACAACCTATATTTAATTGATAAAAAGTTAAACACAACTACCAGATCTCCGAGGGATTAAATTGGCTGCTTTCATTTTTATAAGTTTGAGAAGCAACGGAGTCTGGTCCTGGGTCTAAGGGGCAGCTGGACCTAATATAACTAATAAACAACAAAATTGCTGACCCTTACAGTAGTTTATCTCTCTAATTAGTGAGAATACAAACAAAGAAAAATCTTCGGTTTGTTGGGGTTATTTTATTTCAACCCATTTGAATTTTTAAATCATTTTTATAAATTTTTTCATGAACGAGAAAAAACACTTTACACAAAAACATTTACAGTATTTACAACTATCATACAACTGACATATATACAAATAAATCCACATGTGGATTTATTTGTATATATGTCAGTTGTATGATAGTTGTAAATACTGTAAATGTTTTTGTGTAAAGTGTTTTTTCTCGTTCATGAAAAAATTTATAAAAATGATTTAAAAATTCAAATGGGTTGAAATAAAATAACCCCAACAAACCGAAGATTTTTCTTTGTTTGTATTCTCACTAATTAGAGAGATAAACTACTGTAAGGGTCAGCAATTTTGTTGTTTATTAGTTCATTTTTATAAGGGTATGCCCTTAGTTACTGTGACGTCACCTCCTCTAATGTCATTCTGAATGAAATATGCCAATTACCTCCCTCGTCCCCCTATATTTCTTAGGACTTCAGTTTCTGTTCTTGTAAAAATGTTCATGAATAGGCATATACACGCATTTTTAGCTAAAATCCGTTAGCCAACCTATGGTATGTTTCTACAATATTTACTATTTGTTCCCGCAGTGAAACTTGTTAATATCCATCATGAGGTATGCAATCAAATGATGTGGTTAAGATGACATCATTCATTTACATTAAAAGCGCAGAGAACAACTAGTGGAAGAGTACCAAAGTCAAGATAGTCAGAGGGCCCCAGCTGGAGGTTGGAGAGTGGTGGTAGTGGCAGAATTTAAGGTGGTCATAGGCAGTGCTTTAAATGGGAAAAAATAAGTGCAGGTACTCATTAAAATGAGCAAGAGGTGTGGCGAGTGGCCGGGAATAGGGGTGAGGCTAATGGCAAGACATGATGATACATAATGACTTCTATAATAGTTGCAGACATAGCAAAACACATGAGAAATGTGTTTATATGAACAAAACAGATTAACTCATTACACAAAATGAAAGCCAAATGTGATGATATGTTAATATATACTTGTATTGTAATAGTTGCCTCTTCTTAATGCCATGCTGTTTATTGCTGTTGTTTGGCACATTACTATACATTTTTTAGCACTGGAGTAGTTGGAAAATGAAAGTACCCCCAATTCCAACCAAAGCTCTTATGGCAGCAAGCAAATGAAGCAACTCATCACGACCCTCCCCAGAAGAGATCCCTTGTCTCTTCCATTGATCGATCCAATCATCCTACCGTTTACCTGCTGTTGTCCACCATTTAACCTTTACATTATGTTGTCTATTCAGTCTTACATCCATTATTCAGTTTTTCACCATTCCGTCTTTCCACACTTCCATATCTAACCTAACCATCCATCTCCCAACCTATCCATCCAAATCTGTCTCTCATCCATCTCTTTATCAACCCTTTCACTCATCTATCAATCCTCTTGCTCATCCATCCATCAACCCTTTCACTCCTTCATTCCATCCACCCTTTCACTCCATTCATCCTCCCTTTCACTCATCCATCCATCCTCCCTTTCATTCATCAATCCCTTCTTTAACTTATTCACCCATCTGACCTTTTATCCACCCATCAATCGACACTCTCTTTCATTCATCCATCCATTCTTTCCCTCATCCATCATTCATCCAAACATCTATATATTCATCCTTTCACTCACCCATTCATCCAGCCTTTCACTTGCACACCCATCCATCCTTTCACTCACACACCAACCCTTCCTTTTACTTTATTTATGAACTTTTGTCACCCAGCAGACACGCCCACACACAAAATGCTATGCATTCTCACTAAAATACCACAGAGAGTGTCTCGATTCTCTCTCTCTTTCTCCCGCTTTTCTCTTACAAAAACAGGCATACATATGCAGGCAAACACACAGACACAAGCACACACACAAAGTATTCAAGTATGATTAAAGCCATTTTAAACTCATTACCTCCCATGACTTTCTATTTTGGCTCTGTCAGCAGACTGCCTTGATTCCTGTGTTTGCACAAATGCACACAATAGTGTGAATGTGATTGACAGCAAGGGGCCTGGATGGACCCTGCTGTGTCAAACATAGCGTGATGGTGAGGACTTAGACATTATGCAAATGGACCCTGCTGAATAGCTCAGCTGAGACTCAGATCAGTGCTACAGAAGCCTTGACTGCCAGATACAGGTTCCACTCGCACTCACCAGCACTCACAACCAATGAGCCTACCCTTTCATGAGTACCTGTGCTCTCCTGGGTAGTAGAGAAGTGCTGGTTCTCAGAGTGATAAAACTAAGAAGTGCCAGTACTCAGTACCGGTGAGTACCGGCCCATTTAAAACAATGGTCATAGGTGCAACCAGGAGGCCTTTCAGTTGTGCCTGGTAAATTTTATTACTTTTATGTTTTCTCCTGTTGGCTGTACGGCTCTGCATATTTAGGTGCAACATTGTCATTACAGTGCTGGGGAAGAGCTAACTCTTGCATTGCTGCAATTTGACACAAATAGGAGCAATAACCCCTTAAACCTTCTCATTAGTATTGAACTTAGCACACAAAATCCTTTCAGAGTAGTTATATTATCCCACTATCCTTTCTCACTAAGATTGCAACAGGTAACCTACAGTTTATGCATAAATCCCAGGCATTGCATATGAGGTAATCCACCATCATAACAGAAAAACGAAATGGGAAATGCTGATAACCTTTCCTGCTCATTCCTCCCCAGTGCACCATAAAGGACTTGACTGACCCAACATCCCCTGTTTTCTTTTTCCTCTTATGAGGATAATGATATACAATATAATGATATAGGAAGTGCTGCTGACGGGCTTGAGCTTCCAAAACGTATCACTCCTCAAAACGTTTGTTTTCTGCTTGAAGTAAATTGTGTCCAAATGAAAGTCCTTCGGTTAACAATGTAGAGACTGAGACGTAAGTTGACAGAGTGCACTCTGTGTTGGGGATTGTTGTGAGCCTTATATATGTGAGGGAAAAACTGCAAAGGTTTCTGTAATTAAGAGAGTATCTGTTTATGCTGAAATGGACAAGCATTTGAGGAAAAGAAGACACGTGGAGAGGGCATCTTCCTTTTCCCACTCTCTCATTTGCCTACTGCAAAGTGTAGGAAGGAGAAGAAAAGAGTGAAAAAGATTGTTACAGGAGCGTTGGGGACCCACACCAAAGCATTGGGTTTGATAGCTATGCAGATGAATTCATGGTTGTAGGAAAGTGCCCCTTGTTGCATGGTTACCCCCTAACCTTTTGCCAGATACCCAATGCGAACTTGACTAGGTGTGTGTGCTGGAATTCTGCTAGCCAGATGTAGGAAGCTAGTTCTATATATACTATACCAAAATGAGGTATAGTGTGCACAGAGTCCAGTGGAACCCCAAAGGTAGGCAGAGGTAAAAGTAGATAACACCTCACTCTCTATTTGTAGTAGTGTGGGCGAGCAGTAAGGCTTTATCAGAGGGTAGTGTTAAGCATTTGTGGTACACACTCAGGCAGCAAATTATGTCACACACTCAAAGACTGAACTGAGACCAATTTGATTTGTATAAAAATATTATTTATTGATTTTCTTTCTAGAACCAAGCAAAGCCTGGTGCAGGTAAATGTACAGGAATTTATATAGCGCAAATCACTGTGCAGTTTCTACCCGTCCTGGTATTCCCCTGTGAGATAACCCCAGCAGGGTATCCACAAGGTGAAAGCCAGGCATCCCGCCACGAGGGGCCGTTGTGGAGATTAAGCAAGCTATTGCCCAGAGTTGCAGAGTGTGAACCCGTGAATCGAGTAGGCACCGGAGCGAGAATTGTCGAGTTCATGGACATTTTAGGACTCCAGACCCTGCCGAGCCAGGAATTGAACCCTGGTCCCGGGCTGACCTCTGCCTCCAGGTCTGCCTCCTCTAACCAGTGAGCCACACTTCTCCACATAAATAGTTGCAAAATCTTATATAGTGATTTACAGTTGAATGCAGTTAGTTGAATTGCAGGTAAGCCAACAGTTTGAAATTATTTTTCAGTTACTTTACAGATTACTATGTACATTACTTTTTAGATTACGTTTGCTAATCAGTGTGATATCACACTGAGACATCTCCTAGACAAAAGGTAAGTCATTCACTTTTAGTACATATACAGATTTCAGTGTTCCAAACAATCCAGCTACACACTTTGAACAATTTTCAAGGAAAAAAAGTCAATGTTTTCCTATGGAGAAAAAATGAAGTTAATTGTTTGCAGGTAAGTACTTATTTGTGAGAGTTGGTATTCTGGGGTTAGAATCAGGGTTCCCCCAGGTTCAAGCATGCACTCTTGAAACACCCTCAGTGGCACTAGGACGGCCGGGTTCAGAGTGCTGAGGCCCAATGTTATGTAATGAGGGTTAGGGTGCCTCCTGTTGGTGGCTACTCACGAGCAGGCCACTGGTTGTGGGAGAAAAGCTCGTGGTGTTAGGCTCAGGTTAAAAAGGGATCCGAGTTAGCACCCAAAGTACACCTGCTGCAGCGCAGGGGCGGCTTGGTGTAGGGTGCTGTTTTGGCATCGAGGGTCCTGCTGTTTTCAATGGGGATTCTCCTCGTATGTTGTTTTGATTCTCCTGTTGCAGCAAAGACTGCAGGCTCGGGGACGAAGATCTCTGGAGAAGACCACTGGTTGGAGAGGTAAGTTGGGATGCCTGGGGCTGCTGGGACACCCTCGGTTGGGCCACCCAACACCGTGGGACGTTGAGTACAGGGGTGTCTTTAGGCGTCAGGTTTTCTTACCAGCTCCGGTCACTGTAGAGGGGATCCTCCAGAAAGGGGCTGTAAGTTTCGTTTGGAGAGTTGAGCCAAGTCAGAGATCACCAGATCTCAGGTCAGGATTGACAGGGAGACTGCCGCGAGGTGTTGGACTAATCAAACCCGTGCCGTGGGCGTCAGGTGCAGAGTGGTGCAGACTCACGGTTTTGGCTGGGGCCACAGTCTGTTGGTGAGCAAATCTGGTACTCACGGGAGACAAAGTCTTGGGTTTGGAAAGCAGGATAGGTATTTCGGGTTCTTGAGGCTGCTGGCTGCAGGACACACCAGGATTGTGCTGGAGCAGGTTCAGGGTGGGGACAGGCTGGTAGGGCTGGGGCCAAGTAAGTGGGCGTCCTCCTCTCTTAGTTTCAACATGGCTTCTTCGGTCCTTCTTCTCTTCTTCCGGTCGGTTCTTGTCTGAGGAGGCAAGGTTCAGGGGTTCCCCTAAATACTAGATTTAGGGGTGTTACAGGTAAGTAAAGGTTGGGACCAATGGGTCCCTTCCTTGGGGTGGGTACACCCCCTATTATGCCACCCTCCAGTGGGAGGGGGACATATGTCTCTCTCTAGTTGGCTGGGTCCCCCCATCTGTGAGTCCAACCCTTGGCTGAGGTGCCGCCTCCAGTCCTGGGCCTCAAAAGTGGGTTCTGCAGCTGTTTTCTGCAAAACAATCAATGCAGTTACTCCTTTGTGCTGATTGGAACTGAAGCAGTGCTCTCCAAAGCAGACGCAGTGCTTATTCAACAAAGACACAGGTCCCGACTGCACGGTTTTCACGACAATGCAGCGCCGATCCGAAGGCGTTTCTGCGAGGCTCGACCTCGATGCAGGGCCAATACTTCAACACTGGCTATGAGGCTCAACTAATGAAGTGCCAATCCTTCGACACCGATTCTGAGGCAAGACTCCGTTGCATCAACCCGATTGCGTGATTCGGAACCAATGCATTGATTCTGACCTCAAGTAACCTTTTAGCGGCTTATATGCATTGTTTTTAGATGTCATATTTAAAAATTCATATCTCGATATCTACTTCTTAGACTTAAGTCGTTTTGATCTTGTTTTGCTCAGATACAAATTCTCCATCTTTCTAAACTGGTGTGGGACCTAAAGATCAGGCCCGTATAATTAGGCAGGGGAAGATAATGCCGGAGGCCTTTTTAGCTAAGCTATACACAGAGGGTGAAGCAGATATCAAACTGTGTCTTGATAACCATTCCAAGGACAGTGTGGTAATAGGGGCTTGTGGTAACCTTGTAAAGCCAAACGCAGAAAATGTAATGGGAAGAGGTAGTTCAGGGGACACTAAGAGGGTTGGATGCACCCTGCTCTAAATCCCATAAGGCTCTTATGAATGCTCTAAAACATAAACCTAAGAGGAGAAGTGTGGCTCACTGGTTAGAGGAGGCATACTTGGAAGCAGAGGTCAGCCCAGGACCAGGGTTCAATTCCCGGCTTGGCAGGGTCTTGAGTCCTAAAATGTCCATGGACTCGACAATTCTCGCTCCGGTGCCTACTCGATTCACGGGTTCACACTCTGCGACTCTGGGCAATAGCTTGCTTAATCTCCACAACAGCCCCTCTCGGCGGGATGCCTGGCTTTCACCTTGCGGATACCCTTATCTCACAGGGGAATACCAGGACGGGTTCCCTAAGCAAGCGCTTAGAAACCGCTCGGTGATTTGCGCCATATAAATTCCTGTACATTTACATTTACAAGGTTAAAGAAAAGATTAAGGTTCATAAATTGGCTACAAACCTAAGGAAAGACAAGATACAGGAACAGGCATGGCACGATCTGAATCAGGTTAGTGTCTTGTCTAACAGTTCAAAATTCAGGAAAATTGTAAAAAGTCATTTTTTTCTAGATCAACAGACAAGATTGTGTAATCCCTGCTGATAGATGGGTGTGCCATTTTGAGCAGATTTATAGAGGAGTGGACCTGGAGAAAAATGCTAACCGTTGGGAACCCTGTATAGAGACGCGTCCTCTAACCTTTGGGGTAGTCGAGGTCCAGAAAGCCATTATGGCCAAATCAGATGAAAAGCACCGTGCTCTGAAGGGGTCCCTGCGGATCTTTACAAGGCCGATTACATGGGCAAAGATCCTAGCCAGGGTCTTTAATGCTGCAACAAGGGGCGGATCATCACCCTCGTGGTCCACAGCAGTTATTTTACCCATTTCTAGAAAGGGGCGCCATGGATGACCCTGCTTGTTACCCCCCAATTTTGTTACTAGATTCGGCCACTAAAGTCCTGGGGAAGGTGATCTTAGATTGCTTAACAATATGGTTAGACACAAGCAACATAATCTCAGACCTGCAATACGGTGTCAGAAAAGGCATGGGGACAGTGGACCAATGCATAAATCTCCTTATGATGATCAGCAGTTATACACTTGCCAAAAGGGGTCGTATGTACATGGCATTCATGAACTTAATGTCTGCTTTCGACCGAGTGAATAGGTCAAAATGATGTCCTTTCTACTAAAAATTGGAAATTATGCCGATCTGGTGGCCTTCTTGCACTGGTCCCACTTAAATTTGACTGCCTCAGACAGATATAATGAAAACAGTTCCTTTACAGAATTCTGGTATATTAAACGAGGGGTGAGGCAGGGATGTATTAACGCCCATGTCTTATTTACTTTATATATTAACAACCTGGGGGCTGTTCTGTCAACTGCTAGCAAAGACATCCCTAGAGCAGGCTCTAAACTCATCCCTGCTCTCTTATATGCAGACAATGCAATTCTACTTGCAAGGACACCTATAGGGCTGCAAAGACTCGCAAACACTTTTATTGATTTTATGGTCTCAATTGACCTCTCCATTAATTTCTCTAAGTCTCATATAATGTCGACTGGTAACATAAAGCGATACAAGCGCACGCTCACATGTAAAGGTGGAGAGCTGACAAATGTGGCTACAATTCCTTATTTGGGCATTCTGTTTGATGAAAAAGGGTCATGGGTGGCTCAGCGAATAATCAAAAAAAGTATCCTGTCTGGAGCAGCAGGAGCAACTATGGAGATTGGGAAGTAAACCATTCCGACCATTCTTGAAGGTCTATAAAGAGAAAGGCATACCAATTGCCACGTATGGCAGCGAGGTTTGGGGCTATAAGGAGACCGGCGATTTGCAGGTGGTCGAAAATAAACATCCGTGGAAACGTTTAGCAGTACCCCCTAGCACCCATTCTTTTATGGTGCACGATGAACTAGGGCAGGGCTACATTTCCAATTCCACAGCAGTGGCCTCCTTAATCCGGTGGTTAAAAATATGGTCTAGCCCCACCCCTACCCTGAACCAATTTGTTTAAGAAGATTGTATGAGGCTTGATAAGGCTGCTGACATTCCTTGACTAGGTTACATTTCACAGCAGCTAGCGAATATAGGACACCCTGAGCTCTTTACACACCTGAGACAGATGTACCCTGGAGAGTTGAAAGAGATTAAAAGGCAATTTTTGGCAAGAACAATGGTGGAAAGGGAATACAGTGAACTCATAAACCGACGCTAAGACAATATTTAATATTGAGTCCTGGTACCCTGGAACAACCTTTCTGGCCTTACATTGAAAATGTACATTGCTTTCTTTTAATTAGATTTGGGTTTAACGGCATTCACTGGTGTCTCACGGTCCCCAATGGCTTTTCTAAGCCAGGGGCCCTAAAGCCCTGCTCTTGTGACAACTTCTCAGATCAAGATCTTCTACATTTTATGTTTTTCTGTGGATTTTATAATGACCTCCAGATAAAATATATCTTACCACTTTTAAAACATTGTAATTTTGCACAAGTGAGGGTAGCTCTGATATATCTCCAAATGTTGTCGCACTCCTCACCTATGATATGTTTTGGGGTTGCAAAATGTTTACCAGGCGCCAGATGGCGAAGGAAAAAATATGATCATACACTGAACCTGTCTTAGAAATGTTCTATATTAGAGGGCATTGTTTTTAATTATTGCCAGTAATGTATGGAATGCACTTTAATGAGGTCAATGAAAGCGCAGAAGATCTATATGCTAGTGCTCTGAGACCCATACTTGGCAATTAAACATGAATTTGTGGACCTGCCCTTTATTAAGTATTGTATAGTTTTTATCTTTTTACTTTTGGAGTGTGTAAAGTGCTTTTATGGGCATTTGTGGCTGAATAAAGTTTATTTGACTGACTGTCTGACTGGTGTGGAGGCTTTTTGTAGTGTTTTCACCGTGTTACTGAAACATAAGTGTTGCACAAATTCTTTACACATTGTCTCTGAAGTTAAGCCTGCCTGCTCTATGCCAAGCTACCAGAGGGTAAGCACATGTTAATTTAGGTTGTGTATCTGACTTACGCTGACTAGTATTGTGCTCCATAATTGTACAGGGACCCAATTTCTAACAACCATTATGACAGTTTTGGTGGATGGAGCGTTGAGAAACGTATGGTCCTACAAATTATGGCCCGCAGAAATAATATGCTTTACTTTGCTACACTAGTGAATGGGAAGCTTGTAAGATGTATCATAACTGGCTAGATTTTTACTCTAAACACTGACTTTATAACTTTAAAACATTATAACCCCTGCTTGGCCCAACTCAAAGATCAAAAGAGAGAATCTTTAGGGATTTAAAAAGGTAAGAACGCCTCTCCTTCTGTACTGCCAAAGAACCCTAGCCTGCTTGCTCAACCGAAATCTTTGGAAATATTTTCCTGCTCAACCTTTAATTCTGCATTCCACCATTTTGCTCCAGGATGTGTGGCATCAGCCGTCTCCTAATCTGACTGAGTAAGGGAGTCCAGGTTGTTAGGTTGTTTCAGTGTTGCATGCTTGCTCCTGTAGACCATTCCTACTCATGCTGATGGGTACAAAGGTGAAGAGGAAGCTGGCATCTGCTTGAGAGAATTACAGCTAACCATTTGCTACTGGACATTTATTGAGGATTTGGAAACTGAATTATCAGGACACTCATCCATCCAGAAGAACCATTTGCAAAGCCAATATGCCACTCCTATTAGACCTAATAGCTTTGCTAATGGTTTGTAGCCATGCTGTACAGCATTGCAGCTGCTGTGCAGCAAGATAGATAAAAAAACGAGTAATGACATAGCCACCGCATCATTCCTTAGAAGTGAGCAAGCGTTCAACGTGCATGCATGCACCTTCAAAAGGATCCAAGATGGACTTGTAAATTATAAAAAAGTGTGGAAGCACTTTAAAAAATAAATGAGCAGGTTGGGGAGTAGGCTGGGAGTGAAGCAACACGAGGGAGAGAACAAAGGTGAAAGAGCAACAAGGAGCATAAGAAGGTAGAAGCACACAGGCAAGATCAAAATGAGTGTGGGTGGGCTGAGAAGCATGGGCAGAGAGGACCATGGCACAAAGAGCGGGTTGAAGAAAAGCACATGAGGGAGACTCATGGAGAGCGTAAATTAAAACACAATATTTTCTTAAAAAAGAGCAGAGGAAGGATACAAAAAGCTAAAGAGCAGGTTTGGAGAAAAGCACACGAGGGAGGCTCTGACCGCGTGCTTAAACAAAAACTAAATATTCTCCTAAAAGAGAGCAGAGGTAGCAGTGAAAGAGATGGTAACATTGCTGTGCTCCATTGGAGGCACAAACACAAGTTTGCCAAAACAATTTCAAATAAGATGGAGCCAAATGAGAGTGACGGAAAAGCCAGCAAATGGCAAGCTGTAGGTTGATTCCAACCCCCTGTAGGTTCTTGGTGAACCCACGTGTATTTTACAACCAGACAATTTGCGCTGTCGGGTAGGCTTGGCCTAAATAGGAGACTTATGAGCAGGTTCCTAGGATTTGAGAACTAGATTTCAAGATCCACTTCTGTGGGAACTTTTGAAACCTGATGATCATCTTTTAATATTGTAAAAGAAAAGCTTCCATGTCATAACTGGGGAAACCTGCCAGGTCTGCCTGTAAAAAGTCCAAATGTTGGTAGGTTCAGTTTTGACGTTATTCCTTCTCTGACCTTTTTGGCTGGAATTTTGCAGCAACTGCCCAGTCATCTGATCTGAAATTGGGTATGCAGACAAAATATCGATATTTAAATATCGATATACAATTATATCGAAGTTTAAATATCGAAGGGACATAATATAGAAGGTAAGTAATATCGATAGATTTAATATCGATATTAGTAATATCGAAGTTTGAAATATCGATGTCAGTAATATCGACGTTAATAATTTCGATGTTACTAATATCGATTTTTAAATTATTTTTGTGTATATTATTATGTATTTATTATGTTTTTAATTTATTTTTATGTAATTTAATTAAAATTTGTATTTTAGTACTGTAGCGGGTTGTGGGTTTATAGGGGAATAGGGTGGGAAGTAATATAATTATGTTAAATTAATTATTAATTAGTAGGAATTATAAATTAATTTTAATTAATTGGTAATTATTTTTAATTAATTGGTAATAAATTGATTAATTGATAAATATGTTCTGTAGCGGGTTGTGGGTTTATGGGGGATAGGGTGGGAAGTAATTTAATTATGTTAAATTAATTATTAATTAGTAAAAATTATAAATTAATTTTAATTAATTGATAATTATTTTTAATTAATTGGTAATTAATTTTAATTAATTGATTAATTGATAATTATGTTCTGTAGCGGGTTGAGGGTTTATAGGGGAATAGGGTGGGAAGTAATTTAAATGTAATTAAGTAATAATGTTCTTTAATTAATTGTTTTGTTAATTATATAGTTGATAATTAATTATTAATTGGTAATTAAATATTATTATATGGTATTTAGTATTAATTTGTTTGGTTAAAACTATTTTGCTAATCATGTTTTTAATAATTATGTATTGGTATTTGTAAATGGTTTATATTTATTTATTGGTTAATATTTTTATTATTTAAAAAAATACATTTATTTATAAGTTTGTTATTTTTACCCCTACGCTATCCAACACTTTCCCTACTGTTGCACTCTCTGGAGTTGGAATAGTAATTGTTACCCCTACGCTATCCAACACTTTCCCTACTGTTGCACTCTCTGGAGTTGGAATAGTAATTGTTACCCCTACGCTATCCAACACTTTCCCTATTATTGCACTCTCTGGAGTTGGAATAGTAATGTTACCCCTACGCTATCCAACACTTTCCCTACTGTTGCACTCTCCAGAGTGGGAATAGTCATTTTTACCTCTACGCTATCCAACACTTTCTCTACTGTTACACTCTCTGGAGTGGGAATAGTAATTTTTACCCCTACGCTATCCAACACTTTCCCTACTGTTGCACTCTCTGGAGTGGGAATAGTAATTTCTACCCCTACGCTATCCAACACTTTCCCTACTGTTGCACTCTCTGGAGTGGGAATAGTAATTTTTTCCCCTACGCTATCCAACACTTTCCCTACTGTTGCACTCTCCGGAGTGGGAATAGTAATTTTTACCTCTACGCTATCCAACACCTTTCCTACTGTTGCACTCTCTGGAGTGGGAATAGTAATTTTTACCCCTACGCTATCCAACACTTTCCCTACTGTTGCACTCTCTGGAGTGGGAATAGTAATTTTTACCCCTACGCTATCCAATACTTTCCCTACTGTTGCACTCTCTGGAGTGGGAATAGTAATTTTTACCCCTACGCTATCCAACACTTTCCCTACTGTTGCACTCTCTGGAGTTGGAATCGTAATTGTTACCCCTACGCTATCCAACACTTTCCTTACTGTTGCACTCTCTGGAGTGGGAATAGTAATTTTTACCCCTACGCTATCCAACACTTTCCCTACTGTTGCACTCTCTGGAGTGGGAATAGTAATTTTTACTCCTACGCTATCTAACACTTTCCCTACTGTTGCACTCTCTGGAGTGGGATTAGTAATTGTTACCCCTACGCTATCCAACACTTTCCCTACTGTTGCACTCTTTGGAGTGGGAATAGTAATTTTTACCCCTACGCTATCCAACACTTTCCCTACTGTTGCACTCTCTGGAGTGGGAATAGTAATTGTTACCCCTACGCTATCCAACACTTTCCCTACTGTTGCACTCTCTGGAGTGGGAATAGTAATTTTTACCCGTACGCTATCCAAAATGTATTTAATTTTTTTTATTAGTTTTACATTGTTATTAATTGGTATTTATATTATTATTTTATGTATTTAATGTATTTGTAATTTATTATATTTTCATTTATTTATAAGTTATTAAAATAATTATTTTAGAGTTATTATTAATGAAGTATATACTATGTTTTATATCTTTATTATTATAAATTTTTATTACATTATTTATTAATTTTAAATATTATATTTTTAACTATGTTTATTACATTTATAAGTATTATTTTGTTAATATTACATTGTTTTTTTATTTTAAAAAAACAATATTTTCTATTTTAAAAAAACAATATTTTCTAAAAAACTATATTTTTGACATCGATATATTTTTTCGATATTTTTGTACTTACCTTGTTAGAGATAGGATCTCGATATTATTGTCATCGATATTTTTGTCGCGATATTTTGGTAGGTAGATATTTTTGTAGTCGATATTTTGTCATAGATTCCTGAAATTGTTAAGTCGTCATCAAGTTCATTTGCAATATTCAAGTTTTCCCCATTCTTAAAACATAGAACATTCAGAACACTTTCCATACCTAAAGATTTCAAATTTTAACTAATACCAATTACCAACTTGTATCCGATCACATTCACACACCGGTAGGTCATATACAGAAGACACTGAGGTCCCCATCATCTACATGGAGGGAGATGCTATTTTTCACATTTGTTTCTTGCATCAAATGTAATTACTTTTCCCAGGGCTTTCAAGAAGGGCATTATTTTTCATATAATAATGTATTTAATAACATGATCTCTAGATCCAACTCGATCATTAAGGCGTCACTTTTATAATTTATGCTTGTCTTTTACAAAACCTGATTTAGACCTATGTATTCTTTTTTTCTTAACCACACTGTCAGCTTGTTTCATACTTATTAGCTGTAGTTTATTTGAGGATGGCTTAGTTGCATCAACCAACCTACAAAGTGTGAGCTTAGAAATTCTCACTGACACAAGTTTAGCTTTGTGTGTCAGATTTTTCTGGGCGCTTTATCACACCAAGACTGTGACTACTCTGTTCCATCCCTTTGCCTTGAACTCTGTAAATAATAAATGTCCAGCAATACTCTAAACTCTTCCCTAATATTGGCAGATGTTTTTTATTTTAGAGCAAAGAATAATACTCTGCACATGAGTACACCCGACATAGATATCCTATATCACACATCCGATGTTCACAGTTCAGCCATCTACTGCTTCAGCGGGAGCCCTTAAGTGTTAATGGAGTGAACATGTCAAACAGTATTCGTAACTCTACGTTATTTTGACAATCAGGGACGCAAATTGCCTAGAATTTATGTGAAAGATATGAAAATTAACACAAAAGACAGAGTAAGTCCCCACACATCATGTGCTGTGCGTTATTCTCTGATTTGCCTCTCGTTCAGGGTAATGTTTAAAGCTGATCGTAGAGGGGCTATTCTCTCATGTGTTACCAAATTATAATGGTTATTACATAAGTCCTCATAGCCTTATTATAAGTGCCAATCTCCAACCTCCAGTCCCTGACAGTGTACAGTGTCCACGGTTTTCACCACAAGACCACTAAAATGGTAGGCAAAAAATCTATTTAATGTGCCTACCTTCTACAGGGGCCAAAATAATGAAGATTTATCATCAAGGCTACAAATTTCAGGTCAAATGTTGACGCACATATACTCAAGTGCATTATTTAGGATTAACATTATGGTCTGAAATACCATTCTAACCAGTAATTTGCCTGAAAAAGGATATGATTGTGCCTGACCGGCCATATGTTTCATGTAGTCCTCTTAATTTCTGGTCAGCTTCTTCTTTACTCTATTGCCATAAGCAGACTAGGCCATGCCACTGTTTGAAGGTCTTACTATTTGGTCTGCTATTTTCCTTGAAGTTCGGCCACACTTAGCTCTTTTCATGGTGGGCAAAATGAAATTGCTTTTTTGGTCTCTTTGACCGGATTCTGGTCATTTTAACTTATTGGGTTACTGGTTTGATTGTTTGCTGATGTGGGCCCCCTCCAGTTCTTCTTGATATTTGCAGAGATGGGCAGGATCCTGTAATTGGCTCATTGGGGTCCGCATTCCTGTTCCTTTGTGTTGGATGTTTTGTCCTTTCTGTTCGTTCTGTGGCTGTTTTTTCTTGTCCTGGTGACTTTTTGCAATTTGTTGACAAATATTGATCCTTATTACATCGCCACTGAGTAAGGACTCAAATGGGTAAGAGGATAATGACTCCATTATCAATTACTGCCAGCCTAGGTCTTCCTCATTCAAGTCCTGCCGCTCTCCCGCTCACTCAAATGGCGTTCTGTTGTGCAGGAAATGGAAGGGGCACGGTACCGGTATGTTGCCATATGAGTGGAGCTAATTGTGTCTTCAAACATATCAAAGTACTTGCCTCACTCTAGGCATATGCTGAGGGAGAGGCTAGCTCTTGTAGAATAAGGAATGGAATGAGGAAGTCAGGCCAGGAAGTCATGTAAAATATAGACCATATATGTTATGTTATGTTAATAACATTTGTTAGGCGCAACAGCTGCCCCAGCAAAGGGGCGTCCTGGCGCCAGATCATGTACACAACACAACAGATCAGGCTGAAAAGAGGGGAAATCAGATAACAGGGGAAAACAAGTGGGTTTTAATGGCCCGTCTAAAAAGAGTCAGACTATTAAGGGCACGAATGTGCACAGGAAGAGAGTTCCACAGATCAGCCGCCAGAACACGGAAGGAACGTCCTCCCATCCTGCTCAGCCTGAACCTAGGCTTACTCACCAAATGGAGTGATTCAGATCTGAGGGACCGCGTGGGGACGTAAAAAGAGATGAGGCCCACCAAGGCGGGGGGAGAAGAAAGCTTCAGAATCTTAAATGTCAGACAGAGAGCCTTGAATTTGATTCTCTGTCTGACCGGAAGCCAGTGAAGAGAGGTCAGAACAGTCGAAACCGAACAACGTCTAGGAATGCCAACAATGGCCCGTGCAGCAGCGTTCTGCACCCTCTGAAGCCTAGTAGCCTCCGCCTGGTTGACTCCTAGCAGCAAGGCGCTCCCGTAGTCAATCCGGGAAAGGATGGAGGCCTGAACCACCAGTTGCCGAGTGGGGGGGTCGAAGAATTTGAGGACTGATCTCAGTCCTCGCAAAATACCATAACAGGTGGCTGCTGTCTTCTTCGTGTGGCTGGTAAAAGATAGATTAGAATCCAGCCAGACCCCCAGATTTTTAACTTCGGCCGCTGGAAGGGGGGTCACTCCTAGTTCGGAAGGCCACCACTGATCTCCCCAGAGGTCCGCCTGCTTCCCTACAATCAGGACCTCGGTCTTCTTGGCATTAAGCTGTAGGCAGTTGTTACGCATCCAGCTAGCCACAGCTATAAGTCCTGCCCGGAATCTGAGCGCAGTCACCTCAGGGTCCCCACTGAGTGTCACCGCCAGCTGCGTGTCATCGGCATACGATGTCATGGTGAGGCCAAATTGCCTGACGACAGCAGCCAGCGGCTTCACATACAAGTTGAATAAGGTGGGGCTAAGGGCAGAGCCCTGAGGGACTCCCAGTTCCAAAGGGTGAAGCAAGGACTGGCCAGGTGGTATAGCTACCTTGAAAAACCGGTCCGAGAGGAAGGAGCGGAACCACTGAAGAGCCTTCCCCACAATACCCACTTCCTCCAATCGCCGCAACAGAATGTCATGAGACACCGTGTTGAACGCGGCGCTCAGATCTAACAATAGGAGCGCCGCAGTCTGCCCCACGTCCAGCACCGACCGCAAGTGCTCGATCATAAAGAGCAAGGCAGTTTCAGTGCTGTGTTGAGCACGAAACCCATTTTGGCTCTCGTCAAGAATGTTATTACGAGAGAGGTGAGCAGACAGAATGGAATTCACGTGCGCCTCAGTGACCTTGGCGGTCCAAGGTAAGAGGGAAATGGGCCGATAGTTCTCCGGGAGCAAGGGGTCAGAGTTGGTTTTCTTCAAAATAGGGTTGACCACAGCTTGCTTCCAGGATGGCGGCACCATGCCCTCACTGAGGGAGAGATTGATCAAGTCCAAAATGGGCTCCCGGCAGAGAGGCGGGAGGCGGGCGAAGAGCTCCGGCTTCAGTGGGTCTAGGGGGGAGCCAGATTTAATTTTGAGGCTCAGAGTGTCAAATACCCCGTTAGACATGGCCGGCAAGGTGGACAGAGTTTCGGACACTGAGACCTTCACATCATTCAGAGTATCCCCGGGATCAGATGGAATAAAACCACGGTAGATTTTCTGCACCTTCTCTACGAAAAAGGATGCCAGGTTTTCGCAGTGCGAGTCCGTGCATATTACTTGCGAGGTGGCCCGTTTCCCCATCAAGTCTTTAAGTACTTTAAAGATTAACTTAGAGGGGTTAGGGCTATTAGAAAACTCAGCTGCATAATATGCAGCCCGGGTTTGACAAATAGCTCTATGGTAGATCTTAAGCTGAGCAAAGTACAGTGATTTTAACATGGGATCAAAAGATTTTCTCCAAGCCCTCTCTGCTTGCCGGCAGGTTCTCTTGAGCTCGGCAAGAGTCTCATTATACCAAGGGCTCCGATTTTTAGCATGACATTTTGCCCAACGCAAAGGTATAAGAGAATCGAGGGCAGTAAGGACCCAATTGCAGAACTGTTCATATCCCTGTTCTGCATTCTGCAGTTTGCCTAGTGGTTGCGCCTCCAAAATCCTGACAAACTCCTCTAGCTTGAGTTTGCGCCAATTGCGCTTTAGAATCTGTTTGTCAACAGGTTTAAGTTGAGGATTGTCAAGGGGACATATCACTTTAACCAGCAGATGGTCAGTCCAGCCCACCACCATCGGGTCAGCTGATGTAGCCCGAGCTAAGGTGGTAAAAAAGGGGTCGAGTATATGTCCTCCTATATGAGTGGGAGAGGAGACCAGTTGGTTTAGCTGCATCGCTTCCAAGTCCGCCAGCAAAGAGCTGATGGAAGAGGAAGACGTTTGGTCAAAATGAATATTTAAGTCCCCCACTATATTAAAGTTGGCACAAGAGGGAGCATGCGAACTAACCACGTCCGCAAGGGCGGCTTTAAAAGCAGTGTCATTCCCGGGTGGGCGATAGATAAGCACGCCACTGAGGGTAAATTGATGACTCGCCTTTACCTTAAACAAGGCGCTTTCACACCCAAGCAGATCCAGAGCCTTCCACTCAGCTGGGAAACAAGATTTGATCGCCATGGCTATACCACCTCCCCTAGTCGAGCGGTTCAGAACAAACACCGTATAGGTGGATGGAAAAGCCAGGTTTATAATGGCAGTATCGGTGTCCTGTAGCCAAGTTTCCGTCAAGAAGATGATATCAGGAAGGTCTGTATCGATCATGTCCCGTAGTGCCTGATGGTGCTTGACCAACGATCTAACATTCAAGCTCCATATGTTAAGTACTTGGCCGGTACAACCCGTAGGTGTACTATGGGCAGTCCTGTCAACTGGGCGCACCCCAATGGGTGATGCCAGAGAGAAGGAGCCACAGGCACACTCATAGGGCCCCGAAAGAGGGGATAAAGGGACATGGTTACACACCTGAGTACTGTCTTTTATAGACAGAAGGGTTGCACGATCATACCTGAGCGTCACCATACTAATGAGGAAGATGTTACAGAAGGAGGCCAGAGTCCATGTCCCGCTGCCGCTACCTCGACGCGGACGAGCGCAGACGGGCACGACTCTGGCACGACTCCGGCAAGCGACGGCGTCCCACTGCGCGTTCCCGCTGCGCGGGAGAGGGCGGCTTTAAATAGGCGCCTCCCAGCACAACTCGAGCGTCGGGACGCTCCAAAATGGCGCCCGCGCTACAAACACTCACCCCAAACAAAGATGGCGCCCAATATTCCAGCCCCAGGGACCCGGACCCGCCGAATGGCGGTGCGTTTTCCAGAATTAAATGTGAGTATGGGGACAGCCCAGTCACAGGGATAAAGTTAAAATCAGGGGAGAATTGAAATTATCAAAACCAAAATACGAAAAAAGGGAAGTTTAAAATAGGCAATAATGTCAGCTCGCTAGCAGCGCGACCTGCGCTAGTGTAGCAATGATCAAGTATGCAATCATTTATTGGAAAGTATGCAATCTCTATGTTGAAAGCTAAAAGCCAACATTTCAGGAAGGACGCTGCATTCCAATTTACCGACCTGTGTAGACATCCCTCATCTAGAAGCCCACTAAACGTTAAAATTATAATACCTAGAACTTGTTCCACATTCTTACCCCAAATGGAAGGAGATATCTGGAAAGGTAAAACATTAAGGATTTAGGAGTAAAACCAGCGAGGGATAAAACCGATAGGCTCCATCTCCTGCGCTTTAACTTCTGTGACTCCGCAAAATAATGAAGATATTCTTGAGAGCAGGGGGGGGTTGGGCAAGCTGCCTTTGTTGCAGGACTCGAGTTGTCTCTATACCTCTGCTGCTACTGTGGGGGCCCCTAATGTTGATATGCCTGCTTCTGTTACCCCCGACACTAACTCTTCTGTAAGATCAGCTATGGTTAGCACTGCAGGGGGCTCTGATTTTGGCATAATACTAGATAAAAGCACTAATCCCTAAGCACAGGAAACATAATCTGGTGACTTTTTCTTGTTGTCAGACAAGTCATTATAATCTTGTGAGGATTTAGCGGCAATCTTCAAAGCTCAAGCTGATGGTGTCGGAGGCAGCGACCATAGTAGTGCTTACTTGGAAGACTCTGGCGAGTTTGTGGAAGGTAGCCCTCATTCTGTCCGTAAAAAGCTGTACCATAAAACCAGAAATATGGAATTTGAAAAGCACCGGTTTGACGGACTACAAAAAAGACTCAAATTCAACTAACTCTCCGGAAGATATATCTTTAGCTTTAATCTATCAATCAATAATGTTTCATACAGAGGAGACAAGAGTGGAGAGTCAGAGAGTGCAGAATCAATGCCGGAAGCTTCAAAATTCAGTACGTCGCATTGCAAAAACGTGCTCGAATTTCATATCAAGCATTAATGAAGTGGAGGCACATATTTCAAGTCTTGAAGGTGAACTCCTGACACAAAAAGCCTTGACTGAATCTCTGCGTGCTATGAAAGATGATACACAATGGAAGTTGGCCGATTTAGAGAATCGGTTGCGCAGAAAAAACCTTTGCGTTTTACAGATTCCGGAAGATCGGACAGGTCAAGATCATCCCAAGTTTATTGTGGACTTATTTAAAGATGCATTACCGGAGTTAACTAAGTGGGACTGGAATAGAGAAATAGAAGGAGCACATCGCTTTCAGTTTGTTTTTTGCTCTAGAGCGGGTCAAGAAGCTGATAGACCCAGAGCATTTCTGTTTTCCTTCAATAGATTTTTAGCCAGGGAATATGTTTACCAGCTGGCTCGTCCAGATAAAAGAAGGGCAGAGCAGGATTTTGAATTTTTTGTTAGGTCAGATTTCTGTCATTTTACTGTTGAGAATCGCTGGCGCAGCTACGACAGCTTATACCGTTATTCCAGGCTAAAGGGGCGCAAATATTTTTATTAAACCCAGCCAAAATTAAAGTTATTTTTCAGGATCATACTCGATTTTTTACTACGGATGTTTCAGCGAAAGAATTCTTAAAATCTTTGTAAGCCCTGTTACAGATGATGGGGCTCTTTGATAGTTCTCTCGTGGCTTTAGCCGTCGTATAGTTGGGGGTCGGGATAATTTCTTTCAATCATTCAATATACATGTTGTTTCTCTTTTTTTCTCAGTTTAGAATGGATTATCCCTCCCCCTATGTAATGCTGCTTTGTTTTTTCTTGTTTTCTTTTTTTGCCAACCCATGTGGGACATTTTTGGCTCTACTGGTATTTAAAGGAAGTTGCGTAAAGATCCAGTTTGTAGATGTAGCATGTGCAACATAGATTGTGGCAGTTTATGGCTAGTACTTTCTTTTTGCCCCCATGGGCTAGGATTGGGTTTATGGGCGATAGCACTGGGTGACTGGGAGCTTGTCATCACAAGGACCTTGGGTCCTAAAGTCTCATTTGGGGGGTAGATTTCACTGGGTGGGTTGGGTGGGCTGTCTGGGGATTTGGGTAGACAGGGTAGTGGGTTGGGAGGGGGGTTAGTTGGGGTAAAATCAGAAAAATAATTCGCAGTATCAGGAAGGAAGAATGTTTGATTTTTATGGATTCAATGTATTCTTTAAAAGCTTGAGTAAGGGCTTGCTCATTTGCTTTCTTTTGTTTTAATAGTTAGCATGGGAGTTAGTATATGTTCCTTAAATGTATGCGGCCTCAACAATTATAAAAAGAGGCAAAGGGTTGCTGCTGAACTTCGTGTGACCCAACCTGATCTGCCTTGTATCCAGGAAACTCACATACCCTGGGGAAACGTCAAATGTTGTCAGATTTAGGTTTTGTACTTTTGCCGCTTCTCAGCAAGCTTCAATGATGCAGGGGATAGCGATAATTGCCAAACCTGCCATTCGGACCTCGGGTCATTTTTTAGTGGATAAATTGGGACGGTGGGCAAATGTGAAATGCTGCCTGGGGAGTACAAAATTGACGCTATGTACTATATACGGGTCTATTCTCGATGAATCTTCAGTTTTGGAAGAGTTGAATTTAGAACTTGCACTGTGGCCGGTGCCCTTGGTATTATGTGGAGACTTTAATATTAATTTGGTTAATAAAGAATTGCAGGGTGGGATACAAGGGTATAAGGGGAGGAAACCAAGGGTGTTTAAGGCATTGTATAATCTGTTACGGGATCATGGATTACTCGATGCTTGGGATTCTCTTTGAGTGTCAGCACCTGGGTTTACACTTTATTCTTATCCCCATCAGAAATTAGTGCGTCTTGACTGCTTTTTTATTTCTTTCGCATTACTTACGAGGGCACAGATCCAAATATTTCAAAGGGTTACCTCTGATCACACACCAATAGTCATAGAAATTCCCGCACTTTCTGTAGACAGAACCCCAATTTTTTTTTATTTGATAGGAAGCTTCTGCTTGATAGTGGTTTTAGAGAGCATATGCAGATATGGATTAAATACTTTTTTGATCATAATAGACACTGTCACTGTAGTGGTTCTTTGGGATACTTTTAAAGCCTGTTTTATAGGAGAAGTACTACGTTTCGGGCTGTATAATCAAAAGAAAGCAAAATTGGAACTACAGGAATTATACTCTAAATTGAGAATAATGGAGGAAAAACTAACGCAAGGGATCTCGCAGCACGAGAACATTGTGGACCTTCAAACTGTTGTGGCTAGATGTAGGGCTAACATCAATCTTCTATGGAATAAGGAAAATGCTCGGAAATATCTCTTTTATAAAAAGGAATGCCATGATTATGATGAGGCGGTAGGTCGTTGTCTTGCTTTACGGCTTTGGTCGAAGGAAGCCTCACACAGAATTACGGGTCTCAGAAACGAATTAGGAAGTATGACTCATGATCCTCGAGAGATCCTACGATTTATCATAAGTTTCATACAGATTTATATATGGAACAGAAGCCACAGGATTTAGCGAGTAATCCCTGTATTCAGGATGATTTGAAGCAGGTAGATCAGGAGGAGGTAGAGGCATTGGACAGCCCTATTATAATGGAGGAGTTAGAGATGGCTATTAATAATTTGACGACTGGTAAGGCTGCAGGGCCAGATTAGCTCCCTTGTGAGGTTTATAGGGTTTTTATCCAGGATATTAAAATCGAGATGTTGACAACTTTTCGTGCAGCACAAAATGGGCAAGCACCTAGGTCTTGGGATGAAGCCAGTATTGTGTATTTAGGAAAAAGGGAAAACCGCCAGAGCTTCCGGGGTCCTACCAACCAATATCACTTGCTAACTGTGATGGAAAAATCAATGCCAAAATATTGGCAAATCGGTTCGCAAAGGTTATCACTCCATTGCTTTCCCTGCATCAACATGGCTTCATTCCAGGCTGACTTTATTTGATCTAGCCCCGGTGGAATGTAGGGATTTAGGGCTAATATTACTTGACGCTGAAAAAGCATTTGATCGCGTTGCTTGGGACTATTTATGGACCATTTTGTACCGGATGGGTTTTGGACAAGGGTTTATTCAGGCTATACAAGTATTATATCAGTCACCGGTAGCGAGGATATGTTCAATGGGTTTGGCATCGGATCTGGTGAAAATAACTAGAGGGACTCAGCAGGGGTGTCCTTGCTCGCCCTTGTTGTTTGCCCTGTATATCAACCCTTTTGTAAGTAGGCTGGAAAAAAGTATTTTTGTGAAACCTTTTATCGCTCAGGGAACTCATCATTCTGTATTTGCGTATGCGGATGATATAGCCATTACTACTTCAGATCCGGTTATGGC
This sequence comes from Lissotriton helveticus, assembly GCF_964261635.1. Classification (NCBI taxonomy): domain Eukaryota; kingdom Metazoa; phylum Chordata; class Amphibia; order Caudata; family Salamandridae; genus Lissotriton; species Lissotriton helveticus. The sequence continues at coordinate 499,174,719 of NC_136063.1, forward strand.
TATACCAGGGGTGGAATGCCTAGCTCAAGAATTTGGTGAGATATCCGGCTATAAGCTAAACACAACAAAAATGCAAATTCTCTGTACAAATATTAGTATGCTCGATGATTCAAGAGTGGTAAGGGAAGTGATATATTTAGGTATAAATATTCGGGTGTCGATGAAGGAGTTGGTGGAGGCTAATTGGGTGGCTATAATGGGCAGTGTTAAAGTATCCCTAGAAAGATGGGGGTGTCTCCACTTGACCTTAGTGGGCAGAGGTAACATTTTAAAGATGAATATACTCCCTAGGTTTTTATATTTCTTTCGATCAGTTCAGTTAGAAGTTTCCCGGGCCCTACTTCAACATATGCAGGCAATTTGTGCTAAATTTCTCTGGGCTCCGGGGAAACCCAGACGTGCCATACATTTCATGACTATCCTAAGGAAGAGGGGTCGATCCCTGATTTTACATTTTATTATTATGAATGTTTTTTTCCCGCATGCGGATACTATTGACCGGAGAGGAGGTCAGCAATCTTGCAGAAGCCCCGTCAATTTACCAAATGCTTTTAGGAACAGAGGTTAAAAACTGCTTGTTTAAAGAAATAGACAGCAGCTACTACAAAAGAACGCACTTCAAAGTTATAGAGGCTGTTTTCAAAGTGTGGAAAGCTATTCGGAAAAAATTCTGTTTGGATGGGATAACATATTACACACCTACTAATGCCATTAAGATACTTCCAGCAATTTTTGGGGATTATGTGGCAAAAAGTTGGAGAGGTAAGGGTATCTTACAAATTGGAGATTTTTATGAAGCTGGAGGGTTGTATCCTTCCTTCTCGGATTTTGCAACGAAATACAATTTACCTAAGACGCAGTTTTTCAAATTTCTCTAGATTTGGGATTTTTTGGGTAGACAGAATCTAGTGTCAGTACCGCACAATTCATAGAGGCCATTAGGCGTCAGGAGAAAATGTTTTTTTTAATAAAATCCTGTTAACATCTAGGGTAGATGATTTGGAGAAGCATAATGTTAAATGGGCCAATGTTTTGGGAGAACAGACAGTCTCCCTGGAGAAAGCTATCCTGTTAACATCTAGGGTAGATGATTTGGAGAAGCATAATGTTAAATGGGCCAATGTTTTCGGAGAACAGACAGTCTCCCTGGAGAAAGCTATCTTAATAGCGGGTGAAGTCCTTTTATTGGCGAACCGTAAAGCTTAATTTTTTAAAACTATGTTTAATCTGTATTGAACACCAGCAAAATTGTTGAAATGGGGGGGGAGGAATGATGGTAAATGTTTTTGTTGTAGTGCTGATAACGCCGACAGTCTACACATTTTCTATTCTTGTGGTAAACTGGCTCTATATATTAGTCATATTGAAATGTTTTTGTCTGGTGTTACTTCTGTGACCATTAACATTTCAGCATCCATGATGTTATTAGGGATGGATAAAGATGTAGAGCCTGGAAGGCCTATGTATAAGCATACTTTTTTATTGTTTATGGCTATGGCTGTGGCTCGTTTGCGTGTTGCTACCTTAAGGTTGCAGCCCGAAGCCCCAGTATCTGAAATGTGGCGAGCCCGGATGTATAGTATATTTAATTTAGAGTTCAGTTTATATTCAGCTAAAGGCTCAAGGAAACAGAAAATGGGTATTAAAGTTTGAGGGGCGTTCATTGATTATATGAATGTTTGAATTTGTGACATATGTAAGATTAATTGTTGTAAGGATTCTTGCTCATGTATCTTTTCCTTTTGAGTTAGGTTCTTGTACTTGGGGATGAAATTGCTTTTTATTGTGATACTGTGGATTAATAAAAAAAAAGAAAGCTAAAAGCCAACATTTCAGGAAGGAAGTTGCATTCCAATTTACAGACCTGTGTAGACATCCCTCATCTAGAAGCCCACAAAACTTTAAAATGACAATACCTAGAACTTGTTCTACATTCTTGCCTTACCCCAAATGGAAGGAGATATCTGGAAAGGTAAAACGTTAAGGATTTAGGACTAAAACCAGTCTATTCATGACCATGCAGGACAATGGACTGAAAGAAGTCTCTGAAAAGGAAACATATGTAGATAGTTTTCCTGACCCGAACACTAGCAACTGACACAAAGACAGATAGTCAGAGGATGGCATCTTCTGGGAGAGAATTATACAGAGTGTTAAAAAATACATATTAAATATTTAGTTCCTTACTTTGCGTTTTAGCTGTTCAGTTTAGAAAAATCAAGGGCAATCAAGCAGCATTTAAAAGAAGGTTGTTCTAGGCATTGATCCCTAGATATAAGAATCAAATGGGTCCCTAATATGTGATCTTTACAAGAGTTTCATTGATCTATTTAAAATCAAGGAAGAAATATGTATATGAAAAATTGCAATGGGATTTGCTATCATTGAAACGTTGTAGACATAAAACAAGTAAGATTTTGTGTAGTATACTTTTAAAAAATATATATTTTATTGAGCATTTTCAAAATATCATATCACAAATGATCCTTGCACATACTTTGCAATATAGCTCTCCAAACTACAACAACAATAACATAAACCCTGTCTTGGTATGACCCGTCTCCATACCATCTGACACACACATATGTTTATGTATACATATTCTTGTCCACAAACAAGCACGTGGAAACAACTACCCAGCCCATCTCAAAAGGAGCAGATGACCAGCGGGGGTTCAACCCTCACTCAAACTTCCCTCCCCCTGTTCACATTGTGCTAATAAATATTCACGCAGGAGTGCCCATATGTCCGTTGGTCGAGAGGATGTCGGGAGTTCCTCAGCGTACAGTTCCAGTTGCTCCCAACAGTACACCATATCCTTGACCCATAAATCAACTTTTGGTCGTAATCGACTATCCCAAGTGAATAACACTCGCCTCTTTGCCAACAACAGCGCAACCCTCAAGAAGCGCCCCACTTTGCCCCGCACCCCAGGCAAATACCCCAGAAGACAACCCAGGGGTGTACAGTCCACCACTAGACCGGTCATAGTGCATAGACGAGTTACCACTTCCTCCCAGTATTGGCAGACCCATCTACAGTGCCACGCCAGGTTAAGGAAATCAGCCCCATCCAGCCCACATCTCTTACAACCAGCTGAGTCACGTAAGCCCATCGTGTGCGTTTTTTTGGGAGTGTAGTATACCATGTGTTGGAATTTTAATTGTTTAATTCTTAAATTGCTATTAGGCGTCAAGTACCCCGTCAATTTACAAATCTGTTCCCACATGTCTGCCGTCAGTGGTAAGTCTAACATGATACCCCAACGTTCCATAGCCTCGTCTACCCACGCACCGTCTCCTCATGTACCATCCTATATAATTTAGTTAGCATTTTTTTCCTTGTTGGAGCCACTATAAGCATTTGGAGCGCCTGTAACATCGCCGGTTCATCTGGGAATTCTGTGTAATGGGCTCGTATTGCCCGGCGAAGCCTATAGCATGTGAAGAGAAAAGAGGGGTAGGGTTCTGTATATAATCAAGGTTCACCTCCGAAATGTATCGCCCACTAACATACAAATCACTCAGATTCGTAAATCCTGCTTCACTAAGGGCCGTTATATGGCCTTTCTCCCCAGCAACTGACAAGACCGCATGACTCTCTAAAGGCAATGTAGGTGCATATAACGGGAGCTTGTGTGCCCTCCTACCAATCTCCTGCCAGGCTGCTACCGTACTATCAACCTTGTTTATCTCCGTCCTGGATGTCTTCCTATTGATGTGTGTAATAATAAGTTTAAGCGGCACGGGCTGGACGTTACCATCCTCCACAGCCACGTGCAGAATAAAATCATGCATTTTGAACCAAAAGTACGCACATTGAGCCTGACTACGTAAATAATACACAAAGAGATCCGGAGCACGAAAACCCCCTCTTTCAAATCGCAATGTCAAAGTATTCCAACTTATTCTTGGAGATTTCCCCCCATACCAGTCTCAATAATTGGGTCTGAACCGTTTTAAAATATTGCTAAGTCAATCTAATAGGTATGTTGCTGAAGAGGTAGAGAAGCTGCGGGAGGATAGTCATTTTTATCACCGCGATGCGCTCTGCCTAAGACAATTGGAGGGAAACCCAACGGTTGATCAGCTGCACCAACTCAGAATATGCATGCCCATAGTTTTCCCGAACGACTACCTCGGGGTCCCTGTGCAACCACCCCCCTAAATATTTCACCGGTTCTTCCGACCATACTAAAGAGTATTCCACCTGAGGTGCAGTCGTAATTGTCGTCAACAGATTTATAACCGATTTCCCCCAATTTATCTGCAGTCCCAAAAAGAGTCCAAATTTAATATATTCCCGGATTATCGGGGAGAGGTAGCTCTGCGGTTCCCGGACATATAGGACCATATCGTCCACATAAAGTGAAATGCCAACCGGTCGATGATTAAAATTTAGCGCCGCTGCCCTGTGGGATTGTCTAATTCTACAAGCCAGAGGCTCCAGGGCAATAGCGAATAAAAAGGGGGACATGGGGCAGCCTTGTCTGGTACCGCGCTTTATGTGAAAGGGCTCCGATGTGAGCCCACCCACTCTAACTCTCGCCGAAGCATCAGTATATAGGACCTGTATCCAGCTGACAAAAACCGGAGGGAATCCCATCCTTTTAAGAATAAAAACATGAACCTCCACTCTATAGAATCAAATGCTTTGGCAGTGTCAAGAAGGACAGCCACCGCCTGCAGTGTTGGATTTAGTACATGGAACATGGAAAATATGGTTTGAAGATTGAAGGAAGTCGAGCGATCCGGGACAAACCTAGCTTGATCTGGCAAAACTAAAAGCGGCATCAAGGGCTGTAATTTAGTGGCTAAAATCTTTGCCAGAATCTTTGCATCTAGATTTATCAAAGATAATGGGCGGTAAGAATCAAAGCGCGAAGTGGGCTTGTCTTTCTTCAGCAGAGTAATAATTAAAGCCTGCCTCAGAGATGGAGGGAGCACACCTGTCTCATGTGCCTCAGCAAACATTTCTAAGATGTGCGGTAGCAGAATGTCCGCGTACGCTTTATAAAATTCGGCCGTCACGGCATCCGGCCCAGGTGCCTTTCCGTTGGGCAGCGAGAGTATTGCCACCTTGACATCTACCTCGTCAATAGGAAGGCTCAGGTATTTCCTATGGATATCCGATAGCCATGCACATGCCGTGTCGTCCAAGTATTCCTCCATAGCGGATTCCGACATACTGCCTTTAGTCATATATATGGATTCATAAAATGTGCGGAATTGTTCTAGAATGCTATAGTCAGTATGGTGATCAACTCCAGCATCGTCTGTGATGTGATCCAGTGGAATTGTGTCATATCGTTCTCGAAGCCTGTTAGCCAGCACCCTGCCTGGCCTACCACCTTCGCCATACGCCCTAGCCACACATCTTTTAGTCCTATATTTCACTTCCGTATCAGCCAAGGTGTTGTACTCTTCAACGTATTCGCGAATTTGGGCAAGTGTCTCAGTGGATGGTGCCTCACTGTATCGAGCCTCTAGACCCTTCAGCGTCTCTTCCAGCTGTTGTAGCTGCCTCCTAATGTCACGAAGAATACCTGCCGAGGTGCTAAAACAGACCCCCTTATCGTCACCTTAAAGGCTTCCCATAGGGTCACCTGACTATCAACAGTGCCTGCATTTAAATCAAAATACTGCACAATAGCGGTCCTCATGGTCTCAGCATAAAAAGGATCTAGCAGAGCCTCAGTACGAAAGCGCCAGGTGAATGGGCGATGCAGAGTCAGGGGTACTGACATCTCCATGACCACCAGATTATGGTCAGATAACGTTGTGGGGAGCGTGTATATCTTCTCAACCCACCCATTGGCCCCCCACCCCACTGAGAAGCCAGCAGTCCAGTCGGGACCAACTATTAAATGCAGGTGTGATGTGTGTGCCCTCCATAACACCAGCATGTTGCACCCTCCAGGCATCTACCAGCCCCATCTCATGCATACCCTCACGAACAGACTGTGCCACCTTCGGTGTACGCGCACCAGTTGGATTAGATTTATCTAACTGCGGGTCAAGGTGCGTGTTGAGGTCCCCACCCAACAAAAGCTCAGCCTCAGGCAAGCACGCAGCACATCGAACAGTTATATATAAGATGTCGTGTCATCCACTACTGGGCCATACACAATCACTATTGTCACTAATACCCCTGTCAGCTTCCCATGAACCACAGCCCAACGGCCATCCGTATCCACACAAGTTTGTACTGGTGTGAACAGGACCCCGCCTCATTAAAATGAGGACCCCCCTTCCATATGTGGAGAATGACTAGGCCAATCGAAAAGAATTCCACCTACGTGCTACCACCCCCTCTGTGTGGTTGTTCAGATGGGTTTCCTGAAGAAGAGCAATGTGTATCTTGTGCCTGTCCAGCTGTGCTAGCATCTGTCTGATTTTTCTGGACGTGTTTAATCCACGAACATTCCAAGTTATACAGTTGTATACTTCACCCTTCATCTATATCGCAAAGCAAAGCATTAAATATAGTAAACAGTTGCATTGTATGCACACCCGCACCTGAATCACCTCTGTGTGTCAGATATTCATCAACGACATTACCCCTGAGACGTAGAACAAACCAGACCCCCCCCACCCCCCACCCACTTCAGCATGCCCAATCTGATAAAGACAATCCCCATCTGCACAACCGTCCCCCATGAGAACATTAAATACAACACAACAGGTGGGCAATACTCATCAGGGGGTGCAGAAACCAAGACCACTCCCAGCTCAAACAAGGGAGGGGGCCACCGAAACCCGCCATCTCCAGCCCCAACTCGAGACCTCTCACAGGGAATAGATATCACCTCTATTTGGAGACGTATGGGAGCAGTCTATGTAATCACTGTTCATGCAAGGAATCAGAGGCCAAAGTATTTCAATGCCATACTCCGTGGCCCTCCTGGCAACCCCTTCAGTAAAATCCAAACACCCCGTGCTGGGCTATCTCTGTATTAAACTGGCTTAACACCACTCACCCCACCAAGCAACACTAAGCAAAGCTCCCCAACATCGGGTTCACTTGTAGCACAAGCCACATAGAACCCCTGCCACCTTACTGTTCAAATCGTCAACATCAGATGTGTGTTCTGGTGATTTCCTGTGATGCCTCAGTGACCGAACATGTTCAGCACCCCACGATAAAAGTCCAAAATGGCAGAGCTCTGCTGCTTCAGAAGACAAGTAATCCAATGGAGACTGCAATATATCACCAAAAGGACAAACAATCCAACAGGGCAGGCCTCGTAGGGACGAGCAGTCCAGCAACGAAGATCCCAGCCACTATCCTGAATGCGCAGGTTGTCCTCCACTGGGAAGGCTGTGCACACCCCCTCGGACTCAAGGGGTCACTGAGCCTTGCAGTGTGTATAGACCGTCCTGGGGCCCAACACAGCTCCCTCAAGCCACACTATGTCAGCTAATCACCGATTGGAAGGAGAGCAGCAGTCCATTGTGGCCCACATGCATCAACTCCAATTGTGCAAAGGATAACAGTGCTATAAGTTGGGGGGAGTCCAATCAATTCCTAGTCTACTGTTAGGGGGTAAGGGGCCTCCACTCACCACTGCCGCACGGCCCTCCAGCTGCCCGGACAGCTCTGCTCCTCAGCTGCACTTCCAGTTCAGCAGAGCGGCACCCCGCGCAACGCCCCAGCGCCTCCTCTCCACGTCCAGCGAAGATCACTTTCTGTCCCTTCTGTACGGCAGTGCAAGGCCGCCGCAGTCACCCGTCGACCCTGGGCAACACCAGCAGTCGTCAGGTATGTTCACCGCCGCCACACACCCTGGTTGAACAGCTACGGTGCGGCCCAGCGCTCAAACGCTCGCCGGCCGCTGGCGTAGTGCAGTGGTCTGCCCCTCCACAGCTTCCGCCCGCACTTCTGCCGCAGCTCTCGATGCACCTGTCCCGGCCAGCTTTTCCTGTGAGGCTCACCCCTGCACGTCCATGAGGGCACAGCCAGCCCTCAAATCCAATCTCCATGGCCACACAGACGCCGATCAAGCAGCTGGTGGGTACAGGCCGAAAGACGGCCCCACACACACCTCTACGAGGGTCAAGGGCCTGTCTATCGTCGCTCTCAGCTCATGGGGCCCAGACAGTGCCACAAAGCACACCAAATTGTACAGCTTGTTCCCACGAATCCGCTTACACCAACCAGATCTGTAGATGGCTCGAGTGAGGCAGGATAGTTGAAGGATTCTTGTCGGTGGCTGGCAGAGCTGCTACTGAGTGCAGCCATCTTGCCAGGCTCCAAGCCATGCCCCTTGTGTAGTATACTTAAAACAAACTGCTTCATATTTTTGACACTAGACATGAGAGTTACATCTAATTGTTCAGCTCCATGGGGGGGGGCGTATCTTAGAAGACAATCAGTTGAGAATTATAACTACGTTTTTGCCTCAGGTGTATTAATGAAAAAGGTGATGAAACAACCTTCGAAAGAGGCACGCAGTCCCAATAGATCTTTGACAAATATGATAGAAAATGCTTTACAATAGCAGACATATATTAAACGGATAACAGGGTTCAGGATTGGTTTGAAAGAACACACAAATATTTTTTGACATACATGATATGTTGGCATTGGGTCTAATTTAAAACTTGTCGGATAGGTTTCTCTGTCACAGTGGTGACGGATATCCCATCCGCCAATATATAAGTCCCATAGGAAATAATGAGATTTATATTTCGACAGACGGAATATCTGTCAACATTGTGATGGAGTAACCCGTCGGCCAAGTTGTAAATCAGTCCCTATGCTATCTTCTCCAGATTGCTATTCCGATTGGTGGTGCCAAGTGAAGGGAGAGAAAGTCTGGTGTAGAAAGTGCCATGGCTAAGTGTGGTACCTTGGAATGATGGAGACGTGAATGCTTCAAAGGATGTATTATTGAATGCGATTCTGGAGGTATTCCCCATGAAATCTGATGCTGAACTGCAAAAAAAATAGGATGATGAATCAGCTGATTATTTCGACATACATAAGGGTGTATTTGAAAGGTATTTAGGAAAGGTCCATCAAATAGAGATGGCTCAGGAAACTATAGGTACTGCTTTTGTACTGGTATTGCTGAATGTTAGGAGTCAGCTAATCCCCATATATATTGGATGGTAAACTAAGAAGTTAGCTGAAATTGTGATATTGCGAAACACTGCATAGCCTTACAGGAGAAAAAGGAAATGGTGAATTAAAATTCATGACTTTGAAACTGCAAAATATGCTGAGGGCAATTAAAGGGAATATGGCGAGGAGCTCTGTAAAGGGAGTATGGCAAAGGAGGGGTAAGGTTAGGGAGAGGAAATGCAAGGAGCCAAGGAGAGACCAAGAGCAAGGTGTGTGTGTTTTGCTAGTGGTAGTTGGGGCATTTGAAACAAGATTGTCCCAAACCTGCATCTCATGCACCTGTACTACCGACCAACCAGAGTATCCTCAGATGACTCAAAATCCTTACCGTGAATTCTAGGGCAGTGTAAGAGGTTCCCACTTGGTATGGATACTCTATTACCAAAGGATCAGAAGGGCCTTATGTGAATTTATTGACATTGGTGCAAGAAATTCAGCTCTCTGAATTTCCCTCTTTGCTTCTTTTTAAAAAAAAAATTTTTTTTTAATACAAATGTACCCCCGAATCAATATCCCTCCCCCCACCCCTAGCTCAGACCTGCCCAGAGCATACAAATAATAGAGTTTTCACTTTGTTGTATATTACATCATTAGCATGATAAAATATCCCAAAAATAGTTTAGTACAAAAATAATTATTCACTATCAAAATCTGTGATCTATGATTAACACAAATTATCCAGTCTGTGCCTGTCTTTGTATCCATTGCATTAACGGATCCCAAATTGCCAGCCCCTTTTTACATTTGTTACGCCCCTTTCTTTTATATATGGCTACCTCTAAACTGCAAGTCACCAGCAATCGAGATCTCCACTGTTGGAACACCTGTGAATTTGGGTCCAGCCACACTGACATACATAATCTTAGAACTGCCATTGCCACACATATCAACCCTTGCATGTATTTTGGACAATTTATATTAGCTAGACCTAGCATTATTATGGCAACAGAAATTTCTATTCTTGTGCCTAACACCTCTGATATATCATTTACTAACTTCGATAACACGTCACATGAGGCAAATATATGTACGCTGTCAGCTGTGAATAACGTACATCTGGGACATGATGTTCCTTTTCCGGTCCCCCATTTAGCAATTTTATATGGAGTGCAATATAATAATTTTTTTTTTTATAATATTGAGCTTGCAAGTTTGTAGACATTAGACAGGACTGTAATAATTCGTAGGAGTGGTGGAGAGTTTCGGCCAAAACCCCTAGTCTAACCTGCCATTTTGTAACATATTTATCCATATCGTCCAGGTAACATACATACAGCAATTCATAGATTTCTCCTATCTTTATAGTTATTTTTTTAGACAGGTTCTCCATTATTTGAATTTCTTGAAATGTTATTCCCCACCACCTTTCTTCCATAGAAAATCCCTGATTTGCAGATATTTTAAAAAGTCCAGATGATCTAATTTAAATTCCATCTGTAATTCCTCGAAAGACTTCAGTCCTATGATGGAATAAAAACAGCCTAGTTGTGTGATCCCTCTCTGTACCCATCTCTCCATACACATATCACTAAAGATCCCTGGGAGGTTATTGTTGTTAAGGATTAGCGTATAGTGAGATAACCGTCCGATATTCCAAACCTTATGAATGCCGAAGATAGACTTACATTTATCCTTCTTAAAATAGCTATCGGTCTTATGTCGCCTTAGGCACCCTCTAGATTCATCACCTAATAAAAGTTCTTGTGGTGTTGGAATATTACCTTCACTTCTGTTGTCTGTCTTAAATAATAAACCGACACAATATTTCAGTGTGGTGGCCCAATAATATAGTTTAAAGTTAGTCAATGCCATTCCCCTCCATCCTTAGGTAAGGTAATGAATCTTAATGTTTTTCGTGGCCTCTTATATCCCCATATTAACCTAGAAAACATATTATCTATATCTTTAAACAGTTGTGATGGGAATTCCAGTTGCATTGTCCTAAAAAAGTATTAAAATCTGGGTAAGAAATGCATTTTAATCACGTTACATCTACCCCCGATGGATAGATGTAGATTATTTAACCGAATCATATCCTTTTTTGTGTGTTGTATTAGTGGTACAATATTATTATTAACTAAATTCTCCAATTTAGCTGTTATGCTAACACCCAGATATTTGGTTTTCTCTATTACCCGTTTATCTCTCATCTCAATTTTACTATTGGGGATAATCTGTGTTTTGTCTTGGCTCAATTTATATCCAGACCCCTAGCCTAAGATTTTAGCCTCTTCTTCAATTATACCAATTGTGTTCATAGGGTTACTAGTAACCAAAGCGATATCATCCGCATACGCCAATGTTTTCGTAGCTTGGTTTCTTGTCCATATAGGTGGAATTAATCCATTATTGTCTGGTCTATGAATAAAAGGGTGGAAATATATCGCAAATAAAATAGGAGAGGACTGACACCCCTGTCTTGTCCCTCTAGTGATAGCCAGTGGTTCATATACTAACCCATTAACCATTACAATGGCAGATGGGTCCCTATACAACATTTGTACTGCTTTAATAAATGATTCCCTAATACCACTTCTTGACATAACTGTCCAAAGATATTTCCAGGAGACCCTACCGAAAGCCTTTTCGGCGTTTAATAATATAAGTGCCATAGGGTCTACTGTAACATCAGTCCAATCAAACAATGAGATCACCCTTTGAACATGATCAGTTGTATCTCTTCTTGGGATAAACCCATGCTGTCGTTCGGATACAATTTTATGTATAATCGGAGGCAAGGGGCGGCTAATAGTTTAGCATAAATTTTAGAATCCCCTTTATTAACGTTTTCCGTCGATAAGACCCGAGTTCTGTAGGGTCTTTATGTTTTTCTAAAAAGACCACAATTTTGGCCAAGGACCACGATCCCGGAGGTCGTCCCCTGAAATATATGTGCGACCAAATCTGACAATATATTTTCATCTGTAAGGAGAATTTAACTAGGGGTGGGTGGAATTTGTGTAATTGCGTTACGCAAATCTCCGCAAAATGGTAAAAAACCTCCGCGAACAAGCAGAAATGCAGCGAACACGCAGAATTGCTTGTTCGCAATGCTTTTTTACTGTTCGCAATCGCTGTTTGCGTGCTCGAGGGGAATTATCTTGCGAACACGCATTTTGAGAACGCGAAGTCGCAAACATTTTGCGAAGTCGCGGAACACAGAAATTTGGCCAACTTCGCATACTCCGCGGAACGCGAAATTACCCAAATTCCACAAATTCCTCGAGCGGAACGGAATTTACCGCCCAGGCCTAAATTTAACATAAAACTCAGTAGGAATCCCATCCATACCCGCCGCTTTACCTATTGCTAAACTATTTATTGCGAGGATTTCCTTCCACTGTGGAATACCATCCATACTTTCTAGATCTTCAGTCTCTAATCTTAAAAATGTTTCTTGATCTATATATTCTTCAATTGAATCCTGTTGTATATCTACATCCTTATTAAGATTCTGATAAAATCTTTGAAACGCAGCTCTTATTGTGTCGGGATCTGTCCTTAATCCGAATTCTGGGTCCCGAAATGTCTTTATAAAATTACCTGTACTTTGTTCTCGGGTACATATCGCTAGCTGATGTCCCATCATGCATTGTGGCTCTATCTTTAGCTCTTGTCATTAGAATATCAATAATACTTGTTTTGGCTATTGCAACCCACCTTAGTTCATTTTCAACTTCCCTTCCCTCCTGTACAGCTTTTATTAGACCTACCTCTGCTACAGCTGCAATTCCCTATTTGCTTCTAGGGCATTTTCATAGATGTAGTCAGTATTTCCAGTTAGAGAGTTCCCCACCATATTACACCATTTTACGTATCCTGTGTCCATTCCTTAAATTCTACCAGTGGCATACATTATTTTTGACTTAGCCTACATTTCCCAACAAACAAAAGGCAGGGATATATTGTGCAAATTGAATTGTGTTGAGTTTTGTACCTCAGAAGGGGTACTCTTGAATATAATTCAAGAGCAAGAGAGTAAGATACTTGCATAACTATATAAGAGTTTGAGCTGCTCAGAGACAACAGGCAAGGCTGTCGTGTCTCCTTAGCTGGCAGAATGTCTTTCACAGGTACAGTCTCACATTGTGGTCACAGAGAGGCCAATGAAATGGGATTCACCTTGTCAATAGAGCCTATAAAGGTGAAGGCCAACGCTCAAAAAAAGCTTCCCAAAATACTTCAGTATCCGTTAAACCCCATGATGGAGGAGGGGATCTGCTGTATAATAGCAGATTTGATTAAGAAAAGTCTTCTAGTACCTATTGTTAGTGGATGTAATACCACAATTCTCCTGAATACGCAAAGGTGAGGAAACCCATTGTGCACTAATTTGTCCAAGCCCCTACAGCTATTATTAATGTGGTTATCCTGGGTTTCCCGGGGGTAGCCAAACCTGCCAACATTCTTTTCTGCTTCCTGCAAATGTCCTATGTTTTACTGCGGTTAAACTTTGCTCATCTTTTTCTGTAGGAAATCTGCCCTTTTCATGTGATCACCCTGGTTTTTTACATTTTGCTGGACCCTATATTTCTGCTGGTTATAGAATGCTGTCCACTTTACCCCTGCTAACAATTGACAGAGTGCTTCTGCTCCTCCTTCAAACACAGTAAAAATTGGGATACTCCTAATAGAAACACTTAAATTACATTTAAGTCTTAACATATGATACAAAGTGCACCAAGGGCCTGTAAATTAAATGCCAATTGAAGAATGCAGCACCCATTAGGCCATCCACTACAGTGACAGTGTAAACATTCCTTCAGGCCATTTTTAGGCTGGCGTATACAGTTTTAACCTGTAAATTCAACCTGTCAAAATAACCCCTTTTGACAGGCCTAAACCTTCCTTTTAAATATTTTTTCTTCACCCCTAAGTAGGCCTTATTTCTCATCAGGCAGGGTGCATTGTATTTAAAAGTAAGACATGTTAAGAGTTAATGTTACACATGTCCTTACTGTGCAAAGGCTCCACAAGTTATTTTCACCGCAGCAAGGCTAGCTGTTCGAAGGGAAAACACTGGGGTGAAATATTAAACACTGATACTGTATCTCAGGAATGGGGCGAGCTTGGAAAATAATAATACTATTTTACATAAAATAATAAAAAAACAATTCAACAGTGAAATTGAATTTTTTTTTACTGGACAATATTGAATGTAACTTTTAGAAAAGTTAGCTTTTCCTAGCCAGAAGTTGCTTGAGGCTTATCTGCATTTTGCTCTCCCACTTCTGCCAGCCAGTAATTAGCATTTGAATAGCCCACTTGATGAGGATTGAACTTGCTTCCATAGATGAGATAAAGGACTTGGGTGTGAAGAGATGTTGTTGTGATTGACAGAATAGCCTATGGGTTGAGCTCATGAACTTGATTAACTTCAAAGAGGACCACGCTGTCACAAGCTGATGTAGCTAACATCCAGGCCAGCCTCTTGCTGTGTCCCCCAAGCAAGACCGGCTCTAATCACATTGGCACCTCTTTTTAACAGGATGGGGTCAAATCCTAATGCAGGTCAAAAACCTACTTGACAGGTCTGCTAGTGCTTAGATATAATGCTTGGTGCGCAGTTCAAATGGCGAGACCAGGATGCCAAAACAATTCTTGGGTATCCACTAACTGTTTGCTGGAAAATTTAGCTTTTGTTCTACCAGACTTCTGCCTCTGGGTTTGTTGTGAGTACAAGACCAGCTTCGAACTGTATTTTGTTGTTGGATGTGGGAGAATACTAGAATTACCATGGTACACTACCCCACACACACCCAGTCCTCATAGTCTAAGTTTAGTGTGGCTTAAAGCTTTTACCATCTTGAAAATGCCCAAAGTGGCTAGGGTTTGCTCCGGTAATATTTATCCAATTGGTTAGGGTCATTCCCACCCATTATCTCGTGCCAGGCCTAAACATAGCATCCACTTTAGAACACTCTTGAGCACGCAGAAGATCAGAAAAGGACTGAACCTAATATATGGGGCCTGAGAAGAACCCTAACAGAATGGACCTGCTCCACCTCTTAGATCCAGGACAAAGAAGTGCACGCCAAAAGTCATAAGCACTCCATCACGTTCGGAGTTAAGTCACACCTAGGTCCTATTCTTCTGTGAGCATTGACTGTCATTTGCACATTGTGCTTCTTGGTGGTATTTATACTTGAAACTTAAAAATCAATATCTCCGTACCATATTGGATTTTTGTAATTTTGGTATCATTTTGTTTATTACATTTTATTGTATTTTAACCATTCATTTTGGGATTTTTATTACTTTGCATTTTGACCTAATATTTATTTTAGTAGTGCATAAATACTTTACACATTGCCTCTTAGTTAAGTCTGTCTGCTCTGTGCCATAGCTTGCAGGGGGTTGACCTTTAGTTTATTTAGTGGCTTTAGTGGTTCGTAAGTCTTCTGGTTCACATGTCTAGGGTTTCAACTCCTTCAATGATTTACAGAGTCTCCCCCAGTCTTTTTCCAAGCTCCAAAGAAGGATTTGAACATGTTGGTGTCCCCTTGCTGTTCTGTTGCAATTCAATAGATACATTAGTAACTTTTGTCCTCTGTTACTCAGGAGCATTGAAAAGAGGATTTGGTCTACCTCATCACCAAATAGGCTAACAAAGGACAGAAGGCTTCAAAGGAAAAGTTGCAGTTCTAACTTCCTCAAGTGTGATACCATGGCCATGAAAATTTCTGCTGGCAAGCACAATTGTCTTCTGAACGTAAGTTGGCCCAGCCTTAAAATGTCTTCCATGTACAAAATGTTTTGGGAGTGGCTGGGGACTGTAGGCAGCGGATCCTAGGTTATGCTGAAATGTCAAAACCTTTGCAGAAGTATGTTCAAAAAGTTACCCCAGAATCCTTGCAGTGGGCTAGTAAAGTTGAAAACACATTTGTAAAAATTAAACAACTAACTTACGCACCTACTCTAGGGCTCCCTGAGTACGTAAAATCATTTACTTTGTATTATCATGAATGAAGTGGATTTGTTCTTCGAGCATTAATATGTAGTCCGATACGCAGACATAATATCGAACTTTTAATATCGAAGTGACATAATATCGAAGTTTAAATATCGATGATGAAAAATATCGGAATCACAAATATCGATTACAAAAATATCGGAATAAGTATGTGTGCTGAAATATCGATAACAAAATATCTAAGTAAAAATATCGTTGTAAAGAAATATCGATGAATTGTAAAAATATCGAAATAAAATATATAGTAATAATTATGTAGTAATATGTGTTATTGTTGTGTAATAATTAATAATATTTAGAATTTATTAATAGTAATGTGTACCTATAAAATATAATTAAAAAAAATAAAAAAACATATATAAATTTAGGAGCGGAATGTTGGGTTAATAGGGGATAAGGGTGGGGAGTGTATTAAAAATGTATATATTATAAATATAAAATTGCTGAATTTTCATTTTAATTAGAAAATATAAAAAAAAAATGTAAATATAAAATTTTTATAAAAATTAATTAATTGATATATAAATTTAGGAGCGGGATGTTGGGTTAATAGGGGATAAGGGTGGGGAGTGTATTAAAAATGTATATATTATAAATATAAAATTGCTGATTTTTCATTTTAATTAGAAAATATAAAAAAAAAAAAATTTAAATATAATTTTTTTATAAAAAATAATTAATTGATATGATATATAAATTTAGGGGCGGGATGTTAGGTTTATAGGGGATAAGGGTGGGGAGTGTATTAAAAATGTATATATTAAAAACTATAAAATAGCAGAATTTTTATTTTAAATTGGAAATTTTTAAAAAATAAAAATTAAAAAATGTTTTTTTATAAAAATTAATTTATTGATATAAAAATTTTGCAGCGGGATGTTGGGTTTATAGGGGATAAGGGTGGGGAGTGTTTTTATTTTTTTTATTTTTTATTTAATTTAAAAAATATAATCAAATTTAAAAAAAAAATTGAAATTAAAATTTTTTAATTTACATTTTTTTTTTATTTAAAAAATATGTTTTCAAATATATTTTTTACAAATTTTGATATTTGAAATAGATGTTATTTTTACATAATTATTTTAAATTAATATAATATAAACAATGTTTATAAATAAATATATTTAAATTGGAGAAAAAAATTAAAATGGTTAAATAATTCTGCATAAAAAAAGTGTTTTACATTGTAAATTTATTAGGAAAAAATTACATAAATACTTCAAACTATTTTTCTTTAAAATATATATTTTTTATAAATTTTTTTATAAAATATCTAAAAACATTTATTAAACAAATATGTACTTTAAATAACAATTTAAAATTTCGAATTTCGATTTTTTTTTAAAATAAATTGCGCATTTTTTACCAACGCAGGTACCTTTACAACGCATACCATTACAACGTAAGTATTGGTAAGTATATAATTATTAATTACATTTTATATGGTTTTTTTTTAAAGGGATATTTTTAAGGGTCCAGGGTCAGTTTTCAGTTTTTGGGTAAAGGGGTATTTTTAGGGTTCAGGGTCAGTTTTCAGTTTTTGGGTAAAGGGGTATTTTTAAGGTTCAGGCTCAGTTTAAGGTTTTTGGGTAAAGGGGTATATTTAGGGTTCAGGGTCAGTTTTCAGTTTTTGGGTAAAGGGTATTTTTAGGGTTCAGGGTCAGTTTTGGGTTTTTGGGTAAAGGAGTATTTTTAGGGTTCTGGGTCAGTTTTGGGTTTTTGGGTAAAGGGGTATTTTTAGGTTTCAGGGTCAGTTTTGGGTTTTTGTGTAAAGGGGTATTTTTAGGGTTCAGGGTCAGTTTTCAGTTGTTGGGTAAAGGGGTATTTTTAGGGTTCAGGGTCAGTTTTCAGTTTTTGGGTAAAGGGGTATTTTTAGGGTTTAGGGTCAGTTTTCAGTTTTTGGGTAAAGGGGTATTTTTTGGGTTCAGGGTCAGTTTTGGGTTTTTGGGTAAAGGGGTATTTTTAGGGTTCAGGGCCAGTTTTCAGTTTTTGGGTAAAGGGGTATTTTTAGGGTTCAGGGTCAGTTTTCTGTTTTTGGGTAAAGGGGTATTTTTAGGGTTCAGGGTCAGTTTTCAGTTTTTGGGTAAAGGGGTATTTTTAGGGTTCAGGGTCAGTTTTGGGTTTTTGGGTAAATGGGTATTTTTAGGGTTCTGGGTCAGTTTTGGGTTTTGGGGTTTTGGGTAAAAGGGTATTTTTAGGGTTTAGGGTCAGTTTTGGGTTTGTGGGGTACAGGGTTAAAATAAAATTTAATTTACATTATTTTCATTAAATGAAATTAAATTACATTAAATTAAATTATATTATTTTCAATTAATTTAAATTAATAAAATTATTATATACTTACCAATACTTACGTTGTAATGGTATGCGTTGTAAAAGTATGAGTTGTAACGTCATACATCCAAATAAAATATACTGTTTGAAAAATACATATACAATGTATATATTCAAATACATGTTGTTAGTAAACCATACTTTAGTATTTATATTAATATAAATATATTAATATTACATTTTGTAACAAACTTTTTATTTGAAGAAAATATTGTAGAATAGATTTATTTATATACATTTTGTTAAACATTTTGTTAATTTTTTTACACCATTTCAAAATTTTTACAATTATAATAATAAATATTATGTATTTTATAACATTTATTTTTATAATTTTACAAATTGTGTACATTTTTCTAAGTAATTTAATACAAATAAAAAATTACTATTTTTTCATAGTATTCCTTGGTTTATTAAATTGACAAATACTTTGCATGCATTAAATAATAAGTGTGTAATTTCTATCATTTTCTTTACTTTTGGGTCCTTTATTTTGTAACCGGTTTAGGTCGTTTTGTGTCATTTTGAGGAAGTTCAGCTAGCGGTTGGGAAACACTTCACGTCTCTGAAGGTAAGGTTTATTTCATATATTTTAACTGTGTTTTAAATTAATTTTGAGAGTAGTTTGGTCGTATTTAGTGTTGTTAGAAGTAAATGTGTTGTATTGGAGATTATGATATGTTGTGTTTGCGGATGTACATGTAACGTACTTTTTAGTGTTGTATTGGCTTGTGTGTAGAGTTAGTGTTTCGATGTTTAAGTTTATTATTCGAAATATTATGTTGGTATTACTTTTAGTAGGACTGTATGTGTTATTTTATGTGGGTGGGAATATTTCTTTTATGTCTTTCACTTGCAGGAGTTCCTGACGTCCGAAGGAAGCATTTGTTTTGGGGAGAAGTGTTCGTTAGTTTTATTAACTAATAGTTTGTAGACACTTCTTCACATTTTTTGGTTTTCCTGGAGCGTTTTTTCTACATTTTTACATTTTTCGGTTTTTTTATGGTATTTCGAAAGAGCTTCGTGGAATGGATTTATCTATTTTGGGACACGTGTATTTTTTCATTTTTTTTGGGGTAACTGGTATTCAAAACTGGATTATTTTGGTGGAAATGTATTCTACATCATTTGGAATATATTTGGTAAGTTATTTTAATTTTTTAGATTTGTGGGTGGGTAATGTTTTCATGATTATTGTTTAGTTTTATTTATTTCAAAAATAATTAATGTGTGTATATATATATTTAATTATATAATATATATATATATTCCAGAATGTAATCTTATTGTATTACAACATTTTTCTATTGAGATTGTTTTTGGCTTACAGTAGTTTACAGTAGTGTTTTGGCTATTATATTGAGGTATTCCATGCCTGTTGTACTAGGGTACAGCTTTACTTGTTGCTCTAGGTATTTGTGCATTTGTTTTGTTTGTTTGGATGTTTTTGGAGTTAGTTCAGTAATGGATTGCTCCATTCTGAATTCCTGATAACTTTGCTCTTTTTGGAGGCATGTAATGAATTTTTCTAATGTTGGTCTAGGTCGGCCTGTTGATTGGAGGAAGGCATTGTGCCAACCTTCAACTGCGTTGTTTGTTTTAGATTCTCCATTTAAGGTGGTTCTGTAAACATTCCACCAGGGTATTAAGATTTTAGGATTTCTCCTGTGGCCAGATCTATGGAGTCTACCTATCCAAGTGTCCTCAAAGTAGTCTAAGAGAGGACTTAACTTTGCTTCATTTTGTTTGTAAAATTGGCTGTCTATTAAAAGGTTGTAGTGTTCGGCCACATCTGTTTCAGGGACGTAAGCTAGTGCTATCAGTTTTTTTATTTGATATGCAAAAGATGAGCTTGTAGCATATTCTATGCTTAGAGTAGTTTATTGTAAATGCCTCCAAAGACACTGATTAAAATGATAATAGCAGTCTTGGATACAAGTATGGGGGTGTATTTTTAAAATAGCTGAGAGCATTGCTTGTTCAAAATCCAGTATAATTTTTTCAGGGGAATAGTCATTTGTTTTTTGTTTGATAATGTTTAATAAATCCATATATGTTGAATTAGTTTTATTTGGAAGCAGTGCAAATAGTAGAGGTATGTTACAGTTTTGATATAAGCCATGTATTGTGTAAAGTTGGTAGAAAGGTCTGGGACAGATGTTAAAAGTACCGTCCATCATCCAAATTTGGCATTGTTGGAGTTTTATTAAATTTATAGCAGTACCAAAGATTATCATTCTTTTCTCATTGTTTTTATTGTCGTAAATTATAAAAGGTATTTTGTTTAAAGTTATAGTTTGGCCATGAGTTAAATTTATATCACTAACAGCCTGATTCATGTAGGTAAATTGCACTCGCAAAGGGCCAGATTCTGAGAATCTGGCCCTTTGCGAGTGCGATTTTTGCATTTGGTATTCATGATACCAAATGCAAAAATCGCTATGTAAGAATTCGCATATTTGCGTGGAATGGCATTTAAGGAATCTCTAATAGAGATTCCTCAAATGCTATTCATGACACAAAACGAAATAGCGATTTTGGACTTTTGGGGCCGCTATTTACCGACAGGTCAGACCTGTCGGTAAATAGCAAAAACTCAGAAAAATGCTTTTAAAAGCATTTTTCAAAGTTGCATGTAGCACACACACATGTCCTTTGGACATGTGTGTGCGCAACACCTGTCCAAAAGTGCATTTTAGGGGTGCTACAGGGCGTCCTTTGGACACCCCTGGCACCCCTAAAATCGCTATCTCAGTTGCGAGTAGCAAATTGCTACTCGCAAATCCCCATTCATTCCTATGGGCCTCTTGGCCCATAGGAATGAATGGGGAGTATTTGCGAGTAGCAAATTGCTACTCGCAAATAAAGAACATGTAGGAATCGCTATTTAAGTAGCAATTCCTACATGAATGCCGTTTTGCGTGTCCTCAATAGCGAATCGCTATGATTCGCTATTAGGGACACGCAAAACGGCATGTACATGAATCAGGCTGTATATGTTTTAGGTGGTGGAGTGGTAGTAGTTGTTGCTTTTTTGGTACGTGATATTGTTCTTTTGAGAGAAATTATGTTAGGCATTTGGGTAGTGGCTGTTTTTGGGATTTGTGGAATTTGTTCTTTTAAAATTAGGCTTGTAGGTTTTTGGGAACCTGTACTAGCTTCTTTAATGTTTTCTAATGCTGTTCTGACTTCTATTTCTGTTACATTTGGAGGGTGGTTGTGTTCCCTGGTGTAAAGGACAGTTGCTTCTCTAGTTGTTGCTCTTCCATAACATTTGTTAGAGTAATATTTGCAACATTTCCAATTTACTTTCATCCCAAATTGTTTCTCTTGGGTATAAGTATAACCCATGTAGCAGAGTAATAGTTTCCCTTTTTGACTGGTAACAAATTCAGCTCCTTCTGTCATTTTCTCCTTTTTAAATCTATAAGAAATATATGGTATAGTTATTATAGTTCTAGTTATATGTATTTTAAGTGGGAATTATAAATATTTATATTGTGCATGCTTACCTTTGGTTGAAGTTCAGTCTGTGATTTTGATGTTCTTTACTCTTTTCCTTGTGGTCTGTCTTTTCTGGTGTTTCTTTGCTTGAAAAAAAAAATTATATGTGTTAATTGTTTAGTTATATTTTTTTGGGTAGCTTTTACATGTTTTCCTATAAGTTAAAGCTTTTACTTATTTTATCTTTTGGAAAAGTGTTTGGATATACTTACTTTGGTAGTTGTATCTTTGTTTCTTGAATTCTGTTCTCAGATATTTGTTGTTAGTGGATGTTGTAGTGGTGCTAGAAAAAAATAAGGATATATGCATAAATTATTACAATATGTTAGCAATTTTTAATTCTTTAGGAGTTACTGTTTGTCACATCATTTAATTGACTTACTTTGTATTAGTTGCTTGTTATGCTGAGTTTTAATGCTGTTGTAGGTGTAAGGCAATCTGTTCAATTTTCTGTTGTGGCCTGTATTTTCTTTGATGTCTTTATCTGTAAAAAAAATATATAACCATTAAAATCCATATTTAGAAACATATTTTTGGTAGCAGGTCTGTTTGCTGTTTTAATGTTAAAGCTTCAATTAATTAATGTTGTTCGAGAAAAAATAGAAAATAATTACTTTGTTAGTAGTTTCGTACTTTTCTTCTTAGGTTTTTCTGTTCTTTAGTAGTGAAGCTTTCTGTAGTGGTAGGAGATAATATACAATACATATGTATGAGTAATTAGTCCTTTTTACTAACTGTGTAATTTTAGCAGTTCTTTTAATTAAGTTACATTTTGTTACTTACTTTCAATCCTCTTAATGATAGGTTGAATCTTAGTTTTCCTGCAGGCGTCGTCAAATGTATACACAGTATTCTTTCCTGTCTTCTACTTTTCTCAGGTAATTTGTTTGTTGGATGTAATTGTTTATATAGTGTTTTGGAGTTAGTAATTAGTTAGCTATTGGTGAGTTTATGTTTGTACTGTTTTGATTCGTTGGTTTGTATTTTTGAAAAACTGTTGGTGTAATTAATTACCATATATGGTAAACGCTAATTAATGTTGAGCATACATACCTTTATATAATATGTTAAAGAAATAATTTATAAATGTGTAAATCATTTATTTTAAAATGTGAAAATATTTTTATTTATAAATTGTTGTAAAATGTTAGTTCTAGTGCTAATAGTAATTTTTTAATGTTTAAAAGTGTTATAGAATAATAATTAAAAAGTTTGATATTGCTTAAATAACGATATTATTGTAGTCGATATTTTTACTCTCGATATTTTTAACGTACTGTTTATAAATTTTAATTATCGATATTTAAATATTGCGATATATATGTGGTCGATATAATTTATATCGATGTTTATGTATTGCGATATTTTAATTTCGATATTTGTGTATGTGATTAAATAAGTATAGGATGACGATATATTTGATGTCGATATTTTGTGTCGATAATTTTGTACTACGATAATGTGTGTTCCGATATTATGTCATAGATTCATGTAGTCCAGAGGATCATAAAACACCCATAAATGATTACTTTTCTGTTCTGGACCCAATCATAGCTGGGCTTCCACCATGTTTGGGTTCTTTAGTGGTAGCTGCAAATCTTGTTGAAGTTTCTGAAAACATTTTGTTGAATTCCCTATTAATTGTTGCTGTGCCCCTTTCTGTGGGTGCACTCGTCTGCGCTACGAAAACCCAGAACCTCTCCTCAGCCCTATTGTCTTGATATGAAATACAGTTATCTGCTTCTCATATTACTCTGATGCATTGTTATGCTTTGAACCGTGATTCAAATTGTATATCCAATCTTAGAGAGCAGCCATTTACCAATTATGAAGTCAGATTAAGTTGCAGAGCTTATTGCTCTCATTCAAGCATGTTTCCTAGCCAAAGAAAAGATTGTTACTGTGTACACAGACTCAAAGTATGCATTTGGAGGGATGCACTTTGGGCTCCTCTGGCTGCAAAGAGGTTTCATGTCTTTGGCAACTACTCTTTTTAAGAATGGACCATATGTTAAACACCTTTTAGATGCCTTGTAGTTATCAGAAAAGGTGGTAGTTGTGAACTGAGCTTCACACCAGCACTTTCATGATGATCACTCAAGGGGCAATGCCTTTTTATCAGTTGATGAGAATGCCTTATTGTCTAAAATTATTGATGTTGCTATATAATAAGAACCAATCTATTTCCTGTACTAACTTTAAAAGAATTGTCTAAATTACAGGAGCAAGTCTCTGAAAATAAATGTGGTCACAGCACTATAGAGGACAAAGAGGCCCCTGCAAGCTGGAAAAAGGAGAGAGACAGGATACGGACAAGAAGAAGGTTTGATAAAAGTAAGGGATGTACTGGTGGTATATGACAAGAGGTCGCTTATTGGTTTAGCGATAGCCCTTTGAATTAACTCCAGCAGATTGCTCTCACAGTCATTCAGCAAAGTCAGTGTTTGGGACTGCTGTTGAAGAGACTGTTGTACTCAGTGCTAGGTGGACAGAGACCGACAACAACATTGAGACAGGTGAGGCTCCAAAGGACGTGGGCGCAACAGCAGAAATATTTACCTTATCTTATCGGAATGGAGGCCAAGCCAGACGTCACACTATATACTGATATGTTCTGCAAGAGACAGTGGGCTGAACTTGAAATGGAACAGAAAACCAGAGTGAAAATAATAACCAGAATACCGGCTACAGAAAGATCAACAGCAGGAAACAATGGAATACAAAAGAATAAGAGAGAGAGAGAGACTGAAGACAGATACCACACTAGTATGGGCAGCAATAGAGATAGCAAAGAGACAGAGAAATATCCAAGCGAGAAATTATGAACTGGGTTTCAGAAATCAAGCAACAGGTATGCTGTTAAAGGCAAATAATGAATTGACAGAGATTGTCATCTGGCCCACAGGTGTGACGATGAGCCCTTTGCTGAAGAATGACACCAGGCAGATGGGCGAGGGATTTTGCCCTGTAAAGGCTCCCCCTCCTTTTTCTGAAAGATACCAAGAGATGCCCCACTTTGTCTATTCACAGGGTACCTATTGTTTGTTTCTATTGATTAGAGCTAGTACCCTGGTGCGTTTCCATATAATTCTATTTTGCTGAAAGATTCAGAAATCAAGAACATGATTTCTGGGAGCAAGAGCACCTGTAGCCAAGAGGCACTGAGGCATGTAATGCCCTGTTGTCACAAAGAAAACTCTTACTAGGATTCAGACCAACAAATTTAAGAATGTACCCCACAGGTACTGTAACAAGTAAGCCATGCAGGTACACATTATAAACACAAGTTCAGGACTATAAATACGAACAAGGAAGCTAAAGGAAATGCTGCCAACTCAGCAAATATGTGGTCACAAGCCCAACAGGGAATACACAGAAACTGAACTGTACTGAACAATCCTTTGTGCAGAACCACCACTCTGGCTATATAGGTAAACCTTTTATTTTGCTTCTGGAATAGTTCAAACACACAATGAATTCTTCTTGCTGTATTTGCACCCACATGCCTGTTTATTTGGACGGGTAGCATTCCTATGATCATAGTGCCTATCACCGTTAATACACCCATCATCTTTTCCACTACTGTTATACTCTGCCAGAGTGTGCCGAGATCTACCCTCCCCCTTCCCAGGTTTTGAAAACTTTAGCAATCCTTTGAATCCCAATGTGCCAGACATGACTCAGCTCACAGTGACTGGGCAATGATATATTTTAGAGCACTGAGGAGCAAATGTCTTTTGGTTGGTATAACTAATGTGATTTAACAGTAGAGGACAATATTCCATTTGAGGCACTGGCAATTGAGTTCTGTCTTTCTCGTGGACTGTTGTTTCTCAAATGCCACCTTCAAGGAGGTTACACATATTGTATTTTCTGGATACAGGCTTACGCTTGGCTGCTTTCAGACTGGACATGGACTTGTTTCCCACAATACATTGTTCCATCTATAAGGCACTTTGATTATCATCCTTTGGTATGACCAAGGAGTAGACTGGCTATTTTATCTACCTCTAGGTTCTTTTTGGCTTCAATTCCCATGTATGGAATGACTGTGGCTTTAGATGAAATGAGAACAATTGCAAAAATGTCAAACAAAATAGCTAGTTCAACATCAATAACGTTACGTTTAGTGACAGAGGAGTTTGATACCCATGCTATAATATATATTCAGACATACTGTACTTAGATTATTTTTTGGCAGCAAAGGGGTGAGGGGTTTCTGTGCAATTATAGGGAATGAATGCTGTACCCTTCTCCCCAGATATTTCAGTGAGCTTATACAAGCAGACAGATAGTGTTAAGGAGAGTGTAAAGAATTTAGCATTTGGACATGTCTCAGGGAGGTTTTCAGTTCTTGGGGTATGAAAATATTTGAATCAACAACTGGAATTCTTTTAACCGTGGCTATTATATATATACATATATATGTATGTATGTGTATATATATATATATATATATATATATATATATATATATATATCATTTGTTCCGCTTTCCTTATGCGCTCTGGAATCTCGCCAACCAGCCAGCAAAAAGCACACAGACACGGACCAGTTAGGTGCTGAAATTTATTGTGATGCAGAAAAAGTCAAAGACGTTTCGGCTCAACGGAGCCTTGTTCACATGACAACGTTTCTTTGAACGGACAGCCCTTTTAAAGTGCCAGTGATAAACCAAAATTAACACCACCTGTGAATTTTAGGTATGGACATGAAAGACATACTACATCAGTTTCGTAGTTAAAATACAGTAACTGATACCAGTTACTACATTTAAATTTTTGTAAAATACCATAATTAAATTCATTTGGTAATATGATATAAAAAGATGTAAATTTTTGCGGGTTGATTGAGAAAAGAATCTCAGTAAAATACATTTTCTCTAAATGATTACGTTTCAGGCTTTTATATGCTACATAACTTTAAAAAGCAGTTAGTCTCATAAAACATCTCTTTCTTCTATTTAAAAAGACCTTCTGCTCAAAAAGCATTGCATTAAATAGTCAATTGACTGAACACATGGTAAGGGAATAATTTAAAGTGCAAGTGCTTTGCTGAAGATGTGCAAATATTGCTTTCAGTGCTAACTTCTTGTGCAAATATCGCAAACTGTGCAAAATATAGCAAATTGGGCATAATATCCCCCATCTTCATGTGCAAAATACGCTACTATCTCCAATCCAAAACCCGAGTCCAAATTCATACACAATGTTGATAACTTAACCAGCAAATCTTAGGTATAAAATATACGCCTGGTATAGTCAATTAATACAAAACATATTAAGTTTGTATCCCATAAAAACCTGTTATGTCTAGATCAGTTAGACATTTCTACAACCCACATGATTCACAGTCTTACCATAAATAATATAAGCAAAAACAGACTACATAATCCATACATTGTGATAACAATAAGAGAAAATCCCTAAAATTAGATCACAGAGGACTGATTGGATATAAGGGTCCACACAGTCCCTATCTGTATAAAGTGCCCTTCAGTGGTGAAATTAAAATCAAATTCTGTTTCAATATAAGTAGCAGCAAAGTTCAGTTCTATTCTCTGATGTATATCTAGTCGCAGCCTCCCCATGGTGCGCATGTGGTTTCACCCAGCCGGGCGGTTCCTACACGTGCAACCCACAGGGAGGAGACCTCTAATAAATAGATAAACTCTTATGGCAAGCACGTGTATAAGTCTTCTGTAACATTAAGGCCTGCAGGGGTCTTTGTATTGAGCAAAAGGATATATTTAGTTTCGAGCCTAATGGCGTCCCTGTCCCCTCCCCTTCTGCTATTCATAACTGCGTCAATCACCCAATATTTTAGGTTGGTGTTATCACTCTGGTGAAAATCCCTAAAATGGCGCGCCACTGGGTAGGTGTTGTCGCCATTCGTGATTGCACGCAGGTGCTGGAGGATACGTTTGTGAACAGCATGTTTAGTGCTGCCCACATATCTGAGTTGACAGGGACATTGTCGAATGTAAACCGCAAATTCCGTTTTGCAGGTAAGGACCTGTGTAATCGGATGTTGAATATCTGAAAAACCATCTTTGTAAGTTTTGGTGTTCTCTCCGTGGAGGCAGGCTTTACAGGTCCTACATCTGTAAAAGCCTTTGTTTTCCTGCCACCATGCAGATTTCACAAATGGTTCAGGGTTTGTTACTACTATATGGTCACGTAAGGAGGGAGCTTTACTGAAGGTAAGGGATACTCTATTAGGGACACTTTTACCAATAATATTATCCTTCATTACCAACGGCCAGTGTTTGTCAATAATCCTACGCACTTGATGGTGCTGTTTGTTGTATCCTGTTATTATCCGGAAACAACTAGCTCCCTTCTTCCCTACATTCTGTGTGTTACTAGTAGACTTTTCCTGTCGGTCAGATTTCTTGACCAAAAGTTCTTCCCTAGATAATGCCATGGATTTCTGTTTGGCCCTCTCAATTAATTGGCTCGAATATCCTCGCTCCAGAAAGCGTATCTTGCTTTCTCCTTGAGCCCTCTCTAAATCGACAGAATTGCTACAAACACGTCGTAGTCGAAGCATTTCCCCATAGGGGATGCTGGAAACCAAATGTGCCGGATGTGCACTTGCAGCATGTAAAATGCTGTTACCAGCAGTCGCTTTACGGAAAATTCTGGATTCAAGTTGTCCGTTATTGATATACAATTCAGTGTCTAGAAATGTGACCTTCTCCTGACTGAAGGTGGCTGTAAATTTCAAATTTAATTTATTGTCATTGATGTCATGAATTAATTTCAATGCCTCATCCTGACTACCCCTCCAAATCACCAGCAAATCGTCGATAAAACGAAACCATGCCACTAAGTTATTACGAATATTATGCTGGTATTCATAGCCAAGGACCAGCTCCTCCCAAGACCCCATGTGCAAACATGCAAAGCTTGGAGAGAAGCTGGCCCCCATTGCTACTCCCTGTAATTGGCGGTATAGTTGCTGGTTAAAAAGAAAAACATTATTGACCAAGCAGAATTGTAACATATCTAGAAGCATTATATTGTGTTCATTACATTCAGGGCCCCTTCTAGATAGATAATGTTCAACTGCATTTAAACCGTCACTATGAGCTATACTCGTGTAAAGTGATGAAACATCCAATGCTATAAGCCAATCACCAGTAACCCATTCCACATCTTTGATTTTCATTAAAAAATCCCCAGTGTCTTGAACATATGACCCAAGTTGTTGCACATACCCCTGTAAAAAGTAATCTATATATACAGAAGTATGTTCCAGGAGACTGCCTCTGGCAGAGATGATAGGTCTCCCTGGTGGATGCAAAGGGTCTTTATGTACCTTGGGGATAAAGTACATTATAGGGGTAATGGGATTATCATTTTTAAGATATTTAAATTCAGCCTCGGTGATTAATTTGGATGATCTCCACTTTGACAGTTTGCGATGATACTCTCCTTTAATAGTCATGAACACTCGAGTATGTATGCGTTCATAGCAGGTTCGGTCATTTAGCTGAATATATGCTTCTTTATCATAGTCAGTTTTAGTCATTAGGACAACATTGCCCCCTTTATCACTGTTTCTCACCACTAGATCCTTTTCCTTGCTCAGTCTAGTGTTTGAGTGCTGTATATTGCTGTGATTGACCATCAAATTTTCTTTTTTTATTGTTTTTGCCCATATAAATTTGAAGTTCTTTTAGATCTGCCACCACATTTTCATGAAATATATCAAGGATGTCACGTGGTAGGATGGGGTAAAAGGTTGAGGGTGGCCTGAATTTGGTATTCAATGAGACTCTATTCCCCCATTGATCAATCTCCTTAGTTTCTTCACTTGTATTGCATGACTCCTCATAACCCTCTCCATCAGTCTCCCAAAGTTCTGTGATAATTCGTGTTCCTTGAGATGCATTTGTATTGGCATTACTAATTTTGGGTGCAGTAAATTGTATGTCTCCAGATTTTTCCTTCATAGTATAGAATTTGCGAAGTTTCAACTTCCTCACTGCTTTGTAAATATCGCATCTTGTTGCTGGATAATTAAAATTACAAGGTGCCGCATAGGTGAGTCCCAATTTGAGTATTTCCTCTTCTTTTATTGTTAATTTCAATGATGTCAGATTGGCAATTGTTCGACTGGTTGCGTTCGTTACTCCTGTTGGGTGACAGATCCCCGTCCCCTTCCACCTCTTTTCTTCTTTTGGAATCCTCCTCTTTGCCGCCCCCCACCTCTGGTGCCGCCGGTAGTTGGTCCGCTGTTTCCTTGTCCAGTCTGTGTATGGGATCTTAGGGTTTTCAGCCTTTCCTGACATAAAAAAACAATTTCTTGGCCTGGTGATGGCTTCGGCACTCCTTCCGCCTGTTCCTGTCTGCGGCGGTCAGAATCTGATTCGGTTTCAGGGTCGGAGCTCAAAGTAGTGATGGAGGAGTCACTTTGCGTATTTTTTCCTTGTTGCTGACGAATATTTTTGACTTTGGGTGGGGGTTTTGGCAAGCCTTTGCGGAGAGCATCGTATTTTCGTGAGAACGTAAATATCTGTCCTAGTTGATAATCGTTGCGGTCCCTTTGGAACTTATATGCTTTTCTGTCAACGATTTTAGCTTCCTCCTTTTTAAGGCGTTCGTTCATTGCCTTAGTTAGTTTAATTCTTTCCTCCTCCTCCCCTAGGGCTTCCAATTCATCATGGATAGCTGCTATTTCTGTCAGCAACATAGCCCTGTCTATGTCGGCATATTTTATTAAAACTTGCACTTGTCGGCGCGATGCCTCGAGGTTACTCTCCGCCCACTCCTTCATAAGCTTGGGGTTGGGGTCCTCATATGTGGGTGCCGTGAGAATTCGTAGTCCCCGAGATATACGATTAACCTCGATATATCGTTGTAAAGATTTTGATTCCCACCATTTTGCTTGCTCCTGGCGAGATTTTTTCTCCAGAGTTTTAAATAAGTCTTTAATGACTGATGTGCTGCTACCACTAGCGTCATTGCTGGGCCTCCCACGAATGTCAGGTGGGAGGGGGGCGTTGTCGGAAAACAATGTAGCTGCCAAAGTTTCCCGGTCCCGAACGTTGTCACCCGACATTTTTCTGCAGTTTATGATTATATTATCCCCAGGTGCTTTCCAACTATCCCGAGAAATATTCGGTGTTGAAATTCCCCTTGGGCACCGTACTCCTCTCCCACCACGTGGATTTAGACGCTTACTTGGTCGGGCGTGCGAATCACTCCGGTTCCTTAATCAGCCGGTTGGCTGCTCGAGCCCGAGCAGCATCAGCTCCGACCAGTTCCTCCGCTCACTCGTCCGTCTCTTCCGGTTGGTGGGGGTCAGGCGCCCTACTCCTTCCAGAGTCACAAATTCCCTGGACAATATATATATATATATATATATATATATATATATATATATATATATATATATATATATATATTTATATATATACAACTCCTCCTCCCAAAGGATTCGAAGACACAGGACACAACCGGGCTTCATTAGGAGTTTTATTTGGAAGTTTGCATGAGCGGTTTCGGCTACTGCCTTCATCAAATGCTGCTTGTCCCAAACTGTGTCTTGCCTGCTCGTCGATCTTTAAAGCAGGCTCCTCCTTCCCCGATGATGGTAACCTCACCTGCGCATCGTTACCTCTGCCTGCTTAGTGTTAGGAACTACCAGTCCCATAATGCTGCAGGCCAGTCCTTTTACGCAGTGCTGGGGAAAAAACACACAAAGTTGAAAATTTGTTTCAACTAATGTCCCTTACTTTCATCCACCAGCCTCCGTGTGTTTTAAAGATTTTCGAGGCACAGGTACAGTGACGGTGACTCTTTACAGAAGGCCTGCTGGAAAAAAGCCTTAAGGAAAAATAACTCGGAGGCTGCGGTGGCGGGTCAAAGGAATAATCCGTTTTCACGATAAAACCACAAAGTTCCCATGAATCCTTGACCGCAAATGTGAAAGGGTCCTGTGCAACGCCGTGGGCAGCGCGTTGAATAATACACACAACTCCTCCTCCCAAAGGATTCGAAGACACAGGACACAACCGGGCTTCATTAGGAGTTTTATTTGGAAGTCTGCATGACCGGTTTCGGCTACTGCCTTCATCAAATGCTGCTTGTCCCAAACTGTGTCTTGCCTGCTCGTCGATCTTTAAAGCAGGCTCCTCCTTCCCCGATGACGGTAACCTCACCTGCGCATCGTTACCTCTGCCTGCTTAGTGTTAGGAACTACCAGTCCCATAATGCTGCAGGCCAGTCCTTTTGCGCAGTGCTGGGGAAAAAAACACACGAAGATGAAAATGTGTTTCAACTAATGTCCCATACATATATGTATTTATTACCTACTGCCGGTCGCTAGTAGGTAGTTATAGTTAGGAATTTTTTTTTCTTTTCCCAATAACTTTGGCAGCGGTTGACAAATCTTCACGAAATTTTCAAAACTTATGGCCTGCTCCGGTCAGTTCTGATCTTGAAAGTTTCAGGGTGATTTGGAATGCGGGGGGTGGGGATTTGGGAAAAAAGGGGGGTCCCAAAACATGTTTTCTCCATGTTAATTCCCATAGGAAACTTTAGACATGGCTACAGCCCGAACTGCTGAACGGAATAACACATGGCATGAAGGTATCCCTTGACTCAGAAAGAACTCTTTTTCTTAAATGGTGTAAATCTGTTAAGTAGTTGCTTAGAAAATAAAAAGTTCGATATATAGAGGTGTAGTGGATCTGTGCACCATCCCGATCAAGAGCTTCATGCTATTTGGCTATCAACACTCCAAACCAGAAAGTGTTAGCAGCCATCTTGTGTCTCGGTAACCGAGGCACAAGAAAACAGAAAAACTAAGGCGCAAAACAAGAAAAGGGGGCAGGGTAGAACCACCCTGGCCCCCTAGACCTGCTCAGGGGGGGGAGGAATGATGGTAAATGTTTTTGTTGTAGTGCTGATAACGCCGACAGTCTACACATTTTCTATTCTTGTGGTAAACTGGCTCTATATATTAGTCATATTGAAATGTTTTTGTCTGGTGTTACTTCTGTGACCATTAACATTTCAGCATCCATGATGTTATTAGGGATGGATAAAGATGTAGAGCCTGGAAGGCCTATGTATAAGCATACTTTTTTATTGTTTATGGCTATGGCTGTGGCTCGTTTGCGTGTTGCTACCTTAAGGTTGCAGCCCGAAGCCCCAGTATCTGAAATGTGGCGAGCCCGGATGTATAGTATATTTAATTTAGAGTTCAGTTTATATTCAGCTAAAGGCTCAAGGAAACAGAAAATGGGTATTAAAGTTTGAGGGGCGTTCATTGATTATATGAATGTTTGAATTTGTGACATATGTAAGATTAATTGTTGTAAGGATTCTTGCTCATGTATCTTTTCCTTTTGAGTTAGGTTCTTGTACTTGGGGATGAAATTGCTTTTTATTGTGATACTGTGGATTAATAAAAAAAAAGAAAGCTAAAAGCCAACATTTCAGGAAGGAAGTTGCATTCCAATTTATAGACCTGTGTAGACATCCCTCATCTAGAAGCCCACAAAACTTTAAAATGACAATACCTAGAACTTGTTCTACATTCTTGCCTTACCCCAAATGGAAGGAGATATCTGGAAAGGTAAAACGTTAAGGATTTAGGACTAAAACCAGTCTATTCATGACCATGCAGGACAATGGACTGAAAGAAGTCTCTGAAAAGGAAACATATGTAGATAGTTTTCCTGACCCGAACACTAGCAACTGACACAAAGACAGATAGTCAGAGGATGGCATCTTCTGGGAGAGAATTATACAGAGTGTTAAAAAATACATATTAAATATTTAGTTCCTTACTTTGCGTTTTAGCTGTTCAGTTTAGAAAAATCAAGGGCAATCAAGCAGCATTTAAAAGAAGGTTGTTCTAGGCATTGATCCCTAGATATAAGAATCAAATGGGTCCCTAATATGTGATCTTTACAAGAGTTTCATTGATCTATTTAAAATCAAGGAAGAAATATGTATATGAAAAATTGCAATGGGATTTGCTATCATTGAAACGTTGTAGACATAAAACAAGTAAGATTTTGTGTCGTATACTTTTAAAAAATATATATTTTATTGAGCATTTTCAAAATATCATATCACAAATGATCCTTGCACATACTTTGCAATAGAGCTCTCCAAACTACAACAACAATAACATAAACCCTGTCTTGGTATGACCCGTCTCGATACCATCTGACACACACATATGTTTATGTATACATATTCTTGTCCACAAACAAGCACGTGGAAACAACTACCCAGCCCATCTCAAAAGGAGCAGATGACCAGCGGGGGTTCAACCCTCACTCAAACTTCCCTCCCCCTGTTCACATTGTGCTAATAAATATTCACGCAGGAGTGCCCATATGTCCGTTGGTCGAGAGGATGTCGGGAGTTCCTCAGCGTACAGTTCCAGTTGCTCCCAACAGTACACCATATCCTTGACCCATAAATCAACTTTTGGTCGTAATCGACTATCCCAAGTGAATAACACTCGCCTCTTTGCCAACAACAGCGCAACCCTCAAGAAGCGCCCCACTTTGCCCCGCACCCCAGGCAAATACCCCAGAAGACAACCCAGGGGTGTACAGTCCACCACTAGACCGGTCATAGTGCATAGACGAGTTACCACTTCCTCCCAGTATTGGCAGACCCATCTACAGTGCCACGCCAGGTTAAGGAAATCAGCCCCATCCAGCCCACATCTCTTACAACCAGCTGAGTCACGTAAGCCCATCGTGTGCGTTTTTTTGGGAGTGTAGTATACCATGTGTAGGAATTTTTATTGTTTAATTCTTAAATTGCTATTAGGCGTCAAGTACCCCGTCAATTTACAAATCTGTTCCCACATGTCTGCCGTCAGTGGTAAGTCTAACATGATACCCCAACGTTCCATAGCCTCGTCTACCCACGC
The DNA here is from genome assembly GCF_964261635.1 of Lissotriton helveticus. NCBI lineage: Eukaryota > Metazoa > Chordata > Amphibia > Caudata > Salamandridae > Lissotriton > Lissotriton helveticus. Next base: position 499,209,568 of record NC_136063.1, read on the forward strand.
ACCGTCTCCTCATGTACCATCCTATATAATTTAGTTAGCATTTTTTTCCTTGTTGGAGCCACTATAAGCATTTGGAGCGCCTGTAACATCGCCGGTTCATCTGGGAATTCTGTGTAATGGGCTCGTATTGCCCGGCGAAGCCTATAGCATGTGAAGAGAAAAGAGGGGTAGGGTTCTGTATATAATCAAGGTTCACCTCCGAAATGTATCGCCCACTAACATACAAATCACTCAGATTCGTAAATCCTGCTTCACTAAGGGCCGTTATATGGCCTTTCTCCCCAGCAACTGACAAGACCGCATGACTCTCTAAAGGCAATGTAGGTGCATATAACGGGAGCTTGTGTGCCCTCCTACCAATCTCCTGCCAGGCTGCTACCGTACTATCAACCTTGTTTATCTCCGTCCTGGATGTCTTCCTATTGATGTGTGTAATAATAAGTTTAAGCGGCACGGGCTGGACGTTACCATCCTCCACAGCCACGTGCAGAATAAAATCATGCATTTTGAACCAAAAGTACGCACATTGAGCCTGACTACGTAAATAATACACAAAGAGATCCGGAGCACGAAAACCCCCTCTTTCAAATCGCAATGTCAAAGTATTCCAACTTATTCTTGGAGATTTCCCCCCATACCAGTCTCAATAATTGGGTCTGAACCGTTTTAAAATATTGCTAAGTCAATCTAATAGGTATGTTGCTGAAGAGGTAGAGAAGCTGCGGGAGGATAGTCATTTTTATCACCGCGATGCGCTCTGCCTAAGACAATTGGAGGGAAACCCAACGGTCGATCAGCTGCACCAACTCAGAATATGCATGCCCATAGTTTTCCCGAACGACTACCTCGGGGTCCCTGTGCAACCACCCCCCTAAATATTTCACCGGTTCTTCCGACCATACTAAAGAGTATTCCACCTGAGGTGCAGTCGTAATTGTCGTCAACAGATTTATAACCGATTTCCCCCAATTTATCTGCAGTCCCAAAAAGAGTCCAAATTTAATATATTCCCGGATTATCGGGGAGAGGTAGCTCTGCGGTTCCCGGACATATAGGACCATATCGTCCACATAAAGTGAAATGCCAACCGGTCGATGATTAAAATTTAGCGCCGCTGCCCTGTGGGATTGTCTAATTCTACAAGCCAGAGGCTCCAGGGCAATAGCGAATAAAAAGGGGGACATGGGGCAGCCTTGTCTGGTACCGCGCTTTATGTGAAAGGGCTCCGATGTGAGCCCACCCACTCTAACTCTCGCCGAAGCATCAGTATATAGGACCTGTATCCAGCTGACAAAAACCGGAGGGAATCCCATCCTTTTAAGAATAAAAACATGAACCTCCACTCTATAGAATCAAATGCTTTGGCAGTGTCAAGAAGGACAGCCACCGCCTGCAGTGTTGGATTTAGTACATGGAACATGGAAAATATGGTTTGAAGATTGAAGGAAGTCGAGCGATCCGGGACAAACCTAGCTTGATCTGGCAAAACTAAAAGCGGCATCAAGGGCTGTAATTTAGTGGCTAAAATCTTTGCCAGAATCTTTGCATCTAGATTTATCAAAGATAATGGGCGGTAAGAATCAAAGCGCGAAGTGGGCTTGTCTTTCTTCAGCAGAGTAATAATTAAAGCCTGCCTCAGAGATGGAGGGAGCACACCTGTCTCATGTGCCTCAGCAAACATTTCTAAGATGTGCGGTAGCAGAATGTCCGCGTACGCTTTATAAAATTCGGCCGTCACGGCATCCGGCCCAGGTGCCTTTCCGTTGGGCAGCGAGAGTATTGCCACCTTGACATCTACCTCGTCAATAGGAAGGCTCAGGTATTTCCTATGGATATCCGACAGCCATGCACATGCCGTGTCGTCCAAGTATTCCTCCATAGCGGATTCCGACATACTGCCTTTAGTCATATATATGGATTCATAAAATGTGCGGAATTGTTCTAGAATGCTATAGTCAGTATGGTGATCAACTCCAGCATCGTCTGTGATGTGATCCAGTGGAATTGTGTCATATCGTTCTCGAAGCCTGTTAGCCAGCACCCTGCCTGGCCTACCACCTTCGCCATACGCCCTAGCCACACATCTTTTAGTCCTATATTTCACTTCCGTATCAGCCAAGGTGTTGTACTCTTCAACGTATTCGCGAATTTGGGCAAGTGTCTCAGTGGATGGTGCCTCACTGTATCGAGCCTCTAGACCCTTCAGCGTCTCTTCCAGCTGTTGTAGCTGCCTCCTAATGTCACGAAGAATACCTGCCGAGGTGCTAAAACAGACCCCCTTATCGTCACCTTAAAGGCTTCCCATAGGGTCACCTGACTATCAACAGTGCCTGCATTTAAATCAAAATACTGCACAATAGCGGTCCTCATGGTCTCAGCATAAAAAGGATCTAGCAGAGCCTCAGTACGAAAGCGCCAGGTGAATGGGCGATGCAGAGTCAGGGGTACTGACATCTCCATGACCACCAGATTATGGTCAGATAACGTTGTGGGGAGCGTGTATATCTTCTCAACCCACCCATTGGCCCCCCACCCCACTGAGAAGCCAGCAGTCCAGTCGGGACCAACTATTAAATGCAGGTGTGATGTGTGTGCCCTCCATAACACCAGCATGTTGCACCCTCCAGGCATCTACCAGCCCCATCTCATGCATACCCTCACGAACAGACTGTGCCACCTTCGGTGTACGCGCACCAGTTGGATTAGATTTATCTAACTGCGGGTCAAGGTGCGTGTTGAGGTCCCCACCCAACAAAAGCTCAGCCTCAGGCAAGCACGCAGCACATCGAACAGTTATATATAAGATGTCGTGTCATCCACTACTGGGCCATACACAATCACTATTGTCACTAATACCCCTGCCAGCTTCCCATGAACCACAGCCCAACGGCCATCCGTATCCACACAAGTTTGTACTGGTGTGAACAGGACCCCGCCTCATTAAAATGAGGACCCCCCTTCCATATGTGGAGAATGACTAGGCCAATCGAAAAGAATTCCACCTACGTGCTACCACCCCCTCTGTGTGGTTGTTCAGATGGGTTTCCTGAAGAAGAGCAATGTGTATCTTGTGCCTGTCCAGCTGTGCTAGCATCTGTCTGATTTTTCTGGACGTGTTTAATCCACGAACATTCCAAGTTATACAGTTGTATACTTCACCCTTCATCTATATCGCAAAGCAAAGCATTAAATATAGTAAACAGTTGCATTGTATGCACACCCGCACCTGAATCACCTCTGTGTGTCAGATATTCATCAACGACATTACCCCTGAGACGTAGAACAAACCAGACCCCCCCTACCCCCCACCCACTTCAGCATGCCCAATCTGATAAAGACAATCCCCATCTGCACAACCGTCCCCCATGAGAACATTAAATACAACACAACAGGTGGGCAATACTCATCAGGGGGTGCAGAAGCCAAGACCACTCCCAGCTCAAACAAGGGAGGGGGCCACCGAAACCCGCCATCTCCAGCCCCAACTCGAGACCTCTCACAGGGAATAGATATCACCTCTATTTGGAGACGTATGGGAGCAGTCTATGTAATCACTGTTCATGCAAGGAATCAGAGGCCAAAGTATTTCAATGCCATACTCCGTGGCCCTCCTGGCAACCCCTTCAGTAAAATCCAAACACCCCGTGCTGGGCTATCTCTGTATTAAACTGGCTTAACACCACTCACCCCACCAAGCAACACTAAGCAAAGCTCCCCAACATCGGGTTCACCTGTAGCACAAGCCACATAGAACCCCTGCCACCTTACTGTTCAAATCGTCAACATCAGATGTGTGTTCTGGTGATTTCCTGTGATGCCTCTGTGACCGAACATGTTCAGCACCCCACGATAAAAGTCCAAAATGGCAGAGCTCTGCTGCTTCAGAAGACAAGTAATCCAGTGGAGACTGCAATATATCACCAAAAGGACAAACAATCCAACAGGGCAGGCCTCGTAGGGACGAGCAGTCCAGCAACGAAGATCCCAGCCACTATCCTGAATGCGCAGGTTGTCCTCCACTGGGAAGGCTGTGCACACCCCCTCGGACTCAAGGGGTCACTGAGCCTTGCCGTGTGTATAGACCGTCCTGGGGCCCAACACAGCTCCCTCAAGCCACACTATGTCAGCTAATCACCGATTGGAAGGAGAGCAGCAGTCCATTGTGGCCCACATGCATCAACTCCAATTGTGCAAAGGATAACAGTGCTATAAGTTGGGGGGAGTCCAATCAATTCCTAGTCTACTGTTAGGGGGTAAGGGGCCTCCACTCACCACTGCCGCACGGCCCTCCAGCTGCCCGGACAGCTCTGCTCCTCAGCTGCACTTCCAGTTCAGCAGAGCGGCACCCCGCGCAACGCCCCAGCGCCTCCTCTCCACGTCCAGCGAAGATCACTTTCTGTCCCTTCTGTACGGCAGTGCAAGGCCGCCGCAGTCACCCGTCGACCCTGGGCAACACCAGCAGTCGTCAGGTATGTTCACCGCCGCCACACACCCTGGTTGAACAGCTACGGTGCGGCCCAGCGCTCAAACGCTCGCCGGCCGCTGGCGTAGTGCAGTGGTCTGCCCCTCCACAGCTTCCGCCCGCACTTCTGCCGCAGCTCTCGATGCACCTGTCCCGGCCAGCTTTTCCTGTGAGGCTCACCCCTGCACGTCCATGAGGGCACAGCCAGCCCTCAAATCCAATCTCCATGGCCACACAGACGCCGATCAAGCAGCTGGTGGGTACAGGCCGAAAGACGGCCCCACACACACCTCTACGAGGGTCAAGGGCCTGTCTATCGTCGCTCTCAGCTCATGGGGCCCAGACAGTGCCACAAAGCACACCAAATTGTACAGCTTGTTCCCACGAATCCGCTTACACCAACCAGATCTGTAGATGGCTCGAGTGAGGCAGGATAGTTGAAGGATTCTTGTCGGTGGCTGGCAGAGCTGCTACTGAGTGCAGCCATCTTGCCAGGCTCCAAGCCATGCCCCTTGTGTAGTATACTTAAAACAAACTGCTTCATATTTTTGACACTAGACATGAGAATTACATCTAATTGTTCAGCTCCATGGGGGGGGGCGTATCTTAGAAGACAATCAGTTGAGAATTATAACTACGTTTTTGCCTCAGGTGTATTAATGAAAAAGGTGATGAAACAACCTTCGAAAGAGGCACGCAGTCCCAATAGATCTTTGACAAATATGATAGAAAATGCTTTACAATAGCAGACATATATTAAACGGATAACAGGGTTCAGGATTGGTTTGAAAGAACACACAAATATTTTTTGACATACATGATATGTTGGCATTGGTTCTAATTTAAAACTTGTCGGATAGGTTTCTCTGTCACAGTGGTGACGGATATCCCATCCGCCAATATATAAGTCCCATAGGAAATAATGAGATTTATATTTCGACAGACGGAATATCTGTCAACATTGTGATGGAGTAACCCGTCGGCCAAGTTGTAAATCAGTCCCTATGCTATCTTCTCCAGATTGCTATTCCGATTGGTGGTGCCAAGTGAAGGGAGAGAAAGTCTGGTGTAGAAAGTGCCATGGCTAAGTGTGGTACCTTGGAATGATGGAGACGTGAATGCTTCAAAGGATGTATTATTGAATGCGATTCTGGAGGTATTCCCCATGAAATCTGATGCTGAACTGCAAAAAAAATAGGATGATGAATCAGCTGATTATTTCGACATACATAAGGGTGTATTTGAAAGGTATTTAGGAAAGGTCCATCAAATAGAGATGGCTCAGGAAACTATAGGTACTGCTTTTGTACTGGTATTGCTGAATGTTAGGAGTCAGCTAATCCCCATATATATTGGATGGTAAACTAAGAAGTTAGCTGAAATTGTGATATTGCGAAACACTGCATAGCCTTACAGGAGAAAAAGGAAATGGTGAATTAAAATTCATGACTTTGAAACTGCAAAATATGCTGAGGGCAATTAAAGGGAATATGGCGAGGAGCTCTGTAAAGGGAGTATGGCAAAGGAGGGGTAAGGTTAGGGAGAGGAAATGCAAGGAGCCAAGGAGAGACCAAGAGCAAGGTGTGTGTGTTTTGCTAGTGGTAGTTGGGGCATTTGAAACAAGATTGTCCCAAACCTGCATCTCATGCACCTGTACTACCGACCAACCAGAGTATCCTCAGATGACTCAAAATCCTTACCGTGAATTCTAGGGCAGTGTAAGAGGTTCCCACTTGGTATGGATACTCTATTACCAAAGGATCAGAAGGGCCTTATGTGAATTTATTGACATTGGTGCAAGAAATTCAGCTCTCTGAATTTCCCTCTTTGCTTCTTTTTAAAAAAAAATTTTTTTTTAATACAAATGTACCCCCGAATCAATATCCCTCCCCCCACCCCTAGCTCAGACCTGCCCAGAGCATACAAATAATAGAGTTTTCACTTTGTTGTATATTACATCATTAGCATGATAAAATATCCCAAAAATAGTTTAGTACAAAAATAATTATTCACTATCAAAATCTGTGATCTATGATTAACACAAATTATCCAGTCTGTGCCTGTCTTTGTATCCATTGCATTAACGGATCCCAAATTGCCAGCCCCTTTTTACATTTGTTACGCCCCTTTCTTTTATATATGGCTACCTCTAAACTGCAAGTCACCAGCAATCGAGATCTCCACTGTTGGAACACCTGTGAATTTGGGTCCAGCCACACTGACATACATAATCTTAGAACTGCCATTGCCACACATATCAACCCTTGCATGTATTTTGGACAATTTATATTAGCTAGACCTAGCATTATTATGGCAACAGAAATTTCTATTCTTGTGCCTAACACCTCTGATATATCATTTACTAACTTCGATAACACGTCACATGAGGCAAATATATGTACGCTGTCAGCTGTGAATAACGTACATCTGGGACATGATGTTCCTTTTCCGGTCCCCCATTTAGCAATTTTGTATGGAGTGCAATATAATAATTTTTTTTTTTATAATATTGAGCTTGCAAGTTTGTAGACATTAGACAGGACTGTAATAATTCGTAGGAGTGGTGGAGAGTTTCGGCCAAAACCCCTAGTCTAACCTGCCATTTTGTAACATATTTATCCATATCGTCCAGGTAACATACATACAGCAATTCATAGATTTCTCCTATCTTTATAGTTATTTTTTTAGACAGGTTCTCCATTATTTGAATTTCTTGAAATGTTATTCCCCACCACCTTTCTTCCATAGAAAATCCCTGATTTGCAGATATTTTAAAAAGTCCAGATGATCTAATTTAAATTCCATCTGTAATTCCTCGAAAGACTTCAGTCCTATGATGGAATAAAAACAGCCTAGTTGTGTGATCCCTCTCTGTACCCATCTCTCCATACACATATCACTAAAGATCCCTGGGAGGTTATTGTTGTTAAGGATTAGCGTATAGTGAGATAACCGTCCGATATTCCAAACCTTATGAATGCCGAAGATAGACTTACATTTATCCTTCTTAAAATAGCTATCGGTCTTATGTCGCCTTAGGCACCCTCTAGATTCATCACCTAATAAAAGTTCTTGTGGTGTTGGAATATTACCTTCACTTCTGTTGTCTGTCTTAAATAATAAACAGACACAATATTTCAGTGTGGTGGCCCAATAATATAGTTTAAAGTTAGTCAATGCCATTCCCCTCCATCCTTAGGTAAGGTAATGAATCTTAATGTTTTTCGTGGCCTCTTATATCCCCATATTAACCTAGAAAACATATTATCTATATCTTTAAACAGTTGTGATGGGAATTCCAGTTGCATTGTCCTAAAAAAGTATTAAAATCTGGGTAAGAAATGCATTTTAATCACGTTACATCTACCCCCGATGGATAGATGTAGATTATTTAACCGAATCATATCCTTTTTTGTGTGTTGTATTAGTGGTACAATATTATTATTAACTAAATTCTCCAATTTAGCTGTTATGCTAACACCCAGATATTTGGTTTTCTCTATTACCCGTTTATCTCTCATCTCAATTTTACTATTGGGGATAATCTGTGTTTTGTCTTGGCTCAATTTATATCCAGACCCCTAGCCTAAGATTTTAGCCTCTTCTTCAATTATACCAATTGTGTTCATAGGGTTACTAGTAACCAAAGCGATATCATCCGCATACGCCAATGTTTTCGTAGCTTGGTTTCTTGTCCATATAGGTGGAATTAATCCATTATTGTCTGGTCTATGAATAAAAGGGTGGAAATATATCGCAAATAAAATAGGAGAGGACTGACACCCCTGTCTTGTCCCTCTAGTGATAGCCAGTGGTTCATATACTAACCCATTAACCATTACAATGGCAGATGGGTCCCTATACAACATTTGTACTGCTTTAATAAATGATTCCCTAATACCACTTCTTGACATAACTGTCCAAAGATATTTCCAGGAGACCCTACCGAAAGCCTTTTCGGCGTTTAATAATATAAGTGCCATAGGGTCTACTGTAACATCAGTCCAATCAAACAATGAGATCACCCTTTGAACATGATCAGTTGTATCTCTTCTTGGGATAAACCCATGCTGTCGTTCGGATACAATTTTATGTATAATCGGAGGCAAGGGGCGGCTAATAGTTTAGCATAAATTTTAGAATCCCCTTTATTAACGTTTTCCGTCGATAAGACCCGAGTTCTGTAGGGTCTTTATGTTTTTCTAAAAAGACCACAATTTTGGCCAAGGACCACGATCCCGGAGGTCGTCCCCTGAAATATATGTGCGACCAAATCTGACAATATATTTTCATCTGTAAGGAGAATTTAACTAGGGGTGGGTGGAATTTGTGTAATTGCGTTACGCAAATCTCCGCAAAATGGTAAAAAACCTCCGCGAACAAGCAGAAATGCAGCGAACACGCAGAATTGCTTGTTCGCAATGCTTTTTTACTGTTCGCAATCGCTGTTTGCGTGCTCGAGGGGAATTATCTTGCGAACACGCATTTTGAGAACGCGAAGTCGCAAACATTTTGCGAAGTCGCGGAACACAGAAATTTGGCCAACTTCGCATACTCCGCGGAACGCGAAATTACCCAAATTCCACAAATTCCTCGAGCGGAACGGAATTTACCGCCCAGGCCTAAATTTAACATAAAACTCAGTAGGAATCCCATCCATACCCGCCGCTTTACCTATTGCTAAACTATTTATTGCGAGGATTTCCTTCCACTGTGGAATACCATCCATACTTTCTAGATCTTCAGTCTCTAATCTTAAAAATGTTTCTTGATCTATATATTCTTCAATTGAATCCTGTTGTATATCTACATCCTTATTAAGATTCTGATAAAATCTTTGAAACGCAGCTCTTATTGTGTCGGGATCTGTCCTTAATCCGAATTCTGGGTCCCGAAATGTCTTTATAAAATTACCTGTACTTTGTTCTCGGGTACATATCGCTAGCTGATGTCCCATCATGCATTGTGGCTCTATCTTTAGCTCTTGTCATTAGAATATCAATAATACTTGTTTTGGCTATTGCAACCCACCTTAGTTCATTTTCAACTTCCCTTCCCTCCTGTACAGCTTTTATTAGACCTACCTCTGCTACAGCTGCAATTCCCTATTTGCTTCTAGGGCATTTTCATAGATGTAGTCAGTATTTCCCGTTAGAGAGTTCCCCACCATATTACACCATTTTACGTATCCTGTGTCCATTCCTTAAATTCTACCAGTGGCATACATTATTTTTGACTTAGCCTACATTTCCCAACAAACAAAAGGCAGGGATATATTGTGCAAATTGAATTGTGTTGAGTTTTGTACCTCAGAAGGGGTACTCTTGAATATAATTCAAGAGCAAGAGAGTAAGATACTTGCATAACTATATAAGAGTTTGAGCTGCTCAGAGACAACAGGCAAGGCTGTCGTGTCTCCTTAGCTGGCAGAATGTCTTTCACAGGTACAGTCTCACATTGTGGTCACAGAGAGGCCAATGAAATGGGATTCACCTTGTCAATAGAGCCTATAAAGGTGAAGGCCAACGCTCAAAAAAAGCTTCCCAAAATACTTCAGTATCCGTTAAACCCCATGATGGAGGAGGGGATCTGCTGTATAATAGCAGATTTGATTAAGAAAAGTCTTCTAGTACCTATTGTTAGTGGATGTAATACCACAATTCTCCTGAATACGCAAGGTGAGGAAACCCATTGTGCACTAATTTGTCCAAGCCCCTACAGCTATTATTAATGTGGTTATCCTGGGTTTCCCGGGGGTAGCCAAACCTGCCAACATTCTTTTCTGCTTCCTGCAAATGTCCTATGTTTTACTGCGGTTAAACTTTGCTCCTCTTCTTATCTTTTTCTGTAGGAAATCTGCCCTTTTCATGTGATCACCCTGGTTTTTTACATTTTGCTGGACCCTATATTTCTGCTGGTTATAGAATGCTGTCCACTTTACCCCTGCTAACAATTGACAGAGTGCTTCTGCTCCTCCTTCAAACACAGTAAAAATTGGGATACTCCTAATAGAAACACTTAAATTACATTTAAGTCTTAACATATGATACAAAGTGCACCAAGGGCCTGTAAATTAAATGCCAATTGAAGAATGCAGCACCCATTAGGCCATCCACTACAGTGACAGTGTAAACATTCCTTCAGGCCATTTTTAGGCTGGCGTATACAGTTTTAACCTGTAAATTCAACCTGTCAAAATAACCCCTTTTGACAGGCCTAAACCTTCCTTTTAAATATTTTTTCTTCACCCCTAAGTAGGCCTTATTTCTCATCAGGCAGGGTGCATTGTATTTAAAAGTAAGACATGTTAAGAGTTAATGTTACACATGTCCTTACTGTGCAAAGGCTCCACAAGTTATTTTCACCGCAGCAAGGCTAGCTGTTCGAAGGGAAAACACTGGGGTGAAATATTAAACACTGATACTGTATCTCAGGAATGGGGCGAGCTTGGAAAATAATAATACTATTTTACATAAAATAATAAAAAAACAATTCAACAGTGAAATTGAATTTTTTTTTACTGGACAATATTGAATGTAACTTTTAGAAAAGTTAGCTTTTCCTAGCCAGAAGTTGCTTGAGGCTTATCTGCATTTTGCTCTCCCACTTCTGCCAGCCAGTAATTAGCATTTGAATAGCCCACTTGATGAGGATTGAACTTGCTTCCATAGATGAGATAAAGGACTTGGGTGTGAAGAGATGTTGTTGTGATTGACAGAATAGCCTATGGGTTGAGCTCATGAACTTGATTAACTTCAAAGAGGACCACGCTGTCACAAGCTGATGTAGCTAACATCCAGGCCAGCCTCTTGCTGTGTCCCCCAAGCAAGACCGGCTCTAATCACATTGGCGCCTCTTTTTAACAGGATGGGGTCAAATCCTAATGCAGGTCAAAAACCTACTTGACAGGTCTGCTAGTGCTTAGATATAATGCTTGGTGCGCAGTTCAAATGGCGAGACCAGGATGCCAAAACAATTCTTGGGTATCCACTAACTGTTTGCTGGAAAATTTAGCTTTTGTTCTACCAGACTTCTGCCTCTGGGTTTGTTGTGAGTACAAGACCAGCTTCGAACTGTATTTTGTTGTTGGATGTGGGAGAATACTAGAATTACCATGGTACACTACCCCACACACACCCAGTCCTCATAGTCTAAGTTTAGTGTGGCTTAAAGCTTTTACCATCTTGAAAATGCCCAAAGTGGCTAGGGTTTGCTCCGGTAATATTTATCCAATTGGTTAGGGTCATTCCCACCCATTATCTCGTGCCAGGCATAAACATAGCATCCACTTTAGAACACTCTTGAGCACGCAGAAGATCAGAAAAGGACTGAACCTAATATATGGGGCCTGAGAAGAACCCTAACAGAATGGACCTGCTCCACCTCTTAGATCCAGGACAAAGAAGTGCACGCCAAAAGTCATAAGCACTCCATCACGTTCGGAGTTAAGTCACACCTAGGTCCTATTCTTCTGTGAGCATTGACTGTCATTTGCACATTGTGCTTCTTGGTGGTATTTATACTTGAAACTTAAAAATCAATATCTCCGTACCATATTGGATTTTTGTAATTTTGGTATCATTTTGTTTATTACATTTTATTGTATTTTAACCATTCATTTTGGGATTTTTATTACTTTGCATTTTGACCTAATATTTATTTTAGTAGTGCATAAATACTTTACACATTGCCTCTTAGTTAAGTCTGTCTGCTCTGTGCCATAGCTTGCAGGGGGTTGACCTTTAGTTTATTTAGTGGCTTTAGTGGTTCGTAAGTCTTCTGGTTCACATGTCTAGGGTTTCAACTCCTTCAATGATTTACAGAGTCTCCCCCAGTCTTTTTCCAAGCTCCAAAGAAGGATTTGAACATGTTGGTGTCCCCTTGCTGTTCTGTTGCAATTCAATAGATACATTAGTAACTTTTGTCCTCTGTTACTCAGGAGCATTGAAAAGAGGATTTGGTCTACCTCATCACCAAATAGGCTAACAAAGGACAGAAGGCTTCAAAGGAAAAGTTGCAGTTCTAACTTCCTCAAGTGTGATACCATGGCCATGAAAATTTCTGCTGGCAAGCACAATTGTCTTCTGAACGTAAGTTGGCCCAGCCTTAAAATGTCTTCCATGTACAAAATGTTTTGGGAGTGGCTGGGGACTGTAGGCAGCGGATCCTAGGTTATGCTGAAATGTCAAAACCTTTGCAGAAGTATGTTCAAAAAGTTACCCCAGAATCCTTGCAGTGGGCTAGTAAAGTTGAAAACACATTTGTAAAAATTAAACAACTAACTTACGCACCTACTCTAGGGCTCCCTGAGTACGTAAAATCATTTACTTTGTATTATCATGAATGAAGTGGATTTGTTCTTCGAGCATTAATATGTAGTCCGATACGCAGACATAATATCGAACTTTTAATATCGAAGTGACATAATATCGAAGTTTAAATATCGATGATGAAAAATATCGGAATCACAAATATCGATTACAAAAATATCGGAATAAGTATGTGTGCTGAAATATCGATAACAAAATATCTAAGTAAAAATATCGTTGTAAAGAAATATCGATGAATTGTAAAAATATCGAAATAAAATATATAGTAATAATTATGTAGTAATATGTGTTATTGTTGTGTAATAATTAATAATATTTAGAATTTATTAATAGTAATGTGTACCTATAAAATATAATTAAAAAAAATAAAAAAACATATATAAATTTAGGAGCGGAATGTTGGGTTAATAGGGGATAAGGGTGGGGAGTGTATTAAAAATGTATATATTATAAATATAAAATTGCTGAATTTTCATTTTAATTAGAAAATATAAAAAAAAAAAATGTAAATATAAAATTTTTATAAAAATTAATTAATTGATATATAAATTTAGGAGCGGGATGTTGGGTTAATAGGGGATAAGGGTGGGGAGTGTATTAAAAATGTATATATTATAAATATAAAATTGCAGATTTTTCATTTTAATTAGAAAATATTTAAAAAAAAAAATTTAAATATAATTTTTTTATAAAAAATAATTAATTGATATATAAATTTAGGGGCGGGATGTTGGGTTTATAGGGGATAAGGGTGGGGAGTGTATTAAAAATGTATATATTAAAAATATAAAATAGCAGAATTTTTATTTTAAATTGGAAATTTTTAAAAAATAAAAATTAAAAAATGTTTTTTTATAAAAATTAATTTATTGATATAAAAATTTTGCAGCGGGATGTTGGGTTTATAGGGGATAAGGGTGGGGAGTGTTTTTATTTTTTTTTATTTTTTATTTAATTTAAAAAATATAAAATTAAAAAAAAAAATTGAAATGAAAATTTTTTAATTTAAAATTTTTTTTTTATTTAAAAAATATGTTTTCAAATATATTTTTTTACAAATTTTGATATTTGAAATAGATGTTATTTTTACATAATTATTTTAAATTAATATAATATAAACAATGTTTATAAATAAATATATTTAAATTGGAGAAAAAAATTAAAATGGTTAAATAATTCTGCATAAAAAAAGTGTTTTACATTGTAAATTTATTAGGAAAAAATTACATAAATACTTCAAAATATTTTTCTTTAAAATATATATTTTTTATAAATTTTTTTATAAAATATCTAAAAACATTTATTAAACAAATATGTACTTTAAATAACAATTTAAAATTTCGAATTTCGATTTTTTTTAAAAATAAATTGCGCATTTTTTACCAACGCAGGTACCTTTACAACGCATACCATTACAACGTAAGTATTGGTAAGTATATAATTATTAATTACATTTTATATGGTTTTTTTTAAAGGGATATTTTTAAGGGTCCAGGGTCAGTTTTCAGTTTTTGGGTAAAGGGGTATTTTTAGGGTTCAGGGTCAGTTTTCAGTTTTTGGGTAAAGGGGTATTTTTAAGGTTCAGGCTCAGTTTAAGGTTTTTGGGTAAAGGGGTATATTTAGGGTTCAGGGTCAGTTTTCAGTTTTTGGGTAAAGGGTATTTTCAGGGTTCAGGGTCAGTTTTGGGTTTTTGGGTAAAGGAGTATTTTTAGGGTTCTGGGTCAGTTTTGGGTTTTTGGGTAAAGGGGTATTTTTAGGTTTCAGGGTCAGTTTTGGGTTTTTGTGTAAAGGGGTATTTTTAGGGTTCAGGGTCAGTTTTCAGTTGTTGGGTAAAGGGGTATTTTTAGGGTTCAGGGTCAGTTTTCAGTTTTTGGGTAAAGGGGTATTTTTAGGGTTTAGGGTCAGTTTTCAGTTTTTGGGTAAAGGGGTATTTTTTGGGTTCAGGGTCAGTTTTGGGTTTTTGGGTAAAGGGGTATTTTTAGGGTTCAGGGCCAGTTTTCAGTTTTTGGGTAAAGGGGTATTTTTAGGGTTCAGGGTCAGTTTTCTGTTTTTGGGTAAAGGGGTATTTTTAGGGTTCAGGGTCAGTTTTCAGTTTTTGGGTAAAGGGGTATTTTTAGGGTTCAGGGTCAGTTTTAGGTTTTTGGGTAAATGGGTATTTTTAGGGTTCTGGGTCAGTTTTGGGTTTTGGGGTTTTGGGTAAAAGGGTATTTTTAGGGTTTAGGGTCAGTTTTGGGTTTGTGGGGTACAGGGGTACAGGGTTAAAATAAAATTTAATTTACATTATTTTCATTAAATGAAATTAAATTACATTAAATTAAATTATATTATTTTCAATTAATTTAAATTAATAAAATTATTATATACTTACCAATACTTACGTTGTAATGGTATGCGTTGTAAAAGTATGAGTTGTAACATCATACATCCAAATAAAATATACTGTTTGAAAAATACATATACAATGTATATATTCAAATACATGTTGTTAGTAAACCATACTTTAGTATTTATATTAATATAAATATATTAATATTACATTTTGTAACAAACTTTTTATTTGAAGAAAATATTGTAGAATAGATTTATTTATATACATTTTGTTAAACATTTTGTTAATTTTTTTACACCATTTCAAAATTTTTACAATTATAATAATAAATATTATGTATTTTATAACATTTATTTTTATAATTTTACAAATTGTGTACATTTTTCTAAGTAATTTAATACAAATAAAAAATTACTATTTTTTCATAGTATTCCTTGGTTTATTAAATTGACAAATACTTTGCATGCATTAAATAATAAGTGTGTAATTTCTATCATTTTCTTTACTTTTGGGTCCTTTATTTTGTAACCGGTTTAGGTCGTTTTGTGTCATTTTGAGGAAGTTCAGCTAGCGGTTGGGAAACACTTCACGTATCTGAAGGTAAGGTTTATTTCATATATTTTAACTGTGTTTTAAATTAATTTTGAGAGTAGTTTGGTCGTATTTAGTGTTGTTAGAAGTAAATGTGTTGTATTGGAGATTATGATATGTTGTGTTTGCGGATGTACATGTAACGTACTTTTTAGTGTTGTATTGGCTTGTGTGTAGAGTTAGTGTTTCGATGTTTAAGTTTATTATTCGAAATATTATGTTGGTATTACTTTTAGTAGGACTGTATGTGTTATTTTATGTGGGTGGGAATATTTCTTTTATGTCTTTCACTTGCAGGAGTTCCTGACGTCCGAAGGAAGCATTTGTTTTGGGGAGAAGTGTTCGTTAGTTTTATTAACTAATAGTTTGTAGACACTTCTTCACATTTTTTGGTTTTCCTGGAGCGTTTTTTCTACATTTTTACATTTTTCGGGTTTTTTATGGTATTTCGAAAGAGCTTCGTGGAATGGATTTATCTATTTTGGGACACGTGTATTTTTTCATTTTTTTTGGGGTAACTGGTATTCAAAACTGGATTATTTTGGTGGAAATGTATTCTACATCATTTGGAATATATTTGGTAAGTTATTTTAATTTTTTAGATTTGTGGGTGGGTAATGTTTTCATGATTATTGTTTAGTTTTATTTATTTCAAAAATAATTAATGTGTGTATATATATTTAATTATATAATATATATATATATTCCAGAATGTAATCTTATTGTATTACAACATTTTTCTATTGAGATTGTTTTTGGCTTACAGTAGTTTACAGTAGTGTTTTGGCTATTATATTGAGGTATTCCATGCCTGTTGTACTAGGGTACAGCTTTACTTGTTGCTCTAGGTATTTGTGCATTTGTTTTGTTTGTTTGGATGTTTTTGGAGTTAGTTCAGTAATGGATTGCTCCATTCTGAATTCCTGATAACTTTGCTCTTTTTGGAGGCATGTAATGAATTTTTCTAATGTTGGTCTAGTTCGGCCTGTTGATTGGAGGAAGGCATTGTGCCAACCTTCAACTGCGTTGTTTGTTTTAGATTCTCCATTTAAGGTGGTTCTGTAAACATTCCACCAGGGTATTAAGATTTTAGGATTTCTCCTGTGGCCAGATCTATGGAGTCTACCTATCCAAGTGTCCTCAAAGTAGTCTAAGAGAGGACTTAACTTTGCTTCATTTTGTTTGTAAAATTGGCTGTCTATTAAAAGGTTGTAGTGTTCGGCCACATCTGTTTCAGGGACGTAAGCTAGTGCTATCAGTTTTTTTATTTGATATGCAAAAGATGAGCTTGTAGCATATTCTATGCTTAGAGTAGTTTATTGTAAATGCCTCCAAAGACACTGATTAAAATGATAATAGCAGTCTTGGATACAAGTATGGGGGTGTATTTTTAAAATAGCTGAGAGCATTGCTTGTTCAAAATCCAGTATAATTTTTTCAGGGGAATAGTCATTTGTTTTTTGTTTGATAATGTTTAATAAATCCATATATGTTGAATTAGTTTTATTTGGAAGCAGTGCAAATAGTAGAGGTATGTTACAGTTTTGATATAAGCCATGTATTGTGTAAAGTTGGTAGAAAGGTCTGGGACAGATGTTAAAAGTACCGTCCATCATCCAAATTTGGCATTGTCGGAGTTTTATTAAATTTATAGCAGTACCAAAGATTATCATTCTTTTCTCATTGTTTTTATTGTCGTAAATTATAAAAGGTATTTTGTTTAAAGTTATAGTTTGGCCATGAGTTAAATTTATATCACTAACAGCCTGATTCATGTAGGTAAATTGCACTCGCAAAGGGCCAGATTCTGAGAATCTGGCCCTTTGCGAGTGCGATTTTTGCATTTGGTATTCATGATACCAAATGCAAAAATCGCTATGTAAGAATTCGCATATTTGCGTGGAATGGCATTTAAGGAATCTCTAATAGAGATTCCTCAAATGCTATTCATGACACAAAACGAAATAGCGATTTTGGACTTTTGGGGCCGCTATTTACCGACAGGTCAGACCTGTCGGTAAATAGCAAAAACTCAGAAAAATGCTTTTAAAAGCATTTTTCAAAGTTGCATGTAGCACACACACATGTCCTTTGGACATGTGTGTGCGCAACACCTGTCCAAAAGTGCATTTTAGGGGTGCTACAGGGCGTCCTTTGGACACCCCTGGCACCCCTAAAATCGCTATCTCAGTTGCGAGTAGCAAATTGCTACTCGCAAATCCCCATTCATTCCTATGGGCCTCTTGGCCCATAGGAATGAATGGGGAGTATTTGCGAGTAGCAAATTGCTACTCGCAAATAAAGAACATGTAGGAATCGCTATTTAAGTAGCAATTCCTACATGAATGCCGTTTTGCGTGTCCTCAATAGCGAATCGCTATGATTCGCTATTAGGGACACGCAAAACGGCATGTACATGAATCAGGCTGTATATGTTTTAGGTGGTGGAGTGGTAGTAGTTGTTGCTTTTTTGGTACGTGATATTGTTCTTTTGAGAGAAATTATGTTAGGCATTTGGGTAGTGGCTGTTTTGGGGATTTGTGGAATTTGTTCTTTTAAAATTAGGCTTGTAGGTTTTTGGGAACCTGTACTAGCTTCTTTAATGTTTTCTAATGCTGTTCTGACTTCTATTTCTGTTACATTTGGAGGGTGGTTGTGTTCCCTGGTGTAAAGGACAGTTGCTTCTCTAGTTGTTGCTCTTCCATAACATTTGTTAGAGTAATATTTGCAACATTTCCAATTTACTTTCATCCCAAATTGTTTCTCTTGGGTATAAGTATAACCCATGTAGCAGAGTAATAGTTTCCCTTTTTGACTGGTAACAAATTCAGCTCCTTCTGTCATTTTCTCCTTTTTAAATCTATAAGAAATATATGGTATAGTTATTATAGTTCTAGTTATATGTATTTTAAGTGGGAATTATAAATATTTATATTGTGCATGCTTACCTTTGGTTGAAGTTTAGTCTGTGATTTTGATGTTCTTTACTCTTTTCCTTGTGGTCTGTCTTTTCTGGTGTTTCTTTGCTTGAAAAAAAAAATTATATGTGTTAATTGTTTAGTTATATTTTTTTGGGTAGCTTTTACATGTTTTCCTATAAGTTAAAGCTTTTACTTATTTTATCTTTTGGAAAAGTGTTTGGATATACTTACTTTGGTAGTTGTATCTTTGTTTCTTGAATTCTGTTCTCAGATATTTGTTGTTAGTGGATGTTGTAGTGGTGCTAGAAAAAAATAAGGATATATGCATAAATTATTACAATATGTTAGCAATTTTTAATTCTTTAGGAGTTACTGTTTGTCACATCATTTAATTGACTTACTTTGTATTAGTTGCTTGTTATGCTGAGTTTTAATGCTGTTGTAGGTGTAAGGCAATCTGTTCAATTTTCTGTTGTGGCCTGTATTTTCTTTGATGTCTTTATCTGTAAAAAAAAAATATAACCATTAAAATCCCTATTTAGAAACATATTTTTGGTAGCAGGTCTGTTTGCTGTTTTAATGTTAAAGCTTCAATTAATTAATGTTGTTCGAGAAAAAATAGAAAATAATTACTTTGTTAGTAGTTTCGTACTTTTCTTCTTAGGTTTTTCTGTTCTTTAGTAGTGAAGCTTTCTGTAGTGGTAGGAGATAATATACAATACATATGTATGAGTAATTAGTCCTTTTTACTAACTGTGTAATTTTAGCAGTTCTTTTAATTAAGTTACATTTTGTTACTTACTTTCAATCCTCTTAATGATAGGTTGAATCTTAGTTTTCCTGCAGGCGTCGTCAAATGTATCCACAGTATTCTTTCCTGTCTTCTACTTTTCTCAGGTAATTTGTTTGTTGGATGTAATTGTTTATATAGTGTTTTGGAGTTAGTAATTAGTTAGCTATTGGTGAGTTTATGTTTGTACTGTTTTGATTCGTTGGTTTGTATTTTTGAAAAACTGTTGGTGTAATTAATTACCATATATGGTAAACGCTAATTAATGTTGAGCATACATACCTTTATATAATATGTTAAAGAAATAATTTATAAATGTGTAAATCATTTATTTTAAAATGTGAAAATATTTTTATTTATAAATTGTTGTAAAATGTTAGTTCTAGTGCTAATAGTAATTTTTTAATGTTTAAAAGTGTTATAGAATAATAATTAAAAAGTTTGATATTGCTTAAATAACGATATTATTGTAGTCGATATTTTTACTCTCGATATTTTTAACGTACTGTTTATAAATTTTAATTATCGATATTTAAATATTGCGATATATATGTGGTCGATATAATTTATATCGATGTTTATGTATTGCGATATTTTAATTTCGATATTTGTGTATGTGATTAAATAAGTATAGGATGACGATATATTTGATGTCGATATTTTGTGTCGATAATTTTGTACTACGATAATGTGTGTTCCGATATTATGTCATAGATTCATGTAGTCCAGAGGATCATAAAACACCCATAAATGATTACTTTTCTGTTCTGGACCCAATCATAGCTGGGCTTCCACCATGTTTGGGTTCTTTAGTGGTAGCTGCAAATCTTGTTGAAGTTTCTGAAAACATTTTGTTGAATTCCCTATTAATTGTTGCTGTGCCCCTTTCTGTGGGTGCACTCGTCTGCGCTACGAAAACCCAGAACCTCTCCTCAGCCCTATTGTCTTGATATGAAATACAGTTATCTGCTTCTCATATTACTCTGATGCATTGTTATGCTTTGAACCGTGATTCAAATTGTATATCCAATCTTAGAGAGCAGCCATTTACCAATTATGAAGTCAGATTAAGTTGCAGAGCTTATTGCTCTCAATCAAGCATGTTTCCTAGCCAAAGAAAAGATTGTTACTGTGTACACAGACTCAAAGTATGCATTTGGAGGGATGCACTTTGGGCTCCTCTGGCTGCAAAGAGGTTTCATGTCTTTGGCAACTACTCTTTTTAAGAATGGACCATATGTTAAACACCTTTTAGATGCCTTGTAGTTATCAGAAAAGGTGGTAGTTGTGAACTGAGCTTCACACCAGCACTTTCATGATGATCACTCAAGGGGCAATGCCTTTTTATCAGTTGATGAGAATGCCTTATTGTCTAAAATTATTGATGTTGCTATATAATAAGAACCAATCTATTTCCTGTACTAACTTTAAAAGAATTGTCTAAATTACAGGAGCAAGTGTCTGAAAATGAATGTGGTCACAGCACTATAGAGGACAAAGAGGCCCCTGCAAGCTGGAAAAAGGAGAGAGACAGGATACGGACAAGAAGAAGGTTTGATAAAAGTAAGGGATGTACTGGTGGTATATGACAAGAGGTATCTTATTGGTTTAGCGATAGCCCTTTGAATTAACTCCAGCAGATTGCTCTCACAGTCATTCAGCAAAGTCAGTGTTTGGGACTGCTGTTGAAGAGACTGTTGTACTCAGTGCTAGGTGGACAGAGACCGACAACAACATTGAGACAGGTGAGGCTCCAAAGGACGTGGGCGCAACAGCAGAAATATTTACCTTATCTTATCGGAATGGAGGCCAAGCCAGACGTCACACTATATACTGATATGTTCTGCAAGAGACAGTGGGCTGAACTTGAAATGGAACAGAAAACCAGAGTGAAAATAATAACCAGAATACCGGCTACAGAAAGATCAACAGCAGGAAACAATGGAATACAAAAGAATAAGAGAGAGAGAGAGACTGAAGACAGATACCACACTAGTATGGGCAGCAATAGAGATAGCAAAGAGACAGAGAAATATCCAAGCGAGAAATTATGAACTGGGTTTCAGAAATCAAGCAACAGGTATGCTGTTAAAGGCAAATAATGAATTGACAGAGATTGTCATCTGGCCCACAGGTGTGACGATGAGCCCTTTGCTGAAGAATGACACCAGGCAGATGGGCGAGGGATTTTGCCCTGTAAAGGCTCCCCCTCCTTTTTCTGAAAGATACCAAGAGATGCCCCACTTTGTCTATTCACAGGGTACCTATTGTTTGTTTCTATTGATTAGAGCTAGTACCCTGGTGCGTTTCCATATAATTCTATTTTGCTGAAAGATTCAGAAATCAAGAACATGATTTCTGGGAGCAAGAGCACCTGTAGCCAAGAGGCACTGAGGCATGTAATGCCCTGTTGTCACAAAGAAAACTCTTACTAGGATTCAGACCAACAAATTTAAGAATGTACCCCACAGGTACTGTAACAAGTAAGCCATGCAGGTACACATTATAAACACAAGTTCAGGACTATAAATACGAACAAGGAAGCTAAAGGAAATGCTGCCAACTCAGCAAATATGTGGTCACAAGCC
Source organism: Lissotriton helveticus (assembly GCF_964261635.1). NCBI lineage: Eukaryota > Metazoa > Chordata > Amphibia > Caudata > Salamandridae > Lissotriton > Lissotriton helveticus. Next base: position 499,231,579 of record NC_136063.1, read on the forward strand.
CAACAGGGAATACACAGAAACTGAACTGTACTGAACAATCCTTTGTGCAGAACCACCACTCTGGCTATATAGGTAAACCTTTTATTTTGCTTCTGGAATAGTTCAAACACACAATGAATTCTTCTTGCTGTATTTGCACCCACATGCCTGTTTATTTGGACGGGTAGCATTCCTATGATCATAGTGCCTATCACCGTTAATACACCCATCATCTTTTCCACTACTGTTATACTCTGCCAGAGTGTGCCGAGATCTACCCTCCCCCTTCCCAGGTTTTGAAAACTTTAGCAATCCTTTGAATCCCAATGTGCCAGACATGACTCAGCTCACAGTGACTGGGCAATGATATATTTTAGAGCACTGAGGAGCAAATGTCTTTTGGTTGGTATAACTAATGTGATTTAACAGTAGAGGACAATATTCCATTTGAGGCACTGGCAATTGAGTTCTGTCTTTCTCGTGGACTGTTGTTTCTCAAATGCCACCTTCAAGGAGGTTACACATATTGTATTTGCTGGATACAGGCTTACGCTTGGCTGCTTTCAGACTGGACATGGACTTGTTTCCCACAATACATTGTTCCATCTATAAGGCACTTTGATTATCATCCTTTGGTATGACCAAGGAGTAGACTGGCTATTTTATCTACCTCTAGGTTCTTTTTGGCTTCAATTCCCATGTATGGAATGACTGTGGCTTTAGATGAAATGAGAACAATTGCAAAAATGTCAAACAAAATAGCTAGTTCAACATCAATAACGTTACGTTTAGTGACAGAGGAGTTTGATACCCATGCTATAATATATATTCAGACATACTGTACTTAGATTATTTTTTGGCAGCAAAGGGGTGAGGGGTTTCTGTGCAATTATAGGGAATGAATGCTGTACCCTTCTCCCCAGATATTTCAGTGAGCTTATACAAGCAGACAGATAGTGTTAAGGAGAGTGTAAAGAATTTAGCATTTGGACATGTCTCAGGGAGGTTTTCAGTTCTTGGGGTATGAAAATATTTGAATCAACAACTGGAATTCTTTTAACCGTGGCTATTATATATATACATATATATGTATGTATGTGTATATATATATATATATATATATATATATATCATTTGTTCCGCTTTCCTTATGCGCTCTGGAATCTCGCCAACCAGCCAGCAAAAAGCACACAGACACGGACCAGTTAGGTGCTGAAATTTATTGTGATGCAGAAAAAGTCAAAGACGTTTCGGCTCAACGGAGCCTTGTTCACATGACAACGTTTCTTTGAACGGACAGCCCTTTTAAAGTGCCAGTGATAAACCAAAATTAACACCACCTGTGAATTTTAGGTATGGACATGAAAGACATACTACATCAGTTTCGTAGTTAAAATACAGTAACTGATACCAGTTACTACATTTAAATTTTTGTAAAATACCATAATTAAATTCATTTGGTAATATGATATAAAAAGATGTACATTTTTGCGGGTTGATTGAGAAAAGAATCTCAGTAAAATACATTTTCTCTAAATGATTACGTTTCAGGCTTTTATATGCTACATAACTTTAAAAAGCAGTTAGTCTCATAAAACATCTCTTTCTTCTATTTAAAAAGACCTTCTGCTCAAAAAGCATTGCATTAAATAGTCAATTGACTGAACACATGGTAAGGGAATAATTTAAAGTGCAAGTGCTTTGCTGAAGATGTGCAAATATTGCTTTCAGTGCTAACTTCTTGTGCAAATATCGCAAACTGTGCAAAATATAGCAAATTGGGCATAATATCCCCCATCTTCATGTGCAAAATACGCTACTATCTCCAATCCAAAACCCGAGTCCAAATTCATACACAATGTTGATAACTTAACCAGCAAATCTTAGGTATAAAATATACGCCTGGTATAGTCAATTAATACAAAACATATTAAGTTTGTATCCCATAAAAACCTGTTATGTCTAGATCAGTTAGACATTTCTACAACCCACATGATTCACAGTCTTACCATAAATAATATAAGCAAAAACAGACTACATAATCCATACATTGTGATAACAATAAGAGAAAATCCCTAAAATTAGATCACAGAGGACTGATTGGATATAAGGGTCCACACAGTCCCTATCTGTATAAAGTGCCCTTCAGTGGTGAAATTAAAATCAAATTCTGTTTCAATATAAGTAGCAGCAAAGTTCAGTTCTATTCTCTGATGTATATCTAGTCGCAGCCTCCCCATGGTGCGCATGTGGTTTCACCCAGCCGGGCGGTTCCTACACGTGCAACCCACAGGGAGGAGACCTCTAATAAATAGATAAACTCTTATGGCAAGCACGTGTATAAGTCTTCTGTAACATTAAGGCCTGCAGGGGTCTTTGTATTGAGCAAAAGGATATATTTAGTTTCGAGCCTAATGGCGTCCCTGTCCCCTCCCCTTCTGCTATTCATAACTGCGTCAATCACCCAATATTTTAGGTTGGTGTTATCACTCTGGTGAAAATCCCTAAAATGGCGCGCCACTGGGTAGGTGTTGTCGCCATTCGTGATTGCACGCAGGTGCTGGAGGATACGTTTGTGAACAGCATGTTTAGTGCTGCCCACATATCTGAGTTGACAGGGACATTGTCGAATGTAAACCGCAAATTCCGTTTTGCAGGTAAGGACCTGTGTAATCGGATGTTGAATATCTGAAAAACCATCTTTGTAAGTTTTGGTGTTCTCTCCGTGGAGGCAGGCTTTACAGGTCCTACATCTGTAAAAGCCTTTGTTTTCCTGCCACCATGCAGATTTCACAAATGGTTCAGGGTTTGTTACTACTATATGGTCACGTAAGGAGGGAGCTTTACTGAAGGTAAGGGATACTCTATTAGGGACACTTTTACCAATAATATTATCCTTCATTACCAACGGCCAGTGTTTGTCAATAATCCTACGCACTTGATGGTGCTGTTTGTTGTATCCTGTTATTATCCGGAAACAACTAGCTCCCTTCTTCCCTACATTCTGTGTGTTACTAGTAGACTTTTCCTGTCGGTCAGATTTCTTGACCAAAAGTTCTTCCCTAGATAATGCCATGGATTTCTGTTTGGCCCTCTCAATTAATTGGCTCGAATATCCTCGCTCCAGAAAGCGTATCTTGCTTTCTCCTTGAGCCCTCTCTAAATCGACAGAATTGCTACAAACACGTCGTAGTCGAAGCATTTCCCCATAGGGGATGCTGGAAACCAAATGTGCCGGATGTGCACTTGCAGCATGTAAAATGCTGTTACCAGCAGTCGCTTTACGGAAAATTCTGGATTCAAGTTGTCCGTTATTGATATACAATTCAGTGTCTAGAAATGTGACCTTCTCCTGACTGAAGGTGGCTGTAAATTTCAAATTTAATTTATTGTCATTGATGTCATGAATTAATTTCAATGCCTCATCCTGACTACCCCTCCAAATCACCAGCAAATCGTCGATAAAACGAAACCATGCCACTAAGTTATTACGAATATTATGCTGGTATTCATAGCCAAGGACCAGCTCCTCCCAAGACCCCATGTGCAAACATGCAAAGCTTGGAGAGAAGCTGGCCCCCATTGCTACTCCCTGTAATTGGCGGTATAGTTGCTGGTTAAAAAGAAAAACATTATTGACCAAGCAGAATTGTAACATATCTAGAAGCATTATATTGTGTTCATTACATTCAGGGCCCCTTCTAGATAGATAATGTTCAACTGCATTTAAACCGTCACTATGAGCTATACTCGTGTAAAGTGATGAAACATCCAATGCTATAAGCCAATCACCAGTAACCCATTCCACATCTTTGATTTTCATTAAAAAATCCCCAGTGTCTTGAACATATGACCCAAGTTGTTGCACATACCCCTGTAAAAAGTAATCTATATATACAGAAGTATGTTCCAGGAGACTGCCTCTGGCAGAGATGATAGGTCTCCCTGGTGGATGCAAAGGGTCTTTATGTACCTTGGGGATAAAGTACATTATAGGGGTAATGGGATTATCATTTTTAAGATATTTAAATTCAGCCTCGGTGATTAATTTGGATGATCTCCACTTTGACAGTTTGCGATGATACTCTCCTTTAATAGTCATCAACACTCGAGTATGTATGCGTTCATAGCAGGTTCGGTCATTTAGCTGAATATATGCTTCTTTATCATAGTCAGTTTTAGTCATTAGGACAACATTGCCCCCTTTATCACTGTTTCTCACCACTAGATCCTTTTCCTTGCTCAGTCTAGTGTTTGAGTGCTGTATATTGCTGTGATTGACCATCAAATTTTCTTTTTTTATTGTTTTTGCCCATATAAATTTGAAGTTCTTTTAGATCTGCCACCACATTTTCATGAAATATATCAAGGATGTCACGTGGTAGGATGGGGTAAAAGGTTGAGGGTGGCCTGAATTTGGTATTCAATGAGACTCTATTCCCCCATTGATCAATCTCCTTAGTTTCTTCACTTGTATTGCATGACTCCTCATAACCCTCTCCATCAGTCTCCCAAAGTTCTGTGATAATTCGTGTTCCTTGAGATGCATTTGTATTGGCATTACTAATTTTGGGTGCAGTAAATTGTATGTCTCCAGATTTTTCCTTCATAGTATAGAATTTGCGAAGTTTCAACTTCCTCACTGCTTTGTAAATATCGCATCTTGTTGCTGGATAATTAAAATTACAAGGTGCCGCATAGGTGAGTCCCAATTTGAGTATTTCCTCTTCTTTTATTGTTAATTTCAATGATGTCAGATTGGCAATTGTTCGACTGGTTGCGTTCGTTACTCCTGTTGGGTGACAGATCCCCGTCCCCTTCCACCTCTTTTCTTCTTTTGGAATCCTCCTCTTTGCCGCCCCCCACCTCTGGTGCCGCCGGTAGTTGGTCCGCTGTTTCCTTGTCCAGTCTGTGTATGGGATCTTAGGGTTTTCAGCCTTTCCTGACATAAAAAAACAATTTCTTGGCCTGGTGATGGCTTCGGCACTCCTTCCGCCTGTTCCTGTCTGCGGCGGTCAGAATCTGATTCGGTTTCAGGGTCGGAGCTCAAAGTAGTGATGGAGGAGTCACTTTGCGTATTTTTTCCTTGTTGCTGACGAATATTTTTGACTTTGGGTGGGGGTTTTGGCAAGCCTTTGCGGAGAGCATCGTATTTTCGTGAGAACGTAAATATCTGTCCTAGTTGATAATCGTTGCGGTCCCTTTGGAACTTATATTCTTTTCTGTCAACGATTTTAGCTTCCTCCTTTTTAAGGCGTTCGTTCATTGCCTTAGTTAGTTTAATTCTTTCCTCCTCCTCCCCTAGGGCTTCCAATTCATCATGGATAGCTGCTATTTCTGTCAGCAACATAGCCCTGTCTATGTCGGCATATTTTATTAAAACTTGCACTTGTCGGCGCGATGCCTCGAGGTTACTCTCCGCCCACTCCTTCATAAGCTTGGGGTTGGGGTCCTCATATGTGGGTGCCGTGAGAATTCGTAGTCCCCGAGGTATACGATTAACCTCGATATATCGTTGTAAAGATTTTGATTCCCACCATTTTGCTTGCTCCTGGCGAGATTTTTTCTCCAGAGTTTTAAATAAGTCTTTAATGACTGATGTGCTGCTACCACTAGCGTCATTGCTGGGCCTCCCACGAATGTCAGGTGGGAGGGGGGCGTTGTCGGAAAACAATGTAGCTGCCAAAGTTTCCCGGTCCCGAACGTTGTCACCCGACATTTTTCTGCAGTTTATGATTATATTATCCCCAGGTGCTTTCCAACTATCCCGAGAAATATTCGGTGTTGAAATTCCCCTTGGGCACCGTACTCTTCTCTCACCACGTGGATTTAGACGCTTACTTGGTCGGGCGTGCGAATCACTCCGGTTCCTTAATCAGCCGGTTGGCTGCTCGAGCCCGAGCAGCATCAGCTCCGACCAGTTCCTCCGCTCACTCGTCCGTCTCTTCCGGTTGGTGGGGGTCAGGCGCCCTACTCCTTCCAGAGTCACAAATTCCCTGGACAATATATATATATATATATATATATATATATATATATATATATATATATATATATATATATATATATATATATATATATATATATATATTATATATATATATACAACTCCTCCTCCCAAAGGATTCGAAGACACAGGACACAACCGGGCTTCATTAGGAGTTTTATTTGGAAGTTTGCATGACCGGTTTCGGCTACTGCCTTCATCAAATGCTGCTTGTCCCAAACTGTGTCTTGCCTGCTCGTCGATCTTTAAAGCAGGCTCCTCCTTCCCCGATGATGGTAACCTCACCTGCGCATCGTTACCTCTGCCTGCTTAGTGTTAGGAACTACCAGTCCCATAATGCTGCAGGCCAGTCCTTTTACGCAGTGCTGGGGAAAAAACACAGAAAGTTGAAAATTTGTTTCAACTAATGTCCCATACTTTCATCCACCAGCCTCCGTGTGTTTTAAAGATTTTCGAGGCACAGGTACAGTGACGGTGACTCTTTACAGAAGGCCTGCTGGAAAAAAGCCTTAAGGAAAAATAACTCGGAGGCTGCGGTGGCGGGTCAAAGGAATAATCCGTTTTCACGATAAAACCACAAAGTTCCCATGAATCCTTGACCGCAAATGTGAAAGGGTCCTGTGCAACGCCGTGGGCAGCGCGTTGAATAATACACACAACTCCTCCTCCCAAAGGATTCGAAGACACAGGACACAACCGGGCTTCATTAGGAGTTTTATTTGGAAGTCTGCATGACCGGTTTCGGCTACTGCCTTCATCAAATGCTGCTTGTCCCAAACTGTGTCTTGCCTGCTCGTCGATCTTTAAAGCAGGCTCCTCCTTCCCCGATGACGGTAACCTCACCTGCGCATCGTTACCTCTGCCTGCTTAGTGTTAGGAACTACCAGTCCCATAATGCTGCAGGCCAGTCCTTTTGCGCAGTGCTGGGGAAAAAAACACACGAAGATGAAAATGTGTTTCAACTAATGTCCCATACATATATGTATTTATTACCTACTGCCGGTCGCTAGTAGGTAGTTATAGTTAGGAATTTTTTTTTCTTTTCCCAATAACTTTGGCAGCGGTTGACAAATCTTCACGAAATTTTCAAAACTTATGGCCTGCTCCGGTCAGTTCTGATCTTGAAAGTTTCAGGGTGATTTGGAATGCGGGGGGTGGGGATTTGGGAAAAAAGGGGGGTCCCAAAACATGTTTTCTCCATGTTAATTCCCATAGGAAACTTTAGACATGGCTACAGCCCGAACTGCTGAACGGAATAACACATGGCATGAAGGTATCCCTTGACTCAGAAAGAACTCTTTTTCTTAAATGGTGTAAATCTGTTAAGTAGTTGCTTAGAAAATAAAAAGTTCGATATATAGAGGTGTAGTGGATCTGTGCACCATCCCGATCAAGAGCTTCATGCTATTTGGCTATCAACACTCCAAACCAGAAAGTGTTAGCAGCCATCTTGTGTCTCGGTAACCGAGGCACAAGAAAACAGAAAAACTAAGGCGCAAAACAAGAAAAGGGGGCAGGGTAGAACCACCCTGGCCCCCTAGACCTGCTCAGGGGGTCCCACAAGGACCCCCAAAGCCCAAAAAACAAAAAAAAGGCCGAATTCACGCTGCGAGCGTGAATCCGGCCGTCAAAATAAAAAAATGAAGTGCGCTTCATTCCTGAGGGTCCCAGGGGTCCAAGTAGCCCACCATGTACTTCCAGTAAGAGTCACAGAGCTGCGTTGCAAAGTTGTATAAAAAGGGGCGCGTTTGCACAGTGGTGAAGGGAGGGGGCGGGGCATGAGGTGACATTTGTGCAAACGCCCTGTGGCGTGTTTAAAGTTGGGGAATTAATTCCCTTTCAATCCTGAGGGCCCCAGGGGGCCAACTAGCCCACCAGGTGCTTCGAGTAAGTACCACTGCGCTGCGTTGCAGAGAGATGGTCGAGGCAACACCCCTTTTTACACCTCTCTGGAACCTAGCTCTGTGGCGCTTACTGGAGGTACCTGGTAGGCTAGTTGGCCCCCAGGGGCCCTCAGGATTGAAGAGGAATTAATCCCTCAACTTAAAACAATCCACAGGGCGCGTTTGCACAGTGGTGAAGGAAGGGGGCGAGGCCTGAGATGACATGTGTGCAAACACACCCTGTGATTCGTTTTAAGTTGGGGAATTAATTCCCTTTCAATTCTGAGGGTCCCTGGGGGCCAACAACCCCACAAGGTGCCTCCAGTAAGCGCCACTGCACTGCGCTGCAGAGAGGTGGCCCAGGCCATACCCCTTTTTACACCTCTCTGCAATGCAGGTCTATGGCGCTTACTGGAGGTACTTATAACAGCCACTGGGCGTGTTTGCACACATGTCAACTCAGGCCCCCCTCCCTTCACCACTGTGCAATGCATCCCATAGCGCGTTTTAAGAGGTGTTTTAAGCTCTTCCATGCTCATGATGAGCTGAGCTCGTCATGAGCCACGGCGCTCTGGTGCTCATGACGAGCTCAGCTCGTCATGAGCCGTGGAACGCTCGCATGTGGGGATAATTCCCCTGCTGTGCTGAGCGTTCCTTGGCAGGTAATGCACCTGTGACGAGCTGAGCTCGTCAGGAGCACAGGAGCGCCGTGCCTCATGACTAGCTCAGCTCGTCATGAGCATGCGGGCGCTGTGCGCGCCTCCCTCCCCCCAGCACAGCTGGAAAATAACCCCCGCAGCGAAGGGGTTAATACCCCTGCCCTCTTATGTACTAGGGCCTTACAGAGGAGGTCATGCTAATCACAGGGGTACCCCAACACATAGTGTTCCCTAGTGTATATAGGTGTTTTCACTGTATGTCTTTTTAGCATAGCACTGGCTCTAGGCCTGGTTATTCAGTCAGTTACCACCAGTACCCGCCTGAAAAAGTTGTGGGCACAGGAGGATTTTGCGACAAGGGCTCTTTCTGCTCCTCTGTTGGTTCTTTCTGCACATGTCTTGCTTCTTCCTGTACTTTTCTTCATCTTTGTGGACTTCTGTTGCTTCTTTCTGCATTTCTTTTGCTTCTTTCTGTGCGTTTTTTCTTCTTTCTTCACATGTCCTACCTCTGAAGGCATAGTTAGAAACTAGCATTTGAAAAACCTTTAAAATTCACAGAAAAAAACATAGGTTCCAGGCACGTTATAGTTAGAAATTAGCATTTAAAACACCTTTGAAATACACTGAAAAAACCATAGGTTTCAGGCACGTTATAGTTAGAAATGAGCATTTAAAGAAACCATAGAAATTCACTGAAACAACCATAGGTTTTAGGGAAAGTTATAGTTAGTTGGACATTTCACTCTTACAAAGCCAGAGAAATTCCCCTGTTATAGTTAGTTCAGCTAACTATAACTCACGCCCCAGCAATGCACTGCAGAAGACGTCACATATTACATCACTCATGACATGGTCAGTGACATCACTGATGACATCATCCATATGAAAATTTTATGCATCTTCTCACATCCAAATATAACCTTTGATACGCCCACTCTAAATTTGAGCCATTCTCAAAACCTTAGACAGTCCAACACCAATAACTACATATACACTTACTGATTCTTAGGTTTACACACACATCCACTCACTCACCCGTACAGTCACTCATACTTATGGTCACTCAGTAAAGGACTATCATATGCACTCATACACCTATATCGACAGTCACACACCGCCACTCATCCATAGAGGTACTCACACACCAAGTCAGTCATGAAATAATTAATCCCACTGCCATTTACTCACCTATATAGTTATGCACACACGAGCTCAATCGCTCATACAAATACTAGCACATTATTACACTCTTCGACAATCACTGATACAAGCACACACTCATCCATACAGCCACTCTCACAATCACACACTCTTACTTATAGCCATTTATATACCTCAACACACATATATACTGCATTTCACATATGTAGTTACTCACACATGTACCACTGAGATATACATTCACTCACTACCACACCCATACACGCACTCACCCACCCATACAGCCCATCACAGATGCACTCTTGAAACCATGTACCCAGTGAATCACCCACTCACACATCTATGCACAGAGTCACACACATCCCACCCACACAAACACTCAGGCACCCATACAGCTACTCAGACAACCAACCAATAACCCATTTAAATACTCATCTAGCTATTCACAACCCTATGTAGCCGCTTACACACCAACAGACATTCGTACAGTTTAGTCACTATCCCATGCATTCAGTAAGCTACCTTTATTCACTCACTTATAGAGTCAGTCATGCACCTACTAAATCATCCATTCAGACACTTATACAGCCACTCATTCTTCAGTACGCCTTTCCCTATATATATGAAACATATTTAAACTTTACAGAAACACGCAGTCACTGATTATGTCATCAGTGATGTAATTTGAGATGCCATCAGTGATGTCATGAGTGATGTCACTGACCATGTCATGAGTGATGTAATATGTGACGTCATCAGCAGTCCATTGCGGGGGCGCGAGTTATAGTTAGCTGAACTAACTAAAACAGGGGAATTTCTATGGTTTTGTATGAGTGAAATGTCCAAATAACTATAACTTTCTCTAAAACCTATGGTTTTTTCAGTGAAAAAAATATAAATAAATATATATATATATATATATATATATATATGGCGTAGCTTGTCACACCGAACCAACAAAAGTCCAATAGTAGCAACAAAGAGCCGACCCATAAAGTGCTGGTGAACAGTGATTTATTCTTCAAAAGCCAGCGCTGCCGCCATGACGCGTTTCGCCTCCCAAGGAGGCTTGATCACATGACAAAGCAGCGAGCATCGAACTCGACCTTTTAAAGTGACAGTGCATTACATTGTATCATGAAAATGAAGAAAATACTTCAAAGCCTAATTGCTGTACATATAAGTATAGTGGGGAACTGCATCGAGCCCAAGTGGGACATCAAGATTCAAGATTAAGTAATATACATATTTACAACCAATGACATTTTTCTGGATAAATAACCGCAAAACTGTAAAAATATGTAGTGATTACAATACTTGATCTATAAAACAACATACACTATCAGAAATGTGTCCATGATAAATAAATTCATCTATGTACATTCAGAAGTGTTGTAAACCCACATTATTGTAAGGAATGTCTAATATTTACAAATAGTGCAAATAATAGAAGATTTCAATAGCAGCAAATGGATAACACAATGCAAATATATTCTTTTTTTCTTTTTTTCTCGAAATGAAGCCACAGTGGGCAAGTCACTTTGATGGTCATAGGCATATATAGTGCAAAATATAAAGTGCAAAATTTGAAAGTGCATAGTGCTTATCAATTAGTGATTCCAGGGTTAAAATCAAAAGCAATTATATGCTGAAGATAAAAAAGAGAGAATTCATCATATATACATCAGGAAACAGGTTTTCAGTTATTACAGGGAACAAATCAAAAATCATTAAAATATCCGGACAGGCAATTACAGTCATATGCAGGAAAAGTTAAAAGTTTTCAGAGTTTTTAAAGTTTTTAAAGGCAAGTGTAAAGGTCTTCCCTGTCATTAAGGCCATTTGGATTTTTGGTATTCAATTCCAATATGTAACGGGTCTCAAGGAGACGGAGCTTGGCCTCACGGTCACCTCCTCTCCTTGAGGCCTCAACACAGTCAATAAGGAAGAATATGAATGAATCAGGGACACCAAGGTGTTTATCCTGAAAATGCCTGGCAACCGGATAGTTCTGGTCATGTCCAGAAATTGCTCGTATGTGTTGGAGTATCATCTTGTGGGCGGGCAGCTTAGTGCTACCCACATATTGAAGCCCACAAGGACACTCCAACACATAAACGACATATTCTGTTTTGCATGTCAGCCATTTTGAAATGGCAATAGGACTTTCACAAAAAGGACTTTTAAAGTGTGTCCTATTGGTGCCAAACCGGCAGGCTTTGCACTGGGGGCAAGTCTTAAAACCCTTCCTCAATGCTGACCAAGTTGTACAAATCTTGGGTTCTAGGGTGTTATTAACTAAGGCCTTGGACATTGAGGGAGATCTTCTAAAGGTAAGAATCGGTTTGGTGTCCACCATGTGACCAATCACAGGGTCACTGCGGACCAAATTCCAATTCTTAGTAAGTATTTTCCGAAGGGCCCCATGTTGCCTATTGAATGTTAAGATGGCTCTGGGAGAACATTTCTGGACATCTTTGGTTGCCTCGCTATTCAGTTGCACATCTTTCCTTTTAGTTATGAGAGCTTCCTGCCTGCTCACCGAATTGGAACGTGTAATAGCCTTAGTGAGAATTTCAGTGGAATAGCCTCTAGCCAGGAAGCGTAATCTGCAAGCCTGTTGCGCAGCCGCGCATTCAGCATCAGTGCTGCAGATTCTTCTAATTCGGAGCATTTCCCCAAAGGGAATGCTCCGAATTAGGTGTGCTGGGTGTTGGCTATTGGAGTGTAAAATGGTATTACCAGCACTTGGCTTCCTGTACAGTCTGGTATTGAGGCTATTACCCTCCACAAATACCTCCACATCTAAGAAACAAATGGACTCAGAGCTAAAGTTTGCTGTGAAAATAAGATTAACGGTGTTTAAATTAATCAAATTCACGAAACTCCTGGCTTCTAACTCACTTCCCCTCCAAATCAAGAACACATCATCAATGTAGCGTAAGTACAAAACAATATTGTAAAGAAAATAATCATGGTGCTGACCGACTAGGACCTGCTCCTCCCACAGCCCAACGTGGAGACACGCATAGCTGGGAGAGAAACAGGCCCCCATCGCTACACCTCTGACTTGATGATAGACTACGCCATTGAAAATAAAGAAATTTTGTTCTAAGCACATTTTGGTCATGTCGACCAGCATTCTGTTATGTGCTGTGGGGAGAGGTAAGTCTTTGTTCAGGTAATGGTCTAAGGCCCTGAGTCCATCCTCATGTCTAATTGAGGTGTAGAGGGATGAAACATCCAAAGTTACAAGTATCATGTTGTCCTCCCAAATGAACTGTTCAATTTTCGCAAGAAAATCAAAAGAGTCCTTAACATAGGATGGAAGATTTTTTACATGACCTTGCAAGAAAAAGTCAATGTATTTAGACACATTCTCCAGAGAGCTATCAATGGCCGAAATGATCGGACGGCCTGGTGGTATTAGTGGGTCTTTGTGAATCTTGGGGAGCAAGTACCACGAGGGAATAACCGGATAATCCTTCTTTAGGTATTGAAATTCCTCATGTGTAAGCAACCCCGCACTTCTCCACACTTGTAGTTTTTGACGTTGCTCTGTCCATGTATTTTTGATAATCTGAATGTTACTTCTTCGGTAGCAGGAAATATCGTTAAGTTGTGCATCCGCCTCTTGTAAATACAAGGCCCTGGGCCACAGGACAACGTTGCCGCCCTTGTCGGCCTGCTTGACAATTACATCATTATTCTTTCTAAGTTTCACCACTAATTGTTTATAGCATTGATTTTGTTTTGAGATGTGAAACTTTTTCTTGTTGGTTGCAGAATACAAGTGTTTGATGTCGCGGACCACACTTTCCTGGAATGTATCTAGATTATCATGAACCATAATTGGTTGAAAGGTGGATTTTGGTTTAAAGGGGGTAACTCGTTGTTCGTTTGATTCAAGTGGAACATCACTCAAGTTCCCCAAGGATGACTGATTCTGTAGATCCCAAATTGCATTAAAGTTGGCCTGACTCTGGCTGCTGGAGAAAGTGGGACTGGATGGAGTTATAGGTTCACTGATCTTTTTTGGATGTAGCTCAAAGAATTTCTTGAGCTTTCGTGTGAACCTATAGATATCCATACGGGTATCAACATAATTCATATTGCATGGAGGGCAATACGAAAGTCCCAAATTCAATACAGCAATTTCAGCAGAGGTAAGTATGGCATTTGAAAGATTGACTACTGATTTTGTTTCTGCTTTCGCGCCTTCCGTTGGTTGCGCCAGCGTCCCGTTTTGCCCGGATTGTTGTCGTTTGGATTTCCGGGTCCTGCATTTGCGACGCTGCCAGCGTTTGTTGTTTGCCCGCTGTTTTTTTGTTGTTGAGGCTGCGCACGCGGTTTGTGTGATCTGAGGGTTTCGCGGCGATCCTGGCACCATAGGTTTCAGGTCATATATAGTTAGGTATTAGCATTTAAAAAACCATTGAAATTGCTCCTATATAGTTAGTTGGACTAACTATATTTCGCGCACCCGCAGTCCACTGCTGATGATGTCACATATTACATAATTCATGACATGGTCAGTGACATCACTGATGACATCACTGATGAAATCTCAAATAACATCACTGATGACATCTCAATTGACATCACTGATGACATCACTGATGACATCATCCAGTGACTGTGTGTTTCTGTAAATTTTAAATATGTTTTACATATTGAAGAATGAGTAGATGTATAAGTGTCTGGATGAAGGATTTAGCAGGCGTGTGACTGACTGTATGAGTGAGTGATTAAATGTGTCTTACTGAATGCATGGGTTAGTGACTAAACTGTCTGAATGTGTGCATCAGTATGTCTGTTGTTGTGTAAGATGCTGTATGTGTTGATCAGTAGCTATATGAGTGGCTATATGGGTCATTGATTGGTTGCCCAAGTATTTGTATGTGAGACTGAGTGTGTGTGTGGGTGAATGGGAGGTGTGTGACTCTGTGCATAGATGTGTGAGCAGTTGATTCACTAGGTGTATGAGTTCAAGAGTGCATATGGAAACAGCTCTATGGACGGTTTACTGTGTGCATTGGTGTGTTGGTGAGTGAATGTATATCTCAGTGCTACATGTCCAAGTAAGTACATATGTAAAACACAGTGCATGTGAGAGTTGGTATATATAAATGACTATACATGAGAGCCAGTGATTATGCAAGTGGCTGTATGGATCAATGTGTACTTGTATCAGTGATTGTTTAAGAGAGTAAGTATGTGGTAGTATATGTTTGAATAAGTAAGGTGTTGTGTGTATAACTGTATAGATGAGGAAATGGGAGTGTGATTTATTCTTTGCATGACTCACTATGTGTGTGAGAAACTCCATGGATGAGTGAAAGTGTGTGAGGGTCTCTATAGGTGTATAAGTGCATATGATAGTATTGTATTGATGATTGACTGTATGTATGAGTGATTGTATGGGTGAATGAGTGGATGTGTGTGTAGACCTAGGAATCAGTGAGTGCGTATGTAGTAACTGGTATTGGTGTGTCAATGGTTTCAAGAATGGTAGTTTGTATTTAAGACTGGGTGTATCAAAGGTTAGATTAGAGTGTGAGGAGGTGCATCGTATTATCACATGAATTATGTCATCAGTGATGTCAATTGAGATGTCATCAGTGATGTCATCAGTGATGTCATTTGAGATGTCATCAGTGATGTCATCAGTGATGTCACTGACCATGTCATGAATGATGTAATATGTGACATCATCAGCAGTGGATTGCGGGTGCGCGAAATATAGTTAGTCCAACTAACTATATAGGAGCAATTTCAATGGTTTTTAAATGCTAATACCTAACTATATATGACCTGAAACCTATGGTTTTTCAGTGAATTTGCACGGTTTTTTAAATGCTAATTCCTAACTATATATGACCTGAAACCTATGTTTTTTCAGTGAATTTCCAAGGTTTTTTAAATGCTAATACCTAACTATATATGACCTGAAACCTAGGGTTTTTTCAGTGAATTTGCAATACCTAACTATGTAAGGATTCAAACCTATAGTTTTTTCAGTGAATATATATATTTTTATTTTCAAGTTTTTTTTTATATGATTACAGGGTCCGTGCACCGTGAGCGCTCCGAAAGCACACCGTAAACGCTCCGAGCTCTTACCCCGACAAATTTTTTTAAATTCCGATTCGGTAATTGCCATTGATTCCTATGGGCCTTGAGGCCGTATAGTATTCGGTGGTAACTAACGAATATTTAAGGGCCTGTGGCACTGTTTTCAAAACAAAGAAGTGTAAAGAGAGGGGAGAGGAGTTGGTCTAACGGCTAGGACGCTCGACCTCGGACCTGGGGATCTGGGTTCGAGTCTCGGTAACGACGCCAAAACCTCCTGTGATTCTGGGCAAATCACTTAATCTCCCTGTGCCTAAAAATGAATGTGTACGTCCTCATGTACGTAACTGGTGCTATGTAAAGCGCTCTGATACCTGATTCGGTTCGGGTCTAGTTCGCGCTATATAAAACTCTGCAAAAAATAAATAAATAAATAAATAAACAAAAGTGAACACAAAAGGGAAGAGGTGTGAGAAACAGAGAGAAGGAAGTGTACTGGAGGAAGTGCAGTGCCAATAAATGAAGGTTTACTAACAGGAAAGAAATGGATAACAGAGTAAAGGAAGGAGAATAAGATCAAACCTAACAAAATAAAGAAAGAGGGAAACTGACTGAGGTAAAGAAGAGGAGTGGTAGAAACAGAGAGCAAAGAAGATTAACTGTAAGGATGTGGTACAGCATAAACCTATAAGGTGTTTACTTATAGTATACTGTACTAATTCCAAAGCACTGAAAT
Source organism: Lissotriton helveticus (assembly GCF_964261635.1). Classification (NCBI taxonomy): domain Eukaryota; kingdom Metazoa; phylum Chordata; class Amphibia; order Caudata; family Salamandridae; genus Lissotriton; species Lissotriton helveticus. The sequence continues at coordinate 499,248,076 of NC_136063.1, forward strand.
GTAACATATGTATATAAATATGTTACAAATCAATGGGCCAGATGTACATAATCTCAATTTACCTACTCAAAAATACCGAAGGCCCGATGTAGGTAATCCCACATTACCACTTCTTAATTACCGAATCATACCGATTTGGTATTTTAGAAGTGGCAATGAGGATGTAGGTATTTTTACCGAATTAATTACCAATTCGGTAATATTCAGTAATTACCGATTCAGTAATTACCGAATCTATATTTGCCAATGATTCCTATGGGCCTTCAAGCCCATAGGAATCAATGGCAAATACCAATTCGGTAATTACTAAATCAGTAAATACCGAATCCTGCCAGGGGGAACAGGGTGTCACTTTGACACCCTGTAGCACCCCTGTTTTTGGCTTGTGTGCCACATGGCACAGCTGAACAAGCACAGATGTGCATGTACACAGGAATTCCTTATTTACAACCCAATTGTATTGAGTGGAAAATAACAAATTCTTACAGACCTCTAGCACTGTCAACAGTGCTACCTACATTACAATTTACAGATTTGGTATTTTAACCGAGTCTGCATTTACATGGTTTTAGGGCATGTATATGTGCCACATACCACAAATTTTTAAAGAAATATGTAACCCTCAAAAGTTGTCCATCATTATATACATGTAGCCATTCTACAATATAAAAGTACATATTATTTTGGATAATAATGAACATGTTTATTTTAAACTTTTAAATACCATATGTAACTTTATTTAAACAACTTTTAAACAACATATATAACTTACAACATATATAACTTTAATAAAACACTTTGCTCTTAAAACCCATAGAACCCATAAAACTGACATACCCATAGAACACAGAGAGAATCCATAGAACATGTACCACTCACTATTTACTTAAAACTTTTAAACATTATATATAACTTTAAATAAGCAACTTTAAATCAACATGTTTAACTTTATTAAAACAAGTATAAAACAACACATATAACTTTACCCAGAAAGAGAAAAATACCCAGAGAGAGAGAAATACCCAGAGAGAGAGAAATACCCAGAGAGAGAGAAATACCCAGAGAAAGAGAAATACCCAGAGAGAGAGAAAGAGAAATGTGCTCTGCTCCCAGCACTTCTTTTAAATCAACAGCAAAACAAAGACAAAAAAACTGTTCTTTTTAGAACTACCTCTACTAGCTAAAAAAGAACTAATTTTCTATGTTTGTATAGAAACCTATGGTTTTTTAAAACCCAGAGAGAGAGAACCTAAGAAACCCATAGAAAACAGAGAGAATCCATAGAACATAATTTTTTTAAATACCCAGAGAGAGAGAACCTGAGAAACCCATAGAACAAAGAGAGAATCCATAGAACAGAACTTTTTTAAATACCCAGAGAGAGATAACCTGAGAAACCCAGAGAACAAAGAGAGAATCCATAGAACAGAATTTTTTTAAATACCCAGAGAGAGAGAAAAAGAGAAATGTGCTCTGCTCCCAGCAACTCATACCATAGGATTACGTCAAACAATGTGACCTCATAACAAAACATTTTATTGGTTTATAATACTTCCTACTCCAATTATTGAAAGACCCCTCCCATCTTCTTCATCATTCTTCTTTGGCTTTCAAGGAAGCAACACCTTTTTTCATTTGCACTTTGCTCTTGGAAAATCTTTTGAAATGTCTCAACAGCAAGAACCTGAACATTCAGAGCATGAGGAAGCTGAGCATTCTCAAGATGAAGATTCTTTGCATAGATTCTTTTCATTGTTTGTACAGCAGGAACCTGAAGATTATTCTAGTTCATCATCAGATGGGTTTTGTTGAAGAAACCCATAGATCAACAAAAGAATCCATAGATTGGTAGTTTTTTTAATTCCCCGAAGGACAGAAAAAGTTCAATGCGCCTTTTGTAACATGAAAAATCTGTGGCACAGTACTTTCCAGAGGGAATGCAAAGAAAAAATACAGCTTTGGATCTTTTAGCATGGAACGCCATGTCCGAAATTTACATCCCAACAACTGGAATAAAACTGCATTAAAAAGATCATCAGAGGATCAGGGCTCTGCTCCCAGCACTTCCTCTAAAACAACAGCACCACTAATATAAGCATCAATGGTTAGAGGAACCTGACCATTCAAAAAAGAGAGAGTCCAGAGAGAGTCCATAGTTGTCTTTTCTTTATATCCTCTAATTGAGGCTTCCTTTTTTTGAAATAATTTCGCCAGTTCTTGGTATCCATAATCTAGTATGACTCTGTAGATATTTACAATCTGTTGAAAAGAGAAATATGACATATTATAGATCACTACTAATATAGCACATAGCAATCATATTATGTATGCAGACTAGGTGATACAAACGTGCTGCAAGGGGCTTCAATGTTAAATACTAATGTTGGTATAGAGATCATGTAATTGTTTAATTAGCATATTTACAAGCCCGGCCTGGACTAGACCTGAAATTGTTCCACACCCACATAGTACTCCCCAATTCCACACCAAAAACCTGGACCCTGGGCCTTCTCCCCCAGCAACATGGCCAGGCCCTGCCTGGGCCAGACCTCAAAATGGCCTCCACCCACATTGCCAGGCTCCAACAACACCCCCAAAAATACTGTAAAAGTTTCATTCATGTCTTGTAAATATGCCAATGAAACAATTACACAATCTCTATACCAGCATTAATGTTAAACATTAAAGCCCTTTGCACCTCCTTTAACAAAAATTGGAGCATATTTACAAACCCTGGCCTGGCCATGTTGCTGGGGGTCAAGGATCCATTTTGAATCCAGGCAATGTGCTCAGGCTTACATCCAGTTTGCCTTGCTTACACCCATTATGCCCAGGGGCAGTGAGTGGTGCAGAAGAGGCTTGTAAATATACCCTTTTTTTTCTATATTCTATCTCAATTGATACCAAGGGGCTTGTAAATACGCTCCTCTTTAATATGCACCACTCACTACCCCTGGGCATAATATATCTAATGAAACCATTACGCAATCTCTATACCAGCATTAATGTTAAACATTAAAGCCCCTTGCATCACCTTTAACAAAAATTGGAGCATATTTACAAACCCTTTCTGTCACATTTAATAAAAAGACGATATACCAACATTTGAGCAAAGCATTAAAAACTATCTAGAAAAAAAGAGATATATATCAGAAAAAAGAGGGGCATATTTACAAGCCCATGTTAAACATTGCGCAAAATGTGACCCTTTTAAAAAATATTATAACCACACATTTCTTCAAAAATCATACAGCATGGTAAATCAGTTTTTCAAACAGAACACAGCCCATTTCAATATGCACTACATTACTGGGTGCAGGCCTGAGCACACTGCCTGGATTCAAAATGTAACCTTGACCCCCAGCAACATAGCCAGGCCCCAACACCACACCAAAAATTCAGAAAACACACAAAAATCAGCACAATCCACTGACATCCCTGCCCTCAATAATGTTTTAATTCAGGATTTGGAGGCCTGGTCCAGGCAGGGACTACCCATGTTGCTGGGGGTGAAGGCCTAGGGTCCATTTTAAATCCAAGCAATGTGCTGAGGCCTACAATCAGTTAACCTTGCTTTCGCCCATTATGCCCAGGAGTAGTGAGTGGTCAAGGATCCATTTTGAATCCAGGCAATGTGCTCAGGCTGGCATCCAGTTCGCCTTGCTTACACCCATTATGCCCAGGTGTAGTGAGTGGTACAGAAGAGGCTTGTAAATATACCCTTTTTTTCTATATTCTATCTCGATTGATACCATGGGGCTTGTAAATATGCTCCTCTTTAATATGCACCACTCACTACCCCTGGGCATAATATATCTAAGCAAGGCAAAATGGGTACAGGCCTGAGCACACTGCCTGGATTCAAAATATACACTTAACCCCCAGCAACATGGCCAGGCCCCAACACCACACCAAAAATTCAGAAAACACAGAAATATCAGCACAATCCATTGACATCCCTGCCCTCAATAACGTTTTAATTCCCTTTCTGTCACATTTAATAAAAACACGATATACCAACATTTGAGCAAAGCACAAGAAACAATCTAGAAAAAGAGATATATTTCAGAAAATAAGAGGGGCATATTTACAAACCCATGTTAAACATTGCGCAAAATGGGACCCTTTTCAAAAATATTATAACCACACATTTCTCCAAAAATCATTAAACATGGTAAATCATTTTTCAAACAGAACGCAGCCCATTTCAATATGCACTACATTACTGGGTGCAGGCCTGTGCACACTGCCTGGATTCAAAATGTAACCTTGACCCCCAGCAACATGGCCAGGCCCCAACACCACACCAAAAATTCGAAAAACACACAAACATAATACAATGCAGAAACCTCACTTATTTTTTAAAACCAACACTAATAAAGCCCAATATGTTTCTTATGCTTCCCAATACTGCTGTCAAAAAACACAGCAGCTTTTCTTAAAGAGAATGCCTGATCTGCACCTCATAGACTGGAAGCAGAAATGGCAGTTTCCCACTGTTCTTCACAGATATCTCTGCTCTTAACCAATCAACTTACTTCATACACTATTTCAAAACTAAACTAACATTCCAATTGGTTCTACACTCCCACACTTTTAAACTCACATAAAAGTTACCCACCCCCCTACTGCTCACTGAACCCGTTACCATGGAAACTCCCACCTAAGAACAGAGTTGCAAATAAACCCAGGAAGCTTGTTAGAGCTTTCAATATAACAGCTATTCATGTAAAATGTTCCTTTCAATGATCTTTTCTGAACCATTAGAATTGCATCTTTTAAAAAAAAAAACATGCACCCTAATTTACTGTTTTAATCACGGGGTGCTCGCACGGTGCGCGCACGGTGCGCGTACCCCCGCGATTTTTCGAATTTTTTTTTATGAAAAGTGGGGCCTGTGGGGTCCTTGTGGGACCCCCTGAGCAGGCCTAGGGGGTCTGGGGGCTTCTACCCTGCCCCCTTTTTGAGTTCTACATGTTTGTTTTTCTGCTTTCCTTTTCTGCTTTCCTGTGCCTCAGTCTACCGAGGCACAAGATGGCTGCCAACAATTTCTGTTTTGGAATGTTGACAGACGTCCAACAGCCAATCAGAATTTTGCGTGCGCACGCTAAGGTCCGCGCACGTGCAAGGACGGTGCAAGGACGGTGCGTGCACGGGCGTACACCGTGTCCCGCCTATAGACATATAATTTGAAAAAAGTCGATTTTCTCAATAATTACTGGAGGGATTTTTACCAAATATACAAAATGAATTATTGCATATCAGTCTTTACAATTTTACCAAGTTTGCTGTAATTCCATTCAGCCGTTCGGGCTGTAGCTGTGTCTAAAGGTCCAATGCAAAATTGCATAGGACTCAATTTCACATTCAATTTTCTCAAAAACTACTGAACGAATTTACACCAAACATACAAAAGGCACTGTTCCATACCAGGCTCTACCATTTTGCCAAGTTTTGTGTAATTCTGTTCAGCCGTTCGACCTGTAGCCTTGTCAGAATGTCCCTATGGAAATTAACATGGGGAAAACACGTTTTCTGACCCCCCTTTTATCTCGGCCCCCACTTGACGAATCCCCCCGAAACATTCAGGGAAGGAGCGGAGTGCAGCGAGGCAAGTTTGAGGAAACTTACAGGCAGAGCCCTCAATCGGCAACAAAGTTATTCCCAACAGAATGTTCGCCATTTCCTATGGTAATTAGATCCTAACTATATATACCTACTGGCGACTGCCAGTAGGTAATGTATATATATATATATATATAAAATGTATATGTATATATATATATATATATATATATATATATATATAGTTGCAAACATTCCCTCAGGACCTCCAATTACGGCGAAATGAGAGAGGCGGGCCACAAGGTTCTTGGCAAGAAGGTATCCTTTATTTCAGTTTCTCGCTCTGCGACGCATTTCGAACACTGCCGTGCTCTTAATCACACACTTCAAAATGTCGCAATGCCACTGTTTTTAAATTATGCATGGTATCCTCCCCTTGTGCAGGAATCACGTGATTCAACAGTCAACTAGACATAGAAAACATACTATATTCAGTACATTAGTCTATTTACTCATTATAGATCCATCCGTATATATTTAATATTGCTTCTTACAAGATGTCCTTTTGCCACTCCATACTCACTGTGTTAATACTTCCTCAACAGCATAAATGCCCGTATGTGCAAATTTTGCAAATAACAAAACCAATGCCAATAAATATCTTTACATATCAATATCTTTAAAACCCATAGAGAAACATTTTCCATATACATCAAAACTAATTGTAGAAATGAACGTATATAAATATTTAAACAATACACTGTGCAAGTAATCAGACTATTTGTGCTGAAAACCTACATTCCTAGATCACTTTGTGACCACCTGTACAGTAGCGTGTTTCTTGGTCAACACTGCACTCAATTTTCAAAATTAAGGGACTTTTCATGCCTGCATGAATGCATTGGCTTTAACTGTCTTCATACCTGAAGCCACAAATTAATATCAGCGCACAAATGCCCAAACACAACGTTTGTACCTCTTAATGTAATAAACTGACATGGTTCTAGTTGATTGAGAATTCCTCAATAAAGTGCTATAATCAAAAAAGTGCACACAGGGCGAAAAAAGTGCTCTTTTCTATGTGTATACACCACACCCCTTAAAAACACTTTATGTTAAAACTATTCAGGTTTCTAAATTGTGCAAAACTAGCAGTTAATAGAGGATTTGGTAATGTCATGATTGACCTCACAAACGACTAAAACAACCCCATTCTCAAATCATATTTCATACATTATCCATTAGATTACAGTTATTAAAAACACATAAAGTCAAATATAAATTCATAGGTAGTTATGCAAATCTTTGGTGTTGTTAAGCCCATTTGGGTTTTTGCTGTCCAACTCCAAAATCATGCGGGTTTCTAATTTTCTTAGAAGTTTTTCTCTATCTCCCCCTCTTCTCAGCGGTGCTACCGCATTGATCACATAGTATGAGAGACATCCCAAATAATTATTGTGTGTTGCCCTAAAGTGCCTAGCGACTGGATATGATGCATCATTATTCACTATGGCCCTGAGATGCTGCAAAATTCTGACGTTCACCTGTAGCTTGGTACTACCCACGTAGTGTAATCCACAGGTGCACGTCAGAACATACACAGCATACTCAGTGCGGCACCCGTAACTCCCTTTTATGGCCGCACTCCTATTAGAAAAAGGAGTAGTATAGTGATTTGTGTTGACACCGAATTTACATGAGCATTTATAAAACCCTGTTCTGGGCTTTAACCAAGTGCTTTCGGTGACAATTTCTGGACTCAGTTTCACCAACTCACTCCTCATAGATCTTGCTTTTCTAAAGCTAATCGTGGGTGACTCAGGTAGTCTATTTCATAGTACACCATCAGTAAGCATTATGGGCCAGTTCTTTTTAACAATGGATTTGATTTTTCTTTCTTGCTTACTGTAAGTGGTGATTAATCTAGGACTTTCCTCATTATTCTCAGTCTCAATGGTCCTAGGGGCTAGTAGTGATTCCCAGGATCTGTCCTTTGCCCTATTTAGGGCTTTGGAGAGGACTGTTCTGGAATAACCTCTGTCATGTCGTCTCCTCATCATCTCATCTGCACTTTTATCAAAATCCTGTGTGGAGCTGCATATCCGTTTTAATCTCAGCAGCTCTCCTAAAGGAATGCTATCTATGAGGTGTCTGGGATGACTACTACTGGCATGCAAAATGCTGTTGCCAGCTGTTTTTTTCCTAAACAGAGTTGTTTCTAAGATGTTATTCATAACTGTAATTCGTACATCCAAAAATTCCACCGATGATTGACTAATAATTTACGTGAAATGGAGGTTACTTAAGTTGATATTCAAATTGTTGACAAACTCTTGTGCACTTCTCACATCACCATCCCATATAGCAAAGACATCATCAATAAATCTTAACCAGTACCTGGCCTTGTGCCTATTGGGTAGTTTGCCAAGGACCTGTTCCTCCCACCAGCCTACATGCAAGCATGCATAGCTGGGGGAGAAACAGGATCCCATGGCCACACCCCTTTCTTGGTTCCAGATTTCTTTACCAAATAGGAAGAAATTGTTCTTCAGACACCAGGCAATCAAATCGCACAGCATCTTATTGTGCCCATAGTATCACAGGATTTCTTTCCTAGAAAATGGTTGACCGCTTTCAGTCCTGCCACATGCTCAATGCTAGTGTATAAAGATTTGATGTCTAATGTAATTAGACACCAATCATTTTCCGTTTTAATTGCACTGAGCTTGTTCAGAAAATCCCCAGTATCTCTTACATAACTGGGGAGATTTTCCACATGATCCTGAAGGTAATAATCAATATATTGGGAAATATGCTCCGCCATGCTGTTAATTGCGGATATTATTGGTCTGCCTGGTGTTGGGTAGACCCTTTTGTGCACCTTAGGTATCAAATATAAGATTGGAATTACCGGGTTCTCAACATTAAGAAACTTGAGTTCAGTTTTAGATATTAACTCGTTTCTTTTGTATTCATACAACAATTTTTTAATTTTTTATTTTGCTTTCTTATATTCAAATCCATTAGACTTTGTATAGCATTGTGCATCATTCAACTGTCTCATGGCTTCTCTTATATATTCCTTTCTCGGCCACAAGACAATATTTCCTCCTTTGTCCGATTTATTTATTAATACCTCCTGGTTTTCTGACAGCTTTTTCATCAGGTTCATATACTGTGTCAATTTATAATCGTTTTCTTTTGATGATATTGCTTCTGCACAGAACGGATCAATTGCTTCAAATCCTTAATAATGCATTCGTGGAATATATATATATATGTATATGAAGCTTGTCATTTTTCAGGTAAATTAGTCCGTAGAGTAACAGACGAAGCAAACCCAATGGATGGTACAAATATATTTATTTCATGCCCGACACCACCACCGCCATAACGCGTTTCAGCCTGCATGGGGCCTTGATCACATGACACTGTGAGGGGGCGGAATGTATTTTTAAAGTGCAAATGAATTCCGTACTTCCTGGCAATCCGTTGGTGAACTATAAACATGGAAAGCATACTATGCTTTTGCCACAAGTTGTTCCTGTCATGAAAGGTCCAAGTAAAGGTAAAATACATAGATTCAGTGCAACATTCTAGCTTCTTATGTTAATTTATCACATAAATATAGCAGCATGTAGAATAAATATTTAAAAACACATATAAATATATAAATATATATAAACATGTTTAAATAAATTCCCAATACCATACTCTTATGCTACAATTGGCTCATGACCTTGGCTGGCAAAACCTTGCTCACATTAACATAATTAAATAGCAGGTAAAAAAGCTTTAAAACAATGTAAAAAAACTTTATGTCCCATAGGGCAGCAGCAATCCAAAGTAACTGTGAGTCTCAAAGGATACCTATAGTATTTCCATGTATTTTATAAGTCATGTAACAGTAATAAGGGAGAGAATAAAGCCCATGTGAAAAAAAACTCCCCTACCGGGATGGCACTGTGCAAATTGCGTAAAGAAATACTGTCATAAAGTGCAAACCATGTGCAAAGAAATCTATAATTACATTTCAGAAAAGTTGATTAAAACCAAGTCAAAGGGATAAGAGGCAGCATTAGTGTACAATCATGTCATAATGACTTAATGAAGATAGGTAAAAAAATCCTCACTTGCATTCAGTCCATTCGGTACTTTGCAGTCCATACGTATAATGTGCCTTGTCTCTAGTTTGCGTAACTGAGATTCACGATCCCCTCCCCTTCTCTGTTGTGTTCAAAATGTCTTGCCACTGGGTAGGCGGTATCACCGTTGGTAATGGCACGAATGTGCTGGAGTATCCTTTTGTGGACCTGCAGCTTAGTGCTTCCACATAGCGCAGGCCACAAGGACACTCCAGGACATAAACCGTGTACTCCATTTTACTCTGTATGCGAATAGATTTCCTACTAAGGGGAGTCATATACTCGGTCCTGCTTACCCCGTTCTTACAGGCTTTACATACAGAGCATTTAATAAAACCCTTGCTGCTGTTGAGTCATGAGCTAACCTCTGGGCTACTGGATACTAGACAATTGCTCATTGATCTCGCCTTCCTGTATGTAATACTGGGGGAATGGGGCAATTGATTTTTCAATACCGGATCACTGGCAATCAGTGCCCAATTCCTATTCACAATATTGCGCATGGTTTGGTGTTGACTGTTATAGGTTTGAATCATATATATATATCTATATCTATATCTATATCTATATCTATATCTATATCTATATATATATATATATATATATATATATATATATATATATATTCACTGAAAAAACCACAGGTTTCAGGGAAGTTATAGTTAGCTGGACATTTCACTCTTACAGAACCATAGAAATTCCACCATTATAGCTAGTTCAGCTAACTATAACTCGCGCCCCCGCAATGCACTGCACGTGACGTCACATATTACATCATTCATGGCATGGTCATTGACATCACTGATGACATCACTGATGACATCTCAAATGGCATGATGACATCATCCAGTGAGTGTGTGTTCCTGTAAAGTTTAAATATGTTTCTTATATATGCCAAGATGTATTGAAAAATGAGTAGGTGTATAAGTGTCTGGATGTAGGATTTAGGAGGTGTGTGACTGATTGTATAAATGACTGATTAAACATGTCTTACTGAATATATGGGTTAGCGACTAAACTGTGTGAATGTCTGCATCAGTCTGTATCTTGTTGTGTAAGCTGGTACATGGGTTGGTCAGTAGCTGCATGAGTATCCAAATGGGTTATTTATTGTTTGCCTGAGTATTTGTATGGGTGCCTGAGTGTGTGTGTGGGTGGGTTGGAGGTGTGTGACTCTGTGCATAGATGTGTGAGTAGTTGATTCACTGGGTGCATTGGTTCAAGAGTGCATGTGAAAATGGCTCTATGTGTGGTTGAGTGTGTGTACGGGTGTGTTGGTGAGTGGATGGATGTCTCAGTGGTACATGTGCAAGTAACTACATATGCAAAAGGCAATATATATGTGAGTGATGATGGTGTATATAAATAACTATATGTGAGAGTGAGTGATTTAAGAGTGGCTGTATGGATGAGTGTGTACTTGTATCAGTGATTATATAAGAGAGTAAGTATGCATTACTATCTGTATGAATTAGTGAGGTGTTGTATGTATAACTATATAGGTGAGTAAATGGGAATGTGATTCATTCTTTACATAACTGACTAGGTGTGTGAATAACTCCATGGATGAGTGGTGGTGTGTGAGTGTCTGAATGGGTTTATGAGTGCATATGATAGTGTTGTATTCATGAGAGACTGCATGTATAAGTGATTGTATGGGTGAATGAGTGGATGTGTATGTATACCTAGGAATCAGTGAGAGCATGTGTAGTAACTGTATTGGTGTCTCCATGCTTTGGAAATGCTAGTCTGTATCAAAGGTTATATTAGACTGTGAGGAGGTGCATCAGATTTTCACGTGGATAATGTCATCAGTGATGTCATCAGTGATGTCATTTGAGATGTCATCAATAATGTCACTGACCATGCCATGAATGATGTAATATGTGATGTCATGAGCAATGCATTGCGGGGGTGTGAGTTATAGTTAGCTGAACTAACTATAACGGTGGAATTTCTATGGTTTTGTAAGAGTGAAATGTCCAGCTATCTATAACGTCCCTGAAACCTGTGGTGTTTTCAGTGAATTTCTAAGGTTTTTAAATGCTAATTTCTAACTATAATATCTGTAAAACCTATTTTTTTTTCAGTGAATTTCAAAGGTTTATAAATGCTAATTTCTAACTATAACATCTGTAAAACCTATGGTTTTTATCACTGAATTTCAAAGGTTTTATGAATGCTAATTTCTAACTACAATGTCTCTGAAACCTATATTGTTTTTAAGTACATTTTAAAAAGACGTGCATATTTTTTGTAGCGACAAACTAACTGTAACAGTAGGCTGTTATAAGTTATAATTTCACAATGTTTAAAACTTAATTAGCAGTAATTAACATATAAGTGTGGAAAAAGTGTGACCCAGCAGCTATGATACCTGACTTCGAACAACAGCGTTCAAGCTCGATTCCCGGCTCCAGCCGCAAGTTAGCCCACCAATATGTCACTGTGAGCAAAACCTTGCTTAATCTTCCCAATGCCCCGTACTGCCAGCACACCTTTCTGGGGGTACCTGGACGCTTTACAAATGCTTGTATTTGTTTTATTTAAAACCATAGTGAGAAGAAATATTAGAATTGCAGCAATTAATACATGTTTTAGTCACGAGAAAAGAAATGACACAGTTTGCCGTGGAACAGTTTTTAAGCTCTCTCATGTATGTACATATTAAGGAACTTATACTTATGAAGATCGAAAGTGAAACCTTAACCGCTTCACATTTTGTAACTTTTCCCTAACAAGTGCACAAGTGAAACTGTTAAAAAGGGAGCACGTGTCAACTGTAAAACGTGACATCTAAATGGGTGGAGCCGCAGCTTCCTCCATAGACTACTTAATAAGCAAAAAATATATAAACGACACCCGTTGTTCGATTAGTTTCATTTTTGCGAGTTATTTTCCTGTGTCCATTCTGTGATGCAGGTTCCCTTTTCTAGCGTTGGATTCTTCTTTTGCGACAATAAAACATATTATGGAGTTGTAAGTTGTTTGATTATGGCATAGTAGATATTGATAATACGTAGCTATTTGTGAATATTTAAAGATTGTATTATGAAAAAAGGGCTATTGGTTGTTTTTGCCATGTATTTGTAATGTCAGCAGGTGGTATTGAGTAACACCTAGAATAGAGGAAAAACTGTTCCTTTTCTGGCTCCTTCGAGATCATATACTGTGACTATATACATTGTAATAATCAACGTATAGCAGATTTGAGAGGTGTTGGTGACCCGTTGACACGAAGACTAAAGATTCATATGTAACGTGAACAGCTTCTCCTTCTTATTCTGTTTCCCCCCTTTTGATCATATACTGTAAATTTGTATATTATAAGATTCACAGTCATTATGATCTGAGATTTCCCCGGAAAAATATTTGGTTATTGATCTTCTTTTGTGTTTGTGACTTTATTTTCCTTTCTCTTTTTTTGCGTGGCATCAGTGAAACTCTCTATATTGTAGTAGAGTGTCATATTTTCACACAAGACGAATTGGAGATTTGTCGCCATCAGGAGTAAACCCCACTGACCTTTATAACTTACTTGATCAAACATTTTTACAGTGAGAATATTTTTCGAAATTAGTTTAAAAAAAAGATTATTTACATAGATACTTTTTAACTGAATACCTTTAATAAACCCTACATTTCTTAATTGAAATTTTCTTATTTCTCTTTTTTCCCTGTTGTGGTTCCTATTCTCGTTTTTCCTACTATAAAGTGTATAAAAATAGTATTGTATATATTACTACTGTTCTATATATTCTTAATGGACTACCTGATCTGTTACCAGAGCAGTGAGCAACCTCTAAGCACTACAACTACAAACTTTTCCGACTTCTACAGAACAGAGATTGAAAAAAATGTTCTTTTTTATTGTCCTCCTAATTCTTCTTCTCCTGTGGAATACTATAAAGTCACTGTGTATATTTTTTATACTGTGAACGTATAGTACTTCAGAGGAGTTGGAGATCTATCTCTGCGACACACATTTACTACAGTTATTTCCGTTGATAACTTACTACCTCAAAGTTTGTAACACTGCTAATATTTTATGAAATAGTAGTCTTTCAAAAAATAAACTGTGTACATAGTGCTTTATTTTATGTTTTGATGAAGCCTTCATTTCTAGGTAATATGACGTCATTTATGTTTAAAGGTTTTTACTTGTTATAGTTCTTCTGACCTGAGATGATGTAGTGCGGCAGTGTTTCTTGTAGCACTTCTTTTCTACTTTATCTAAAAGTAACTTATGCCCTCTTATATTAACAAGAATATGGAGCAACACTTTTTCAAACTATAGGCGACAAAAAAAAGGAGGGTGCAGCCACGCTTAAGGGATACTTTATGAATAGCGTTTTTATTTTTCTCCCCTCTGATATATACTGCTACACTTTCCTAAAAAAGTATATATGTGATTGCTTAATGAAAACAGTTTCAAACATAGACTTAATTTTTTGCAGCCGAACCACACCTACTTTTTTGTTGCAAGGAAATAGCACTATCCGCGACAGAAGTAATCACCGCACTATAACTATACACTATAAGTAAACATTGCTCCCAAGAAGTAGAATACTCAGAACCTTATTTAAATGAAGACCTCAACAGCGCGCTTTCTTTTTCAACCCCCTCCTCCATGTTATATGTGCTCCAAAGATGTAGTACTTCCCGTCAGAAAAGTAACCACCACAATATAAGTAAATACTGGTCCTGTGAAGTATCCCACCCACTGACTTAATAAAAAGAAGACCGCAACACACTGTTATTTTCCCGACATGATTTGTAGGCCCCTCGCAAATTATGTAAATGGCCCTTAAACTATATTTTTAAAAATGACCTTCATAGTCCCTGTCCACCACCTTATGACCACTGTACAGTGTTACCAGTGTTCCTACACACCCCTCTAATGCTTTGTTTTCCCGTACTCTTTGAAGTGCGTCACAAAATGGCTGACAACAGTGAACCATTCCCACCCAATAAGGAGCAAAGTTGTACTCGGAACACTTTAGTCAATAAAATCTCCATGGTGTTCTGCAGAAGGGGAGGGAATAGCTGTCAACACTTCTACTTTAAATGCTTCATAGCCAATGAACATTACATTTGGGAAGGTCCCGCAAAATCTACCTCTGTCCACCACCTTGTGACCACTGTACAGAGTTAACAGTGTTCCTACACTCCCCTCAACTATTTTGTTTTCCCGTACTCCTTTGAAGTGCGTCACAAAATGGGTGACAATAGTGAATCGCTCCCACCCAAAAAAGGCACAAACTTGTACTTGGAAAACTTTAGTCAATATAAGTTCCATGGTGTTCTGCAGAAGGGGAGGGAATGGATGTCAATACTTCTACTTTTAGTGCTTCACAGCCAATGAACATTAAGCTTGGGAAGGTCCCGCTTGGATCACGTTACCCAATGAGATGTCCCTAATACTCCGCGGAGGGGGAAGGAACCGCTGACAACACTTCTACTTTCAATGGTTTACAGCCAATCAACATTAAGCTTGGGAATGTCCTCTTGGAACACGTCAACCAATATAATGTCCCTCCTCCTCCTCGGAGGGGAAGTGAATGGCTGGAAATACTTCTACTTTCAATAGTTCGCAACCAATCAACATTAAGCTCTGTATATTAGCAGAACTTCGTTTCTTCATCCAGTCAATAGGAAAAATGAAAACGGACCCAAGCAGGTAGTTTGCAGTCTTCTTTATTTCATGTGCTTCCCAATGACCGCTATGACGTGTTTCGGGCCCGATTAGCCCTTGATCACATAACGTTGTGTAGGCAAGCCACACCATTTAAAGTGCTAGTACAAGTCACCTGACCACAAGGCCTAAAGACATGGAAAACAGCCTACCGCATAAGCTTGTTGTAGTTCATTAGAGCATTCAATAAAATCAATATGATAATCGATATGAAAATGGCTCCATAATACATTTCATAGTTACAATCAATGATTTAGCAGCAGAAACAGTAAAGTGCAATGAATTTCAGGCATGTGCAAAATACGCAATAAATACACAAAAATGTAAATTATCATTTGAAATGTGCAAACTGCTTATAAATATGCAAAATACGCTGAATTTGTGCAAAATACTGCAATCAGAGTATCTCTAACAGTTAGGTTGATGATATAGGTCCGCAATGCCTAGTCAAAGCATAACTCATCATACCTGCTACAGCGTAGATATTAGTAGGGTGCCTAACCACCAATGATGGCTGACCCACAACGATACGATTTTATTATTCTGCTGCCACCTACGGGCTGGATGTACACACCTATTGATGTAGAGCCATAATAGCATTCTGAATCACCCCGTAACGTTCAAGAGAGGAGCTGACCGGAGCGGGCTATACGTTTTGAAAATTTTGCAAAGATTCGCCTATTGGCACCAAAGTTATTGGGAAAACAAAATCGCTTTTCCTATGGATAATAGGTCCTAACTATAACTACCTACTGGCATAAAAAAAAAAAAAAAATATATATATATATATATATATATATATATATATATATCCTTATATATTCACTAAAAAAACATAGGTTTCAGGGATGTTATATTTAGTTGAACATTTGACTCATATAAAACCAGAGAAATTCACCTGTTATAGTTATTGAGCTAACTATAACTCGCGCGCCCGCAATGCACTGCTGATGATGTCACATATTACATCACTCATGACATGGTCAGTGACGTCACTGATGACATCACTGATGACGTATCACTGATGACATCTCAAATGACATCACTCATGACATCATCCAGTGAATGTATGTTTTTGTAAAGTTTAAATATGTTTTATATATATATATATATATATCACTAAACAAAGTGTCCCTCTTTAAAAGACACGCTGGAGCACACGGGGATTGCAAAGCTTTTTAATGCAGACAGCATGACGCGTTTCGTCTTGCGACTTCCTCAGACGCTGTGTGCACAAGTTAAAAACTTTTCATTGTCAGAGTTTTCAATGTCAGCCGCGCTCCACCCTTTCTGGCAAAAGTGAAGAGGGACTGTTTTCATGTTCCTCCCCCTTCTCAATCACTCTGCTTGTGGCTGCCATCTTGTAGTGTGTTATAGGCGTTACCATTCGTGCCATTCTCCAGGTTCGTGATTTTCCACTTGAGTTATCTTTCAAAGTTCCTGGTTTCAACACATTGGCCCTGCCAGGGGTAAGTTGTGGAGGTTGATGGTCGGCTTTATTCCCATTTCGCCTACCGCTGATTTCGGATCCCGTTGTCTTGTAGACGATGTCAGTCATCGGTGCTACCTGTGTAAGTCACAAATCAGATAACCGGATTCCTTTTCATTGGCGGTTCAAGCAGGTTTAATATCCACAGATAGCTTAACAAACGCCGCTCTCCTGTTGAACTCCTTTAGGCGGGTGCATCCTTCGTGCAAACGGCAATGCACGTGTAAAAATCACTAAACAAAGTGTCCCTCTTTAAAAGACACGCTGGAGCACACGGGGATTGCAAAGCTTTTTAATGCAGACAGCATGACGCGTTTCGTCTTGCGACTTCCTCAGACGCTGTGTGCACAAGTTAAAAACTTTTCATTGTCAGAGTTTTCAATGTCAGCCGCGCTCCACCCTTTCTGGCAAAAGTGAAGAGGGACTGTTTTCATGTTCCTCCCCCTTCTCAATCACTCTGCTTGTGGCTGCCATCTTGTAGTGTGTTATAGGCGTTACCATTCGTGCCATTCTCCAGGTTCGTGATTTTCCACTTGAGTTATCTTTCAAAGTTCCTGGTTTCAACACATTGGCCCTGCCAGGGGTAAGTTGTGGAGGTTGATGGTCGGCTTTATTCCCATTTCGCCTACCGCTGATTTCGGATCCCGTTGTCTTGTAGACGATGTCAGTCATCGGTGCTACCTGTGTAAGTCACAAATCAGATAACCGGATTCCTTTTCATTGGCGGTTCAAGCAGGTTTAATATCCACAGATAGCTTAACAAACGCCGCTCTCCTGTTGAACTCCTTTAGGCGGGTGCATCCTTCGTGCAAACGGCAATGCACGTGTAAAAATCACTAAACAAAGTGTCCCTCTTTAAAAGACACGCTGGAGCACACGGGGATTGCAAAGCTTTTTAATGCAGACAGCATGACGCGTTTCGTCTTGCGACTTCCTCAGACGCTGTGTGCACAAGTTAAAAACTTTTCATTGTCAGAGTTTTCAATGTCAGCCGCGCTCCACCCTTTCTGGCAAAAGTGAAGAGGGACTGTTTTCATGTTCCTCCCCCTTCTCAATCACTCTGCTTGTGGCTGCCATCTTGTAGTGTGTTATAGGCGTTACCATTCGTGCCATTCTCCAGGTTCGTGATTTTCCACTTGAGTTATCTTTCAAAGTTCCTGGTTTCAACACATTGGCCCTGCCAGGGGTAAGTTGTGGAGGTTGATGGTCGGCTTTATTCCCATTTCGCCTACCGCTGATTTCGGATCCCGTTGTCTTGTAGACGATGTCAGTCATCGGTGCTACCTGTGTAAGTCACAAATCAGATAACCGGATTCCTTTTCATTGGCGGTTCAAGCAGGTTTAATATCCACAGATAGCTTAACAAACGCCGCTCTCCTGTTGAACTCCTTTAGGCGGGTGCATCCTTCGTGCAAACGGCAATGCACGTGTAAAAATCACTAAACAAAGTGTCCCTCTTTAAAAGACACGCTGGAGCACACGGGGATTGCAAAGCTTTTTAATGCAGACAGCATGACGCGTTTCGTCTTGCGACTTCCTCAGACGCTGTGTGCACAAGTTAAAAACTTTTCATTGTCAGAGTTTTCAATGTCAGCCGCGCTCCACCCTTTCTGGCAAAAGTGAAGAGGGACTGTTTTCATGTTCCTCCCCCTTCTCAATCACTCTGCTTGTGGCTGCCATCTTGTAGTGTGTTATAGGCGTTACCATTCGTGCCATTCTCCAGGTTCGTGATTTTCCACTTGAGTTATCTTTCAAAGTTCCTGGTTTCAACACATTGGCCCTGCCAGGGGTAAGTTGTGGAGGTTGATGGTCGGCTTTATTCCCATTTCGCCTACCGCTGATTTCGGATCCCGTTGTCTTGTAGACGATGTCAGTCATCGGTGCTACCTGTGTAAGTCACAAATCAGATAACCGGATTCCTTTTCATTGGCGGTTCAAGCAGGTTTAATATCCACAGATAGCTTAACAAACGCCGCTCTCCTGTTGAACTCCTTTAGGCGGGTGCATCCTTCGTGCAAACGGCAATGCACGTGTAAAAATCACTAAACAAAGTGTCCCTCTTTAAAAGACACGCTGGAGCACACGGGGATTGCAAAGCTTTTTAATGCAGACAGCATGACGCGTTTCGTCTTGCGACTTCCTCAGACGCTGTGTGCACAAGTTAAAAACTTTTCATTGTCAGAGTTTTCAATGTCAGCCGCGCTCCACCCTTTCTGGCAAAAGTGAAGAGGGACTGTTTTCATGTTCCTCCCCCTTCTCAATCACTCTGCTTGTGGCTGCCATCTTGTAGTGTGTTATAGGCGTTACCATTCGTGCCATTCTCCAGGTTCGTGATTTTCCACTTGAGTTATCTTTCAAAGTTCCTGGTTTCAACACATTGGCCCTGCCAGGGGTAAGTTGTGGAGGTTGATGGTCGGCTTTATTCCCATTTCGCCTACCGCTGATTTCGGATCCCGTTGTCTTGTAGACGATGTCAGTCATCGGTGCTACCTGTGTAAGTCACAAATCAGATAACCGGATTCCTTTTCATTGGCGGTTCAAGCAGGTTTAATATCCACAGATAGCTTAACAAACGCCGCTCTCCTGTTGAACTCCTTTAGGCGGGTGCATCCTTCGTGCAAACGGCAATGCACGTGTAAAAATCACTAAACAAAGTGTCCCTCTTTAAAAGACACGCTGGAGCACACGGGGATTGCAAAGCTTTTTAATGCAGACAGCATGACGCGTTTCGTCTTGCGACTTCCTCAGACGCTGTGTGCACAAGTTAAAAACTTTTCATTGTCAGAGTTTTCAATGTCAGCCGCGCTCCACCCTTTCTGGCAAAAGTGAAGAGGGACTGTTTTCATGTTCCTCCCCCTTCTCAATCACTCTGCTTGTGGCTGCCATCTTGTAGTGTGTTATAGGCGTTACCATTCGTGCCATTCTCCAGGTTCGTGATTTTCCACTTGAGTTATCTTTCAAAGTTCCTGGTTTCAACACATTGGCCCTGCCAGGGGTAAGTTGTGGAGGTTGATGGTCGGCTTTATTCCCATTTCGCCTACCGCTGATTTCGGATCCCGTTGTCTTGTAGACGATGTCAGTCATCGGTGCTACCTGTGTAAGTCACAAATCAGATAACCGGATTCCTTTTCATTGGCGGTTCAAGCAGGTTTAATATCCACAGATAGCTTAACAAACGCCGCTCTCCTGTTGAACTCCTTTAGGCGGGTGCATCCTTCGTGCAAACGGCAATGCACGTGTAAAAATCACTAAATAGATAGATATAGATATATATATATATACATAGGCCAAGGTGTATTAAAGACTGAACACATTTACAAGTGCCTAAAGGAATCCTTTTGTAGTTGCGTGACTGACTGTATAAGTGAGTGATTGAACATGTCTTACTGAATGCATGGGTTAGTGACTAAACTGTGTGAAAGTCTGTATTAGTCTCTCCATTGGTGTGTAAGCAACTGCATGGGTTGCTGAATATCTACATGAGTGTCTATATAGGTTATCGATTTGTTTGCCTGAGTATCTGTATGGGTCCCTGAGTGTCTGTGTTGGTGGATGAGTGGGTGTATGAGTCTGTGGATAGATGTCTGAGTGGGTGATTCAGTGGTTGTATGGATTAAAAAGTGCATCTGGAAAGGGCTGTATGGGTGAGTTAGTGTGTCTATGGGTGTGTTGGTGAGTGAATAAATGTCTCAGTGGTATATCTGTGACTATGGGCATATGTTTTAAGCCACTATATGTGAAGCGTGTTGGAGTATATAAATGAGTATACGTGAGACTAAGTTATTTGAAGAGTGGGTGTATAAATAAGTGTCTGCTTCTATCAGTGATTGTATAAGACAGTAAATATGTGTTAGTATCTGTATAAATAAGTGATGTGGTATGTCTATAAATAACGGAGTTGGTTAGTATAACTGTATTCATGATTAAATGGGTATGTGATTGATTCTTTGCATTACTGGCTAGGTGTGTGAGTAACTCTATGGATGAGTGGCAGAGTGTGACTGCATGTATAGATGTATGAGTGCATATTATAGTTCTGCATTGATGAGTAACTACATGTATAAGTGACTGGATGTGTGTGTAGACCTAGGAAATAGTGAGTGCTATGTAGTATATTGCATTCTTCTGTGTATGGTTTCAAAAATAGTAGTCAGCATTTTAGAAAGGGTATGTCAAAGTTTATATTAGAAATGAAAGGGGCTGGTAGGCAACACAAGCCTACTGGACTCAAGCGTGCACAACTTAAAGAAAATTAATTTGATCAACAATATTAACCTTGATTCTTAACACCTTATGCGTGCTGGTTTATACATAAGTAAACAATTAATTACTATATCTGAAACATTAATTATTACAATTTAGTTTGTATAAACAGAAATATACAATGAAATCAAGTAATACATAAACTCATTTTCATTTGAAGATGTTGATAGCCCAATGCATTTCGGGACTGAAATGAAGTCCCTTCGTCAGGGGAAAACTCTGGAGGAACAGAAAATATTACAAGCACATAAGTTCAATGCTGGTACAAATGGATACAGTTCTTTCAACAGATCGATTTCTTCAACAGTCAAATTAAACAATAGACATGAATAATAGAAGACCATCACCAAAAGATAATACCATCACCAAAAAAATAATACCCCTACAGTGAAGATAAGCAGTTCATCAACTCACTCAATAGACTTTGGAACACACTCTCCACGGAATGTGGGACAAAATATGGAATATGGAAATGCCTGAAAGCCAAAAATATATGCAATACAACATCAGGCAGCGTGTCAATGTTATACATTTGCCATGCTAACTACAAATGAAAAACTACTCACGTCCTAAGACGGTGCACTATCGTAAGACTGGGAAACCCGGTCTCTCATAATAATGCCAAAATTTCACAGCTACAGGAACCTACACCTGTTTCAAAAGTAAAAATCTAACGTCAATATTCCGAACGACGCTGCTTTCTTAAAAATTACTCTCTAGAGTCGCATATAGACTCTAGAGAGTAATTTTAGACAAAGGGTGGCAGAGAGATTCCAAAGTGGGATGATTGCTATCGGTGAGTGGATGGCAAAGAATTGCCTAAAGCTCAACTCCGATAAAACGGAGGTGGTCATTTTTGGTAATCTCTCCCCAGCGTGGTCGGCTACTTGGTGGCCATCGGCCTTGGGCACACCCCCCAGCCCCACGGTCAAAGTCAGAAACCTAGGGGTTACTTTCGATGACCAGCTTAACTTTATGGCCCATGCAAACAAGGTGGCAGCTAACGCCCATTTCAAGCTTAGAATGGTAAGAAAAATTACACCTTATCTACCAGACTCAGCAGCAAAAACTTTAGTCACCTCCCTAGTGCTTACTTCGCTAGACTACTGCAACGGTCTGCTGCTCAATGCTCAGAGCAGAGTTACCAAAAAACTACAGACCGTGCAGAATGCGGCCGCTCGCGTTCTGTCAAAAAAAAACAAGTTTGCACCTATTTCAGACACGCTTAAAAGCTACCATTGGCTGCCCATCCACAACCGGGTAAAATTTAAATCTCTGTGCACAGTATATAAATCTCTACAGGATCAAGGACCTTGTTACCTCAAAAATCAACTGATTCCCTACAATCCATCCAGAACTCTCAGATCCACTTCTCTTAACCAACTAGTGGTTCAACGAAGCCGAACAGTTTCCTGGGGCGATCGCCGCTTCTCAATCGCAGCCCCTAGACTCTGGAACACTTTACCTAACCATATAAAAGCAAGTCCCACACTTCTCCAGTTCAGAAAAAAACTGAAAACATGGTTATTCAATCAGTGATCCATATTTCCGTACTCCCTGATCAAGGTGAGACATCAATGCACTTTTCAGCGCCGAGACGCCCAAGGGTAATTGTACGCGCTCTATAAATGGCAGTAATAATAATAATACCTCGAATACACAAGCGTAGCGCTCCTCGTTTCCGCGTTTCTGTGAAGAATACTCAATGCTCATCACATTGAGCTTAAAAATGTAATACGTCATCCCGTACCTAGTTTTAATTGGTTGAGCGCTGTATAGGTAACTAAGGTAACGGCGAGCAACAAACTTAATCCAAGCTGCCATACAATCGCGTTACTGTTGCATTCGCATGCTGAGTATTCACCAGTGTAGCCTTAATCATTTCAACAAAACTTTACCCACACAAACATACACGCTGCTACAGAGTCTCTGCCAGCATCCCTCTCTTGTTTTCGAAACATAAATTAAATATGAGTAATCCATGAACAAAACAAATATGAAAATAATCTTGACCAATAACGATGTCCCATGAAGTGCATATACATCACAAAACACCAAGAAGAAGAATATACCTTATTAAATATGTGAGAAGTGATTTAGAAAGGGTGAGAAAATGCAGAAAACAGAAAAAATAGAGTAAAATCCTTTTCAAAGACTATAAAATTAATTACAATTATATACAATAAACATCGATCATGTGTATCCATTGTACATTTCTAGGATAACTGTATTATCCATCAATTTTTTTCACAGGTAACAACTCAATTCTATCCGGTCATTGAGACAACATGGGGTCAGGGTGTTAAGCCTTTTTATCCAAAAAGTCTCCCTTTGGAGTAATTTTTTATTCGTGTCCTGTCCTTCGTTTACAGCTACTGCCTCAATAATCTGGAATCTGGTGTGATGCTTTTCTATCCAGATTACAGCTAAGGTTGAAGTTATAACCTGGTTATGAATCCTGCTCTTATGTTCTGAAATCCTAATATTAAGATTACGTTCAGTTTTGCCTGCATACAGTAGACCACAAGGGCATTTAATCACATAAATAACGTGGCTTGTGTTGCAGTCTCCATTAAAAAGTAAGTTGATCTTTTCTCCGGTGTGAGGATGAGAAATAATATTTCCACTGATAACATTATTGCAATGTACACAACTTACGCATCTACGCATGCCTTTAAAGTCTTTGGTTGTCAATTTTCGTTTGCCTGTTTTCAGGATTTCTTTTATGTTCTTTCCACGTGTATAGGCAAACAAGGGTCTTTCTGCGAAGAGATTTTGGAAATCTGTTTCGGATTGAAGTAGTTCCCATCATTGGTTAATAATGCTCCGCATTTTTTGGGATTTTATTGAAAATTTTGATACAAAAACGTTCCTCCTGGTTTCCACTTTATCTTTTTTCAACAGTAATGTAGGGCGATCCAGTGCGAGAGCTCGTTGTTCCGCTTCCTTCAACAATTTTTCGGAATAACCTCTTGTTTCATCGTTTTCTTTTGAATTCTGTCATATTTCCCTTGTAAATCTCTGTCTCTGAAATGATATGCCGTAACCTCGGGAACTGAGAGTATGGTAAGTTAATGAGTAGACTTTGGGGATGAAAACTTTGAAAATGTAGCAAGCTATATTTGTCTGTGTATTTTTGATGTAAAGTTGTCACAATTTGTTGTTCATTGATTTCAACCGTAACGTCAAGGAACGCATTTTGAGATTCACTCATTGTACAGATACATTGAATACGTGGATTCCTAGTGTTTAGAGTCTCAACATTTTCCACCAGTTGATTTATGGTACCTGACCAGATGATAAAAATATCGTCGATATAAAGACAGTAACATTTCAGGTGGTTGGTCCAATCCCTCATGTCAAAAATATATTCCTCCTCATACTTAGCCATGTAGGTATTCGCATACGCCGGTGCCCCGACAAAACCCATAGATGTCCCATTCAGTTGCATGTAATATTTGTTAGCCCATTTGAAATAACTGTGATGCAGACAAAAGTAGGTACGTTCCAATAAAAATACAGGATTATCTTCAAGTTCAGGGTGTTGCAGGAGCATCCACTCTAGTGGCTCCAAACCTTCAGAATGTGCTATAGACGTGTAAAGGGATACCACATCTATAGTGCATAGAATATGCTTCACACCAGTCAACAACTCAATTTGTTCCAATGTAAGAAGTAAATCTGTAGTGTCCTGAATATAGGTATGCCATTTTTGGATCAGTGGTTGTAGAAAAAAATCTATGATTTTTCCCGCTGGCTCGAAAAGTGATCCACAACCCGACACTTTTTGTCGGAACGGAGGGTTTTCTAGGCATGTATGTACTTTAGGTAACATATACAAGTGCAGTCTTCTTGGAAATTCAGGTATCAGGAATTTAGCCATGTTCTCGGTTATCCAACCCATGTCAAGTGCTTTGTCTACAAACAATTGTAGTGTTTTAAGTATCTCAGAAGTAGGATCTTGGATACTTTGGAATTGTAAAATTCAGCATCCATCAGCACTAGGGCTCAACTTTTGTCAGCTTTTTGAAAAATTAATTCAGATCTATTGCTCAATTGAGGGAGAATGCTTTTGTTTGCTCTACTCGTGGTCATTCTCCTCTGTCTTTTATAATTCAATTTTTTAAGATCTTTGAGATTCAGAGCTTTGAATAAGTCCAATGTTTTGTGTGATGTTGGTGCTTCAAACGTTCTTTTAGGTCTAAAAATATCGATTTTGGGTCTAGCTGATTCTTCAAGTGTCAAAACATTTTTGAAATAATTCCGCAGTCGTAGGTTCCTCATGAACCTGTAAAATGATATTTCATTTTCAAAACTCGTGTCTGTGTATGTAGGAACAAAAGAAATTCCTCTGTTTAAAATTCTTTCTTCATCTGATGTTAAATTGTGATTGGAAATATTGATTATGAGGGTTTCCCCTGGCTCCGTAGACCCTTTTTGCTTTTCTCTTTCTCCTTTTCTTTGTCCTCTCCTTGTTTTTTTTGGCTTAGTGCATCTGGCGGGTGTTCTAAATCCTTGGCCTGTAACAAAAAAGAGACCTGTTGTTCAGAGGTTCTTGCACCCTCCACTGGTTTTTCTATCACTGGAAGTTGTGAAATTCTTATCGGAGTTCTCAAAGCATCAATATCTTTATCAGTGGCCAAACTCTCTTCAGAAGAAGCAGTAGGGCGTCTAGTAAACCGTCTTTGGGCATATACCTCTGCCCATGTATAGGCCTCATTCAACTTATAATCGGATCGATTCCGATCTCTCTTTCACTTCACAAGCTAAGAAGGTGGCGGGGACCTGCTTTGGTCTCTTAAAATCTCTGAGGAAAGTCCTGCCCCTTCTCCCCCCTAAATCCCAAAAACTATTAGTCCAAGGTCTCATAATATCGAGGCTGGACTATAGTAATGTGATTTACCTGGGTGCTCCCGAAGCGACCCTTACTAAACTGCAGATAATTCAGAACACGGCCGCCCGGATCATCACTAACACCTCGGCCAGATCATCTGCTAAACCCGCTCTCAAACTCCTCCACTGGCTCCCCATAAGGGAGAGAGTCAAATTTAAGGCCCTATGTCTCGTCCACAAAACGCTGCACAATCAAGGCCCTCCTGTCCTCAGTAATTCTGTCACCCCCTACAGAAATTCTAGATCCCTCCGTTCCAATGCAGAAAACCTTATCAACACCCCAAGATTCAGGAAAACCCGAACAGGAGGAAGACGTTTCTCGGTACAAGCCTCCCGCCTTTGGAATTCTCTTCCTCGTAACCTACGATTGGAACCTCAATACCTGCGCTTCAGGAAGCTGTTAAAAACCCATCTCTTTCCCTAACCTGTGCACCCCCCCCCCCCTGTCTCTGATCTTTCATCCTCCCTTTTCTCCTATCTCAGTTTCTTGCCCCGCTGACTGGTGAATTCAGGGTTCCTCAGCGCTGGGATACCTCCGGGTGACTATCGCGCTTTATAAAAATAAATAATAATAATAATAATAATAATCGATGGTATCCAGTTTAAATTTGCGCAGTTTGGTCTCTTAAAGTTCCTTTCCATATTGTTCAAGTTTTAAATTCAATTCTTCCAAGAATTTCCTCCAATCCTCTTCCGGTACTCTTTCCGATAGATCTGCTCTTATGCTTGTGATCTCCACAATTAAATCTTCAATAGTTTTAGCCAATTCTTCAATGATTAGAAGGATCAAATCCAATGAACACTTGTTTAGAATCTGATACCATTTCTCCATGAATTGAGGATTTTGCTGCAGTCGATAAAGCATTGGTTTGATGGATAATCAAAGGCCCCGTGGCATTCTTTTGACCTTGTGGTACTGTATCAATGTTGACGCATGCAAGCATTGATTCAGTTCCCTTTTAGCTGTAAATTCCAATTGTTTGAGTTGATAATTGATTAATCCACTATGTGCTTGTAAATTGCTGACTTCGTTGATTAAACTGTAAATGACTGATGCTTCTTCCATTGTATATGCTTTGGTGGAAGCTCTGTTGTCGGTCAATGAAGCAATTGATTCAAATGACATGATGGCAGGATTGGGTGCTCTAGAGCAAAAGTAGGTAAATGTAATGAATTGTGTAGGTGCTCTGAGCACACCTGGTTTGACTGTCTTTAACTGTGCTAATGCTTCGTATTATGATCTTTGTGCTGCACCTGATGGGGTGTACCTAAACACCCACTCAAAATCAAAAATGGAAGGGGCTAGTAGGCAACACAAGCCTACTGGACTCAAGTGCGCACAACTTAAAGAAAATTAATTTGATCAACAATATTAACCTTGATTCTTAGCACCTTATGCGTGCCGGTTTATTCATAAGTAAACAATCAATTACTATTTCTAAAACATTAAATATTACAATTTAGTTTGTATAAACAAATAAACAATGACATCAAGTAATACATACACTCATTTTCATTTGAAGATGTTGATAGCCCAATGCATTTCGGGACTGAAATGAAGTCCCTTTGTCAGGGGAAAGCTCTGGAGGAACAGAAAATATTACAAGCACATACGTTCAATGCTGGTACAAATGGATACAGTTCTTTCAACAGATCGATTTTTTCAACAGTCAAAGTAAACAATAATCATGAATAATAGAATACCATCAGCAAAAGATAATACCATCACCAAAAAGATAATACCCCTAGAGTGAAGATAAGCTGTTCATCCACTCACTCAATAGACTTTGGAACACACTGTCCACGGAATGTGGGACAAAATATGGAATATGGAAATGCCTGAAAGCCTAAAATATATGCAATACAACATCAGGCAGCGTGTCAATTTTATACATTTGCCATGCCAGCTACAAATGAAAAATACTCACGTCCTAAGACGGTGCGCTATCGTAAGACTGGGAAACCCGGTCTCTCATAATAATGCCAAAATTTCACAGCTAGAGGAACCTACACCTGTTTCAAAAGTAAAAATCTAACGTCAATTTTCCGAACGACGCTGCTTACTTAAAAATTACTCTCTAGAGTCGCATATAGACAACGCTTACCTCGAATACACAAGCGAAGCGCTCCTCGTTTCCGCGTTTCTGTGAAGAACACTCGATGCTCATCACATTGAGCTTAAAAACGTAATACGTCATCCCGCACCTAGTTTTAATTGGTTGAGTGCTGTATAGGTAACTAAGGTAACGGCGAGCAACAAACTTAATCCAAGCTGCCATACTATCGCGTTACTGTTGCATTCGCACGCTCGGGAGTATTCACCAGTGTAGTCTTACTCATTTCAACAAAACTTTACTCGGACAAACATACACTCTGCTACAGAGTCTCCGCCAGCATCCCTCTCTTGTTTTCGAAACATAAATTAAATAAGAGTAATCCATGAACGAAACAAATATGAAAATAATCGTGACCAATAACGATATCCCATGAAGTGCATATACATCACGAAACACCAAGAAGAAGAATATACCTTATTAAATATGTGAGAAGTGAATTAGAAAGGGTGAAAAAATGCCACAAACAGAAAAAATAGAGTAAAATCCTTTTCAAAGACTATAAAATTAAAGACAATTATATACAATAAACATCAATCATGTCTATCCATTGTACATTTCTAGGATAACTGTATTATCCATCAATTTCTTTCACAGGTAACAACTCAATTCTATCCGGTCATTGAGACCACATGGGGTCAGGGTGTTAAGCCTTTTTATCTAAAGTCTCCCTTTGGAGTAATTTTTTATTCGTGTCCTGTCCTCCGTTTACAGCTACTGCCTCAATAATCTGGAATCTGACCTGTGCTATGGTGTCATGCTTTTCTAGCCAGTGTACAGCTAAGGTTGAAGTTGTAACCTGGTTACGAATCCTGCTCCTATTTTCTGAAATCCTAATCTTAAGCTTACCTTCAGTTTTGCCTACAAACAGTAGAACACAAGGGCATTTAATCACGTAAATAACGTGGCTTGTGTTACAGTCTCCATTAAAAAGTAAGTTGATCTTTTCTCCGGTGTGAGGATGAGAAATAATGTTTCCACTAATAACATTATTGCAATGTACACAACTTACGCATCTACGCATGCCTTTAAAGTCTTTGGTTGTCAATTTTCTTTTGCCTGTTTCAGGATTTCTTTTATGTTCTTTGCACGTGTATAGTCAAACAATGGTTTTTCTGCGAAGAGATTTTGGAAATCTGTTTCGGATTGAAGTAGTTCTCATCGTTGATTAATAATGCTTCGCATTTTCTGGGAATTTATTGAAAATTTTGATACAAAAACGTTCCTCCTGGTTTCCACTTTATCTTTTTTCAACAGTAATGTACGGCGATCCTGTGCGAGAGCTCGTTGTTCCACTTCCTTCAACAATTTTTCGGGATAACCACTTGTTTCATATTTTCTTTTGAATTCTGTGATACTTCCCTTGCAAATCTCTGTCTGTGAAATGATACGCCGTAACCTCAGGAACTGAGAGTATGGTAAGTTATTGAGTAGACTTTGGGGATGAAAACTTTGAAAATGTAGCAAGCTATTGTTGTCTGTGTCTTTTGATGTAAAGTTGTCACAATTTGTTGTTCATTGATTTCAACCGTAACGTCAAGGAACGCAATTTGAGATTCACTCATTGTACAGATAAATTGAATACCTGGATTCCTAGTGTTTAGAGTCTCAACATTTTCCACCAGTTGATTTATGGTACCTGACCAGATGATAAAAATATCGTCGATATAACAACAGTAAAATTTCAGGTGGTTGGTCCAATCCCTCATGTCAAAACTATATTCCTGCTCATACTTAGCCATGTAGGTATTCGCATACGCCGGGGCCCCGGCAAAACCCATAGATGTCCCATTCAGTTGCAAGTAATATTTGTTAGCCCATTTGAAATAACTGTGATGCAGACAAAAGTAGGTAGGTTCCAATAAAAATACAGGATTAACTTCAAGTTCAGGGTGTTGTAAGAGCATCCAAACCTTCAGAATGTGCTATAGTCGGGTAAAGGGATACAACATCTATAGTGCATAGAATATGCTTCACACCAGTCAACAACTCAATCTGTTCCAATTTAAGAAGAAAATCTGAAGTGTCCTGAATATAGGTATGCCATTTTTGGATCAGTGGTTGTAGAAAAAAGCTATGATTTTTCCCGCTGGCTCGAAAAGTGATCCACAACCCGACACTATTGGTCGGAACGGAGGATTTTCTAGGCATTTATGTACTTTAGGTAACATGTACAAGTGCGGTCTACTTGGAAATTTAGGTATCAGGAATTTAGCCATGTTCTCGTTTATCCAACCCATGTCAAGTGCTTTGTCTACTAACAATTGTAGTGTTTTAAGTATCTCAGAAGTAGGATCTTGTTCTAACAATAGATAAGTGTTTTGATCATCCACGTGTACTTTTACTTTGGAATTGTAAAATTCAGTATCCATCAGCACTAGGGCTTCACCTTTGTCAGCTTTTTGAAAAGTTAATTCAGATCTATTGCTCAATTGAGTGAGAATGCTTTTGTCTGCTCTACTCAAATTTGTGGTCATTCTCCTCTGTCTCTTATAATTCAATTTTTTAAGATCTTTGAGAACCAGAGCTTCAAATAAGTCCTATGTTTTGTGAATTGTTGGTGCCTCAAACGTACTTTTAAGTCTGAAAATATCGATTTTAGGTCTAGCTAATTCTTCAAGTGTCAAAACATTTTCGAAATATTTCCGCAGTCGTATGTTCCACATGAACCTGTAAAATGGTATTTCATTTTCAAAACTCGTGCCTGTGAATGTAGGAACAAAAGCAATTCCTTTGTTTAAAATTCTTTTTTCATCTGACGTTAAATTGTGATTGGAAATATTGATTACGAGGGTTTCCCCTGGCTCCGTAGACCCTTTTTGCTTTTCTCTTTCTCCTTTTCTTTGTCCTCTCCTTGTTTTTTTTGGCTTGGTGCATCTGGCGGGTGTTCTAAATCCGTGGCCTGTAACAAAAAAGAGACCTGTTGTCCAGAGGTACTTGCACCCTCCACTGGTTTTTCTATCACTGGAATTTGTGAAATTCTTATCGGAGTTCTCGAAGCATCAATATCTTTATCAGTGGCCAAGCTCTCTTCAGAAGAAGCAGTAGGGCGTCTAGTAAATCGTCTTTGGGCATATACCTCTGCCCAGGTATAGGCCTTATTCAACTTATAATCGATGGTATCCCGTTTAAATTTCCGCAGTTTGGTCTCTTGAAGTTCCTTTCCATATTGTTCAAGTTGTAAATTCAATTCTTCCAAGAATTTTCTCCAATCCTCTTCCGGTACTCTTTCCAATAGATCTGCTCTTATGCTTGCGATCTCCACAATTAAATCTTCAATAGTTTTAGCCAATTCTTCAATGATCAGAAGGATCAAATCCAATGAACACTTGTTTAGAATCTGATACCATTTCTACATGAATTGAGGATTTTGCTGCAGTTGATAAAGCATTGGTTTGATGGATAATCTAAGGCCCCGTGGAATCCTTTTGACCCTGTGGTACTGTATCAATGTTGACACATGCAAGCGTTGATTCAGTTCCCTTTT
Organism: Lissotriton helveticus; assembly: GCF_964261635.1. Lineage (NCBI taxonomy): Eukaryota > Metazoa > Chordata > Amphibia > Caudata > Salamandridae > Lissotriton > Lissotriton helveticus. The sequence continues at coordinate 499,279,727 of NC_136063.1, forward strand.
AGCTGTAAATTCCAATTGTTTGAGTTGATGATTGATTGATCCACTATGTGCTTGTAAATTGCTGACTTCGTTGTTTAAACTGTAAATGACTGATGCTTCTTCCGTTGTATATGCTTTGGTGGAAGCTCTGTTGTCGGTCAATGAAGCAATTGATTCAAATGACATGATGGTAGGATTGGGTGCTCTAGAGCAAAAGTAGATAAATTTAATGAATTGCGTAGGTGCTCTGAGCACACCTGGTTTGACTGTCTTTAACTGTGCTAATGCTTCGTAATATGATCTTTCTGCTGCACCTGATGGGGTGTACCTAAACAGCCACTCAAAATCAAAAATAAAAGGGGCTAGTAGGGAACACAAGCATACTGGACTCAAGTGCGCACAACTTAAAGAAATTTAATTTGATCAACAATATTAACCTTGATTCTTAGCACCGTAAGCCTGCCGGTTTATTCATAAGTAAACAATCAATTACTATTTCTAAAACATTAATTATTACAATTTAGGGGGCGTGGCCAGGCAACGTGGCTGGCAGGACGTGAGCTCCGCCAGCTCCCGTCCGACGGACCCGAAAAAATCCTGAAATTGATCCTGTCCAGGCATCTTTAGCGGACTAATTCGACTGCCGGAGATTCCCCTGTCCTGGAGACCCCCTGGCTGGCGACTGGTTGCGACGGCGCCCGCGAATCCTGAGGAAGGGTGCGCTGTTGCGGAGGGGCCCGGCTGACCATCTACGCAAGGCCGGGGATCGCGGCCTGGTGCGGAGTGGTGCAGTGGGAGTGGCCTCTCTGGGCTCCCTGGTGCCGGCCGTGTTCTCGTTTCATCGGCGGAGCCTGCTGCCATCTGGGGCTCCGCCGTTTCAGCGCTTGTGAAGCCCCGGAGGGCTCTCTGGGAGCACTCGGCTCGGTCCGGGACCTGTCGGGGGACCAGAGGTGAGGCGCGACACCCGCCCTCTCGCCCGGAGGCTGCCGAGTGGTCTGCGGGGTGCTCCCCTGCCTGGATCGATGCCCCTGGAGCCGGGACTTGGAGGCTTACGTGGAGCCCGGGGCGGAGTGGCCTTGTGTCCCGCCCGGTGGCTCTGAACTCTGGAGCTGAGGCCCTGCAGGGCTGGGCCGCCATCTTGTCCGCGGCATAGCGGAGACACGGGCTGTCTTGAGGCCTGTGTGCGGCGGGGGATTCCGGACCCCAGCGGCGGCGTGGTGCTGCTTTCCCCCCCGCCTACGGGGGCCGGGTGCCTGGGCGCCTCCGTGTTGGGCCGTGGAAAAGGGAAGAAGGGAGCCGATCTCCGGTCCCTGACTCGACGCTTGGTGGAGCCGTTTCTCTCCGCTGCTGCTGGGCCCCGGCCCCCCTGGAGTGTGCTGGTTCCTCTGGGCCCCTCCGGCAGCCTGGTGGGGAGGGGGCTGCTAGATCGCGCTCTGGCTGCTCCTGAGGGACTGTTTCCTTGGCTGGTGGCCCTTGGGTGATTGCCTGGAGGCCCGGTCTCCCCGCGGGGGCTCAGCACTGTGGGCGGGCCTCCCGGATCTCCAGGTGCCTGAAGAGCCGTACGTACATGGGAGTGGAGGACTAGTGGAGTGTTAGCCCATCACGACACCCTTGATCCCTGCATTGACCTCCCGCTTGCTGGACGGAGGAGGAGGGGTGCATCCTGTATTCGATCTCCTGGGACCCCTGGATCCATCCAATTCCTGACCGCTCCAAGGCTGAGCGGGTGGTCGACTTCCACTGCCCCCCGCGGAAGCCGCTGCTCTGAGGGGGCGAGGGTGGTCCTCATAGCCTTCGGCGCAGATGTGTGGGCCTGCCTTGCTGCGGCCTGGGGTCCTCTTTATCCTCGAGGAACTGCCTGGAGCCCTGAGGCGGGGAGACGGGGGTTACCAGAAGTCTCGGAGTCTCCCGGAGAGGGATTGTTGAGTCCTGTGGCCACCGGCGATGCGTAAAGACAAGATGTCGAAGTCCACCCAGCCCAACACAATCACGCAATACACTACCCAGAGGCTGCCCTCACAAAGAATTACCTGTCAGACTGGCCAAGAGGAGGGTGCGGAGGGGCCGGCGGAACCATCCAGAGCTGAACTGCTGAAAGCTATACAGGGCTCCCACACTGCGCTTGAGCGGCAGATCGAGACAGTTTCTATTGATGTCAACCTCTTGCGCACGGATCTCCGTAAGGTGGCGGATAAGGTCTCCGACGCTGAGGGCAATATCACTCAACTGCAGGGTGAGGTGGCCTCCCTCAAGAAAACAGTAATGACCCTCACGGCTGCGACACATGCCCTGGAGCGGAGAGCGGAGGACGCGGAGGGTAGGGCACGCTGTAGTAACATCAGGGTCCTAGGTGTGCCGGAACGATTGGAGGCGGGCAACTCCGAACGTTATCTGGAAACTTGGATTCGGACCCACCTGTGCCCACAGGGACTATCCAGTGTCTTTGTTATTGAACGGGCGCACAGGGCCCTGGTGTCGCCTCCGCGCCCGGGGGAACCCCCAAGAGCGCTTATCGCCAAGATATTGAACTAGAAGGACCGGGACTGTATACTGAGGGCAGCGAGGGAAACGGACAACCTCACTATTGATTGAAAACAGCCGCATCTCCATATATCCGGACTACACCCAGCAGGTACAGGAGCAGCGGAAATCTTACCTGGCCGTGAAACAGAAGCTCCGGGAGATGAAGCTGCAGTATATGCTCTTGTACCCAGCTAAGCTCAAAGTACTCTCACATGGTCTTGCTCATTTTTTCGAATCCCCGGCGGAGGTCTGGGAGTGGCTTGAGATACGCGGCGATGATCTACCACCGGGAGAATGAGGAGGCCGCGGGAGACGACGGCGCCGATCTGCCTCAATGGATCCTGCAGAGCCTAGAATCATGGTGGGTGAGGATGGCGTTCTCCTGCTGGGACCACCCGGGGGGGAGGCGGGCCCAGAGTCTCTGATCAGGTCTCTCCCTGGGGACACTTTGGTTCCGGACACCCTGCAAGATACGGTGCCCACCACAGACACCGAGGCACCGGTGATTCCTGAGACCGGACTACCCGAGACAATGACCCAGCCGGTCCCATCCTGAGGTACTTGTAAACTCTGCAATGTTGTCCTTGGTGTGGGAGGAACTTTGATGCCCTTGCTGATGTTTTGTGAGGCTGGTGGGCTCCGCGGTTTGCTAGGGATGATGGGATGGAGCGGAGGACTTGCATCCAGTTGAGGGGGAATCCAGGGCGGGGTAACTGTATGCTCTGTTGTAGTATCTTGCCTAAGATTTGCTATGTTGGTCAGGGTCTAGCGGGGGGCGGGGTGGGGGGTGGGTGGGAAGTACCAGTTGGGTTGGTGTGTGTGTGGGGGTTGTATGGAATGGATGGGGTGGCTTTGCACGTCCTGGCACTGGCAGGGGGAGGGCAAGGTAGCATGTTTTATTGTTTTCACTGCCTGTTTGCTCGTGGGTGGGGGTGGTGGGGTGTGTTCTGGGGAAATTGAGGGGTTTGGGGCTTTCAAAGGTTGGGTTGGGTGTTGGGGGATGATTGTTGTTGGCATCGAGGCACCGTTCAGGGTCACAAGCAGGGGAACCCACTGGACTGCGATTAGGACCCCGGAAGGGTATCAACACAGGCCATGGGTTATAAGTTGATGACATGGAACGTGCGGGGGCTCGGCACCTGCACCAAGAGACATAGGGTCCTGTCCTTCCTCCGCCGCCACGGAGTCGCCATCGCCTGTCTGCAGGAAACGCATCTAACAGATGAGGGTGCTCAAAAACTGCCTAAAAAATGGAGAGGTCAGGTGTTCCACTCCTCCTTCTCTACCTATGCTAGGGGGGTATTGATCTGGGTGGCCCCCGGGGTACCCTTTGCAGTACAATATGTAGAGGCTGATATAGAGGGTAGGTACCTGCTACTGCGGGTGAAGCTAGATGGAAGGGATTTCTCGATCTTAAATTCATATGCGCCCAATGTTGATGACCCTGACTTCTTCTCCCGGCTCCAGGATGTCCTGGTTTTGGAGCTTGATGCCCCCCTCCTTTGGTTTGGGGACTTTAATTGTGTGTTAGACTCGGAGATGGATAGGCATCCCCCAGGGCCGGCACGAAACCTCGTATGACGGCGAACCTTCGGGAGGTGATGGCTAATCTGGGGCTTGTAGACGTATGGCGACAGCACCATCCCTCACAAAAATTGTATACCTGCTACACTCCGACACATAATATGCATAGCAGACTGGACAGGGTCCTTGCTGCGAATAGGGACGTGTCCCTCTCCCTGACGGTCACCCACCAGGCCCGCTTCTTGTCAGACCATTCCCCGGTGACGCGCGTAGTCCAGTGGCTTGTCCGGCCATCTCGTCCTCGGACCTGGAGGATGCCGGGGGATCTATTACAAGACCCAGTGGGTAAAGCCCATGTGGAGACAGCTCTTACTGATTATTTGGATTTGAACTGGGGTGGAGCTGACTTGTCCTATGCGGTCAAATGGGATGCCATGAAAGCAGTGGTGCGTGGTACGTGCATGGGCCTGACCTATGGTGTCCGGAAGCAGTTGCTCCGTGACCTGGGTAAGGCGGAGGACCGCCTACGGAACTGTCAGGCTCTTTCGGACCCAGACGACCCGGATTTGGAGTCGGAGAGGTCGGCCAGGGAGGAGGTCCAGGACATACTGACCAGGCTGGATAAGTACACTCTGGGCCAGTATCGTCAGCGACTCCATCGCGAGGGGGATAACGTTGGGAGACTACTGGCCTGGATTCTTAGGAGGGAATTTGCCCCGGAACGGATAGCTGCTCTGCGCAACCCTGCGGGGTACCTCGTACATTCGGAGGCTGGTATCCTGGGGGTTCTACGGGCCCATCTCCAGGCAGTATATGCTGCAGACCCCTCGGTTACGGAGTCCGGTTCTCAGGCTTACCTTCGGGGATTGCCCCTCCAGACTTTATCGGCGGAGGCGGCGAAGGAGTTAGAGGTGCCCTTCTCCCTACATGAGCTCAAGGTCGCGCTGGCCAGTCTGCCGCGGGCCAAGACCCCTGGAGGGCATGGGTTTCCCCCGGAATTTTATCAGACATTTGAGGAGGCCCTAGCCCCCCGGCTCCTGCAGGTCTATGGTGAGGCGCTGGAGAGTGCCGCCCTCCCTCCCACTATGAATCAGGGGGAGGTGTGCATGATTCTCAAACCCGGAGGCGACAGCTGCGACCCTGCAGCGTATCGGCCCATTACTCTCATCAACACGGACGCAAAACTTCTCACGAAAATGTTAGCTAATCGTCGGGCACCGCACATGGCGCATCTTGTGCATCAGGATCAATGCGGCTTCATTCCCGGTCGCAACACTGCGATGAACCTCCGCCGGTTGAACCATATTATACATGAAGTACACGATAGACAGGACCCCCAGGTCCTGGTGTCCATAGATCTGGCCAAGGCATTCGACACAGTGGATTGGGGGTATCTTCTGGAAGGGCTTCGAATGGTGGGTCTGGGCCCCATCTACTGTAACTGGATCCGGATCCTTTATGGGTCACCTCGAGCTCGGATTCGCCTCGGCGCAGCCCGATCGGAAGACTGGCCCCTGGGCAGGGGCACGCGGCAGGGGTGCCCCCTCTCGCCGCTGCTCTTTGCCTTGGCAATTGAACCCTTGGCGGTCCTAGTGCGGATGGAAATGGCACAGTGGGGTGTCAGGGTGGGAACACCGTCAATGTGGTCTCCCTGTACGCGGATGATGCTCTATTTTACCTAACTTCCCCGAATGAGTCGCTGCCACTTTTGCTGCAGCTATTGGATCGCTTCGGCGCGGCCTCGGGTCTCCGGATTAATCCTGATAAATCCCTCATTTTCCCCTTGGCAGGATATGGCCCCGACCAGCGGGCGCACCTCCCACATCTGGGGTTGCGATGGGAACTGGAAGCCTTCCGATATCTGGGCGTTCAGGTGGCGCCGACGGATGACCAATTGCTGGCCCGCAATGCCGGGCGCGTGGTGCGGTCCCTTCAGCAGTCCGTCTAGTTCTGGAACACGCTTCCGCTTTCCCTCATGGGACGATTGGCGGTGGCTAAAATGGTGATGCTCCCGCGACTGCTGTACGTCCTACAGAATTCACTGTGCCCGATCCCGACAAGCCTGTTTCGCACACTTGACTCACTGCTTACGTCATTACTCTGGGCGGGTAAGCGCAGTAGAATTGCTTTGCGCACTATCGTCCGGAGTCGGGAGGAGGGAGGTCTGGAGGCTCCAAGATTTGACCTCTACTATTTCGCGGCACAGCTCCACCCAGCTGCGTGCTGGTTCTCTGGCACGGCTAACTGGGAATTGGCCCTCTTGGCAGGACGGGCTGATGAGGAGACCCTCCAGGTAGCTCTGATGCAAGGATGGGGAGCTTACCCTATGTGGTGAGGCACGCTGCAACGATCTGGCAAAGGTTCGTAGAGAAAATCCTGCGGCGAGCCCCTTTCCATAGGGAATTGCCAGTGTGGATTCTGGCGCCTGTAGTGCGGATGGCAGAACACATGTCCTTCCGATCCTGGAAGGAGGGGGGATGTGAAACGTTGGCGGACCTGTACCCGGATGACTCCTTTGTGACCTTCAAGGGGGCCACGGCAGCCTTTGGCCTGACGGAGGGACATTACCTACATTATAGGGGACTGCAGGACATGGCGCGAGTGACCTGGCCGCAGTACCCGGAGGCGCCTCCGATGTCGCACACCCTTAACATCCTCCTTTCCTGTGGCAGGGGCCGACGGCTCACTGCGTTGTTGTATGCCGCGATGCGGAGGGACTCAGATCCTCCGGTCTCCCCGGCTTGGGCTGCATGGGAGGCGGATCTCAGGATCCCCCTGGAACCCGACCGGCGCAAACGAATCGGCACATTGACCCGTATGGTTTCGTGTAACGCACGGTTCAAGCTCATCCACTTCAATTGTATGCACCGCACCTATATGACCCCAGTGTCCTTACACCGCATCTCCAACGACCGACGAGACGACTGCCCTAGATGTGGACAGAGTGGGGCGGGTTTTTTTCATCTAGCCTGGGAGTGCCCGCCGGTAGCGACCTTCTGGGGGCAGGTGGTTGGGCGCATCAGGCGGATTACGGGACTCCGGATCGCCTTGGATCCACTACATTGTCTGTTGGCCCTGGTGCCCAAGCCTAAGAAGAGTAAATTGTCCTATAAGCTGTTGCAGCTGCTATTGGTGCTCGCAAGACGAAGGGTGGCCATCACCTGGATGGGAAGTCAAGCCCCGGAGCTGACATCTTGGCTTAGAGACTTCAAGGAATGGTCCCTGGCAGAGGAAACACACATGCAACATACACGTAGAGATGAGAAACTGCAGGAGGACCTGTTAGCATGGTGCATGATGTGTGCGGTGGGTTCTGTAGATAGTGATTCGGATGCCACCAGTGCTGAGCTGTTCACTCCACAGGGGTCGGTCTCCGGGGAGGAGGTGGACGGGAGTGGTGATGAGGGGATTGCTCCGAGCTAGTGTCGTCCTAATACCGCACGCATACCCTCTGTAACTAGGTGATTTACTTGCTATCCCTAATGGATCTGTGTTTGACTTTGATAAGGTACCTGCGCCCGGATGGGCCCTGTCGACCTGAACGGAATGTATATACCTGTGTCTTCACTGATGCCGAGTTTGTGGGGGGAGGGGGGCAAAGTTTTTCCATTTGTTCTAGTAAACAGAAAAGAGCACGGTGATGATGTATTTTTATCTGGCTGTAATTACGGCATGTTTATTGCTTTGTCATGAATACGGAGCCCATGTTTCTGGTACCTAACTGCCGCCCAGCCTCCGGGATGTGGGCTGAATGGCTGTGTCTGTTGAGAACTCTCCGACTCCTTGCGTTACGGATGAGACATGTGCTGGTTTGCTCAAATGTATGTTTTTACATCACGCTCAAAATAAAGTATTTAAACAAAAAATTATTACAATTTAGTTTGTATAAACAGAAATAAACAATGAAATCAAGTAATACATAAACTCATTTTCATTTGAAGATGTTGACAGCCCAATGCATTTCGGGACTGAAATGAAGTCCCTTCGTCAGGGGAAAACTCTGGAGGAACAGAAAATATTACAAGCACATAAGTTCAATGCTGGTACAAATGGATACAGATCTTTCAACACAACGATTTTTTCAACAGTCAAAGTAAACAATAATCATTAATAATAGAAGACCATCACCAAAAGATAATACCTTCACCAAAAAGATAATACCCCTACAGTGAAGATAAGAGTTCATCAACTCACTCAATAGACTATGGAACACACTCTCCACGGAATGTGGGACAAAATATGGAATATGGAAATGCCTGAAAGCCAAAAATATATGCAATACCACATCAGGCAGCGTGTCAATGTTATACATTTGCCATGCCAACTACAAATGAAAAATACTCACTTCCTAAGACGGTGCGCTATCGTAAGACTGGGAAACCCGGTCTCTCATAATAATGCCAAAATTTCACAGCTACAGGAACCTACACCTGTTTTAAAAGTAAAAATCTAACGTCAATATTCCGAACGACGCTGCTTTCTTAAAAATGACTTTCTAGAGTCGCATATAGACGTTTACCTCAAAAACACAAGCGAAGCGCTCCTCGTTTCCCCGTTTCTGGGAAGAACACTCGATGCTCATCACACTGAGCTTAAATGTGTATGTTTGTCAGAGTAAAGTTTTGTTGAAATGATTAAGGCTACACTGGTGAATACTCCAGAGGGTGTGAATGCAACAGTAACACAATAGTATGGCAGCTTGGATTAAGTTTGTTGCTCTCTGTTTCCTTAGTTACCTATACAGCGCTCAACCAATTAAAACTAGGTACGGGATGACTTATTACATTTTTAAGCTCAATGTGATGAGCATCGAGTGTTCTACACAGAAACGCGGAAACGAGGAGCGCTTCGCTTGTGTATTCGAGGTAAGCGTTGTCTATCTGCGACTCTAGAGAGTAATTTTTAAGAAAGCAGCGTCGTTCAGAATATTGACGTTAGATTTTTAGTTTTGAAACAGGTGTAGGTTGCTGTAGCTGTGAAATTTTGCCATTATTATGAGAGACCGGGTTTCCCAGTCTTACAATAGCGCACTGTCTTAGGACGTGAGTATTTTTCGTTTGTAGTTGGCATGGCAAATGTATAACATTGACACGCTGCCTGATGTTGTATTGCATATATTTTTGGCTTTCAGGCATTTCCATATTCCATATTTTGTCCCACATTCCGTGGAGAGTGTGTTCCAAAGTCTATTGAGTGAGTTGATGAACTGCTTATCTTCACTGTAGGGGTATTATCTTTTTGGTGATGGTATTACCTTTTGGTGATGGTCTTCTATTATTCATGATTATTGTTTACTTTGACTGTTGAAAAAATCGATCTGTTGAAAGAACTGTATTCATTTGTACCAGCATTGAACTTATGTGCTTGTTATATTTTCTGTTACTCCAGCGTTTGCCCCTCACGAAGGGACTTCATTATAGTCCCGAAATGCATTGGGCTATCAACATCTTCAAAAGAAAATGAGTTTATGTATTACTTGATTTCATTGTTTATTTCTGTTTATACAAACTAAATTGTAATAATTAATGTTTTAGAAATAGTAGTTGATTATTTACTTATGAATAAACCGGCACGCATAAGGTGCTAAGAATCAAGATTAATATTGTTGATCAAATTAATTTTCTTTAAGTTGTGCGCACTTGAGTCCAGTAGGCTTGTGTTGCCTACTAGACCCTTTCATTTTTAATTTTGAGTGGGTGTTTAGGTACACCCCATCAGGTGTAGCACAAAGATCATAATACGAAGCATTAGCACAGTTTAAAGGCAGTCAAACCAGGTGTGCTCAGAGCACCTACGCAATTCATTAAAGTTTATATTAGAGCATCAGTATGTGCATCAGATTTTCACATGGATGATGGCATGAGTGGTCATCAGTGATGTCATTTGAGATGTCATCAGTGATGTCACTGACCATGTCATGAGTGATGTAATAGGTGACATCCACAGCTGCGCATTGTGGGCGCGCAAGTTACAGTTAGCTCAACTAACTATAACAGGCAAATTTATCTGGTTTTATATGAGTCAAATGTTCAACTAACTATAACGTTCCTGAAACCCATGTTTTATTTGTGAAGTTCTAAGGTTTTTTAAATGCTAATGCCTAACTATAACGTGCCTGAAACCTATGGTGTTTTCAATGAATTTCTAAGGTTTTTTAAATGTTAATTTCATATTTTAATGTTTCTAAAACCTATATTTTTTCAATTTTTTTTAATATGTTGGTACTCTATTATACTTGTTTTTTGTAACTTTAAAAATGATGTAATGTTTTATATCTTCCAGAAAAAATAGGTATATATATATTTTTTGAGGGGGGAGAAAACTGCACTCCCATACCGGTAGCGTACCAAGCTCCATCACCACATGAATCCTATCCGCCGCGTTGCTAAACTCGTAAATGATGTGCATTTCGTATCCGCCAATTTTGTGGCACAGCGTCCCGCGTAACTTCATATACGCATGAAGTCACCCCAGCTGCTACTTTGGTATCCAACGAGTACGCAGTACCAAGACACGCAGTACTTCATGTATGTATGGTGTCGCACCCGCTGCACTTTGCGTATGCGATGAGTACTCGCTGCCAGGCCCTGTGTTACATCACAGACGTATAGTGTTGCGCCGGGTACGCCATTCCCTCATTTTTTTTTTTTTCTCAAAAGTATATCTAAATAACTTAAATTATAACTTCGTATAACGTATTGTTATTATTTAACCTTGTGAATTCTCGTGTACTCCAACTCCTCTTTGAACCACGATTACCACTAATAGTTGCTAGATCTTACTTCAAAAACGAAGGATGCACTCAACTCCTGTTTTCTATCAAGCTTGAAATAAACCTTCATTTACCTACAGACGTTTCCACCGTTACATTATTTCTCCCTTTTCAGACATTGAATTGATTGGCTCAAGATGGGCGGAGCGGGAACACACCCCGCAATGATGCCCTGGGCATTCTGACGCTTTCCATCGTGGTATCATGACACCGTCCCTGACCGGAGACATACTCTCCTACCGTTGAAACGTACCCTGGACTCGCACCTTGCACCAACACGTCGAGGGACACACTGGTGGTGGCAGGTGAGCAGTGAAACCTCAGTGTGCAGGACCTACAATTGAGCACAGTGCGGGGTAGGGGCTGGGGTGCAGCACCCTGGGTGCACAGGTGCATGATAGCAATTTTCCAGTGGCTAATATTGTAGGACTATATTATCAAAGAATGGCGATAACATTATCGCTGCTTTAGCGGCAGGGAATTGCCACTAAAGCAGCGATAAGGGGCTTGTTAATATGCCCTGGTGAATTCCCATAGAAGCAGAGGTTCACACCAGAACCTGGGTTTCTTCGGGAATTCACAAGGGCATATTATCATGCCCCTTATTGCCGCTTTAGCAGCAGTTTCCTGCCGCTAAAGCGGTGATAACTGTTCCTTGATAATATGGCCCCTAATCTCTGGCCTCATATGCTTCATTTTAAGGACTTGCTGGACCACACTCTTTCTCGTGGACCCCAGCGTCCTAGACAAAAGAGTGACGGGAGGGTAAACACTAAGGGCTGAGTGCAGTAGACCGATGCTCTGTCTCCTCCTCCCTCTCTTCTTTTGACTCTCCCTCCCTTTCTCCCTTCCACCCACTCCCTCTCCCTCCAATTCTCACTATCGTCCTTTCATTCGGAATACCTTTCTTTACTTCTTCCACATAGCACACATACTTATGTTTCATTTTTGTCCTCCAGGTTTTCTAAGCTGCTTCCACTGAAGTACAACCCATGTTTTTTATATTACACTGTTTGTTCTATTAAACTTATGTTTCTATTTATTTGTGTTTTAATAAAAGTTACTTTTTTCCAAATAAATAACTGAGTGTATAGGTCTTCTTTTTCTGACAACACTTGTCTATAGTTTATTGTGAAAATCATATGTTTATAGGAGATTATGAGGGCAAACCTTTCTAATATTACAGTGCACCTACCAAACATAATCTAACTGAGTATTACAAAAATGAAGCCTGGGTAACTCTACAACTGCAAGAGATCTATGAGTGTATCACTTCATAACACCATGAGTACTGCCCATGTTTATTACAGAACCAATAAGGCACTGCCTAGGACCACAGAGGCTTCAGGGACTGCTGAGGCCCACCCTGCATATTTAAGTAAAGCCCCAGAGTGTGGCGATACCTGGACTTCAGTTGGCCTCGAACCACCCGAACAATTAGTAAACAATACCCAGGAAGATGGCGGTCCCCTAGGCTGTGAAACGTCTCTTTGCTCTTCCACGCCTAATTTACATGTGACATTAAGATCCCCAGTCCTACAGAGACCCCGCAATATAATAATTGGATTGGCCATGGAACATTACCAACCAGGGGCCTTATTTAAATGAACGGGTAAGACCCCGCTTTTTTTTTTCTCTCTCCATTTTTTACCATCCGCATCCCCTCTATTAAAGCGATACAAGGTTTTCCTCCTGTCGCTACAAGTAGTCAAACAAGGATTTGCTATCACATGGTGGAAGCCATGCACCAGCCCTCTAAGCAAACACAAATATCCCACGAATGCACACTCCAGGACATTGTATGAGCTGTGCCAGAGAGGTCACCCTCCCAAGGACCATGATGCATTTGTTAGTATAAATGCATATTAACACTACTTACACACGTGTAGTACAGTGACCAGAATGTAGTGAAGAAGCAGAGGAAGTGCAAAATCTAAAAATATAAATCCTTCCAGAAGTCGGATGATATAGTTCAATGAGCCGACGACCCTGGCATGAGTAGAAACAGCTACACAAAGAAAACGGGTCTTCAGCACAACACAAGCAATTTTGAAATATTGGTGAGTGCTGCCTTCTTTTTACCTTTTCCCGCTCGTTGCCAAATTTATGTAGTGAAGAGGCAGACAGCAGTGGATCCAATAAGTAGATTTATTACAGGAAAACAAGACACCTGAAACAGACACCAATAGGAGCAGACAACAAGGCAACCGTCTTCTCCAGCACTGTGTACAAACTCCGCAAGGTTCCCTTCATGACAGCCCTACATTCTAACATTACATACTTAGATTCTAGTAGAATTCTACTGTGACTTACATTGGAATACTACACAGAGCGCATGACTTTACAGCAATGAGCTCATGGTTTCATCCACAAGTCTTGACACCGGTAGGGGTGAGTAGTTCGCTACCTACTCCCTGTATTGTATAAACGCAAACTAACACTACTTCCACAGGTATGCTACAGTGCCGAGAGCACATCACTTTACAGAAATGAGCTCACAATTTAGGCTCACGGTTTAATCCCTGGGTCGTCACACCAGTTGGGGTGAGTAGTTCGCTTCCCACTCCTTATATACTATAAACACATACTAACACTACTTACACACTTATACTAGAGCAGATAGTATCCTACAGAGCCCAGAGCCCATTTATTTACACCAATCAGCTCGATTTGATCCCTGACTCTTCACACCGGTAGGTGTGAGTTGTTTATTTCCCACTTTCGGTATAGTATAAACGCACAGTACCAGTCAGTAGTTCACTTCCTGCTCCCTGTGTGGTATAAACGCCTACTAACACTACTTGCACACGTATACTACAGTGCCCAGAGCCCATTACCTCGGTTTCTTCCCCAATTCTTCACACCAGTAGGCGTGAGTACTTTGCTTCCTGCTTCCTGTATACTATAAACACACAGTAGTGGTCAGTAGTTCGCTTCCCACTCCCTGTATGGTATAAACGCCTACTAACACTACTTGCACATGTGTGCTGCAAAGACCAGACCACATCACTGTACAGCAATGACCTCACGGTTTAGGCTCTCAGTTTCATACCCGAATGTAGCACCATATTGTTAGATCTGGGGGTCTCTGGTTGGCAATGGTATTCACCTTTGTCCAAATAGGGATCCTTACTTCTAAGTCAGGATAAGGGGATAACACTCCTAAATAACCCCTGCTCATCCCCTTGGTAGCTTGGCACGTGCAGACAGGCTTGGCTTAGAGGCAGTGTGTTAAGCATTTGTGAATATACACTGTAGTACAGTGAAAACACTACAGATGGACACAACACAGGATTTATTCAAATAAGTATTCTTTATATAGACTTCACACTAGACCACAAACTACAAAAATCCACAATACTGTACTTAAGATTGACTTAAAGATGATAAAAGTTGCTTAGTTCAAGTTGATGATAAATGCAACAAAGTTTTCAACAAAGTACCTGGATGCGTAACGCAAAGTAAACAAAAGGCTCGCAAAAGGGGAGATGTGTCGGTTCCGTGATCCGGGGGAAATGATGCGTCATGCCTCAATGATTGCGCAGAGTAGGGGATGCGTCGTGATCCTTACCGGTGCGGGGTTGATGCGTAGATTCTCAGCCTGCGGACCCATTGCGATGCGCAAGATGGTGCCGTGATGCGATGCGAAGATCCTGTTGCGATGCGAGAAGATGGCGCCCTTGATGCGATGATGCGTTAATGCGATGACGATGCCTAGGCGCCCTGGTAGCCTTGCGACGACTCTGTACTTTGGAGCCACGACAAGCTCTGTGACATGCTTCTCCGGTGATGCGATGGCAACTCTCTCGATGGTGTCACACTTCTCCGGTGATGCGACAGCGGGCAGCTCTGACAAAGACACCATACCAGGGAGATGCGGCGAAGGCTCGCTTCTCCGGCGATTGTTTCCAGAAGTGATCCAAAGTTATTGGGACTGGGTCCTAATATTTATACCCCAAAATCCTTTGTTCGCTAGTCTAAACCAGTTCCTGAGCACTTTGTTTACATGACTCCTGTCTTCCTTTCACAGTGCAGGGGAGAGACATCAGCCGCCCCACTAGAGGTAGAGCCAGCACAGGGAGGGAAGGCACAGCTCTGGAGCACTTTGTTGACAAGATTCCTTCTCTCCTTTCACAGTGCAGGGCAGAGACATCAGACAAGCCACAGGAGGTGGAGCCAGCAGTGTAGAGGGAAGGCCCAACCCTATTCAGGCCCCAGGTGCAACGCCTCCCTCCCATCTAGATGCAGATCTCTCTATTCACCACTGGGCTGCCCCAGCCTGTCTCCTGGAATTCCTCAGCCCTGTCACTCACAAACTCCAGACAAGGAATACACAACCTAGCAGAGGCAGGCCTGGACAGTTTAGGCAAGAAAATACATACTTTATAAAAAGTGATATTTTCAAACACAGATTATTAAAACCAACTTTACTAAACGATGCAATTTATCATTCTGAGTTCAGGCATACTAAATTTGAATTTCTACCATGTTCCCTGAGTCAGTTAGGATTATAAGAATGTAATATTCTAACTGCACATTCTAGCCTATGGAGAAAAGGTAGCCTTGCAATAGTGAAAACAGAAATGGCTGTTATTCATACACCAGGGCATGTCCTACCTTATACTTCCAATGCACCCTGCCCTTGGGCCTACCGTAGGGGTGTCTAATATGAAGCAAAGGGAAGGTTTAGGGACTGGCAAGTGGGTGCACTTGCCAAGTCGACATGGCAGTCACAGACTGCACACAGGCCTTGCAATGGCAGGCCTGAGACACATTTTACAAGCTGCTTCTGTGGGTGGCACAACCAGTGCTGCAAGCCCACCAGCAGCATTTGATTTACAAGCCCTGGGCACACATGGTGCACTGTACTAGGGTCTGACAAGTAAATCAAATAACCCAATCATGGAGTCACTAATCAGTACATCAATTTCACATAGGGAGCACTTGCACTGTGGAACTGAATTACAGTGGCACAGTGCCCAAAGCATATAACTAGCAAAAACATATCAAAACAGAGGAGGCAATCAGTAAAAAATGGAAGGGAGACTCATGCCAATAATGCCAGGTCTAACACATATCATTTCAGACTGGTAACAGAGACTACTTCGCCTCGCACTTCCCCACCGATGTTACAGTGCTCCTACCCTCCTTTCCAACGTCAAGTCCAACTCCCCTTACTCGCTTCAACAGAATCACAAAATGGCGGCCAACACTTCCTAGTTGCAACCGCTTCCAGCCATTAAGCAGCAAGCTCCTGCTCATAACGCCTCAGCCAATCAGATGGCCGAATTCCCAAATATCGATATCTGTACATTTTGATATTTCTCAAAAACTACGGAACGGATTTACACCAAATAAACAAAAGTGCGCTTTCTACACTAAAACCCTTCTCCCTGCCAAATTTGAAGTCATTCCGTTCACCCATTCGACCTGTAGCCTTGTCTGAAGTTTCCTATGGAAATTAACATGGAGAAAACACATTTTGGGACCCACCTTTACCTCGTCCCTCCTTGACAAATTACCCCCAAACTTTCAACATAGGAGCTGATATGAACAAAGAATTAGTTTTAAAAATTTCATGACGATTCATCAAACGACGCCAAAGTTATAAGCAAAACACATTTTTTTCTCCCTATGGAAACTCAGTCTTAACTCTATAACTACCTACTGGCAACAGGCCCGTAGGTAATAAAGAACAAATTAGAATAGTTCCTTGATTCTTTTAGCTTTCAAAACTTCTCTCTATTACTGTCTTTCTAATTTTATATATAAACAGTTTTTTTAATATTCAAGTACACCTAGAAGTCAGAAATGCAACGTATTCTAGCAACACACTTTCTTGAACATTCTACAACACGTGGAGGTTAAAAGTTCATCAATTTTTTTTAACTTAACGATATTTTTTTTGCAACATTTTCTCGAACATTTAACAGCACGTGCAGGTTAAAAGTTCACAATTGTTTTATGTTTGAAAACTGCATTCCAAATGCAAGTAGCAGGTGTGGTTGAGTTGATCAAATTTTATCATATAATATGTACTCCACGTTCAAACTGCTTTTTCTTAACCAATCACAAAGATGCTTTTCCACAAAGCGAATGTGCACCCTACTTTAAAAAAATAATGCTTTTTATCTCCCAATCAGGTACCGTTTTGTATGTGAAAAGAAACTAGTTACCCATCTTTAACCACATCTCAGTCTACGAAGGAAGTGCATGAGCTACAGACATCTTTCCAAACCTTCCAGCCATACCTTCAAAATGCTAGTGTGGATCGTAGGACATATCTATGTTTTCTGGTGCAAGAGGTATGCAGAACAGAGACGTAGTGACTTAGACCTCGGTTTACAAAATGTGGACATTAAATGGTTTGGATAGAGAGGATTGAAGTGGCACCAATTGTTGCCTTTGGTTAAAACCTGTTTGCAGCTCCAACACCCTGACCTCGTTATTGTGCACTGTGGTGGAAACGACCTAGGCACATTGACTGGGGTAGGTTTAGAACTGCTTATGAAGGACACCTTTGGACAATTGATGTTACATTAGCCTCAAACTGTCTTTGTATATTCCAATATATGCCAAAGACAGAAGCGGAAATGGTCCAAACAATTTTGTCCTCAGATTGAAAAATCTCGGAAGAAAGTCAACAAAGCTGTGTCTGCATACCTCAGAGACCACAAAATGGGGTCCATCTATACCAATAACATACATTTTGATATGGCGAATATCTACTGAAGTGATGGAGTACACTTCACAGATCAGGGAAACCGAGTTTTCCTGAATAACTTGAAGCTGTGCATCTGCACTTATACGTAGCTCCAATTAATGAACACCTGGGCTCTTTTTAGAGCCACCCTATAACTTACAACTTAGGCCCGCTATTTTAGGGCCAGATAACGGCAACTCCCGGACCCTCGACGAAATGTATTCTCCACAGCGTCCAGACTATCTCACTTTGCAGCACAGAACTCTCGCTTTGATCCCCGGCTCTACTCACCCATAGGGGTGAGAAGTTTACGCTTTACAAATACCGTATTGATTTATCTTTGCACTCCCTACACAATACCGGACAGGTGTGGCACAGTGCCCAGAGCACATGACTTCACAGCATTGCTCACACAGTTTAGGCTCACGGTTTCATCCCAACTCCAGCAGCAGCTCAATTTAACAGCATGACACTCTAGGCAATACCTCACTTAATTTCCATACCCTGCACTTTCACACCGGTAGGGGTAAGTAGTTCAACAGCCAGCTCAACAGTCAGCAGCTCAGCTTACGCCCCCAGCGCCATCAGACCCGTAGGAGTGAGTAGTTAGCACTTCGCACTCCCTCTATAACACCCCCTTAGCAGCATACACAAGCTACAATGTTCGAAACAAAAGTTCTTCCAAGTAACTATAACCACATGATCACACTACTTGGACAGGTATGGCACAGCGCCTAGAGCACATGACTTCACAGCATAAGACACACAGTTTGGGCTCATGCTTTCATCCCTGAGTCTGGCAGCAATACACTGAGACTCTAGACAGTACCTCACATATTTTCCGTACCCCAGGACTTTCACACCAGTACGGGTCAGTAGTTCATCTTAGTAGGTATAAACACATGCTGACCCTAGTTCCACAGCTGTAGTACAGCTGCCAGAGCACATGACTTCACAGCAAAAACACACAATTTGGGCTCACGCTTTAATCCCCAAGTCCCGCACCACCTCACCTTACCAGCATTAGACTCTACGCAATACCTCACTTAATTTCCATAGCCCATCACTTTCACATGGCTATGGGTGTATACTTTGCTTCACACCCCCTCTATAGCACACCCTAAACACCCCACAGAGGTTACAGTGCTCCTACCCTCCTTTTCCCCACATTTTCTGCCCTTTTATCCCCTTACTCACTTCAACGGAATCACAAAATGGTGGCAAACACTTCCTAGTTGCAACAGCTCGCATGTTGGATTAGCAACAACTCTGTATCTGTTGCTGCTCAGATAGGACAGTAAAGGGAAAAGTGCTCTTGCTGGGGCAACAGTTGATACAGAAATTCAGGGAATAATGATGGTAAAGGGATATGGAAAAGAACATTCTTACTGGTTAATTACAATTATAGACAGAGGATGTATGCACTTCGTTTCCCTCACCTAAATTCAATTAGTAAAAAACTAACTGCATTGAAAATGAAAATAAAGATATATCTAATAAAGATATTCAGATATGGATACTCTTTTTGAAAATGACTAGGAAAAAACTGTTGTATCATGCTGTGTTCACAGCTTTAAGGAGTGGTTGGATGAAAATATAGTTTACTTCAACTGTGGTTGACCCAATCCCCATTGTTAACTGCTTTGTGGTATTGGCAAAGATGCTTAAGGGTGTCTTATGGATGACCTTCAGAAAGTGTGCCAAAAAAATCTTTAAACACAGGAGATGCAAAATTAGTTCTTTACTGACTATGGAACTCTTAAATGCTGTGTCTATTTAACTTTTAATGAGAAAGATTTCTAAATTGGGATAATAATAAATATTTTTTAATAACTGAAGGAAGGTGGAATCTGACTACATGGTTGCCCCCACTTTTTTCCTGGTGTTTTGATAGTTTTTGACTTAGTTTGGCTTGGATCCTGCTATTCAGGGCCCCAGCCTATCTACTTTCCTCTCTAAAATGACTCCAAGTACTTTTGGTGCACTCCAGTTTGGTTACTGTGTCATGGGGATGAGCCTTGCATTTACACTGTGTTAAATTAGCATGAGCTTATTAGAAGTTTAAACGCAATTTTTCCATTCTGCTGCCTTTGCACACAGCACACATTATTATAAATGTTTAGAGTCTAGCGGACTGTTTTGCTTCACACGAGAATAATATGTTTTTCTATACTAGCAGCCTTGCATGGTAAGCTTTGAACAGTGAGTACCGAGGTCTTCAGGGTTATTTCAACACAGTGGTTGTTGTTCGGTCTGATCAGCGCACGTTCTAGACATAACATATATGCAGCTGTGGCCACCTCTGATTTTGGCGCGTTTAATAATGCACTGCGCAGGCATGCTCACACACACTTGGAGAACATTTGCATGCAGAGAGATGGTGCAGAAAATGATGTGATCCATTTCTGCTAGGATCAGAGGTATGGGGCCACCCTTGTAAACCCAAGAGACTGTCTGTAGATATAAAATAATCTACTAGCAAGGGAGGGTGATTTCTAGATGTAATCTAGCCTTTTTTCATTTAGCATTTTAACATGATTTCTCCCTTTGTATTTTATGGAATAGTAACTATGCTGATAATCTTGTTGCTTATAATATGTCTGCTTGTATAAGCTAAGATACTGCGCCTGAGAACACGGTATTAGAAATAAATATTTCAAACTTGCACGTGTCTTCATTTACTCCCCGTTTTGGACTGGTATGAGAGTATAATGAAAGAGTTCTCATGTGTTCCACATTGCCTGAGGTATTCTGAGTTCCATGTTCTGGGTTGTCTAATCATTGGGGTTTTGGAAGAACCAATGAGACACTGATTGCTAGTCTGGTAGGGGATTTTGGCTACTAAGGTGAGTTTTGGTACACCCTAATTCACTGAGGTTCCAAGTCTCTATGCACAGTTCTGTGTATGAGCAGAATCCCTGCTAAAACTGGGGTACCCTTTTGAGTCCCTAGTATATGGTACCTTAAGTCCCTAAGTCATAGGTACCCCAGAGGCCTACGAGGGGCTGCAGCATACATTATGCCACCCCTGGGAAGCCTTCCAAAATGACACCACAGGACAGCTACTGCAGCTTGGGTAAGGTGGTGCATGCACCCCTTACTTAGATATAGGTTACCTATATCTACCTTAATTCATGACACACAGAAACCTATTAGTCACCCCTTTGGCAGGACTTATGAATCCTGAAGGCAGGGTGTTTGGTTTTGTATGCGAGGGTGCCCATGCAAGAGCAGGGCCCCTCTCAGCCTTCAGAACCTATTCTCTGGGGCTGTTCTGTGATGCAGCCAGACCATATACTCTTAAGTGCATTATAACCTCGCAATAAATGCTAACTTTGGAAAGCTGCACAGAAACATGTCGTGTTTGGTTTCAGACACTTTGGAATCCTACCCCCTGCCAGTCCTGGCAGCGGGGGTAGAATTCCACCCTTCTAGAGGGAGAGACATGTACACACCGGTATACCCAGTACCAGTTTAAAAGAGCCCTGGCATCACAAAATCGATGCTGCAGCCACAGACACGAGTCTGGCCTCCTGCTGCTGGATGAAACTCTGGCAGGAGAGGCCTGGACAATAGATTTCCTGTCACAGGGAGGTATAACCACCTCCCAGACAGGCTTCAGTGTATTGGGATGGGTGGGTGCACTCTGAGAGTGCTTTGAAGTCTGCATTGGGGGCACAATTGGTGTCCCTGTGCATAGCCCATTTCAAATCAGTTGCAAGGGCTACCAGTCCCTGCTCTGGCACAAAACTGGACAAAGGAAATGGGTGTAGCCACCCCTCTTTCCAAACCCTCCCATAGGTGGGTCCCTAGGGTATGTCCAACCCTTCCTCGGGTATAAGAAAGGAACCCCTGACTACAGGACTTTAGATTACACCTGGACGAAACTACAGAAATCCTGGAACTTCGACGATCTACATGACTAGATGACTGAAGAATCTCCCTTGGAGTAAAGGAGTTACTCCTCTGCTTGGCAGGCACTAATGAAGCATTTGCCGGTCTGTATCTCTGAAGCTCCCACCAGACTCTGAAGTAGTTGCAGGCCATGTGATGGATTTCCAGACTTCTCAGAGGCCGACCGAGTCCCCAGTAAAGCTGAGACCCACAGCTCTTGCGTGTAACGTGGAACCAGAACTCCTGGACACCGTTCACATTTGCAAGCGCATCCGCTTCTCAATGTTACTTGAGGCTGTGCATTGTGTTACTTGTAGGCCAGACCCAAGCACCTTTTCCACCGAAGATTGCTGGCCTCGAGTGTTCCGTGAGCTGGCCCTTTGTGTTTTCGCTTGAGGTACCTTCGCGATCCGGGGTCCGTTGACTGGTGGGACCCAGAGAAGGCAACTTTAACTTTCATTAGGTTTCCCTGGTTGCTCCAGACGTGCTCTGACTCTCCACCACTTCGTGAGTCCCTCTTTCACTTTCTGCGTGGGTTGTGTTTCCAAGGCTTGTTGGGTCCCTTCTGGTCACCGACACCGCAGCACTCGACATCCTTCACGGGACAGCTCGAATCCAGCTCCTGGTCATCGTCGACGCCTCCTGGACCTCGTGGCTGCAGAGTCAAGCTTCACATCTTCAACCTGAAATCACCCGACATCGGTGGGCCTTCGTCTATCGTACCCCTGATCACTGGCTAGTGACTCGGACTCTGTCCCCTCTGCTTTCAGGTTCTTCTCATTTTTGATCCAGGCTTGGATCACCCCAGACACTTTCCACTTCGACGGCAGCAGCACTTTGAGCAGATCGCCATTGAAATTAACGACGATTCCCAACACCAAAAGTTACCTATGCACCCGCCTTCCCTGGTTGAGGTAACTCGAGTACTCCGGTGCTCCCATGGGTGTTGGCCCCAGAACCCCTTAAATCTAAAGGGGTTTGCTCAAAGTCCTCTCCTAAGTGTCTTTTATCTCTAAATTTCCAACCTCGACCTTCCTCATAGAAGCTAACGGCGATTCGTGGCTGTGTTCTCACACTGCATGCGTCCCCCGTGGGTCCCATGTCACCACTTTGGGTGTTTCCTTGTGGTCCCAGCAATTTTACAGGCTCTAGGCCTTGTGTCTAGTCCAGTTGTGATTCTTATACCACTTTCTTAATATATGGTTTGGTACGCCCCTAGGGCTTAACGTATATTGTGCTAATTTACTGTGTGAGATTAAGTGTAACGTATGTGCTTTTACCTCTAGCCTCATAAAGAGACAAGTAGTGTGTGTTTAGAATAAATACATATATTTTATATATATATACCTGGTGGTATTCTCCTTTCATTTGTTCATTCACGAGATTATAGACTGGTAAAACAAGCTGCTTTATATTCTTTCGAGCCTTAGCCTGAAGGCTGCTCTCCATAGCTACCACTAGGATAGCTTTCAAATAAGGTTGTCTTCAACCTAGCACCCCTAAGGGGTTGTTTGGACTGGTGCAAGGTGCCTACTATAACTAGTGGACAGCATATGCCAGGCCAACTTCTCACAATAACCATTAGTCCTTCAGAATTTCAAAAGGTGGTTTATTCTCTGGAAAGAGATTTGGTTATTAGTCGTAGCTCTTATCCATTTATGTACTTCATCATACGTCTTGAAATGTAAAAAAAAAAAGAGTAGATGCACTTGATGATTTGCACATGAAAGTAGTCTAATATATAACAGAATTCTCTGAGTACTGGAGGTGGGATGGTTATGAGGATTGTTTTTGAAAAGCGAAAGATATGTTTTAAATGTCAGCTTCCACTCAGATTCCCCGGCTTGTAGAACTTGCATCCATAACACAAATTCAGCTCCAACTGAATAATTTGCTGTTAGTATCAACTATTTTTAGGCTTGTTTTGACTTTCTGTATGAGAATATGAGGGCAGCAACCTTTGGATTATAATGTTTGGAATAAGGTTAATGAATTTTATTTCCCATGGATATCGTCCACCCAATATGACTACAGTTTATGAGCAAATAACTTAATGAAAATGTTAAAGGAGTTGAATATTGATTAAGCACCATTCAGTGGCTCCAGAAAACTACATGAATTGGCACAGAAAACTATATTGAGAATGATAGCAAATGACAATGTGAGAAGAGAGAAACATGGAAAAATGGGCCCTCTTACATTTAATTTGACTCTAGTTGTGATTAAAGAAAAAAGAGCAAGCGCTGTAACCATTTCATAAGTCCTGTCAGCCCCCATGCCCTCAAGACGTAGAAGATTATAGAGGACTTAACCCCTTCCATGCTGGCTGCACTACCTCGCTAGTGCTGCCGTCGGCCAATGGCCGACGCGGCCCGCCCGTTTTGCGGAAGTGCCGCACTTCCGCAAACCGGGCGGCGCAACCGAGGGGTTAAAGGAGATACAAAAGTTATAAAAAATATAAAACGAGAATTGGCAAAGGCAATAGGTCTAGCCTTATGCAGCTGGTGCAATGGTTACATTTTTAAAGTTTTTTTTGCAAGCATATTCTATAAAAATAAAAGCCCAAAAAGAAAACTTGCTACCACTTGTAGTGAAAATGAAAATTATTTACTGATGTGGCCATTTTTACTAGTGATGTTTGTAAAGTACAGGCCATGCACCATGCCGTTTAATATTATTATTTGTGTAGGTGATGAGAATAAATTACCACCTAATCAATAACTAAAAAATCAGACAGCAACAGTGTTACAATATCATTCAAACACGTTAACGTTTGTAACCTAAAGAATAAAATGGAGACAGAACATAATTCACCATTTAACTGGACACTAGGAGCAGAGGCAATATAATGAAAAAACACACTTTGGACTAGATTTGTCACTGGAGAGAAAGGAACTATATTTTGGCATATGAGAACAGTGTGCGCAGAATTTGTACAGCCACTCAAACTGAATGAAACCAATGAGTAAGATGGGCTGACCAACTGCACTCACTGAATGCTGTTATAGCTGGGAGAAGCAACATCTTAATTGATCTAGATTTTGAAAAAACAATGTTGAACACATTTTCAGTCTTTGAGTCTGTACCGAATAGTAGAGCACCATGCCCACATGGCCTTCCCAGCAGTTTAACAAAATACTATCTTAGTGGGTGGGCCAGGTTATATTGACCATTGCATAGATTTATAGTATAGTTCATACATTTATAGTTGAAATGGGAAACTGTCCTGTGTTGTGAAACTTATTTTTAAGAGGGGTAAACATTCAGGTCCAGCTGCATATCATTAAATATCAATACAAAGGGGCCGATTAGGATGGCGGAAGGCCCACCACCACCGGACCGGCAGTGGCGGTCCTTCCGTCAGCACTAAGCGATTTACCTACTGCCCAGTTGGGATGGCGGTGGGTACCGTGGCAGATGCAAAGTCTGACCGCCACTACACCGCCAAAGGCAATCGTACCGATTGCCTCGCGGACGTTGCAGGGTGCCTAAAATGGTGGCTGTGCCTAGCAGGCACCATCCACCAAATTACGATGTTGTGAGGAAAAGACCTTTGCATGGAAAGGCTGGTGGGGATGAGGTTTGGGGGCCCCCTTGTTTTAGGGGAGGTGTTGCTGCATAGTGCTGGCCACGCAGTGCAGGGAAATGCAGTGCGTGCCATTTTAACATTGCAAATAGTGCTGCAGCCAGCAGCACCGTCCCCAATGTTAAAGGCCGGGATGCGCCCTTAATATGTGTGGTGGGACCGCCGCATTACTGGTGGACGGTCCCAACCACCGCAACGATGGCTGGCGGACTCATGCCCATCCGCCATCGTAATGAGCCCCTAAGTGTCAGGGCAACCATTTAAAAAAACAAAAAAAACTATGCCTTTCAGTATCCTCAGGACTGGGAGGAACATAATGATCTTATACCCTGCAAATGGAAATTGTCCTTCAGATACTTGAATACTGTCTGATATATTTTCTCTCTGGTATCTAAATTGGATGTCTTAAAGCACCACTGACCTTTTTGGTTGCTTCGTTGTCTTCTGAGCTGAGTTTGATATAATCAGTAAAGAACCAGGTAAAGACCTTAGATCTATCAGCACAAGTCTTGTTATAAACATTATATTTTTCAACCCTCTATCAAGGTTCAGTTGAGAATAACAGGAGGACTGATACGAGTTTAAGAACATGCAGCCAAATTCATGAAGCCAAATTGCGCTCGCAATTGCTGCGAATTCGCATTTGCGAGCGCAATTTGAAGAAAAGAAATTCTTGATAGTGAAAACTCTATAATTGCGAATTCGCTAAAGAAAAAATGCGAGGTCGCAAATAAATACGCAGAATCCAGGAAGAAGCCCATTAGCGATTCGGAAATTGCGAGATACCATGGATTCTGCAAAACAATTTGCGAAATCACAAAATAATCGCAATCGCTATTCAAGAAAAATCGCAAAATGCGAAAAACCCAAAAATCGCTATTTGCGAGGCGCAATTTAAGGAGAACCCAAACCAGGTGGTAACCATTAAGGAAAAAAAAAAAACTTTACCAAACTACCAACAGGTGCAACTCTGACCAAACACACTTAAGGGTACGCAGCTGGAGCATGAGGACTCTCACAATGCCAGGACTCTACATGGTGGTCAGGCGGCGAAGGCTACAGTGAGCAGCACAGAACAGACGCTGGATCCAGGAGCGAATATTCCGCCAGCGTATCACCCTTCTGGGCCAAACTGATGAGCAAATTTACTCTAAGTACCGCCTGAATGGGGCAATGATCATCAAGCTGTTCCGGGACCTAGACCCCCCGATGCAGCACCCAACAAGGAGGACCAATGCCGTGCCCACCTACTAGGTAAGTTCACATGCTCCAAATAGTACACTGTGATCATGTATCTGCGCAGAACAGGCACTCAACCTGTGCTTCTTACCTTCAGGTGACAGCGCCTATGGTCTACGTGAGTACCTCCTCACCCCATACCTCAACCCTGCCACACCACAGCAACGGCGTTACAATGCTGCACACATACGCACAAGAAATTGCATTGAGAGGACATTTGGCCTATTGAAGAGCCGTTTCCGCATACTTCACAAGACTGGTGGGGCCATCAAATACACACCTGAGGTCTGCTGCCGCATCGTGGCTGTGTATGCAATACTCCACAACATTGCTAGCAAGCGCAGGATACCAGTGGAGATATCTGGCAGTGAGTCAGAAGGGGACACCCGCCCACCTCTACATGTGCGTCATGCACGCGGGGAAAATCCTGCTGAAGAACACATGCGCCGCAACCACATCACTATTAACTGTTTCTAGTGCACCCATACCCCTCACAAAACACTGCACTCATGCATGACAAATGTAATAATGACATGAGTTTGATTCAAGTCAGACCATAAATCTTTATTGTTAATGCACAATAAAGTGGCCTTTTGTTTCTTTGGTGTCACATGAGGACAGTATTTCTTCATACCTTCCCATGCAGGGGTAGAGGGCTTGCAGAGGTGTCCAGCATGGCCCTATCGACAGTGTACAAGTTCTCACTGGCGGCTGCGACGAGACGCACCAAGTCGTCTCTCTGGGCCCTGAGGGACGGTGTTGGCCCGAGTTGATGCTGTGGGCCTGCTGCTGCAGCGACGTACAGGCACAGGCGGCAAGGATGTGCTGCTGTTTGTCGACGCAACCTCGCTCACATCGTCAGGCCCCCCTGGTTCTCCATGGGCAGTGGGCTGGCTGCCGAGCACTGCTGCTGTTAGCAGATCAAGTGACCTGGCCACATCCTGGCAACACTGTACCATCTGGCCCTGCATGGCAAGTGACCTGCGTGACAGCTGTGACGTCGCATTACCTACAATGTGGTTCGACCTGGTGTAGGCCGACAGGCGGGCCAGTAGTTGGCGGTGGCGGCGGCGGGTCATGTCCTGCTGGGCTACCAGCAGCTGGCTGTTCTCCCTGACAGCAGCGGTCATCTGGGTACGGTGCACCGCCAGCATGCGGCGCTCAATGGCCAGGCCAGGATGAGGAAGAAGGAGTGCCCTGCCCGTGCCTGTTGAGGCCTGACGCTGCTGGCGCCTCAGTGAGCTCGAGTGTGTTCTTGCTCCAGCTGTGCGCCTCGTCTGTCTCCGAGGCGCTGGTGGTGTGGCCTGTACCACTGCTGTGGGTGTCTGTTGGGGTGTTGGCTGGACATCTGTGGCTGCAGGGGTGGCCCTGTCCACACGGGGTGGTGGTGGTGGAAGCACTGCAGGTGGCTGTGATGGACCGGGTTGTTGGTTGGACTGGCCCTCACCCTCAGTGTCCTCCTGGGTCTCCGCGATGTGCAGGGCCTCGCTATCAGTGCTGGGTTGGTCGACAGCACCTGTGATGTAAAAGGGTGCATGATTAATGTTATGTCTCTTGCACATGAGATGTTGATACATGCATGCAGGCTTGCTTTCCCTGACTGGCTTTTGGAATTACTTTGATTTGACAGGTCTGGCTGTGTTGAGCTATCTGGGGGATTTCACTACAACTACCACAATGCAATGGGGCATTTCAGGTGTGCATGGCCTGCATTACTGGGGATGTCATATTGCTAGCTCAGGAGTCATGGGCATTGTTGGGGGACAGGGTCGCAGTCGCATGGCACTTACCTTCTGATTGTTGGCTGGGTCGGGACGAGTCCAGCTGGATATCCCCACGCAGGCTTCTATTGCGAGGGTGTCCTCTATGAGGTCCTCCAATGGAGTGTTTGGTGTGGCAATAGGATCCCCTCCACCGGTGGCCAGTCGCTCCCCAAGCCTCTCGGCAATATGCTCCTTTGAACGACCTCTCAGGTCGTCCCAGCGCTTCTTGAGGTCATCAATTGACCGCTGGGTCACCCCGACCGAATTTACTTTTGCGCGGATGCGCAGCCAGATCTGGCGCTTGACTGCCTCTGGCACCCTCCGGGAGTCTTTGCCGAAGAGGCGTGCATGGTCCTTGGAGACCCCTCAATCAAATACTCTAGTTCTAGTTCTGAGAACTTGATTTTTCTCTTCCTCCCTTGCCCACTGCTCCCTGCTGCTTCCTGGGACATGTTGAGGATTTGAATCCTGCTGGGGTGCTGCACAATCAGAGGTTTGGAGCTCTTCAGAATGCTGCTTCCACTGTCTGGCTCAGTGTTCTGTTTGTGGGTGGGAAAAGCCTACTTCCTGGTTGTGATGTCATCAATGGGCTCGAAATGCGACTTCCCGTTTTTGCGATCTCGCAGTTAGCGAGATCGCAAAATGCGATTTCGCTAATTGGGAGATCGCAATTTCTACATGGAAAAATGCCGATTCTGCGAAATTTAAGCGATTGTGGCAAAATCGCAATCGGCAATTGCGACTGATTGCGATTCGCTTTTTTCTATCGCATTTCTACATGAATGCCATTCTGCGAATTTCAAATTGCAATTCGCTATTTCTCGCAAATTGCTATTCGCAGAATGGCACTTTCATGAATCTGGGTGTAAAAGTGGTCTTAGGCACGGATGTATCACTGTTCCATTGTTTGTTTTTCTTTCTTTCTTTCTTTCTTTCTTTCTTTCTTTCTTTCTTTCTTTCTTTCTTTCTTTCTTTCTTTCTTTCTTTCTTCATGATCTACCTGCCATGTTTAAAATCCTCGCAACTGTCACTCTACAAAAGGTCACTCTATAAATGTTAAGTTCGATGCATACAACATGATTGTATACGATCATACAGAAATATATTTACAGCTTCAGTTGGATCTATAGCCCACATATCTTCTCGTAATCAACTACAAATTAAGCCAGAAAACTCGCCATGATACTTGGTCGCTTTGTGTAATCTTCTGCTGGTTAAAATGGAGTGTGAATCATTAGGCAGATACAAATATAAATATTTGAAAGTTACATTCCCTTTAAGACTCACTTGGGTTCCTCAGAGAGAGTCTATGGTGTTAGTGCTTTGATAGTACTAGGTGGCTTGATGAACTTCATTTCTCAGTTTGGGGAATTCTCTATAGGCCCCTTGAGGCAACTGTTCTTCAGTCCTCTTTTAATTTGATAAGCTAGAAGGAAAATTATGTTAGCAGGGACTTTTCGCCCCCAGGGCACTGTAAACCAGATTGTGAGGCACTCTTCTTTTTTTAAAGTCTGGAGGGGTGAGCTTGTTTTTAAGGAACTGTGGAACATTAGTACTAAGTGGCTGGAATAGTTTATTAATAAAATGAATATAATGAAGTAATCAGATCCGTGCAGAACATGGAGTTTCCTCCATTACGTTTTTTTAAAGAGCTGCTCAAGGCGCAAGCACAACACATGTCAGCTGTATTAGACTGGGAGTATGCAAACACATACATTAGTACAACATTAGTGTAATAGAAATATGATGAATTGTATATTTCCATATCTGTTGAATAGGTATGGTGCAAGTTATAAATGGATCTTATGCTTGTTATGAGCTATATAGGAAGAGGAACCCTAATGCAAATGTTTTATGTTGTGGTTGTCATTTGCGAGACTTGGATAAAAGTGTTCATTTGTTCCTTATTTGCCCCTAATAGCTTGAATATCGGAAAACATTTTTGAGGCTGCTATTTATTGCGATCATAGCGTTATCCTTTTTATTTGATATGTAATCTCCAATAGTGGCTGTTTACACTATTAATTTTTTTAAGAATGTTTTAATGGTGAAAGAATAACTATGTAATTTAAACTTATGTTGCACATGTATTGTTATCTTTATCAGGGCCTCCATAGGCTAAATATACTATTTATTTTACAAAAAATCCCTTTGACACCCAGTTGCAATAATGTTAGCACTGGTTACGAATTGGAAGAAAAAATAATAAATATTACATTAAAATGCTTCAATGGTGAAAACGGAAAAGGTGAATATCATTCGCAGCACCCGAAAAATTCTGCTACAAAACAAGCACCTCCTGGATGTTTTTATTGTTGTTGTTTTGGTTTTATTTTAAAGAACTGCCTAAATAAATGTTTGAAGAGAGCAGGTAAGATTTTGTTTTTGAAGTCAGTATAATATAAGACAAATTAATTTAAACAATTTTAAAAACAATCTGAAAAACATACCTTTTTATTTAACCTTTCCCGTCCCGCCTTATGAGCTATATAGGAAGAGGAACCCTAATGCAAATGTTTTATGTTGTGGTTGTCATTTGCAAGACTTGGATAAAAGTGTTCATTTGTTCCTTATTTGCACCTAACAGCTTTAATATCGGAAAACATTTTTGTGGCTGCTATTTATTGCGATCATAGCGTTATCCTTTTTATTTGATATGTAATCTCCAATAGTGGCTGTTTACACTGTTAATTTTTTAAAGAATGTTTTAATGGTGAAAGAATAACTATGTAATTTAAACTTATGTTGCACATGTATTGTTATCTTTATCAGGGCCTCCATAGGCTAAATATACTATTTATTTTACAAAAAATCCCTTTGACACCCAGTTGCAATAATGTTAGCACTGGTTACGAATTGGAAGAAAAAATAATAAATATTACAATAAAATGCTTCCATGGTGAAAACGGAAAAGGTGAATATCATTCGCAGCACAAGAAAAATTCTGCTACAAAACAAGCACCTCCTGGATGTTTTTATTGTTGTTGTTTTGGTTTTATTTTAAAGAACTGCCTAAATAAATGTTTGAAGAGAGCAGGTAAGATTTTGTTTTTGAAGTCAGTATAATATAAGACAAATTAATTTAAACAATTTTAAAAACAATCTGAAAAACATACCTTTTTATTTAACCTTTCCCGTCCCGCTGGAGTATCTGTGCGTGGTACAATTTTCATTAACATAACATAACAACAAAGAGGATTCCCCAGGGCCCTTTTAAAAGTAACCTATGTGGGAACGAACGTCTTTAACTTCAAACGTTTATTGCTTTGTAATATAGTAACATTCAAACTATACTACTATCTGAGGTGAATTATATTTTGCAGTATTTAATAAAATCAAAAAAAGTTTAAAGTTTGGCCAAACGTTCTCTAGATTAAAAATTTAAAAAGTTACCAGCTTCTGAAACATGTAAATGTGTAATATACTTCATACATTAGAAATAAGAAAAACATTGTAAAATCTCTTTATCTGTGAGATTCTCCTTCCTATAGAAGAAAACATACAGAAATGGGTCTGTCCAGAGCTGCCAATTGAGCAATAGGTTGATTTGTGACGACTGAAGTAAACTAGTCCCACAACTATTATAGGACGACAAACTTCATTGCCAATTTCAAAATATTTATTAGTTATTCATTTTGTTTAAGGTAATCATGAGACACCTTCATGGGATCATTTACTGTTTAGTGTGGAACAACCCCCATGGGAGAGGGAAGTTATACATTCCACAACTCTGTTGAAGGACCGCCTTATTTCGAGCCACGAGCTTGTCTGTTGGGGATCATAGTGCCACTGCCACAGCTGCTCCTCTGATGGTACTATAACTCTTCTGAGCAGCCACCATGTTTCATGTGGTCACTTGGCAAACTTTATGTTTTAAACAAATCTCATTAAGTAAGTTTTTGGTTCTAACACTCATTTTCTCATGGATAAAGCTCTTCTACAACACTCCCCACAAAACAGGTATGTTCAGTTCCCTTTCCCTTACCGAAGGGGCAGTTACGCCAGTCTGCCAGAAGTAAAATTTCACTTACAGGGAGAAAAGTGATTGGAGTTGGCCATAGATGTTCATGTTTGCTAGTGATTCCAAATTTTGGAGGCAAATCATATACAGAAGGCCCCATTCATGCCCCTTGAGTGATATTAATTATTGTGTATTTATCTTCACCTGTGGATTATCATGTGTAATGTATGTTTTTGTAAATTCTTGGCACGTGTAAATGAGGTACTTTTGCCCATAAAAGTATGCTTACAGTCAAAAATATTATTGTGAATAGGTGTCAGGTCACCAAACAGAGAAGCTCAGAAAAGGCCTCAAAGACTTCAAACTTGGAAAAGGAAGTGAGTTGTTCCAAAGAGATGTAACAGGTCCAGTCCACGCAACAGCGGTGAAGTGTCAGTTCTGCTCAGGTTTGCACCATGCAGTGCAGTTGATGTGTCATGTCCGCTGGATCCACAGTTGCTGGCAGAGCACCTAAAGCCAACTTCCAAGGGTCAAGGACTAGGGTGACACCACTTGGCAGAGTAGACTCACAGACGACAGAGTCCAGGTACAGATGCAAGGTTGTTGGAAGCCTTTTATGTACCTGAGGCTTCAGATCAGGAGGCCAGCCAAATATCCTTGGATTCACTCTGGGTTCTGGGTTCAAGAGATGAAGGTCCAGTCCTTCTCACCCAGGCATGAGGGCAGAAGGTCAGTACAGAAGAGCACCAGCTCCCTCAGAGCAGCATTCTGGAAGGCGGGAGAAGCTTCTAACTATTGACTTCAAAATGCATGAGTTCCCTACTTCCCCTACTTCACCCAGCTCTAAGCTGACTGAAGCGCAATTGTGGTTAGGCCCTTTGTGTGAAGGCAGGACTCAGCCAATTCAAGTATATGTGGGGCTGTGCACAGCTCCTTACTCCCATCCTGCCAGTGAGGACCCATCCAGCCATACCTAAGCTCCCATATTGTGTGGCTGCCTAGTGGGAATACACAAAGCTTAACTGTCATGTGACCCAAGACAGGCTGCAGGCACAAAGGGCAGGAAAGTGCCAACTTCAAAATTGTAATGAGAAATCCAACCTTCCGAGCCAACACTGCAGTGCCACATTGAACCATGCTGCAGGGGGGCAAGATGGCCGCGGACCGGTCGTGGGAGTAAGTCGCACTGATCTCACTCTCCGATGATAGGAAAATGACTGTGAATCCCGCAAAAGTATGCACATGGAAACTGTTTGGATAAAAGGCGCTTTCACTGGTCTCCTCACTTTACTGCATCGGAAGGTACTACTCAAGGATTTTCTGCGCTCCTGGGCCGCTTCTAGAGATGTGATAAGAAATTTATACATCAGTGCGGTTATGCCGCCACGAGGTGCCAAGCCCAAAGAGATCAAAGAAGTAAAGGAGATGAAGCCTTCGGGTGATTCAACGAAGCCGCCTGAGGCTCATGCTGTCACTCGGAAGCAGGCAGCGAAGATTACTAGTACACTGACGGACTTGGCCAGTAAAGACAAAGTGGTAAAAGAAAAGGATGCCCAGATGAAGGCCGAGTAAAAGGCGGCAGCCGTGGCATCTGCAGCCGCAAGAAGGAACACAAAAACCACGCCAATTGAAAATGCCCCTAAACCTCAACGTGGGAATAACCTTAGGGAACCTACCTTGGTGGAGGCCTTTGCAGGCACAGTGGGGACAGCGGGGGTATCAATCGATCTCGTGGATCATGACGGCAGCCCTAGCGTTTCTGGGCAAACTGACGATCTGGCAACGGAGGAGGCGCACGCACACGGAACACCGAACAGGGTGATTCCAGATGCGGCGCTGACAGAGCGGCCCGGAGCATCGGAGGGAGCGGAAACGGCAGCACGTCAGGCTGGTGAGGCTGAGGCAGCTCCAGAGGTGAATGAGGATGTGTGCAGTAAGGTAAGCCGCGCTATTGTGACTATAGAGACTGACAGTGAAACTGGCAGCTTAAGAAATATCTTGAAGGGACAGCTTGATCTGGCATCGGCATTGGCAGTAGGCAATAACGGCAGAGGGGTCATAGCGCAAATTGGTCAAGGGCAAACCCCGCCAGCTCCAACCACGACACAGAGGCCTCAGGCGCTGCCAAAGAATACACCAAAAAGTATCCCATCCCTGAATGGGCTACCTCGAGTACTGGGGGCCAAGGAAGTTAGTGGGGGAAAGGAGGATACTGAAATACTTGAAGCAGCAGGCACAGACCTAGACCAGGGAGGCTCACAGGAAATGCAGGGCGACCTGGATGCGCAGGGATCTCAGGCCACGACTGAAGCCGGGGTATTTGCTCCCGAATCTCCAAACAACGAATGTTTTTTTTCAGTCAATGATGAAACAGGCACCTCCCCAGATAGTGGGGGCTCAGACGAAAATGAGCCAGACAGCTCTGTGTTAGACTCAGATCCTGACCAGTCGGTCTCTGACGATACAATTCAGCGGGCCTCTCTAAGTCAGAAGAGCAAGCATCAAAGGGGCCGTTGGCAACACAGGCATAAGACCCCTAGCAGTCCCACAGAGGCAGAAATGACAAAAAATTGGTCTGGAACTACTCAGCTACCTCAAACTTATATCAAGAGGAGGAGGAGACAAGATGGCAGTAGAGGAAGTCACAAACAACCCAAGAACAGGCACCTATAATAGATTTACTCTATGTACTCTTAAGCAGATGCAGGGGGAAGCCAGAACGGAGAGCAAAAGGGCCAAACAGCCAACAAGCAGATACAAGGGTCACTTAGCAAAATTAATGACCTGTATGCTGAGATGGCAGGTAGAGAAACAAAGATGGGAGAGAGCACAGGGAAGCTGGAAGATGAGGTGTCACGCTGGCAGGAGTTCAAGGAAGCCCAGGAGAAAGCGACAGAGGACATGCAATGGAAGCTGGAAGACTTCGAGAATAGACAGAGGCGCAATAATATCAGACTCCTGGGCATTCCAGAGGCAGTGGAGGGGCAGGACGCGAGGTCACACGTGATTGCGCTTCTAAAGGGGGCATTCCCTGAGATTGACACTTGGAACTGGGATTTGGAGGTCCAGCGGGCACATAGGTTTCCTTTGATGTAAAAGAAGTCATACGCTACTTCCCAGAGTGATAGACCCAGAGCAATGCTGGTGTTTGTGGGAAACTTTTTAGCCAGGCAGGAGATTATGGACAGAGCTAAGCCGCAAGCCCGACACAGCTTTAACAGAGTAACCTTTTTTGCACGACCAGATTTCTGCCATGTGACGGCGGAGAGCAGATGGAGGCTAAGGCAGATCATTGACCCGTTCCAAAAACTAGGGTGTTAGGCTTATTTGCTATTTCCTGCCAGGCTTAAAGTGCCTCTGGACGGCCAGATCAAGATGTTTTTTTCAGAGGTGAAGGCACAGGCTTTTCTGACAGACCTGAAGGAAAGAAGAGGACGGGGGCACACATTGCCAGCTGTCTGAGGGGCACGGCAGATCCAAAAAAAGACTGCAGGGTTACTGCCGCAAGAGTTGTTATGTATTATGTCACTATGTAAACTGAGTTGTGGTACACTAATTAGTTGGGAATTCACAGTAAAGATTTGATGATGATAGCAAACTAGTGGAGGGTTTGGGTAGCGACACTCCAGGGACAAAGAAGCTGCCACACATAGGTCAGGATTGACCTATTTGCCTGTAAAGGGAGGGGTCAGGGGGAGGGGTTCTGAGGGGGATGCGGGAGGGAGTGGGGGGGGACAGGACATAGGGCAAGGGCACAACAGGACAGAGAGGAAGTACAGGGAGAGGGGAAGATATACACCAGTGGCTGGGTGATTGGAATGCGAGAGGGTTTGGAGAAATGGAAGCGAGAGTGTGTCTGGTATGGTGGGAACTATTCGCTGTACAACTTAAGTAAGCTGGTCTGTAACTGGAAACAATTTCCGGGTAGTCGAGGTTGTGTTGCCTTAAAGGAGGGGAGAGTCGGGAGAAAAAGGAAGTCTTGTATAAATCTCGTATAAATGAGCGCAAACATTAAGATTCTGACGTTGAATGTGTGCGGGCTCAATGATAGGATAAAATGGCAAAGGGTTGCATTAATGCTGAAAAACACACGGGCAGATTTTATCTGTCTCCAAGAGACTCACATTGAGGGTATTAAGCCCTTCCTGTTGGAACACCTAGGGTTTCGCGTCTTAGCCTATTCAAGACAAGGGGCAAAAACAAGGGGGGGGGGGGGTGGCCATCCTAACTAGACTATATAATATTTTCACACAGAAAAAGTCAGAGGATCAATGGGGGAGATGGGCTCTGATTGAATGTTTGATCGGGGGAGAGTGGGTTACGCTGGGCTCAGTGTACGGGTCAAACGAGGATGACCCGGAATTGTTTGATTTTCTTGACACAGAAATGGCTAGCTGGGCACCGAGGGTCATCCTTTCAGGGGATTTTAATATTAACGGGGCAAATGGGTTAGGCATGGATGCTAAGGGGCAATATCAAGGAAGGAAAAAGAGGGTATGCAGGGCAATTCTGAGCATGGCTGCTATTAACGCATTGGTGGACGTTTGGGGGAAACTAAAACCAGGTGATGCTGGTTTTACATGCTACTCGGCCCCGCATAAAAAGTGTGTTAGACTGGACTACTTTTTCACTTCGGGGTCATTGCTAGCCAGCTTGCAGGTGGGAAGACTTCCACGTATTGTTTCGGACCACAATCCTCTGATTTTAATAATTAAAGAAGGTGGGCTCAGGAGGCAGGAAAGGCTATGGACGTTTGAGAGGGATTTATTGACAGATGAGGATTATATTACGCACATGCACATCTGGATAAAATGGTTCTGGGACATCAATAGGGGGAGTACTACAACCGGGAATGCATGGGATGCCTTTAAGACGTGGGTCCACAGTGAGACGCTTAGCTTTAGTCTCTCCAAACAAAAAAAGGAGCGGATCAGGTCAGAGGAATCAAACACGTGCCTGTTAGATGCTGAGCAGCGGTTGGCACAAGCCACCATAGAGGGGTGTAATATCGAGCAACGACTATTGGAGGTCACACTTGCCAAGGCGGCGGCTGAGGAAAGGTTGGCTACTAAAGCGGCTAAGATTTTCTCTGCACATAGGAAAAAATGTTATGAGTACAGTGAAAGGGTGGGTCATGCATTGGCAACGAGAACAGGACAGAGGGCAGCCAGGGGGGAAATTAAGGAAATAAAAGATAGTAGGGGTAATTTGGCCTTAGATATCGAGGGAATCAGGGAAGTTTTCAGGCAGTTTTACAGTAAGCTGTATACAGAGGAACAGGTTAGGGATCCCGAAGAAATTGAGAGATATCTACAGGATATAACTAGTAGCCTGCTATCAGAGGAAGATAGGGAATCTTTGGATGCCTCTAGAGGAGGAGGAGATTATGGAGGCCATGCTGAGCTTACCCTCAGTTAAAGCTACCGGGCCGGATTAGATTCCGGGGGAATTTTATAAAGTATTCTTTAAAGCAATCAAAATTTACTTAGTTAGGACAATTAAGGAGGCACAGGTAGGGACATCAATACCAGGCAATTGGGCAGGGGCAGACATTATCATAATACTGAAAAAGGGTAAACCCTCCTTGGAACCAGGATCCTACCGACCAATAACACTTATAACTCAGACGTCAAAATCTTCTCAAAAGCATTAGCAGCTAGATTTTCCAGGGTTATAGAAAACTTGGTTAGTATAAACCAGCATGGGTTTATTCCACGCAGGGGTACCACGCTACACATTAGGAAGGTGATTACACTCTTTGATGCACAAGAGGTCGCAGGGAAACCAATGGCAGTAATGTTATTAGATGCCGAAAAGGCATTTGACCGAGTTTCGTGGGAGTTCTTTTGGTCAGTATTGAGGAGAGGGGGCTGTGGGGAAGGTTTCGTAAGAGCCATGCAGGCACTGTATAGGGCACCCACTGCATGTATTAGGGTAAATGCTGGCCGTACGGCTCCTTTTGAGATCACACGGGGTACACGGCAAGGATGCCCGTGCTCTCCCTTAATGTTCGCTATGTACATAGACCCTTTGATTTATAAATTGGAACACAACAATCAGATCCTGCCACTCAGAACAAAATTGGGTCCGTATAAAGTCCTTGCATATGCCGATGACATCGCGGTCATAACACCCTCACCCACAGAGGTTATCAGGGCTGTAGAGCTGGAAGCAGAGCAGTTTGGCAAGGTGGCAGGGTACGCCCTGAATAAGGCGAACACTCAAATTATTAAAAATACACAGGCAGTTTGTTCTGATTCACGGGTGGTTTCGGCCGGGGTATACCTGGGAGTGACTGTTACAGCAGATCTTGACGCGCTAGTAGAAACAAATATAAGTCCGATAATCAAGAAGGCAAAGATAGATTTGGATAGGGTGCATAATCTGCATATGTCAATAGTAGGACGGGTACATTTTGTGAAAATGAACTTACTGCCAAAATTTGTATACCTATTTAGAACAATCCCTCTCTTTTTTAACTCCACCTAGTTTAACTCAATAGAGCAAATGATTAATCGCTTTGTTTGGTCGCATGGCAAAACAAGGAGAGCGTTGAGGTTCATGTCACTACCAGGGGTCAGGGGGATGGGCACTCCTGGACCTTAAACTATATTACTGGGCGGCAGCTCTACAGCAAATGACAGGCCTCATGGGGGGAGCGGAGAGGGAAGCAGAGACACAATTGGGGTCAACATCTATCTACGGATTGGTTCTAGGGGAGGAAGTAGAGAATGTTTTTCTGAAATACATGGAACCCAGTTACTTTAAGAGAACGAGGTTTAAAACTGTTGATGCTGCATACCGGATTTGGAGGGCGTTTAAAAAAAGTTTTGGACTGGGAAGATTTAATTCATATACCAGAATATTTAAGAACCCCACAATACCGCAAGAGATTTTTGCAGATACGGCCTTTATGGAATGGGGCAGATTAGGGGTGAAAAAGGTGGGAGACTTGATAGGACCGTCAGGGATGCGTCAATTCTCGAAAATACAAGGGGCGTTCGGCATTAGCACAAGGAGCTTCTTCAAGTTCTTGCAGACTAGAAGTTTTTTTGCAAGTAAGAGAGGAGGATCTCGTGGATTTGAAGAGAATGCAATATTAAAGGTGGTTGAGGCGGGACAAGGGTGTACAATTAAGAGGTTTTATGCAGAACTCATCTTGAATAGAGAGGACGATCCAGGAAAGTTCGAACTAAAATGGACTACTAAACTAGGAATACCTGAGGGGGCTTTTGGAAGATCACTACAGTTAGCTCAGGAGGTCTTTCGTTCAGCAGGCTTACAAGCCCAACACTTTAAAACCATCTATATGCTATACTACACGCCTGCTAGAATTGCACAATGGGGGGCACACAGGGGATCACGTGCCCGCAGTGTGACAGCACAGAAGGAGATATCGTGCATATATATGCTACCTGCCCGGATTTGCAACCCTTGATAGGAGCTATTGAAGCTTTCCTAGAAAGATCCTTAGAACTTAAAACTAAGCTGACCCCAGAATTGATCCTGTTAGGGGTAGGGCAGGATATAAATCAACAGCAATCTGATTATTTTCTATTTGGGGCCGTGGTGGTATTTCGTTTATGTATTGCGTCGGCATTACGGGATAGACTCCCACCTACCTTGAATCAATGGATAACCGGTTGCTGTATATATACAACTTTGAAAAGGCAATATATGCCAGGAAAGGGAAAAGGGGAAGAGCGCTAGAGCTACGTATTTGGAATCCGATTTTAGATTGGAAGGGAAGGGCCTAGCGGCCTAGGTGCAAGGACTAATGTTGTGTGTATTAGGTATAACAATATACTGGGGGTTTACATTATGTACATGCCTTTTTTTTGGGGCTCTTTTTCTTCTCCTTGTCCTTTTGTCTTTTTGTCTCTTATTCTTTTCTTTTCTTTTTTTTTCTCGCAAATCTCGTTCTTTCTCTATGCCTCTGTTCTGATATGTATTCCGTATTTCCTGCTGCGGCAGATGTACACTCTTATCATTGCTATTTCTTAGTTTTGTATAGCTGTAGGTTTATTTCTGTCCAATATTCAAGTATGTGTTAAATTGTCCTGTGCGGGGGGTGGAGGGGGGGGGTAAATTCTTCTGTAAAAAACTTTTAATAAAAAGAGAAATCCAACCTTCCAATAAAAGGTTTATCATTACAATTTCTTGGGTACTAAACATGACATATCTACCTGCTCCAAATTAATTGTTGCATCTTTTTTATGTAATAAAAAATCCCCAATGTTATCTTAAGGGGAGGGGTAGGCCTCACAGCAGTGAGGAACAGATTTGGGAGTTTTTTCATTACCAGGACATAGAGAACTTAAAAGTACATGTCCACCCTTTTAGCTACACAGCACCCTGCCCTTTGGTCTACCTAGGGTCTACCTTGGGGGTTACTCATATGTAATAAAAGTGGAGTTTAAGGCTTGGCAAGGGGATTGAGCTCATTTTACTTTCACAGAATCACTGCTCGGGCATTTCTAGGCCTCCTGTGCACTGATTCCCACAGGGTTAGGTATTATATAATAGGTGAGAATCCCCACTTTCCAATGGTACCTCTGCCCAGTGGTTTGTCACTGGAGAGCGATCCCCAAGAAGGGATCCACCCACTTGACACCAGGGATAGAAGGTGCAGCCTCTTGGGCAAGGGCTTGTGCTCTTCTTTGACAATGTATATACTTTAGTCTTCCTGCCTCCCTGGGGGGCAGACAGGGGCAATTACAGGGGCAAGAACACCAAGTGCAGTCAGAGGTGGACTAAATCCATGGACTAAGAGACACACAGATATGTAATTACATATTTACTGACGACGTGAAAAGACTAACTTTGTTGTTCAAAGCCTTCAAAAAGCCCCAGGCAGATTTGCCTGAGTGGGTGAAACATGTGTTGGCTGCTCTTCAATTCTTTTTGGATATCAAATCACCTGCTATCTATTAAAGAATGGAAGTTACACAGAAATGGACATGACTATGATTATTCATTCAAGGTAAAATAGTCCTACTCTACTTTGACCCCCTTGGAGACAAAAATTCCACTAGACACTAGGGATAATTATAGTTAGACAAAACCATAGGGGTGGGGGCTGCCCACCATGGGCATGATCATGTCCCCACCCCAAATAAATTGGTTAACAATGGATCTGCCCCCCTGGGGCCTTATTACAATAAGTGCCCCAGGGGCGCAATAGGTGTTTTCACCCGCTTTGCGCACCCCGGGGCACTTTGGTAGTATAGAAGGGGGTCCAGACGCTTGTGCATCCCCTTCTACATTACTGATAGTGCTGGCGCACTGAGAGAGCCAGCCGTACCTTTAGAAGGTGTTCCCTCATTTGCATAGGGGTGTGCCCTATGCAAATGAGGGTATTCCTTTGACTCTGCACCTGCACCATTTAAGAGGCATGGTCGCAGAGTCAAAGCAGCCCTCAAGAGGCGCTCTGATAGTGTGCCGCACTGTCAGTGCGCCTCCTGAGAGCAGCCCTCTGCAGGGGGTAAAGGGGGTCCCACAGACCCCCAGACATCCCCTTGCAGGTGGGTGCAGTGGCTGCTCCGTATTTTCACATTAATGCACTGCCTACAGGGCAGAGCGAGTACGCAGCTGACCTGGGGTCAGCAAGTGCAACATAAGAAAGCATTGTGATTGTTTGCTTCCGGCGCACCTTTTAAAAGGTGCTCTGGGCCCAAACAATCACAATGCATAATACAGCCCCTGGTGGGCAGACTGGAATATTTACTCCTGATGTGACCCGGGGGCAGAAAGCATACTTGACGTCAGGGATTTAAAAAAAATATAGATGTAAGAGCTGCTCAGCATGACTATGCCCCCATGCCAAATAAATGGGGCAACAATTGATATGCTTTCTCAGGTGCACATTGAAGTAATTACCCTCGATCTGCCGTCCGGGGGAGCTAAGAGCCCACTATACACCAGGGATTTTTTTTTTAAATTGGGGTGGTGCAGCCTAGCTTGACTAACCCAAGTAAATTGGGCTACAGTCTATCGGGCCCCCTATGGGCTAGATAGGTGTAACTACCCCTGATTACCCCCAGGGAGAGCAGAATGCCTACTAGATGTTGGGGAAAGTTTTTCTTTTTCAAAAACATAGGGATGGGGCTCGCCACTATGAGTATGGTTATGACCCCACCCCAACTAAATGGGGCAACAGTCGTTCTGCTCCAATGGGGGCAGATGGGGCAATTACCCCAATCTCCCCATGAACAAGGGCTCCCATTGACCTTGGTTTGATATGTTCCTGTTGTAGGCATTTAACCCAGCCAGACATGTGGTGCAGTATTTTCATCAGCACTGCTGGGACAATGCTGGGTGGGGGGAGTTTTGTTGATTACTGCGGATTCTGGAAGTCTCCATCGAATCACTGACAGAATATCAACATTGATAATATCAAATGTACAAGACACAAATATCGATAACATTAATATCGATATGCTATACTTATTTAAAAATATACACAAATATCAAAACATAAATACTGTCAAAAACAAACATCGAAATAACTAATATCAAAATCATTAATATCATTAAAACTAATATTGACAACATTAAATAAACATACAAAAAAAAATCGAAGCCAAAAATATAGACCACAAAATTATCGTCAATACCAAAATATCAACACCTTAAAAATTATCCAAATAACACAATACATAACAAATAAAATATAAAAAATATGCACGCAATATATATTATATATACAATTACAATTAAAAAAGTTATAATTAAAAAAACATAAGTAAAAGCACCAATTTATTCCCTCTTTACAAACAGAATATATAAAATAATTAATTTATATCATACCTTAAATACAATATGAATTACAAATTATATACCAGCATTTTTTTAAATAAAAATAATAAATAAACAGTTAACTGAACATTAATGAGCATCTACCAAATAAGAAAACAACTGCCAAAATATTTTAAAAACATTAGTAACATCAAATGACAAGCACCTACAACTTAAATAACCCAAATGGATTTAAAGAATACTATATAAACTAAAGAAAATCAACATTATTTTATACTACAACAGTAAATACAATAATAAGGAAAACCTCTGCCAGATTGCTTCTACATCATCGCACTGCCAAATCGAAAAGTTAGATTTCAACTTTACAAAGTAAGTAAAATATAAAACTAATGTTATAACTTAATAAAAGATAGGTAAAGTACTTTTAAAATAATTAAATAAGTAAAGTATTTTTTTATTATATCTCCTCTACAGAAAACCCAAAGAACACCAGACTAACTACAGACATCAAAAACGCTCCTTCAAAAAAGTAAGTATAAATTAAATGTGTACTAATCCAACAACTGTTAATCCGAAAGCAAACGCCCCACTAACCACACAACCCCCAAAATAGAGAAAATGCTGTTAAACAAATTCATGAAATCTATATTTTTTCTACAAAAAATAAAACAAAACACTAAATCCAAAACCCAAAAAAAACCATCAGTACATCGAAAAAGCTTCTACAGATTAAAACAAGTATAATTTTTTTCCCGAAATCTGCAATACAATAAAGGCATTTATAATATATGTACTTTTTTATATATATTTTTCATAACAGTTAAAACATCGAAATTACTGAAGGTGCAAAATTCATTCTTTCACAAAAAGGAAAACTCTTATTATGCTTTATGGGGTTTGTTTACACCCAGGAAAAACAAACAGGAGACAAAGGTAATTGGAATTGCAGCAAATATTATGAAAATGCATGTTATGGGAGATCTCCAACAAAATAAACAGCTGTATTAAATGTTAAAGAACATAACCACCCCCCTAATATTGCAGAAATAGAAGTAAGAGACACTTTAGAACCTTTTAAGAAAGTTAGCACTAGCTCTCAAAAACCTACAACTCAAATGCTAAAGGACATACTACCTCAAGCTACAGAACACATAACTGCCCAAATACCCTCCATCCTAACTTTAAAAAGAGTAATAGCTAGAATAACAAAAACCCACTAGTAACACTCCCAAAACTTTCAGTGAAGTTCAAATACCACCTGAACTCAGAATGAAGAGCAATTCCTTCTTTATGATAACACATCTAATGAAAAAAGGATTATATTTGCAACTCCCACAAACCTAATCAAACAACAAAATTGTGACACATGGATGATGGATAGGAAATTTAAGTCCCAAACAATTCTACCAATTATACACAATCCATGGACAGTGTCACAATAGCAACATTCCCTTTATATGTGCCCTGTTACCAAACAAACAACTACCTATGTAGAGCTCCTAAGAAAAGTAAAGCAAGAAACTAATAACTACTACCCACCACAAATTATCATAGACTTCGAACAGTAAATGATACAGGCCGTCATGAAAAATTACCCTCACACAGCAATATAAGGTTGCTATTACCACTTTAATCAATGCACATGGAAACACCTTCGAAAATCGACTGTTTGTGTAGAAAGTGCAACTAACAGTAATTCTGCATATGAAACTAAAAAGCTAATTGCACTAGCCCACGTCCCAATAACTGAAGTAACTGAACACTACAATTTATTATTAGAAAGCCCCTATTACCAAACAAATGAACATAAACTAAGTCCCCTACTAGAGTATTTCGAGGATACCTGGGTGGGAAGGCTACACAGATCTGGACAAAGAAGACAGCCAAAATTCCACATTCCATGGTCGAATATATACAACAGAACGCTAAACAACAAAGCAAAAACGAATAATGCTGTCAGAGGATGGCGTAATGCTTTCAAGCCAC
Organism: Lissotriton helveticus; assembly: GCF_964261635.1. Lineage (NCBI taxonomy): Eukaryota > Metazoa > Chordata > Amphibia > Caudata > Salamandridae > Lissotriton > Lissotriton helveticus. Next base: position 499,324,418 of record NC_136063.1, read on the forward strand.
AACAGGCCAAACCCAATCAACCCTACATAAATTACTAGAATCAATCCAAAAAGAAGAAAGAAACCAACAACTAAGACTAGAATAATTTGTAACACAACTACGTCCAAAGTAACTAAACAAACTAAAACAATGTACAAGTATTTACAATATAAAGTAAGACATTACCCAAACACTAAAGGGCTAGAATATTTAGAAACAATAGCAAAATCCCTACTTTAAAACATTAAAACATAAACATAGAAAAATCTGAATTGTAAACTAAGCTCTTAACATTTCTATTGTTCTAACATCTAAGATATAAATATAATGTCAAATAATCTTGCCCTATTAATAAAAATATTTGACAGAATAAATATATTTTATATGTTAAAAAAATCAATAACAATTATATAAATAACATTTCCCTCCCGCTGTAAATAATTTTAAAAAAGCATACATTTTGGTAGCTGAAGAATATAATCCAGACAGCCCAAACAAAATCCAAATGTATAGATAATTCAAAAACACCTAAAACAAAATGGAAAAATACAACTGTGTAAAAAAAACACCAACCAAATATCCATAGTGTAGTTCCATAAAAATACCTAAAAAAGAAGAAATGCTCCAAGAAAACCTGAAAAAAAGTAAATGTGAAATAAATATTAGTTTACTAGAAACTAATACACATTTTCTGTAAAAAAAACACCCTTCTCCCAACTCAAATCTGGAAATGTAGAAAACCTGTGGAAAATAACCACAATACCTCCGGCACAAGCATGCAGTAATATTTTTGCAAAACACACATAGACATACTGAAAATTAGTTAACACAATGGGGAAACCAATGTGGGAGCACACTGCTTCACCTCCCAGTGGGTTCGCCCCTGAGCATTGTGGTCAATGCGGTTCAACCAAGCGTGTGTGCTTGCAGGAAAGTCTCGAATAATTACACAAGTATGCTTGCCATCTCTAGACACGTGTTTCTGGATCATTATCCGTCGTCAGTAGAGCTTAGGCATCAAGAACCATCATATTTGGGGTTGCTGAGCAGGCTGCCAAAATATTTTCAGGTCACAGTACCTCTCAAGGCGCGCAGGTGCCTCTCCACGAGCTCGTCAGCTCAACCGGCTCGAGGGAGCCTTTTATTTCTCCTAAATCAGGAATGGGGGGGGGGGTCCTGATTCAGTCTGTTAGTCATAGGGAGGATAAAGTCACAAGGCCTCACAAAGCCCACCCTTTCAGAATTCTCTCCTGGAATATCGCAGGTATACACTCGAAATTTGAGGACGAAATGTGGGTAAAGTATATAAATGCCTTTGACATTATTTGTACCTAGAAAACATGGCACAGGGAGAATATTGAACTAGATGGCTACTGTTCTTTTAATGTCCATGCAACCGCCTCACCATCAGGGGGAGAAAAAGGAGGGCTGACAACACTGATCTCTGTCAAGTATGGGTCTATTAAAGCAGAGTCCGTTATTGATTCACCTTGGTATTAATTGATTCTGATCGTCAACTTGTTTCAGGTCAAGACCCTTTCGATTAATTGGTATTATAATGTTTTCGATCAAAATAGTTGTGGTATCATTGTAACTCTAAAGGAGGAAATAGACAAGATCGCAGGAAGTGGCATCCCCTGTGTATTTACTGGGTGGGGGGTTTCAATTGCACCTTATGTTGGCATAGCTCAAAAGGAGTGTGCGGGTTAATGGAAACTGTGGGTCAGCCACTGACCCACTTCCTACATGCCCCGCAGGGTGATGCATTAAATGATACCATTATTGTGAATGATCTGCTTTTTGTTGACATCCAAGTAAATTGGAAATTCAATATCCTATTTATATGGGCAGAGGCAGGGAAAGTGTCATTGACTTCATGTTAATATCTAGAAAATCTGCCTCCCTGGTCGACAGCTTTGAGGTGGAGCCCAATAACGCCAGCAACCATAACTCTCCCACTGCCTACATACACGTGAGTGCCCAGGAGGAGGAAGGTGATGGTCACCCCCTCCAGTATAATTTAAACCAAGGGGTAAGACTCACATGGAGCAAAATAAACCCCTCCCAATTTGAGGAGTGCATTGTTAAAGCTAACTTAAGCTCCATCCTGAAATGCCTAGATCAAGATTCCCCACCAGATATGGCCACAGAGGGATTCAAGGAAATTTGCAGGGACATATCCATAAACCTGACAAATTCTACAGTAAAAAGGGTATCTCGGGGGACTAAATGGTTTAACACAGAGTGCACAAGGGCCCCAAAGGACCTTAAGAAGGCACTACATAGAATCCCTCAAGATTAAACCCTACTCAAAAATGCAAGGCAGTCATACATAAGCATAGTCACTCAGAGGAAGCAAGAACTGAGAAGGTTGGCCTGGGTGGATTTAGAGAGAGCAAGTGCACTCAAAGACTCAAGGAGTTTTTGGGAGGTAATAAATCGCCAATTATTTTCAAAGGGTTCAAGGGGAATGGACTCATTGATACCAGGGAAAGTTTGGGAATTGCACTATACAAACATATTCAACCCGAATGGTAATATTAAACAGGTAACATGTCAAGACGTTCCATTAAACCCAAATACTGCACACCACTTTAACTCTTCTCTGTCAGTGAGTGAGGTTGAGGACACCCTCACAAAAGGGATACACTTCAAAGCCCCAGGGCCTGATGGGGTACCCCTTGATTTGTCTAAAAGAAATCCCCAACTTTGAGCACCCCTCCGGACAAATGTTTTTAGAGCAGCAATATTCGGCCCTATTCCATCATCATGGAAAGAGGCCATAGTGCTACCTGTGTACAAAAAGGGAAACAAGGAAGACTCAGCCTGTTATAGGTGCATTTCCTTAATTGATGCTATGGTTAAGGTGCTGGGGAGGGTCATTTTGGCATGCCTCGAGACCTGGGCAGATTCCTCTGGACTAATGTCCCAAACACAATGGTTTTAGGAGAGGCCTGGGGACAAATGAACAGTGCATCAATTTGGCATTGATCATGGGCAAGTACATGAAGGCAAGGAAGTGGTCAATCCACCTTGCCTTCATGGACTTGGCCAGTGCCTTTGACACAGTCAATAGGGAAAAACTGTGGTCTATGATGGGAGAAATGGGTTTTGAGCAATCCCTCATCACTCGTGCGTAGGTTGAATGCGTACATACGGGAGCCATACGATTTGGCCCTGGGGGAGAGAGGACCGGGCCCATTGTTACTACAGATGGAGTTTGTCAGGGGTGCGTACTGGGCCCCTTTCTCTTCCTCTTGTACACAAATGGCCTAGAACCATCGCTAATAGATTAGGAATTAGACTTCCCCATAATTGGATGCAAATCGTTCCCTTTGCTGTCGTATGCGGACGACACGGTTTAATGGCTTTAACTGTAAACAGTTTACAGAAGTCCTTGAATGTTTTTACTGATTTCATGTTAGCCTTGGACCAAAAAGTTAATTTTACTAAATCTTACATCATGGTTTGTGGCTCAAGTCAAACCAAATCAAGAAAATGTATTGTAAAGGCAAGGCAATTGACAAGATCTCCAATTTTACCTATTTGGTGAATGTTTTTAATAATAAAGGGTTGAGAATACTAGTCGTGCTGTGGAAGGTATTTTCCGCTTTGCATGTAAGTTGTTCCACAAGCCGGTGGCGGAATTGAAACTCTATATAAATCAAAATGCTCGTCTGTTGCTACCAATGGGGCAGGAGAATGGGGATACCAGAAAAGTACACGACTACAAATGCTAGGAAATAAGTTTAGAAAAAGATTGTTGATGATCCCAAAAAGTGCCTCCACAACGTTCTGCCATTCTGAGGTAGGGATGGATTTTATTGCGGTTCAAATCAACATCGCCCAACTGATTCTTTGGGCTAAAGTCTGGCGGTCGGAAGACTTAAAGTTGACAAGGGAAATTATCAAGGACTGTATGTCCCTGGATAATGCTGAGGCTATTCCATGGCTCCGTTTTGTTAAAGGAAAGTTCAATGATATAAGCCTAGGGCATTATTATGATAATCCTGCCAGCATTGACACAAACATGAAACTAATCGTAAAAGATGCATATTTTGTTGAGTTGGACAACTGCCGGCAGCAATCAGGGCTGAAACCTTATTTAGATCGGTCCCTTTTATATCAACAATTTTACTTGTCTTTTACCACAAATGTACAGTACCAATTCCTTTTGACTAGGTTTTGGCTTTGCACACTGCAATTTTCAGTGGCCTTTCCCAAACAGGCTGGATGGAGCAATAAAGTTACCCCTTGTCCCTGCAATAACTCAGCACAACAAAGCACCTTGCACTTTATTTTATTTTGCACACTTTACAAGAATCCAAGGGCACGGTTCCTTCTCCCAATCTTGAAAGAAACCCGACCCGTAACCATCAGGAGGGTTTTAACCTCTTACTTGCCATGTCAACTGAAGTCATCTGTACCGCAGTATTACATTTTATTAGAATTGCACTTATAATAAGGAAACGGAATGAAATGTAAATGAAATTGGTGCTTTCCTTTTAAGACTTTGAATTTTAAATGTCTTTTTTAGTTGCGGAGTACTTGAGTCATGAGCCATATTATTGTATAAATTCAACATGTACATTTTATTTATCTTCGTTTGTATGTTATGCTTTTATGGTCCATTTGAACCTAATACATTTATTTTGATGATGATATACATTAAAACAATTGTAGTTACTTCTTATTATAATAACAATGTTTTTACTGCTTACCAAAAATGGGAAATAGTGTATTAATGTTAAAAATAATTACTTTTTTACTAAATGTTTTCTTCACTTGATAATATTATTTTTTTGATTCAAATAAATAATATTATACAAAATATAATATTATTTAGTGTCAATTTTGTGAATAAATCTTTTTTAAACAACAATTTGTTTTTACAGAATATATATTAACAATAATGTAAACTGTATATAATAATGTAATACATTGATACAATATAAAATAAATTGTATAACTGTTACAAAATAAATATATATTAAATAAATGAATACAAAACAGTGAATAACTGTATCTTATGTTTGTAAAAAAATACATATTTTCGAACTTCTACATTATATAAAACCTAAAATTGTTTCATACTTACTATGCTTAAATGTTTTATTTTTTATGTTTAAATATTTACCAAACATGTGACATACACAAACACAAATGTATTATTATTTTGCTTTATAACAATATATGAAAGATTGTAAATAAAATAAAAATCACAACATTTATTTTCTTTAATCTTTCAATAAAAATAAAGAAATAAAAAATATATTGTTATTTATTTACTTTCTATGTTACTTTTCTTATACTTTATTTGCTATAAAATATTTGTAAACATATATCACTTACTATTCCCACTCCAAACTATATTAACTCAGGGAAAGTGCTGGACACTAAACAAATAAAAGATACTATTCCCACTCCAAACTACATTAAAACACAGAAGGTGCTGGACAGCAAACATATATAATTTAATATACCTACTCCAAACTACATTAACTGAGGGAAAGGTCTGAACACTAAACATATATAATTAATTATTACTTCTCCAAACTACCATAAATCAGGAAAGGTGCTGGAAAGTAAACACATATGATTTACAATTCCCACTCCAAACTATATTAACTCAGGGAAAAGCTGGGCTCTAAACATATAAAATATACTATTCCCACTCCAAAAAACATTAAAACGCAGAAGGTACTAGACAGTAAACATGTATACTTTAATATACAGACTCCAAACTACATTAACTTAGGGAACGTATATAATTAACTATTCCTTCTCCATACTACATTAAAACAGGGAAGGTGCTGGAAAATAAACATACAGAATTTCAAACTATATCAACTAAGGGAAGGTGCGGCACAATGAGCATATACAATATACTATTCCCACTCCAAACTACATATAAACAGGGAAGGTGCTGGACACTAAACAAATATAATATACTATTCACACTCCAAACTACAATAACATAGGGAAGGTTCTGGTCACTAAACATATATAATGTATTATTCCAACTTCAAACAACATTAACACATGGAAGGTGCTGGACAATAAACTCTTATAACGTAATATTCCCACTGTAAAATACATTAACGCATAAGAAATTCTACACACTACACAGATAAATGATACTATTTCAACTTCTAAAGTTTGTTAATTATTTATAAATAATATATTTTTATTTTACCAATATAAAATATTACACAACACCAAATTTAATATGTGTTTAAATGTAATATTTTACTTACAAAAGTGTTTATTAAATGATAACCCCCCAAAAAATTTAAAACATTTTTTTGACAACATTGATAATTATGAACACAAATATTCCACCTTCTCAAAGATTTTAATTTTAAAGAAATTAAAAATTCTGAAATTAAAAACAATTATTACACATTTTCCACAAAAAACATCAGACTTAGAAATGTACGGAAAGTGCATAATTTCAGGCAAAGTTTGAGGTTTGCATTGTGTTGTGGGCAAAAAAGCCTCATGGAATCCATGCATGGTACACCATCCTGAACTCCCCTAGTTGCCTAGTTTTAGAACATGTGCAGGTTTTCTAGGTTTCTCTAGGTGCTACCTGAGTTAGGGCCCAAAGTGTAGAAAAATGTGATGTATTCATACTGTGTTTCCTGTTGTGGGAACTAGGCCTACCCCCACAAGTGAGGTGTCATCTTTGTCAGAAGACTTAGGAGAATGCTGGGTAGAAGGAAGGTTGTGACTCCCCACAGACTCCAGAACTTTCTATCACAGAAGTATGAGGAAAATGTGTTTTTTAGTCAAAGATTGAGGTTTGAAAGGGATTCTGGGTATAACAGGCCGGTGAGAGCCATGCATGTCACCCCATCCTGGTTTCCCCAATGTGTCTAGTTTACAAACATGTACAGGTTTGCTAGGTTTCTCTTGGATCCACAGCCCCCACTTTAAAAAAAACAGGTCAGTTTTGAGTGTAAAAATGTGATGTATCTATGTTGCGTGTTGGGGCATTTCCTGTCGTAGGCAGTAGGCCTACACACACAAGTGAGGTACCATTTTTATCAGAAGATTTGTGGGAGCACAGAATACTAGAAAATAGCCTTATAACCCACCATAGCGGGCATTACTAGCCATTAAAGTTCTACTCCAGCAAGGGAGCAGGACTTTAATGTCAGTATAGCCCAGCTACGGAGGGCTATAAGGCTATTAAAACATTCCCCCACTAGAAGGCAGAATGTTCTAGCAAATAAAACAAAGGCTTCACAGAGCACAAGGGGATTGAAATCCCCTAATGAGGCCTTTGTTCACAACAACAGCTGTGAACAACAACATTGGAATGTTTGAGCGCTAGGCTTCTACCGGCCATTAGAAGCCCAGAGCACTACATTGTGTTTAGTGGAGCTCCCAAAATTCCAATGGTCTAATTTTTGTTATGACCAATTGATTTTGCTGAGTTTGTGCCTTCTAAATATAAGCCAGTGTGTAAGAATGAAGATATTTTGAAAAATACCCTCTAAATCATACATTTGTTCGGGCACCCACAAATTCAGAGACATACAAATAGCCACGGGGTCTAAACTCTATATCTTGTGCTCATTTCAGAAATACATAAGTTACCTTGATACCTATTTTTCACTCTTCATATTTCACGATATAAATTGATCTATGCTTAGTAGACAATGAAAAACCATTGTACGTTAAGGCTCAGTTGTTGGCTCCAGGTACCTCGAGTTCTTGAAGAAACTACAAACATTATATAGCTTCACTACCAAAAGGGTCTAGCATTGCTTTGTAAATTTCCTATTGTGACAAAAGGTTACAGATGAAAACATTATCACAAATGGCTGTTTTTCCTATTTATTTTCGATGCTTAGTTCAACAGTTAGTTTCTTTGGGAAACCCTTGAGGGATCTACACATATGGGCCCTTGCTGAATTCAGAATTATATCTACTTTTCATATATATAGCTTTCATGGATCGCCCATGGGCTTTACAATAGTTTTAACCTCAAACTGGAAGTAGGTTGAAAGCACAAAAATAGGAAATATGGGCTACCTTTTTGATAAATGGCAAACTGTGGAATGAAAAGTGTATTTTTGATTCAGCTATTCATGGTACTAAAAGCTGGGAAGATGCTGACTTTAGCAGAGCAAACTATACATTGAGGCAATTTTTTATGAAAAAAACAGACACTTTTATCCAGAGCACTTTTTCCTATTTCTCCCCAAAACTCAAAATGTATCTATATTTTGGCTATTTACTTAGTCCGCACCAAGGTAATCCACAAACCCTTGGTACCTTTAGAACCCCAGGATAATGTAAAAAGAAAGACGCAAATTTGGCTTGGATACCTTATGTGGAGAAAAATGGAGGCCTAAGCACAAGCTTCCCCAAATAGCCAAAAAAGGTCTCAGCACTGGGGGGTGTAGGGAGGGGGTAGGTCAGCAGTTAAGGGGTTAAGAATAGATTAAAGAAATCATTAAAGACATATTTACTGCTTAGTTTTTAAAACCTAATTTAATAGTGACATCATATTTTGATAATATAAGCAGAAAAGTGATTTCAACCAGTTCTGCCACTCATCACTCTGCCTCCAGAGCTGGATTTAACATTTGTGAATGAGGGAGTAAACAAACCTGGCTCAGATTATAACTGCCTGCCTTGGTGCCCAGGAAGGTTCAAGAGTGATAACTGCTTACCCCTTAGGGTCCAATTATGATTCGGTTTGAAAAGCTTTCCGACCAAATGGGTTTGCGAATGGTTTCTGACCGAATCATATCGGGAGAGTGCAACTGACCGAGTATGATGCATCCAGATGCTTCAAGATACGATTTGGTTGGCCTCCCATTGATTTCAATGGGAGCCTTTGTTCTGACCGAATGCATAGGCTACTATACACAGTTCCACCCGGGAAAAAGGGTCCAAGGGAAAATAGTTACCGACCCACTACAGATTCAATCCCCAATTCCATACAAGTTCAAACATAACTGGAATCTGGTGGTCAACAGACTACAGTAAGAAAAAATGCAAATGCTGAACATACAGGCCCCAAAACCTGTGTTGCACCCAATAACTACTAATTCATATGAACTCCTTGCAACTAAGAAAAGTGGCTATAGGATGTCCATCAACTGCCATATCCTTTTAAAATGTTCACATTCTTTACCCTGCACTTCTTTTTTCTTATTGACAGCTTTGAACATACGATCGTAGGTGGTTCCTGTCTAATCTGGTGAACAATTTGTTTGCAGCTTTTTGATTAGTATTTCATTTAATCCACAGAGGCACCCTTTTTGATTATGAGGTGCTGTGGTAGGAAAGCAGAAATTCCAGATGATGACACTGGCCACGAAGGGCAGTTGATGGAAATCCTATAGCCACTTTTCTTAGTTGCAAGGAGTTCATATGAATGAGTAGTTATTGGGTGCAACACAAGTTTTGGGGACTGTATGTTCAGCATTTGCATATTTTCTTACTATAGTCTGTTGACCACCAGATCCCAGTTGTGTTTGAACTTGAATGCATAGGTTCCCATTGAAGAAAGGGGTGGCTGCGGAAAATCGGGCCCCCCATGGCAGGCCCCCCCTGGTGCCTGCCACACTATACATGGCTGGTAAGTGGTACTCGAGTGAGAAGACTACGGGTGCAGGGGGCCCCACTATGGGCCCCCAAAGTCTGATTCCAACTGCTGATTCGAATCGGACGGCACGATTCGGAAAGGCTGTCCAAATCCAGTATCGTACTTGGCCACTCGGAAACGCTGCCTGTAGAGATATACGATTCTGCTCCGGACAGCTCGGTCATTCCAAATGCCGTCGGGTTCAGATTGGGATATTCCTAACTCCTAACTCACATCGTACTCGGTCAGTCAGAAACCTTTACAAATCGTCGAAAGACACGTTCTTGATCCAATTTTGTTGGAACAAATGTCATTAGGAGGCCTTCCTAGCCGCATCGGAATCAGGTCCTTATTAGGGACTAGCCATCTGGGTGTGAATAGGAACAGTTGATAGAACAAAGGAAAGGTTTGCAACTACCTCTTTTTACTTGAAGATTCTAAGGCGGGCTTCTGTTCATCCCTGGACCCTCCTAAATGGCCATGATTCGAAAAGTAAGAGGGAATACTAGTTTTTTCCCTACTGAGTGGAGACGAGCTCACCCAAAGATGGCAGTAGGTGAGGAGATGAAGACGGATTGCCTGAAGGTGGCTTGGTTTTCCCATCTTGAAACAAGGACTCCTGGTTCATTTTATTTTACGGCACAAATGAGGTGCTTCGAAAGGAGATCAGGGTACTATGAGAAAATAATTAGCTTTCCTTGGGGCTGAGACTGGCGCAATCCAAGACAGGAAATATGTGACAGTTTGGAAGCTTCTGAGAACTTCAGGACTTTTTTGATAGGATCATAATCCAGAGAGAAAATAAAAGCCTCTCCAGTGTGTTGCTCAACCTCCTTTTATGGACCCAGCAGCAGCACAGGAGAAGCGAGACAATCGCGTTTTAGAAACATTTGTAGGGACATATTGTAAAAACTGTGGGATTTTGCAAACGGGGATTTTTTGCAGCTCACTATATTCTGGAGGGTCTGTCAAATGGAAACTATGTGACAATATTCGCTAGAAGCCCATAAATGAGGGCCATCAAGACCTCGCCCTGTTTCATCACTCAGCAACATTAAAAAGTCAAGCAGAAAATTTGCTCAGCTAAGTGGCGCAAAAAAACACAAATAGGGAGTTTGTGATGATCCACCACACCCAAGCCAATCGGTTGAGTACTGTACGCAGTCCTCAATATCTGTAAAAGGTTAGTTTGAAGATTTTCATGCATACGTCCATCCCCAGATGTCTGTGGATGAAGGCCACATGATGCTTGCACCAAGCTAGACTAATACTCATCCTTCCCTTCTGCTGTTCCTCTGCATCTGCATTGATCTTTAGACTAATGGATGAAGATAGGTGCATCCCCTTTTTAGTCATGGTTATGGCCAAATGCCAGAGCTGCTGCATCTCATCACACAGATCACATATGTTACCCCATATACCCTCCCAATTATCCTCCTTGGGCAAACAGTAAAGAATCCTAACTTGTGCCAGAAGAAACACAGATTCTGTGGTTGTCCTCATAAAAGGCACCGAAGGCCATATCACTCAGTCCATTATCTCCTTGTGTTTGATTTGTTCCCCCTAAGTTGGCAGGGTAAGTCCAGACGTAGGTCCCTTCCTCACTTTGACACTGGATTCAAGCTAGCCTGGCTGATGAAGGGTGTTATCCCGAAAACGGTCCCAGTATGCTTGTTTCCGGTCAAGGGAAGACCTGGCTAGGCAGTTCGGAATGACTATTCCCATGAGGAAAAGGGTCAAGACTAATTTGCATATGGCTGGGTCTGAACTGGGGTGGCGAAGTGAGCTAAAGAACAATGATGGATTCAATTCAGATCTGTGACTGAGGGTGAGTGTCAGAAAAGTTCCTGTGCTCCGGCCATCATCTCCTTGTGTTTGCATTACAGGAACGTTATAGTTAGGCTGACATTTCACGTGTACAAAACCTGTGAAATTCAGCCATTATAGTGCTAACTATAACTTGTGCCCCTGCAATGCACTGCTGATGATGTCACATATGACATCACTCATGACCTGGTCAGTGACATCACTGATGACATCTCAAATGATCACGGGACCTGGCCCACTCGGGGGCTTAAAGGATACAAAGCGTGGAGCCCACGCTTCATTTAAAAAAAAGATTTTTGGTCGGATTTGTGCATCCAACGTGAAGCCCATGTAAATATTTTTAACAAATGCTTTTTATGGCCCTGGGGGTCCCACAGGGACCCCTGAGCAGGCCTAGAGGGTCAGGGTGTTTCTACCCTCCCCCTTTCTTACCTTTTTACGTTCTTTTACCTTTTTCCTTGTGACTCTGTTTAACCGAGTCACAAGATGGCTGCCAACACTTCCTAGTTTGAAGTGTTGGCAGCCAATCAGATCGCAGGCACGTGATCCGGAGGGTTCACAGTTCCACTGTGGACACAGTTGTATATCTGAGAAATCTTAAATTTCTTGAAAAGTACTGGACAAAATACCACCAACAAAAAGAGTGCACTTCAGACCAAGAGTTACCATTCTGCCAAATTTGGTTTAATTCCGGTCAGCAGTTCGGGCTGTAGCTGCTTCAACAGTTTCCTATGGAAATTAACATTGTGAAAAAGTGTTTTGGGACCCCTCCTTTTTCTTGGCCCTCACTTGACGAATCACCCGAAATCATTCAACACAGCAGCTGAAGTGAGTGGGCCATTAGTTTTGAACATTTTGTGAAGATTTGTCAAAAAAGCTTTTTGAATAGAAACATGGTCCTAACTATAACTATCTACTGTCGACTGCCAGTCTCTCTCTCTCTCTCTCTCTATATATATATATATATCTATATATATAAATATTTATATATATATATATATATATAGATATATATATATATATATATATATATATATATATATATATATATATATATATATATATATATATATATATATATATATATATATATCTATATATTACCTACTGGCGGTCGCCAGTAGGTATATATAGTTAGGATTTTTTCTCTATGGGATTTTTGAAAATTCTATGTCAAATAACTTTGGCGTTTGTGGACGGAATTGGCTGAAATTTTCAGGAAAATGGCACATTTTGTTTCTGAGCAGCCCCTGAAAATTGGGGGGGGGGTTCGTCCAGGGGGGGTCGAGAAAAAAGGGGGGTCCCAAAACGTGTTTTTAACATTGAGTTTTCCATAGGGCGGTTGGCCTCACTTTTAGCCCGAACGGCTGAATGGATTTGCACGAAACTTGGCAAAATTGTAGGGACTGGTAGCCCGATGTGCCTTTTGTAGGTCTCAATATATGTGCTACAGTGGATTTTGAGAAATTAACGTTTAAAAAAAGATATATATCTGTAACAGCGGACCGGGCAGCGCTCCAGTACGCGTACTTTTCGCGCAACGGAGCTTTGTGAAGCGAAGCTGATTGGTTCTCCGGCGTCTGTAAACATTCCAAACAGTCCGTAGCGGCCGCCATCTTGTCTCTCGGTAGGATCGAGAGACAAGAGGAGGCCAAAGCGAAGGGGCAAATGACCATAAGGGGGCATAGTAGATCCTCGCTGACCCCCTAGGTTTGATGTGGAGGTTTTAAAAGGGCCCCGCGGGGCAAAAAAATAAAATAATAATAATAATCGAACGGCTGAATGGATTTGCACGAAACTTGGTAAAATATTAGGGACTGGTAGCCCGATGTGCCTTTGCTAGGTCTCAATATATGTGCTCCAGTGGATTTTGAGAAATTAACGTTCAAAAAAAGATATATATCTGTAACAGCGCTCCGCTTCGCGTAACGGAGGTTTGCGAAGCTGATTGGTCATTCTGTCACTGGGCTATAGTTGGGCTACATCTGGCTGATATTTGGGCTACATTTGTTTTTTTTGTCTCTGGCGGCCATCTTTGGGCTACATTGGGCTACATTGGGCTTCATTGGGCTTCATTGGGCTACATTGGGCTACATTTGGGCTCCAACATATATATATGCCAATGTAGCCCAATATATATTTTTCAAAGTTAATTTTCGTAAAAACCACTGGAGCATATATCTTGAGACATAGCAAAGGCACATCGGGCTACCAGTCCCTACAATTTTGCCAAGTTTTGTGGAAATCCATTCAGCCGTTCGAGCTAAAAGTGAGTCCAACCGCCCTATGGAAATGAAGGAAATGAATGGGTCATTTGTAATTAGCAAATAGCTCATCGCAAACTAGGAATGGTATAGAATCGCTATTTATTCCTTAAAGTTCGCTATTTAGGAAATGCAAAAAACTTTGATGATACATATGGCGGTTCATCTCTAACAAGATAAGAAGCATAGGGATAGATTTATGATGACTGGCGCATCACCAGGGATGTGTTAGTCATTCTGTGCCGCTGTTCCGTCACCTATGGTGTGCTGCATTTACAATGCGGCGCATCATGGGGCAAAAACAGCACAGATGCATGATGTATCTGTGCCGTAAAGGTGGCGCATTGCTGGAGTTGTATCGCAATTGTGATGAAGCTCCAGCAAGGGTCGGGGGAGCCCCTGTCGCAGGGTTTCTGTTCTCACACAGAACTGTGGACAGAGGATTGGAACCTCGGCGAATTAGGGTGCCCCAAAACTCACCTTAGTAATCAAAAACCCCTTAGCAAGCTAGGTACAGTGTCACATTGGATATAACAAACTCTCAATGTTTAGACAATCCAGAATATGAACTTATAGTACCTCAGGATACGTGGAACTCATGAACAGTCGGTCGTTATATATTTCTTAGAAACCAGAACATGGAGTTAAGAATAACACATGTGTATTTGAAATGTTTATTTACTAATGCCGTCTTCTCAGGCGTAGTATCTTAGATAATACAAGTACACATATTATCAGTAGCAAAATTACCAGCATAGTTACTAGTACATAAAAAGCGAATGGTGACAGTATGTTAACATGCTGTAAATGAATAAGAGTTAGCAACACTTATAAGCAGCCACGGGCCGTGGAGGGAGTTACGGTGGGGCAGGGAGGCGGGGAGGGGGAGGGGCAGGGTGGAGAGGGCTCCACCCTGCCCCTCCCCCTCCCCGCCTCCCTGCCCCACCGTAACTCCCTCCACGGCCCGCGGCTGCTTATATCTCACCCTCCCTAATACACATATTATATTATTTGCTAAGAAGGTCTGTTTGTGTTGGTTTAGGGCGTGCCCATACTTTAGTGTCTTAGATTTGAAGGAATCACATCAGCATACACCAGCTCTCTCTTCATGTGAACCGCATCAACTGTTGTGTATGTGTGTTCGGCAAAGCAATATAAAACCCGCCTCATGCCCAGAATTAGCAGAAGCTGCACTTATGTTATGAGTATGAAGTCGTGGAGATCAGACCTCATAACAATTCTGTATCGTGTTGTTCTTGAAACTTCAGCACTCGCTGTACAGATATAGTTTAACAAGCAAAGCAGATAGTAGAGCAATAACATATTATTCTCATGTAAACCACGATGAACTACTAGGTTGAAAGCTAAAGCAACAACTAAGTGTCGTGTGCAGAAGTTGCAAAAAAGGAAAAATGGCGTTTAAACCGGTAATGAGCCCATGCTAACTTAACACGGTGTAAAGATATCCAGGACCTAGATGACACCTCCCCATGATCCGGAAACGAACTGAATAAGATAATAGAAGTGCCATCTCATGAGAGCAGATTGCAACTTTATATGTGGACGGTCCGCAAGGTAAAACATTAAAAACTAGGAAAATTTAATGCTAAAGAAAAATAAAACAGCCAAGTACTTTATCGAGTCTTAAGCCAATAGGCAAGCTAAATAATAAAAACTTGACAAATAAGTCAATGAATTGTCAATGAAATGCTAGTACTCAGCATATCAAACATGAAAAAGGTCTATGACATAACTGTGTATGCAAAATAAGCTGCAACAGCCTCCAATAGGAAGTCACCGTCTTCATCCGAAAAGAGTTCAGCCATCCAATTTAAAAGCGGAAAAGAACATACGTGCTCTCCCAGCACCGGATCCTCTATCACCATCAGAGGACAGCTCGGTGGGTTTTCAAGAAAGCTCTGTTCCAAGAAAGACTGTGTTGCCGCCAGTAAATTCCAGGGACCAATTAGTCCATGCATCAATGCCACAGCCATAATCCTTTCGCCAGGACAAACCCACTCGTGAGTAATGATAGGAGTCATCAGCTGATTAAAGTCGACGTCAGGAGAAACCGGTCCGCAGAGACACAAATCAATGGCCCAATCGAAATCACAGGTCAGGCAGTGAAATACAGGCTGGACACAGGTGAAGTAGGAGAATCGAAAAGATAATCCATATGCCGTGCTTAATATCGCCAACGGCATTGTGCCATAATATTCTAGCATGCGATTGCGGAACAGTGTCAGCAGCTGCAGGGCGGGAGCTTGCACAGGAGGGACATCCATATTTAAAAATGTAAAAAAGCACAAGAGCGTCCGCTGGTAATGCAAGTAAAAATGGGAATCCACGAAGCACAGTGGAAAAAAATAGAATGAAAGAAAGCAGGGATGACTCCAAAGATTTTCTCAAATGAAGTCACAAGACCACTGGTAACAACTTTAAAAAAGTGCGCCAGGCCCTTTGTGGAGGACGCGTTAAAGATAGTCCGAACCATCTTGCTGAAATGGAAAGGCGAATCTGTATTGAAAAGGGTCTGCACCTCTGTACGGGTGTTCGCTATGTGAAGCACGAAAGTTTCACGGGCCGAACTCAAGGCCACCTCTCTCTGAGACAAAAGAGCTCTTATTCTTGCCATGCCGTTGAAATCTGCTCCCAAGGTTGGTATTTGTGGCCAGATTGAAAACTCCCTATGTTCATGTGTGGGAGGAAATAGAACATTTCTGCAGCAAATAACCCGTTCACTTACTGTTACGATAAAAGGAATACTTTTAATTAACCCAGAACAATCTTCATTATTGAGCATCAAATAACTACCATTTTCCAACAACTTGAACGTGGGGATGATAGCAGGAACTGGCGTGCCTTGCAACACGCAAGCCATATTTGGTCGGTGTTTGTTGCATGAACCGTGTAACTGTATGTGCCTACACATTAGTGAATGATCTGGCGTCTCAGTGCATTCCTCTCCATTCAGATAAACTTCTTGATCATCTTTGAAACATCTGTATGTGTATGGAAGCGACCAGACCTCATGAAGAAAAGCACTACCTAAAGGTTCATAACGACCTATTGGTATATATTTCATACAATTTGAAAACTTATATAAAGCAAAAGGCAGCGTTATTAAACCGTGGATAAGGCACGTTGCCAAAAAACCCGCAATCCTCTGCTGATGATGTCACTGAGCATGTCATGAATGATGTAATATGTGACATCATCAGCAGTGGATTACGGGTAATAGTATCTCTAGTTTACTCCCCTATAGCTGTCTTTCTTTTAACATAAGTGTCTGTTTCCTTCCCTTATACTTACTGTTCTTTTTTTAAAAAAAAAATGTTGGTTCACTTCCGGTTCGCGTACCGGCGAGCGAACTGGGAAGCGAACTACGAGAAATAGAGGTTGGCACAGTTCCAAATATTGTACCAATTTTTTAATAACGGGGAGGTAGTTCTGAAAAGAACTTTTTTTTAAATTGTTTTTGTTGTTTTATATTTTTTTTATTATTTTTCTGAACATTTTTTTACTTTTTTTGAATTTTTCTGAACAGTTTTATATTTTTTTGGGTTTTTCTTGCAGGGGGCAATGAAAAAGATTCATTGTAAAGGGCTCAACAGGAGCAACAAAACAAAAAAAAAGTATTTATTATTTGGGGCGTTTCGTACAAACTTGCATATGATAGTCAATAGCTACGTTGATCAGAGTGATGCTTCTTTCTCCGTAGCAAATGAATCCATTGCAATGTACGCAGACGTGTTTTACTTCATGAAATCTCGTTTGAATATTTGGCACCATCTCCCTGCCCTCTGGTCCCGTTACTTCCGGTACAACAGATCTTCTGGCCATAATAGGGAGATTATCTAGGTCGTTACGAAACTGTGCAGCACTGTAGTTGTTAGGATGCCACCTAGTCATATGGCGATGCATTGTGTAGTTTCCGAAACTGTATTTTTTGTCGGTCCCTCTGGACAGTCTATCTTGACATATAAGGCAAGTTACGTATCTTGCATTTACTTTTTTCTGACCTTTGGGAATTTTAAAAAATTGCCAAATGAAGTTTTCTTTCCGGTGAGACGTCCTGGGCTCCTCAGGCAAAAAGTGCCTCTCTTCGTGCTCGTCGTCCTGTTCCTCTTCTTCCTCTTCTTGCTGAATTATAACTTGAGCAGGTGGTCCACTCTTCCTTGGATGTGGTGGAGGTGGTGGGGAAGCACCAGCTGAAGCTACTAAAGAAGCCATTGCTCACTGGTAACAAAGGGTCTTTCTCTCACAATGATGAAAGTCAGAGTGAGGAAAGAAGGAGGGATTTTCATCATTTGGGAAAAACAATAGTTCTCAACCAATGAAAAGTGTTCATTTTAGATTATATGACCTAGTCTTACATCATTAGGAAACCAAAAGTGAAATGAACCAATGAAAAGTGTTATTACCAAGTCACATGACCTGCTGTGTTTACGTTAAGCGCTTTGCAGGGCCTCCCGGTTTGCTTCCAGAAACCTGTGCTTTGCGACTCGGTAAGCGTACCAGTTCGCTAACGTAGCACGTCATATGACGTATCACGCGACAACGCGAAACGTCATGCGGACGGGAGGCGTCACGATGTTGTTTTCTAACGCGGCAGTTGCGGTAAAGAAACGTTTACCGGCTCGCGGTCTATTTCGCGGCATCAAGGTCAGCTAACGGGAAGCTTCCCGATTCGCGAAGCGGGAACGAAGAAAAAAAAATATTTAAAAAAAAAATTATTAATAAACATATAAAATATATTTTTGGATTTAAAGAAGAATACATTTTACAGCTACAGATATTAGCTGTTAAAAAACCAATGAAGTTCACAGAAAAAACCATAGGTTATAGACCATATATAGTTAGGAATTAGCATTTACAAAACCTTGAAAATTCACTGAAAAAACCATAGGTTATAGACCATATATAGTTAGGAATTAGCATTTAGAAAACCTTATTTTACTCACACAAAACCATTGAAATTCCATATATAGTTAGTTGCACTAACTATATATCGCGCACCCGCAATCCACTGCTGATGATGTCACATATTACATCATTCATGACATGGTCAGTGACATCACTGATGACATCACTGATGACATCTCAAATGACATCACTGATGATATCACTGATGACATCTCAAATGACATCACTGATGACATCATGACACACCAATACCAGTTACTACATACGCACTCACTGATTCCTACGTCTACACACACATTCACTCATTCACCCATACAATCACTCATACATACAGTCACTCATTATTACAACACTATCATATGCACTCATACACCTATGCAGACAGTCACACACTGCCACTCATCCATGGAGTTACTCACACACCAAGTCAGTCCTGTAAAGAATCAATCACACTTCCATTTCTTCATCTATACAGTTAAACACAGAACACCATACTTCAGTGACATCACTGATGACATCACTAATGACATCTGAAATGACATCACTGATGACATCTCAAATGACATCACTGATGACATCATGACACACCAATACCAGTTACTACATACGCACTCACTGATTCGTACGTCTACACACACATTCACTCATTCACCCATACAATTACTCATACATACAGTCAGTTATTATTAGAACACTATCATATGCACTCATACACCTAGTCAGTCCTGTGAAGAATCAATCACACTTCGATTTCCTCATCTATAGTTAAACACAGAACACCATACTTTTCACACATATACTAACACATACTTACTCTCTTATACAATCACTGATACAAGTACACATTGATATGCACAGCGTCACACACCTCCCAGCCAGCCACACACACACTCAGTCTTCCATCCATCCAGTCATTCTTCAATATGTAAAACGTATTTAAACTTTACAAAAACACACAGACACTAGATGATGTCATCAGTGATGTCATCAGTGATGTCACTGACCATGTCATGAATGATGTAATATGTGACATCATCAGCAGTGGATTGCGGGTGCGCGATATATAGTTAGTGCAACTAACTATATATGGAATTTCAATGGTTTTGTGTGAGTAAAATAAGGTTTTCTAAAAGCTAATTCCTAACTATATATGGTCTATAACTTATGGTTTTTTCAGTGAATATATATATAGATATTACCTACTGGCGGTCGCCAGTAGGTATATATAGTTAGGATTTTTTCTCTATGGGATTTTTGAAAATTCTATGTCTAATAACTTTGCCGTTTGTGGACGGAATTGGCTGAAATTTTCAGGAAAATGGCACATTTTGTTTCTGAGCAGCCTTTGAAAATTTGGGGGGGGTTCGTCAAGGGGGGGCCGAGAAAAAAGGGGGGTCCCAAAACGCGTTTTTCCCATGTTAATTTCCATAGGGCGGTTGGCCTCACTTTTAGACCGAACGGCTGAATGGATTTGCACGAAACTTGGCAAAATTGTAGGGACTGGTAGCCCGATGTGCCTTTTGTAGGTCTCAATATATGTGCTCCAGTGGATTTTGAGAAATTAACGTTTAAAAAAAGATATATATCTGTAAGCGCGGACCGGGCAGCGGCCTAGGACGCGTACTTTTCGCGCAACGGAGCTTTGTGAAGCGAAGCTGATTGGTTCTCCGGCGTCTGTCAACATTCCAAACAGTCCGTAGTGGCCGCCATCTTGTCTCTCGGTAGGATCGAGAGACAAGAGGAGGCCAAAGCGAAGGGGTAAATGACCATAAGGGGGAATAGTAGATCCTCGCTGACCCCCTAGGTTTGATGTGGAGGTTTTAAAAGGGCCCCGCGGGGCAAAAAAAAAAAATTATAATAATAATCTTACGGCTGAATGGATTTGCACGAAACTTGGCAAAATTGTAGGGACTGGTAGCCCGATGTGCCTTTGCTAGGTCTCAATATATGTGCTTCAGTGGATTTTGAGAAATTAACGTTCAAAAAAAGATATATATCTGTAACAGCGCACCGCTTCGCGTACTTTTCGCGTTACGGAGCTTTGCGAAGCGAAGCTGATTGGGTCTCCGGTGTCTGTAAACATTCCAAACAGTCCGTAGCGGCCGCCATCTTGTCTCTCGGTAGGATCGAGAGACAAGAGGAGGCCAAAGCGAAGGGGCAAATGACCATAAGGGGGCATAGTAGATCCTCGCTGATCCCCTAGGTTTGATGTGGAGGTTTTAAAAGGGCCCCGCGGGGCAAAAAAAATAAATAATAATCGAACGGCTGAATGGATTTGCACGAAACTTGGTAAAATATTAGGGACTGGTAGCCCGATGTGCCTTTGCTAGGTCTCAATATATGTGCTTCAGTGCATTTTGAGAAATTAACGTTCAAAAACAAGATATATATCTGTAACAGCGCTCCGCTTCGCGGAGATAAAATTATATCTGTATTACCTAGCTGTTGCTAACACCAGTTAGCGACGGCTAGTAGGAGATAGCGACCATCTTGGGCCCCACTTTGCATGTGAGTGATTTTTATCACTAATGACATGCAAAGTGGGCATGCCAAGATGTTAGCGACTGGAAACAGTCGCTAACATCGCTATCTCCTATTATCAACTTTTGGAAATATTCGAGATAAGCGCGAATATCTCCAAAAAGTAACAGCTGCCCTGAGCAGTTCTTAGCCATGTTATCCTATGGGAGGTGGATAACATGGCTAAGAGGATTAGCTCGGTAATGCATGAATATCGCTGAGTTTTCAGCGATATTAATGCATTGCGGTCGGTTTTTATCGTATTTGCGATAAACTTTGATAATAGCAAGGTTTATCTGCGATAATTTCTGACGGTAAAAAAATCTTTGCAATGCATCGTTAGGGATAAATATCGCTTAACTTTGGTAATATGCCCCAACGTCTGTTAACGTTCGATTCGAAGGAAATCAGGAAGTGTTGAAAAACATTGTCTGCGCCATCTTGTCTTTTTTCAAATGCCACACTTTTGTCGTGCACGGCAGCCATTTTAGATGCCTTGACCAGACCCACTCTGTGCACGCTGTCGATCCTTAGCATGGCTCCCCACCCTCGCAAGCATCTCCCCCAGGCAGTGGTCACCCCCGCTCTCTGTCTTATGCATGGGTAATAAACCTCCCCCCATCTGCGCTGCTCTTTCCTGAGAATCACACCCTGTGCCCGCCCGACACCTCCCTTTCGCCCTATTCACTACTGCACCCTCTGACACTCCTTTTCCTCTGTGTCCGATTGTCCAGGCTGGTCCTAGGGTATCAGCTAGCCCTGCAGATGTAGTTTATGGCCACAGCTGTAAAGATTCACCCCTCTTCAAAGGAGTTATAGTAGATCAAGGCCCACACTCGATGAGATCCGTCACAGCAGAAGCGTTGCTATTATCTGAAAACCATCCTGTATTGTGATTGGGGAGGGGACCGAGCGTGAAGCGGAAGATTCCAGGGATGACTCTTTGTACATCAAAGTTTTTACAATTATGTGTCACATTAAAAATATATAGCACTCCGACAAAGTAGTAAGATTATAAAACTTTAATAATTTATAAATATATACAAGAAAACAAAAATAGTAATAACATATAAACATTTTTAGGGAAAAACAACGAAGTAGCGGTCGGCTGTGCGAATAGTCCCAACGCAGCACAACGTCCAGATTTCCGGCGTGGGGCGGGTCATCAGTAGCAAACTGTTGTGCGAATAGTTCCAAGGCAGCAGAACGCGCTGAAATCTAGATGACACGAAAGTGATGTCTAGTAAGTTGCCACCCAGCAAATAACGGCGTGGGGCGTCGCGGGGGGTGGGTCTTCAGTAGCAAACTGTTGTGCGAATAGTTCCAAGGCAGCAGAACGATGGCACCAAGGTGATGTCCAGTAAGTTGCCGCACTGGTTTTGGTATCCTACAATGCTGCTCCGAATAACGGCGTGGGGCGCCCCGGGGGAGGCGGCGTGAACGGGCCTCTCCAGGTGGAGTGTCATCTGTTGTAGTGGGGCGCCCCTTTACCGTTTCAGTTGCCATTCCGTCCGTTTTTGGTCCACTGTGTCAAAAGCCGCAATTCAGCTGAGTTGCGCCCACTCTTGCGGTGCAGCGATAGGCGGCTGTCACAGGACTCTCAAAATGGCGGCAGGCTCTTTCCTTTTTGGGCCTGGTCCACTGAAATGGCCCTGGGACACCTTGGAAATCGGACGCTTGTCTGCTAGGTCTTGGACCCCATTCTCGAAAGCGTCCCCTCCGCCTTGAGAATTCATCAAAAGTTTTGGGGGCCCCGACTCCTGCAGGCTTCTGGTGGGGAGCGGCTGCCATGATTGCTCGTGGAATGACTACGACGGAGCTACGAGATGGTGGTGCTCTCATGCTGACGCCAGCTTCAGTCTGAAACATCCAGAAACAAGGTGGGGCTTTCATCGTTTGGAAAAAAAAAAAGTTTTCATCCAATGAAAAGTGTTGTTTTTAGGTCATATGATCAAGCCTTCCATCATTAGGAAACCAAAAGTAAAATGAACCAATGAAAAGTTTTATAAACAAGTCACATGACCTGTTATGCGGCATAGGGTATAAAATGCGGAGAAAATACGTTGGCACGTGAGGCGGCGTCAGTAGCGGACCGATGTGCGAATAGGCCGAAGGCAGCACAACGCGCCAAGATCCGGATGGCACCGAGGTGGTGTCCAGCAAGTTGCAGCACTGGTGTGGCCATCCTACAATGTTGAAAGTCGGCGTGGGGCGCCCCGTTGGCCTGTGAGTTTGCGTCAGTAGCGGACCGATGTGCGAATAGGCCGAAGGCAGCACAACGCGCCAAGATCCGGATGGCACCGAGGTGGTGTCTAGTAAGTTGCCGCACTGGTGTGGCCATCCTACAATGCTGAAAGTCGGCGTGGGGCGCCCTGTTGGCCTGTGAGATGGTGTCAGTAGCGGACTGATGTGCGAATGGGGCCAAAGGCAGCGCAACAATATTTTCTGACGAGAAGACACCACAAGGCGCTGAGATGCCAAGATCCGGATGGCACCGAGGTGATGTCTAAGTTGCGGACTGATGTGCGAATGGGGCCAAAGGTAGCGTAACAATATTTTCTGTATGGAAGATACCACTAGGCGTTGAGATGCCAAGATTCGGATGGCACCGAGGTGATGTCTAGCAAGTTGGTGTGGTCATCCTACAATGCTGAAACTCGGCGTGGGTCGCCCCATTAGCCTGTGAGATGGCGTCAGTAGCGGACCGATGTGCGAATAGGCCGAAGGCAGCACAACGCGCCAAGATCCGGATGTCACAGTGGTGGTTTCATAGTTGAGAGGCACTTCATCTGCAGTGGGGCGCCGAGATCCGGATGGCACCGAGGTGATGTCTAGCAAGTTGCTGTACTGGTGTGGTCATCCTACAATGCTGAAAGTCGGCGTGGGGCGCCCCATTAGCCTGTGAGATGGCGTCAGTAGCGGACTGATGTGCGAATGGGGCCAAAGGCAGCACAACGCGCCAAGATCCGGATGGCACCGAGGTGGTGTCCAGCAACTTGCCGCACTGGTGTGGCCATCCTACAATGCTGCGCCGAAAGTCGGCGTGGGGCGCCCCGTTGGCCTGTGAGTTCGCGTCAGTCAGTGGGGGCTGTTTGAGGATCTGACTGCATTGGAAAGCAATGTGATGCTGTGCGTCGCCCCCAAGATGGAGGTTCCTCGGCTGCAGTGGGGCGCCCCTTGGTGTTTCACTCGCTATGCAGCTGAGTTGCGTGCGCACTTGTGGCGAATAGGCCGAAGGCAGCACAACGCGCCGAGATCTGGATGGCACCGAGGTGGTGTCCAGCAATTTGCCGCACTGGTGTGGCCATCCTACAATGCTGCGCCGAAAGTCGGCGTGGGGTGCCCCGTTGGCCTGTGAGGTGGCGTCAGTAGCGGACCGATGTGTGAATAGGCCGGAACCAGCACAAGGCGCCAAGATCCGGATGGCACCGAGGTGGTGTCATAGTTGAGAGTTCTGAGCAGCGCTTGTAACACTGTCTGAAGCTTATTTGCACCTGCTGCAGCTTCACTATTGCCCTGGTGTGGCCTAAGATCGCCCATGACATAGGCGGCCACCTCCCGGGGTCCGGCGGAACTTTTTTCCTTTTCCTTTCTGCATCTTGTCCCAAATTCGTTTGACCTGAAGACACGACCAGGTCCCTGAATGTGTGCAGGGGGACGCTATTGATTGAATCAAAATGGCGGCTTCACACAAAGCTGACTCAAGCGTTTTCTGGTGGTTTCATAGTTGAGAGGCACTTCATCTGCAGTGGGGCGCCGAGATCCGGATGGCACCGAGGTGATGTCTAGCAAGTTGCTGTACTTGTGTGGTCATCCTACAATGCTGAAACTCGGCGTGGGTCGCCCCATTAGCCTGTGAGATAGCTGTTCTTTGGATTTGGGCCTGGTCCACTAAAATGGCCCTGGGACACCTAAGAACTCGAACGCTCGATTTTTTTTTCCTTTCCTGTACATGCAAAAAAAGGTAAATGCCCGGTATGTTACACGCTTCATCTGCCACGATGAACTCTCCAGAGGAAACGAAAAAATATATAGTTGTGGTAACTATACCATGCATCGTCATATGGAGAGGTGGCACCAATTAATTATAGTGCTGCATAAAAGAGAGATTTGGAGGAGAACCCCTGACCTGCTAGTACATTCATCAAAGAAGTGGCACTGAGAGCTTCAGAGGCAAGGGAAACGGTCCCAAATATTTAGAAGAACTTTGGAAAGATTAAAATGACATGTTTAGATTGTGGTAAATTAATTTCATGTGGGCAGATGAGTGTTACTCTAATAAATACAGCATATGAACATCATCATAGTCGATGGTTGGTAGAGACATTTTGACTATATCCTGGACCTGCCCGTCCTCGCCCAAAATGGCGCCGGAATAAATGGGACTCGTAACTCCTTGTTGTGTACTGGTTGCAGAACCTTGAAATCACGAGATACGTATGCAGTTTTGAAGCACATGGCGGGCGGGGACGAGAATTGATTGAATATTTCGACATCCCTATTGATATTAAGTTCTGATGTGTTATTGATTACTGTACTGTTGAAAGTTCGAATTAACGTCACCCATGGTACTTGCCCGCAAATGTATATCTAGATAATTTTATTGTAACTGGCCCTGTCGTATTTTAATTATAAAATGTACGTCCACCGATTCCGTAACTGTTAGACACCTTAGTTCTTGCAACCTAATGGCCCGCCCGTTACGTTCCTCTACAGTGTAAATGTCTACTCATCACATACGATTACAGTTTGCTCCGTGGCCGGCCCACGTGGTTATAGGCTCGTATTTGTATAATGAAATTTTCACAATAAAGGTTTTTAAAAGAAAACATGGTAGTAGTATATACATTGGTAAAGTTTGTAATAATAGTCACTGTTTTAGAATCATTAAAAGGCAAGTGAAATAAAGCAGACCAATTACATGAAGGGTAAAAGGTATAATACGAAGGAACGCAGTAAAGATAAATGGTCAAGGGCTGTTGTGTTTTCTATTCCTGCAACATAAAGTGATCGATAAGAATCTCATATTCAGGCGTATCGGCGACTAAGACAGCAGGTCGACCCTCTTTTGCTCAACGGCTCCATCATGGGACGAAGAAACGCTCTTTTTCTCGAAAAAAGAATATATTTTACTTGCAGGACAGTTGTAAAATTTCCGGGAAAGTACATTAGCCTGGAACATTATAACATATATTTAAGAAAAAATAATGTTCGGAAGTAATGAAAAGCGTAATTTTTAGGTCATATGAGCAAGCCTTTCATCATTACAATAAGAAAAGTAAAATGAACCAATGAAAAGTTTTATTAACAAGTCACATGACTTGTTATGCTTACGTTACGCGCTGCGCGCCCCGGATGACTTCCGGATGCGCTAACGCGGCGCGTCATATGACGCATTACGCGACAACGCAGGTCCAGAATATAGTCAAAATGTCTCCACCAACCAGCGGTCGGAACACAACCCCTTTCAGCAGGCTAAATAGTTCTGTTAAATGAGAACAGAAGGGACAGGCAACAAGAACCATCAGTGAAAGAGGGGAGGGCTAGTTCTTCTCTACCGGGTTACATTGGGGCGCTACCGGAACTGATCGAATTGGTAGTCTACAGTGTTTCTGGATGTTTCAGACTGAAGCTGGGGTTAGCATGAGAGCAGCATCATTTCGTAGCTCCGTCGTGGCCATTCCGCAACCAATCATGGCAGCCGCTCTTTATCGTTATTTTGGGCGGGGTGGGTGGCGGAGCCGAGCTGTTTTGCAGCCATCATTGTGTGGAGTTCAGTTCATCTCACTAGTTTTGTATTTGTCATGAGGGGTTGTTCCTAATGTTTCTATTTTAGCGAGGTCAAAAAGAGATCCCATTAGTGGCCTACTGATTTTGCTCGATTCCTTTTCTTTTTTTTACACGATTTTTCGTTATCTGCAAAGACTAAACAGAGTATTGCGACTCTGTGTTTGTTTGTAAATAGAGAATGAACCAAAGAGAACTAATTCTAAAACAGTAAATACTTGGATAACAATCAATCAAATGGAGAGAGAAGCAGGCACGACGGATTACAACGGGGGCAAAGGCCTGCGTTAACTACCTTTCACTATCTGCAAAGAGAGAGTACTCCTAATAGAAATGAGGGGGGGGGGGCACCATTCAAAGCAGATCAGTGTGCATAAACACGAAAATGTTTTCACTTACCACGTACTTGACATTCGACAGCTTATGATATTTGCTATTAAAAAACCATTGAAATTCACTGAAAAAACCATAGGTTATAGACCATATATAGTTAGGAATTAGCATTTACAAAACCTTGAAAATTCACTGAAAAAACCATAGGTTATAGACCATATATAGTTAGGAATTAGCATTTAAAAAACCTTATTTTACTCACACAAAACCATTGAAATTACATATATAGTTAGTTGCACTAACTATATATCGCGCACCTGCAATCCACTGCTGATGATGTCACATATTACATCATTCATGACATGGTCAGTGACATCACTGATGACATCACTGATGACATCTCAAATGACATCACTGATGACATCACTGATGACAACATCCAGTGACTGTATGTTTCTGTAAAGTTAAAATGTGTCTTACATATTGAAGAATGAGTGGAAGTATAAGTGTCTGGACAAAGGATTTAGTAGGTGCATGACTGAATGCATGAGTGAGTGATTAAATGTGTCTCACTGAGTGCATGGGTTAGTGACTAAAGTGTCTTAATTTGTGCATCATTATGTCTGTTGTTCTGTAAACTGCTGCATGTTTTGATCAGTAGCTATATAATTAACTATATGGGTTACTGATTGATTGTCCAAGTATTTGTATGGGAGACTGAGTGTGTGTGTGGCTGGCTGGGAGGTGTGTGACTCTGTGCAGATCAATGTGTACTTGTATCAATGATTGTATAACAAGGTAAGTATGTGTTAGTATATGTTTGAAAATGTAAGGTGCTCTATGTTTAACTGTATAGACAAGAAAATGGAAGTGTCATTGATTCTTTACAGGACTGACTAGGTGTGTGAGTAACTCCATGGATGAGTGGCAGACTGTGAGTGTCTGTATAGGTGTATGAGTGCATATGATAGTGTTGTAAAGATGAGTGATTGTATGTATGAATGATAGTATGGGTGAATGAGTGAAGGTGTGTGTAGACGTAGGAATCAGTGAGTGCGTATGTAGTAACTAGTATTGGTGTGTCAATGGTTTCAAAAATTATATTCTGTATTTAACACTGGGTGAAACAGAGGTTATATTAAAATGTGAGGAGATGCATTGTATTGTCATATGAATGATATCATCAGTGATGTGGTCATTGATGTCAAATGAGATGTCATCAGTGATGTCATCAGTGATGTCATTTGAGATGTCATCAGTGATGTCATCAGTGATGTCACTGACCATGTCATGAATGATGTAATATGTGACATCATCAGCAGTGGATTGCAGGTGCGCGATATATAGTTAGTGCAACTAACTATATATGTAATTTCAATGGTTTTGTGTGAGTAAAATAAGGTTTTTTAAATGCTAATTCCTAACTATATATGGTCTATAACCTATGGTTTTTTCAGTGAATATATATATATCTATATATATATTCACTGAAAAAACCATAAGTTATAGACCATATATAGTTAGGAATTAGCATTTACAAAACCTTGAAAATTCACTGAAAAAACCATAGGTTATAGACCATATATAGTTAGGAATTAGCATTTACAAAACCTTGAAAATTCACTGAAAAAACCATAGGTTATAGACCATATATCGTTAGGAATTAGCATTTAAAAAACCTTATTTTACCCACACAAAACCATTGAAATTCCATATATAGTTAGTTGCACTAACTATATATCGCGCACCCGCAATCCACTGCTGATGATGTCACATATTACATCATTCATGACATGGTCAGTGACATCACTGATGACATCACTGATGACATCTCAAATGACATCACTGATGACATAACTGATAGCAACATCCAGTGATTTTTTGTTTCTGTAAAGTTTAAATATGTCTTACATATTGAAGAATGAGTGGATGTGTAAGTGTCTGGACGAAGGATTTAGTAGGTGCATGACTGACTGTATGACTGAGTGATTAAATGTGTCTCACTGAGTGCATGGGTTAGTGACTAAACTGTCTTAATTTGTGCATCATTATGTCTGTTGTTCTATAAACTGCTGCATGTGTTGATCAGTAGCTATATGAGTAACTATATGGGTTATTGATTGATTGCCCAAGTATTTGTATGAGAGACTGAGTGTGTGTGTGGCTGGCTGGGAGGTGTATGACTCTGTGCAGATCAATGTGTACTTGTATCAATGATTGTATAAGAAGGTAAGTATGTGTTAGTATATGTTTGAAAATGTAAGGTGCTCTATGTTTAACTGTATAGACAAGAAAATGGAAGTGTCATTGATTCTTTACAGGACTGACTAGGTGTGTGAGTAACTCCATGGATGAGTGGCAGACTGTGAGTGTCTGTATAGGTGTATGAGTGCATATGATAGTGTTGTAAAGATGAGTGATTGTATGTATGAATGATTGTATGGGTGAATGAGTGAAGGTGTGTGTAGACGTAGGAATCAGTGAGTGCGTATGTAGTAACTAGTATTGGTGTGTCAATGGTTTCAAAAATTATACTCTGTATTTAACACTGGGTGAAACAGAGGTTATATTAAAATGTGAGGAGATGCATTGTATTGTCACATGAATGATATCATCAGTGATGTGGTCATTGATGTCAAATGAGATGTCATCAGTGATGTCATCAGTGATGTCATTTGAGATGTCATCAGTGATGTCATCAGTGATGTCACTGACCATGTCATGAATGATGTAATATGTGACATCATCAGCAGTGGATTGCGGGTGCGCGATATATAGTTAGTGCAACTAACTATATATGGAATTTCAATGGTTTTGTGTGGGTAAAATAAGGTTTTTTAAATGCTAATTCCTAACGATATATGGTCTATAACCTATGGTTTTTTCAGTGAATTTTCAAGGTTTTGTAAATGCTAATTCCTAACTATATATGGTCTATAACCTATGGTTTTTTCAGTGAATTTTCAAGGTTTTGTAAATGCTAATTCCTAACTATATATGGTCTATAACCTATGGTTTTTTCAGTGAATTTCAATGGTTTTTTAATAGCAAATATCATAAGCTGTCGAATGTCAAGTACGTGGTAAGTAAAAACATTTTCGTGTTTATGCACACTGATCTGCTTTGAATGCTGCCCCCCCCCCTCATTTCTATTAGGAGTACTCTCTCTTTGCAGATAGTGAAAGGTAGTTAACGCAGGCCTTTGCCCCTGTTGTAATACGTCGTGCCTGCTTCTCTCTCCATTTGATTGATTGTTATCCAAGCATTTACTGTTTTAGAATTGGTTCTCTTTGGTTCATTCTCTATTTACAAACAAACACAGAGTCGCAATACTCTGTTTAGTCTTTGCAGATAACGAAAAATCGTGTAAAAAAACAAAAGGAATCGAGCAAAATCAGTAGGCCACTAATGGGATCTCTTTTTGACCTCGCTAAAATAGAAACATTAAGAACAACCCCTCATGACAAATACGAAACTAGTGAGATGAACTGAACTCCACACCATGATGGCTGCAATACAGCTCGGCTCCGCCACCCACCCCGCCCAAAATAACAATAAAGAGCGGCTGCCATGATTGCTCGCGGAATGGCCACGACGGAGCTACGAAATGGTGGTGCTCTCATGCTAACGCCAGCTTCAGTCTGAAACATCCAGAAACACTGTAGACTACCAATTCGATCAGTTCCGGTAGCGCCCCAATGTAACCCGGTAGAGAAGAACTAGCCCTCCCCTCTTTGACTGATGGTTCTTGTTGCCTGTCCCTTCTGTTGTCATTTAACAGAACTATTTAGCCTGCTGAAAGGGGTTGTGTTCCGACCGCTGGTTGGTGGAGACATTTTGACTATATTCTGGACCTGCGTTGTCGCGTAATGCGTCATATGACGCGCCGCGTTAGCGCATCCGGAAGTCATCCGGGGCGCGACGCGCAGCGCGTAACGTAAGCATAACAGGTCATGTGACTTGTTAATAAAACTTTTCATTGGTTCATTTTACTTTTCTTATTCTAATGATGAAAGGCATGGTCATATGACCTAAAAATTACGCTTTTTATTACTTCCGAACATTATTTTTTCTTAAATATATGTTATAATGTTCCAGGCTAATGTACTTTCCTGGAAAATTTACAACTGTCCTGCAAGTAAAATATATTCTTTTTTCGAGAAAAAGGGCGTTTCTTCGTCCCATGACGGAGCCGTTGAGCAAAAGAGGGTCGACCTGCTGTCTTAGTCGCCGACACGCCTGAATATGAGATTCTTATCGATCACTTTATGTTGCAGGAGTAGAAAACACAACAGCCCTTGACCATTTATCTTTACTGCGTTCCTGCGTATTATACCTTTTACCCTTCATGTAATTGGTCTGCTTTATTTCACTTACCTTTTAATGATTCTAAAACAGTGACTATTATTAAAAACTTTACCAATGTATATACTACTACCATGTTTTCTTTTAAAAACCTTTATTGTGAAAATTTCATTATACAAATACGAGCCTATAACCACGTGGGCCGGCCACGGAGCAAACTGTAATCGTATATGATGAGTAGACATTTACACTGTAGAGGAACGTAACGGGCGGGCCATTAGGTTGCAAGAACTAAGGTGTCTAACAGTTGCGGAATCGGTGGACGTACATTTTATAATTAAAATACGACAGGGCCAGTTACAATAAAATTATCTAGATATACATTTGCGGGCAAGTACCATGCGTGACGTTAATTCGAACTTTCAATAGTACAGTAATCAATAACACATCAGAACTTAATATCAATAGGGATGTCGAAATACTCAATCAATTCTCGTCCCCGCCCGCCATGTGCTTCAAAACTGCATACGTATCTCGTGATTTCAAGGTTCTGCAACCAGTACACAACAAGGAGTTACGAGTCCCATTTATTCCGGCGCCATTTTGGGCGAGGACGGGCAGGTCCAGGATATAGTCAAAATGTCTCTACCAA
This sequence comes from Lissotriton helveticus, assembly GCF_964261635.1. Taxonomy (NCBI): domain Eukaryota; kingdom Metazoa; phylum Chordata; class Amphibia; order Caudata; family Salamandridae; genus Lissotriton; species Lissotriton helveticus. The sequence continues at coordinate 499,356,618 of NC_136063.1, forward strand.
CCATCGACTATGATGATGTTCATATGCTGTATTTATAGAGTAACACTCATCTGTCCACATGAAATTAATTTGCCACAATCTAAACATGTCATTTTAATCTTTCCAAAGTTCTTCTAAATATTTGGGACCGTTTCCCTTGCCTCTGATGCCGTCAGTGCCACTTCTTTGATGAATGTGCTGGCAGGTCGGGGGTTCTCCTCCAAATCTCTCTTTTATGCAGCACTATAATTAATTGGTGCCACCTCTCCATATGACGATGCATGGTGTAGTTACCATAACTATATTTTTTTTCGGTTCCTCTGGAGAGTACATCGTGGCAGATGAAGCGTATAACGTACCGGGCATTTACCTTTTTTTGCATGTAGAGGAAAGGAAAAAAAAATCGAGCGTCCGAGTTCTAAGGTGTCCCAGGGTGATTTTAGTGGACCAGGCCCAAATCCAAAGAACAGGCCGCCATTTTGAGAGTCCTGTTGCAGCCGCCTGTCGCTGTAGCATCAAGAGCGGCCAAAACTCAGCTGAATGGCAACTGAAACGGTAAAGGGGTGCCCCACTACAGCAGACGAGCCTCCACCTAGGAAGGCCCGTTCACGCCGCCTCCCCCCCCCCCTTCGGGCACCCCACGCCGTTATTCGGAGCAGTATTGTAGGATGGCCACACCAGTGCAGCAACTTGCTAGACACCACCTCGGTGGTAACCGAATCTCAGCGCCTTGTGGTGTCTTCTATTCAGAAAACATTGTTGTGCTGCCTTCGACCTATTCGCCGCAAGTGCGCACGCAACTCAGCTGCATAGCTTGCTAGACACCACCTCGGTGCTAACCGAATCTCAGCGCCTTGTGGTGTCTTCTATTCCAAAAATATTGTTGCGCTGCCTTTGGCCCCATTCGCACATCGGTCCGCTACTGCCGCCATCTCACAGGCCAACGGGGCGCCCCACGCCGACTTTCAGCATTGTAGGATGGCCACACCAGTGCACCTTACTAGACACCACCTCGGTGCCATCCGGATCTTGGCATCTCAGCGCCTTGTGGTGTCTTCTATTCCAAAAATATTGTTGCGCTGCCTTTGGCCCCATTCGCACATCGGTCCGCTACTGACTCCATCTCACAGGCTAATGGGGCACCCCACGCCGAGTTTCAGCATTGTAGGATGGCCACACCAGTACAGCAACTTGCTAGACATCACCTCGGTGCCATCCGGATCTTGGCATCTCAGCGCCTTGTGGTGTCTTCTAGTCAGAAAATATTGTTGCGCTGCCTTTGGCCCCATTCGCACATCGGTCCGCTACTGACACCATCTCACAGGCCAACAGGGCGCCCCACGCCGACTTTTACCATTGTAGGATGGCCACACCAGTGCCACAACTTGCTAGACACCACCTCGGTGCCATCCGGATGTTGGCATCTCAGCGCCTTGTGGTGTCTTCTATTCCGAAAATATTGTTGCGCTGCCTTTGGCCCCATTCGCACATCGGTCCGCTACTGACGCCATCTCACAGGCCAACGGGGCGCCCCACGCGGACTTTCAACATTGTAGGATGGCCACACCAGTGCGGCAACTTACTAGACACCACCTCGGTGCCATCCGGATCTTGGCGCGTTGTGCGGCCTTCGGCCTATTCGCACATCGGTCCGCTACTGACGCGAACTCACAGGCCAACGGGGCGCCCCACGCCGACTTTCAGCATTGTAGGATGGCCACACCAGTGCTGCAACTTGCTGGACACCACCTCGTGCCATCCGGATCTTGGCGCGTTGTGTTGCCTTCGGCCTATTCGCACATCGGTCCGCTACTGACGCCGCCTCACGTGCCAACGTATTTTCTCCGCATTTTATACCCTATGCCACATAACAGGTCATGTGACTTGTTTATAAAACTTTTCATTGGTTCATTTTACTTTTGGTTTCCTAATGATGGAAGGTTTGATCATATGACCTAAAAATAACACTTTTCATTGGATGAAAACTTTTTTTTTCCCAAACGATGAAAGCCCCACCTTGTTTCTGGATGTTTCAGACTGAAGCTGGCGTCAGCATGAAAGCACCACCATCTCGTGGCTCCGTCGTGGTCATTCCGCGAGCAATCATGGCAGCCGCTCCCCACCAGAAGCCTGCAGGAGTCGGGGGCCCCCAAAACTTTTTTGAATCCTCAAGGCGGAGGGGACGCTTTCGAGAATGGGGTCCAAGACCTAGCAGACAAGCGTCCGATTTCCAAGGTGTCCCAGGGCCATTTCAGTGGACCAGGCCCAAAAAGAAAAGAGCCTGCCGCCATTTTGAGAGTCCTGTGGCAGCCGCCTATCGCTGCACCGCAAGAGTGGGCGCAACTCAGCTGAATTGCGGCTTTTGACACAGTGGACCAAAAGCGGACGGAATGGCAACTGAAACGGTAAAGGGGCGCCCCACTACAACAGACGAGACTCCACCTGGAGAGGCCCGTTCACGCCGCCTCCCCCCCCCCCCGGGGCGCCCCACGCCGTTATTCGGAGCAGCATTGTAGGATACCAAAACCAGTGCGGCAACTTACTGGACATCACCTTGGTGCCATCGTTCTGCTGCCTTGGAACTATTCGCACAACAGTTTGCTACTGATGACCCACCCCCCGCGACGCCCCACGCCGGATGCCGAAATCAGTGCGGCAGGATGGTTTTCAGATAGTAGGAACGCGTGTGCTGTGACGGATCTCATCGAGTGTGGGCCTTGATCTACTATAACTCCTTTGAAGAGGGGTGATTCTTTACAGCTGGGGCCATAAACTACATCTGCAGGGCTAGCTGATAGCCTAGGACCGGCCTGGACAATCGGACACAGAGGAAAAGGAGTGTCAGAGGGTGCGGTAGTGAATAGGGCGAAAGGGAGGTGTCGGGCGGGCACAGGGTGTGATTCTCAGGGAAGAGCAGCGCAGGTGGGGGGAGGTTTATTACCCATGCATAAGACAGAGAACGAGGGTGACCAGTGCCTGGGGGAGATGCTTGCGAGGGTGGGGAGCCATGCTAAGGATCGACAGCGTGCAGAGAGTGGGTCTGGTCAAGGCACCTAAAATGACTGCCATGCACGACAAAAGTGTGGCATTTGAAAAAAGGCAAGATGGCGCAGACAATGTTTTTCAACACTTCCTGATTTCCTTCGAATCGAACGTTAACAGACGTTGGGGCATATTACCAAAGTTAAGCGATATTTATCCCTAACGATGCTTAGCAACGAATTTTTTACCGCTAAGCATCGGCAGAAATTATCGCAGATAAACCTTGCTATTATCAAGGTTTATCGCAAATGCCATAAAAAACGACCGCAATGCATTAATATCGCTGAAAACTCAGCGATATTCATGCATTACCGAGCTAATGCTCTTAGCCATGTTATCCACCTCCCATTGGATAACATGGCTAAGAACTGCTCAGGGCAGGTGGTAGCTTTTGGAGATATTCGCGCTTAGCGCGAATATCTCCAAAAGTTGGTAATAGGAGATAGCGATGTTAGCGACTGTTTCAAGTCGCTAACATCTTGGCATGCCCACTTTGCATGTCATTAGTGATAAATATGACTGACATGCAAAGTGGGGCCCAAGATGGTCGCTATCTCCTACTAGCGGTCGCTAACTGGTGTTAGCAACAGCTAGGTAATACAGAGATAATTTTATCTCCGCGAAGCGGAGCGCTGTTACAGATATATATCTTTTTTTGAACGTTAATTTCTCAAAATCCACTGAAGCACATATATTGAGACCTAGCAAAGGCACATCGAGCTACCAGTCCCTACAATTTTGCCAAGTTTCGTGCAAATCCATTCAGCCGTTCGATTATTATTATTATTTTTTTTGCCCCGCGGGGCCCTTTTAAAACCTCCACATCAAACCTAGGGGGTCAGGGAGGATCTACTATGCCCCCTTATGGTCATTTGCCCCTTCGCTTTGGCCTCCTCTTGTCTCTCGATCCTACCGAGAGACAAGATGGCGGCCGCTACGGACTGTTTGGAATGTTTACAGACGCCGGAGAACCAATCAGCTTCGCAAAGCTCCGTTACGCGAAAAGTACGCGAAGCGGAGCGCTGTTACAGATATATATCTTTTTTTGAACGTTAATTTCTCAAAATCCACTGGAGCACATATATTGAGACCTAGCAAAGGCACATCGGGCTACCAGTCCCTACAATTTTGCCAAGTTTCGTGCAAATCCATTCAGCCGTTCGATTATTATTATTATTTTTTTTTTTGCCCCGCGGGGCCCTTTTAAAACCTCCACATCAAACCTAGAGGGTCAGGGAGGATCTACTATGCCCCCTTATGGTCATTTGCCCCTTCGCTTTGGCCTCCTCTTGTCTCTCGATCCTACCGAGAGACAAGATGGCGACCGCTACGGACTGTTTGGAATGTTTACAGACGCCGGAGAACCAATCAGCTTCGCTTCACAAAGCTCCGTAACGCGTAAAGTCCGCGAACCAGAGCGCTGCCTGGTCCGCTGTTACAGATATATATCTTTTTTTGAACGTTAATTTCTCAAAATCCACTGGAGCACATATATTGAGACCTAGCAAAGGCACATCGGGCTACCAGTCCCTACAATTTTGCCAAGTTTCGTGCAAATCCATTCAGCCGTTCGGGCTAAAAGTGAGGCCAACCGCCCTATGGAAAACTCAATGTTAAAAACACGTTTTGGGACCCCCCTTTTTTCTCGGCCCCCCCTTGACGAACCCCCCCCAAATTTTCAGGGGCTGCTCAGAAACAAAATGTTCCATTTTCCTGAAAATTTCAGCCAATTCTGTCCACAAACGCCAAAGTTATATGACATAGAATTTTCAAAAATCCCATAGAGAAAAAATCCTAACTATATATACCTACTGGCGACCGCCAGTAGGTAATATATAGATATATATATATATATATATATATACATATTTATATGTATATATGTTATATATATTACCTACTGGCGGCCGCCAGTAGGTAGTTATAGTTAGGAACTAGTTTCCAAAGGAAATCTGCAACATTCTATTGGGAATAACTCTGGCGCCAGTTGAGGAATTTGTGTGTAATTTTCCAAAATTTTGGCCAGCTTCGCTCCTTCCCTGAAAGTCTCGGGTAGATTTGTCAAGCGCGGGCCGAGAAAAAAGGGGGGTCCCAAAACGTGTTTTCCCCATGTTAATTTCCATAGAACCTTTAGACACGGCTACAGCCCGAACCGCTGAACGGAATTACACCAAACTTGGCAAAATGGTAGAGTCTGGTACGCAGATCACGCTTTTGGTTAAATAGTGTAAATCGCTCCAGTAGTGCCTGAGAAAATTAAAGTTGAAATCAATTATATATCTATAAGCACGCACCGTGCGCGCACCGTGCGCGCACCGTGCGTGAACCTTGCCGTGCACGAGCTTCATGCTGATTGGCTGCCACTGTCTGTCAACACTCCAAAACAGAAATGGATGGCAGCCATCTTGTGCCTCAGTAGACTGAGGCACAAGAAAGCAGAAAAAAAAAGTTTAGAACTTAAAAAGGGGGCAGGGTAGAAGCACCCTGACCCCCTAGGCCTGCTCAGGGGGTCCCACAGGGACCCCCAAGGCAAAAAATAAATAAATATTTTTCCGAAAAATCGCAAGGTGCGCGCACGGTGCGCGCACCCCATGATTTCCCCCCCCCCAAAAAAAATATTTTGCCTTGGGGGTCCTTGTGGGAACCCCTGAGCAGGCCTAGGGGGTCAGGGTGCTTCTACCCTGCCCCCTTTTTGAGTTCTAAAACTTCTCGAGCACAAGCTGCATGCTCATTGGCTTTCAACACTTCAAACCAGGAAGTGTTGGCAGCCATCTTGTGCTCGGTAGACCGAGGCACAAGAAAGCAGAAAAACAAACGTGTAGAACACAAAAAGGGGGCAGGGTAGAAGCACCCTGATCCCCTAGGCGTGCTCATGGGGTCCCACAAGGACCCCCAAGGCCAAAAATGTTTTTAAAAAAAAAACGGCATGTTTATTTAAAAATGACCCCCCAGGGGGACCAAATTGTGGGGGCATAGTGAATAAAGAAGTGTGGGGGGTGCCCAATCCCCCCCACACTGCACCGGGGAGCGCCAACCTCCGGGGCAAAGCAACGCAGCCCCCTGGCGCATACTGGAGGCTCCTGGTGGGCTAGTTGCCTCCCAGGGACCCCCAGTATGCAAGGGGAATTAGTTCCCCCTCTGCAAACGCGCCCGTGTGCTGCGCTGCAGAGAAGTGTAAAAAAGGGTGTGGACTCATTACACCTCTCTGCAATGCAGCCCCCTGGGGAATACTGGAGGTTCCTGGTGGGCTAGTTGGCCCCCAGGGACCCCCAGTATGCAAGGGGAATTAGTTCCCCCTCTGCAAACGCATCAGGGGGCTGCGTAGCAGAGAGGTGTACAAACATTTTTTATCAATTTATATTAAAAATATGTAATGTAATTTAAAAAATAATATATCTAAAAGTAAAAAAATTATAATAATATAGTAAATCAATATAAAAAATATAACAATTATTACATTAAAACATTTTCATTTACAAAACCATTGAAATTCACTGAAAAAACATAGGTTACAGCCACATTGAAATGACTGAGGGAAGGAAGGGACTGAGGGAAAGAGTGAGAAAAGGGGAGTATGGTGAGTGACAAAAGAGGAGTTGAAGAGTAACTGAAAGAAGGGAACTAAGCGTAGGGGAGTGAGTTAAGGGGACTGAAAAACTAAAGGAAGGGCAATAAAGAAATGAGAAACAAACTACTTTCAGCGTTTTGATGTTGTATTTAAATTCATAATAAAAAAAAAATTATTTTACACATATTTTATTTACGGGTTAGCATTTAAAAAACCTTGCAAATTCACAAAAAAAACATAGGTTTTACACACGTTATAGTTAGGAATTAGCATTTAAAAAACCTGGCAAATTCACTGAAAAAACCATAGGTTTTACACACGTTATAGTTAGGAATTAGCATTTAAAAAACCTAGCAAATTCATTGAAAAAACCATAGGTTTTTTATCAGTTATAGTTAGCTGGACAATTTACTCATACAAAACCATTGAAATTCCCACGTTATAGTTAGTTGTACTCACTATAACTGGCGCGCCCGCAAAGCACTGCTAATGACGTCACATATTACATCACTCATGACATATTCAGTGACATCACTCATGACATCACTGATGACATCTCAAATGACATCACTGATGGCATCATCCTTGTGAAAAAATGGCAGACTCTCTCTCAGTGTAATATAAGTTTTGATACACACATTGAAAAATAGAATCAAATAATTACAAAATAATGGAGAAACTAATTTCACTTACAACAATCTATTCAGGAATTGCAAAATCTACATACACATTCGCACATTCACCAACATATCTATATAGTTACTCATACACATACTCAATCATCATAAATACTCATTCATCTATACATTTTGTTACAAAACGACACTCATCCTTAGAGTTACTCACACACATACTCACACAAGCAAATAAATTATAAAACAACCATACACTTGCTTATACAGCTATTCATACTCCAATACTATTACTTCTACAGAAACGTACACATACTTTTTTACTAAAACTATCTCTTATAGGAACAAAAAAGTATTTATACAGAAACTCTTACAATTTCTCACTCTCACACATACTTAACTATATGCATCAATTCTTACTTATAGTTATTTTAAAGCATGTGTAGTTACTTATAAAGAAATGATTCTGACAGTCATTCACTCACTAACACACCTATACACACACTCATCCATCCATACAGTTGTGCACACATGCTGTCTTCAAAACATATGCAAACAATAAGGCACTCATTCAATCATATATGCACAAAGTCATACCTCCCACCAAACTTAACAGACACTCATACTAATACTCAAAAAACTAACTAATAACCGATATAGACAATCAGGTAGCTACTCACCAACCTAATACAATCAATTAAAAAAACCCATACAGTTAAACTCTAATTTAATCGTTTGTTCTTCCATCGATGTTTAGGTACACATATATAAAATATATTTTTTTTTTATCAGAAAGATACACATTCACTGGATGATGCCATCAGTGATGTCATTTGAGATGTCATCCGTGATGTCATGAGTGATGTCACTGACTATGTCATGAGTGATGTAATATGTGACGTCATTAGCAGTGCTTTGCGGGCGCGCCAGTTATAGTGAGTACAACTAACTATAACATGGGAATTTCAATGGTTTTGTATGAGTAAATTGTCCGGCTAACTATAACAGATAAAAAACCTATGGTTTTTTCAATGAATTTGCTAGGTTTTTTAAATGCTAATTCCTAACTATAACGTGTGTAAAACCTATGGTTTTTTCAGTGAATATATATATATATATATATATGCACACATTGCTATTGGTTATTAATGCTGCAATCTTAAATGCAGATGAGTTTTTATTACTTATCACAGGAGTTTTTTCATAAACTTGCATGTCACCTTCGGGTTACTTCAGAGCAACTGGTGTCTATGGTGTTAGTATATTTATTTCAGGAATAAACATCCTGAGCTCTGTCTCATATTAGTAAATAAATGTTTGTTTCAGAAAAATGGAGCAGAGAGGTGGGGAAGGGGAAAATATGGATGAATGTTGGGTAGAATAGTGAAACGTGACCTTGTTGGGCAGTCAGAGTTCCGAGCAGACAGAAATTGAAGCTGACTAGTGTTGCTATTCCATTAGTGCAATGTAGATAGTTTGTGAAATGTGGTGCTCTGGTGTTTTTTGGGCATGGTTATACTTTCAGATTGCTGCTCCGCATATATCTTGAACATTAATTTAGGGGATCATTACGATGGTGGACGGAAGCCCATCCGTGCTGGTGGTGGAAAACCGTAATGTTTTCAGCGCAAGGTGCGGTCAATTCGACCAACAAATCACATTGGACCTACAGAGGCCATATTCTGTCCACTGCTGTTTGTCAGGCTCCGCAAATTCTTTTGTGTGTAAACACATTCCGTATGCCAACCAGATCATAATGTTACAGACAGCCCTTCCCACCGCAGCGTAAAAACCACCACGTTGCGGTTGGCGGAAATACAACAACGGAGAGGAAGAGCTGCAACAGAAGCCAACTAAACCGCCGGAGCCGCCATGTATCCTGCCCTACAGGCCTTCCTGCTGCACTACCTGCTGCACCTCCGGCAGTCAAGACGCTGCCCCGCCCAACAGCAGGTGTACGTACCAAACATCTTCATGCATGCAATCCCTGAACAACTACAAATCCCAGCAAGCGTGGCGGCACCATGATGAATGTGGCAACCTGCTAAATGAAAAGTGCGAGGCCCACCCAATCCCCATGAGTAACCCTAAGTGCCCCTGAAGGCAATTGGGGCCAATGATGAGCCCGCAGTCGCAGAGCGCGCACACCACAATATCTAAATATGTACGCCTACGGCTCCCATTGGCTGATGGTTCATCCGCATAGTGTGTGTCACACCCTGGCGGCCCGGAAGCTGCAAGCACAACCCTGCAATTTCAGTTGGGGCCAATGCGTGTCATCGCTGCGAATGCTAGCTACCGCACAATTACATCATACATCACAACTCATTTGCCTAAAATGATTGGTGCACCCCATGTGTAATGTTGTAGGGCATGAGGCCCCCATGCATATGAAGTAACCACACAAACACCAGACATGTATAGGAGAACTGGCCCTGGGCACGTGCGTCCGGACCCGTTTGTTAGCATGGTCACATATGTTATGTTATGTTATGTTATTACCATTTCTAAAGCGCTCAGTGGCCCCAGCTAAGGGGCGTCCCGGCGCTTCCTGAAAAAGCAAAGAAGCAGTTGACATCAGTCACTCCAAGTAGTAACATAACCGGAGCTTACTGGGGGAAAAGGTGAGTTTTGATAGCTTTCCTGAAGGTGAGCAGATCTGTTAGGCTGCGTATCCAGGATGGCAGAGAGTTCCACAATTTAGCAGCCATGAAACTGAAGAAACGTCCACCCGTCCTTGAGCGCTTCACACGTAGAACAGTTACAAGGTTCTGGCCTTCCGTCACAGAGTACGAAGGGGCACGTAGGGGGTAAGAAGTGCACCGATAGTGGGTGGGGGATCCAATTTGATGATTTTGAATGAAAGGCAAAGAGCCTTAAATTGGATCCGTTTGGCCACTGGTAACCAAAGAAGCTTCTTCTGGGTACTGGCTACTGAGAGGAAACGGGGTAAGCTGACAAGGCTTCTTGCTGCCGCATTTTGAACCCGCTGTAACCTTTTAATCTCTGCCTGATTAGCTCCTAACAACAGGGAGCTGGCATAATCGAGACGAGAGAGAATGGTAGATTGCACTATGATCTGGCGGGTATGAGGGTCAAAAAATTTCAGGATGGGTCTAAGGTTCTGTAGAATCCCAAAACACGTAGCAGCTGTTTTCTTAGTGTGGGTGCCGAAACTGAGAGAGGAATCGATCCATACCCCCAGATTTTTTACCTCAGTTTTTGCAACAGGAAGGTTCCCCAGTGTGTCAGGCCACCAATGTCCTCCCCAGGCAGATGTGTTTTTTCCCCACTAATAGGACCTCCGTCTTGCTGGCATTAAGCTGCAGACAGTTGAGCGTCATCCAGTCTGCAACAGCCGAGAGTCCGCATTTAAAGCTGGTGGCATTGTGGATGGTGTCCTCAGTCAGGGCTACCACTGGCTGCGTGTCGTCCGCATATGAGACCATCGCAAGTTCCCATAGCTTAGCGACCGCAGCTAGTGCCTGCACATAAAGATTAAATAGCGTTGGGCTGAGAGCCGAGCCCTGAGGAACGCCTTGGTCAATGGTATGTGCTTTAGAGAGGTACGGTGGGGTGGAAACCCGAAATCTTCTTCCCGTTAGGAAGGGTCTGAACCACTCCAAGGCTTGTCCTCCAACGCCCGCCTCTTCCAACCGATACAGCAGAATCGTATGCGAGACAGTGTCAAAGTCGGCACTCAGATCCAACAGGATCAGCGCTGCCGTTTGACCCGAGTCCAAAGTGGACCGAAGATGTTACGTCACGCTTAAAAGCACCGTCTCGGTACTGTGACCGGCTTTGAAGCCGTGTTGAGAGGCGTCCAGAGTGTTATTGGATTGGAGGAAACTGGTAAGTATTTTATTGACGTGTGCCTCCGTCACTTTTGCAGGCCAGGGGAGCAGGGAAATTGGCCTAAAGTTTTACAGTTTAGTGGGGTCTGAAGAGGTTTTTTTTATGATCGGTGAGACCCAGGCTTGCTTCCATTTTGCAGGTAACACCGCAGATTTCAAAGAGGAGTTAATCATTTGTCGGAGAGGTTCGAGAATGAGAATAGGCGCTTCCCTGAATTGAGCCGGTCTTAAGGGGTCTGCTGGCGAGCCAGATTTAACTTTTCCACATAGTATAGTAAATGCCTCCTGACTAATATCCGGAATTATCATAAGTTTATTGATATGCTCGGGTCTGATATGAGTCATATCAGAACTCAGAGCAATCGGCAGGACGTTAGTTGTGAAGGATCTATATATCATGAATATCTTCTCAATAAAGAAGGTCGCCAAGTTCTCACAATAGGTTTTGGAGGACGGGGCCTGTCCTGACATCTTCTTAGTACTGAGGTCTTTCAGGATTTTAAAAATGGCTTTGGAGGGATTTGCACTGCTCCTGATCTCCTCGGCATAGTATGCCGCACGTGTTCTGAAGACCGCCCTTTGATACGTTTTTTGGGCAGAAGTATAGAGTTTTTTGGATTCAGAGTCATACGATTTCCTCCATTTCCTTTCGGCTTTTTTACAGGCACTCCTCAGGATCTTTAGAGAGTCATTGTACCATGGGTTATGCATAAGTGAGCGGCATTTAGACCAACTGGCCGGGATTAAGGCATCCAAGCTTTTCGTTACCCAGGCACAGAACATCTCATATCCTTCTTCGGTGTTATCGCTCACGTCCAAAGGATTAGATATGAGCAGGGCATGGAAGTCCTCCAGGCGTAGTTTCCGCCAGGGACGTCTATATACCGGGTGACTAGTCTGCATGCTCAGGGAATTATTTAAGGGTAGTGACATGCCTACAAGCAGATGATCAGACCAGGAAACCGGGGTGTGGCTATTTACAGTGGCCATCTCTAAATTAATGAATATAGGATCTAATAGATGGCCACCCCTGTGGGTGGGACTCAGGACCAGTTGGTGCATCTGAAATGCAGCTAAATCCGCGAGAAGGTCGTTAATCTTTTTGTCCAAGATATTATCGAAATGGAGATTCAAATCTCCAAAGATACTGAAGTTGGCCGTACTTACGGCCAGGGACCCCACTGTTTCCAGGAAAGCGGCTGAAAAGCCCCCATCTTGCCCAGGAGGACTAGACACCAGGAGTTCGGAAATGGTCATGTGCAGGCTTATCTGAATATTGAAGCGGGCAGATTCACATCCTATGATGTCAGCTTTGTTAAAAAGACAGGGGTAGCGAGATTTTACCACTGCAGCTATGCCCCCTCCCCTGGTAGGCCCATTTACAGTGTATATGGAGTAGCCAGGTGGAACTGCTAAATTAAGGACTACAGTCATGTCATCCCTATTCCAGGTCTCAGTGAGGAACATAATATCTGGGTTAATGTCCTCAATGAGGTCATATATCTCTGCGTGGTGTTTAGTTAAAGACAGCTACGAACTCCTGAGGCGGAAGCCGGGAGCAACGAGTGTCTTTTAAAAACTGTATTTCTTGTGTTTTTACTATTTACCTGCTCCCTACACTTTGCCATATCCCCTCCCAGCACATCTCCCCGCGCAGCCGATTTGGATGCTGCCGCGGGTCGCACATAGGATTGATGCCATTCTGGGGAAGCCCTCAGTCCAGACCACGCCCCCTTTACGCTAGGCCACGCCCCACCCTCATTTAAAGCGCGCTCTAACTAACGCGCGGCCAGACACCTACGAACTCCTGAGGCGGAAGCCGGGAGCAACGAGTGTTTTTTAAAAACTGTATTTCTTGTGTTTTTACCATTTACCTGCTCCCTGCACTTTGCCATATCCTCTCCCAGCACATCTCCCTGCGCAGCCGATTTGGACGCTGCCGCGGGTCTCACAAAGGATTGACGCCATTCTGGGGAAGCCCTCAGTCCAGGCCATGCCCCCTTTACGCTAGGCTACACCCCTTCCTTTCCTCCATTTAATCATGTGTCTTTCCCGTCCGTGCAGTGGACGGGCGCAGCGGGCGCGCCAAAGGCAAGCCCGTTTGTGCCCGTCTGTGCCCGTCTGCGCCCGTCCGCACCCGTCCGCACCCGTCCGGGCCCCGGGGCCCTTCACCCTGCCTGTCCCCTTTTCTATCTGCCCAACCAACTTTTGGCATACCGTGACGACTGGCCTATTAGACCTTCAACTCTAACCAGTATTGTTTCTCTTGAAATCGCCCGTAAAGATTACCCTGATCCCGCACGTTGTCACTCTAGTCCCCACAAGGAACTGCCTTGTTCGGCCTCGCCTCATTTTTGCCCTAAACCTACGACCGACCTTCCTCCTATGGCCTCAGTCGCCCTTCTTAATACCCAGTCTGCGGTCAAGCATCAACTGGAACTCTTTGACCTCCTTGATACCCTTAAACCCGAGATTTTATGTCTCACTGAAACCTGGTACACGGCCGCCTCCATGCCTGATATCCTCACCTCCCTCCCTGACGCTTATTACATCCTTCGCGCTGACCGTCCGGAAGGCAAGACCGGCGGCGGAGTAGCAATGATGTTACGCTCAAACCTTCAATTTCAAATTCTCCCCCATCATCCCATTATCTCAACTGATTTCTTAGTGGCTCGTTCCACGAATTTAGTCTCCCTTCTCACTATTGTGCTTTTCTACCGTCTCCCTCAACTCATGCCCCATTTCACCCTAGCTATACAAGATCTGCTAGCCACCCTGGTAGTCAATAACTCTGCCGTTCTCTTGTTGGGTGACTTCAATTTTTGGCCAGGTGATCCTTATGAGAACACCATGTCCAAGGATTTTTCCGATACCCTTCATTGCCTCAATTTCATGCCACATATAACTGTCCCCACCCATACTCACGGGCATACCCTCGACCAGGTCTGGTCAGCCAATTTGTTAATTTCCGCACCCATTATATCCCCCTGCGCCTGGTCTGATCCTTCCCTGATCACATTCTCGGCCCCCTTGAGGGAGACCAACATCCCTCTTCGTCCCAAAAATATTTACCCCGTAACTGGAACAGGGTCGACCTGGTTGGCCTAGGTTATTCCTTAGCCTCCTCTGCCCCTACCCTGGTAGACCTACCCCCTAATAGGCAGGTAGAAACTCTGGATAACTGGCTTTCAGAGGCCTGTAACCCTGTTGCCCCACTCAGACTAATTAGAACGCGTCGTCCTCACGACGCAAATAGGTGGTTCACCAATGCCCTGAAAAACCAGAAGCTGGCATTGCGACAGGCTGAGCGCCACTGGCACTGTAGATACTGCCCTGACCTCAAGATGTTCTATTTGAACCTCCTACGGGCCTACAAAAAAGCGATACTCACCGCCAAGCTAGAGTATTTCTCTCAGAAAATCAATCAGGCAGCAAATCAAAACAAATCCAAAGAGATTTTTTCAATAGTACATGAGCTGGCTGATTCTCTGAATCCCTCTGTAACACTCTCAATGATTATTTCATTGAGAAAATCACTATCATAAAACAAAATATTCCTTCAGCACCCCCTCTGTTTGTGTGTCCTCCACTCCCTCCATGCCCTTCCTCTCTTGACAGATTTCCGCTGATTTCAGAAGAAGCGTTCTGCATCTTCCTGGGCAAAGTTAAGACGTGTTCTCCCGCTGACTTCTGCCAAGCACATGTCTTGAGGGAGCTCTTCTCTTGCTGCCTAGTCCCTCCTATCACTCTGCTTAACACTTCTATCACTTCAGGAATTGTACCTGATGCTTTTAAATCAGCCACGGTCATCCCCATCATAAAGAAACCTGGTGCCGACCCTACTGTTTCCTCCAACTTTCGACCTATTTTGCTCCTTCCACTTCTGAGCAAGATCTTAGAAAGTCACATCACCTCCTCGCTCTCTACCTATGTTGAAGCTCATCACCTCCTGGCTGACCACCAGGCTGGCTTCCGTCCGGTTCACTCGACGGAAACGGTGGTCCTCTCAGTGGTTGATGAGCTCAGACGTGGTGCTGACACCAACTACCCCAGGCCTTAGGCCTACTTGATCTATCTGCGGCCTTTGACCCGGTCGATCACTCCATCTTACTCGACCATGTCAGCGGTGCCGGCCTACGGGGGACAGCCTTGTCCTGGCTCACCTCCTTTTTAACAGGCCGAACTCAGGCTGTTAGGTTGGAGGACTTTCTTGCACCTACCCGCCCTGTCACCTGTGGGGTACCCCAAGGTTCGTCCCTTTCCCCTCTTTTGTTTAACCTTTACATATATCCTCTGATTGTTGCTTTACAGGATATGGAGGTCACGGCGTTTAATTACGCCGATGACCTCCAGCTCATCTTCAAACTCTCCCCCTCTTCTGATTCAGTTTCCAGGGTTCATTCCACTCTTACTTTCATCTATCATTGGATGAACCTCAATCATCTTAAATTGAACCCCGATAAAACGGAGCTGGTTCTTATCGGTGGTCCCTCCAACCCTTGGTCCCCTGTTTTTTGCCCCCCCCATCCTTGGTTCCCCCCGTCTCCCTCTGCTTCTGTCAGAACCCTCGGCATCAAGGTCAGCCAGGACCTCTCGCTACGTCCCCAGATAAGCGCAGTAGTCTCCTCTTGCTTCCTTTCCCTCAGAATTATCCGGAAAGTCTCACGCTACTTCTCGGCTGATGCTCTCAAACTCGTGATTTCGGCAATGATTCTTTCCCGACTAGATTATGGTAATGCCGTATATGTGGGCATTCCAGCCTATGAATGTCGCCGGCTGCAGCTTATACAAAACCAGGCAGCACGCCTCATTTTTAGGCTCCCCAAATCTAGTCACACCACCCCTCTACTTAAAACTCTTCATTGGCTCTCTATAAAGGAGTGCTCACTCGTAAAGTTGGGTTACCTGACCTACATGTCATTAGCTGGCACCGCTCCTGCCTTCATTAGATCAAAGATCACTGCATATGTCCCGGCTAGACATCTGCGGTCTTCCACACAGTTTCTTCTTCTAGTCCCCCGATTTCGTAAGAAGAAATCGGGTGGCTCCACATTTTCGACACTTGCCCCCTGTTTTGGAACTCACTTCCCCTGACAATCAGATCTATTTCTTCTTACCTGGATTTTCGGGCTGCTTTGAGAACCCATCTCTTTTCCTCTGCTTACATTCTTTAATTCCTACTTCCATTCTCCCTCAGTTTTAGTTTCTGTCTACAGCGCCAAGAAACCGTTTGGTAGTAGAGCGCTATACAAAATCCTTCCAACTTCCAACTTATGTTTAACTGGAAAATAGTAGGACCTTGTAGAGGGTCAGTAGCTTTAGGCTGTTTACTCTCCCTAGGCGTATCCAGTGACGCCTGTGCTGGGTGGCCGTGGGGTGGTGGGCAAGCCAGGCCTCTGGTAGTGGCTGGTACATCAGAACAACTAGAACAGTGACCAGCTGGTCACTACTCTCTGAAGGGATGAGACAGTGTGACCTTTCTGTCAAGTCTTCACACACATGGTATGTCCGAGGAAAGGAGAGTGAAATTACATACACAGTGATGCCTCATGGCCAGCATTGACTCAAATAAGGGAAGGAGTCAAAAAGAACAACGGTCTCTCGCACTGTACCAAAGTTGTGTAATGAAACATCCAACCTGTGAACCCCGCTTCAATATCTCTTGACATCTGCCTGGCCTCTATTGGAAAGGGATTGTCTTGTGAAGGGTCAGTAATGGAGGCAGACAATCAGAGGTGTACAAAATCTGTAAATCACTCCAGACCAAAAGCCCTAAAAAATCCTGCCCACCAGCATGGATGATATGTGATTACCACACCTTGCAATCCTCATTGGCTTTTGTGACATTCCCTATAGACTGATGTACTTACATACTTGCATGATTAATTGTGTCTGTATAATGTGTGCGTGATGTAAAGTACTGTCACAACCTGCACTGATATCAGTAGCGCCATACAACAAATGAAATGCACATGAGCAAGTGGCTATGGAGATATGAGGGGGGCTGGACGAGGGTGGAAGAGAGGGAATCCGAGGAGGGCATGAGTGAGAGCATGAGAAGTGTCACTTGCCTGACTCCCACTTCAGGAAAACTCCTCCTCCCATCAGGAAGATCTTTTATGGGACAAACACTTCTTGAGAGTGATAACATATTGACAGTGAATTTGTAAGGAAACGATGCCTCTCCCTAGCCCTTGTAAAAATTAGGAGAGATAATGGAGGGCCCTGAGCAGGACTGACGAGAGACATAAGTGACAAATCGGGCACGCAGAGGCCCACCTCAATGCCTCGTTGGACCACACAAATAAAGATTCCTGGAGCCGGCCCTGCCCGGGAGGCATCACAAATGTTGATGGGAGCCATTGATGGTACACACATTGGCCCCGTAGCACCACAGGCAAGTGAACCCATCAGTAGGAACCGCAAACACTATCACTCCATCAATGTGCAAGTGGTATGACAGGCGGAGCAGATCATCTCACATGTGTGTGCAGAGTATCCGGGGTCAGCACATGACTGCTACATCTGGTGGACCAGTAACATCAACCCCACTTCCAACCCACACATGCCCAGTGATGATGACAGTAGTGAGGAAGAAGGCCTTGCCCAGCATCAACAGATCATCGTCAACTACTTCGATGAGTGCGATTCAGCAATGAGTGACTAGGACCGTGTCTGTGTGCCTTGCTGTTGTCTCACAGACTATGACAAATGTCCCTGAGATTCCGTACACATACTGGACTATGCACATGATTTGAGAACTTGTGCATGCAGGGACTGAGCACCCCATACGCACAGGACACCTCTGCCATACTGCCTCACTTGCTCTCCTACTCACTCCTAGGCATTCAAGCACCTGTACACAAGCTGACAAGTTGAAGACAAGAAACGTTTCCAAATGTGAAGTTTTTACTACAGTGTCAAAGAATGCAACATACGTCCTACAACTGGTCGAAAATGCATGAGTACCTAACCAGCAACCACAGTGACATATCCATTTAACATGAAGCAAGATGTTGCATCAATAATCCCTCTGGGCGTAGAAACAAGAGCATATCCCCACACCACTTGCAGGAAGGAGTTGCATGGGATGTCCCTGGTCACTGGGCTTTGTCAGCAGAACCCATTACTCAGCCCATATATGGTGAATTTTACACCACATTTGCTGTGTCACTCTTATCACTGGATGGATCACCCTCGGAGTGTGGGGCATCTAGCCCGCATTCCCATGTTATCTAAAGGGGATCTGTGCCCCCTTGCAGCTGTGGACTTACTGGCTAGCCTCTCCTTGTCACTGTACAGCACCCCAAAACAATCTGGCAACCCGGTCCTGAAGATGATCCTGACTAAATTGGATCAAAACGCCGTCGACCAACCGTACAGTGCAACTCACGGCGCATACACAACCTTGGTTCATAAAAGGTTATAACCCTTCCAACCACTGATGAGAACTAAATCTACTGAACCATTGATTCTTGTACATATATTTTTTATCACCTTGTCACCTTGTGTCTTTCACTGTGTTTTTCCACTTGTCACTTGCGCCGCCACACATTATATGACAAGCAAAACGTGCACAAAGTTCTCTTGGGTTACCTTCACAATTTATGCCCACAGTGCTGCTATAACTGTTCTGTATAAACTGTGAATTTAAATATATCATGCCATGAGCATTTTCGAAAGTATAATGGGAGTCTCCCCTTTTTTTTCTGCGTTGTAATGTTGTGTACATACACTTATATCTGCTGCCTCATTGAATCTGGTTGAGACATTGTTGTTAATTACGATGACTTATACCTAGGCATTACAAGGCATTCATGTTAGTATGTCATCAGTCTCACATGATGTTGAGGTACATACAGGGCTTTATGCGGGCTGGGTCTCACCAGTGCTGTGCACCATCATTTATTCAAGGGGGCCTCGCTATGGGTCTCTTTCGTGCTCTGCTTTGTGGACTGCCACAGGCGGTCCATGCTTTTAGCTGGAATGCATTGACAGCAGGTCCATCGATGTGCGCATAGTCACACTCCTCACTTCTCACTGGTGGAATAGTTACGACATGACGTGATGCCAGGTGCATGTTGTGGGGAAGTGAAATCCTTTATGGATTCTTTTTGTCTCTGGAATTCACCCCTTTGGAGACTCATGTGCAGCAACAGTGTTGTGATGTCATCAGGGCTTTGAGTGGAAGATTTCCGATGTTAGATGCAAGTCATAGTTGCTGCTTCTTTATCTCATGCGACTGACAAACATTGCCAAGGCCAGTAGTCCGGAAATGTAGTAGGTATACTGTTACTTGTATCATATGTCTGGGTGCAATGGCAGTGACAGAAACATGCTAGTGGGGCAGCCCAATATGCTAAGCACAGATTTATGTCAGAGGTTTGTAGGCCATGCACTTCATTACACTGGCCAGACCCCTCTGAGAGAACCCCCAGTTTTTTCATCCCACTTACAACCTTGGGTACCTACATTGCTCATTAGCGATGTGACATAGCTAAAGGACCAATTTCATATGTACCGATGTTGTATTTCTGAGGACATGTCCTCTGGCACTAACTTGTTGCTCATCCAATTCAGTTAATGCTTGGGCATTTGTGTCTTTCGATGGGAATCTGTCTACGATGCTGCAACTTCATGATTTGTGTTATGCTTTTTGTACTTACTTCCTGTGGTTTGTGAGGTTTGACAGAGTTTCCATGCATGAGTTGTGTGGCCAGAGTTGTTCTGATTTGATGCAATGGGACTTGCACATTGGCTTTTTGTGATCACGTTCTTGTACTTTGCTTTGCAGTTACATGTGATTTCATCACTGAATCACGTGGCCTCTTGATTGTATTAGCTGTATGTGCACTGGCTACAACTTATTGAGGGTTCCAGAGTTGGCTACCAAGTGTGGAGTATGGGGGTCATTTGGCTCCATGCTGTCTGTGAGAGAAGATGGAGGGCCTTGTGGGAGTTGTGGTCTTGCTGTCAGGGCTCAACAACCCCCACCACAGTGAGATAGCTACCTGCCTGTTAGGAGCCACTTTCGACTGGGTTAGCTGACAAATGGGTGTGAGATGGGGAGGGTGAGCCATGCTATTTGGGAGGGAGGCCAGGGTGCATGAGCTGACTACCTACCTGTGAGGTGAAGCTGAGTAAGGAAATGCTAGCCTTGTGATCCATTCATATTGAAAGCATGCATTTCACATGAGTTTGATGTGGGCTGGTGATTGAGGCTCACTTGTTGTGCACACCAGTACATTGCAAAGTGATGGGGGACATTTGTTAGTACTTACCAGCCTCCATTCCCCCTAGATTCCTGTGAGACTCTATGGATGCAATATGGCAGGCACCTTCTCCTCCTATTCAGTGAAGGTTAGTGGTGGAATGGGAGGGCCGCCACCAGTTCTCTAGGCCGCTGCGTGGTTCCTCAGTACCCGATGCTTGACCTGGGCCTTTGTGGTGGAGCCACCGCATCCTGATGTCATGTACAGTGCAAAGGGTGGTCCCTAAGGCCTTGACTTTGCTGTGGATCCATGACCACATCTAATTCTTGCGTGCAAGTGGGGTGTGTTGGACCAGGTTCCTGGACAGATGTGGTTCTCCCCTGATTCTCTCGTCTACCATCACTTTCAACTCTGAGTTGGTGAATTTGTGCATTTTCTTGGGGTGCATGGTGCAAATGAATGAGGGGTGCAGGGTGCAAGGTAGTGGTGGAGATATGTGTAGTCTGTGAGGTGTGTGGGTGAAAGTGGTGTTGTTTGGAGATAGGTGGGTGTGATGTTATGCAGTGTGAGTCAATGGTGTCCTGTCTCTTTGTCTCTGCTTGTGGTGTAAAATGGATGCTGGTCCAGGAAGGGGTTGGTTTTGTACTGTGGTAAATGAGTGTGTCCACATGAGTGATGACCTCCAGATGTCTCTTCCATGCTGCGCATGGCTTTGCTTGTCAGGATAAGTTGGGGTGTATCATTGTGGCGTGTGTGTTGGGATTGAGGGCATCAGGGAATACAGGCACACTTCGGGTGTTGTTGTGAAGTTGGTTCCATCCGCCATTCATTTGGCCTATATGTGTGCGTGGCGGTCGGACACAGTGCTCGGTCCGCCAGCTCCGAATTCTCATCGTAATTGGCCGTGCAGTCATGCCATGACAGGAGTGCTCTTTTCAAGCCGTTGTACAGCTTTTCCCGCCTGCCTCGGTCGGATTTGCAGCTTTTCTGACCATGGTGGACGGTCTTTGGTAACGTCTGTCTGCCACGGTCTGATTTTACGTACATTGCCTTGTAATTTGACCGACGGAAATGCCGTGGGTCATGCGGAGGGTTTTTTCCTGAAACCATGGCGGTCGGAGGACTTTTCCATACGGCATCGTAATTGGGCCATTATTCTCAATGTGCACTGTTTGATGCGACCATTGTTAGTATGGTCCAGGTAGTATAAGTCCAGTTTCGTTCCGGGACAGTTCACCATGGGAACGTGCATCTGATCTCTCTGTTGAGAATGTTGGCCCTTCGATTGCTAGTAATTAGCCTCCGTACTTTTAGTCTTTTAGAATTTCTTTTTACAATCATGGTAGCTTTTAAATTTGAGATTACTGGTCTGCTCATAGTGGGGCGATAGGCTTTTGAACCAGATTGTACATGGTGTGAAAGGGATACTGATCTGGATCATATCAGAAATGATGCAGTCCGTGACATCACTGGGGACATTACACACTTAGTCATCTTTCATATTTTCCGTGGTTTTCCTGAGACGGCCATATTCGTTTATTGAATGTGGTACAGCTTTCTCCCAAATACTAAACATTTACATGGATATTGGCACTGCTAGTGAGTAGAATTAAAAACCTTTACTTTTTTATATACATTTATGACATCCGGAAATTACATTTGTGAAGACATCACAATGATGGTATTTCCTAATGCACCGCCATATGCACCATCACAGCTATGACTTAAGCAGCCAGCAACTGAATATTTCCAATTATTTTTACTGAATCGGGTCTCATTGCAATGCCAGACACATAGATGCCACTGGCTAACGTTGAAGGGTGTGACCTATGGGTTCTAGTGACTAGGAGTCAGTGACCACACGTTGAGTTAAGATAATTATCTGCAGCTAGAGCCACTGATTTTTGGAGGCACTGAAACTGCACAAATGTTGTGGCTGAAGGCCACAGCCTGAACCTACCACCCACTGGACTTGACCAAAGGACATATCATGTGGACTTCAGCACTCGAAGAAACAAGCATATGTCATGACTAGTGGCATGCCACTGATACCAGAGCTTCACTGGCCGAGCCCAATTTTATAGTCAGTGACCATCGACACCACCAGAGGGACTGAGCACCGGGCATGGTTACAGCTAGCTAGCTACATGTTCCGCTCACTCTGATTTTTTGCTGTTACACCATTGCAGCCTTGATCTCTAGGTTGGCCTTGGGCCTACTTAAAAGGGCCCCATACCATGTGTACTGCTTGTGTGCCATTCTTTTGTCTACTCCTGTGCATCTCCTAGAGCAGTGTATATGGCATGATGTTGCTGCTCGCCCTCATTGCAGTCATGGCTCTTATCGATGCTAACTGGGCTATCCACCATCTCTTCTCTGGGCTCTATGGATTGATGGAATAGTGCAGCATTGTGCAGCAATTCGCTGTGCTGGTATCCCAATACTTGTGCACTCATCTGAGGAAACTGCAGAGTTCAATGGAGGCAGTCACAATCCACATGAGGCTGAAAATGATGCCCTGCTGTATAAAAGCTTCCTGGTGAGACAAATCAGTGCTAAAAACAGTTTTGTTGGGTTCGGTCTGCCTAGGACCTACTGTGTGTACTCCACAATCCAGGTCGTCAGCTTCTTTTGGAATTCAGGAAGTCAGGAAATGAGGGGGTGGGGTTGCATGGGTTGCAGCGGTTTACTCCACGCTTTGAGAGTGATGTATGATCTATTTTTCTGAATGCAAGGGATGTGTGAAAATAGGAGTCTTGCTCAGCAGAGGTTTCTGGAGAGTTTGTGAAAGCAGATGCGATTGTTAAAGTATGCTGGGTCAGAGGTATGCAGTCCTTTGAAAGTGTGGGTTAGGAGTTTGAATTGCGCTAGTTTGTGAATGGGTAGCCAGTGTTCCTACTTGAGGTGAGGTGAGATGTGTGTGCAGAGTGGGAGGTTGACAGTGATTCTGGCCACTGAGTTCTGAATGGTCCTACTGACTTGTTTGTTGCTCCAGGAATAGAGGGTGTTCTTACAGACCTACTTGCTCGTTACAAGAGTGTAGACAAAGATTTTCCAGGTGTTGGTTGGGTATCATGTGAAAATATTCTGTTGCATTTTCAGATTGCCTAAGCATGTTAAGTTTGCAGACGATGATCCCAAGTTTCCTGGTGTTGTTGTTCCTGGCTCCATTGGCCACCAGGTGGAGTCCCATGTTGAGAATTTTATTTGATGAGTTACGAATGTCAGTAGAAGTCTGCATGAAATGCCACGAGGCCAATGTTTTGAATACTTTGCTATGCAAATACCCAATAACATTGCTCAAAACAAAGCGAAGAATGAAAAGACCCTGCTCAGCTGATATTTCTCAAATATGCCGGCTCAGAATATTGGGAGACTGGTTCCACCTCCAGCTTGAATCCTTGCTCTGAGGCTTGTTCCAAGACTGGCGATGCCAGTCCTGCTTTGACAAACATGGTTTAAAGGGGTTCAAGTTGTTGACAGAGACGCTTGATCATTACTGCAGACATCCCTCATGAAGGATAAGCTATATGTTCCACATTGGTACATATATGTGGAATTAGGTATAGATAATCTAGGCTTATCTGTCAATTATGTTTTTTATATTTTGTTCTCAGTATTGTGTCCCACAGATATTCTGGGGTTGGTATTCAGGGTGCATACCATTTAAAATGTAGACTCTGTTCAGTGTATTCCTTTATTCAAGAGATCAAAGTATTTGCTTGTGAGGAAGTTAAATGGAATCTCACTTTCCATACTCATTGCCACTCTGCAGTTGTTACATAGGTTATGCCTGACCTTTATAAGCTGTTGTTCCTTGGCATCACACCACAGCCTACCTGCAAATGCATGTAGCACCATCATATATGTATGCTATGTAAATCAACTGACGATCCATGTTCCATCTATTATGTGAGATGTGTGTATATAAATCTCTTGGATCTAAATTGGACTGGTGATTTCAAGCGTTACAACTCACAGGCACTACAATTGTCTGCCTGTTTACATATGAGGAACGTAACTAGATCCATAAACCCGGAATTGTGTCCTGGAGTTCCAACGCATCGATGGATAGGCGTAGTCTCATGCTTCTGAGAATACTTACATACTACCATCGACAGTTACCACACTGTTATTCCACAAAATCAAATGAACTAATTTGAGTTCCTTTGTTTAATTATTTTCATTTAAGTAAAGTTTGTGTATTCAAAAGTAAATAATTCTCAAATATTGAGTTATAAAATAGTAATGCTCATAAAATGTGTTTATAAATAACACCGTGACAGGATTAATTTTGCTTAGTTCGTCTTCTTTGCTTCTGTTTTACGAATTAAGTTTCTTTCACCCTCCAGTAGATTCATTTTTGTGGCTAGCCATCTGAACAAACCTCGTGTTTGTTTATGTGTTCCTTTCTCTTTCAATGTCGGAGTTATGGTCTATGATAGGCTATTCAATGCTACTGCACAATGCATTCACAGCTATCTTGCTTGATAAAGCACAAGTTGATCTTAAACATGGCCCTGCTGTTCAAAGGTCATTTGTTCTTGTGTTAGCATTTTGTTTATTTCACAGTGATGAATTACAATACCATTTTATGTCTGACACAGCATTGGTTTCTTGCGAAGCACTTCATTTTGTTAATGAGCCTTAATATATAATAGCAATTGGTGAGTTTTTGAAATGCAAATGTTTATCTACATTTCAGACTCAAGGGGTATAATTTCTGCACCATTCCCTATATTATTTTTTGATTTTTCAGTTAAGTCTTACCTGGTCATTTGTGACTGGTGCGACGTGATATCTTTTGCCACTTAAGTTTTTTTTGTGTACCTACATAGATGTTCATGTCTGGTGTGGCAAGTGTTTGTCAGGGACTCGTGGCACTAAAATACAGTACTTCTTCATGAAGCAATGCTACATTGCTCAACAGTGCAGGTTCAATAAACAAGGATATGGTGCAGCACGGGAACTGGGTATCTGTGGAAACTGAGGTTATTCAAATTAGAACACCACATCAATAACCAAAGCTGGACTGAAGTAAACAAAGGGCGACAAAAGAGCTCGCTAATGATCACACGCCTCATGTGGCACCTGCCAACCATAGGTGCACAGATTGCCCACCCATACTTGGCCAGTAAAGGCTGAAACAAAATCAGTGAGTATGGAATTATAGGAAATTGAGTTTTTGGAAAGAAAACTATGGACTGCCACAAAACGTGATATGGAACTCAGTGCCGTCTTAATACATGAGCATGCTGGGCAGTTGCCCGGGGGCCCCACACACATGGGGGCCCCATTCAGACCAGAATTTAAAACACATTTTCCGTTAAACATTTTAATTCCTGTGAGTGGTGGTGTGAGCAGGGCCCAGTGCACTGTTTACCCCGGGCCATATGATCCTGTTAAGACGACCATGATGGAACTCAAATGCAAGTCAGTTCCTTAGCATTTTCCTGGAAGCTGTACATTATTAGGAAATGCACAATGGCAGGGTTTCTAGGAAATGTGTTTAGGAGGCAGAGTATTCTGACTGTTACAGAGCTCGACATTGTTCCAAATTGAAGGGCACGCACGTTCAGGCTGCCAGTAAATGCAAAGATATAGAACAAAGTGAGGGAATTTAGCCCCACATTGCAAAATCCTGCAGGTGCTGTGCCTCTTTGATCTTCAGTGTTTAGTAGAATACAGTAAATACAAAACCTTGTAGTTCATTAATCGTTTTGGCAAGTTACCCTCAATTATCTGCTCTGGACATCTGGTATTTTGACCTCTGTAGGAACTGAGGCCCGCTGACCAGGGCCTAGTAGTTGCACAAAGTTCAATTACGTGGTGCCAGTATAACGTGAATATTTTCCTCAGAGACGGATGTACGGCATTACGACGCGTACTTTTACAACGCGTGCCGTTACAACGCATTTTTTCAACGCAAGTCGTTACCACGACTTGCGTTGGAGGGGGTGCGGACTTAGGAATTTTTTTATTTACTATTCCAACACCAGCCTACGTACAGTAGGGAAGGTGTTGGATAGTAAATTAAAAAAATCCTTGTCCTGCAGCGCCCTCCAGCGCAAGTCGTGGTAACGACTTGCGTTGAAAAGACCGCGTTGTAGCGGCCCGGCGGTGTAACAGCGGCGTCGTAAAGGCTGTTCACCATTTCAAATGCTACAAATTCTAATCTGCGACCTACATATACTCCAATATGAGACATTCAACAAGATTAGCTTTTAGTTACCTCTACAGCATGTGCATATTTTACAGTATTAAAATGTAGCCAATTTAAAGCTCAGCTGAAGTCTGGATATGGCATAGACCGCTACCCAAAGGGCGTCTTGGCGCTAGAGAGATTAGACTGTACCTGAAGGATAAACTGGTTCAAATAAACCTGGCTTGAAAAGCCATGTTTTGGGGGGTTTTCAGAAAAGATTTTAGATATGGTTTTCTCTCATTTGCAGAGACTTCCATAATTTTTACACCAGATGTATAAAGGATCTGTCTCCTTGTCTAGAAAGACTGAGTCTGCGGAGAGTCAGAAGCAGTGGGAGGATGATTGTAAAACACGACTGGGATGGCCCCACTTCGATTTCTTCCTAATGTAAACTGGCTTTCAATCATCCAGCTCTTATGAGTGAGATAGTGGACTCTAAACAATCCTCTTCCGAATGAAGCCAAGCCAAGGTATAGAGCTTTTCCATTGTCCAAACGGGAGACAAATTGTACCTGGATTACTGTTTTCCATGAAGATATCAGCAATAGCAGGACGACCTTTCTCAAGGCCTTTAAAATGGTAAGACATACGGCTGACACTTTGCAAATGTGCTTCACAAAGAAAAGTGTTGCATATTATCCCTACTTTCTAAGCAACATAAGTGGGCTAACTTCATAGATCAGTGAGCACCAAAGATGACACTAGATTCAAGGTAGAATCCCGTAGTTGAATATGGAGTGGAATGTACTGGCGGGAGATCCAAAGTCAGAGTCCTCTCTGTATGAAAAGAGGCTAGCCAGCAGAGGGACTTACTACAAATTGTAATCTTTGATATGCTTCCCAGTGGAGCTTCTTGGCAGACCACGTTCAAAAGCCACCTAGAGGTTCAAGATGACCAGGGCTGCCAATTCTCCCCTGTCCATAGTCATACTGTCATCACCACTCAAGATTTTATGCTATGGCAGCTCGAAAACACTGGCAGGTAACGACAGCATGGAGATAGGCTTACAGTTTGAAAGGTGTTGAGGGTCTGTAGTGGGGTATCTAAAAGGGGTCTAATTCTGGCATATTTCCAGTGTTTAGATGTTAAGCCTCCTGCTCAGCCAGTAAGAGTGTGCTGTGTGGAATGTTGGTGCATGGTAATGCGTTGGTGGGCCGGAGTGGCTGTTGGAGTATTGACTGAGCAGCAGGGAGGCTGCTCCTGGTGGCGTTTATCATGGAAGCTTATTATTGGAACATATTACTTACCTGCAACCAAGACAATAAACCATATTACAGAACTTACACCTCAGCTTCTACACTTCTTTTGTTCACAATAGTAGACTTGGTGGCTGAGATGAGAGAGGCGTTAAAAGTATAGTCAGGCTAAGGATAATTTCATCAGCTACCATCTACATAATCATGTCTTCGACTCTGCAGTGAACATAATGGATTTACTGATTGCTCAGAGAAATAGTACTGCTAGCTTCTCACTGAGCATCAAGGACAGATATGTCCAGGTGGAAAAGTGATGCTCACCAGATTCCTGTAGAACATTTTAGGGTGCAAGATGTCCTGAAGACAGGGTGCAGTGTGGTCGCCTGAAGCAAAGCCAGTGTACTAGCTGCCACTGGTAGTTTAAACCTTCTGCTCTTGTGGAACTTTTGCATTGTGACTGCATTGCACAGAAGGTCCAGTGGATAAAGGGAGATGTTACTGCTGTCAAGTTACACTTACCTGGCAATCCTGATCCAGTAGGAGCGATGCAAAACTTCACACTTCCCTGAACCCACTGCCATCCATGCAATGACTATTACATTTGTTGGATAGAGACCCACAGCAATGGGAATGGGATGAGAGAGGTAAACATTGACACTAGATATCTACACTCTGCCTGTTCTTACATTTTGTTTCAATCTGCATTGCAGAAGCATTGATTCATAAAGCAAAGACATAGTTCTTTATCATTTCACAATCCGTATCCCTGTACACTATTCCTAATATGACATATTGCTTACCTTGTGACAATCTGTATTTCCAGCTCTCTATAGTTATGGTCGTTGAATAAAAATGTGACTTCATATAGCTACAGTATAAATAAAACATTCATAATATATGCAAGGAATAACTAGTGTTGTAATATATGGTTTACAGTAGATAACTACCTTCGGTATTTTGTAAATAAACTCTGTGACCTGAAGATTGTTTTGGTACATATTTCTGTGCATAGGTGATGCAATGTGAACACATTTCTTTAAGCTATCAGGGGAATGTTGGCATGGGGATTTCCGCATGACATGTTATCTATTTTGATTAGAATAATGTACTAGGTTAAATTCCAAGATGAGGATTTACACAATATAGATAAGCAAAATGTGTAGATTTTAGGAGTTTCATATGTACAGACATGATGTACGACAAAGTGTAATTTTTTTTAATGATGTCTGGATAGTATGACGGTAAATTCCAAGATTAGTCCTGTTCATGCTTCAAGGCAATACAATCTGGATTGGTACAAGGAGATACATTTTGGTCGGATTCTCTCTATAAGATTGGTCAGAATCTAAGGTAGGGAGAGAGCACTTCGTTAATTCAAGCTTAGGTGTGAGACTGCGAAACTAAGGTGCAGGCAATTTGCTCGACTCAGCTGCCCGGCTGAGAGTAGTTGAGGCCTCCCTTTCCAGGAGCAGAGCTGGAGATGAGAACTAAGGGGGGTCATTATGATGGCGGGTGGATCGCCACTGCCTGGCCGGCGGTGGCGATCCGCCCACCATCACAACATGGTTCACCCCCGCCACATTAGCATGGTGGGGGGAACGCGTCAGACGAAAAGCCCGTCTGCCGCTTTACCACCAGTCGGCAATCATTACGATTGCCGGCCTGGTGGACCTGGGGCATAACATGGTGGCGGTGCCTTCCTGACACCGCCAACCATAATATGTTGATGGGAGGACAAGGCCTTTCCATCGGGAATTGCATTGGGAACCCGTTGCGGGTCCCCTGAGAAGTGGGGGCTGCACTTGGGGGGGTACCCCCCTTCATTGCCATGCACAAGGTGGCAGGCACTGCGCGGTGCCTGTCACGTTGTGCATGGCATGGCATTTATGGCATTCGGGCGAGTGCTGCTTACAGCAACACCCACCGCAATGTTAATGATGCGGAATGCGACCGCCAGGGTGGTGGTCGCATCCTAATTGACAGTGCGGGACCGCCTCACCGCTGGCGGACGGTCCCAGCACAGCTAGGGTGGTGGGCGGACTACAGTCTGCCGGCCATCCTAATAAGCCCGTAAGGGCCTAATTACGACCTCACCAGAGAGCAGTGGCGCGGCGGTGCAAACCACCGCACCATCGCTCCACTGAAGGTCGCTGCTGCCGGCCCACCTGCCAGATTACTATTTTTCAGTGGTCTGGTCGGTGGGTGAGGTGGCGGTTCCCCCTGCAGTGCCATTTAAAATGGGGTGGTGCTTTTGAAAGGGCACCATAATGGGAACTCCTCACAAGATTCCTGCAAGGCATGAACCTGAAAGCCCATTCCGTGGGGGAACCTATGTGCATGCACACAGGGGGGCACATATTATGACCCCCTGTGTGTATCCACATATGGCTGAGGCACAGGGGCACCCTTTAGGACCCCCTTTGTTTCCTCCAGCTTTTCATGGCGGTGAAACCTCCATGAATAGCCTGACAGAGAGGGAACTCGTAATATGCTTGGCGGGACCGTAATGGTTCACATTCCTGAAGTGCTTGAAGATGCTTGCATGAATCCTTGTGCCCGGTAGAACTTGGCAAGGGGTACTGGATTACATCATTCCAAATGAGTCCGAAATGACAATAGCCTTTTAGAATGGCAGACAATATCAAGCAGGCATAATGGTAGGGAATGGGAATTAGAAAGCAGAATGGATAACTTAGTGATCTAGGAAGTCTAGGGTAGTCTAGGATTGACCTGGAGAGGGAGAAATTCCCCAATATGGTCAAAGCTTTAATTTGTGATACATTCCTCATTGCCTCAAAAATATATGTAAGCTTAACTGTCTAGTAATCACAGCACACACTCTTTTATCGACCTTCTTAAATAAATAAATTGTGTTTGTAAAATACAAACTGCATCTTATTTGGTATTAGAGCCTTGTCTTGAATGTAGGCATTTCCTTATCAATAAAGCGGTCGTTCCAATCACCACATTTAAACCCTGACTCTTAGAGACAACAGGAAAAATGTCAGTATACCTGAAACATCTTATTTCTGTGTTTCTGAGAGATAAGGACGGTTACAGCATTCTTTTGAAACCATTCCACCTTATAAATAGAGATTACGACTGAGTCTTAAGTATCTAACAAGCTAGGATGTTCAGACACTTGTACAAATTAAGCCACTCTTATTTTTTTATATGTGACATCTCCTACTATCTTAGCCACTTTTTTAATTGTATACTCACATTTCTATTGTGTATCATAATAAAATGTGATATGACATTCTTATCTTTTTCATTTAGTTCACTTATTTGCAGTAAAGGACTGCTTGTAAAATACGCGTAACAAAATTGTGAGCAAATGAACACAGGACTCATGTGTGAAAAGTGAATTATAATATGGGGTGGGTAACCACTCACCTTAAGGAATAATAACAGCGCCTGGTGAGTGTGAGCCCAAAAGTCACCACATTAACCTAATCCTAACCACCTGGTAGCTATGGCATAGACCACACAGTTTTAATTTAGGGCAATGTATAAAGTATTTATGCAGTGCCAAAATTGTAACATAGTGAAAACACCAACAAATAACATTTCCAAAATGAATTTGAGAAACAGAGTAAAATGTAATGAACAAAATGATACAATAACAACAAAAACACAATAAGGGGTACTGGAGATAGGAGTTATTACACTTTTAAATAAGGATAGAGCCAGAAAGTGCGAAGTGCCACTGATAGTCTATAGTCAGAGTAGACCAGGGGTGACTTCAGGCCGACCGTAATGGAACATGGGTCAGATATATCGAAGAGGTTTGTTCTAGCCAAAGATTTTACTTTTCTGACTTAGTCTTTTTTCAGTTTATTCCTTCTATAATCAACATACAAATCATACAACACATAACTTCGAGCCACAGTCAAGAGAAAATAATTAATAATAATCATAGTACATCTGCAGTAATTAAACATCATCTTCAACATCCCGTCCAGCAAGCATATTTCTACCAACTCTGCCAGTGTGAAACAGGCAGTTTATCACATACTACAGTAATAGTGTGACTGGTACATCATACAACATCATCAAAGGACAATATAATGTGGGCATGAGATTCATCATGCTGTTATTGAATGATACATGTCCTCAATGGGTCCATGTGTCTTTTGGTCTAGAATGAATTTGTTGCATATTTGTAGTTCTGATCAATTATCACAGACAACATAATTTTTAAGACAGCTGTGTTGTATTGGAAGAGGGTGCCTCATTCAATGTAGGCATATCTCACTTTTAGCACAAAATAGTAATATTGACACATATCACTGTTTTGGCTTTGTGATTTTTGCCACATAACTTAGCTCTGAAACATCCAACGTGGCTGAAACTTCATAATCTATATAGAATGAGGCTTAATCAGGCACACCTGTGAAAGGCGTGAGAAATCAGCCTGGATTTGGTGGCTGTAGTGTCCTGCTGGACACATTCTAGTGTTTCTAACCTGTCACTCCCACGAGGGCAGACTCTTACACCCATTCCACACAGGCTTCACCGGTCAGATGACCCTACGAATAAAAGAGCCTGAGTGCATTTGCTCGTGGCCAGTTACCGGTACCCTGACTATGTGCCTGTGTCCATCCTTTACATAGCTTGTAGGCCCAGGTCTAACAACATTACAGTGGCATCAGGCACACATGTGTGTTCTGGTGTTGTCAAATTCATGTAGTGTACTAGTGGTATAATATAAAACTTCAACTATACCAATTTATGTTATAATTCACATAGATTGTCTCCAATTGTGCATAGCAATTTACGAATAGCCTTGAGGTCACCCAGCTCCCTTTCCCACAAAGTCATAGCTGGTATGGCCCACAGGGCACTCAATAAGAGTTAAGCTGTATATTTTTTAGACTTAGCCCTTGGCATACTCAAGTGTGAGTAGGATGATGAGAGGTATAAATAGGCTCTTTTGAGAAAGTCTATATCCTAGCCTTTAGTGTATGACACAGTCTATAATATAAAAAGATATCGAGTGAGGTTGTTGGGCCTTTATCTTGGAATTAATCTTACTTTATAAACAATCCTAAAGGAAACAAGTGCCCCATCTATGTCATATTGTATTTGAAAAACAATGCTTTCACCACAGCCACTATTGTGATGGGTAGAGCATCTTTATTCAAGAGGGGGTCCTCGAGGAATATAATGGTTGGTAACATGTTTTGCCTCCCAGCCTGTGCCGATCATTGCTGGTAGTAGCAACTATGTATACAGCAGCCCTGGGATGTGAGAGTATTTAAAAGCAACAAGTGCGAAGTGCAGCTGGTGCTATAAACTCTGATTCACAGCCATGTGTGGCATCAGCAATTGAGGAAGGTACCAATACAATACAAAAAAAGGTTTAAGCAGATAGATAATAAGTTCAAGATTGGAGAGCACCAGTTACCCTTTTGCCAGTGGTAGGGTCATAGTCTCCCATATCAGTCTTGGCTGCATCTCAGCCCAGATTAATTTGCTGAGTACAGCCTTTATATATTTAAAAATATGTTGTCTCTGTATGTTGCACCTGCAAGCCTTAAGGTGGTCCTCCCCCAAACATGTTGCCTTCATCCTCCCATTATGGCTGATTTCATTTTTGTTGGCCTTAAAACTCTTTGCACTTTACCACTGTTGACCAGTGCTAAAGTGCTTATGGTCTCTCCATTAAACATGTTAAAATTAAATTACACCCAACTGACATATTTAGTTTTCTCGCAAGTTCCTAGCAAAGTGGTACCCCATTTACCCAGGGCCTGTAAATTAAATGCTATCCCCTTTTGCCACTCACTTAAGTAGCCCTTTAAATATGTCAGGACTGCTATTGCAGCCTGTGTCGCAGTTTTCAACTGTTATGTGGACCTGGAATAAACCCTTTTACCAGGCTTAAGTCATCCCTAGGGTGGGCCCTAAACAGCCTATAGGGCATGGCGCAGTGTATTTGAAAAGTGGGGCCCGTTGTGTTTACTTTTTCATGTTGGTACTGAAAAACACTTACATTCGTTCTTCACTGCTGCAAGGCCTTTCTCTCCCATAGGATAACACTGGGCCACCATATTGCATGTAATAGGTGATCCTTTTCAATTGGGAACAGGTAGGAATGTCGAGTTTGGTGTCTAAACAAATGTAATTTAGAACCCTCTTTAGTGGTAAAGTCAGATTGTAAGTCACAATTCTGAACACGCTACAATTAGAAAGTTAAAGACATAAAATTGATGGATGGAATGCAGAACAAATCAAAACATTCTCCCCCAGTCAAGAGATCTGGATTAAATCCATCATTCTTTTGCTTACAATGCCACCACAGTTTAGACCTGGCCATATGCAAATCAGTCTTGACCCTGTGCCTCATGGGAATAGTTGAGCCCGAACTGCCAAGCCAGGTCCTCCCTGGACCAGAAACAAGCATCCTAGGACCGGTTTCGGCATTTCACCCCTCATCAGCCAGGATAGCTTGAATCCAGTGGCACAGTGAGCCCAGGACCCACGGCATACCCACCCCACTTAGGGTGAAAAGTGCTATGTAAACAAATGAAGGACAGCTAAAGAACAATGATGTTTCAACCCAGATCTGTGACTGGGGGTGAGTGTCTGAAAAATGTCAGCGCTCCGTCCATCATTTCTTTGTTTTTGCTTGGTTCGCCCTAAGTTGGCAAGGTATGCCCAGATGTGGGGCCCTTGCTCACTTTGCCACTGGATTCAAGCTAGCCTGGCTGATGAGGGATGTTACCCCAAAACCGTTCCTAGGATGCTTGTTTCCGGTTCAGGGAAGACCTGGCTTGGCAGTTTGGGCTGGACTGTTCCCATGAGGCACATGGTCAAGACTGATTTGCATATAGCTGGGCCTGAACTGAGGTGGCAAAGTGAACTAAAGAACGATAATGGATTCAACCCAGATCTGTGACTGGGGGGAGTGTTTGAAAAGTTTCAGCACTCTGTCCATTATCTCCTTGTGTTTGCTTTGTTCGCCCTAAGTTGGCAGGGTATGCCCAGATGTGGGCCCCTTGCTCACTTTGCCACTTGATTCAAGCGACGCTGGCTGATGAGGGGTGTTACCCTGAAACGGGTCCTAGGTTGCTTGTTTCCGGTACAGGGAAGACATGGCTTGGCAATTCGGGCTGGATTGTTCCCATGAGGCACAGGGGCAAGACCAATTTGCATATAGCAGGGTCTGAACTGAGGTGGCAAAGTGAGCTAAATAACGATGATGGATTAAACCCAGATCTGTGACTGGGGGATGAGTCTCTGAAAAGTTTCATTTCCTTGTGTTTGCTACATTTAGAAAGTTTCATCTACTTGTGTTTGCTACATTTAGAAAGTTGATCTTTTCTTGTCCCAACTATTTGGTGCCTGTAGTCTGTATTCTGGGTCACAAGACTAAGGGCCAGATTATGATCTCGTTAGGAAGGCCTCTTGACGGGTACCGGAACATGCAATTCTGATTCTGCGCCTATGTTTCCGACCGAGTCATCACCCGCTCTGAACAACCAAGTACGAGGCGAAAATCTCATCCCCGTCGACCAAATCGTTTCCGGAACCCAATCCTGTCCGACCGACATGTTGGCAGACGAATCATGGCACACAATGGAGCTGGATTCCGACCAAGCAAGTACGATGCACGATTTGGTCAGCTGTATCTCCTTGGTCTCAGCAAGACAAAATGGCTGTTGGAATCGACTTTGGGGGGCCGTAGCAGTCCCCCCTTCACCCAGAGCCCTTCTAATCGGTCATGGGGGTGCCCATGGGTCCCCTCAATCCTTGTTTCGCAGTGTTGTGGACAACATGGGGTGCCCACCACAGGGTGTACGCTTTTCCCCACACACCCCTTTTTGCAGTTGGAGCCTACGTACGCGTTGGGAGTCTGAGCTATAAAAAGATTATTTTCCTATCATATATTTTTTTAATAATTTGTTTAATTTAAAACCTAACGTTTATATATTTTATACATGAAAATATTTAGACCCCAAAAAACTTCAAAATTTAAACAAAAAAATATAAATTGTTAATTAAAATTCATTTTAAACCAACTTTCTTAAATTACTCCCCAACTTTTTCCCCTATGAACCCAACATCCCGCTCCTAAATTTTACATAAAATTTAAAAATAATTAAAATTATTCCCCACTCTTATCCCCTACAAACCCAATAACCCCCTCCAAAATATAACTGAAAATACAATAAAAAGACACATTTTAACATTAAAAAATACATTTAATTATATAAAATAACTACTACAAAAGTATTTAAAAAAACATAAACAAAGATAAAAAAATACAGTCGATATTATTTACAATATTATTCTTGCTATCAATTTTTTCAAAATCAATATTTCTAAATTGCACAAAAATCGATATTTTTAAAAATGAAAAAACGGACCTTGATATTTTAAACCATCGATATTCTTGCCTCGATATGCATGCAACTCGATATTTCCACATCGATATTCTGTCTCTACACCCTGCTAGGAGACGTGGTCTGGTGTAAGAAAGGCGACCTCACCATAAGGCAAAAAGCTGTCTTTGAAATTGAATTCGAGGGTGGAGTGACCCTGAAGTGTACCAATTGGTTACACAATGAACCACAACCTGTGACCGTCCTGAGCCTCACAGAAGCGGTCGCTCCCCTCGCTGCTCCCTGCTCACCCACGTGGTATCGTAACGCTGTAATTTGCCTATTATCTTGCACTGTCATAGAAGCGCTTATTGCCAGACTCGAGCGCTCTGCCAAATATAGAATCACCATAGCGCTTTATGAGCAACCCGTGATTAGAATCATAGTAGCGCTTTTTGAGCTGTCCGTGATTTATCTTTAACTGTGCCATTTTCAATTGCTGTGCCACTCGCTTGCATATAGTTGCCTGATTGTGCTGCCCAGTTGATATTGATTAAGGAAGGTCTTGCCCCAATCTCGTCCTGTTTTCACTTGTGGCTTGCAGCCATCTTGTTGTTTATTTGTTTGCCTCCCAGCCCGGATCTCCCCCCCGCTCCCAGCTGCTCCTCCCTCCCACAGAGAGTGTAGGCTCTACCTTCGCAGCTTCAGCGCTGTGACCGTCCTGAGCCTCACAGAAGCGGTCGCTCCCCTCGCTGCTCCCTGCTCACCCACGTGGTATCGTAACGCTGTAATTTGCCTCGCATTACTATTATCTTGCACTGTCATAGAAGCGCTTATTGCCAGACTCGAGCACTCTGCTAAATATAGAATCACCGTAGCGCTTTATGAGCAACCCGTGATTAGAATCATAGTAGCGCTTTTTGAGCTGTCCGTGATTTATCTTTAACTGTGCCATTTTCAATTGCTGTGCCACTCGCTTTGCATATAGTTGCCTGATTGTGCTGCCCAGTTGATATTGATTAAGGAAGGTCGTGCCCCAATCTCGTCCTGTTTTCACTTGTGGCTTGCAGCCATCTTGTTGTTTGTTTGTTTGCCTCCCAGCCCGGATCTCCCCCCCCGCTCCCACCTCCCAGCTGCTCCTCCCTCCCACAGAGAGTGTAGGCTCTACCTTCGCAGCTTCAGCGCTGTGACCGTCCTGAGCCTCACAGAAGCGGTCGCTCCCCTCGCTGCTCCCTGCTCACCCACGTGGTATCGTAACGCTGTAATTTGCCTCGCATTGCTATTATCTTGCATTGTCATAGAAGCGCTTATTGCCAGACTCGAGCGCTCTGCTAAATATAGAATCACCGTAGCGCTTTATGAGCAACCCGTGATTAGAATCATAGTAGCGCTTTTTTAGCTGTCCGTGATTTATCTTTAACTGTGCCATTTTCAATTGCTGTGCCACTCGCTTTGCATATAGTTGCATGATTGTGCTGCCCAGTTGATATTGATTAAGGAAGGTTGTACCCCAATCTCGTCCTGTTTTCACTTGTGGCTTGCAGCCATCGTGTTGTTTGTTTGTTTGCCTCCCAGCCCGGATCTCCCCCCCGCTCCCACCTCCCAGCTGCTCCTCCCTCGCCCCACCCCCTCCACCATCCACTTATGACAGATGCTGTTACGCGCAGCGATCGCGCCCCATGCGCGCCGAAGGTGCGCCAAAGGTAAGCCCGTCTACTCCCGTCCGCGGATGGACCGCGCCCAGCGCCAGACCCCCTGGCCCCCGCAAATACAAATCCACCCGCATAACGTACGACGCCGCAATCCTCTCAGCACTTAAACCCGGCCGACTCCCAAACTGCAACCAAGCCACCCCGGGTCAAACGCATGGACCCTTCACCTGCCTCTCCTGCCAATTCGACTGCACCAGGATCCACACCAAATCCACAGACTCCACACTGAATTCCAACACTAACCACCTGAAGTGCATCCTGCTCAACACCCGTTCGGTCCACAAACATGCCATTGAACTCTGGAACCTACTCGACACCACATCACCGGACGTCGCCTTTCTCACAGAAACTTGGATGAACGCCTCATCAGCGCCCGACATCGCCATAGCCATTCCGAACGGCTTCAAGATCATCCGAAAGGACCGCATCAACCAGACAGGAGGAGGCATCGCCATCATCCATAAAAACCACATCCGCATCACGACCAATTCCGACGACACCCTCGCTACCGCCGAACACCTTCACTTCCAGATCCACACCGACCCCAAGACCACACTCAGAGGCACCCTCATCTACAGACCTCCAGGACCCCGTACACAATTCAGCGAAGACATCACCGACTTCATCAGCCCACATGCCCTCCCCTCCAAGTACTACATCTTACTGGAAGACCTCAACTTTCACCTAGAAAAGAAAAACAACAGCAATACCACCAACCTCCTGGACAACATGGCCAATCTCGGACTCAAACAACTTGTTGACACCCCCACCCACCTTGCCGGACACACGCTTGACCCTATATTCACCTTCAGCAAACACATCACCTTGGATCACACCACAGCTCTCCATTGGATGGACCACAGCTGCGTTCACTTCAACTACAATAAGACCACGACCCACAACGCCCCACAACCTATTCCCCGAAGAAATTGGAACAAAATTACCACCGACCAACTCTTCACATCGCTTCACCAAAACACTCCCTCCAAATCCTCGGACCCAAACCAAGCAGCCATCAACATCGCACTATGGATCACCCATTGCGCCGATGAACTAGCCCCCTCGAAAAACCACCATATCATGCAAGGCAGCAAAAAAGCCCCCTGGTTTAACGTCCACCTTAAGAAATCCAAGAAGCTCTGTCGTACCCTCGAGAAAGCCTGGAGAAAAAACCCAACCACTGACAACATGGCCTCCTTCAAGAATGCCATCCGCAAACACCACCAACTCATCAGATCCACCAAGAAATCAGCATTCAAGGATCGACTTGACAACAACACCCAAAACAGCAAGGAACTATTCAACATCGTCAAAGAATTCACCAACCCCACCGCCGGCAGCAACGACATCACTCCCTCCCAAGACCTCTGCGACTCTCTATCCTCATTCTTCCACAACAAAATCGTCGACATACATAACAGCTTCAAAAACCAGTCCAAAGACCTGCCCTCCTCACCCACCCCCGAACTAAAACAGCACTCCAACAACCTTTTCTCCTAGAACGCAATCACCACCGAAGACACCATCCGCCTGATGAACTCCATCCACTCAGGATCGCCAACCGACCCATGCCCCCACCACATTTTCAACAAAGCAGACTCGATCATCGCACCCCATCTCCGTGACGTCATCAACTGCTCCTTCAACTCCGCTACCTTCCCAGAAAGCTGGAAACATGCCGAACTCAGCACCCTTCTAAAAAAAAAACACAGCAGACCCCACTGAACTTAAGAATTACCGCCCCATCTCGCTCCTCCCATTCCCTGCCAAAGTCATTGAGAAAGCCGTCAACAGTCAGCTCGCCGCCTTCCTTGAATCCAACAAATCCCTCGACCCCTCACAATGTGGCTTCCGAGCCAAACACAGCACCGAAACAGCCCTCATCGCAGCAACAGACGACATCCGCACTCTACTGGACAACGGAGAAACAGCTGCCCTCATCCTACTTGACCTCTCCGCAGCCTTCGACACAGTCTATCATAGCACCCTCACACAACGCCTCAGCAACATCGGAATTCAAGGAAAAGCACTGGACTGGATCATCTCGTTCCTAGCTGGAAGAACCCAGAGAGTCCGCCTCCCCCTTTCAGATCAGAGGCCACCGAAGTCATATGCGGCGTACCACAAGGATCTTCTCTCAGTCCCACCCTCTTCAACGTATACATGAGCCCCCTCGCATCCATCGCGCGTCAACACAACCTCAACATCATTTCCTACGCAGACGACACCCAGCTGATCCTCTCTCTCACCAAAGACCCAAACACCGCCAAAACCAACTTACACGAAGGAATGAAAGAAGTAGCCGAATGGATGAAGAACAGCCGTCTAAAACTGAACTCTGACAAAACGGAAGTCCTCATCTTAGGCTCATCCCCCTCCGCCTGGGACGACTCTTGGTGGCCACCGGCCCTGGGAACCGCATCCATTCCTACGGATCAGGCGCGTAACCTGGGCTTCATCCTGGACTCCTCCCTCTCGATGACCAGACAAGCCAACGCCGTCTCATCATCATGCTTCAACATCCTACGCATGCTCAAAAAAGTCTTCCGTTGGATCCCCACTGAAACAAGAAAAACGGTCACCAACGCACTGGTCACTAGCCGACTGGACTACGGTAACACCCTTTACGCCGGAACCACAGCCAAACTACAGAAAAAACTCCAACGCATCCAAAACGCCTCAGCCAGACTAATACTGGACATCCCTCGTCAAGCTCACATTTCCACTCACCTGAAAGTCCTTCACTGGCTTCCCGTCAACAAAAGAATAACGTTTCGTCTCCTCACCCACGCACACAAAGCCCTGTACGACCTAGGACCCGAATGCCTTAACACACAACTGTCCTTCTACACCCCCACTCGCCAACTACGATCATCCAATCAAGCCCTCGCAGCAATTCCGTGCATCCATAGATCCACCATGGGGGGGCAGATCCTTCTCCTACCTAGCGGCCAAGACCTGGAACTCTCTCCCCTCCAACCTCCGCCTTACACAGAACCACCTCTCCTTAAGAAAGCAACTAAAAACTTGGATATTCGATAAATAATAGCACCCCCCCCTAGCGCCTTGAGACCCTCTGGGTGAGTAGTGCGCTATATAAATCTCTGAACTTGAACTTGAACTTTAATGGATAATGAAAGTTGGAGAAACCTAAATGAGTGGGACATGTGACATGATGCATTTTTCATACGCACTATGGCCCTAATTATGATGTCGTTCGGAGTTGCCTCCGACTAACACTGTTTTGGTGTGGGAACCGACCTCCCATTGGTTGGAGGTTCCAAACACCGTATTACAATGCGACCGCACATGGTGCGGTTGGCGATTCCCATTTCTCTATGGAAGCTTGTGCGGCGGTCGTAAACTGGTCCAACAATGGTCATAAACTGGTCGTAAAATGATCATAAACCATAGAGAAATGTGAGTTTTTGTGAATCCTTGCACTGCGTGGCAGGCATCTCATTCAGTCTGCTACATGGTGCGGGGATTTACAGGGGGCTCCATAGGTACCCTCCCCAGTCCCCCAACTGTAAGCTGCAGGGGCATTGGGTCCTGCTAGAGGCCCCCAAAGTCACTTTCCAATAAGCTTTTCATGTCAGAAAGCCCAACATGAAAAGCCTGTAGCAAACCAACATCCTAATTCCGACGGTGGAAACTCCGTCCATAGTGGATTATGTGCAGCCTCCGACTGGTCGATGGGCTCCTTGAGCCCATCGGAAGCCAGTCGGTCTGACCGGCCGGTTTAAACTCTGACTGCCTACATGGTAATCAGACAGTTGGACTTTAAACCATGGATGTCTTTCGGAAAGCCTCCAACCACAGGTTGGAGGCTTTCCAACTGACAACCTAATCAACCCCTATGTGTCCAGTTAATATTGACCTATTTTACAGGAGCTGCGGTCCCTACCAAGGCAACAATTTATGGAAAAATCTCAATACAGAAATACAAAGGTGTCTATATTTAGCTGTCCAACTGGACATGATGGTTTAATGTAAGGAGTAAAAAGAACAACATACAAGTGGGAACATGTACAACATTAAAAAGGGGGAGAACTCAGGCATTATAAAAAGTGTGGCCAAAAAAACAATACATCAGTTAGGCCAGCAAAAAATACAGTACAACACCCTAGCACATACTAATTAGAAGTATAAGGTTGTGTCAGGGTGCGAGAAGTTGACGACGTTTCGATCCCTTTAACACAGTACTGGGATCATCTTCAGGACAAGACAATTAGTGATTGAGACAGATGCCTGT
The DNA here is from genome assembly GCF_964261635.1 of Lissotriton helveticus. Classification (NCBI taxonomy): domain Eukaryota; kingdom Metazoa; phylum Chordata; class Amphibia; order Caudata; family Salamandridae; genus Lissotriton; species Lissotriton helveticus. The sequence goes on from NC_136063.1 coordinate 499,398,604, forward strand.
TAGAGTTGAGGGACTGTATAAAAAACAAAGGCTGTGGCTCAAAATCGATGAAAGAGAAATCCTGGATGTGGTCTGGTGAGAAGCCAGCCAAGCAGTAGCTACATTGGCTGGAGCACCGGTGTCCTAATCTGGACCGCGGAACATTCCTCAACTCCTTGATCGGAAAAACCCATTTCGCCCTAAGGCGCTATCAATTTTATTTTTCTTGAGAGCACTGGTCATACCAGTAACACAGATCTCTTCTTTGACCACAACCGCTTCGCACTAGACCGCATCCAGGATTTCTCTTCCATCTATCTCAGGCATTAATTGTCTTGTCCGGAAGATGATCCTAGTACTGTGTTGGACAGCTAAATATAGACATTATTGTATTTCTATTTCGAATTTTTCTACAATTTATGTCACTGTTGGGGCCCGCTGTTCCTGTAAAATACTCTGCACCCAAGGTCCGAGACCACAAATTGGGTTCCCTTGTTTTTGTAAAACACAGTTTACATTGACTCTATAGAGTAATCATATTATTGCAGTCTGAATCTATTCTAATGCTTATTTACGAATAAACCAACCTTTGTTGTTTCTCTTTTTTTCTCTGTAATTTACTTTAACTTGCACTAAACAATTCTATAATAATATCTGTTGAGACTTTGTCGTATGCTATTATACTCACCCAGGTTTCAACCTCTCAACTTAGTATATTGTTTTTTATCCTGCTGTTGTTTAGTGTTTATTTGTGTTGACAATAAGTAACCATGCACACTGGGATGCTCCCACTCACCATGCTGTCGAGTCTGCGATTCTCTACCTTTAGGGTCCGATTCCGATCCGGTAAAATTCTTGTCCGTATGATTCGCATCCGGAGCCGTTTCCGTATGACTCGTACACACACCGTACTACTCGACGAGTACGATCCCGACGGGGTATCAGGACGCGATTCGTACGGTCCACGTCAGGTAAGGGTGATTCATACGGAAAAGCTCACATTCACATACACACCGTATGGTGCGTAGCCCTCCATGATTGCAGGGGTACGCACCGTACCCCTGCTATCATGGGGGGTACGCACTGTACACCCAGCGGACATGGGATACGGTGCGTACACCCCAAGATCGAGGGGCACAGTGCGTACACCCCGTGATTGCAGGGGTACTCACCGTACCCCTGCGATCATGGGGGGTACGCACCGTACCCGGGGGTGGCCGTTCCATACCTGTTTCGGGGCGAACTCTGCTTTTACGGCTGTTTTCAGCTCCCGTAGGAAAAGGGTCGTACGGTGCATACCCAACACGAATCGTACTTGCCGGTTCCGAAAAAGCAGCCGCGAACCGTACAGATGTCGCGTACAGCGGGTTCCGAGGGAGATTCATACGGGGATTTGATTCGTAAGGTCCCTGTATGATTCGTACGGAGTCCAGCTCCTGGTACGGATCGTACTTCGTCGTACGTACGGGGGACATTGCAGGGTACGATTCGTATGGGAAAAACGCTCCGAACAGCAATTCAGAGTGCTTTTTACCGGATCGGAATCGACCCCTTAGTGTTTGTTTCGGTGTCAGTAGTCTACCTGTATACCTGCAGGGCAGACTGTGTCCCACTTTTTGACCTTATACTGGGATCTGACTCTTGAATGTCCTCCAGGTTTTTAATTTTAAGTTCCAACATGTGGAAATGATTGCAGGTTATCTTGAGGATGGCAGTCTCTTTAGAAATGTATACACCTCAAATCAATGGTGTAAAGGCCTCCAATAACATTGCATCTGAGCTCACTGACCCAGTGTTCATTTTGAAGTATTCTTGAATATCTAACAGCGCCCTGGATTAAATCCGCCACATCTCTCATAGCTATATGTAAGAGCATCGCAAAATTATACAACTGAGGAGGTTGTTTTGCTGAGACACCCAAGTAGCACCCTCGAAGAGCACCATTAACAGTCTTTTCTCGAATAAGAGTTGTGAAGCCTGGAATAATAAAAGTATGAATGTTCTTCCTGATACTTATTGCAGTAGGTGTCATGATTATCAAGCCCATCCATTTAATATCTAAGGAAGTCTTACGACCTCCAGAAGGACCCTAGAAAGGGAATGCACATGTCTATATCTGTCTCTCACCTCATCAACAACCATATTAAAACCTCTTCACCAAATGATCAAGCATACTGCATTCTGGTGGCTTATTGCAGCGATTTCATAAAGAACACCAATGTAGCTAGTATTACGACCATATACATTTAAAACAACATGTTGGTCTAACAGCAACCCCACAACTATAATGCATCTACCCCCTATGTTCCTGTATTCGTATTTATGCTTAGTCAATGTTTTTGTGAAAAAAAGGGTTTCACACTTATGTACAAACGGTAGGTTACCAAATAACATTGGTCTACCATTTCCCTGGGAATCTACTGGGGCTAGTGATACGCATGTGTGTTTCCTGTGTCAAAGCTACAGACACTTCATGTCTGTCCAGGTATCTCTAAACCCACCAAAGCTTTATAGGGTTGTTCAGCGTCCAAAAATTACAAGACATTAGTGCTATATCAGTTGTCATGTAGGAGCTAAACAAAGTATCAAGCAAAAACCAGATTTCCGTCCCACAATTAATAGTATGGGTGGACACAAGCCTAATGTTGATAGTGATAATCGCATAGGGATATATTGCATTCAAGTAATGAATCATGTAGGTAGCAACAATGAGAAACAATTAAAATAAGAAAACAATCCCGTCCCATCTGCTCCACCCATCACTGAACTGACTTGCCAACAGTGTTCCACTCACACTGACCAAACTATCAGTGATACAACCCTCCATATCAAAACCATTGTAATTTTCAACTAATGTTTACAATGTGCACACAGCCTGCCACTTCCCAACAATGGGGAACAAATCTTTGCATATAATTATAGAAATACCACCCCAAGTGTCTAAAAATAAGGCAACAAGCCTAGTTGTATAAAAGGATAGCTAATACACAGCATAAGGGACTTGCCTAGAAGAGCCATTGGCGTTTAGCAGAGGCTAATTATTCAACATCGCTGATGGCAACTCTATCATGTCCCAAAGAGATGGATCGGGCTGGAGAGCCTCTAAGAACTCCACATCACTTAGATTCCAGGACTGCTTTGAGTACTTCATGGCATCTATATGATTTGTGAAGTATTTTAATTTGCCTCCAGTGTCAACATGAAGTTTTGTTGGGTATAGCATTGCATACTTTTACATCTTGTTAGCACAGATTTCCTTGTCTCCTGGCGAGTCACAATATCTTGTCTCTATCTGGATAATTGAGCTGCAGTCCAATGATTGGTTGCATGGTTGCACCAGGCATGGGCCCAGGGGCTAGGGGGTGATAAGTCCGCTTAATTACAAATGTAGTAGTGAAATTGTCATGGCCAAACCATTCCACAAAGGGCTTAGATTTGGTTGGTCATGTGTGTTGATTCAACTAGGCCCAACATCCTAAAATTGTGCCAGGACCGCGCTTCTAAATATTCATTCTTTCTGACCACTGCGCCAATGTATTAGCCATAGCCTGCAGTTTTTTTTGTCTATCTTGCACTGTCACCCTCCAGGTCTGATATTCGGTACTCAGTACGGCACCCTCCAGGCACTCATTGTGTCTGTCCATTTACTGTGTAAGTCCTATTCAACCAGAAAAGTATGCTTCTAAGGCCCACTCCCCCCCAGACCTCAAAGGACGGAAGTTAGGGTCAGGGTTCACTCCAGCAAAGGCCACAAGTAAGGTCCAGTCCTGTTCCAGTTGCAACTGGCCATCAGGGCACTCCAGGCAAATTACCTCCTGCAGGTTGTTATATCCCTGAAGCCAGCCACAAAGGAGATCAGCTAACTTACCCTTGGAGTCTACGTCGTTTTCTAAGATGCATGATCTAACAGGTCCTTCAGAGCTCCTCTCTATTCACAGACAGCAGGTCCAGTCCTCTTCTGCTCATCCACATGTCCCGAAAGTGTTCTGAATAGGGTGACTTGGCATTCCAAATTTATTGGTGGCACCAGCTTGTGGATGGAGGTGACTCCTGTGCACTCTAACAAATGGGGTTAAAGTTCCCAGGACCCTGTATATGCTCACTGCTAACAAACCCAAAACATCAAGTGATAGGGCATTTTCAAGATGGTGAATGTCTGCAACCACACTAAACTTGGGGCGGTCTGAGGGCTGGGTGTGTGCATGGCCATTTCATACGGAAACCACCAGTGTCCTCTCATTTTTATAACTAAAATTCAATTTGAATCAAGTACTGTACCCATAACAAATCCAAAGACATACGTCTGGTAGGACAAAAGCAGGGTACGTCAGCAAACAGATGGGGGATCCGTAATAATTGTCTTGGTATCCTTTTCTCTCTCTTTCAAGTGTGCTCAAACGTTCCATGTGGCTTAACAGACCTGTCAAGCAGGATTTGACAGTTTGGTGTTATAGGATGCCCACAGCCTCCACTCTGAATATTCAGTGGATTTCAGAAGATTTATTTTCTCTCAGTGTACCAAGACTGTTGAAAATCATTGACACTATCCCCCAGATGCATCAACAACCCATTTTGCGATTCCTTAATAGCGAAAAATACCGATTCGCTATTAAGGAATAGCAAAATGGAATGCATCAAGAAATCACTACAAAAAATAGCGATTCCTTAGAATTCCTTAATTGCGACTCGCAAATTGCGAGTCGCAATTAAGGAATACCTCCCCATTCATTCCTATGGGCCTAGAGGCCCATAGAAATGAATGGGAAGACAATCTCAATTTGCGAATCGCAATTAGAGAATCGCAAATTGAGATTGCGATTTCAAGGGTGCAGGGGTGTCCAAAGGACCCCCTGTTGCACCCCTGAAATTGATCTGTGCACATATGTTGCGCACACACATGCCCTTAGGACATGTGTGTTCGCAACATGAAACTTTGAAAAATGCACCTTAGTGCATTTTTCAAAGTTTTTGCAAATTATCATGTAGTTGTAATTCATGGTAATTTGCGTGCCCTATTAGCGATTTCGCTATTTTTAAACCTTTCATGCATTGCATTTAAGGAATCTCAATTTGAGATTCCTTAAATGCAAATAATCGCAATTTAGCGAATTCTCAATTTGCAATTTTTGCATTTGGGATGCTGCATCCCAAATGCAAAAATACCGGTCGCAACCCTTTGCGAGCGGATTTTTGCTTGATGAATCTATGCCTTTGTTCTTTTTGGTGCTATTTATACTTAAAACTTGATATCTCCAGTTCCCCATATTGGATTTTTGTCATCTGGTGTCATTTTATTTATTAATGTTACTATATTTGTCTAATTTGGTTTGGGATTTTTATTGTTTTGCATTTTGACTACATTACTGTTTTGGTACTGCATAACTATTTTACACATTACCCTAAGTTAAGCCTGCCTGCTCTGTCCCATAGCTTCCAGGTGGTTGAACTCAAGTTCATTTAGCAACTTGGAGGGTTCACCCTAACAATGGGTGTGATTATTTCCTGAAGTGGGTAGTCACCCACCCCAAATAATGAAAACATAATAATCCAATTTCTTACAGTGTGAAACCAAGACATTGTGATTCAATAAGACACTGCTGCAAATACCGGTGGCTTGTCTTTCCTGTTCTTTGTCAGTATACTTAATATGCATGAACATGGGTGTTAGAAATGGGGGTTTCTATGTGACAGTGGTAGGTACCTGTGTCCAAATAGGGACCCTTGCTTCTAGTCATGGTAAGGGGGATACACACTTTAGATAACACTGGCTCACCCCCTGGGTAGTTTGGCACAAGCAGGCAGGCTTATCCCAAAGGCAATGTGTAAAGAATGTTTGTACTCAAAACACAGAGTAAGACAGTGATAAAACCACAAATGAACACCACACCAGTTTAGGAACATAAAGTATCTTTATCTAAACTCTACAAGACCAAAACGACAAAAATTCAAAACGACAAAAATTCAAACACGTGTAATAAGTATATGACTTTAAAAAAGTTTCAAACAACTTGGTCCATAGAAAACTATGGATGCTTGATTTCTCAAAAAGTGCCTATAGATGCTTCAAAATTCACAAGGCTAAACAGCGGCAGACAGGAGAAGTTCAGAGAAACAAAGAGATGTGTCAGTTCCTGAGACCTTGGGGAGGCGATGTGACAGTTCTGCTGCACGCAGGAGAAGTGATGAGTCGAATCTGGTCTGTAGATGGAAATGATGCGTCAACATCCTGGTCCGTGGGCGATCAATCAATCAATCAATCACTGAACTTGTAAAGCGCACTACTCACCCGTGAGGGTCTCAAGGTGCTGAGCGGGGGAGGGTAGCTGCTGCTACTGCTCTAAGAGCCAGGTCTTGAGGAGCTTCCTGAAGGTGAGCAGGTCCTGGGTCTGCCGCAGGTGGGTAGGGAGGGTGTTCCAGGTCTTGGCAGCGAGGAAGGAGAAGGATCTGCCTCCGGAGGTGGTACGCTGGATTCGTGGAACGTCGGCGAGGGCGAGGCTGGCGGAGCAGAGCTGGCGGGCGGGCGGGGGTGTAGAAGTTGAGTCTGTTGTTCAGGTAGGCTAGTCTGGAGTTGTGGAGTGCTTAGTGAGCGTGGGTGAGGAGCTTGAAGGTGATCCTCTTGTTGATGGGGAGCAAGTGAAGGTCTCTGAGGTGGGGGGTGATGTGCTGAGTCAGGGGAGGTTGAGGATCAGGCGGGCCGAGGCGTTCTGGATGTGTTGTAGTCACTGTAGGTGTTTGGTCGGGATTCCTGCGTAGAGTGCGTTGCCGTATTCCAGCTGGCTGCTGACGAGGGCTTGGGTCACCGTTCTTCTAGTTTCGATCGGGATCCACTTGTAGATCCTGCGAAGCATGCGGAGGGTGTTGTAGCAGGAGGAGGAGACGATGCTGACCTGCTTGGACATGGAGAGGGAGGAGTCGAGGATGAATCCCAAGTTGCGTGCGTGGTCCGCTGGCGTTGGTGCTGTTCCTAGTGTTGTCGGCCACCAGGAGTCGTCCCAGGCAGATGGGGTAGGGCCGAGGATGAGGACTTCCGTCTTGTCCGAGTTCAGCTTCAGGCGGCTGCTCCTCATCCACTCGGCGACTGCCTTCATGCCCTCGCGGAGGTTGGTTTTGGCGGTATGCAGGTCCTTGGTAAGGGAGAGGATGAGCTGGGTGTCGTCGGCGTAGGAGATGATGTTCAGGTCGTGTTGGTGGGCCACTTGTGCAAGGGGGGCCATGTAGATGTTGAACAGCATCAGGCTGAGGGATGAGCCCTGGGGTACGCCGCAGATATGGTTGGTAGCTTTGGATCGGTAGGGTGGGAGGCGGACACTCTGGGTTCTGTCGGAGAGGAAGGAAGTGGTCCAGTCCAGGGCTTTCTCCCGAATACCGGCTTCTTGGAGGCGTGTTCTTAGTGTGTGTTGGCAGACTGTGTCGAAGGCGGCTGACAGGTCCAGGAGGATGAGGGCTGAGGTTTCGCCGTTGTCTAGTTGGCGTCGGATGTCGTCTGTGGCGGAAATGAGGGCTGTCTCGGTGCTGTGGTTCCGTCTGAAACCGGATTGCGACGGGTCAAGGATGTTGTTGTCCTCGAGGTGGCGGGTCAGCTGTATGTTGGCAATTTTCTCAATGACCTTCGCCGGGAAGGGGAGCAGGGAGATGGGGCAGAAGTTCTTGAGGTCCTTGGGGTCCGCCTTGGGCTTCTTGAGTAGGGCGTTGATTTCAGCGTGCTTCCAGCTTTCCGGGAATGTCGCTGAGTCGAAGGAGATGTTGATGACCTTTCGCAGTTGGGGTGCGATGGTGGCGTCTGCTTTGTTGAACACGTGGTGTGGGCAGGGGTCTGTTGGCGATCCCGAGTGGATGGAGTTCATGATCTTTTGTGTCTCGTCATCGTTGACGTGGGCCCAGGAGGTCAGCTGGTTGGTGTAAGTGGTGTTCGGGGTGGGGTCTGTCGTGGTCGGGGCTGATGGTGCGTTGAAACTGTCGTGGATGTCGATGATCTTGCGGTGGAAGAAGGTGGCCAGTGAGTCGCACAGTACTTGCGAGGGTGGGATGTCGTTGGTGTTGGCGCTGGGGTTGGAGAGTTGCTTGACGATGCTGAAGAGCTCTTTGCAATCATGTGCGTTGTTGTCCAGGCGGGCTTTGAAGGAGGATCTCTCAGTTGTTCTGATGAGTTGGTGGTTTCTGTGAATGGCGTCCTTGTGGGCAGCGTAGTTGTCTGACGTGCGGTCTTGGAGCCATTTTTTATCTAGCATCCGGCATGTGTGTTTGGAGGTCTGGAGTTCTTCGGTTAACCAGGCGGCTTTCTTGCTGGAGCGGTTGATGGAGGGCTTCTTTAGCGGGGCGAGGGTGTTGGCACAGTTTTCTATCCACTGTCTGAGGTTTCGGGCGGCGGTGTCTGGGTCGGTGGGGTCGGTTGATGGGTCTAGGGCGAGGGCGGAGGTCAGTTGGTTCTCGGTGCTTTTGCCCCAGCTGCGGCGAAGTAGCTGTTGAGTGTGGTGGTGCGTGGTTGCTTTCTTGAATGTGAAGTGGATGCAGTGGTGGTCGGTCCAGTGGAGTTTGGTGTTGTGGTTGAAGGCGACGTGGGTGCTTGTGGAGAAGAAGGGGTTGAGCGTGTGGCCGGCGGCATGGGTGGGTTCGGTGATGAGTTGTCGGAGGCCGAGGTTGGCGAGGTTGGCGATCAGGGTGGCGGAGTTGGTGTCGTTGTTGTTTTCGAGGTGGTAGTTCAGGTCCCCGAGGATGATGTAGTCCGTGGAAGTGAGTGCGTGGGTGCTGGCGAGGTCGGCGATGGAGTCGCTGAACAGAGCCCGGGATCCGGGAGGTCTGTAGATGAGTGTTCCTCTGACAGTGGTGTTGGGGTCAGTGTGGATCCGGAAGTGAAGGTGTTCGGCGGAGTTGAGAGAGTCGTCTGCGAGGGTGTGGACCTGGAGTGTGGACTTGTGGACAATGGCTATTCCTCCTCCGATTCCGTTGGCGCGATCCCTGCGGGTGATCTTGTAGCCGTCTGGGATGGCTATGGCGATGTCCGGCGCTGAGGTTTCGTTCATACCTGGTCTCGATCAGGAATGCTACATCTGGGGCCGTTGTGTCGAGTAAGTCCCAAAGCTCGACGACGTGTGTGCGTGCGGAGCGGGTGTTGAGGAGTATGCAGCGGAGGTGGTTGTGATGGAGCAGATTTCATCTGCAGTCATGCATTGTTTTATTTTTTGTGCTTCAGACAGGCTGCATTTAAATTGCCACGCACATTTTGGTGCAGGTTAAAAACATGGCACATGAAAAACATGAAAAGTGAGGCCTATTCACTTCAGACTGAAAATGCTTTTGCTGAATTAAATTAACATGTGTTTTTTTTTGCAATGTAGAGAAAAAGTGGCCTTTTTACCTTTGAAGATTTTTAATAGAATGTGTTTCTCTCTTCCCAGCACATCCATGTAAACTAAATGTATTATTCCTGTCTTAATAGACTTTGACTTGTTGCATATTTTGATAAACATTTTCAGTTAATAACACCTCTTTTTATAATGTGTGTGAATTAATAATGCACTTGGGACACATAATGGACTGATTTACATGAAATTAATATTATCTTTGTGTTTGTTTTATTTTTGGGGCCTACACAAAACATGGCTGCCTGTGAATCCATCAAGACTATGGCTTGCAATTTAATGAGAAGGGAGCATGCGCAGACTGTGGCAGCTTTCCTCATGACAAAAAGTCAAGGACAACCTGAATTCTTGTCATTCTGCCAATGTACCAGTTAGTTAAAAGTGTCCATCTACTGCGCTGAGAAGGAAGGAAAGATGAATTAGATTGAAACATTTTCCTAGTAAATGTTGCAATGTTTATAAATGTAGTTATTCATGTATGCTTCTTTTGTTAAGACTAGTGAAGTCAGGTTTTTAGAATGAGTCAGGGAAGTGTGACCTCATGCCTTTATGACTGACCAATCACGTAAGGTTCTCCTGAAAAATGTTACATCTTTGTGTACTCTGCCAATAATTATGGTATAAATACTGTCCTCTCTGGATGGGAGCTGGCCACTTCTTCTTTTTCTCAGCTCAGCTGGCTTCTATGGGTTAGGTACGAGAAACGTCCCGGGAGATTGCTGAAGGGCGGGCTTGCGTCCGAGGAGTGTCAGGGGGAGGTTTCTTGCTTCCACGTCATATCTTGGCACTTCATGCCACATTCCATTGAGGCCTGTGAAGGGCGGGCTGCTTTCCTCTTTAGACACAGACAGACAGAGAGTGCAGTGGATCAGGATAGGATTAGATGCTAATATGTTTTGACTAATTAATTAGGTCTGAAAAGATTTATTTGATTTATGCATTTATTTCTCTTAATAGCATATTTTTGCAAACTATTTAAGTACTGATTAGCTTTGCAAGACTATTTTTCTTAGAAACTCTTTAAGACTTTTGCGCCACATTTTTCATAACTACATGTAATGCTTATATGCAGACTGTAATGTGTTCTGTATTATTGATATTTTTCCTGTTTCCCAAATTCTGTAACCTGATTGATATTTTACTAATGAATAAAGGGTCAGAGAAAATTAACTTTTTGACTAGAAAATAAAACCCTTTAAAATACTCAACAACTCTCTTTATTGGCTTACAATAATAATTGTATTTTGACTGTTCATCTTTATTTAAAGTCTCCTGAAGGTAATACATGGTGTGAAGGGCCCAACACCTTTTGAGCGGTAAATTAGAGGTAGCATGGAGGTTTTACATTGAGAAACTACCAGAAGAAATTACCGCTCTCCATCAGTTTTTGGTAAGCAGAGGATGGTCATTATTGATTAGTTTGGTGATTAGTAATTATTGATTTCACCATCAACTACTCAACTAATGGATCATTGACCTTAAGAGGGAAATAAAATAATTGCCCAAGTTAGATAAATGTCCAAGTCCTGATTCCTGACTCCAATGCTCAGAACCTGAAGACTGGCAAAGCAGTACTGGCAGGTGATGCAAGAAGTGGTGTGAGTATCAATAGGGTTGTGAAATGTTGTTAATATGCTAGCATGTTTTTTGAAGTGTTGAAAATAGTAAGGATTTTTTACTGTTGGTGATATTTTGCTCATTTTGAATTGATGGTGTTATTGATTATATTGGTAATTTCATAGGACATCATTTTTTGGTTATTGATTACATGTTTTAACTCTTCATGTTAAGTTAGTGTCTTGTTCTATGTTGTCTGGAACACGCAGGTATGCACACCTGTGGAATCCCGGGAAGGAATAGCGGGTGGTAAATGGAAGCCACACTGCACTGAGGTTACTCGTCTGTTGGAATAACACTGAGAAGCTAAGGAGGGCTGGCAGTGTTAAATTAGGGACTATTTTCTGTGTTTGTGATTGATAGCAAAGAGTTCGCTGGTGAAACTTTGGTCTGATATCACCTAGAAAGGGTCACACTAAAGGAGTAGCAGGTTCTTCTGAGCTTGATTGATAGCAAAAGGGTTAGCTGGTGAAACTTTGGACTAAGATATATCCTGAAGGATAAGTCCAAAGGAGTAGCAGGTTCTTCTGAGCTTGATTGACAGCAAAAGGGTTCGCTGGTGAAACTTTGGACTAAGATATATCCTGAAGGATAAGTCCAAAGGAGTAGCAGGTTCTTCTGAGCTTGATTGAAAGGTAAGCGGAAGGGATTTACCTGTAGTGTTTGAAGAGTAAACGGAAGGTCTTACTTTGTGAAGGGTAAGCGGAATGTGTTACTCGCAGTGAATATAAATCTATCCTTTATTTAGCACAACAGACAGAGTAGCGAATGTATTTATGTTGTTACTAACAGAGTTATTGATTAAGAGAAATATTGCAGTAAGATTTTGTGGAGGGTCAGTGGTAGGAGTAAAACTGACTGAAATTTAGATTGACAGCTTTGGAGAAAAGAAATTGCATTGAACTATTGCAAAAATGAAACTGTTTGAAGGTTTAAAGAAGCTGTTAGGAGGTAAAGTGAAAAATTCGTTTTTTATTGGTGATGCTCCTGAAGGAACACCTGTGCATTTTATGTCTACCAGTTTGGGACAAAACACATGTATGTGGGTTCAACAATGGTGCAAGATTACTGAAAAAGAGGGTACTTTGAGGTTTCCAAAAGATGGTACTTTTGAATTGCAAATTATTGACAAATTAAGGGAAGTGTTATGTGAAATGAAGACACCATCTAAAGCTGCACAATTTGAGGCCTTAAGCCTGTGGGAAAAAGCAGCAAGAGAGAAAGCAAGTGAGGATGAAAAGGTAAAGCACCATATACAGGAGAAGGGAATTAATGCTGAAAAAGAGCTTCAAATAAATAATAATTCAGGGGATGAAATAATGGATGCATTGTTAACTAAGTGTCCACCACTTTATGTGGTTCCCATGAAAAATACTGAAAATAGTGCACCAGTAAATACTACAGGGGCTACTGCTTCTGTTGAACAGAGAGAAATACAGACTGAGAGAACTGTGCAGACATTTTATATTGAACCATTACCTGTTGATTCAGTACTGACAGTGATACCTCCAGGTGTTACTGCTTAAATGTGCCTGATTTAGTCCAAGAATTGCAAACTGCAGATGCACAGATAATGCCTAGAAAAATTATGACTGTCCCAATTAATATGGTCCCTACTGAAAAGGTTCAAAGAGCTGCAGAATCAGTGATTTTGCCAGGGTTTATTTCAGAAACTAAGAACACACAGATTATTGAACAGAAAGTACACCAAGCACTGAAAGGTGAGAGAAAAATGGTATTTACAACATCTGCAGCCCAGGATAAAATAAATATATTTGAAAATGGGATTTTTCAAACCTGCTCTGAGGAAGCAGCAGTGATTAAAAATATAGAAAACATGGGGGAACATATTAACACAGGCCCTGAAAAAGAGAAACAGCTTAGTGTTTTAAATTCAACATGTGAACATGAAGAAATTAACTGTCCCTGCTGTTTAAATAATGAAAATGTGAACCAGTGTCAGGAAAAAGAATTAATTTCCCTGAGTATGGAAACAACTGCATGTGCATTAACTACACATAATGGACTGACAGATTTGGCTCATAAATATGAAACTGATGTTTCAGGAAGTTTTCCATTTCAGAAAAGTTTCAGGGTACACATGGATGATGAAGCAAATGAGAAAATGTATTCTTCAGAAATGCAATTGCACCTTGCAGAAATAAAATATATTTTCAAATGCAATGGGTTTGAGAAATTAGGAGACAAATGGGCACGAAAACATGAGAAGAAAAAGAAACTACCAGACCTAGCAAGGAAAATGGATAAGGAAAAGAAGCCACCAGATATAATTGAGAAAAATAATAAGCAGAATGAGGGAGAAGCTTTTGCTTACTCATTGAGAGAAAAGGTGGGAGAAATGTATGTTCATATGCCACAGAATAAAAGTGAACTTGCAGCATTTCTGAACACATTCCCACAATTGAGAGACATGATTGTGCTGTGGTACCCACAAGTTGATGGATTTGATGAATTTTTAAAAGAGTTGTGCATTAATTTGGAAATGTTCTTTTATATTGCCATGCTGACTAAATTGTGGTTTGAATCTAAAGTCGTTGTGGAAAGGCCAGGTGAAGAGACCATGAAAAGGGTTTGCATGAATGCACCATCATTTTCTGTTGTTATGGAGGAAAATATAGCAGTGATTTATTTCCTGAAGGGCAGAGTGCCAGCAAAGGATGTTGATTGGGTACAGATTAAAAGAGCACAGGATGGAAGTAAAGGTATTTTGGTTAGTGCAAATTCAGGTATGGATGTTGTACTGCTGGAAAATGTGTCCTTTTGCCATCTTTATAACAGATTTGAGCATTGGAAGAAGAAATATACATTTAAACATGATGCACAAAAACATGGAGAAATGCAGGTGCAAATTATGCCAGTTAAGCAAATGCAAATGTCAGTTCAGAAACAGGTACCTATGGCAGTAATTTGTCAAGAACAGATGGTCCCACAAAATATGGAAAATGCTAAAGATAATTTAAATAAGGTGTCCAGAGCAAATGTGAATTATTTCCAGAGACAAAAACAGAACATAGTCAAACAGGTTGCTTTGTTTGCAAATGAGAGTTTTAACACTCAGAATTCTGAATGTGCCAAGTCCATTGTGAAGGCAGTGGAAAGTCCAGATTTAGTTGCAGGAGTTTTAAACAAAGAAATTACAAACCCAGTATTAGAAAATTGTGCACCAAAATTAGGCCCATTTGAGGAAAACTGCAAAACTGTTGTCTGTGACTCAGGCCTAGCAGAAAAACAATTATTTTGCAAAGTAAGCAGCTCAGATTACTATACATCAGATAATGTTAATTTTCAGATTCCTGATGAGGATGTACATTTTAAAAAGGCCCAACAAGAGACAGTTGTAGCATTATTTTCAGAAAAGACAGTTGAAAAATTACCTTCTGCTTTGGAAAAAATAATAAACACAGAAATAAGAGAGTTCACAGAGAAGGATGCCAGGCTAATAAAATGTGCTGAACATGTCTTATTAAAATTTGAACCAGATGACATGTATACAGGAACACAATCAGTTGCAGAAATTTTACCAATAAAAGGATTTTTGATGGAATTGATTAGAAGTTTGTGTAACTTTCTGATCATAGGTTCACAGAAAATAAATGAAAAGAACAGAATAGTGCAGGAGATTAAAAGCATATTTTTTCCATGTTGTCCTGTGGTACCGAATACAGCCAATATATTTTTTCACATTCCATGTGGTGAAGAATGGCTTATTTTTATTGATTTTTGCCAAGTTCATGTCACAGTGCCATTGGATGAGAATAGTCAGGAGTACTGTCAAAAAGAAGATGAATGTCTGGGACACAAAATTTGAAAGGGAGGTAGAAAGGTGTCACCAGAGAGGGTGGAAATAATTTCCAAGATGAATTCACCTCAAATTCAGAAAGAAGTCAGGAAATTTTTGGGAATGGTTAGCTGCTTTAGAGAGTGGTTACTAAACCTTTCCCTAGTGGCTAAGCCTTTACTGAGGCTGACACACTCAGGTGTGTCTGATCCGCTTCCATTGGACAACAACTGCACAAAAGCATTCCTAGAGTTGAAAGAGAAAAAATGGCGCGCCCCAGCACTAGGAATGAAAGTTTATTTGAAAGAAAATACACTAATTTGCAGTGAGAGGGAGGGCTGCGCTCTCTCATTGCTATTTCAAAAAGATGAATGTTTTCAAAGGTCTGTGATGTATTGCCCAATGACCTTTGACCCTAACTTCACAGAAATGTCAGCAAATGAATTGGATTATGATGAAAATGAATATGAGTGTCTAAATATCATGAAAATATGCATAAAGCCAAAATCAGACTTGAAGGATGAACATCTGAGTCAGCCCAACAGTGTCCTTTTCGTAGATGGCCCAAGTTTGAAAGGTGACACATTAAAAGCAGCACATGCTGTGCTCCTTATACATGATGTTGTCAAAGCTTCATGGCTTTTAGTAATTACCCCAGCCCAAAATTCGAAATTGATTGCCCTTACCATAACATGCAGTATATCTGCTCAATTGGGAGTCACTGTAGTCATGGGAGAGAGAAATGCTAATTCAGTTGGACAAATTTGTGTTCTGTTAGCATGTACATTCTATGGAATCTTCACAGTTAAATTTAAAGAGGCTCAAGAAAATGTTTTTGAAGCAGCACAACAGGGTTGTATCAGAACTGTTTTTGAGAAAAATGACAACTGCAAAGTGACAAATGTGTTATTGCAAAGACTGATGCCCAGGTATAAATTGCCAGTTTCTCTGAAATCAGATCATAATGTGGTCTCAAAGATAATGAGTGCAGAACAACAGATTGGACAAGAAATGGATTGTAGCTATCTGCCTGAAGTGTCACGCATAATAAAGCAAAACAATGGCAGCACAGAGTTACCTTTTGCAAAAGACTGTTTTTCAGCATTACCAAAGTGGCTTGAAAATGCATATGCAAATGCACTTGTGGAAAACACTGAGGAGGACACTAGCCATTGCTGTGTAGGTCTGGTTGATGTACAGTGTGCAGTTTCTCACCAGATTGCAGCTGCTACACAAGATCTGCATAATGGATGGTGCAACGGTTTTGATCTGAGAGATGTTGTGGTGAAACATCTGAATCTGATCAAAGTGAAAATAAGAGTGAAAGGCCTTGGTTGAAAAAGTGCAAAGGATTGATGGTGCTCTATCAGAGTTTCACAGCACCTAAGTAGTCCAATTTGCATGGAAAGTATGAGCCATACTAATGACAAGCTGATGACAAATGAGCAAAGAAATGCTGAAACTGTCCTGTTGAATCCTTTTTTATTATTTTAGTTACTTATTTTAAAGAAGACTGTTCCAAGAAGCTACTTACAGAACTCTGCACTAAAACAATTGAGCGTGGCTATATATGATCTGATTACAGACCAGACTTGTGTTTGCCTTAGAAATAGAAGTAACATTGTTATATGCTCAGCTTTTGCAATTTAAAAAAAAAAAAATGTCACTTATGAAATGAAATATGTGTGATGAATTATAAATCATTTTATTATGATTTGAATTATCAAGAGGGTGGATTGATGGAGCAGATTTCATCTGCAGTCATGCATTGTTTTATTTTTTGTGCTTCAGACAGGCTGCATTTAAATTGCCACGCACATTTTGGTGCAGGTTAAAAACATGGCACATGAAAAACATGAAAAGTGAGGCCTATTCACTTCAGACTGAAAATGCTTTTGCTGAATTAAATTAACATGTGTTTTTTTTGCAATGTAGAGAAAAAGTGGCCTTTTTACCTTTGAAGATTTTTAATAGAATGTGTTTCTCTCTTCCCAGCACATCCATGTAAACTAAATGTATTATTCCTGTCTTAATAGACTTTGACTTGTTGCATATTTTGATAAACATTTTCAGTTAATAACACCTCTTTTTATAATGTGTGTGAATTAATAATGCACTTGGGACACATAATGGACTGATTTACATGAAATTAATATTATCTTTGTGTTTGTTTTATTTTTGGGGCCTACACAAAACATGGCTGCCTGTGAATCCATCAAGACTATGGCTTGCAATTTAATGAGAAGGGAGCATGCGCAGACTGTGGCAGCTTTCCTCATGACAAAAAGTCAAGGACAACCTGAATTCTTGTCATTCTGCCAATGTACCAGTTAGTTAAAAGTGTCCATCTACTGCGCTGAGAAGGAAGGAAAGATGAATTAGATTGAAACATTTTCCTAGTAAATGTTGCAATGTTTATAAATGTAGTTATTCATGTATGCTTCTTTTGTTAAGACTAGTGAAGTCAGGTTTTTAGAATGAGTCAGGGAAGTGTGACCTCATGCCTTTATGACTGACCAATCACGTAAGGTTCTCCTGAAAAATGTTACATCTTTGTGTACTCTGCCAATAATTATGGTATAAATACTGTCCTCTCTGGATGGGAGCTGGCCACTTCTTCTTTTTCTCAGCTCAGCTGGCTTCTATGGGTTAGGTACGAGAAACGTCCCGGGAGATTGCTGAAGGGCGGGCTTGCGTCCGAGGAGTGTCAGGGGGAGGTTTCTTGCTTCCACGTCATATCTTGGCACTTCATGCCACATTCCATTGAGGCCTGTGAAGGGCGGGCTGCTTTCCTCTTTAGACACAGACAGACAGAGAGTGCAGTGGATCAGGATAGGATTAGATGCTAATATGTTTTGACTAATTAATTAGGTCTGAAAAGATTTATTTGATTTATGCATTTATTTCTCTTAATAGCATATTTTTGCAAACTATTTAAGTACTGATTAGCTTTGCAAGACTATTTTTCTTAGAAACTCTTTAAGACTTTTGCGCCACATTTTTCATAACTACATGTAATGCTTATATGCAGACTGTAATGTGTTCTGTATTATTGATATTTTTCCTGTTTCCCAAATTCTGTAACCTGATTGATATTTTACTAATGAATAAAGGGTCAGAGAAAATTAACTTTTTGACTAGAAAATAAAACCCTTTAAAATACTCAACAACTCTCTTTATTGGCTTACAATAATAATTGTATTTTGACTGTTCATCTTTATTTAAAGTCTCCTGAAGGTAATACATGGTGTGAAGGGCCCAACACCTTTTGAGCGGTAAATTAGAGGTAGCATGGAGGTTTTACATTGAGAAACTACCAGAAGAAATTACCGCTCTCCATCAGTTGGGTCCGGTCCTTGGAGGCTTGGTGGTTCTGTCACAGGAGAAGCTGCAGGTGTGGCAGGAGAAGGGTCTGTGGGTGCGTTTCGGGGCAGCTTGGAAGCAGCGGCGGTCCCGGCCGGTGTTGAGAGCGAGGAGGGCATTGGCGTTGTATCGGATTCTGGCATTGTGGGGGGCGCGGGGTCCAGGGGTTCAGGCGCTGGGCCCGGTCCAGGCACGGACGGGCACAGACGGGCTTGCCTTTGGTGCGCCATCGGTGCGCCCACTGCGTGCGTCCGCTGAGCTTCCGCGCGGCGTCCTCCATAAAAGGCGATGTGGGAGGGAGGAGCAGCTGGGAAGCGGGAGCGGGGCGGCCAATGGGCATTGGGGGACGGGACACAGAAGGCAAAGGGGGTGGGGCCGCAGGGGTACAGCGGCGGGAAGCAGGGAGCAGGGGTGTACAGAGGGCAAGGGGCGCTTAAGGGCCCAGAACTGACTACAATACAAAATAAAATAAAATAAGAGTACAGAAATAAGAACAAAACAGTCACCAGACCACAATCCCAGGGGCACACCAGCGGCGAACTCGCGGCAGCAGTGGGACAGGAGTCACGAGCGCACAGGAGGAGCCGTGCGGCGCGGGGAGCGACCTGACCTGCGAGCAGGGTCAAGGGTCACACTCACTGTCGCGCGGCGTCCTCAATAAAAGGCCAAGTGGGAGGGAGGAGCAGCTGGGAGGCGGGAGCAGGGGCAGCCAATGGGCGTTGGGGGATGGGAAGGGACACAGAAGACAAAGGGGGCGGGACCGCAGGGGTGCAGCGGTGGGAAACGGGGAGCGGGCGGTACAGAAGGCAAGGGGCGCTTAAGGGCCCAGAACCGACTACAATACAAAATAAAATAAAATAAGAGTACAGAAATAAGAACAAAACAGTCACCAGACCACAATCACAGGAGCACACCAGCGGCGAACTCCCGACAGGAGTCACAGGCGCACAGGAGGAGCCGTGTGGCGTGATGAGCGACCTGACCTGCCCTGCGAGCAGGGTCAAGGGCGATGCATCAGGAAAACTTGCCGCACAGGTACGAAGATAGCCTCAGCAAGCAGAATCTACCAAATTTACTAATCCTGTAACCAGGAACAGTATTTGGGTGCACACACATTTTACTGCATGTGCACATTTGTAATATTCAGTACCAAAAAACTCCAACAGTGTTTCAGAACAGCATCTATAGGTGTACAGTAGTATAGAGAAGACAGGTAAATTCTGCTCACATGGTAATGCTGCAGCTGTCCACTTGTCAATCCATTCAGCCACTGCAATACATCAGTTACCACTGACTCAATACAAATACAAGATTCTCTATATGTCCCTGGTCTAAATTAAATAACATTCATATCCTATGGCTCATACTCAAAATAGCTTAACACCCTCAACTAAAAGTGAGTAAAAAACATAATGCCTTGTTTATCATAACCCAATGAAAACCTCAATCCCCCAAGAATACAACCTTCTACTCCTTGGTGACCTCTGTCTTAGCCACCATTCAAAATACCCCTGTAAAAGTGCAGAATTAACCTGCACGAAAATGTTGATGAATCAGCTAAATTATAGCATTTGTCCAGTAAGGCTGCCAGAAAAACACCATGACCCACTAACCTTTGCTGATGGATATTAAATATTCTAATCCATTGAAAGAGTTTTTTTCCAAATTGTAAGTGATCTAATCGCACAAACCTGTACTGATTGTACTACTCCTGCTTCTCAGGAGCTTTGTTATAAATTCTCAGACTGTTTTAGCAATAACATTAAGATGACCACAGCTATTTATATATTACAGAATGCTGCAGAGTACCCTTCTTTTGATAAACTGGACACCCTGGGAGTCCTATCTGAGATTCTTTCATCCCTTTGTTAGAAACTATCAAATTGTATAAGCGTAAAATGTAAATCTGGTTTGACCTTTGCTTCCTTCCTATTAATACACGGACTCATTGCGCTCGTCGTAGGTAGCATATGCAATACATATTGTAGTGCTGCTAAAGTTATGTAGTCCTGGAAATCAGTTATTGCTAAACCTCTTTTAAAGAAGACCAAAGTCCACTTCAACTATCACCCTGTTTCCCATCTTTCATTTACCATTAAAATCCTTGATCGTTTGGTCAATCAATAACTTTTTCTTCTCTGGATCCAATACAAATGGGTTTCTTCCTCTTCTGATACAGGACTAGTCCCTATTACAGCTCTGGATGAGCTTGAGTATATCAAGCCATTTTCGTTCACATTCTTATGGTAAATTCTGCTATCCTTACTATTTTTTAACCTCCTTCCCCTCCTATGCCCTTATCTCATGGTTCATATCTCTTTCACTTTCTCCAGTGCCTCCCAACTAGTGTAAATGGTTACACAGACAGAACACCCTGATCCCTGAATTTGCAAGAGCATAAGTAAACTCACATTTCGATAACTGGGCGATCCCCAATGAAAGCCGACACAAGGAAAGTTCAATAGCACTTGGCTAATACCATGACCCAATTCTAAGACTATTGCTTCCTACAGCCATTTCCACATTTTATGCTCGCTTTTGTTTGATTTTAACTGCTAGATTATTTAGTTTCCATCCTGGAGCAGTCCAGTGAATAACGATGCTTGGGACTGAAACATGTTAAACACAAACGTAGGCTTTTGTGTAATGAACAACCTGGTGTGCTTAATTGTGCTGAACAGATCATCCATCACAACATTTCTGCTCCATTCGTCGTCATCACTACTCCATTACATTTCTTTCAAATAAAACAAAATATGATAATTTCTGAAAACCTACACTGGAGTGTTATTATCATAACAATCTTTTTGTACAGAATGTTTCCTTTTTCTATAAATCATTTAGAGTTGAAAATCGAGATTCCCAAATGAGATCTCCCATGGCCATAATAATTAGGTCTACCATAGTGTTTTTTGATTGGGAACTTATATGTAGTCTGGTGTTACCTACCACTGGCTGCTCTAGTGGCTATTTGTTTGATTTAAGTGATTGCTTTGTTGAAAAATTTATTGATCCTCCATTTGCTTGATGGATTTAATTCATCCCCATTCCAAAGATCAGAGGGCCATGTTTTGCAGAGATCAGCACATGCCTAGTTGCCTTGTATATCAAAATCTTGGCAAGGGTTTTCATACTGTCTGCAGGACTCCTCTTCTGATGCCCAAATTCCAAGGGTCAACCAGCGTTTTTTCCCCCAAATACGTGCTAAGCGTTTTTTCAATAACTCTTTGAACATGTACTTGTCATTTGTACTCGGGCTTCTTCAGAGGAGTACCAGATGTTTTAATGAGGAAGAAAAGCGATAGGAGGACACTGAAGAAGTATTAGAATCTGGCTGAGAATCAGCTCTCTCCCTTCATGTATAAAGCATCCTCTTGTTGGCCTCTGCTCGGCCTTTGGACAGTACAGCTATGGCATCCCCCTTTAGCTGAGTAGATTCTTGATATGATGCACAATAGTTCAGTTTCTGACCTGCCTCCGTTGCACCCTGTTTCTTGTGCCTTGTTATAAGTATGGATAGAAGAATGGATGTTAGAAACGGGACCTCTGGCCGGCCAAGGCTTGCGCCAAGGTCAGTCAGGGATCACCATTTCTAAGTCAGGGCTAGGGAGTCACACACCAAGATAACCCCCGCTCACCCTCTAGGTAACGTGGCGCGAGCAGCAAGGCTAATCTCAGAGGCGATGTGTAAAGCGTTTGCGCGCGCACCCCAGCGACAACAACCAAAGGCCCACCACAAAGGAAACTCCACACAAGGTTATATCAAAAATAGCCTTTGTATTATAATAATAAGAACACATTAGATAACACACACACTTTACAATGTGCCAACAGGCACGGGCAAGATTTACAAGGGATTATGTACAGGACAGGGCCACCTGGACCACTGTCAGGGGTATGCACTTGTTAGAAATAATACTTGTAGGTATAACACTTTAGCACATCAACATATAATGACTGTAACACAGAAATAGAAAATGTAGCATACAACCAGTAACTACTGGTAAAGGGAAAATACCTCCTACGCCACCCTAGTCTCTGTAGGGAAATCACGCAGGGAGCTAGGACCTTATCAGCAGGACCTATGGAAGGAAAACCTATCACCTCCTACGCCACCCTAGTCTCTGTAGGGAAATCACGCAGGGAGCTAGGACCTATGGAAGGAAAACCTATCACCTCCTACGCCACCCTAGTCTCTGTAGGGAAATCACGCAGGGGGAAGGAAACCTAAAATAATCACCTAGGCAAGTAACATTTAGCAAAGGCAATCAAACACAAACAATCCTCTAAGCAGGTCACTTTTAGCAAAGGGGATAAACACATAAAGAATTACCTAAGCAGGTCACTTTTAGCAAAGGTAAAAACAAACATTCCTCTAAGCAGGTCACTTTTAGCAAAGGGGAATAAAAGAACAAAGAATCACCTAAGCAGGTCACTTTTAGCAAAGGTAATAATAAACAAGAATTGCACATGTAACATTAAAACACATTCAGAGGTGCAGGTTAGAACTTTTGCGCAAGAATCATATAGCAAAGAAATCACAATGCGCAGGGTGCATGTAGCACAACACTCAAAATGTCCCTCAGGCCAACTGGCCTCGAAAGGGGCGGAATGCCCTGAGTCTCAGTGTCAGGGAGGTCTGCGCAGGCAGCACAGACACAAAAGCCTAAACGTAGCAACTGTCCACTAAGTGCTGGACAGTTGTGAATAGCAGGTAGGCAAACGTTGGAGCCAGGTGGGCTCAAGAACAATGGTGGGGAGACACAGCGTGGGAGCCTCGGGGCTGCAACCAACTCACTGCCTGTGTCCCCCTAGAGCCTCTGTGGCTCGCAAAGCAAATGTGCACTAGTGTAGAGCTTCAGCGCTCTCAAACAATTAAAATGGCCCCAGAGCCTCTCGGGGCTCAAAGATCAATAACATGCCCCCTCGAGCCTCGGGGCTCGTAACATAGGAGTAGGGCGGGAGCCTCTCGGGCTCTAAATAAACCAATTGCCCCCAGGAGCCTCGGGGCTCCAAGCACCAAAAATGCGGCCACGTGGGAGTCCCTCACGGGGGACTCAGGAATCAATAATGCCCCCGGAGCCTATCGAGGCTCCACACAACAGTGCGTGCGAGATCGCGCTACGGGGGAGGGGCGGACACCGGCAATGTGTCCCGCGGCCCCTCTCCCTCCTCGGCACTCACCGGCAGTCTCAGGGCGGGCGGAGCTCCTCTTCACACGGGGAGCCTCCTAGCAGCGCGGGGCTCCTCTCCACACGGGGAGCCTCGGCGAGACGCGCCAAGCTGCTTCCTGGTTCCGCTCTCCTCCCCCGATGACGCGGCGGGAGGCTCGACCGCCTGGGCCAATCCCAGCGCGGCCGGGCTATGACGCTGGCGGCTGCTTCTGCTCGGCCCGGGACTGCGGCGGTGATCACGGGGCAATGCGGCGTGGGCAGCCGCTCTTCAAAATAAATATAAGGGGGCAATGCCGGGTGGCACCGGCTCTCCGAAAATAAAGGTAAAGCGAGGTAGGCACTCGCTCGGTCCTGGCAAAGCGCTCCAAAGCGCTAGAATCAAAATAAAGCGCACCCAGCGCTTAGGGGGAAATAAAGCGCTCTTAGCGCTAAAAGCAAAACGAAGCGCTCCCAGCGCTGGGGACAAGGGAGAGCGCTCCCCCAGCACAGCAAAGCTCCAGCAAGGTCTGGAGGCAGACAGGGGGGCAGGGCAGGGCCAGAGCCAGCACACTGGGTCTCCAGGCAGGGAGACAAGCCAAGTGGCGGTCCTCCTGGCCCCAGCAGCAGCAGCAGCCCCCTCTGGCAAGGATCCACAAGCAGAACAATTTCTGTGGGGACACAGCCCCATTTTTATACAGCGAATTCCTTTGTTAGGAGGTGCAGGGTGGGGGGAAACCAGTTGCAGCTGGCTTGGGAGTACCCTTGATGGCCCAACCACCCCTTTCATTCACTGGGGAGGCTTGGGTCATTAGACAAACCACAGGGGGGCGGAGCCAGCATTGTGTGGGGAAAAACCCAGCCCATCCAGGACACAGATCTACTCCTCCCACACATCACTCATGCTGATCTCACACTCACCACCGGGCAGACCCATCCAGACTTCCTGGAGCCTGGCATGCCAGCCAGCTCCAGCCAATCACGCTCCACTATCCTCACTGCACACATACATCAATGTCCAGAAGTAGCACTTCCCTTCTAGACACACACAAGCCGCACATACCGTTGCGCAGCATTCATTCTCACGAGTTCATACATACTAAACTCGAGCCTGCACTCCCCACACATC
This sequence comes from Lissotriton helveticus, assembly GCF_964261635.1. Lineage (NCBI taxonomy): Eukaryota > Metazoa > Chordata > Amphibia > Caudata > Salamandridae > Lissotriton > Lissotriton helveticus. Next base: position 499,423,000 of record NC_136063.1, read on the forward strand.
AGGAACTACCAGGGCACACACATTCCCCATGCATTCCTATGGGAGGGCAGGCCAGCCATACTACACGCACGCACTTTCACTCTGGGACACAGGGAAAAAGTGCGCCAAGACCCAAAAATCACTACACAGGGTCACAAATAAAGGCAAAAAGATTAGGGGTGAACCTGCCCTAAGGCCCAAGTCTAACACGACCCCCTTCCAGCCAAAACGCAGGGCAGACCGATCACCACCGTGATGGGCTTCCCTGCTTGGGGCGATAAAACAAGGACGCGGGCCCACAACTGCAGGGACACCCTCCTGTTTTACGCCACGGTGAACCCCTAGGGTTCCTTCTAAAACTACTGTAGGGACTAACTGGGGTACCCCACTGATACTCTCCAGCTGCCCTCGGCCAGGACCAGGCCCTAGGCCATCCAGGTACCACTGGATCCTGCCTACTCACAAAGTGGGGGGTAGTAACCCCTGGCACATAATAGCCATGCTCCACTCTTCCTGTCTGCAAGACAGGGCTAGACTTCCACTGGTTCTCCAGCCTAGGGTCTACAACCTTAGGTGGACCAGGAGTCTCAGGGAAGGCTCTCCTCCCCTTACCTCTTCTCCTAGGGTTCCTCCTCCTCCTGCGAGGGGTACCCTCTAAACACCACTCTCCCAACCTAGGGTTTAACCCCTCAGGTGGTACCGGGGTCAGAGGTGGGCTCTCCCACCCTCTGCACCCCCTTCCAGAGTCCTGCTCCCTCCCAACCGGGGCGGTACTTCTGGAGAAAGAACTGGTCAGGACACTGATTACAGTAGTCCCACCCTTCAGGTCAGGCTGATCCTGAACCTGGCCATCCAACCTCTGGTCTAAAACCTTCGGTGGAACCAATGCCTGGCACTCCAGGACTTCTGGGGACTCACATCCGATCCCCAAATCACTCCTTTCACTGGACTTCTGTACTCTCCCTCCTGGAGCGGTACTGCCAGACTCTAGGACCATGGAAGCTCCGCTTACAGATGCTCCAGGTCCTCTACCCACTAGGAGATCTCCCTCAAGTGAACTAACAGGCAAGTCTAGGTTCCCTTCCTGGTGTTCCCTAAAGAAACCATCCAGGCTCTGTGACAGGGCTTCGGGCGTCTGGGGACTCTCGGTCACACACTCACTCCCGCTCCACTGAGACAGGCAGTCAGCCCCTACACCCTTCTCACTAACCAAGGACCTAGCTGGGCTACTCTCACCCTCCTCCACCACACTGGGCTGGAAGACACCTGACCCACTATTGTTGGAATCACTCACTAGTGACTCAAAAGAACCTTTCGCACTGTCCCATCGGTCTGCTTCCTCTGCAAGCTCACATGCAATAAACGATCCAAACTTCAACAGGTGCTGGCGTAACTCTGGCGAACAATAACTGAGCAGGTGCTCTGTGACAACCATGCAAAATAAACTGCCAGACTTGTCGTTCACGTGAGCCTTTTCCCAATCACGCAGTGCTCCACAACATTCGTCCTCAAAGTCTTCCCAAGACTGATGAGGCTGTTTCCTAAGTCTCCTGAACTTCAACCCAAACTCTTCTGCGGGGGAAGCAGGCAACATACTCGGGGAACTGGTAGTGGGACTGTCTACACAAATATTTAAAAAGCTGCCACCACTGGACTCCACCCTCCCTGGGGAATCCAGACAATTACAATTATGCGCAGGGAAGAGTCTATCCTCTAGGGCTGCTCTCTCACGGATGATGGCCCTTCTCTCCACCTCTATCCTCTCCTGCGCTAAGAGTCTCTCGATCTCTAGCTGCGCCATAGCCTGGGCATGCTCTAACATGAGCTGTTCCATCGCTAACTGATGCTCCCTCTCTTCCTTCCTATCTAACCAATCCTCTGGGGACAGGACAAGGGATGTGGCGCTGGTACTGACACTGGACTCAGCAAGGGACTCCCTACCTATGGGGTCCTCACCATCTGCTGACATCCATCCACTGTCATCATCATACAACTCACATTCTTCAGGGCTCTCCACAGACTCACCATCCTCATGACGTGCGGCCCGGGCCCTCTCTCTCTCACTGTACTCAAGATCCCACTGACCCTTTTGCCATTGGATCAGGCTGTCCCTAAGCTGGGACTGAGTATCCAACACACTCACCTCCATGCCTCCCTCTTCACAGAATCTGACCAGCTCTGACCTACTGTACCTAAAAAGACAACAGAGATCAAAAACAGGCTCCATTTTGGCGGACGTTCTCAAGAAGAGTTTGACACAGGGAACCTGGGGGTCTGAGCTAAACAGGAGTATACAATCAACAAAATTCAGCAAGATTCCTATCTCAGAACTTGCACTCCACTGTCCAGCGTAACACACACTCATTCACACACAACCCTCCCCTCGGACTGGTAAGGCAGTTTCTACCACCCCTGATTTTCTCAACCTGACCACTAGCGACACAGGTACCAAACTCTGGGAGCAGGGCGGGGAACAAGGTACTGGACAAAATACAAATGACACCTTTCAGGAGAAGCAATACTTATCTTCCCTAAAAAACAATAATCCCAAAAATGTGGTTATCTAAAATTGCAGAGTTTTGAAGTGTGGCCTGTCGCCACTGTGGTACAACGCAAACGCAAGTCCAATCCGCACCGCTAGCCACCAATGTTAGAAACGGGACCTCCGGCCGGCCAAGGCTTGCGCCAAGGTCAGTCAGGGATCACCATTTCTAAGTCAGGGCTAGGGAGTCACACACCAAGATAACCCCCGCTCACCCTCTAGGTAACGTGGCGCGAGCAGCAAGGCTAATCTCAGAGGCGATGTGTAAAGCGTTTGCGCGCGCACCCCAGCGACAACAACCAAAGGCCCACCACAAAGGAAACTCCACACAAGGTTATATCAAAAATAGCCTTTGTATTATAATAATAAGAACACATTAGATAACACACACACTTTACAATGTGCCAACAGGCACGGGCAAGATTTACAAGGGATTATGTACAGGACAGGGCCACCTGGACCACTGTCAGGGGTATGCACTTGTTAGAAATAATACTTGTAGGTATAACACTTTAGCACATCAACATATAATGACTGTAACACAGAAATAGAAAATGTAGCATACAACCAGTAACTACTGGTAAAGGGAAAATACCTCCTACGCCACCCTAGTCTCTGTAGGGAAATCACGCAGGGAGCTAGGACCTTATCAGCAGGACCTATGGAAGGAAAACCTATCACCTCCTACGCCACCCTAGTCTCTGTAGGGAAATCACGCAGGGAGCTAGGACCTATGGAAGGAAAACCTATCACCTCCTACGCCACCCTAGTCTCTGTAGGGAAATCACGCAGGGGGAAGGAAACCTAAAATAATCACCTAGGCAAGTAACATTTAGCAAAGGCAATCAAACACAAACAATCCTCTAAGCAGGTCACTTTTAGCAAAGGGGATAAACACATAAAGAATTACCTAAGCAGGTCACTTTTAGCAAAGGTAAAAACAAACATTCCTCTAAGCAGGTCACTTTTAGCAAAGGGGAATAAAAGAACAAAGAATCACCTAAGCAGGTCACTTTTAGCAAAGGTAATAATAAACAAGAATTGCACATGTAACATTAAAACACATTCAGAGGTGCAGGTTAGAACTTTTGCGCAAGAATCATATAGCAAAGAAATCACAATGCGCAGGGTGCATGTAGCACAACACTCAAAATGTCCCTCAGGCCAACTGGCCTCGAAAGGGGCGGAATGCCCTGAGTCTCAGTGTCAGGGAGGTCTGCGCAGGCAGCACAGACACAAAAGCCTAAACGTAGCAACTGTCCACTAAGTGCTGGACAGTTGTGAATAGCAGGTAGGCAAACGTTGGAGCCAGGTGGGCTCAAGAACAATGGTGGGGAGACACAGCGTGGGAGCCTCGGGGCTGCAACCAACTCACTGCCTGTGTCCCCCTAGAGCCTCTGTGGCTCGCAAAGCAAATGTGCACTAGTGTAGAGCTTCAGCGCTCTCAAACAATTAAAATGGCCCCAGAGCCTCTCGGGGCTCAAAGATCAATAACATGCCCCCTCGAGCCTCGGGGCTCGTAACATAGGAGTAGGGCGGGAGCCTCTCGGGCTCTAAATAAACCAATTGCCCCCAGGAGCCTCGGGGCTCCAAGCACCAAAAATGCGGCCACGTGGGAGTCCCTCACGGGGGACTCAGGAATCAATAATGCCCCCGGAGCCTATCGAGGCTCCACACAACAGTGCGCGCGAGATCGCGCTACGGGGGAGGGGCGGACACCGGCAATGTGTCCCGCGGCCCCTCTCCCTCCTCGGCACTCACCGGCAGTCTCAGGGCGGGCGGAGCTCCTCTTCACACGGGGAGCCTCCTAGCAGCGCGGGGCTCCTCTCCACACGGGGAGCCTCGGCGAGACGCGCCAAGCTGCTTCCTGGTTCCGCTCTCCTCCCCCGATGACGCGGCGGGAGGCTCGACCGCCTGGGCCAATCCCAGCGCGGCCGGGCTATGACGCTGGCGGCTGCTTCTGCTCGGCCCGGGACTGCGGCGGTGATCACGGGGCAATGCGGCGTGGGCAGCCGCTCTTCAAAATAAATATAACGGGGCAATGCCGGGTGGCACCGGCTCTCCGAAAATAAAGGTAAAGCGAGGTAGGCACTCGCTCGGTCCTGGCAAAGCGCTCCAAAGCGCTAGAATCAAAATAAAGCGCACCCAGCGCTTAGGAGGAAATAAAGCGCTCTTAGCGCTAAAAGCAAAACGAAGCGCTCCCAGCGCTGGGGACAAGGGAGAGCGCTCCCCCAGCACAGCAAAGCTCCAGCAAGGTCTGGAGGCAGACAGGGGGGCAGGGCAGGGCCAGAGCCAGCACACTGGGTCTCCAGGCAGGGAGACAAGCCAAGTGGCGGTCCTCCTGGCCCCAGCAGCAGCAGCAGCCCCCTCTGGCAAGGATCCACAAGCAGAACAATTTCTGTGGGGACACAGCCCCATTTTTATACAGCGAATTCCTTTGTTAGGAGGTGCAGGGTGGGGGGAAACCAGTTGCAGCTGGCTTGGGAGTACCCTTGATGGCCCAACCACCCCTTTCATTCACTGGGGAGGCTTGGGTCATTAGACAAACCACAGGGGGGCGGAGCCAGCATTGTGTGGGGAAAAACCCAGCCCATCCAGGACACAGATCTACTCCTCCCACACATCACTCATGCTGATCTCACACTCACCACCGGGCAGACCCATCCAGACTTCCTGGAGCCTGGCATGCCAGCCAGCTCCAGCCAATCACGCTCCACTATCCTCACTGCACACATACATCAATGTCCAGAAGTAGCACTTCCCTTCTAGACACACACAAGCCGCACATACCGTTGCGCAGCATTCATTCTCACGAGTTCATACATACTAAACTCGAGCCTGCACTCCCCACACATCAGGAACTACCAGGGCACACACATTCCCCATGCATTCCTATGGGAGGGCAGGCCAGCCATACTACACGCACGCACTTTCACTCTGGGACACAGGGAAAAAGTGCGCCAAGACCCAAAAATCACTACACAGGGTCACAAATAAAGGCAAAAAGATTAGGGGTGAACCTGCCCTAAGGCCCAAGTCTAACAATGGAGATGAAGAAGATTAGGGAGAAGTCCTTGAACACTTGGTAGATATCCTTCCTTGACCACCCATGCCCTTGGATCTGACTCGCAGAGCTTTCATCTATGAGCAGGTCTCATAAACCCCTGTAATTGCCAAGGGTAGGTCAAGAGTTGAGTCAGACCACATGGCAGAAAGCCTTTGGGAATTATCCCAATGTGTCATCTAATGGGAGACTTTATGCTGCCACTCGTGCATACAACAGTCAAATAACCCTTACACCTGGGTGTTTTAAAACATTTCCTAGGAGGATTCCAAGGCTTCCATTCTCTAGTTGCCACTGCCAGCAGATGTGCCCAGCCTTGGGATCAGACATGCATGCACTCATGATGCCATCATTTCTTTGTACCATGGGCTAGAATTTCAACACTCAGTACCTCAAATGCTTGTGGCATGACTTTCAGTACTGAAGTCCCCTGTGTAAGAGTAGTCGAGAAGGTGCAGGCACCTTCCCTGTCTCGGTTTTGGAAGGGCTACCCCTCTACTGTCACAATCCCGGGACTGGGTCTAGGCATTGACCCTTTAATGGCTGAATCAAATGCCGCCACCCTTCTGTGAATGTGAAATCTCTTTCCAAGTATTCACCTCCCTCTGTCGCTAAGAGGTGAGCCTTATAGCCTATAGATCAATGTCCATCATGACATCTTGCGTAGGTAAAATAGTTATCCTTCTCCAGGCTATGGAGCTTCGTAGTGGTTGTCGAGCCAGGTAACAATTTGGGATCACCCCACTTCTTGTTGGCTTTTGAGAAGAAGACCATTGAATCATTGAGAATAACAGGTACAAGGGTGAAGAGTAGGCAGTGGGGCATACCTGACATAATGTAAGGAATGTGACGTGGGGCAGACAGCACTAGCTGAATGCAGCTGTCTGCTGCTGAGGGGAAGGTTACGCATGTCTAATTCTGTGGTATGAGTAGAGTTGAGATATCACTTCCGCTACTCTTAAGGTTATGCCACTGCTTTGTAACACTTACATGTCACCCGACTAACTTCCCATCAGAACGCGTGTGAAGGCTTTAATAAGTCTTCTTATGAGCGAATTACTGAATGAACTGTATAAGGTAATTGTTTCTTGGTTTATTAGTCGACAGATTATTACTAAATGTAATTATCTAGATAAAACATTTATAACTTGTTCAGAGTCAGCATTCACATTAAGATAATTTATTTTCCATTTTAAATGGCAGCAACTGGTGACTCATAAGAAATGTAAGCATACATATTTAAAATCACCGAGACCTCGAGCCCACTCAAATATGCGTCATTTTAGCAATTATATCACGTACATATAGCTGCTTTATATAATTTATATATTTACATGGTGGAATAACTCTAAGATTACAGCACAAAATACCGTGAGTGTAAAGTTCATATTTCTATTTTTATTGCTTTAATGTTGAAAAATAGAATTGGATGACTGGTTTATGCCGAGTTTTATCTTCAATTTCATATAGAGGCAGTCTCTTTTGTTTAATTATTCGCCCTAGGTATATTAGACTGAAACGCAGTCCCACTATTTTAAATATTGGTGTATATGTAAACGCACCTACTATGGCCGAAGTAAAAAATAATCAATTGTCTGTAGAAAACATCTACTGCTCTAGGCCCCGGCCTAGAAATACATACAAAGATGCAAGGAGAGGTGAAACTATTAAGTTGCTACTCACAAAAAGAGCCCTGGCCTCGAATAGTTAAAATGAGAGCCTTCCAGTTACATCCATGACCTTCTTTCTATAAATACATCATCTTATTGAAATTGTTCATCGTGCTTTTTATATGTTGTTTCCTTGGTGATCTAGATTACAGTCTTTTTTACTGAACAAAGGGTAACATGTTACCAGGATATGCTGTCTGGCCTGGAAGCGCATGCATGTGATTGGCTCCTTTTGAGCCAATCCGCCTTACTCTTTTTGATGCTTTCTTTAAAAACATAGGGGCATATTAGCAAGACCTTGTTAAAATTATCGACGGTTTAGCGGCAGGAAACTGCAGCTAAAACGGCGATAATGGGCTTGCTAATATGCATTATAGAATTCCAGTAGAAGCCCAGGTTAGATGTCCTGCAAATCTAACCTGGGCTTCTATTGGAATTCTATAACGCATATTAGCAAGCCCATTCTCGCCATTTTAGCGGCAGTTTCCTGCCATCAAAACAGCGATAATTTTAACGAGGTTCTTGCTAATATGACCTACATTGTGCGTATACAGCCATTCTTGAGTTATGACCAAAATAGTAAATGTTGTGGACAAAGTGTGATTGTTAATGCCCAGCTGTGGTATAAACTCTAATGTTCACAAGACTGATATAGCGCCTATGTAAATGCACACTTGAATTTCACTGACTGAACCCTTTGTCTTGGGACATAAATATCCTCAAGGTTTTCACTTTTTTCCGCAGGAGTGGTACAAACTCTTTCCCCCTCCCATAATGTGGTCCAAGGTTTAAATAAAGGCCTTTCATTCAAGTAACAATTCCCCAAAATGTATGCCAATCGCTGCTAAAAATAGCTCAAACACACAAAGGGCTCACAGAGCACTTCCCTGCGATAGTGCTCTCCCCCCCAAAAAAAACAAGGCAGTGCACTAGAAGGAGCATGAGCTTTAATACTTTTTCGCTCTTGGTCTACCTTAATATGACCAAGAGCAGACGATGATAGCCAAAATACTGTTGATGAATATTTTTGCCCAGAGCAAGCAGCTTCACTTCTACCATCTACCACCATTCAAAGGACATATGTAGGGAAATATATATGAATAGTGGTTGTCTACCCATCAGTACATTCAATGGCCTTGTTAGACCTGGCATTTTTGTTGTGGTTTCCTCCCAACCTTTTGCCTTCAGAACTCCTGTTTTTGCTGACTTTGTTTATGTGGGCCTTAGGAGTCTGCGTACTTTACCAATGCTAACCAGTGCTAAAGTGATTGTGCTCTCTGCTCAAGGTAACATTCCCTCATGCCCAATTGGCATATTTAATTTGCATACCCCCCCAATAAAGTGCACCATATATGTGCCCAAGCCTTGCACATTAAATGGTATAAGTTGGACTTCAGCACTGATTGTGCCACCCACTTAAGTAGCCCTTTAAATGTGTCTCAGGCCTGCCATTGCAGAGCCTGTGTGTGCAGTATTAGCCTGTCACGTCGACCTGGCAAATTAAAACTTGTGCCAGGCTCAAACCTGCCTTTTTAGGTTGAGCATTAGCAATAACCTGTTGTATCTCCCTGTGGGGCTTTACCAAACTCACCCATTGCGGTTGGCTGGTAGCAGCGGCATTCAGAAATGCTGGCTTCTGGTTGGTACATTTCTGACAAAGTCCCTCCTTTGTTTATTTAGCTCTCTTTCCGGCGATATCCCTCTGCGAACATTTTAGTTGGCCATTACACAGTACAGAGTGTGATGGCCTCTCTTCCGTCCTCCCATCTGTTCAGGTGTTGTTTTTTTTGCAGCACTTTAAAAGAGCACCAGTTATGTTACAGACGGACACATTCATTTTTGGAGCGGCACGGGGAGATCACGTTATTTTTTGAGAATTACTGATGTTGAGTTGAGGCTCGTTTATTATTTACGACTGCCTAAGAATGAGCAGTTGATCACATGCTTTACGTTTAACCTCATGCAGGATGCTATCAGCATTGTTGCAACTACATTCAGGCCGTTTTGTAGAGCATAGACGCATGCTGCGAAGTATGTCTTTTTATTGCACTGTACTTTCATTTTAAACTTTATGGTGTACACTACATTCTGGAGCGTGTGATAGGAGCACAGGCATAAAAGCTACAGCAATCAAATTGTCTACTCGTTTTTTCTGTCCCTACTTCCTTGCTTTAAGCCACACTGTGCTTTTCTCAGCAGCTGCTGCTTCTTCACATGATGCCACACTATGCTTTTCATGGTCCCAGCTGCTTCTTTATGTGATGCCACTCTGTGTGCTTACAGACAGTAAGTTTACTCACATGATGCCACTCTTTCCATTTCCAAGTCCTGCTACTTCTTCGTGACACACTACACATGTCCAGGACCCTGCTGTTTCCTCACATGATATCACACTACGTATCTCATCCTTTCTCCTTCTTCACATGATGCCACACTGAGTATCTCAGTGCTTGCTGGTCCTCATACGAGTCCACGCTGTGTGGTGTATTAGGAATTTGAAAAAGCTTTTATTGTTTTCTAATCCTGTCGCCAAGGTTCTTTGAATGGAAACAAGATATCCAGTAGTAAGCAGGCTTACTTGACAAACTGGCATTGGTGCACAACAGCAAATGGCTGTCTTTTCTCCTGGTCTAAAAGAGAACTGTTTGTGAAGAGGTTTGTCTGCATGGATCCCTGCACCCTAGGCTGATTCTTTGTTTTTTTTCTTGTAATTTGTTTTAACAGTTATGATTTATATGCATGCTGTTCCCGACTTTTACCCCTTTTCTATTGCCTTATTGTGATTTTTAAACTTAGCTATTGCTACAAATTGCCTTCAGAGGTATAATTACTTGATGCCTTTCTGGTTTTAGTCTTTCTGACATTTATTGGAATTTAGAATTTGTACAGTATGTTTTCATTTGCAGCTGCTTTTGATTTATGTATTTTTGCCACTTAATTTCTTTTGTTTACTGTTGACTCTTGTTTGAGCCTGGCATATGCTATATAACGTGGCAAATAACTTTTCTCCGGACTTCACAAGACAGTGCAATATCTTTCTATCTCATCAGTTGCTTCAATTTGTTCTAGATTACTTTTGGACAAAGAGGGGTGCAGTAGGTTTGCTCATGTCAGATGAAAATGTTTCCTTAGGTAGTCACGTATGTAGATCATGACCCTGTGCAGCACGTGCTGATCACTGCTGTGCCAACTACAGAAGTTCTAGCCACTCAATTTACGCTCTCTGTTATTTAAATACTGAAAAGTTGCATGTCCACATATGTTTTTCTTTTAGTTTGAACCGTTTTCATTACCTTTACAACTTTTTTTATGTTTAAATGGCTTTATTTAAACAAAGTTAACTGCAAAAGAAAACCAATAGATTATTTTAAAATAGGTGCAACAGATATGAAAGGCAGAATTAAACAGAGTAGAAAGCTGTTTAAAAGTTTACATTTTAAAGGTAGGGAAGAGTAAAAGAGTATAATATAATTAAAGACCTGAAGATCGAGTAATATTGCATGCAAGTATTAAATGAAGAAGAGATTAGCATAACAAAAAGCAGTGTAATTATAATAGAATATAGTCTAAAGTAAAAGGTAGCGAAACAACAATTTACGGAGGTTTAACATTTTCAGAAAGGAGAAACAACTTCTTTTTTGCAACTTTGTTCAAATAGTTAATTAATGCTAACCAATATAATTCTCTATTAACAGATGGATCATAGGAAGAGGCAAAAGCAATGTCTAGTCGATTATAGTAACAAACAATATTCCACTATGACTTGACTGAGAGTTTAGTTGAACATTTCCAGTTAGATGTAATTTGTAAAAAGCTGAAGCTAACATAAGGTCAAATAGGCCTGTATCATGTTAGGATAAGTGTAAAGCATCTGATCTGATAAACTACCTGTAAAAATTATATTATTAGCCAGGGGTATGTGTATATTAAAGATTATGGATATGAGAAACCATATATCTAACCAACAGAAGGCTACATTGAGACAGGGAAATAAGAGATGTAACAAATCAGCTGAAGGAGATTTACAGGACTAGCACGAATCATCATTAGTGTGTGAGAACCTGGCTGTTGATAGGGGAATGAGATACAGTGTTTGATTTAGAAAGAACATAGATTGAGTTGTAGAAGCAGATCTAGAAATTCTTAATGATCTTGCCCAGATTTGATTCCAGAATTCAATGCTCCATACACAACCCAAATCCGCTTACCAAGCAAGCTCTAATTTTGTTTTATAGCGCACAGGATCTGTAGTGGAAAGGTATTTATATATCAAGGAGGCCTTTGAAAATAGTTGAACATTTTTTAAAAATAGATCCTTTGTAAGTTGGGGAGCATCAGAGGGGAAAGAGTAAAAGACATCTAGAAATAGCTTCAAAAGTGTTGAGAACTTTTACCAGAAAGAATGTGTAGCTTGAAAATGAGGAAAACAACAAGGGATCATGCCATCAAACATATCACAAACCCAAATGATACCTCAAAGAAATCTTTGGTTGACAATGAGGTCTAAATAAAGAACACGTGTGACGAAATAGCATAAGAGAGAAAGGGGGTCATTAAGATAGCGGGCGGATCGCCACTGCCCATATGGCGGTGGCGATCTTCCGGCATATAAATTCCCCCCGCCACATTACTATGGCGGAGGGGACCCTGGCGGACGGGAAGACCATCCGCTGGTTTTCTGCGGGTAGGCAATCCGCCCGATTGCCTACCAGGTGGAAAAGACCAGGAATATGGTGGCGCGCCCTGCAGGCACCACCAACAATATTAGCATCATGGTGGTGGAATGCCTTTCCATGGTGGCAAGGCCGCCACAGAAAGCCACGCAATCTTCAGCTATGCATTTCAATGTACAACATGGCAAGCACCACATTTTGCCTGTCACGTTGTGCATTGAAACGCATCGCCCGCTGCAATGTTACAAATGCGGGATGCACCCGCCAGTGTCACGGGCGCATCCTAATTGTAGGTGCGGGACCGCCACAAGTATTGTGGGAGGTCCCGTTTCCCGGGGCTATGGCAGGCGGGCAAAGTCCGCCTGCCATACTAATGAGCCCCATAATGTTTTTCGTTGCAGTAAAGGAGAGAGTTTCCTTAATAGAAAAAAGGAGCAAAAAGAGATTTTTCTATTTTAACCATTTGAATGCTTGCTTTAGGGAAAAAGCCGTATAATAGAGTCGAAAGTCAGGAAATGTTACTCCTCCCTTAGCTTTTGGTTTTTTGAGAAGTTTCAAGGAAAGTCTAGATTTCTTATCATGCCCTAATAACTTAGAGAGAAGGGAGTCAAATATTTTAAAATAAATAAAAGGAATACTAATAGGTATCATGGAGAGAATGTATAGTAAAATGGGAGTGATTATCATCTTAATAGAATCAAGATGGCCCCACCATGAAAGGAAAAGAGGATTCCAGGAGGAAAGAAGTTTAGAAATACAGTCAAGGGCCTCCTTCATGTTGAGTTTAACTGAGTTTAAAATGGAATTATTAAACCAGATGCCTAAGTATTTAATTTTAGAGTCATTTCAACAATAACCAGTCAAATCAAAATGGTGCTTAAGACAGAATTTGATGATGGACAACCTTTCTGTCTTATCTGGATTCATTTTATAGCCAGAAGTCAAAGAAAAATCCGACTATTCTTGTAATAAATAGGGAATAGAAGTCTTGTGATTAGAAATAAAAAGCAAAATATTATCTGCATAGGCAGACAATTTTAAATGGGACTCTCCGTAAACAAATCCAAAGATAGAAGAGTTCTGACGAATACGAGATAAAAAAGGTTCAATAGATAAAACAAATAAGAGAGGAGAAAGAGGACAACCCTTGATGAACTCCACATTGTAATGGAAAACATTGAGAAATAAGACCATTAATTAAAATCGAGGCAGTAGGGGGCGAATAAAGAAGAGAAATAAGAAAAATAAAATTGATGCCAAAACCATGCCAATTTAGTGTTTTGAATAAGAAAGACCAATCAACTCTATCAAAAGCCTTCACCGCATCAACGGATAATACAGCTAGGGAATAAGAAAGAGTGGAAGCTTTGTTCAGGACATTGAAAAACATTTGAGAATTATCAGAAGTTAATCCTCCTTTAACAAAGTCGCATTGTTCAAGACGTAGAGCAAGTAATGTAACAAAAATGTTATAATCTACATTTACAAGGGAGATAGGACAATATTTCTGACAACATTTTGGATCACAACCTTCCTTACGAATCAAGCAAATCTTCTGCCTTACCAGTGTTACAAAAATAATGGAAAAGATGAAAAAGTTTGGGAAGTAATACATTTGAGAAGCGTAAATAAAATTCTACAGTAAATCTATCTGGACCAGGAGTTTTCTGTTTTTTGAGTGAATTTAGAGATTTAGATATTTCTATATTTGAAATATCTGACTCAAGAGCGTTAACATGAAGATTTCCATGGATAGGAGGAGGAACTTGGGAAAGATAAGTGTCAATCAAAGAAGCAGAAGCAGGAGATTCCAGTGTATACATGGATTTATAAAACGTCACAAATTCATCTAAAATAGCCTGTTTTAAAAAAAAGATGTTTTCCCTCTGAAGTATGAATGGAATCTATTAACACATGTTATTTACGAGCTTTGACGTAATTGGCCAAAAGCTTCCTGGCTTTATTTCATCTGCCATAATAACAGGAACTACTCCGTAGAAGAATATATGAAGCATTATCAGTGGTTAATTTGTTAAAATCAAATTTTGCACGAACTAGCTCTTGTAAATTAGAGCCAGAGGAGAAAGAATCAAATTGATGCTCTAATTGTTTAATGTTAGCTAATAAGCAAGTATGTGAGCACAAGCTTTCTTCCTATTCTTGGAAACAAAATTAGAATAAAACCACGAGCAGCAGCCTTAAATGTGTCCCACATCAATCATTGGGAAGAATTTGGATCACCATTCAAAAGAAAAAAATATTCAGCAAAAGAGGTGAAAGAAGAAGAAAAATTAGGGTCCTGCAAGGAAAATTGTTGATCCTCCATCTAGATGACCTGGGTTGCGACCAAAGCAAATCGAAGTCTGCAATCACTGGGGCATGATCAGAAATTAAAATAGGTTCAATTGAAGAGGAAAGGAGATTTTGAGATAAATGTTTAGAGAGGAAGATGTAATCTAATTGTGTAAGATCGTTGCTGAAAGCTCTCCCTAGCTCACAGGCGCAGAGATACTCCTTTGGGAGTCTATTCTAGAGCGGTATAAACCAACAAATAAATAAATAAATAAATAAGAGAACCATGAGGAGGGGAGAAAAAGGAATATTCTGTATTATCTGGATTACATAAACGCCAGGCGTCTAAAAGGTGTGTCCGAGAGATTGTGTTGTGAAATTTCCTCTAAACTGAAATTGGGATTTGCGGCCTATAAATGGATCAATAATCTGGTTGCAATCACTTCCTAGGACAAAAATGTCATCCTTATGTTGGATACGTTTTTTGGAAATATTAGGCCAAAAGGAATAGTCCGGTGGAGTAGGACCATAAACATTAAGTACAGTCAAAGAAATATTGTTAATAAGTAATTTAGCTAATAACCATCTACCTTCCGAGTCTGTGTCTTGAGAAACAACAGAATAATTTACCCTTTTATGACATAGAATAATGACACCATTCTTTATTGGAGGAAGGAGAAACAAGGACTAAGCCAACCCAACTCCATTTAAGCTTTAAACCCTCCATTTCCGTCAAATGAGTCTCTTGTAGTAAAACTAGATCTGGATTAAAGGAGGCTAAATGAGAAAGTATTCTCTGCCTTTTTATGATGAATAAAACCTTTCACATTCCAGGATATAACTCGGAATGTGGATAGACTGACAATGTATAAAGCAACACGATCAACAGTAATAAACAAAAAGAAATGGAATACTGAGAAAGGAAAGGAGAATATAACAAATTAGGGAAGTAAAGGAGTTAAAGAGAGAAAATGAAAGGGGGATAGGAAGAACGTTAGGAGAAGACAGTACATGCCAAACCTGGAAAGGATATATGACTGCAAATAAAGGTAAAAAGAGGACTGACAACTGTAATATCTACCTTCAGAGGAGAAAAGGAAGAAGATACAAGGAGTGGCGACACATAGGTGAAGACGACACGTCCAATCAGGCAAAACGTACAACAATGGGAAACGGTAAAAAACGAGTGGGAAACGGATAGACAAAAAGTCTCAAAAAGATAGTCTGTATAAGTATGAAGAAAAAGCGAAAAATAAAGAAATAAAATCAACATATTAAGAGAAAAATATTAAAGACAACCTGCAAAAAGAAAAGATTAACATGTTATGAAGCAAAAATTAAGGACAACCTGCAAGAGAAAAATAGCAAATGCATTTTCAAAGAACAAACATAGTAATAATAAGAAAGAAAGTAATCAGGGTACAGAAGCCACAGAAGAAGGACCAGCAGTTTTCATTGACATTGTGGAGTGCAAGTGAATACATTTTCTCAGGTCTACCTTGATCATCAAAAGTAGAGGTTCTGTTTTGAAAGGTAACTTTAAACAAGCATGGGTGAAATAAGCCATATCTTGTGCCTGAGAGCATAGGGCAGGACAACAAATTCCTTCCAACGTTTGGATGTTGCTGAAGAGACGTCTTGTGAGATAAATAATTTAGAGCCATACCATACAAGTTGTTTTTTAGTTTAGCTGCATTCAAAATTTGTAGAAGGTCAGTAAATTTCAGAAATAGAAGAATCACACCCGGTGGCTTTGAAGGAGCAGAAGCAGAGGACAGGTGAGAACCCAATCTATGAGCACGCTGGATACTTAGGTTTGTAGTTGCTGGAAGGTCAAGAAGCTTTGGAAGAAAGGTAGTGAACAAGTTAACTGGCTCGTCCTCTTCTAAGCCTTCCGGAAAACCATATAAGCGAAGGTTATTACGCCTATTCCTGTTTTCAAGATCTTCAGCAGATTTGTTTTACTGGAGAACCTCCTTCTCTAAGGTAACAACCTTGGAACACATGTCCTGTACCTCTCCAGCATGTTGTTCCACCACAGGTGAACCGGCTTCCATAGACGACCATTTAGTATCCAAGACTTGAAGACGAGAATTTGTTTCCTCAATAAATAGACATAGAGCACGAATCTCTTCCAGCCAGTGTCCAAAGAGAGGCATACTTTGGCGGAGAAGGAGGATCCTGCTTGAGATATTTATTGGCTGAAGATGGAGTTTGCAGTTCAATAGAGGAGGTTGGCGAAGCCACCATTCGCAAAGAATTAAATTGTGCCATGTTGTCAGTATTGTGTAGAGAAGAACTAGAACTAGTTTGAGATGAGGAGTCTCCTGAAGCATGAGCTGTAGACTTCTTGCCAATAAAAAGAAGCTTTTAACTCCTACCCATATGCTGAAAAGAGCAAAAGAAAATTCATAAGGGTAAAGGAGTTAAGGAGCAACTAGGTTATCAGTCCTGCTCTGAGAAAAACTGCACTGCACAAGAGCCAAACACACTTGGATAAAGTCCATAAATTAAACAACCACTGCATTCCACTGGGTAAAAATGAATGGAGAAGGTAAAACTAACCCCTATATATGCTGGAAAAAACAAGGTACACAAGACCTGCAGAAAGTCACTTAAAAGGAATGTTTCTGAGGCAAGAAACGCATCGCGGTCGCAGGAAGAAAAAACAAAATGGAGGTGGTATGTGAGAAATAATATATCTTTCAATTTCTCACAGCAGAAGAGGATTAAAAGCCATACCAATATATTTATCCACTCAGTGGATATTCCGATGCCTGCAGGGATCCGTTTCAAGAAGAAATAGGAGCTGGGACTGTGAAAAACATTGCGGTAATCCCCGTCCTGGCACAGAGCTCCAGACTAGGCAGCCATCTTGGAATGCGCCACGTGCTTCCGCCTACCTTCACAACTTTTAACACATTATTGGTTACTTGTTAATTATACGTAGGGCTCCCGGTTTTCCGTTTAAACGGATATTTACATATAAATACAGACGGAAAACTATTTTTCCTTTGTCTGTATTTATATTTATAAGCGGTAAAATACTAGTAAAATTTGCATGCTGCCGTGCTCCAGCCGAGGTGACTTGCCACGTCCCTCAGCTGCAGCAGCCCCCCCTCCCCCTCCTCGTGTGTGGCAGCCTGGACTGAGACAGCTTGCACACACACAGCCGCGCACCCGAGTACTTCACAGGTCGTTAACTTGTTAACGAGGCTTTATTGTTTTGTCACCTCTTCTTGAGCCCCTGGCCCCTGTATCTCCAATTTCACTATTGCTGGGAGAGTCAGCTCCCCCACCCCCTGAAATGTTTTCTCAGCCCTCCACCCCCAAACCCCCCCCCCCCCATTTCCTCCTCCCCGAGGCGGGACATGCTCTCATCCTGCGCAGTGCAGACCATGATTGTGCGCTGTGAGAGCTGTGGCTGCGACTGTGAGCGAGGCTACCTGATGGACGCGAGTTCACTGCATCTATAAATGCCACCAATGCAGGTGTTCAAGGACCAGTGCTGATGCCGGCACCATTCTCCAGAAGTCAATAGCAAATACTGCAGCGGCAGATTCTACAGAGGGTAAACCCTGTGCAAAAAGAAAAACATTTATTTTTAATCCGATTTCACTGAAACTATAACTCAGATTGATATTAGGGTTTGTGTTTGAATTGTAGCAATACCTGCAGGGTTGTGTTACTTGTATTGCTCTCCGGAATAATATATTTCTAAAAAGGGTGAGAGGGGACAAGATATGGAGCCTTCTTTGGAAGTTATTAACTGCGCAAAACAAGATTGCACATTCTGTACAAATGAGTCAGTCTCTGGTACCTCCAGTGACTACAAGCATTGGCAGAGTCAATCAGTTTGACCTGTTGTGGTATATAGTATTCGTGTATTGATTTAATAGCTGTTTAGTCTTTATCTATTTTAATATGTAGTGTTCCAAGATAATAATTTATATATTTTACATTTATACAGCACTTTTATCCGAAGCGCTTTATGTAAAATATTAATCGAACATTTATTATTTAAAGGACATATAGGTTAATAAATATAAGGCAATTATAATGATAGAATGATTATTATTTAGTCAGAATGCCTGCTCATTTTTTCGACATCGGAAGGATGAGAAGTTGAGTCAACCTTGCCAAATTTCAACTCAATGATCTGCCGACCAGACACAGTTGTCAAGAGCAATAGCTGAAATCACTGAGCTATTTTACTAGCCTGATGATGTGTCCACAGTTCTAAAATAGTAAGCACAGCTTTGCTACAAGCCAGTCCTCAAATTATTTTCGCAGCTTTACATGTTAAAGTAGCTAGTAGTTATACACGATAATTATTTGCTCTTTAGAATCAAATATACAATGATCCGTTTATAATTCCCTTCAAATACTTGCAAAGATAAAACCAAAACGCCTCCACATCTGAGAAGCTTAAAAAACCCATTAACTGACACCTTAAGGCATAAGGCTTGACAATTGCAGCAAATGCGACTTATATAGGGCAAATCATTAGCATACTGAGTTTGAGGCTGGTGGTTGTTTTGTAAGACTTAGGGCCTTATTTCCACCTGTGAAGAATTGTATGCGTCGATTGCGGGTCAGCAACTGGAGGAAGGGGGTTATGGAGGGCAGAAGGGAAAGATTTCGCCTGGTATCACATACCCTCCCGTGCCTTGACCGTGGGTCGGGAGGGGGTCACTGAAGCATTTTCCCTCTGGGATTATACTGGCTGGTAAAACAGAGTCCAGTGTTCCTGCACCCAGTAAATCCAGGGGCAGAAACACCAAATTAGTTATAATTCTGCGGATCGGAATTCCACACCCCTGTTTTTTAGAACTGCTGATGCTGAGCACCGGCGGGACTCAGCTCGCTTAAAGCCCTGGAGTTAGGTGGATTCCCTCCTCTTGTGATACATTAACTGGGGCAGTAGTTGGCCTAGGGGGGCGAGGCGCCTCAAATGTACCCTTTTCGGCTGCTGCTCAAAGAAATTCAATGTATTTACTCTCTGACTCCTTTTTATTTTGCTTGTTAGGTCGATATTACTCGTGCAGGCTAGGCCGGGCCACCCAATACAGTGGTCTCATCGCTGCTAGCACCGTGGTTTCAAGCGCACCCCAGTGGAAACCTTGAGCCAGGAAGTCAGCTTTCTGATTCCATGAACCAAGCCTAAGGCTCAAGCACAAACAGGCTTCAAAGGAAGCAGCAGCAGTGATCACCCGAGTGCACAAAGGCAGCAGCTTATTTATTTTACAACAAATAATCACTGTGACACCTGCCCGTTTTTCATAGGTGAGGTCTGTTTTGATCTAAAAGAAATGTCTGTAGCTTCTCACACATCACCCATATTAAACAGAAATGAAAGGGAAACGGTGTACATTGTCTATTTAAATGTGGAAAAATACTAGCTGCAGCGCTGCCTTTTGATTGCGGCAAAATAAATGTGGATAAATATAGATAAAATGCCTCAAAAATAAATATGGATAAATACAGACGGAAATGACAAAAAAATAAATACCATAAAACCGGGAGCCCTAATTATATGTACGAGGTTAACCCAGCCCGCTTCTTTTGCACAATGTACCCACACCTATTCGTTTGAGTTGCAATTTAAAAAAACAGGAAATAAATAAAATAGCTTGCAGCTGTTTTTTATTATATAAAATCATCAGTAAAATGTTACACAATGCCTGTGCATTAATTCTTTTAAAAATTCAATATAAAAGTTTTAATAAAATGACCAACAGCATAAATCGAAATTAATTAGTGTTAATTTAATTAGTATCTCGAAGCTAGACACATTGAGCATTGATCATATTAAAGTGTAGTACAATGAAATAAAACTTCTAAATATTTGTTTTTTTGTTGAAAACAATATACATAGTAATGTGAGAGCTATTGCATTGAAAGTGCCGCTATCTATTTGCAAATCAATAGCTCTTGCTTTCTGAAAGCAGGACCTAGTGCATTTCAAATGCTTGTTAATGCATATAAGACACCCCTAAGGTCGGCCCTGGGCAGCCCTAATGACAGGCTGCAGTGTATTAAAAAAGTTAGACATACACTTTTAAGCTTTACATGTCCTGGTAGGGAAAAACTATTAAATTCATTTTTCACTACTGCAAGGTCTATCTGTCCCACAGGATAACATTGGAGTTGCCTTATTAAATTTACTGTGACAGGGAGAGCCGCCCTAAAGGCATGTGGGGGGATGTGTTGCCGTATATCACCACACATAGCACTTCCTCATCTTTCTCCCAGCAGCAGCCGATTCAGCCCCCTGTGCCTCACAAGGAGAACGTAACAGAGCCCTGTTACTTTAATTGGCCTGCATTCGCCGGGGTGCCCCCCCCCCCGTTTTTGGACATCACGTATGACGTGGACACACCTCCCGGAACTGAAATGGAGGAGAGAACGCCAGGGGAAAGCGCGCCGAGTTTTGCAGAGGAGAGAAGAGCGTCGCGTGGAAGTGAAGTACGAGAGGAGAGGTTGCTGAAGGAGAGGAGTATCGAGAAACCCGAGGAAACGCCAAACCGGGATCTGGACGAGCCAGGAGGCCAATGACCCCACGCTCCGCCCAGCCATACTTCAGGAGAAGTGTGGCTATCACAGGTCCATGCCCGGTTGGCGGGGTGGGCTGGAAGAAACTTGTAAATACCTAAATTGACGCACCGGATCACCCATGCACTCCCCTCCCCTGTGCACCCTCGACACTCACCCTTAGCGTGTCACAGCACTGTGTGACTCCTCACCCCCTTTTCCCAATCGTTATTCGGAAGAAGCATTCCACTAAGCCAGGCTCCTTTGTTTTGTTCTTTCTTTTCATTTCCGTACTACTGGGACCCGAGCCTGAGACACCCTGGAGAGACGGCGCCTCGGAGCCAAAGGGAGTGAATCCCCAGAGAGCGAGAAAGAGACCACACTTCCCTACTATCGTGCTAGTCCGCGAAGAAAAAAATTGTTGAAACAAATAAAACCTATCCTACCCAAAGCACCTGTGTCGTCTGATCCCTTCATCCCACTCACATTTACCTTATTACATTTTATAAGTGTAATTTACAAATGGAAAGAGATAATTGGTGGATGTTTGATGTCTCTGGAATCCTAATTTAAAATCCTGACTTATGGTGAAGTCGGATTTCAAAATACAATTCTGAGAATGTCACTTTTAGAAAGTTACTTCAAACATACAATATCTAGCTGACCGTTTGAGATGCTGCCAACTATTAAACAGACTCAGACCAAAATCCATTTATATGATGGTGTCCAGTATTTAATTATTCAAATGTATTTAATTAATATTCTTTTTGTGAGTTCACAAGACTGATTTGGACTACACTTCACTGTTCCATAACATCAAAACAATCTAACAGAAAACATCACAAACAATTTCAAATAGCAATTCAATGGTAACTGTTAACCAGTCAGGAGGAACAAGGTAACCTACATTTCAATCAATCACAATCTTGGTGAAACAAGCTGGGGTTACCAACCATCAGGGATAACATATTTAGAACAACAAAGGGATGATACATTTCGAATACATTATTCCCCTTTGTTGATATTCATACTTGTTTGAGAAACTCTTCCCCTGGTGGTTAAAGCGTGCCAAAGCATTTTGAATCCCACTCTGTTTAAAGGGATTCTCCTCAGGGCTATGACTGTATTCTGTAAGATCAATAAAGAAAAAGAATATGTTCAAGCTGCCCTACTTGGCTAATTAAATTATAGGGGCCTGAAGGAGAAAACACAAAACTAAAATAGGGTCTATAACTATTAGTTCAATTTGCAAATCACACCTTCGTGATTGTGAGTAGCCATGTTTACACACATTGCTGACCGACTCGCCTGAAACATGAACGGTCGTACACAGTTAAAAACAATTTATTGAAAGAGGATACTGTTATAAACTGCAAGTTTAGGCTATTTGACTTACCTATAGTGTCTTCGGTTATAGAGCAAGCTGGGGTTTTCAGGACGGAAAAAAGTTGCGTGCTGATTTCCTAGAACGACAGAGCACTTGGTAAATTTATTTTTAAGTTCATGCCGTGGGCTTTTAGCAAGCATATTCGTAATGTTGCAGGAGTTAGGACTTACTTTTAAATAGATTAATACAGCCAGTCTTTTGAACCATGCAGGTCAGTACATGTAAATGGCAACAAAGCTGTAGACAGCGTTCAGATTTCTGGAGACGTGGGTTGATTTTTCTGCAACGACAGACATGTGGGACAATTATTTAGCTATTCCACATCTCATGTTTGCAGATAGTTTCACCGGGATGCGATATTCCAGGCCCTTTGACGCACTTGAAGATGCTTGTGCAGCTGTTCATTTGATCCCTGCAGCTTCTGGAGTTCTGCCTGGGTGTCAGATTTTTAAATCACCGGTCTGTGACTTCCAGTCTGCCGGGCCGTAGTTTGTGGCCTCGAGTGCTCAGGAAGTGGATTCTGGGGAATGTAGTGCTTCCCATTGATTGTTTCATAATAGCCTTTTGGGCGTTTTCAAAGGTATGAAGGATTGTTAGTGCTTATATCCTCAATATTTCAGATATTTCATTGAACCAAGAAATGGCACGGTTAAATTTCAGTATACAGTAGGCTTCCTTTTGTAGTAAAGATGCGTCAACATCTCCACCTCTCGACATCTGTTTCACGGCACATAGAACAGTCCATCCTATATCTTTTTCACCGTAATGGGCCTGTATGAAATGACTGACCATAGGAGTATTTCCCATCTTTGTTCAAATTCGGGATCGGTGTTGTACAATTCGAAGTAGGGCATCTTGGTAGGTTTTTCCGATATTTAATTTACCACAAAGGCAAGTGATTGTATAAATGATGTTCTTCATTTTGCAGTTTGAGAAGGACTTGTGGACTCATTTAATTCTATTATGTTCAAATACTGATCCATCAACAGTAGAGTCACAAGATACACAGTATCCACACTTGTGGTGGCCTTCGATTGGTTTGAGGTTCCACTGAAAGCGTATGTACTGCTTTTTGGTGAATGATATACAGTCAACCTTCACCAGTTGTTGTCCGATACTTGTATCCTTCTTCATGGCAAACAACGGCCGTTCAAAGGGACAATTGAGAGAAAAGTGTTTAGGAAACATGAATAAAACTATCGACCTAAACAGACATGATATGGTGATCAACACTATGTGAAAACATATAACTAATAATGTATAATAAACAACAGTGAAATATTCAAAATGTATTTATTTTTCTATTTGGTATAGATAGACATTTAACCTGGATTCATCTTCAATGTCCAATAATTATAATACTTCTGTGCTAATATATATTTAAACGTCACAGTTAGTAAGGTTCAATAATCACTTTCTAAATTCATCAAATTATAATGAACACTTTGAAAAACAAAACACAATCATTTTTAACATGGCTAAAAGGTTTAGTAATTGCTACGCGCGTTTCGACTATCAGCCTTCATCAGGGAGCCATGATATGAATTCAAGAGAAACCTAAACAAAACACAAATAACCAAAAATCCATATCAGTGTCAGGTTACTGTCCTATATACATATTTACAAACATAGCAAGTAATCATTACAGTATTTACAATAAATTCATCTTTAAAAATTACTGGTCAAAGCAATTTTATCAACACAATTCTACAAATAACAACCCAAAGTTAGGGGGTCGGTGTTATTTAATACCTAACACTCTATGTCCTTCACCTCATAATTACCAAGAGCGTTATGTTATGTCTCTTCTACAACAGTTCAAAAAGAGGAAAAGGCAAAACAAAATCAATGAGAAAGATAGTTAAGAAAATAAGAGAAAACAGTGTGAGAGAAAACTGTCACTGATTGATATTTTCTCGAACAGTCAAAAAATGTTGTAATGTAGTTCTAAACCGATTACTCTACAAAATAGAGGAGGTTTATGGTTATTTAACCCTATTGACTCCTTATTAGAGTGGCAGACCTCTACCCTAATTAATCGCTATATTTTCCTAGGCTTTGAACTTAGCATAAACAGTCTACTATATATAAAGGTAACCCTTACCATATATATGAGGTTTATACTGTGTATTTGTTCTATTTCTGAGACCAGAATACTGTAGTGAGGGGTGGCTCTTAGGGTACCGAGGCAATAATGAGAGGGACCTTTAGAAAAGAGGGTGAAAGGAAAGGAATGTAAGTGGTCATATGACAAAACACTGTTGTATAGCGCTTGTCATGGGGAAATTACGGCTTACCAATTAAATCAGTTGTATGCAAACTTCACGTCACTGTGAAGCGTTTGTCGAGTTGTTAATGAACTATAGAGACCTCTGAAATAATTGAAGCCCGGATGCAATAGGCTATAATCACCTTGGGTAAAGAAGAAACATATAAATGGTGAGTAACCATATGCATTACTTTTGGACATCACCTAGTATAAAGGCCTCTGTTAAACAGTCGCAGTCAGTAGTAGGAGTTCCTGCAGGGCGGTGACGTGAGGAGGGGGAGGGGCAGGGTGGGGGGTAGTAATGTATGGATTACGGAGTTTAACAGGTAAGTAAACATATAAATAAATAAAACAAATTTTGTTGCGCGCACTGCATCGCATTTGGGGATGCAGTGCACGCAACAAAATTTGCTTTATTTATTTATATATTTACTTACCTGTAAAGCTCCTGAATCCATACATTACAACCCCCCACCCTGCCCCTCCCCCTCCCCACGTCACCGCCCTGCAGGTACACCCAATACCGACTGCGGCTGCTGTTGAAAATGCCATTTTACAAAGATCTCATTCGCTTACCTAGCTGTTATCGAACCGCAATTTACAGGTAAGACTCGTCTAGTTGCCCAGTTTTCAGCGTTGTTCCCAAGAGTGGTCCCTCGTCCCCTCTATTAAATTATCCAAAGGTGAACCGGGATCTCTTCAAAAAAAAGAGAAAGAAAGTGTTGCTCAAAAATGGCTCTAATCGCGTCCGCGATTCGACCAAAGTGAATAATCCTGCCGTTCTAAAATAAAGTAGCTACATGGACATTTAGCTTACCAAGTTCGTCGGAACTAAGCGAAATCTCTTTTAATCGTCTCAGGAGTTCGAAAAAGGATCTCCGTGCCAATATAGATTCAACCGCATCGGGGACTGCCCCTTCTGCTCTGGCTTTTAAACCCGGTGCTTCGGAAAAGCCCCGCGTCACCTGCAGGAAGTGAATTCTTCCTGTCCCGGAACTACTTGAAATGTTAGAAAAGGTGGCTTAAGAGACCTATTAGAACTATAGCGGCCATATTGGAAAGTGTTTCAATTGTAGTGCAAATGCCTACTATGGTAGATTTGTACACTTATTGGTCCATTATATGAGGATTTTTTTTCTCAGGACAAGAATTAAATATACGCTACTAACAGTTTTGGAGTTCGTGTATGACAATTAATTACTTATTTCAAATTGCCATACAAGTTTGGTTTAATCTTTGTGTGGAACCACCCATAATGTTGAACATTGAATTCCTTGTTTCATACTAGCTGTTCTATTTGCAATAGTCGTAGGCCATAAAAAATATTGGTTAAAACAAACGATTATGGTCTATCATTGCTGAGTTCAGCCACAATTATATATTAGAACAATAGCGGCCATATTGGAAAGTGTTTCAATTGTAGTGCAAATGCCTACTATGGTATATTTGTACACTTCTTTGAGAATTTTTTCAGGCAAGAAATATATATCAACAACAACTAAAATTTTTAGAGTTCATGAATGGCAATTAAGCACATATTTCAAATTGCCATACAAGTTTGGTTTAATCTTCGTGTAGAACCACCAATAATGTTGAAAATGAATTCCTTATTTCATACTAGCAGTTCTGTTTGCAATAATAACAGGCCATAAAAATATCGGTTAAAACAAACGATTATGGTCTATCATTGCTGAGTTTAGCCACAATTATATTTAAGGACTTGGTCCCAAGGGATTTCATTATTCATTCCTGTAAGGTAGGTATTTAAGATAAACATCCAATATACCTCTCTGCATTTGCGTATCTTCGTACTTGCAGTGCCTGAGGTGGTTCTAACTTTTTCTAAAATTAACCAACGTATGTCATTGGCACTATGTTGAGCCTCCAAATTATGATTAACCAAAGGGGCTTGTACTTTATTCGTACGGATTGCCGACCTGTGTTCGGACAGTCTGGTGGACATCATTCGAGCTGTTTCTCCAACATAGCCCTTGTTGCAAGGACATAGCAACAAATAGACTATGTTGGTCGTTCTGCAATTCGTCGAAGTTTTGGCTTGTATGATCACATTATTGAAGAAGAAATGTTTAGTCTCAATCGCAAATTCACAAGCCACACAGGATAGGCATTTGTAGTTACCAACTAGTGGTAAATGCCCGGTGATCGATGTTTGTACTAGGTGTGGTAGTTTAGTCTGCATCCTAGAGCGTACAACTAGATCTTTAAGGTTCTTATTTTTCCTGTATGCTAAGACAGGTTTAGGTAACGTACTTTCCTTCGGTCTAGTGGCATTCAGAATATGCCAGTTTGTATTGATTATGTGTCGTACCTTGGCATTCATGGTATAATGTCTTGCCATGAATACCAATCTCGAAGTCTGCTCTTTGGTATGTGTCATAAGTAAGTGTTGTCTATCAAAAAATCTCGCCCGCTTGTAAGAGTCACGGATTAGACGTTTAGGATAACCTCGATTAAGAAACTTGATTTTCATGTCCTCAGCTCTTTTATCAAAGTCATAGACCGTTGTGCAGTTTCTGTGCGAGCGCAGAAACTGCCCAAACGGAAAGCTATTTTTTTTGTGTCTCAGGGTGAAAACTTGTGAAATGTAGCAACGTGTTGCGTGCTGTGGGATTAGCGTATAGATCTAAATTTAAGCCTTTATCCTTACTTTGTACAGTAATGTCTAAGAACTCTGCCTTAGTGTGACTCGAGGTAGCTGTGAAAAAGATATTATTATCACATAAGTTGAGCCAAGAGACAAACATGGGGATTTCTTCTGGGTCCGAGGTCCATATAAAGAAGACATCATCTATACATCGGGACCATGCCAAAATAGACTCACTGAATGAGGCAATATCATTATATACAAATTTTAACTCATATAGGGCCATGTATAAATTGGCCAATGTGGGAGCACTGGACGCTCCCATCCTTAAGCCTTTCGTTTGTTGGAATATAGAACCATTAAAATTAAAGGTATTTTCAGTTAAGACTATATTTAAGCAGTCTAAGACAAATGTTCTTGGACAGTCAATATCATACGTTTCCATGAACCAAGATACTACCTCCATAGCTCCTGATTGCGGGATATTGGAGTAAAGGGTCTCTATGTCCATAGTGACCATAAGTTGTGTTTTGGAATTAAATTGTAAGCTTTCAACTACATTTATAATTTCCCTTGTATCCTTGATGTGCGAAGGAATCCGTGGTACGAATGGTATTAAAATGGTGTTGATGTATTTGGATAGGGGCTCTGTTAAAGAACCAATAGTAACTATTGGTCTGTATGGAGGGTCACTGCTGTTTTTGTGAATCTTGGGGATACCATATATTGCTGCCATTTTAGGCTGTTGCACATTAAGAAATTGCCACTCTTTTTCACAGATAACATTCATATTGAGTGCTTGTGTAGTTAATTGAATGATACTGGTTTGCACTCTTTTAGTTGGATCTCTATGTATCGGAGTGTAATGGGCATCATTAAGCAATAGTTGCTCCATCTTCAAAATATATTGGTCCTTATCAAGGACCACAATTCCACCACCTTTGTCGCAGGACTTTACTACGACATCATTGTTTTGTTTAAGTGCCTGTAATGCTAGATTTTCTTTGCGCATGATGTTATAATTTGGTGGTGGAATGTATTTAGTTGCCACTATAAGTTTATTAAAAACAACATGTTCGAATATAGCTATTTCAGGTGTCACCTGTTCCAGAGTGGGTAAAAAGATCGACAGAGGTCTAAGGCCAGATTTATTTTCAGATTGTTCCAAAGTGTCTAAGGATCCTTCAAAAAAGTTTTGAAGCCTAATTTTTCTAAAAAAGGTCATGAGGTCCTAAAAAAGTTCAAATTTATTAATAGTACAATGAGGAACAAAAGAAAGGCCTTTCGTGAGTAGTGTTTCTGTAGCTAGGTTGAGTGGGTTACTGCTCAGATTAAATATAGGAATATCTCTCAGTCGCGCCAATATTGCGCATGTCTGGTGACTAGGTACTGGTCCTGGTTGGGGTATGTATTGGATGTTTGAGGGAAGTTTGGAGGTTGAGGGTATGGCTGAATCTGTTGTATGGGGGTACTGATGATTGGGTGGTGGCAGGTATTGTTGTTGTTGTTGATGTTGAAAATTCCCCCTGAACCTGGACTGGAATCTGGGTCTCCAGCGTCCTTGTGTATTGCCTCATCTGGCTAAAAAAGGATGTGTACCTCTACTATATCCTCCTCTGTTATTGCTTGGTCCCTGTTCTTGGTAAAAATGTGGTCCCTCAGCATCAGAGACCGAAGTGTCGGAAAAGGTAGTAACTTTCTTAGGAGGTTTATTATATGTAGGTTGCTCTGTAACTTCACCAGAGGGCTCCAGCTGGTAAAAGCCAAATAAGGGTATATTTGTTTTTGAATGAAATACTGGATATCTTTTTTGAGCTTGTCTGTTTTTCTTTTAAGGAGATAATCACTATATGAATGCATTTCTTTCACCATATCTTCCAACTTTTTAAGTGCTTCCTCTACTGCTGAACTGCTTTTAAGTTTGTTTTCTGGTTCAGCTATTTCTTGCAAAAGGGCTAGCACTAGTTCTTTGGCAGTCTCCACAATTAGCATCATAAGATCTCTGGAACATGTATTAGCTATGAGAGACCATCTCTCCAGAAATCTACGTATCTGTACAAATAACCCTGGAATATTTCTTACTCTTAATCCTTGGGGTATAACCCCTGCCCTGAGGTACTGTAGCATAAAATGGCCATGAAGTTCTATTCTTTTTGTCTTTTTCTTGAGGGCTAGTAGTTTGTGTAATTCAGCGTTGTTCTCTGGCTTCCTACTGGGTAGGTTATCCATAGGAACTAGGATGCATATTATCAAGTAAGGGCGTTACATTATCGCCGCTTTTATCGGCAGGAAACTGCCGATAAAGCGGCGATAATGGGCTTGATAATATGCTCTATGAATTCCAATCGAAGCCCAAGTTAGATGTCTACATCTAACATGGGCTTCGATTGGAATTCATAGAGCATATTATGTAGCCCATTATCGCCGCTTTATCGGCAGTTTCCTGCCGATAAGAGCAGCAATAATGTAACGCCCTTACTTGATAATATGCCCCTGGATCCCCTACCAAAGAGGCAAAATCCTCATCTGAGAAGCCAAATGTGAGTAATTTGTCCATATTGTCCATATTGATGAGCAATAACTGGCAAAGGGACATTCCATGTTTTGAAGCAGGTGCCAGTTGTTTTAAATTACTTGGAGAAATGTGTTTGTGTGTGGTCCAAAGGTGGACACGCACACCAATTTCTCCATTGGTTCCTTGACTCTCTTAGACAAAAGGCATTCTCATGGTGTGAACCATGCCCTACGTTTTGCTTGCCTTAGCAGTTTTTTAGGAGAGCCTCTTTCCCTCAATTGTTTACAAAGAGCCTTTGTATGGACCTCAAAATCCGCCTTCAGTTAACAGTTTAGTTGGATCTTTAGCAGCTGATGTACTTCAAATCACTAAGCAGATGGCAAATAGAATGGTAGGGGTTGTGTGTTGGTATTGGTTACTTCATCAAAATGCCAAGGGCTGTAAGTTTAATTCCAAAGAATGGAAACAGCTTAGCAAATTAGCAAATAAAGCACTCAGAGGCCCTAATTACAAAAGGTTGAACTTTTTATTTGGATGGTTTTTATATTATACACCCCAGAGATTGTCTAAAATGTTCTGATGAAGCCCAAATCAATGTTTTAGATGTAATGTAGACAGGGATAGTGGATGGCTGCATATAGTTTACGAATGTAATAGTTTACAGCAATACTGGAAGGGGGTTTTTGCCAAAATTTCTCGGATTCTATCATTGGTAATTAAGCCATCAGCCATGCTGGTGTTATTTGGTGAAATGCCTTACAAAATATCAACAGTACTTTATTTTAATTGCTAACGCAGTTGCCAGGTCACTTATTCTTCAAAATTGGAGAGCTAATATACAACCCAGCATTGAGCACTGGTTTAATAAAATGTCCATGACCTGTAGATTAGAGAAAGCCTATGCTAAACGTATAGGAGTGACTGTAAGATTCAGGGGTATTTGGTGTAATTTCTCTTCTAATGAGGATGCTGATATAAACTGATCATAAGACTTGGGGCCTAATGGCCCCTATTGGCATAATGCACTTTAAAAGAATGCATGCCATTGATGTATCCATTTAACTTGGTTTTCGGTTTTCTCTTGCTCATTGCACTTAATACGTTATAATTTTTGTAAATGGTTAAAAATACATCAGTAGCTATATCCATATATGCACTTATATAACAATGTCATCCACTGTGATTTCCTATTTTAGATCAGATAGTATCGAATGGATAACATTGTTTAGGGAGTTTGTATTTGTTATTAGCCATCTTATAACTGGGGACTACTAACATATATGTTCTATATTCGATAGATAAGATTCATCATGTACCTATTATGGATTGGATTTTATAACTGTAGTTATCTATGATCTATCAATTGTCTGTTTTGCGGTAGTTCTGTAAGCTATTTAGTACCTACCTTTTTTTAGATGTCATTAGGATTATTTCATATTTCCTGTTCTAATAATGAAAAAAAAAGTCTGGGCAATCCCAAAGGCACCAGATGTCTTCAATATAGTGATACCATTTTGTGAGATGTTGCTGAAAGGGATTATAATTATAAAAAATTCTCCTCAAACCGGGCCATGAAAAGTAACGCGATCTCTGGTGTGAAGGGACATCCCATCGCAGTCCCCTTCGTTTGGATGTAGAATTTTTCTTCAAAATTGAAATAATTTTTCTTTAATGCCACCAATGAGAGCTGCAGTGCTATCTTGGCTTTTGAGCTTTTGCTAAATTCTTGTCTTGCTGAAGCACTGCCTTCTATGCTATTTTGTATTCTTGATTCCTCAACCTTCACTATTCTAGTACACCCTTGTGGCATCCCCTTCTGTATATTCTTTTCTAGTCCCTGCCTTTCTTCCCATTTCCTTAGTTCCACTTCCTAATTTGCTGTCTTTCTATTCTGCTGCCTTGCTTCTGTTACCTTGTATGTTTTTTTACCTGCTTTCTGCCATGTGTGCCCTGTGATTTCCTTCCTTTCCTGTTAAGCACTTCTCCTTGCTAGCTCCTTGTCTATTGTGCTTGTGTTTAGTTCTACGCCCTTGCTGTTACTGCCTTGCGTGTTCCTGTTTGATCACCAGGATCAGTCGGCTCAGCTGACTACTTAGGTGGTATTTCTTGTTCACAGTGATTATTGTCTTTCAGTTACATTTATAACATCACCACAGGTATAAGCTCCACAGACCCTGCCTTTGCAGGCATATCCTACATGTGGGTATTTGCAGTTTCTGTAACAGCAATTGTGGGTGAGAAACTTACTTAGCTTCAGTCTTACCATGTGGAGCTCCTGAGTGCTTAACCCCACACTCCCCTTTGTTGTTAATGTTGTTTCATATATATGTCTTGCACATTCATCCTGGGTGTAGTTTTTCTAAATGCTAAATTGCCTTGGGAGTGCCCTTCCTTTCTGAGTCTTAGCCATCTTGTACAAACTTACCCCTTGGATCCCTTTTTCTCCTCTGACTCCTTGTGTGATCCTGGTCAGCGCTGTACTCTTTCTGTGCACAGTACATTTTCTCCTCAGTCCCCAGTCCTTGCTTAAGTCCCTGACTGCGTTCCTGACATAGTCCCGAACAGTCCCTGACAGTATAGACCCTGTTTTAGTTTTTGTGTTTTTTCTCCTAAGAGCCCTATAATTTAATCAGACAAGGAGGGCAGCTTGAAAATATTCTTTTTCTTTATTGATCTTACAGAATCTAGTCATAGCCCTGAAGAGAATCCCTTTAAACAGAGTGGGATTTGAAATGCATCAGTAAGCTTTAACCACCAGGGGAATAGTTTCTGAAACAAATATGAATATCAACAAAGGGGTATAATGTTTTCAAAATGTATCATCCCTTTGCTGTTCTAAATATCTTATTCCCAGTGGTTGGTAACCCCAGCTTGTTTCACTAAGATTGTGATTGATTGAAATGTGGGTTACCTTGTTTCTCCTGACTGGTTAATATTGAATTGCTATTTGAAATTGTTTGTGGTGTTTTTTGTTAGTTTGTTTTGATGTTATGTAACCATGAGGTGTAGTCCAAATCTGTCATGTGAACTCACAAAAGAATATTAATGTAATACATTTGAGTAATTAAATAATGGAGACCATCATATTAATGGATTTTGGTCTGAGACTGTTTAAATAGTTGGCAGCATCTCAAACGGTCAGCTAGATATTGTATGTTTGTAGTAATTACCGGCCCAATCTGGCTGTGTGACATAGGGCCTACCCCTCGTTATAGCTACTTTTAGAAAGTTGGCATTTACTTGCCTTAGCCATTTGGTGCCTGTAGCCTTTCTCTTGACACATGACTGGTTGAAGTTGGCAATTGGGCTGTGTGTATTCCTTCTAGACAGCGATACATAATGGGAGCTTAGTGTGACTGGATGGGTCATCACTGGCACGATGGGAGGGAAGAGCTGGGCCTAGCCTCATTTACACCTGAATAGGCTGTTTCCTATCTCCACACAAAGGGCTGTATAGCCCCTGTAGTTGGTCTGTAGCCAGGGCAGGGAAGGCAGGGCATCTGTGCAATTCAAAGTCATGCCTCTAGAAGCTTCTACCCATTTCTATAGCACAACTGTGTATAAAAGAAGGACCTCAGACACTGTCCACTTCAGTACGCTTCTGGACCTGTGGATTCCCTGCCAGGAAGAAGGACTGCTGTGCTGCTGAAAGGAATACCACTCTGTTGGACTCCTGCTCTGAAGGAACTGCTGCTCTGCTGTGCTGACCTTCTGCCTGCCACCCTGTTGCTTGGGTGAGAAGGATTAGACCTGCATCTCCTCAACCCAGAACCCAGAGTCACTCCAAGGGCTAATAGGCTGGCCTCTTAATCCGAATCCTGAGGGACCTAATAGGCTTCCAACAACCTTGCATCTGCACCTGAACTCTGCCATCTGTGAATCTGCCCTGCGAAGTGATGCCACCCCAGTGTTGGACACTTGGAAGTGGGCTTATGGTACTTTGGCAGCCTCTGTGGATCCAGCGGAACTGACACATCTCCTCTGCTTTGCGGTGTATTCCCGAGCAGAACCGATGCGTCTCCGCTGCTGTGTGGGTAGGACCTTTCACAAAGACTCGCATCGGTAGCACAGTCTGCATTGCCTTTGGAGCCACCACTGCTCAACGAATCCTCTGCACAGGCATGCACATCTCTTATCGACGGCAGCCTCAAACATGACCCTGGACTCTGCATCACAGCCTCACAGCTCTTCAGACCCGATGCATCCCCCAACAGCAAGCCGCATCCTTGCACCATACTATGGATCGTAAGCCCCATTATCGAGATCCTTGATGCTGATGCAACAGGTCCTCACACCACCGCCTCGCCACATCTTGGAACCTATTAATCCCTTTGGTTGCACAACACATCTTCGATGTAGTTCCACACAATGCTCCACAAACCAGGATTTAAAGTACTCTGTTCAGCAGACCTAACTGGGTCCCTGAAGCCAGACCCAGCTCTATTGCTGTTGGCATGAATGTGTATCCTTGTCCTGGTCCGGCACAATAAGATATCCACAGTTCATGCTTTACGCCCTTTGGAGCTATTTTCTCGAAATTTAAATTTGTTGTTTTGGTCTGGTTTTATTTGTTAAATTAAGCTCTATTTTACTAAACTGAAGTGGGATCGTTCTGTAGGGTGTTTTTACTGTTTTACTGTTTGAAGTATTGCCCAAAAACTTCACACATTGCCACTAAGTTAAGCCTGATTGCTTTGCGCCAAGTTACTGGGGGTGAGCGCAGGTTCGTTGCGGGTTTGCTGGTGCCTTACTCTGGCTATGATTGTGGTTGTTGCTTGACCAGGCCTCATAACTCTGTCAAACCGTAACCCGATATCTAACAGGCCTGTATATATCTGTCCCGTTGATTGAGACTTCTTACATTGTTTCTCCTCCACACAAAATAACACCCACCACATCAACAAGCTTCCATCTGAATATGAAGGGACCTAGATACCCTAGTCATTTTGAGACAGGTATCCTTCGGCATAGATCCGTTAAAATCCCAATTGCTCAATCCTGGGTGCATAAAAGTCTTTGTTAGTCCAGTCCATGTGGAGGCAGGCTGTCAGAACTAGGCTCATCAATGGCCGGCCTACAGCAATTGTAGGGGGCATGGTTGCCTTGTCCCATAGTTGGTTTAGCAGAAGTTGAACCAAGATGTGTGTGGAAAAGGAAATTGATTAGAGAAAGATGATGAGGAGTAACACAGCACGAGCTATAGAGAAGAAAGAAGAGTGTATGGACTTTGCTATGTTTATCGCACTGTTCGTTAAATGGCTGACATAGCTAAAACATAGCTAAATAGTGTGCCAGAGTTGATGGTAAAATGAAAGTTGAGCTGCGGATGTAAACTGTGAAGGAGATTTCTAATCGCACCTGAATTCCATCTCCACGGTGTCATGCATATTGCAGAATGTTTACACCTCAATCTCCCGAGACTCTGACTCACCACCTGATATTGTGGTAAAGGGGAAAAGGACAAGCTATAACAAGCAGTATGATATGTGAGATGAAAGAACCTCAGTGGGTGGCATCGAAGGAAGACAAAAATGGAGGCATTAATATTTGCTTTCATACTATCAAGTTCTTAAATCATAAATTGAAGGTAGGCTTCATCTTGTGTACTATTTTCTATTTTTCCGTTGGCTGTGTCTCACTCTTTAACTGTGCTTATTAGTAAATACATAATGAACACAACTAAACATTCAGTAATAATAATAACCATTTTGTTGTAACAATGTGATATTTTAAAGCAAATCAATGTAGTCCTATCTTTTTTACTTCTTATTTTTATTCATCATTTTTGATTATAAAAACATTATCACATTTAGTGATAATTGTACAAACCGGAGTGGTAGCAAAGAGCAAGATACGGGAATAGTGAGGAAGCATGTTACACAGTTAGGTCCAAGCCAACATGATTGAATGAATGGAATTTAATATAGCGCACTGCTACTCAACAAGAGTGTCCCTACGCTGACAGCGTGAAGGGCAGGACTCAGAGGCTAACTCATTTAAAAAAAATCCTGGGGGCCTCATTTATGAAAAGGGATGCATCGCTGCATGAAAACAGCGATGCGTCCCTTTTCACTGCGCCCTCCTTGCGACACCAATGATGCGTCATATTTACAGTATGATGCATCATTGCGCAAGGAGTTACAGATACGTCAGTATTTCTGACGTATCTGTATGGCTCAAAAGTGACGCTTTGCTGGAGTGTGTCACAAAAGTGACGCAACTCCAGCAATGTATCCTTTCACATGGGGCAAGCCCCATGTGAAAGGGCCTGTGTCAGTCTTACGCCTGCTGTGAGGCAGGCGTAAGAAATTGCGGCATTTGTGTCCTAGAAGTGGCGCAGTGAAAACTTATAGATGTCACTGCGTCATTTCTATGACCCATTCTTGCGTCGGGAACGCCCCCCCCCCCTGCATACATTATACCTGTCATAGGTATAATGTAGCGCAGGAGTTTACAAAGTGACGCATCTACCTAGATGCGTCACTTTGTAAATATGGTGCAACAAGGTACATTTTTTATGCTGCTGGTGCGTCACAAAAAGTGACGCACCGGTGGCGTAAAAGTGACGCACAGCCTCATAAATGAGGCCCCAAGTTTTTAAGTGCTTCTTGAAATTTGTTAAGTCACTGTTGGCTCTCAGCATAGCAGGCTATCTGTTGCACGTCTGAGCACCCCAAAACCTGAAAGACCTGCCCCCCATGTGGGCCAAGCATACTTTCAGAATGCAAATGAAATCAGAAATAAGTGCCCATGTGACAAATCTGACATACAATACCATATGGTGAATTGGTCTACAGTGACTGTGGTGGTTCCAGAAAATAAAAACATGGTCCAGAGTGCAGACGGGTGATAACAGCATTCACAATATGAATCCGACATTGAAACACGTGCCTCAGGACGTCTGTCCTGTGCAGTAGCTCCTGAGTGATGCAAATAGGTGTGAAGGGGTTGCCAGATATTTCGAGGGCGAGATGTGGGTGGCTGCATCAAGGCATATAACTCACTATTTGTGTCACAAAAAAATAAGACTTTTAAGTCACCAAACAATGGTGGGGAAGTGACCACTCCCTCAACATATCTCAAGTCTTTTGGACATCATGCACACATTCCCAGTACCTTCAGAAGCGGATTGAGCATCAACGTCATCTCCACCATTCTGAAAAGCTTTACAAAAATGTTAGTACAGTAACTAATTATGTGTGGACATGTCCCTAACAGGTACAAAAAGTCTGCGTCCTCGGCATTCCATTTCAGACAGGTCGAGAGGCTGGTTGGGTCAATCCTGGCCATGAGACTAGGTGACATCTAGGTGCGTCGGAGGAATTTAAAGTGCAACAATTTATGTCTCTGATTGGGGACATTAGGTTTGCAAACAACATTAATACTAGATATTGTCTGGCAAGGGGTGCTGTAGGTCCTCCCTCCATGCCTCTCGCAGACGGTCATCTGTGGTAGGCAACTTATCCAGACATGCACGGCACAACCTGGAAACCAAGTGTTCTCCAGTTTCATACTCTATGAGGATAGTGAGGCAGTCAAAGTCAGTGGGGCAATGAGGTACAGGGGGCAGGGTCTGTAAAACATTCTGAGTACGGTGGAAAATAAACATTGCGGTGGTGAAATGCTTGTCCTCTGCCCAGGAGATGGCGTGGCCCCCTGGTCACACATCTCCAGTGGTGTGTAATACATAATGGCTCAATGTGTGCTATGCAGTCCTTGCTTTTACTTGACTGGAGCTCCCTCTACTGGCCTAAAGAACTGGGACAGCCCCCTGTTCCCTCTACATCTTCAAAAACCTTGGGAGTCATAATCAACAATGACCAGATGATGCATGCGGGTGTGCGGGGAAGAAAAAGTGGGTGTAGTCGTGAGAGGTGCGGTGAAAAGTAAAAAAGGTGGGTCAGTCCACAATGAATTTTATTAACGTGGCTGGCGCCCTTGGTTAAAAAGGTGGGAGGGGAGAAAAATGCTACAGGTAGTCTTGAGCAATTTAACTACTACCCCGCATGCATCATATGGCAGGTACAAAAGATCTCTGGTAAAGAGCCCCTTTATGGGTGCCCGTCGGACATTGCAGCGCCAGTCTGACGAGGAGCAAACCCATATGATGAAGCATGACATCTAGCTTGCTAGATGGTGAGGGTTTTAGTCCCAACTAGGGTATTCCCCTCTTTGGCTTTCCCTATCTTTCTCTGTTCACGCTCCATTTGACATACTCTTTACTCTCTTTTACCCCACCTGGGGAACTTTGTACATTACGTTGTGGCTAGTCTCTCGGACA
The DNA here is from genome assembly GCF_964261635.1 of Lissotriton helveticus. Classification (NCBI taxonomy): domain Eukaryota; kingdom Metazoa; phylum Chordata; class Amphibia; order Caudata; family Salamandridae; genus Lissotriton; species Lissotriton helveticus. The sequence goes on from NC_136063.1 coordinate 499,460,811, forward strand.
CGTACACTGGACCCCATTAAATATTGTCCTTTTATGGTTCCCTTTGTTGTTATATAGCTTTATAGACTCCAAAAGGGATCTAAATTGCAGTTTTGAATGTCTGGGAAGTTCTTGGTTAAGATTTAAGACACCTTGTAGAGATCGTCAGTTAGCATCCTCTAAATTGCACCTGAAGTCGATTCATATAGATTGGGAAGCATTGAGGTCCTCCGCACGGCTCCAGAAGTGCAGAGAATTAGAAGCCAAAATACGAAGGACCAATGATCTCCAATATGTCCACCCCAATGTGAGGACCTCACTTTCTTTCTGGATGTTGCACTGCCCTTTAGCCAATCCGACACACAGTGAGAGCCACCACTATCATCAGTAGGTATAATGTATAAGAATGAATCAGAAATCAATGTTAAGGTAGAACGCAAGGCTGCAGTGAACAGATACACAGATAACAGGGAAGTATACACACAATTCTAATTAGAAAAGTTTCATTTTAAATATGGGAAAAACAGGATGTCGAGGCAAGAGGGAAAGCGGCGGTGAATAGGGCAGAAGTGGAAATGTTGCAAGACGTAACTGTAAAATGGTATGGCAGAAAAACAAGAAGACACTTGAATCTGAAAAAATGGGAATTGAACATGTTTGGGGAATGAATGTGCAATGTTTGAAAAGAAATGCAGCAAGTAGAAGAGATAAGGAAAGTAACTAGTGATATCCCATGATATCACACGACGAGAGAATAAAGCATGGGCAAGAGATCGAAGTAGAAAAATTGAAGAAACACGAGGAGGTTATGTCCTGGATAAGTGAGCCATGAGAGACTAAGCAGGGGAATCGCCATTTAGTTAAAGTAAAAGTAAAATATTATAGCTCGAGGACTTAGGATGGCACAGATGATGATTGATGGGGTCAAATCGACAAGCATTCAAAAGGGTACAGGTTTGTCAAGGGAAAGGAATGACAGCAGCAAGAAAAAACAGTTGTTGAAACAGATGTAGTGCTACAAATGTACTACACAGTGCGATTCACACACTACGTGTGAAGTATATGTCTCTGCATTAGGTATACCTATGTGTGCCGAGTTCTCCGCCCCAAAGCCTTCATAGTAAATATGGGAGGGACTGGAGGGAGTGGGTGGAATAAGAAGCAGCTTTACTACCAAAGGGAATGGGATTAGGGATGAGATAGAGGAGTTTAGAGAGGGTCAGGGAGGGACGTCACCCACCCACACAAGAGTAAGCCAATTACTATACACAGGGAGTTGAGATGTGTAACTGACACCTTTTTAGTGAATTTACACTGGGAGTTTGTAATTATCAAAAAGTAGTAAACATTCTGAAGAGTGTAAATTACTCAAAAGTCTAAGTTACCTTTGTGAATCTGACCCACAGAGAATATGTCCTACCAAATTGGGGTTGTTGTGGGTTGTGGTCTTGCAATGCTTGTTGCATTTCATATTTCCTGTGATGCCTTCTCATCTCAAATGAGAAAGGTTAAGAACTGGCAGTTAGATGTACAAAAATCATGCCTTTCAGACTAGAGCTCTGGAGTTTCATAGTCATTTACTGGCTGCTTAGACACAATGCTCTGTCAAGAGACTCACTTGGAGTGTATTATGCAATGATTATAGGGCTCAAATAAAGGTATAAAAACTTATAGATTAGGGCACATTTTAGTGGTAAGATGTTTTGCCAACCTTTTGAGGAATTAGTGGGACACCCATAGATATATGTAGTTTACAGCGAATAAGTTAAAGGAGCAGAAGTAGTTTGTGGTTTGGTTGAAAAATGATGGCAAGACAGGGTAAGTTGGAAAACAAATGCTACATAAAATGGAGTGGCCCAATACCTATCTTAGAAAAATTTGCTATGACTCAATCAGATATAGACAAATGGGTTAATGCAACAATGGTTTAGCTATGCCTACATGCTGATGTTTTTGGGGCACCATAAACAAAATAACTTGCATTGACTGCAAAGGATAGGGAAACATATATAGAGAAGAGGGAATATCTTTACCTGATCGGATAACCTGGGCTTCCAGATCTATATGTCTCCAAGACATTGGAGGGTGACAAAGCAACATGGATCTCACAGGCTATTGATGCTAGAATCTTCCTAGTTGAAGCTTTAAGGTGATCATCAGTAATAGGGTAAAATAACAATAACTTAGGTGTACCTTCTTGAGGAAGCCATTTTGGGAGGATAAGGGTAAGGGGAAATTTCAGTAATTCTTAAGAGTATGAGAACATTAATGAATAGTAGATAGGACAGACGCCTGGTGGAACAATACTGGAGGGGTTTCAAATATCTACATAGACTAGAAAAGAAGAGTGTTGCAAAGTAGCATGGGTTCCTTTGGAGACTAAAAAAAGTGCTAGGTTCTGTCCGGTGTGCATGACCAGAAAACATGTGAAGCTTAGTCTCTAATACCCAAAGAGACTTTTGTTACATAAAGGTAAAATATCATTGTCCATCAACAAGCTCATATCTGATATTTGCAGGTAGTTTTGCTTTTATTGCTTGTACCCTCTTAAGCCCTTAGAGGATCATGAAAATTATCATCATTTATATTAATGCCACTTTTTAAAGATAGCCATAGAAAGATTTACAATAGGATCTGTGGTAGAAGGGGAACTGGCAAAACATATTATTGGTTATAGTAAACTTGATGCAACTAACTTTTTTACTTATTAAGCACTATTATTTATTTGAACTCAGAGATAGACACAACAGATCAAATGTGTTATTTCTGGTCTCAGGAAAGGAAAAACTTATGGATATCATATAGTTTCTCCTGTATGCTCAACCTTGAACAGTAAAATGCACCCTTACATTCATGGTACTATTTTTACTAAAATATGTCTTGTAGCACTGTTGATACTATTTGAACTGTGTATATGGTTGGTTATCCATTGGAATTAACAACTCATAAGTATGGAATTTGGAGGGAAAAAAATACTGTGTTGATCACCCCACGATGTTTAGCAAGCAGTTCCCCTAAAATGACCTAGAATTAATTTAATTCAAGGCCCTGGGGACTATTGATACCTGACATTATAACAATACATAGAATTTAGGTTATCTCAAAGGACTTAGGCTCAAATTTGACCTGGCACCCTCAAAGTCAAGTGTCACCAACCTTTTCTGTAATAAGAGCTACTTATGTTGTGTGAAAATCACCCCGAGCTACTAATAATATTAGAATTTTAATAGTGACTACATCAGACAAGATCACATAGGGACCATACACAGGATTACTAGCCATGGTCAACTCAGTACATCAGTAATGTAAAAACACTTTATCAATGTGAAATGTCTCTACATGGGAAATACAAATTAGCCTTAGCTGCAATGCCGCTGGTGCCCAGTTAATATCATTAGTAATACAATTCCCCACTGCCGCATGGTGCATCAGTCAAATATCAACTTTATATATTTTATTTAATTCAACTTTTTTTCTCTAAACATCAGCTGATGAGTCGTGAATGGACACACATTTTTGTTATGAACACATACTTTTCAATTTTGGCATACATATATTAATTTAACCAAGCAAAAACGTATAATTCAGAGGCTGGGCTTTACACAGAAGAGCTACTTACAGGTTGCTGGAGAGCTTACAGTATCTCACGAGCTACTCGTTAGTAAAGACTGCTCAAAATCAACCCACAATGGGAATCGTATATAGATGTTTTCACTGATCAGTTTTAAACCTGGCCTTTCAAAGCTTAATTGAAACAATTTAGCCTGATACTTAATTCTAAGGTCAGTCCAGTGACTGTTAGCTTTCCTCCACTTTCTACCGTTTTCTGAATTCACTCCACTCAAGCATTGCTGGACTGGTCGTACTGGGCATTGGGTGTTTCCTCGGGAGGCTGGAAGGGTGTGTGGCCACTTTTGTTACGGGGGGCCAGTTTTGTAGCAGTGCAGCAGTTTTAAAAGCACTGCAAGTTCCTTGCATATCCAGCAGTTTTCAGGCAATAATACAAGTGCCAAGGTAACTCCGGCTTTGTACATTTTTCTAGTTATGGAAGCGATACCTTGGGCAAGGGTCGGTTCCAGTGGGGGAATGATTATCTTTGTATTTTCTCCCCCCACCCTGAGATGGATCGGCCCAGTTTTTTGGCCTTTCTGCACCCGGGGGTGGGGGGGAGCAGAAAATCCCACCAGAGCCAGGGATTTGTTTTTAGTGGACATGGAGGTGAACCCTTAGGCAAGGATTGCCCCCTATTTCATTGGGTACTTGTGTCTGTTTTCTGCCCATCCCCAGGGGTGGATTGGCCCATTTGTTTGGCAAATCTGTGCCGGGGCAGAATATCCCTCGATCCAGGGATTTTTTTTTTGTTAATGGAAGCAACCCCTTGGGCAAGGGTCGCTTCTTAGGTGCATATTTTATGTGTATGTTTTTTCTGCCACCCTGGGGACAGATCAGCCCATTTCCCCATAAGCCAGGGATTTTGTTTTTATAGTGCATAGGGGCATTCCTTAAGGCAAGGATCGCCTCCTATTTTTTAGGGTACTTCTGGCTGTTTTCTGGGCTGCTTTTTGGCCAATTTGTCCCCGGGGGGGGGGGGTTGCGGAGGAAATCACTAGATCAAGGGATTTTAAAATTGTTTTGTTAATGGAAGCAACCCCTTGGGCAAGGGTTGTTTCCTAGGTGCATATTTTATGTGTATGTTTTGTCTGCCCCCCGGGTACAGATCAGCCTTTTTTTGGCCTTTCTTTCCTGGGGAGGGGGGGCAGAAAACCCCACTAGAGTAGTGCAGTGGCGGTCCCTTAGGGAAGGATCACCCCTACTTTTATTTTTTACTAGTGGCTGTTTTTTGCCACCCCCCTGGAGGCAGATCACCCAGTTTTTAAGACCCCTCTGCCCCCAGAAGTGGTGGCATAAAAACCACTAGCACCAGGGATATGTATATGATTAAGTTTCGGTATTAGTCCTTGGGTAATGGTCGCCCCGGTTGATGCTAATAATTTTATAAAATTACTTTTGGCCATTTCCTGCTCCCTCTGGGGGCAGATTGGCCATATTTTGAGGCCCTTCTGCAGGGGGGGGCAGATGCACTAGGGATATGTATATATTTAACTTTGATGATGGCCCCTTTGAGTTGCCCTGATGGGAAGGGGCATCAGTTATTATTTACTTTTGGCTTTTTTTTCTGTGCCCCTTGGTGGCAGATTGGCCATTTGAGTAGTGACATAGCGTATTATAACCTTAATTGTGTTATTTCTTGTTAATTGCGACGGTAATGTTTTAATTCTCCTCTTTATTCTAGTTCAAGGCTTTTGGTCTCTTGACTGATGCTCCAGGTTGCGGTTTCATCACTGGTGGTTCTGCAGTTTGTGTAGTTGCATGTGTTTGGTAAGAAACAGTTTTTTGTACTATTTACTCTAAATGAGTTTAATTTCCCTGTTCTGTTTTATTGTGTCTGAAAAACTTTTTGCAATTTTGCTCAATGTGTATTTTGTTGTCTTTTGAATAATTTGTTTTGTTTTTTCTTTTTAGTGGGATATTGTTGGTTTTTGTTGTGTCTCTGCAAAGTAGGTGCTGGTGAGTGTAGCTGTCTCTGACAAGTGAGTCCTATATTTGTGCATGACATCTACCCGAACGGGAGTTTTACCACACCAGAAGAGCTTCAGTATGTCTCCAATCCCACTATGCTTTTCAAATTCACGCTTCATAGATTGAAGCTTGCTGTGAAAGCATGTTATCCCATGTTCCCCACTGAAGCTCCTGTTCTGCAATCTCTACAATTGTTCTTAGTTGCACCCACACGTCGCAAATTAGTAATAAAACTATATAGAGCAGTGCAGGAAGAGAAAGTCGCCACTAGTGACAAAAGTCTAGCTTGTTGGAATGACAGACTTCTACCCCCGCTTACACTGACTGAATGGGAGCATATATGCAAGCTGACTGGCTCCCTCTCTCCCAATGGCAATTTAAGGACCATTCACTTCAAATATATCCACCAAGTTTATCATACTCCTCTAAAACTACACAGATTGGGCCTGCGTGACACTAGTCAATACAAGCGATGCAGTCAACAGGATGCCGACTTTTGGCATTTGGCGTGGGACTGTGTTCTAGTATTTAAGTTTAGGAGTTCTGTTATCCAACATATCCACACCATGATTGGGATGTTATTGTATAATTTTATATATTGCTGTAAACCACAGATGTGGCTGTATATTATGTGATGCCCGACTGTATGATTCATGAGCAAATTGCACAATTGTATGTTGTTTGTTGTTCTACTATGGCGTCACCTTCACGTTGGAGATGACGTATTATTATGTACTCTTGGAAATACAATAAAGAGATTTTAAAAAAAAAGTGAGTCCTATAGTTTTTGAATATATAGATGTTTGTGATAGGCCACACTTTTTTTATTACTTATTTTGCACAAAGTTGGTTGTTTTTGACTTGTTGGTGAAGTCTTCTTTCTTAGTAGGGATTATGGCTGGCCACAGGATTACTGCTCAGCAGGTTGTTGGTATGCTTTTTGAGTCTTCCTCTGACTATGGTTCAAAGACTGACTCTGCATCTGAGGCAGATGGGGGAGTGGAAGAATCTGCCGTGAGTTTTCTACCCAAGAGGATTCATAGGATGATGAAGCCACTCTTATTTCACATGAAGTGCCTATTTTAGAGGAGGATTTTGACGTGCTGATAGTTTAGCAAGAGACATCTGGGCTGCAGTGTGGGGCTGCAAGGCTTCCCATTGGAAGAGCTTACCTCTGGGTTGCCCCAGGCATGGTGCAGATGGCATTGCCAGACTTTACTGGTGTTCCAGGGTGTAGAATGGATACTGAAAACTTATTGCCTATACTTTTTTTTTCAGTAGTTTATGGATGATGTTTTCTTGGCGGAGATTGTTGATCAGACTAATTTGTATACTGAACAGTATTTGAGGGACAACAGTCCCAGACTTAGAGCCCCACTCTAGAGCTACCCGGTGGACTCCCACAAATCTGGAATAGTTAACGAAGTTCTTAGGTTAACATTTTTTGATGGCTTGATAAGGAAGCCATTGATGTCTTAATATTGGTCTACTGGTCCTTGATGGCAATGGCTATATTTCCAGCAACCATGAGCTGTGATCGGTATTTGCTTCTGCTTCGGAAGTGGCATTTTGTCGATAATGGTTTAGCGTTGCCACAGGATAACCCTGATTGTGTTCGTCTTTTTATGATTCGGCCTGTCATTGATCACTTTTTAGATCGACTTTTTGAGATCTATGCGCCAGGGAAAGAAATAGCTATGGATGAGTCTTTGGTCTTGTTCAAGGGCTGCTTGGAATTGCCATCGTCCACAGGAACACTCTCAGAGTCTCGACCAACACCGACAACACCCTCAGCACCACCGAACACCTGCACTTCCAGATCCGCACCGACCCCAACACCACCCTCAGAGGAACCCTCATCTACAGACCCCCTGGACCCCAACCACAGTTCAGCGACTCCATTACCGACTTCGTCAGCACACATGAACCTCGCCTCCATGACTACATCCTCCTCGTGACCTGTACTTCCACCTCGAGAAAAACAACACCCACTCCACCAACCTGATTGACAACCTAGCCAACCTCAGACTCAGACAACTCATCACAATAACCACCCACTCTGCTGCTCACACGCTTGACCCCATCTTCTCCGCAAGCCCCCACGTCTCCTCCAACCACACCACCAAACTCCACTGGACTGACCATCGCTGCATCCACTCACCTTCAAGAAACCCACCACGCACCACCGCACCCAAGAGATGCCTCGCCGCTTCTGGAGCAAAGTCACCAAAGACCAGATAACCACCACGCTTGCCTAGAGCCCACCCGCCGACCCAACCGACCTCGATATCGCCGCCCGCAACCTCAGACAGTGGATCAATGACTGCGCCAACACCCTCGCCCTGATCAAGAAACCCTCCAACAGTCACACCAACAAGAATGCCAGCTGGTTCACTGATGACCTCTGGGCCTTCAAGCAAACCTGACGAAGGCTGGAGAAGATCTGGCTCAGTGAACGAACACCGGACAGCCACGCAGCCCACAAGAACGCCACCCGCAGACACCATCACCTCATCAGATCCGCCAAAAGGGCCTCCTTCAAAAACCGCCTAGACAACAACGCGCACAACAGCAAAGTGCTCTTCAACATCATGAAGGAATTCTCCAACCCCAGCTCCAACACCAATGACGTCCCACCCTCGCAAGACCTGTGTGACTCGCTGGCCACTTTCTTCCACTGCAAGATCACAGACATCCACAACAGCTTCAACGCCACGACCACCCCGACAACCACTGAGACCTCCGTCCCCACAACCACCATCCACACCTACCGCCTGCTCTCCTGGACCAACATGAACGACGACGACACCATCAAGATCATGAACACCATCCACTTCGGATCTCCGTCAGACCCATGCCCACACCACATCGTCAACAAAGCCAGCACATCCATTGCACCCCATCTCCGGTAAGTCATCAACACCTCCTTTGAGACAGCAACCTTCCCGGAGAGCTGGAAGCACGCCGAGATCAACGCATTACTCAAGAAACTCAAGGCGGACCCCAAGGACCTCATGAACTTCCGGCCCATGTCCCTGCTCCTGTTCCTGGCAAAGATCATTGAGAAGACCGTCAACGAACAATTTACCCGCTACCTTGAGGAGAACAACATCCTGGATCCTTCCCAGTCCGGGTCCTGCAGCAACCACAGCATCAAGACTGCCCTCAGCCGCCACCGATGACATCAAGTCCCTGCTGGACAATGGAGAAATGGCGGCCCTCATCCTCCTGGACCTGTCAGCCGCCTTTGACACTGTCTACCACCACACACTACGAACACTCCTCCACAACGCCTGGATCCAAGAGAAGGCCCTGGACTGGACCACCTTCTTCCTCTCCGGCAGAACACAGAGCGTCCACCTTCCCCGTTCAGCTCCAAAGCCACCGAGATCATCTGCGTCGTACCCCAGGGCTCATCCCTCAGCCCAACTCTGTTTAACATCTATATGGCACCGCTCGCCCACGTCGCCCGTCGGCACGATGTCAAAATCATCTCCTACGCCGATGACACCCAGCTGATCCTTTCACTCACCAAGGACACCCCACACTGCCAAAACCAACCTTCTCGAAGGAATGAAGGCCGTCGCTGAATGGATGAGGACCAGCCGACTGAAGCTGAACTCGGCAAGACGGAGGTCCTCATCCTCGGATCCACCCCTATGGCCTGGGACGACTCCTGGTGGTCAACCGCACTGGGAACCGCTCCAACAACCATCGGCATCGCACGCAATCTCGGGGTGGTCCTTGACTCCACCCTCTCATGACTAAACAGGTCAACACCCTCCGCATGCTCGGCAGGACCTACAAGTGGATCCCCACTGAAACAAGAAGAACGGTCCCACAGGCCCTCGTCAGCAGCAGGTTGGATTACGTAAACGCCCTCTACGCAGGTGCCTCGGCCAAACTCCTGAGATGGCTCCAACGCATCCAGAAAGCCTCTGCACACCTGATGCTTTACATCCCTCGCTGCAGCCACATCATACCCCACCTGAGAGACCTGCACTGGCTCCCGGTCGACAAGAGCATAACCTTCAAGCTCCTCACCCACGCACACAAGGCACTCTACAACACCGGACCAACGTACCTCAACAGATGACTCAGCTTCTACACCCCCACCCGCAAGCTCTGCTCCGCCGACCTCGTCCTCGCCACAGTCCCCCGCTTCTGAAGAGCGATGACCGGTGGCAGATCGTTCACCCACCTCTCTGCCAAGACCTGGAACACCCTCCCCATCCACCTACAGCAGACCCAAGACCTGCTGAGCTTCAGAAAACTCCTGAAGACCTGGCTTTTCGAGCAGTAGCAGCATTCCCCACTCCAGCACCTTGAGACCCTCACGGGTGAGTAGTGCGCTTTATAAATTATATGATTGATTAATTGATTGATTGATTGATTGATTAGGTAGTACATTCCCAGCAAGAAGGCACGCTATTGAATTAAGATGTACATACTGTGTGATAGTAGGACTTGATATGTCTCTAATTTTAGGGTGTACACTGGTAGTGATTCCAGGGTTGACCCCCCTGGTTGTCCGTCCATTTTGTAGCCCTGGACCAAAAACGCAGGTGACCCCCTTGCAAAACCAGGTTGTTTTGTGATAGGTAATCTTGATGTCTCCACAATACGTTTTGGGCCCTTCCTGCTGTGGGTAGTTGGCCCACCACACAAGTAAGGTACCATTTTTATCTGGACACCTGGGAGAATGCTAGGTGGAAGGAAATTTGAGTCAGCTCAGTGATTCCACAACTTTTCCACACAGAAATGTGAGAATAATTAGTTTTTTTAGCTACATTTGAGGTTTTCAGGGGATTCTGGGTAGGAAAATGTTGAGGGGTCCCCACAAGCCATACCTCCCTGTACTGCCCCGGCAGTCTAGTTGTCAGAAATGTCTAAGTTAGGTAGGTTTTCCTAGATGGCCACCGAGCCCAGGACCAAAAATGCAGGTGACACCCTTGCAAAATGAGGGTGTTTTGTGATAGGTAATTTTGATGTCTCCACAATATGGTTTGGGCCCTTCTCTGCTGCAGGCACTAGGCATACCCACACAAGTGAGGTACCATTTGTATCAGGAGACTTTGGGGAATGCTGGATGGGTGGAAGTTTGGGGATCCATGCAGATTCCCAAACTTTCCATCACAGAAATGTGAGGAAAGTGTTTTTTTTTACAAAGCTTGAGGTTTGCAAGGGATTCTGGGTAACATAACCTGGTGAGAGCCACACAAGTCACCCATCCTGGATTCCCAAGGGTGTCTATCTTTAAAAAATGTATAGGTTTGCTAGGTTTCCCTAGGTCCCAGCGGAACTAGGGTTCGAAATCCACAGCTAGGCCCATTGCAAAAACAGTGTTATTTTTCACTGGAAAAATGTGATGGGTCCACATTGCGTTTTGGACCGTTTCTTGTCGCGGGCACTAGGCCTACCCACACAAGTGAGGTACCATTATTATCGGGAGACTTTGGGAAATTCTGGGTGCACACCATCACAGAAATGTAAGGAAAATAGCTTTTTTTGGGACAAAGATTGAGGTTTGAAAGGGATGCTGGGTAACAGAACCTGGTGAGAGCCAAAAAAGCCACTGTGGTCACTTGGTCATATAGAACACCCAGCTGGAAGTTGGGTGTCACTGTCTTTTATTAATTAACAACAAGGGGTGGTGATGGACAGAGTCTCTGAATTAAGCAGAAAACTCTCACCCAGTCAAGAGATCAGGGCTAGATCCAACACTGTTTTTTAGCTCACTGCATCATCCCAGTTTCAGAACCTGGCTGTATGCAAATTAGTCTGTTCCTGTCCCAGTGCATGATGGGAACAGGGCAAACCAAACTACAAAGCCAATTCTTACACTGGAAAGGAAACAAGCTACCGGGGACCGGTTTCTGGCATTTCAGCCTCTTCGGCCCGGCTTGCTTGAATCCTGATGGTGCAGTGAGCAAGGGACTCATGTCTGAGCATACCCTTCCACGCTTAGGGTGGACAAAATAATTAACAACAAGGGGTGGTGATGGACAGAGTCTCTGAATTAAGCAGAAAACTCTCACCCAGTCAAGAGATCAGGGCTAGATCCAACACCGTTTTTTAGCTCACTGCATCATCCCAGTTTCAGAACCTGGCTGTATGCAAATTAGTCTGTTCCTGTCCCAGTGCATGATGGGAACAGGGCAAACCAAACTACAAAGCCAATTCTTACACTGGAAAGGAAACAAGCTACCGGGGACCGGTTTCTGGCATTTCAGCCTCTTCGGCCCGGCTTGCTTGAATCCTGATGGTGCAGTGAGCAAGGGACTCATGTCTGAGCATACCCTTCCACGCTTAGGGTGGACTTTTGTAGTCTGGTCTGCCCTGTTCCCATGATGCACTGGGCCAGGGACAGACTAATTTGCATACAGCCAGGTTCTGAAACTGGGATGGTGCAATGAGCTAAAAAACGGTGTTGGATCTAGCCCTGATCTCTTGACTGGGTGAGAGTACTCTGCTTAATTCAGAGACTCTGTCCATCACCACCCCTTGTTGTAAATACTGTCTTTTATTAGCCAGAAGACAAAAGTACAGGGGAGGGTCCTGGGAAGGTTAGAAACCAAAAACAACAAAGGATTATACAGTCTCCACAATGCCATTTTATTCACTGTACATCCGGGTGGTCTTCTCTCTTGATAAGGATCTTAGACCTGTGCTGGGGTCATCTCCATTTCTTCTTGTAGTCTTGTCAGGAAGAGGTGGGGGTCAGAATAAAATAAACAAGAAATCAGGTTTGTTGGTCCTTCTTTAGGGATACCTATACCATCACCTTCACCCAGGGCTGGGAAAGTTCAATTAGCATGAGAATGCTGTTAGAGCAACATGCAGGGTCAAGCTATTTGTGCCCCAACCGCCACCTGGCAAATGTGAAGAAGTTAAAGTAAGGTACTTGCCATAAGCCACAGCCCTCCAGAGTCGTGGCAGAGAGAGTCTTACTGCCCTCTTCCTATCTGGGTCAGTTTGACTGTTTGGCGTTGCCTCTAGGCGGTGTCTCTTGTCACTCTGCTGCTTCTTCCTGCTTGGCATCTTCCCGTTGCTCCTCCAGCACTCATCCTGTATCCTGGATGGCAGGCGCCTCTACTCCTGATATGGGGGTCCCCAGGTGTTTCATGTGGCTCGTCGCTCCGGCACCTGATTCTGCATTCGTCTCACACTCCATCATTCCTCTCTCCTTCTCCCCGCATTCCCATGTGGCCGCCTTTTGATGCGTCCTCGTCACGTCCTGTGCCATCTCTAGAGCGCTACCCTCGCTTTCCTGCTGATCCATTCTGGGCACCATTTTGGAAATCCTGCCCTGCTGAGGTGCAGGATTACACTACCTTCCCTCTAAGTATGGACATTCGGGCCATACAGATACCGTACCCCTTGACAAAAAGTCCACATTCCCTTGGGCTCATCCTGGTGCATGGAGGGCCTGGAAAGAGAAGGGCTGTAAGGATAAAAATCAACAAAGTACCTTAGGGTTCATGTCTTTATGGGTGGTGAGTCAGGTAAGGGGGGCATGGTCTGTAACCAAAAAAAGGTATGTCCCAACCAATAGTATTGCAATGCTTCTATGGCCCATTTAATGGCCAAACATTCCTTTTCCATGGTCGTGTAGTGTATGTCTCGAGGGAACAACTTCTGAATAAGGTAATGGACAGGTCAAAGATCTCCCTGTTGGTCAGGCTGAGACAAGATGGCCCCTAAACCTCAGTCGAATGCATCAGTTTGTGGGACAAATGGTTTGCCAAAATCTGGACACATTAGTATTGGGGCCCAACAGAACAGAGACTTCAGTGTTCAGAAGCTGCCCTCTTGGGAGGTGGTCTGTTGCATGGAACCATACCTCCCCAGCCCAACATATCACAGGTATGAGCTCCGAACAATTAAGAGCCCTACGGCCTGCAAAACATAGCAACTGCACCGTGCTAACGCCATCAGAAATCACCAATTGCACTAACTGTAACTTTACCCTTACCAATATTCAACCCCACCCTGACCCAAGATCCTGCACATTAACACCGTCCCAACGGCCGAAACATGCTTCTTGCGAATACTCTTTTTATAGCGTTAATTGCAGATCTCTACCGCAACATAAACTGGACATTTTTAACTTTTTACTAGACAATAAACCCAGTGTCCTGTTCCTAACAGAAACTTGGCTGCACGAAAGTGCGGGCCCGGATGTAGCAACCTCTCTCCCTTCAAACTATGCCATTGCAAGGAAAGATAGACAGGGCAAGGTAGGTGGGGGTATTGCGATCATTTTCTGTAAAGAACTTATTTGCAATCTGGAGCCTGTAAATATTCCAGAATGTGAAGCGGCATTTTTTAAAATCACTCTAATCCCCAATTTCACTTTCTCCGGTCTCCTTATATACAGGCCCCCCGGAAATGCCAACACTTGGGCGGCTAACCTGGCAAACCATATCACTCCTTTTCTTGGAGATTTAAATTTGCATCTCGAGGATTCCACCAATATGGCATGCTGTAACTTACTGGATGACCTAGCAGCACTTAACGTGAAACTACTCAATTCAGGACCCACACATAAGGCAGGACACCTATTAGACCCCATCTTTTCCAATATTCCCGACCTAAAATGGCTACAAACCAGTCCCATTTGCTGGTCAGACCACCATCTCATTCACTTTTGCCTCACACTACCAACACTCCCTCAAACAAACATGACCTGGCCAGCTACCTCCATGAGAAATTGGAAGCTACTTGATGTTGAAAAATTAAACCAAACCCTCGCCAATAAACCCCCTATCCAGGCCCTGAATATGGAAAGTATAGCCGAAGCAACCCATTCATGGCTGGTAAATGCAGCTGATGAATGTCTTCCTCCATCTCAGGCAAAAATGAATGTCCATCGTCCCCCAGCCCCCTGGTTCAATGAACTCCTATAAATCGAAAAATCAAAGTGTAAAGTCCTTGAAAGACAGTGGCGCAAGGACTACACTCAAGAAAAAAAATTGATATACAATGAAGCCTGAAATGTCTACCACTCTGCCTGCATTAAGGCCCGTGCCTTTTATGTAGCAAATACTATAAACAGTGCCTCCAACAAGGCAAAAACACTCTTTAACACGGTTAAAGACCTTGCAGGTGCTCAAACAACCGCAACGACCCGCCCTTTAAACAAAAAACAATGCCAAGACCTTGCTTCCTTCTTCACTGAAAAAATGGATAAAATCATCCTCGACATCAACTCAATTTCCGCCGCTAATGGCCCACAGGAAGACATCCCGGAGAGGTTGGCCGAAATCAACATCTTAGAACGCTGGCCTCCTATAACCGTGGACTATCTTAAGTCCTCCTTCAAGACCATCACATCAGGCTCCCCCGTGATCCATTACCCGTTAGCATCTTGAAACAGATTGACACCCCATCCCTGACCATCATAGCCGACACTTTAAATTCCTCCCTCCAACTGTCCATAGTCCCATCATTCTGGAAACACGCTATGGTCAACCCACTTTTGAAAAAACTCTCAGCTGACCCTGAAATACTAGCAAATTACCGACCAATATCTCTGCTCCCAGTCTTTTCCAAACTCTTGGAAAGACACATTCATTCTGCCCTCACTCTCTTCACTGAGGAAAATGCCCTCCTTCACCCAACACAGTCAGGTTTCAGAGCGGGATTTTCCACGGAAACCGCCCTGCTGGGTGTAACCGAAAACATCTGAAAACTTTTAGATAACGGTCAAACGGTCGCACTCGCTCTATTAGACTTGAGTGCGGCTTTTGACACTATCTCACACAGCAAACTCCTGGCCACACTCAGGAGGAATGGTATCCGCGGTGACGCACTAAAATGCATCGAGTCCTTCCTAACACATAGGACATTCCAGATCACCTCTACTCTCGCCTGTTCTGATACGTTCAGCGTCCCACACGGAGTACCTCAGGGCTCCATCCTGAGCCTGCTGTTTTTTAACCTCTACCTCAGACCGTTAGCTGACCTAGCCGACAGCGTAGGACTCACCCTCATGACCTACGCTGATGACTCCCAGATCATCTTCTCACTGTCAGAATCAAACCCTTTAGCTCCTTCCCTTCTCAAACAAGGGCTCCATAAAATCTTCAGCTGGATGTCCACCAACCAGCTGAAGTTGAACGGTGACAAAACCGAGAACCTCCTTTTAGGAAAAAAAAAAGAACTATGGAACTCTTCCCACTGGCCCCCCGAGTTGGGAAACCTCCCCACCCCTGCAACCCAGGTAAGAAACCTAGGGGTCATCATTGATAACGCCCTATCCTTGGAACAACAGGCCAATAAAGTGGCAGGCCTTTGTTTCACCATCATGAAGTGGCTGAAAAAAATCCTATGGATGCTGCCCCTTGCCAACCAAAAGACCGTAGTCAAACGCACTGATAACATCGCGTCTTGACTACAGCAATATTCTTTATCTGAGCTCAAACCAGGCTGTCATCAAATGGTTACAGCTCGTTCAAAATTCAGCTGCGAGACTCCTGTGCTGAATTCCAAAAATGGCCAGTGTGTCGAAGCCCCTGAACGACCTGCATTGGCTCAGGGTGGAAAACCGCATCAGTTTCAAAGCCCTGAGCTAAATGTTCAGGATTAAATCAGGAACGGCACCGGAATATCTGCAATCACTAGCCACTCCCTACCTACCAGCAAGAAACCTGCGCTCCCAAACAGCTGCAAACTTCGCGGTCCCCAGGTTCAGACTGACAAGAATGGGAGGAAGATCCTTCTCTGTCAGAGGGCCTATTCTCTGGAACACACTTCCCCTCTACATCCGCAAAGAAGAAAACTACGCCAGGTTTAGGAAGAACATAAAGACCTGGCTCTTCCAGAAACAACTATGCTAAATCATGCTCATCTCATACCTCTGCTCAATTACATGTCATCGGCGCCGGGAAACCCTTTTTGGGTAGCTGTGCGCCATACAAGTGTAAAAAAATAAAAAAATAAAATAAATTGGGTGTCGGAGTGCCAGTAAATCTGTGAGGGGACAGGCTATGTCAGAGAATCCAAGGACAAATCGCCTATGATAACCCACCAAACCAAGAAATGCTTGCATGTGTTTTTTGGTTATTAGTCTCGGAATCTCTTGTATTGCCTCTAGCTTGTTATGTTGTGGTTGTAGTGTACCAGCGTTTATGGAGTAGCCTATGTACTCTATGTGTTCAGTGGCCAGGGTAGTTTTTTGGGGGTTTGGTGTAAGTCCAGATTGATGAAGAGAGGAGAAGGTACGCTGCAAGTGTTGTATGTGTGTCTCCCCATCAGGACTGTACACAACAATATCGTCAAGATAAGCCACTGCATACTATTGATGTGCTCATAACATAAAGTCCGATAGTCTCTGGAAGGTAGCAGGGGCACCATGTAGGCCAAAACCCAAAAGACATGACTTTGAAATGGTACAGGCCGGAGGGGGTGGAGAAGGCGGTTTTCTCTATAGTGGCGAGGCTGAAGGGAATTTCAACACAAAAAGGTATCTAGGAGTCTCAAAAGTGAAATCTGATCACACACAGCTGTTGACGTGACAACTAAAGACTAAAAAGAGGGGTGGTGGCTATGTTAACTAATGACACCACATGATGGAAGGACATCTTGTTGACGTGAAATACACCCCTGTTGTCTAACTGTAACGCCCTATTTATATCATTTGGGTTCTCCTTAACCAGGAGTGAATACATTCACAGTCACGTAAGATGAGAAAAAGTGACTGTGAGAGTAAGAAGACCCACCGTTTTGATCTGGTGAGCGGAAAACAGTGTAGTAAGACAACAGAAAAAAGCAGTGCAAAAAAGTGTATGAGTGAGAATATAAAATTAAGTGAGACTGAGTAGAAAGAGCCTTATTTTAATATTTTCTCTCAGCTCCCTAAATCTAAAAGAATGTGAATAACAGATTTAACAAAATATCTGCTCAGCAAGTGGTCAACATGTTTCAGCATATACGGAATTGCCTATGCATTCATCAGGACCTGGTTAGTGCTACTGCTGGGAATTCTTGTGAAGATAATAAAAAGGAAAAATATCACCTGATTGTCAGGTGCTGATGCTCCACCCAGTCTATGAAAGAATTAAAATAGAACACATCAACAGACAGGAATGAAAAGATACACACAGCTGTAATAAACAATACACAGTTGACTAATGTTATTGCAGCGATTTGTCAAAACACATTTACATGACATTTTCGCACTCACCCAATTTATGTGGGGATCGCACCTCACCTCACCTGGCTGCAGCTCAGGTAAATGAGGAGCACCGCTCTGTTTAGAAAAAAACATATATATACTTATAAGCTCTCTTTAATAATCCCCTATGGCTCCTGAAATGGAAGTAGATGTCACAGACACAGAGCGTCTCATGTGAGACGCATTCATTAACACACTTGCACAAAACACTGTTGCTGCATAATGTGTGTGTAATATAAAGTTCTCCAACCCCTACACAGGGATGAGTAGCACTATAAAATAAATTAAATAAATGTGAGAAAGGGGCCATGGAGAGATGTAGGGCAGTAGTGAGGGAATCTGTGAACAAGGAAGACATTGGAGGCTACCAACCTGCCACCAATGCTAAAAACGGTCCTGCAGCCAAGTGGCATTTTTATCATTCTGAAGTGCAACACTCTGGAAAGGAACCAATGAACTTTATAGACGAAAAAGCTACTGCAACGAAAGATACCAACCTAACCTATTCACGATTCCACTGCTGCTGAAACTTGAGGCCCTTGGTCTGAGGTAGTTGGAAAAGAACTCTTGTGGGGTAATGTTCAGCGGCAGTTCTAAACACCAAAATGTGGAGGCTCACCAAAGATCCTTTCCTCCCCTTGCTGTATTGTAATTTCATTTCTAGAGCGCTTACTACCCCTGACAAGGCATCAAAGTGATTTTTCAGCAAGTAGCATGCTACTCCGAAACCCAAGAAGGATTAGTGTTGAATTAGTATAGTGAAATATGAAAGTAATTTGAGTGGTGGATATGTTAGTCAGTTATTTGGATTCAGAAGGATAGCTAGGGATAGAAGAGAGAAAAAAGGTTTGCATTTATATAGCGCTTGTTACCCTTTTTGGGGGGTTGAAGTGCTTTTACGGCGAGTAGCACACTACCCCGGAACCCATAAAGGATTAGTGGTGAATTAGTATAGTGAAATATGAAAGTAATTTGAGTGGTGGATATTACTCAGTTATTTGGATTGAGAAGGATAGGGGAGGGATACAAGCAGGAAAATGGGTTGCATTTATATAGTGCTTGCTACCCCTAATTAGGTGTTGAAGCGCTTTTTTCAGCGAGTAGCACGCTACTTTGAACCCATAAAGGATTAATGTTCAATTAGTATAGTGACATATGAAATTTGATAAGTGGACATATTAGTCTTTTTCTTATTGAAAATGACAGTGGAGGGACGCATGAGTTAAAGATTTGGATTTTTTTGTGTACCTCATAGCAGTAGGGGGAGGCTTGTGATGAGTAAAAAGGGATGTAGAGGGGAAAAGTCAGGGGGAAGAGTTTAGAAAGGCTTGTTTTGGAGGATCAGTATAGTAAAAAGAGGTGTCAGGTGGTGCAAGGTGGGGTAGAGTAGAGGAGAGTCTAGAAAGGGCTATTTTGGGGGTCATAGTAGTGGTATGGGGGTTGAGATGAATGAGTGGATGTTGAAGCTATATTGATAGAGGTGTAGAGTTGAGGTGAAAGATATATTGAGAGAGGTATAGGGTGAGAATTAGGGTAGTGCAATATGAAGTCTCAGGTTTTCGTTTTTTGAGTACACAAATTTCTCACTTATAGTGGCTTCTCAAGTGTACAGTGCCAAAACATAACATATTCCCTTGGTATCTCATTTTATTTACATTTAAGCATCGCTTCTTTAGAACTGTGATTCGAAAAGCAACCATTTAGGGAGTATTACATCTCTGTTTCTTAGACTGTTCTATTACCCTAATATCTTCTTACGATACCGCTGTAGCAATATATTGGTCTGTAAGCAGGTAGAGTATGCTTAAATTGAGCAACAACCTGTGCAGGGTAATTCAGAACTTCATAGGCTTTATGTGCAAGTGTCAAAGTAAGCTTCTAGTAAAGTTTTTGAATATTCCAAGAATTCAGAAATGCTGCAGTCTGATTGACTTGAACAAATAGACCCAACGAGCATAATGAAAGCAGGTATGAGCAATCAGTGTCTTACATTGCTTTTGCACTGTGGCGATTTATGCCTAATTGACTTTAGCCACAAGCAAGAAATAATTTTTAGAACAGCTAATCTATCATTAACATCTTGTCATGCAAAAAATTACCTCTACACATGTTTTGCTGGGAGAAATTTGCAATTCCATTCTAAATTCAAAGTAAGCTAATGCAAAATCTGTGCACAAAATACTGTACCAGCTTGAGATTACTTTCATTTTCCTGTGACTTTAAAACAAATGCCACCCATCCCCATACACCAAACCACAGCACACAGACATTTTTCACTATTTCACTGCACTTCATTTACTTTCTATTCTTAGGGAACAATCAAGTGTTTCTTAATTCCCTCTTCAGATTAATTCAACAGTTGTACAGGCTTCACAAGGGAAGTAAGCTGCACGGCCGACTCATTCCAGAGATGCAGTATCAATTTGAGACTGTTTCTTTACAGACGCAAGGCTGCTACACAAAACTGCAGCCATGTTGTATCAATGACATTATTCATCCAAAACGCTTTTCAATCTGGTGTTACAACACCCAATCCTTACTGTCAACACTGCAGGGATACTAGTTATGCAAAGCCTTCAATGAGCTCAAAGCAAACAAATGATCGTACACACACCAACACTGCATTCAGTATATCACTGCACCATTGCCAGCCTTCATTGACTTTCTAAAACCAAGAAATAAGCATGTGTTTCTTTCCACCCTCCGTAGATAAGTGCAGCGCTTGCAAAAGCTCTGGACAACGTGCCATCACCAAGGGCCGTTCACCATTCTCCTCCTGTGCAGCACCAGTCTGTCTTTCTGGATTATTGTTCTTGGGATGACCACAGACACTAAAGGCACATCTCAAGCTGGTCCGTGACCGGTATGCTTCCTGCAATAGCGGCATGGCTTGCAGCCTGTTTTGGTGTGGACCTTGATCCCTAACACTGATTAAGTAGTTTCAGAGTATGGAATAAATACTACAGGACAGAGAAAGAAAATATTTGGTGTCAGTATGCAGGTTTTGCACTTGTATGTGGCTTCATTTAGAAACTTCAAGGGTGACGTGGAGTCAGCTCAGCGCTGCCTTACGGCTCAGGGCACCACTCCTATTGAGAAAAGTGTTCTGGGTACAGTCTGGTGCCTGGAGAGTACTCTAACGTGAATACTCAACCACGTCTGGTTCGAAGTATCCTTTAAAATGTTGCACCTAATGAATTACTCTTTACAGCATATCTTCCATTAAATGCAACATAATGTTGGAAACTAATTGGGATAGTTAGATTTCGTGTTCCGCTGTGCAGGTCAATTCAATGGTTAGAGTCCCCTGTTAACTGTATTAGAAAACAAACGCTCATAGATCACAGAAGCAGGAATGTACTGAGGGTAGCATGTGGAATTGGAACTGAATTATTTCATTCAAACGAAACAGAACACAGGGAATGTAAGCAACTCGTTGGAGAGGATGTAGCCTTGGGGCTAGAGTGGTGTGTCTTGGCGCGGTGGGATGATTCCTTTTTTCTTGCCATAAAATTCCATTGTTGAGGACAACTCTTTTTATTAGCTCTTACCTCATGCTCTCATGCCTCGTCGGTCATGTGTAGACTGCACAGTGGTGGCAGGGCCCCTGCCATAGGTGTTGGTTCTGCTGATTGCCCAGCACTCCCCAGACTCGACTCCATTCACGACGAGAGGGCGTCATGGTGGTGTGCGTTACTGCTGCATGCATTTTCAGCGTGGCGCGGAGGCTGGACAAATATGATGCCCAGGGCCGTCATTGGTAGCGATTATGCGCTACGTGATTGACGGCCCTGGGATCCACAAACACGGGATGTCGTGCACCGTACCACCACCATAACTCTTGGTGGTGCGTGCACTGCAGCATTTTGCAAGCAGGTGCCCTTGTAATTGTAATTGTATTTCATTGTACAATAAATATGTAGTTTAAAGAACTGCACATCACTAGTGTCAGGGCGGAGACCGGCGTGGCACTGGTGGCTCATGGCGGCCACCTTTATAATTTAATTGGGGACACTGACACGACTGTCCCCAAATAAATTATAAAGACCACTGCCAAGGGCCACCAGTGCCGTGCGGCCGCTGCCCCCAAAATAGTGCCGCCTTGGGCACAATTTCAGAGATATGCAAATAACAACTGCTTCTAAACTCTATATTTTGTTCCCATTTCGGAAATATATAGGTTTCCTTGGTACCTATTTTTAACTCTTTATATTTTACCAAATGAATTTCTATATACATTGACACAATGAAAAACCATTGCAAGACGCAGCTCAGTTATTGGCTCTGGATTCATCAGGTTCTTGGTGAACCTACAATTCCTATATATCCCTGAAACCAGAAGGGTTTAGCGCATTTAACTGTATATTGCTCTAAAAAAACCTGTCACATTTAGAAGAAATTACAGTTGAAAATGTTGGCAGAAAAGGCTGTTTTGTTCATCTCAATTCCAATATGTTTTATAGTTAACTGTTAGTTTTCTATAAAAAAAATTAGAAGGATATACACAAATGACCCCTTGCTGAATTCAGAATTTTGACTACTGTTGAAAAATGTATCGTTTTTCAGGATCCACATTGCTTTCACACCCATTTCCACCACTAACAAAAGGAGGTTGAAAGCACAAAAAATAGGAAAAACAGGCTATGTCCCAGTAAAATGCCAAAACTGTGTAAGTTTGGGTTTCTGACAAAAGTCTGCCTGTCCCTAAAAGCTGAGAAGATGGCGATTTCAGCACCACAGCCCCTTTGTTGATGTCATTTACAGGGAATAAACAGATGCTCTCTTCTTTCGCACCTTTTTCCCATTTTATATTTAAAACAATAACATTTAGACATTTTGGCTAATTTCTGGGTCCCCTCTAAGAGAATCCACAAGTCCTGGATAACTTTAGAATCCTCATGAGGCTGAAAGAAAAGGGTGCAAATTTGACTTGTATACCTTATGTGGACAAAAAGTTAAAGGGGCCGAAGACAAACTACCCAGAATAGCCAAGAAAGGCTTAGCACGGGGGGGGGGGTGCCTAGCAGTAATGGGGTGTATTGCATACAGTGTATATTTATCTTGAATGAAATATAATTCGGATCAATTGATTGACTGTTTGTAATTCCAACAAATTAGCAATTTAAATGATGTAAAGGTAAGGTCCTTCTCTTTTATTTATTGTTTGAAGTGGTTTAACGTTGCATGTTTTGTATTGACTTCTGTGGTAGGAGTGATGCTAAAGTTCAAACTTTAGTCAGAGCTCCATCTAACTCTTGGAAAAATACATGTTGAATTTCTTTGTTGTAATGGGTGATATGGGTGATTTGTTGTCACTTCAAGAAAGGAAGGAGGATAGAATATGCAAAAAGGTTGGGGCTAGGGTGGAGTGTACTTACCAGCAGCATACTCGAGCATGCCATAAAGTACTCTTATTCGGCCATTTGACCAAGCTTACGAACTGGTTCAGAAAGGAAAACGTTCCTTGACGTGGATTTATAGTATCACCATCTTCACGTAAAGGTATTTTGGAAGAATTGTTCCAATTCCTCTTCTAAAGGACTTAGTGCTAAGTGAGGGAATCCAGTCTTCTGATGCAGCCTGTTTGAAAATGTTTGTCCACTGCCAAGGATAATAGTTATCCAGTTTCCTGCAGAAATTATTTGGAATTGGTTATAGTTAAGTAAGCCCAAATACTTTTCTTCAACAGAACTGGCCACTAGACACATGTTCTGATCTGTTCATGAAGTTTGGTCTTAAAACAGTATTTTTTTCAATTTTAGTACTAGCAAACCTCCATCAGAGAACTTGAGACTAAGGTCTTTCACAAAAGAAGCTAATATTAAGAGGCCTTTGTGCAATATCACCTGTGAGTTTGTCCTACTGAAGTATTTGAAATGTCGGATACATGTCTAAGCCCCAATGAAGGAGCTCTAACAGAGGTCAATCTCTAACTTCAAGCTGGTCTTTTTGCTTGTTCCACTCAGCGCTTTTCTGATCAACTGTCTGTGCCTGGCCAAATGTTCTTGCAACACACAGGAGCCATATTCCGATAAAAGCTCTAGGTTGGCCTTTCGCTGTGTCATACCGCAGTTTGCACAACCAGGCCAGTGACTAGGAGTGTCCAGCTCTCTGAAAAACCATTACAATCCTTTTCCCTTTTTTGCTATTTCAAAAAGATTTCTATAATGTAATATTTTCTTCCTGTTTTTTATCAGCAGCAATATTAATTTCTGTTGAAACTCCACTTGTGTTTTTTTGTTGGTGGTTTTTAGCTCAATGAAAATAACTAGCAGTATATCCAGACCTTTCTTCTCCTCCTGTAGACAAAGAATCTTCTGGTGAAGCTCACGATAACTGCCAAGTAGTGGGAGGTGAAAAAATGTGAATAACAATTAAGTTACTTTCTTTCCCAACTGGCTTTTTTTCATTATTAATATGCTAGCTCTGGCTGATTTAAAATTCAACCTAAAGTGATAGCACCTTTAGTGCCCAGAATACATTATTACTGTAAGTATATTCATGTGTATGTTATGATATTATGACTTACCTTGTAGCATGCATCAGTGGCTCCCAATATAAACTAAGGGTGGTGGTGCGGGTGGGGTCGTGCACGAGGCATCGTGTGAGGGGGTCATTGAATATATATAACAAAAATAAAATAAAACTTACCTTTGCTGCCAGCCGCTCCAGTGTTGCATCTCCTCACACCGCCTCTCCTCTTCGTGCCTGCTGGTCCCAGCAGCCCTTGCGACAGACTCCTTGTCCAATCCCTGCTCTGCAGGGGATTGGCCTGAGCAGGAAGAAAAGACACCCTCCTCAGACCTGGGAGGCTGTGGAGTTTCTCTAGCCTGGCTGCTCAATGCAGCTGGGCTGGAGAAAACCTAAATGCGCATCTGTGTTTTGGTCGGCCTGAGACGGCTGTCCAAAACACATATGCACACTTAGGGAGTGGAGTGCACTCTCCGCTCCCATAACTCTGCCCACCCCTCCGAACAGCACTGGCTAGGAGCCGGCAAATGAAGATTAAAACAATGCCAGAACATTGTTTTAATTTACATTTACTTGCTCTGAGCCATGCATTGGGGCAACATTCCTTTGCCATTGTGGAAGAGCCGCCTCTGGCATGCATGAGAATGGTGTAATTTTCCAAATCAGTGCCCTGTAGGCACATAATTCTATCTAGGCGGTCCTTTTCAGCACGTACCCTGATCAGTCCTGTGGATGTTTGTGTAGACATCTGTAGGCACATCTGCCAAATGACAGTCGTCCATCTCACATAGTGCCAATCCATAATTTGAATCCCTTCTTAATTATTCACTTGGTTAAGAACTCCACAAAGAAGAAGTGGTGAAGTTACACAGGCAGGTCCCTGAAACCTGTATATTGCAGAACATCAATTAATGTGCCTCACTCAAAGGTGAAGAGAAGTTAGCACTTAGTAGTTTTCCAGATGGGTCCCAATTAAATGTTTACCAAGGGCAGTGTATGTGCTTCACAGCACCGGTGGTAGCAGACACTGGTGAGTGTGTCCATCAATTTATAGGTGGTAGACATCTGAGGCACATGGCAAGTAATTGTTTATGCCACTAGTATTTCGTTTGTCTTAAAAAGCAGTGTCAAAATAAATATATCTGGCTATTCATTAGCCAGAAACACACCCACCTATATAAATATACACAAGCATCCATCATTCACCAATCAATTTCCCAGCATATTTAATAAGATAAAGGTGTCTGGATGTGACATGGGACTGAACTTGCATGTCTCCAGGAGAAGAAGATGATGAAGGAATGTACAGAGTTTGGGAGCTCTCTGGAGAGAAGCCACACGCCTCAAATGGACACGCTATGTTAAACAACTGAGTAGTGGCAAGAAGGACTACATGTGCCATGGAGCTACAGGACTATCAGCAGACTTGCCTATGGTGGTAGCCATCTAGAGCTCAGGCCTAGACTATAAGTTCCTCGTGGTTTATAGAGGCATTGCTAGGTGAGCATGAAACGCAGTTGCAGCAGCCAGGACTCGGGGTTGAAAGTTAGAGTCCTTGTAACATGCAATTCTGAGAAGTCCACGAAGGATACCATTGATTTAAGAGAAGTATTTGTGCACCACACTTGCAGGGATGTGGATATTGAGGCTTGAACCTTGTTATTTTCACCAGGAGTCACCCTTTAGTATTGCAAACTCATTGCACTATATTATCTTAACAAGGAGTGTTCCAGTTGCATTTAGAACTCAATTCCTATTGCAGTAATCTTTGGGCATATAATCATTGTTAGATACATTTGGTATGAATATATTGGTATAGCAAATATATCAGTTTGACAAGGGTATAGGTGAACTATGTAACATTAATGAATGCTTCCATATTACAGTTATCAACTTGTTACTCTGAAAATAAACAGAAACCATAGAAATGTATTGCATAACCTTGAATGTATTAACTGAGTGTTTGCAGTTTTTTTTTTTTTTTTTTTAAGTCACGACGATCCTTGAAATTTTACTGGTTAAATGCATAGCTGTGGAGGACATGTTATTAACATTCATCATTATAATCGAAATATTTTTGTGCTAGCAGACATTGTAGAAATACTTAATTGTTGCTTTCATTCAGGTAGACCCATACTAATCTTGAATTTCTTTTTTTTTTTTTTTTTTTTTTTTTTTTATAACCAGGAAAACAAAAAGCAGGAGCAATTTTACTGCAGAAAGAAGAAATGAAAAACAGACCATAACGAAGAGAAATAAAATGTTATCTATACAGCAGGTACTACACATTGGGCCGATACTCAAACAAAAAGGAAACAGTATGTTAAACAAAGTCAACAAAAGTACAGCAATAAATATTTCAGACAAGAATTATATAAACATTAATAAACATTAATTTTTGACTCAACCAATACCACTAGGTATAATGCCTGCCTTCCATCTAGTTATTGGGCGCCAAAGTGCCTCCCCACGAGCCCTTGTTTTGGCTCCTCTTGTTTCAAAAATAGCTGTTTCAAACCTATAAACTGCTAGGAAGCGTGCTAGCCACATCTGAAAGCTAGGAGGATCTCTTTCTTTCCAGCGGGTTGATAAGATAAGTCTTAGTACTGCCGTACCTATAAAAATTAATCTTTCTTCAGATTTATTTAAATTTAGAGAATAATCATGTCCTAGTAAAAATAGAGTTTCTGATTCTGGTATTTTGTGATTGAATACCTCTTCCCAAAAAGCTGCAATCATATTTTTGATTACCATCAAATCAGGACAGTTATAAAACATATGAGTTAGCAATGCAGGTCCTTGATTACATCTAGGACATAAATCATTCTCCCGCTTCCCCCATGAAAACAATTTGGCAGGGGTAAAATACAGGTCAAATACAGTTTTATAGAATTGTGCTTTGAGGTTGCTGGCCATAAATAACTTCTGGCTCATCTCCAAGACTCTATCAATGTCGACATTAGGGTTGTTTAATTTTGTGTTCCATTTGTTTTCAATTTTGTCAAGATCATCCTGTTTTACAGTCAAAAGAATGTTGTATAGAGTTCCAATCCTAGTGTTTGTTCTGGGAATTACATCCAAAATTTCAACTTTAGAAAGGGAGATTAAGGACTCTTTGGCCTTTAATTTAGCGAATATCTGGGCGAAACTCAAAAAGTCTCCATTAGTTAACTTAAATTTAACTTTTAAATCAAAAAAGGTGGAGTCAAAATTATTTACTAAAAAGTCACCGATTGTTCTTATTCCAACCTTTTCCCATTTCTTTAGGACCACATTGAGTTCCTTACCTCCAATCGCATTTGAACGCCAAAGAGGCGTATATCGATTAATCCTGGCAATATGCAAATATTTAGTCACTTTCTTCCAAACCCTCCATGCGCTATTTATACCTTCACCCTTGAAGGCCTTATAATTTCTTGCCTCAGTTTTCCGTAGAAGTAAACCCTTAGCCTCCTGACCTATAAGCAGTTCATAAATTGAGGGGATATTTTCAACTCCTTCTGGATTATAGCCATTAATCATAGGTGTGAGTTGTTTTAAAAATGCTGCCAAATAATACAAAGGAATATCAGGAATTGCCAGGCCACCTCTATCCAAGGGCAGTGATAGTAGCTCCAAGGATCTCCGAATCTTACCATTCTGCCACATAAATTTAGAAATAAGTGAGTTAATCACCTCTAACGTTTCCTGATCGATAGCTAAAGGAATAGCCCGAAAGAGATACAAGCATCTAGGGAGTGTATTCATTTTAACATAGTTGGCTCTGCCTATGATTGACAGATGTAGACTATTGACTCTTTCAAAATCAATCTTAATCTTAGCCAGTAATGGATCAAAATTTGCTTTAGATAGTGATTTAGTATCTGCACACATAACAACTCCCAAATACGTAGCCTTTCTGGCTCTACGTTGATCCGTGCAGATACTATTATCCGTACACAAGATAATCGTTTTTCCTTTGTTAAGTGAATAGCCCGAACAGAGTCCAAATTCAGTAGTGAGCTTTTCTATTTCAAGTATAGCCTCAATCGGGTCTGATGTGATAACCGCGATGTCATCGGCATACGCCAATACTTTAGTTTCGAATTGACAGCTAATAACCGGTTTAATAATATTGTTTTCCAATAGATTCAAAATGAGAGGGTCAATATATAAAGCAAAAAGCATGGGTGAACAAGGGCATCCCTGCCTAGTACCCCTTGTAATATTAATATTTTCAGAAAGTAGTCCTGCCGCTAGTATTTTTGCTTTGGGCTGAAGGTACATTGACTTAATAGATTTAATAAATTTGGGGCCGAAATTATTTCGTTTCAAAGTTTCCCAAAGGAAATTCCATGAGACGCGGTCAAATGCTTTCTCAGCGTCAAGTAGGATCATTGACATCTGTCCCCCCGTGGCAGCCATGGCGTCGAATAGGGCAATTGCTCGACGAGTGTGTTCTGTAGTTCCTTTACCCGGGATAAAGCCATGTTGCCACGGGGAGACAAGCCGTTCAATGACCCCACTGAGTCTGAGTGCTATAACTTTTGCATATAATTTGGAGTCCGAATTAATCAGGGATATGGGACGATATGAGGTTAATTGTTCGGGGGGCTTTCCCTTTTTCGGAAAAACGATTATTTTAGCTTCATCCCAAGATGTTGGTGGGGCACCATTATATTGAATACCAAGAAATAAATCATGTAAAATAGGGCACAGCTGTTGACTAAGCATCTTATATAAATCAATTGGAATATTATCAGGACCAGCTGCCTTGCCCGAAGATAATGAGGATAGTGCAACCTCCACCTCTGCCAATGAAATTTCTTTTTCAAGATCTTCCTTACTAGAATCATCTAACAACTTTGTTGCCTCCGTATTAATAAGAAGATTATCCACATAGTCTATTATATCCCTTTCAATAGCCGGAGTATCTTCTGTATATAAATTCTGATAGTATCTTTGAAATTGATAGTTGATATCTGTCGCATGGGTAAAGGTCTGTCCATTTTCAACTATTGCGGGGATATTATTCCTTGTATTTCTCTGGCGTGTAGAAAGAGCCAAGTGTCTACCCACTTTTTCTCCACTTTCATAAATTAACTGTCTGTGGGTTTGATACGTTTGGGCCGCTTTCTGGCTGAGGCTGATGTTTAATTCTGATTTTAATATTGCTATCTGGGTCAACAGATTCCCTGCGTCTTGTTTTTGCAGTATTTTGACAGTGTGTTCTTCCTCGGCTTTAGCTAAGGCAGCAATTTTTAGTTCAAAATTCACTTTCAGGATTTTTCGAGCTTTATTTTGATAACTAATAGTCTCACCCCTTAATGCAGCTTTGTAGGAATCCCATACTATATTTCTTGGTGCACTATAACGATTCATATTAAAAAATTCCTTAGTCCAAGTTTTAATGTAATTAATATATTCATTATTAACTAGCAACTTCCTATCAAAAGTCCAAGAATGGGTTTGAGTGGGATTATTAACGTACATGGTTAGTAATACTAATGAATTATGATCCGAAATTATCTTAGGTGGTTTAGTTATGTTAGAGTGATTTGCTAATTCTCTGGAAGTAAAGATATAATCTATCCGAACATGTTTTTGGTGTGGATGGGATAAGTATGTATATCCAGGATCATTTGGTTTATTAAAAAGCCATATATCAATCAATCCCATACTGGAAATTAAGCTCTTAACCGCTCGAAATACTCTTGGTTTCCTACCCATATATTTCTGTACCGGTGCTTGAGTTATAAATGCCGGGGGTAGTGAAATATTTAAGTCACCACAAAAAATTAACGGACCCTGCCATGTAGCTAATTCTGTTTCTAAGAAATCGAATATTGCAGGATCGTCATGGTTAGATCCGTAAACGGAACAAATGGTAATTCCATTAGCAAGTTTAACAATTGCCCACCTTCCATGTGTATCCGATAAACAACGAATTCCCTGTCCAAAGCAAGATTTCGCAAAAATTGCTACTCCCCTTATATTTGAGGATTGGGAAGTTGTTATCAACAGATTATACCCTTTAAGGCTTAATAAGGCTCTTTTGTTCCATGGGATGTGTGTCTCTTGAATACACAAAATATCTACGGGATTTAATTTAATTAACTCAGCCAGTCTATTACGTTTATCTCTAGATAAGAGCCCCCCTACATTCCAGGTTTGCACAGTAAATTTACCCATTATCAAAATGAAAAGATTGAAAGATGTTCTTGTACTTATTCATATTGTGTTCTTTGTGTTCTTTGCCCTGTAATATCAACTCACTCTTTAATACGAAAATTAGCAATGCTCCTGTCCCTGATCCTGGTTCATTTTTTATTTTTTTGCCCCCTTCCCCCGCTCCCCCCTTTGCCCTTCCCCTCCCCATGTCCCCTACAATCCCTCCCCTGGTCCCCCCCGCCTGCCCCCCTCCCCTTTCCCCTTTTCGTAGGCGTTCAGACTCCACTTGGAGTCTGTGTGATGGAGCGCTGCACTTCTGCTGAGCTACCGCTGAGCTACCGCTTCCTAAATTAGAAAATAAACATGAAAAGAAAATTTCCCTGATATAGAAATACAAGAACAAAAAAAAAAAAACACTAAGTACTGAGTACTGTGTACTGAATACTGAACACTGAATACAAGCCATTATGTACCATGACCTTACTCAGATAAGTCAGATAAATCCTAAATAAAGCTTCTACATCCCATCAACTCGTTATTAATTACAAAAGAGGATTCCTTCATACGAACAAAATGTTCTTAATTAAACGATTAGAATTATTTTCCAAAATTGACTACAGATTGTCTAGGGTCCATCTACGATATTTCATCAAGAAACGCTTTTGCCTTAATTTCTGATTGAAAAAACCTTTTCGTGCCACCATGAGCGATTTTAAGTTTAGCAGGATTGTTCAGGTAAGCCAGGGCTCCCTTTTCTTGGAAGGGTTTAATTAGGAGACGCAGCCGCCAGCGTCTTTCCACCGTTGCATGACAATAGTCAGGCCTTGAAAAAAAAGAGACATCGTTGAAAGAAAGTTTATGATCGGGTCTCGCTTTCTCGGCCACCACTTGTCGGAGCAAAAAGTTCCCAAAATATACTAATATAGCTCGTGGGTACAGCCCTGGCTTGGGTGGTGGATTGAATGGAACTCGATGGGCCCTCTGTATTTCTGATTCCCAATTCCAATTTTGTACTTCGGGCATGGAAGCGCTAAGGAGTTTAACAATGAAGGCTTGCATATTCTCCCCCTCCAATTTCTCAGGCACTCCTAGGATGCGTAGATTGTTGCGACGCTGCCTATTTTCAAAATCCTCGAGCTTCCATTTTATATCCATTAGCTCTGCTTCCTGTAACTTTATTTTCTCTGAGTTCTCGGTGGACTCTTTTTCTGCTATCTTAACCCTTGTTTCGACTTCAGTAACTCTCTCGCCAATATTGCTGCATGCTTTGGAGAGTTTCTTGACGACCCCCTGCATTTTACGAAGGGCTGCCTGGGATCTTTTACTATCTAGTGCTGTCTCTTCCCTATGAGCGGCGATTGCTT
This sequence comes from Lissotriton helveticus, assembly GCF_964261635.1. Taxonomy (NCBI): domain Eukaryota; kingdom Metazoa; phylum Chordata; class Amphibia; order Caudata; family Salamandridae; genus Lissotriton; species Lissotriton helveticus. The sequence continues at coordinate 499,492,533 of NC_136063.1, forward strand.
GTAGTATAGTCTCAACTGCAGTAGGAGGAATCTCAGAAAAAGCAGGATTGGCACCAAAATTACTATCAGAGCATTCTTTAGCTAAGGTATTTTGCATAATTCTAGTGCCTGTTTTGGATTTAACTGTATTAATATTCCTTCTTTCACCCCCGTAGCTGTCTTCTGAGGAGTAGGGGTAAGATTTCAGTTCATCATCTTCCTCTTCTTCTTCCGTGGAAACAAAGTTCTCTGACCATTCCCCTACTGCCTCAGCCCCGACCTCCCCGACCTCTCCAGTTTCATCCGAAAATGAGTAGAACTCACTAGGGTCCTTCTCAGTCTCCGAAATCTGAGGTGCCTCTGAGTGGGTTGTCGGATCAACAATATCATGTAATACATTTAACTTTACTGCAGTTTGCCCAGGGCGTAGAGATCCAGGTGTTGTTAGTAAAGTCTGATTTATGGCTGTCTCCCCAGAACAGCTGGGCAGCTCACTCTGCACTCCTAAAGTGATTCCTAAAATGTTTCCACCTGGGCCGGTGAAGGACATAGAGCGTCCCTCCTCTATCTGCTTACTGTTAGTTTCTAGCCCATCTACAATCTCGCTAACTTGTATGGGTTCAGAAGTTTTTGCTGATTCAAAAAGTAACCCATTTTCCAGAACGGTCAGGTTGTCTGATACATTCCCAATAGGTTGAAGAACGGGGGGAGTGCTTAAAGGTTCTGTTACTGCATTGTTAACACCGAGAGAATCATCTGTCTGAATAACAGGTAAAACAGGGGGGGCCGCCGCATGACTACTACATTGATCATCGATAAGGGGTAGAGGCAATGGTGATTCAGTCTCAACCTGAGGATTAAGTTGAGCAGTGTGTTTTTTAAAGAGTAAATCAAGCACTGAGTTCCCCCCAGAAGTACTTTTCTTTCTGCGTACTGCAAGGGCCTCCTGTCTGGGGGTGATAGATGTAGACACTGTAAGTTGTTGTCTCTTGGATTGTGATCTTGCTGCTCTAGCAGGGGCACCATCAGACTCTCCTCCATCCTGCAAGCCTTCTTGTTGCTGCCTCTCGATTTCCTTGCGTAGTGCTCTCGCTGCCTTTGCCACTCGATTCCTGGTAGCAGCTGCTGAGGCACTTTTCGTGGGCATCTTTGCTGTTTTCCGAATTCTCGACTTCTCTTTCCTTTGCTTTTCACTGGATTGATCCTTGTACAAGCTGACGGTAGTGAGGAGGAACAGGAACACAGGGTCTCCCAGAGATTCCTGCTGCAGCGCTGCTTGACACGCCCTCCTCAGCTGAATCGTCTCAGGCAGAGCGCGGAGCGGAGCTAGTGCTCCGTTTGAAGGAAAACGTGAGGAAACCAGGTCCTTCCGTATAAGCCCAAGTAAGTGGATGAGTGACTCAGGGGCTCTCGTGTTCCTGGTGAAATATACTACCCCCTGTAGCATATCGCTCGTGTTTCAATCACACAAGCGGCAAGCGGCAAGAAAATCAAAAGCGGGAAAGTCAATTAGAAAGTTTCTCCCGTGCTGATACATTGTTTCATTGTTTCAAGCGTTCCTGCCTCGTAAAACAGCCGCCGGTCAGATGCTCCTTTTAAATAAATCATAGGAGGCAGAAGCTCATTTCCAGATACCTCGTCCTTCAAAAAACATCTTTAAGGCAAACTCTTTTCAGCAAGAGTTGATTCCTCGGCGGGTTAATCTTGATCTTTGGGGTAGCGGAGCGGAGCTCAGGGAAGTGCTGCTGATCGGTCTAACGCTCAGACCGCCATCTTGCGGATTTTGTAGTTCTACTGCTGATGAATGTGCAAATGAATGTGGGATTGCTAAAGTGAAGAAACTAACATTGCTTCCATTGGTTCTGAGTTACAAGGTTGGTGTATCCAAACAAAACAGTATCACCAATTGGGAATGTCCCTGTATTCATAACATTTACATTCTAATTTGGACTTCCTGTCAAATGGACAAAAGGCCCTCACCGACCTTGGAGGTGGTATGCTTCATCATCGAGCCTCTCCTGACAGTGGTCTCTTTGATCTAAGTCAAATTGACTTCCATTAGTTTTACCTGTATGCTTTGGGCTAAACAGAAAAATGCTCATATCCATCGAGAGGTAGTTTCCCATCACCTTCCCTTACTCCCTCTACTTCCTGAGCCCCATACCATCATTTGGCTCTTCTCACTTGTAAGGGTACCTAATACAAACCTGGCATTACATCAAAAACACTTCTGGAACTCAATGGAATGGAGGAGGAAGGCACACAGTTTGGGAGAAGATCACAACAGGTCTAACATGTGTCCCCCCCAACTGAAAGTGGGGAGAACTATACAACCTCTTTGTAGTTCTCATCACTAATGCAGAACCTGGATAGACCATCAGCATTAATGTGGTATGACAGTGTTCTACAGTAAAGGCCATTCCCTGTAGGGAGATGGACCCCCTCAACAGTCTAGGATATTCATCCTTCATGTGTCTGAACCATTGAGGGCCTTGTGGGCTGTTAGAATCCAGAAGTGAGTTACAAACAGGTATGGTTGCAGCTTCTTCAGCCCCCAGACCAGAGCAAAGACCTACCTTTTAATTACACTCCACTTCTGTTTCCAGAGAAATAACCTCCTGGTAATAACGACCACACATTTGATCTAGGCATTCCTCCCTTAACTGGGCTGATACAGCATCTATGCCATTCTCTGAAGTAACTATCTGTAATATGACCTCCTTAGAGCTCACATTGCCTCCATGAGGGCATCAAAGACTTTCTGGCAGGATTCTGTCCACATCACCTTTCTGGGCTGCTTCTTTGAAGTCAGCTCTGTTAAGGAGGCAACAATGGTGCAACATAATTGAAACCTCCTAGAGTATCCTGTGAAACCCAGGAAGGCTATCACCTTAGTCTGTTTTTTAGGGAGTTGCCAGGCCAATGTAGTCTCAATATTGGCCAAGAGGGGCTGCACCTCACCCTTACTCTCACCCACTATGTGGCCCAGATACACCAGGGAACCCTGCCCTATCTGGCACTTACTGGCCTTGATACTGGCATTGGTGTTTCAGGCCCACCTGCTGCAGGGCCTGAAACACCTCATGGAGGTGGTACAGATGTTTCTCACAGCTGGAGGTGCTAATAGCAATAACATTCAGTTAGGCCGTACAGAATGCCTCCTTCCAGCTAGGACCCTGTTGATCAACCTCTGAAGGTGGTAGGGGCATTCTTTAAGCCAGAGGTTATCATACTAAATAGGAAGTGGCCCTCTGGGGTTGAGAATGTCGACCTCTCTTTTGCCTTCTCAGTGAGAGCAGTCTGCCAGTACCCTGAGGTAAGAACAAAGGTACTCAGGAACTTGTCAGTGCTCTGCATGTCGATGAGCTCATCAGCTCAGGGATGGGTTGTGCATTAGTTTTCATGACAGAATTGAGTTCCCTGTAGTCCACATAGAACCTAAATTGTGGAGTGATGCCCGGTGGGGCAGCTTTGGGTTCAAGCACCACAGGGCTGGACCAGGAACTTTTGGAGGGGTCAGTAACACCAACACCTTTCAGACCTGTTCCTTGATACTGGCCCTCGCCTTTTCTAACAGCCTGTACATTTTATTTTTAACAGGCAGATAATCTCTAGTGTTAATGGCATGGGCACACAGATGTGGGAGTCCAGGGATGAGGGAGAAAAGAGAGGAAACCTACCTGAGCAACTTGAGACAGTAACTCTGCTGTACTGGGGTCAGAATACGGAAAAGGTTGACACCCTGTACTGACCCATCGTGCCGTTGGGCAGATTGCAGGTCAGGAAGAGGATCACTCTCTCCTTCCACCACCCTCATCCATCACAGGACCATATTGACTTCGGACCCTTCAAAGTGTGGTTTGAGGCAGTTCACATTGAGCACCCTTAAGGGGTTTCTAGGGGTCTGGATATCCACAAAGTAGGTAGACTACTCTTTCTGCTCCTTCACCTTATATGGGCCTGTCCAGCTATCTTGGAGAGCTCATGGATCCACAGGCTCTATAGCCCACACTTTCTGACCAGATTAAAACTACCGAGTGGTCTTCTGGTTCTACCAGAGTTTGGTTACTTCTTGACTGGCCTCAAGATTTCTTTTAGCCTTTTTCCAGAAGTCATGCATTGGTTGCGGAGGCCAGCATATAGTTGACCATATTCTGAGGGGCTTTCTTGGGAGCTTGCTACCCTGCTTCTTTTACAAGGATAGGAGGTACCCTAACAGAATGGCCTTAAAGGAGTTCATTAGGGGCTAATCCGCACTCCCTTCTGTGACACGTCCCTGTAGGCAAACAGAAGGCACAGCATAAGGATGTCCCACTTACACCTCATGGGCTTAAACAGGCTCATTATCATGCCTTTAAGTGCCATGTTTAATCTCTCCACAATACCATTGGTTTGAGGGTGATAGGTTGTTGTTACTCAACATTTGCTCCCCATGGGCTTGATGTACGCTGAAATGAAGTTAGTGCCTCTGTCAGACACATTCCCTCTGAGGAACTCCACACGGGCAAAAATACCCATCAGGGCACTCACCAACTCAGGTGCAGTCATCGACCTCAGGGGGATGGCCTTCAGGTAGCGTGTTGAGTAGTTCACAAAGATCAGAATGAACCTTGTCTAAAGCTGTCTTTGGGTCCAAGGGACCAACAATGTTGATACCCACCCTCCCAAAGGGAGTGGCAACAACAGGTAATGAGGTCAGGGGAGCTCTGAGCCTTTTCCCTGACTTCGTCATGGCCTGGCATGTGGTATAGGACCTACAGAATATTTCTGAGTAATTTTCATCTGGGACAAATAGAAGTGGGCAACAAGTCTGGCGAAGGTCTTGTCTTGCCCCAAATGTCCTGCCAGGGGAATGTAATGAGCCAAATCCAATAGGAAGGCCCTGTAACACTGGGGGACCACGAGCCCACGGCCTGCCCCATGTCCATGAACCTTAGGTTTACTGTATAGCTCATTCTCTCAATAGATAAGGTGATCTGAGAGGTATCACCTGCTGCCTGGGCCTCTACCTGCCACCTCAAGCCCTCTAGGATTGAGGACTCTTTCTGGGCCTTGAATGATGCCTCCTGGTGGGCCCACCCTGAATTACCCCTCCAGCAGGCTCAGGCAGGTAACCCACATAGGTGATGTCCTCCCCAGTTGGCTCAGGAGCCTTCTCTTCAGGTGCCCATCACCCACAGGTACCCCGTCAGGGACAGGTTTCCTGTGCCCCTTGCCCCTACTCTTCTTAGTAGCTGCCTGGGCCATTGTTCCAGGCTCCAGAAGCCCTTATCCCCATTACCTGGCTGCTATGGACCGTGTGATCATACAGACCCATTCAGGCAATCCCAACACCTGCAAGTGTGACCTGAGCTCTACCTCCTTCCATATTGTGTGCTCCAGCTTGTTGCCCAGCATAAAACTTACATGCAGGGCAGGGCTCACAGATACTTTTAGAGAACCTGGGACAGTAGATGGCTCTCATGGTTGTCTGCAACTATTAGTTGGTGGAAAATGTAAGGGAGAACCTGCTCTGAGGGCACCAGCTAACACATCACATGCTGTCATGCTGGCTCCTGTGCCCCTCAGAGCCTTCACATGTTGCCCATTGATGGTGACCCACTGCCTGTACTGGCAGGCATAAGGACTGTTGGCACCATCTCCTTATCCCCAGGGGCACTAGGGTCGCCTCTGTTTGCACCCCAGTGCTGACTGGGACCACCTCCTCCTCAAGCCAGCACTTGCCAACCCAGGTCTCCTATATTTGTAACACTTGGTACATTGGGAGACAAACCTCCTTGTCTGTTTGTCAAAGAATCCCTTTGTACTAGGTGCTTGCGCAGCTCTGTAATCCAAGTATTTAATATGCGCTCCCTGCGAATCAAGTTGTACAGACCATTGTAATGATCAGCCTTGCTGCCTCTCCCCCAGCCATTCCATGCCTTCCTAGAGTAGTCCAATACATACACCCAAGACTGATTTGGGAGCTTGTGGTTGTCCCTGAACCGCTAGCAATACCTTTCCGGGGTCATCTCAAGTGCAGCTACAGGATATTTTTCATGGGGGCATACTTGGTTTGATCCTCTACTTCAAGGGTCGGTAGGGTGTCCCAATCTTTGGAAGCATGTACTTCCACAGACCACCCTCCCCAGTGGGATTTTGTGCACTCTCAGGGTCACCTCATAAGCTGAAAACCATTTATCGATGTCATTTCCCACCACATAACTATGTACCAGATCTTTGGGGATACAAATCTTCCTGTCCTCACCAGACACTGATGATATGCTGCTACCATTGCTGCTGGAACATGCCTGCCAGCTCCTTAAGGCTCCTTACATGGGCGATTTTCTTTATCTCAGCCTCCATTCTGAGGGGCATGTTTACAAGCCCCAATCTCCACCACAATGTCACTTTCAGTGATGTTGTGATGGCGATACGGCCCTCACCTTATTTACAAGGCAGCATTAAGCCACTTAAGGTGGCTTAACGCTGCCTTGTAAATAAGGAACCCTTACACATTACACTAATTTTGAACGGGTGCGGGTGATGGGTGTTGCGGCGGGCGTTCCACCGCAACACTCATTGATTTTGATGCTGCTCCCTACTCACAAGGGCAGCGTTAATAGGAGGAAGCACCAAAATTAAGACCAGGGAAAACCTAATCTTAAACAGGTGAAACAAGAAGAAATGCTTTATTTCTCATAGTTTTTGCTGTTTCCATGTGGGCTGCTTTGTGCAACACACATAGAAACAGAAAATTGCCTATGATTGTTTATGTGCAAGAAGGTCCCCCTTCCTGTACATAAACAATCATTTAAAAAAAGCTGTTTTGCAACTTCTATGTGTGCTGCATTAAGCAGCACACATAGAAGTTACAAAACAGCATTTAAAGATTGTTTATATGCAGGAAGGGGGACCTTTCTGCACATGAAAAATCTTCCTTTCAACACAGGCACCCTTGCACTCTTGTTCAAGGATGACTGCGTTGGCGCTATGCAGCTAAAGTCAGTGTCAGCTCAGGGGGAAATGCAGAGCTGCACCACATTCTAGTAAATATGGTGCAGCCTTGCGTTTCTAAAGTGACAAAGCTTGTCATTAGCCTTCTTGACTTAACAACATGCTTCACCTCTATATTGTTAACATGCCCCTGAGTATGGCCATTTTTAGCTTGAATTCCCTCTCTGCCTTCTTGTCCGCCAGCTCTTCTAGGGTTAAGCTATGTGAGGAGACACTGCTTCCTGCTCTGGCAGGGAGTTCTAACTTAGGAGATGGATCATCCTCCTCCCCTGAAGGCAGCATTTCAGGACTGATGTCCAGATCCTGATGTCCAGATCCTGATCCTGCTCATCCATTTCATCCTCATCATCCTGTTCCTCTATGGGTGTCGTCAGATGGTGGACCTCTGCCCTGGCTTTCTTCAGCTCCAACCTTTTGGTGCCCTTCTGCATTTGCAGCCCCCTTTCCTGTCAGAACTGCTTAAGCTCTGACACAGTGTACATTTCTAAGTTGGCCGGCTCAAACTCCATTACTGCAGGTATGGTTTAGGACAGTCCAGTAAAAGGAATGAGGGTTGATTTGAACGAACAAGAAGGCAATCAGGGAGAATGTCAAAACATTAGAAATTGTCTTACTATACTAATGTAGAGGGATAGTGTAACACAGAATTATTGTATGGCACTGCACAAACACAAGTCCTATCCTCACTGCTGAACATCAGTGTAAAGAATTGGTTTACTGGTTGAGGGGGGTGAAGTCCTTCTCAAGCAGCAACCACAATTCTTCTCATCGTGAAGTCACAAGAAACGCTAATTTGACCCATGTTCAACACTCAGGTGACTTAGCACAGAGCAGTCAGGCTTAACTCAGAGGCAATGTGTAAATTATTTGCATAAGAATTCAAATGGTAACACAGTAAAAACATACTAAAAAAGGGTCCCACACCATGTTAGAAAAATAGAGTAATTTTTTATGAAGAAAACAGGATCAAAATGATGAAAATCCAATCAGGTGAACCAAATATATTATGTTTTGAAGATTGTGGTAAAATTAGAGCAAAAATGCACACAGTAACACTGGGGGACTACCAGCACACGTGCTGCCCCATGTCCAGGAACCTTAGGCTCACTGTATAGTCCGTAAAGTGCCACTATGGATATCTAGTTACTCTGGACGGGACATAATCACAGGCTCAGGCCCACCACAATGGAGTGTGGGTCGGCTACAGGGACCCAATACCTTAAATCCTGGTTGCAGAGTTGTGAGGATCCATGTCAAAGATGCGTCACACAGCTGAAGTGATGTGGCAGTTTTGCGATGTGATGAAGCTGAGGTGTGAGGTCCTGCATCTTCGTTGAGGAATCCATCAACAAAGGCTTGCAATGCGAAGTCCAGCATCAAGGATGCATCGTGCAGTTGGTGCAAGGCTTTGGTTCCGAAGAGCTGCAAGGCTGCAAAGCAGAGTCTGGCGTCATTGTTGAGACTGCCGTTGATGGGGGATGTGAGGTCCTGTGGCAAGGACACATTGCGCACTGCAGTTCAGAAGCTGCGATGGGCTGCGATGTGGGTCTTTGCGACAATTCCAATCCATGCAGTAGTGGTGATGCGTCGGTACTGCTCATGGTTACGCCATGCAGCAGAGGGTATACCTTGGTTATGCTGGATCCGCAGAGGCTGACAGAGAACCTTAGTTCCACTTTCTAGGGTCCATGACTTGAGTGGCACTACTTGGCAGGGTAGATTCAAAGATGGCAGAGCCCAGGTGCTGGGTTCCAGGTTGTTGGAGCCTTCTGTCCCTGAGGCTCAAGTCAGAAGGCCAGCAACACAGCAGTACTTCTTCCTGGAAGAGTATCCACAAGTGCAGAAGTTGCCAGAAGAGTTGGGGTATCTGAGGTCTAGTATGTATGCCCAGTTATGCCTTTGAAGTGGTGGAGACGTTTCTAGAGATGTTCCTTTGAAGTCCCCAGGCATCATGCCTTCCTGTCCTGGCTCCAGACTAACCACAGAAGGTATGCAGCCCTTTGTGTTGTGTGGAGGCAGGACACAGCCAACTCTAGTGTAAGGGGTGCTGGGCCCAACTCACCCATCCCATCCTGCCAGCGATGGCCTGTTCAGGTACACGTAAGCTCCATATTGTGTTTGGCTGTCTAGAAGGAATAAACAAAGGGCAAATGTCACCACCACCCTAGTCACATGGCCCAGAGACAGGCTGTAGGCACTAAATGGCTAAAACTGGAAAATGACAGTTGTAACTTAAAATCCACCTTCACCATCAATTAGAATTTTCATTACAAATCCAAAGACACCTAACATGATCTGAATACCTTCTCCTACTAAATTGCAGCTTATTTAATTTATTAAGGTAATGTAGCAGTAGTGAAAAACGAATTTAGGAGTTTTTCACTATCAGGACATATAAAACATAAAAGTGTATGTCCCTCATTTTAAATATACTGCAGCTGCCCTCTTGTCTGTCCAGGGCCTAGCCGATAGGTGTCTTGTATGCATTAAAAGGAATGTTTGGGTTTGACAAAAAGATTTTATTTTGGCAGGTCAAAATGGCAGGGTGGCCCACACAGGCTGCAATGTCGGGCATGGATATGTTTAAAGGGCTATTTTTTTGTTAGTTTTTTTTAGTTAGGTGGTACAATAGTCAAACAATAAACTCTCAAGTATAAGTTACAAAATAAAGAATGTACAAGGTAATTAACACATAAACATTATATACATGTAAAGAGACACCAAATAGTGATATCATGTCAAAGACATTGCAATGTCAAACTGGCTTAGCAGTAACCAAAGCAAAAAACCATATCTAAATACATCAGGGCTTCAATCCAAATCCTTCCCAGACAGTACAACCCAACAGAATTCCTACCCCCTTCATATGATCAATCATGTGGTTAAAAATATAAAGTGCAATCATAGATAGTGCGGTCGTCAAGCAGTGGGGCCTGACGATGGTCTCATATGTAGACGACACCCAGCTGGCGGTCACGTTGAGTGGGGACTCTGACATGGAGGCTTCCAGGTTCCGCGACGGTTTACGAGCAGTGGCCAACTGGATGACTTCCAACTGTCTCCAGTTAAAGGCCAAGAAGACCGAGGTTTTGGTGCTCGGCAAGCAGGCGGAGTTATGGGGTGACAGGTGGTGGCCTTCTGAATTGGGTGTGACTCCCTTTCCAGCATCGGAGATAAAAAATCTTGGAGTCTGGCTGGATCCGACCCTTAGTTTCATCTGCCACACCAAGAAGGTGGCGGCTACCTGCTACGGCATTATCAGGGGTCTAAGACCTATCTTGAAATTTTTTGATGCACCCACCAGGCAGTTAGTGGTCCAAGCGTCAGTGTTGTCCCGGCTGGATTATGCTAGCTCGCTTCTGGTGGGGATTAATCAGTCGGAACTTACTCGGCTGCAGAGAGTTCAAAACGCTGCAGCCAGAGTGGTGACTGGTCTGCCAAGGCAGTGTTCGGTCTCAAACGCGCTGCGCTCTCTCCACTGGCTCCCTGTGAACCAGAGGATTAAATTCAAGGTATTATGCCTTGCTTTTAAAATCCTTAAGGGTTCATCTCCCCAAATACTGGAGAACTTGCTGAGGCTATATGTACCCTCACGAACCCTTATATCTTTGGGCCAAAACCTGGCAGTTGTTCCGCGCTTCCGGCTGAGTAGAGGTGGGGGTCGCTCTTTTCGGGTGTTAGCGGCGAAACTGTGGAATTCTCTCCCCCCTCAGATCCGGGCACTTGAAGATCTCTTGTTGTTCAGACGTGCCATTAAGACTATTTTATTTATGTAGTTTATTCTTTTCTGCTGCCTTGTTGTTTTCTTTTCTGCCTTTTTACAGAGTTGTGTTGGGTACCTTGCACAGCGCCGGGACGCCCCTTTGCTGGGGCAGCTGAGCGCGGTATAAATGTGGATAACATAACATAACATAACATAACATAAAGTGCCATATCCCTGTGCAATCAAGCAGTAGTTAAAGTGTAAGAATCGAAAAGTGCAAATAAGTAGCACCATATCATATCACTCTTCCTTAATCAGTGGAAAAGAAACACCACACCACCCTTTTTACGTTGGATGTTTAATTTGGCGTAAGCATATTCGAGCTGTCTTACCCTAGACATTTTAGCTTGTCATTGAGCAAAAGATGGATATCTAGAAGTTCTCCAAAATTGTAAAATAAGTGATCTTGCTATTGAAACAGCTATAAAATTAATTTTTGTTCACCCCTCAAAAAAGCCCCATTGTGACCAAGTAGCCCAAAAAGGGCTCCTAATTGGTCTGGTTGCATCCTTTTCGATTGCTGTTGGGTTATAAAAACAAATATCTGATGCTAAAATGGCTTCAAAACTGGGCAACTATAAATAATATTAGCTCACTCGCCTTGCTCCATCATAGTAGATCTATAACATATAAATAATAATAATAATAATAAATCAAATCATATATTGGTTGACACTGGAAAAGCATTTATTCAAAAATTGTAGTCTATAGTAAAGTGTCCATCTAGCACAAATTGATGATAAAGGCTGAAGTGGAAGGCCTTCGGCATGTTTAAAAAGGCTACTTAAGTGGGTGGCACAATCAGTGCTGCAGGCCCGCTACTAGCATTTAATTTATAAGCACTGGGCACAGGTACTACCACTTGACTAGGAATTTATAAGTAAATTAAATATGCCAATTTGGGATAAGCCAAAGTTACCATGTTTTAAGGAGTGAGTACAGACACCGTAGCACTTGTTAGCAGCGATAGAGTGCATAGGGTTCTAAGACCAACAAAAACGAGATGAGCAAAAATGGAGGAGGGAGGCCAAATGTTTGGGGGAAGAGCACCCCAAGGCCAACAGCTCTAGCACTCCCTTATTATAGGATCCAGCTTGAACCTGTATCCAAAAGACTGACGCCAATTGGGGCCCTACGATGAAGGTGGGTGAGGGCTTTCTCTCCTGTAGTAATCCCAGTTGGAATGAACCTGCTACAATCAAATAGACATTGAGACTTTTGGTCAAGGATGTCATGTGTGTTTGGTATTTTGACAAAAGCCAGGCACTTTGGGGGCTATTCAAAAAGGTGAACTTATGTGAGTACATCTACAAATGTAAGTTTACTCTTACACTTTTGAACAACTTTACTACTTTTGGCTATTCATCATTGCGAGTGTACATTTGCCTAAAAATCAAACCTTGTCTTTTCCTACCTCCTGGCGGAGTCAATGCAAATGTGATATACAACAGTAAAGTTACTACTAGTAGTGAAATCACCACTGGGTTTGACATTCAAACTTGGTAGAGGCCTCCATAATCATGGAAGAGATCTCCCTGTGGTAAAATATAGGCAAATATTGAAAAGTTAATGAAAATGATGATGTCAGATTTGTGTAAGTTAAATCTTGATGTAAATTCATTTCATAGAAGTATTTTAACTGCAGCCTTATTTTTTATAATATGCTGCATCACGATTGAGAACATTTTATGAAAAACATTTGATTATTTAACTATATAAAATGTAAATTATTTTTTTAAGATTTATAAAAAAATACCATATAGCTGAAGTAAAATGTTAATATGTATTTGTTATGTATTAAATGCCACAAAAATTATGTTTCAATTCATTTAAGTTATTTTTAGTTTTAAATTGAATAAAGCGTTCTGAAATATTTTTAATAAAATCATATTTATTGAAAACTTTTTTTTTAACATGAAAATAAATGTTTCACATTTTAAAAAGTTTAAATACATAAATGTATTTATCAACATTTTCTATGGGATTTTATTTTAATCCCCTTCCTCCATTATTTTCTGTAAGAGTGTGTTGCAGTGCCTAGAAGTGAAAATAGGTGCTGCTAGATGTACTACAGCTCTGAGCTGGAGTACAATTACGAGAGTTGTGGGTCCCTGTTGGCTGTAGTAACTGCATAATTGCAATTTGACAAAAGGAAGGGCGTACTATTTTGTGGACAGGTGCCCCTCCAAGAACCCCTCCCAGAACCCCTCCCTAACCCTCCCAAAGTCCTCCATATTCCTCCCCAAAATCCTCCCCTTTAGAAGTGAGTAGTCCCCATTACCCAGCCACTCCCCTGTCCCTGCCACATTTACTACTAAAAAGTATACCTGAGGTGATCTCTACGGTTGGTGCAGAGACCTCCTCTTATAAAAGAAGTGGAGGAGGCAGAGACCTCTGCATGTAGGTTTGTAAATAGACTTTTGTCGTATGTTAGTAGCACTTTTGTAGTAATACTAAATGTGCCATGAAATCCAGTGTGCAAGTAACTGGCCACACATAATGATGTGCTTGTTTAATTAACTGCTGCGGGCATACATCTGTGTAGTCCTGCACCGCTTAGTCTGAGAGAACCATAGAAAACTGAAATGGCCCAGAGTGCAAACTCCATGTATTTCGAGAGGGATCACCTCATCTAAGATGCCTACTGCACCAGTCATAATACAACAGCTATCTTAAATGAGGGACGTCCCTTCATGATTCATTGTGGTTTTCTTTTGGGCAAGAATGAGCTAATTATATAATGAATGGATAAACAGATGGATGATGGAAAGAAATTAATAGATGGGGCAATTGATGGCTAAATACATGATTGGAAGGTTTGGTTGCTTATTAAAATATTTATATGGATGGATGTAGAGGACTGGTTGATGGATGGTAATGATTGATAAATGGGGGATGGATGGGTAGATGACATATCTACAGAAATAGGCATAAAAATACACATGGGAGAAATCATTCTCTCTTTCTCTATCCCTTTTGCTCTTTGTCTAACTTATCGGATAGACTCTTCTAAAAAAAATGACCCCTTAAGTATCTTAGTGCATTGGAAGAGTGACCAAATATTCCTCATATGGAAATGTCCTTAGAAATAAAGATCTGTTAAGTGAGGAGGCAGCCTTGTGCGACTACTCTGATGCCAGCCTCAAGGAAGGGTAGCCCCTTATAAATTGTCTGCTCTTGGTTTCACTTGCATGAAGTACTAAACATCTGCCCTGATTTCTATTTAATCAGTCACCTACTCACAACTATTGTCACCCTGCTAATTACACGAATCAAATCATTACTGTCTCTAGCATTCCTTTGAATCGTTGAATCAAGGAGTCAAAGGGGGTGTGTGCACAGACGCATTTGCCCTCCAGCAGATTCAAACATACCATGCATTTTAGGATCATCCAACCACTACAATATTATCTGTGCTGCAAAGAGCTATGCTCTTGGATTTATTCTGTGTCTAATATATTTTACCTCAGCATTGGGAGTCTCATGAACAGCCACAGACTTTCATGTTTGCAAGACCTCCCTGTTGTTTGTGGCTCCTTTGATATTCCAGCTGCAGCAGAGTGAACAGTGGATCCCATGTATGGAATGTAGAGGTCAGTATGAGTGACTCTGGAGGTTGCCAGCTCCAAAGAACACAACACGAGCCTGAGTGGTGTCTGGTATTGCACATGCATGATTTCAGCAACTTTCTGATATGCCCAGAGAAGTTCCATGCATCTTGTCTGTGAAAGGTACTCTGACTCTGCAGCAATCTGGTGCTATGTATATATATCACTTTGGATCACACTTGCCTAGTGTAAAGCACAGTGCTTTATCTATCAGCTATATCCTCCAACGTTGCCTTATCCTTTACATCATATGGCACATGGGACCCCATTCTTTTACCTCAATTGTCACCTAAATCTGTTGCTACCTGTGGGCTCTGTTGGAGTACAATGCTGAAGTAATTTCTCACACTGTGCTCTACAAACTCCCTGAACTGCAGTGGCGGCTGGTGATTGGAAAGAGTGGTGAAGCCAAAGGGTAAACACCGATATTCATTTTTACCCAACTAAATAGTCTTCTTTTTATCAACTTTAAGAGGATGAAAAGCTGACAGGGGAGCTGGAGTTCAAACCATATGGTGAAATACAGATCATCAGCCTTGTTGGAAGGCTAAGTGGATGCATTAGTCCAATGAGCCTTCAGACCCAGCTAAAAGGCAAGAGGCCTGTGACTCACTAGATTCCATTCAAACTTTCACCAGTATTACTAACTTATGCTTAGCAATATTTCTCATCAACTCTCATTAATCCCCCCACCCATATACTGTTATTCCCCCACTGAACCATCCACTCCCATCCACACACTCACCCATTCTGCTATTCACCTTTTGACTCATATTCGTTGACACATAATCATGCATTCTTACCTACCCTCCCACGCATTGACCTAATTCACATTGACTCATCCACTCACTGTTGTACTTTCATTTATTAAAATATATTATTGCATGCAGCAGGTTGCATTTCAGTCAATTAATGGTGTTTTATTGAGCTTTTGTTTACCCACCCTATCATGCCCTTAGTCATTCACTCAGTCACTTTCTCACCTATTCATTAACCTACACATGTTCACCAATTCATTCACTCTCCCCCACCTAACATCAATCACCTACGCACTCATATTCATCCATCTGCATCAAGCTACCCACTAACATTCACCAAATTCATATAACCGGTCATCACATGTATCTACCCTCTCAGCCAACTCCCACATTCAATAACTCACCCATTTACAGAAACACATAAAGCATCGCTCATTGAGTAACCAGCTATGCTTTGTGGCTTTGCAAGTGCTTCTTTTATTCTACCTGCAGATTCCATGTAGATAGCCCACTGTGCTAACAATAACCATATATAATGTGCAAGGGAGAAAAACAACCATATGTAGTTGTGACAGTAAAGAATTTAGAGCTGACCCCATTAGTGCTGCAGAGGAGAGAGAGCAGCAGTTACAAAAGAAAAGCTAAGACAGGAGGGTGAATAGACATTTACTTTCTTCAACCCATCTTACTTGCGCTGTGTTTTTGAGGCAGCTGTTGATCAAGGTCACCTTACCACAGCACGATCGGATCGAGGATTCATGTGTGTGCTCATGCTGATTATGAATGGGCTCCTTTCTGACTTTAAATACACCAAATAATAGGTGACTTGACACAATTTCAATATTTATTTATTAAAGATTTGGATCTCCAATGAGGTCCACATAAAAAATACATACAATTATTAAATAATACATTTAATAACACATAAGGTCAATTCATTTCTCAGGCCATTGAAAAATATTGAAACCCTTTATAGCTAGTCCTTCGTTTTTCCTTTACATAACATAGATGGATATTGTCAATTACCCTAATGATCGAAATACAAATCAAGGTTCTCAGCATTAAGACCAATAATCAACTACAAAGTCCTAAATAAAACCTCTACCAAAACATATGGCACAAGTTTAGGTCCATACTAAACAATGGTATAGAGTCAAAATATCGAGTTTTTAATATCGACTAGACATAATATCGAGTAAAAAATATAGAATGGACATAATATCGACTAGACATAATATAGACTACCAAAATATCGACTAGAACATTTTAATATCGAATAGAATGGACATAATATCGAAACAAAAATATATAATTAGACATAATATAGACAACAAAAATATTGAATTTAAGGTAAGTTAATATTAATTTTTATTTTTTGTGTAATATAATTCTGTAGCGGGTTGTGGGTTTATAGGGGAATAGGGTGGGAAGTAAATTAATTATGAATAACTAAATATGTTATTTTATTTATTGTTATTTATTTAGAATTAATTGTTAATTAATTATTATTTGGTAATTAATTTAAATATAATTGGTAATTAATTTTAATTGATTAATTGATAAATATGTTAATTTTAGTGATTTATTTTCTGTAGCGGGTTGTAGGTTTATAGGGGAATAGGGTGGGAAGTAATTTAATTATAATTTATTAATTATGTTATTTTATTTATTGTTATTTATTTAGAATTAATTGTTAATTAATTATTAATTGGTAATTAATTAAAATATCATTGGTAATTAATTTTAATTGATTCATTGATAAATATGTCAATTTTAGTAATTTATTTTCTGTAGCGGGTTGTGGGTTTATAGGGGAATAGAGTTGGAAGTAATTTAATTATAATTAATTAAAAATGTTATTTTATTTATTGTTATTTATTTAGAATTAATTGTTAATTAATTATTAATTGGTAATTAATTAAAATATAATTGGTAATTAATTTTAATTGATTAATTGATAAATATGTTAATTTTAGTAATTTATTTTCTGTAGCGGGTTGTGGGTTTATAGGGGAATAGGGTGGGAAGTAATTTAATTATAATTAATTAAATATGTTATTGTATTTATTGGTATTTATTTAGAATTAATTGTTAAATAATTATTAATTGGTAATTAATTAAAATATAATTGTAAATAATTTTAATTGATTAACTGATAAATATGTTAATTTTAGTAATTTATTTTCTGTAGCGGGTTGTGGGTTTATAGGGGAATAAGGTGGGAAGTAATTTATTTATAGTTAATTAAATATGTTACTTTATTTATTGTTATTTATTTAGAATTAATTGTTAATTAATTATTATTTGGTAGTTAATTAAAATATCATTTGTAATTTATTGTAATTGATTAATTGATACATATGTTACTTTTATTACATTATTTTCTGTAGTGGGTTGTGTGTTTATAGGGGAATAGCTTGGGAAGTAATTTAATTGTAAGTAATTATATTCTTAAAAAAAATTTTGTGTCTAATTTTTATTTATTTTTATATTGTAAATTAATTTATTGGTAATTGGTAAATAATTAGTATTAGTAGGTAATTTTCATTATTAGTTAATTTTTATTTGTAATTTTAATTGATTAATTAATATATTTTATAAATTTTTAAAATATTTTAATTATTTTGTAATTGGTATTAATATTTATGTTATTTATATTTATATATGAAGTATTTACTTTCCCTACTATTGCACTCACTGGAGTGGGAATAGTCATTTTTACCCCTACGCTATCCAACTCTTTCCCTACTGTTGCACTCACTGGAATGGGAATAGTAATTTTTACCCCTACGCTATCCAACGTTTTCCCTACTGTTGCACTCTCTGGAGTTGGAATAGTAATTTTTACCACTACGGTATCCAAAGTTTTCCCTACTGTTGCACTCTCTGGAGTAGGAATAGTAATTTTTACCCCTACGCTATCCAACGCTTTCCCGACTGTTGCACTCACTGGAGTGGGAATAGTAATTTTTACTCCTACGCTATCCAACACTTTCCCTACTGTTGCACTCACTGGAGTGGGAATAGTAATTTTTACCCCTACGCTATCCAACGCTTTCCCTACTGATGCACTCTCTGGAGTTGGAATAGTAATTTTTACCCCTACGCTATCCAACGCTTTCCCTACTGTTGCACTCACTGGAGTGGGAATAGTAATTTTTATCCTTACGCTATCCAACACTTTCCCTACTGTTGCACTCTCTGGAGTAGGAATAGTAATTTTTATCCTACGCTATCCAACGCTTTCTCTACTGTTGCACTCACTGGAGTGGGAATAGTAATTTTTACTCCTACGCTATCCAACACTTTCCCTACTGTTGCACTCTCTGGAGTGGGAATAGTTATTTTTACCCCTACGCTATCCAATGCTTTCCCTACTGTTGCGCTCTCTGGAGTGGGAATAGTAATTTTTACCCCTACGCTATCCAATGCTTTCCCTACTGTTGCACTCTCTGGAGTTGGAATAGTAATTTTTACCCCTACGCTATCCAACGCTTTCCCTACTGTTGCACTCTCCGGATTGGGAATAGTAATTTTTACCCCTACGCTGTTCAACGCTTTCCCTACTGTTGCGCTCTCTGGAGTGCGAATAGTAATTTTTATCTGTACGCTATCCAACGCTTTCCCTACTGTTGCACTCTCTGGAGTGTAAATAGTAAATTTAACGCTCTCGCTATCCTACGGAAAAAATATTGTATATGTTTTGTTAATAATATATATATATATATATATATATATATATATATATATATATATATATATATATATATATATATATCAACCAAAGTTTCAGCCACTTGATGCCGCAGATTTTGATGTCATCGCAGCACCGCCGAGAGAAACGAGAGACCCAGTAATTCCGTGAGTAATTTAGTTTTTAATATCTGCAACGGACAGCATAACGTTTCGGCCTTCCAGAGGCCTTGGTCACATATATATATATATGTTTTAAAAGTAAAACATTTTTAAAGTTACATTAATTATTTATTAATTTTAAGTTTATTTAACTATTTTAAGTATGTTTAAATTAATTATATTTATTATTATATTACTTTAAAATTACTTTTAAGATATTTAAAAAATTCGATATTTTGACTGTCTATATTTTTTCCTATCGATATTTTGAAGTCAATATTTTTGTACTTACCTGTTTGTAGATAGGAAGTCGATATTCTGGCATTCTATATTTTTACCTCGATATTTTGACTGTCGATATTCTGTCAGTGATCCCTAAACAATAGTAGCTTCCTGATAGATTCAGTTTAGAATAATGTACATCACATCAGTTGCTTGTTAAAAACAAAAAAGTATTCTAAAACAACCAGCGTATTTGAATAAACAATCCATTTGCCTTTAACAACAAAACCTAAAGATTAAATACATTCTAATTTTGTGCAAAATCGCATTAAATAGCAGCAACTACATATTCGAATTTCAAAAACATTATACAACAACTTATAATAACAGTTTCTTTAGAAAATCATGTTTAAAATAGCAGCAAGAGTGTGGGAGTACAATATATCCCAACTGTGCAAAGAACAGTTAATAGCAGCCATAACATGTGCAAAATACAATCCATACAAGGAAAGAGTACTGAGACTCTTTGAACCTTAAAAGATACCAAGGCTCAGAGATTTACAGCATCATTGGAGGGAGAGCCATGTGCCTAAAAGGAAAACCCATTTAACAGGATATGAAAAAGGTTGAAATATATGTATTAATCCCTTACAAAAGTTGAATAGTTTTACACATACTGCTTCGTTCTTCAGAAGAAAGAGAAATTCACAGGCTGAAGTTACATTTTTGATACAATTTTGTAAAAACATCAGCTGAAGTCAATGACGACGATACAAAACCAATGTTGGGTAGACAAACAGGACATGATCCAAGTTCTGAATGCCGACTCACAAAAATGACAGATTTTTCCATTTTTAATGCATTGAGACCAGTTTGCTGTTAGGTCATTTAGAGGTAAAATGTTCATGTGACATAGGGTAAGCCATCGTCAAATTACATGTTCTAGATTCCAAGATAAGTATTACTGAGGAATTCTCTGTGAATTCGACTTGGCTATTATCTCTATTATAGCTGATCTTACCACTTTAGTTTTTAACGAAGGGAATATTTACTTTCTATACCTCCAAACATTTCTTGACACATGTAACCTCTTAATGTGTATGGCTCACTATTTTTTAACTGATATCCCCAATGCAAAATCCTGGATAAACCTTGGATATAGGAGCTTATCAAGCCAAATTCCAATCTAATAGGAGCTATTGGGACTAGAGTGTTAAAATTGTATAAGTTACGTAAGATCTGGCTTCTATCCTATCTAAAAAACTCCATTCCTTTACAGAAATTGATTTAATAGCATAAAGCAAAGTCAGAGGGATTTTTGCTTTAAAGACAGTGAGCAGATGTAAAAAATGCCTTCAACCCATTGCACTATAAAAAATACGCAGACCATTTGCATGAGATGCCGCCTTACAAGAACTGTGTTCGATATGAAGTTTATTCTTCGTATTGCCTGCTATTAATTTCCCTAACTAGAGAAAGGAATCTACCACCTCCAAATTTTCATGACAAATTTCCACTTAAAATTACATAATTTTCTACTTCTGTTACATTTCATGATTAAAAATGTTCTTTTTGAAACATTACTTTTCAAGAAGTGTACCACCGTTTATTTCTGTAATGATATCAGCTTTTTATTCAGCCCATTGGGGGTTAGGTCCATCACTGCTATATCGTATGCATACAGAAAGCATGCAAAAGAACAACTGCCTATCTTTGGTGCATCTCCCTTTAAATAAGAAAAGCATTCAGGTAAATCTGCAATATATAAGGAAAAGAGCAGCGGTGCTAATAAACTGCCTAGTTTCAGACAAGTTTCTGTGGGTATTACAGATGATAAGTCTTGATTTCCTCCAATTAATACCTGGCAGTATGTTTAAGAGTTTAGGGCAATAATTACAGATAGCAGCGTAGAAGGCATTCCCATTTTGGGGCCGATTCCGATTCGGGAAAAACCGCTCCGAATAGCCGTTCGGAGTGTTTTTCCCATACGAACCGTACCCTGCAACGTCCCCCGTACGTACGACGAAGTACGATTCGTACCAGGAGCCGTACTCCATACGAGTCGTACAGAGACCGTACGACTCTAATCGCCGTACGATTCTCCCTCTGAACCCGCTGTATGCGACATCTGTACGGTTCGCGTCTGGTTTTTACGACCCAGCAAGTACGATACGTGTTGGGTACGCACCGTACGACACTTTTTCTACGGGAGCTGGAAACAGCCGTAAAAGCAGAGTTCGTGCCGAAACAGGTATGGAACGCCCCCCCACATACGGTGCGTACCCCCCATGATCGCTTGGGTACACACCGTACCCCTGCGATCATGGGGTGTACGAGCCGTACCCCATGTACGATGGGTGTATGAGCTGTACCCCATGTACGATGGGTGTACGAGCCGTACCCCATGTACGATGGGTGTAAGAGCCGTACCCCATGTACGATGGGTGTATGAGCCGTACACCCATCGTACATGGGGTATGGCTCATACACCCATCGAACATGGGGTATGGCTCGTACACCCATCGTACATGGGGTATGACTTGTACACCCATCGCACATGGGGTACGGCTCGTACACCCATCGTACATGGGGTACGGCTCGTACACCCATCGTACATGGGGTATGGCTTGTACACCCATCGTACATGGGGTACGGCTCGTACACCCATTGTACATGAGGTACGGCTCGTACACCCCATGATCACAGGGGTACGGTGCGTACCCCTGCAATCATGGGTGGTACGGACCGTACGGTGTGTATGTGTTTGTGTGCTTTTCCGTATGACTCGCCATTACCTGACGTGGACCGTACGAATCGCGTCCTCATACCCCGGTCCGGATCGTACTCGTCGGGTCGTACGGCATGTGTACGAGTCGTACGGCATGTGTATGAGTCGTACGGTTCACGGTTTCAGCCTTGCAATACATACGGATCGCGACGATTCGGACGTATTTGCGGAATACGGATCTTACTACACGACATGGACGGACGGGTACGATTCGTATGGAGAGGGCTCCGGATACAAATCGTACGGGCGTTTTTTTTCCCGAATCGGAATCAACCCCCTAGTGTAATTTTCTCCACACTAGCGGCCGACCTACCTTATCAAAGCCTGCTGAAAAATCTATTAAGGCCCTATATACATTTGTCCTTCGGAAAATAGAGCATTTCTCCTCAGTTAGTTTCAACATGGAGATGTTATCCAGGGTAGGGTGATTCTTCCTAAAACCTGCTTGTTCTATAGGGAGGAAGTTCTTCTCTACCACCCATTCAGTGAGGTGCTCAAGAATACTATAAGCAAATATTTTCCACACCACATCTAATAGAGCTATTTGCCGTTAATTACCCAGATGATGTCTATGGCACTTCTGTACAGAGGGATTAGAATACTTCCAGACCAAGATAGAGGTATCTTCCCCTGATAATAGAAGAAAACAGTGGCGTTAGGTATGTAGCTCACAACAGAGGTTCCTTTTTAATTACTGTCATGGGAATTTCATCAGGATCCATTGCTCCTGAAGCTCTCATTTTTTTAATAAAATCTACCACTTCACTTGTTGAGGCTGCATAGCTGAATTCTGGGATTTCAAAAGAATAGGGTAAAGCTGGGGCAGAGCCGCAAGGATTAGGGTTTGCAGAGTAAAGTTCTATCAGATGGGTTTTTCATTCCCCTTCTTTAAGAGGAATGGAGAGGCATTCTACTCTTGTGCCGCAACAATCAGCGATTATTTCTCAGTACTTTTTAGAGTTATTTTTCGAGGCCGTCTCTTTTAACTGTACCCATACGCGATCTTCCTTTATTTGCTTTAAGGAACGTTTTTTTCTCTGTCTTTCCCTCCTTAGTACATTTATTAAGTTAATTTGTTTGAGAGAAAAATTCAGGAACTGAGCCCTCACTAACTTATTTA
The DNA here is from genome assembly GCF_964261635.1 of Lissotriton helveticus. NCBI lineage: Eukaryota > Metazoa > Chordata > Amphibia > Caudata > Salamandridae > Lissotriton > Lissotriton helveticus. The sequence continues at coordinate 499,515,622 of NC_136063.1, forward strand.
TTTCCCTATTTATAGAAAGCATTGGGTTAAAATATGATCTTCGTTTTAGCTGGAACATGCGATGATTTACATGATGTAGCCAAAGTGCCTACATTACGAGAAAAAGCTTCAAATAAGTTGGATTGAGGAGATTAACTCTCAGCCATTACTAAGTGCTGCTGATCTCCTATCAAAACTGTTAAATTATCTTTTAGTTTAGCAGTAGATAGGGTATTCCAATGGATTCTACTATTTGTTGCATTGAACCCTAATGTGCTATTTTTCAAATTCCAGGAGCCTACCTTAGCAGAAGTAGATTCAAATTTAGAGCAGATCAACATGTTGTCGCTAAAATTATTTTCCAAAACTTCCATACTTATGAATTTACAAAAGAAATTTGTAGAAACAATTACATAATCTATAATTGATCTCCCAGTAGGTGCCTAATGGGTATAATTTGCTGGTATATCATTTTCTAACCTCTCATTAGCAATTATAAGATCCAAACTTCTCAGGCCTTCAAGTAATACAGCTCCTCTTTTATCAGTCCGGCTATTATTCGGGAACTGAGCAGGGGGGATGTTTAAGGCTTCATTTTTTGGGGCATTAGCGAATACCCTTATGCTATGAGAAGAAATTTTAGAATTCAAATCTCCAACTAGCATTAGAAACCTGCAACCCTGACTTTCCAAAGTAGTGGAGATAAAAATAAATAGATCCTTTAATAGATAAGAATAAGATGCATCAGGAGGTAAATATGCATTTTTGATCAGCAGAGAATTTGAATGATCTTGGGCGTCCTTAAGATCTAGCTTAATCACCTGAATTTAGTTAGAGGCATGAAAGATTACTTTATATGACTGTCTAAGACTTGCTGTTAGTAATAAAGCAATACCTGCTTTTGCATGGCCTCTATTCACAGGGAGCGCAGGCCGGCTCAGCACCAGATATTCTTCAGTGGACCAGTTTTGTGTAATCCAAGTCTCTTGTAGACATATTATGTCTGTATTCTGCTCTTTCAAAGTTAAGAGTTTCATTTTATTGGTGCTTACGCCGGCTATGTTCCAAGAGATCAATTTGAGACCCTTGCTAAGAAGAATCCCCGTATTTTAAGTCTGAGGATCTTTTTGTGTTAAGAGGGCCTGCTACCCAACTCCATTTCTTATCTTCCTCATCTGCAGGCAGTACATAGTGGTTCTATTTCTCTGTGAGAAGCTAAACTCTCCTTCTCTGTTTACCGAGGGAAATCTGCAATATACTCTCTCTCTCCAGGTGGGGCAGATCCCTTGTGAGGATATCTGGATGAGAATAAAGCTGCTGATTATGATTCGCTTTTTTTGAGCCTAGCTCCTCTTCAGGTACAAGAACATCAATACCACAGCATCGTAATTTATCCCTGTTTGACATTATCAGAGGGGAGATATCTTTAGATTAAAACATTACTTTGCTCTCCTAGGATTATTATACTTCTGAACCTGATCCGGGGAAAGATCATTACTCATTTGGAGGCCAGGTATTTAGGCAAAATAACCCAATAGAAAGGACCTGTTCATATACGGCTCATGATAATAAAATAAAATAAATTATTTAAGTATAAGGTGCAAAAAACGAGTGATTAGCTTGGCAAGTTACCTCAGAAACATTTTCAGTAGGATTATAAATAACATTACTAACTAAAGAGGAAGCAAATAATGAGGTATTGGGATTCAAGTTACTCTGTACAATAGAAGGAACACTTAGATCTAATACGGTTGCATCTTGGGGGGATTGAATTGGGGCACCAGGATTCGATAAATTTGAACGAGGTCTCAAGAAATTAATTTCTACTTGACCATCTTCCGTCTTCATAGCGTTTGGATCAGAGTTCAATGATAGATTTAAAATTAAAGTAGGGTTGAAGCTTAGCCATTTTGCCCTTTTTTTATTTGTCCTTCTATATTTTTCCCGTTTTTCTTACTTACTGATTTCTTCATTAAGGCTAAGATAGAAGACAAAACTCTTTCCAGGCAAAGTATGGATTCAGACGTCAGCATTTTTGTCTCTGGATTATTATTTAAAGGATAAAACTTGAGGACAAATCAGGAGAAGCAGTCCCCCTTGACTTTAATATACTTGCTAGGCTGGGTGTACTACTAAGCAGCTGCATCTTAATGGGGAGATCTTGAGGGAGATCCCATGAATTTAAGGAAGGTGAAACAACAGGATTATGAATGCTGGATGACTCAAAATTGGGTGCCTGAGATAACTCCGGAGTCAGATTTATATTAATGTTGAGGTCTGGGAAAGTAAAGTCTTCCATCATAGGGCCTCCATCTTTTCAGGCTAGACAAAGTACCCCTTCAGGCTGGGTAACTCCATGGTAAACAACATTTACAACGCAACTTTTACAACGCACTACCATTACAACGCATTTTTTACAACGCAAAAACTTTTACAACGCATACCATTACAACGCATGTTTTTACAACGCAAGTACTTTTACAACGCATGCCATTACAACGTAAGTATTGGTAAGTATATAATTATATTTAATATTTTATATGTTTGGTTTTTTTTACGTTTTCATCTTTTGGGTAAAGGGGTATTTTTAGGGTTCAGGGTCAGTTTTCAGTTTTTGGGTAAAGGGGTATTTTTAGGGTTCAGGGTCAGTTTTCAGTTTTTGGGTAAAGGGGTATTTTTAGGGTTCAGGGTCAGTTTTCAGTTTTTGGGTAAAGGGGTATTTTTAGGGTTCAGGGTCAGTTTTCAGTTTTTGGGTAAAGGGGTATTTTTAGGGTTCAGGGTCAGTTTTCAGTTTTTGGGTAAAGGGGTATTTTTAGGGTTCAGGGTCAGTTTTCAGTTTTTGGGTAAAAGGGTATTTTTAGGGTTCAGGGTCAGTTTTCAGTTTTTGGGTAAAAGGGTATTTTTAGGGTTCAGGGTCAGTTTTCAGTTTTTGGGTAAAGGGGTATTTTTAGGGTTCAGGGTCAGTTTTCAGTTTTTGGGTAAAAGGGTATTTTTAGGGTTCAGGGTCAGTTTTCAGTTTTTGGGTAAAGGGGTATTTTTAGGGTTCAGGGTCAGTTTTCAGTTTTTGGGTACAGGGGTATTTTTAGGGTTCAGGGTTAGTTTTCAGTTTTTGGGTACAGGGGTATTTTTAGGGTTCAGGGACAGTTTTGGGTTTATGAGATACAGGGTTTTTTTTGGGTTCAGGGACAGTTTTGGGTTTTTGGGGTACAGGGGTATTTTTAGGTTTCTGGGTTAATTTGGGTTTTGGGGGTACAGGGGTACAGGGTAAAAAAATTAAATTAAATAAATTAAATTAAATTAAATTATATTAATTACAATTAATTAAAAAAAAATATATTATATACTTACCAATACTTACGTTGTAATGGCATGCGTTGTAAAAGTACTTGCGTTGTAAAAACATGCGTTGTAATGGTATGCGTTGTAAAAGTTTTTGCGTTGTAAAAAATGCGTTGTAACGGTATGCGTTGTAAAAGTGTGCGTTGTAACATCATAGATCCAACTCCATTGGCAATGGAGTGGATGGTGTGATTTGCCAGCAAAGAGTCTTCCACCTTAGATTCAGAGTATGGCACATCCCTAGACCAAGTCTCCCCAATTTGGGGAGCTAGGTTAGTAGATTCTACTGGAGATGATTTTCCAAGATGTATTTCATCTCCATGAGCTTCTTGTTTAGACTCCAACATCCCTGCTGTGTTTAATCTTGTTTCTTTCTTTAGGAAAAAAGGTAGAGATGGCGTTGAAACCTTTCAAGGTGCCTTTCAAGGTGTTTATTTGTATTGAGTTATTCCTTAAAGGAGTAGCTTTAGTTTTTTTGCACGCTCTTATATATATCAATCTTCCAGAGTGCAATTTCTTTGCGGTCATAGCTTAGTCTTAGAAATTCTCCTATCTCAACCGTGCAGGGGAGATGGAGCAAACAAGTGGGGCAGTACAAAGGGGGTCTGAAAAAGGTGGGGGTGATATATAGAGTGTTGCACCCGCTAGCTCACTCACTGACTCACCGTGCCTCCACCATGCCTCTATTGTCCCAGCTCCTTTAGCTGTTTGTTTGGACGGATGTCGATCTCTTGGACTGAGGACTTGGACTGAGTGACGGGGATTCCCTTGAGAGGAGAAGGAGAGCCGCGATACTTTTGAAAATTGAGGAGTGACTCTGTGGATGTTGTAGTGGGCACTGAAGGACTGTGTCCTTTCAGACATATAGTGAACCAACGGATTGAGTGGCCGTGGTGACCTTTCCCTGTAATTCAGGGATTGGAGAGTGCTTTCTTTACTGCTATTCAAGTGACCTTATACCCTTGTCCTGATGAAGCCTATAGAAATGACTGGCTGAAACGCGACCGCGACTGCGTCGACACTTTGATGAGGAGTCCCTTAAGCGTTGAGTTCCAAAACAAGATCTAAGCGCCTTCAAAAATAATTAGTTAGGGGTGTTACACTTCTGGCGCTGTTAGGACGTCCTCTGAGTGTACTACTTTGAGTTAGGAGTGTACACTGTGAGAATTTGTTGCTTACTTAGGGTATATAGATATATTTTTTTCAGTATAAAATATTTTTGGTTTGTGTATGTATTGTAGATGTTGTATATGTGGTGTATATAATGTATGATGTAATTTATATAGACATGAATGTGATTTAGAGTGTTCTGTTTTTCTTTATTACTTACCTAGTGTATATATACATTTATGTTGACTGGTGACCTACCCCGTCTTTTGACACGTGTATTTTTTCTTGACTTGTGGATATATAGGATATGTAAATACTATATTGAACATCAGGGTAATTAGTTGTACCTTGTATGCAAATAAATGTTGAATTGATCCCTCTGTACTTCTCTTGTTTATATACATCTTTGATGTCCCTTGCTCATGTATAGGAGGGTGATTTGGGCATAACCCCTTTTTTGAGTGTCTTGCCTTTAGCTCCTTCAGCACGTTCAGCTACTTCAGCTCTTCCTGCCCCTCAGCACCCCTCCAAACCGGTACATCTGTTAGTGAGAGGAAGTTGTAAAATCGATAGGCTCTCCAGGTGTGTGGTAGCGGGTAGACAAGCGGGGACTGCACAGCACACCTACAGGCTGCACCCAAACCTAGTCGGGCCACCTCTGCAGGTTGCCGAGTCACACACTTAGCGGCCACCCACTAATGATGGCCGTGCTCGTTAGAATCTCTGCCCCACCTCCACTCCCGCTGCTCTGCTGGGCCTCTCAGGGGTCCATAGCGAGTCTGGGCCCAAATCTGTGGACTCTCTGTCTCTCCGATGATCTGTATGACGGAGGAGCCCAGGAGGGCTCACTTGCTCCGATTCACTCCCTCGCACCTCCGCTCTGTCTCCTGTCTGTGCTGTCTCTGCCCCTCACGTTCACATTCAGCAGTTGGGCACTAGCTCATGCCCAGGTTTCACAGGTTTCAAGAGCCACAGGGGGTGAACGGATGCAGGCTAGCAGGTCTTACTGGTTATAGGGGAGTGGGGGCAGCCTCCACGTACAGCCAGTCGCTGACTCCTGCTCCTTCTTCTATCAAGCCTTCTTCAGCCTTCTTGGAATCCCTCCCTCAGACAGACGAGTGGGGCACACCAGGTGGGCTGCAGACTGCACCTGGAACTAGCCGGGCTGCCTCTGTGGGACACCTTGTCTTGTTCTCAGTGGGAGCCGACAATGGCTCCTGGACTCATTACTGCAGGGAGGGAAGGGGCTGCCCGGTGGCTGACTGGCTGAGCGTTGTCGGGCAGAGCTCAATTCATTTTGGCGAGCACTCACTGGAGTGGGGGGGCATGCCTACTAACCTGGCCCTTGGGGTTTAGTGTATCCCTCCTGCTGGGTTGGATTGCTCAGTAGCCGCAGCATGTACAACGGGTGCAGCTCCAACAAGCTCTGCGTTTCTCGCTAGCTCCTCCTCCTGCGTCACTCCATCTGTCCTTCAGGATGAATAGGTTTGTCTGTGGCATCCTTCACATGCTTTCTTTACATGCTTCCTAAGTCCACCCTTCCCATCCCATCGCAGGGTGGGTGTGATCATTGAAGCTTGCTGGCCACACCTCACCCTGTAGTGAGATAGTAAAGTTTGGGGTAACTACTGCTGAGTGGCATGCAGACTTGTACAGCCAGGCTTGGAAGCAAAATGTCCAAGGCTGTTTTTAATCAGTGCACTAGGGGAATGTGGGGAAATGAAAGTGACGTCACAACACTGTGAGAAAAGACAAGGTTTATGTGCGTGGGTAAGCCCTAGCATCGCTCAGGACATGCTCTTGCAGACACAGAAGGCCTTGTAAAAATGCCCAAATATTCCTACTTTTCGAACCCTCTTTTTAATTATGTTCATTTAAATAAGCTTTTATATTAGAAAACCATAAAAGGAGAAGGAGCATAGCCCCTTATGCAGGAGCCACTGTTGGTGAAATGGTATGCATGCTGTTTTCGTCACAGTGAACTACCTGTGTGATGTGATTTTATGCAGCCTCCAAGCAGTGATTAAAAGGTCACACCGCCTCCAGTTGGTAGATATCTTGCTATACAGTTCTCAGTCCAGCTGGCCAACTGGCAGGTGTGCTCTGTTACTCCCAGTGACTCCTAAGCAACCTATTTTCTGTAGGTTTTGCTAGGGCTGTGAAGTTGGGGAGCCTGGCCTGATAAATCCAAGGCAGAAGAGAATGTGTGGTACACATTGGCTTCTAGCAGGAGAAGGGTGTGGCAGCCATAGACAGGGAAGAGACAGAAATTCCAGTCTGACTTTCCTAATGGTGTAGTGGCAGGTTACCATGTCAGCCATGGGCAGGCAATACTGCGTGAGTCACTGCGCTAGGGCCACAGTACAAACCCCGGTAAATGCATTGCCTCTTGTGATGGGAACGGTAGAATTAATGCCTTGGGAAGGGCGCAAGGCAGATTTTGTGCTGATAGCAACAAGGAGAGACCCTCAGCATACTGGATTAAACTTCCTCCCTCATACCTAGTGCATCAAATGCCAAATAGCACATGCACCATGTCATTATGGGCCACATACATCAAGCATTTTACCAGTCGCAAACGGGCCGCATCACAGAATCGGCCCGTTTGCAACCAGCAAAATGCTTTTTCAGATGCATCAAAAGCAATGCATTCGCAAAATAGATAATCGCAATGAATTGCTACATGGATAAGGAATTGCGAGTCCTTAAAAGCGATTCCTTAAAAATAGCTATTAAGGAATCACAATTATTTACTTTGATGCATGTGCCCCCTATTTTCTATGCAGCAGCCATCATGTAAGGAGGGACCCCATTGCATCATGCACGTCATTCTGCTGCATCAATACTGCATCTTCTATGATGGTAAAATGTCAGTGATGTGCCCATCCTACTGGCTCTTTTGATGCATGGTACTGCTGAGGAATGGCTAAGAGTGGTAGGGACAATCTTCACTGCATCTCCAGTGCAGGTTTATCAGCAGCAGGACCCGCCATAGTTAGTATTTGTGTCAGGGATGCTTTGTAATGCGACATCAGAGAAGGGTCACTTTTGTAGCCCTATCACTAGTAAAAAAAACACACACAATGCAAAATGTATAAATGCTTAAATATACACTGAAACTCTCTTCCTGCATTCTTGGTTTTTGCCATCACATGAGCTATGGCAGACAGCTAGACCTGACTCTAGCCAGCCCCAAAGATGGTAGTCCTTGCATTCACAGAACAGCTTTTGTACATGCAAGAATTTCTACACATGTGAGCCTGTCAGAGCTTTATTGAACTGAATGTAACCGTTTAAACTGTTGATTTGCATATATTGTTTGAGAATTTCCCATGCTTTTTTCAAACCGTTCTTGACAAGGCAAAGGAAAGCAATGACTTTTAAGAATATTTTAAGATTCGACATTTTAACTTCCTTCAATTGAATGACAAAATACACTCTTCATATACTAAGACAATTAGAATGTGTTTAAGGTGTGTGCTAATTAGTAATTGTGATTAGGCTGTAAACTGTAGGCTCACATTGTAGCACATTAGGGTTACAGCACCCTTAAACTGCCTACGTTTATCTATACAATTGAATTTTATGTTTTAGAAATGTCATTCAGTGCTTTATTTTCATTGCTTCTCATGTCACCTCTGTTAATACATGTTTTGTGAAGTTACAATTTACTCTGGTTATTTTATCAAAATAAATGAAGTGTCTAATAATTGTCCACAAGTGATTACAAGTGTCTTCACAGCTGTTTGATCGTGATACAAAAAAATACATTAAATGCATATAAAATGTAAAATATATATTGCAACATTAAGGTGTGCGTTTCTGCACATACACATTTTGCCTTTAATTTGCAAGATTAACTCTCACGAATTACATTAAGGGAAAATATATCCTTACTCCTCCTTATTATGTGTAATTACAATACATTTACATCTCAATGACCATAATTATACAATTTCAATATCAGCGTGTGCGAGTTTTTTTCTATCTCACTTTCAAGCATTACATGATCACTGAGGTTTTGAGAAATGTATTTAAGTCTAGTGTTGAGGTACATAATTAACCAGGCAATCGCAAAAACAGCACTAAATGATACCTGTATATGCTTGGGAGTGACTGTGAGGCAGTGTAATTTAGTTTTGACATTAAGTAACTCAACTTAAGTGTAAGTATGTTTTATTTTTACGTTATGATTTGAGAAAACAATTATGAAATGTCTAAAGCTTTAGTTAAAATATGAATAATTGTAATTTGGAAAGCAATCGGCCCCGATTTACGAACTTCATTTTGTAGTACTACTGTAGTACTACAGCAGTGCTACTCACTACAAAATGCAATCCACAAATCTATAAGTGAAAGTGTTCATGTTTAGAAAGCTTTATTACATGGAAATAAAGGAATAACATTTTACAAAGAAAACTATGGTTAACATCAGAAAATAAACGTTTACGGTAAAATACACATCAATTTAAGTAGAAAAAGTTGAAAATATCCTACAATAATAATAAAATAACGCAATGTATAAGGGGACATAACAGCTAGATGTAATTTATGTTCGCAAAGCATTCATAGTTTTTTCTTTTTCATAAAAGTTGGGAAGAAATGGGGGAAGAAAGAAAAGAAATGGGAGCAAGGAAAACGGGAAAGAGAAAGGGAAAAGGAAGAAGGGCAATAACCAGAATATTTACCAAATGCAATAAAAAAACAAAGTTATACAACGTAACAGGGTCAAATTAAAAAAATATATAAGTAAATAAAATAAATATAATTGACAAGAACAATGGACACAGACATTTGATTGACAGGGAATACAACTTTTCAAGGAGGTTTATAGTTTTCAGCAGAGACAATATAAGTACAAGAGTAAATATTGCTTGAGTTATGAAGGAAAAGAGTCAGTGGTAATCACAACCTTTGATTAGCAAGAAAATGGATGAACCAGAAAAGATTCTGTGAAGCCTATGATTAAAACAAACTGCATACCACCATGTCTTGAAAGAGATGTTTGAGAAGCAATTCCAGTTAAAATTATTTGCCGTAAAACAATAGCCCCAAAAAAATCTCATAAAAATCGATTTGAAAATAATTCTAAGGAATTTATTGTGTTATAAAGGCATGTGAAGGAAAGCAGCATTGTGAATATTTCCTAGAGGGGGAAAAGACTCTCATCAACTAATAGGTAAGATTTAAGACTGGGAGAGAGGGGAATGAAATTTGGGAAGAAAAAGAAGCAAGCTCTTTCAAAGAGAAGTGATGAATAAAAGAAGACTCTACATCCAGCAACAGAGGAGATAACAATGAAGAATGTTTCTTTAACCGAACAGATGCCTGACCTAGATACAATGCTTTATAGTATTGACATTTAGGAACAATTACACCACCCTGCTTTTTAAATTTCTTAATTACAAAGAAGGAGATTCTTGATTTTTTTCTTCCCTCAAGAAATTTAGAAAGCAATGAATCAATTTTCCGAAACAAATGAACATGAAGGGCCTAATTAGGTAGGCAGACTGCTTAACACTGTCTAGGTCCTGGGACTGACCGACCTCTGGTCGGCAGTCCAGACTGTATAATTAGGATGCGACCGAACCCTGTTCAGTCGCATTCCTACATTTCCCTAAGGGAGCATGCATTACGGCCGTAAACTGGCCGTAATACATGCTCTTATAGGGAAATGGGCGTTGCTGTTTATCCCTGCACCACAAGGCAGGCACCTCAAGGTACCTGACAAGGGGTGCAGGGATCAACCGGGGGCACCCCTCAGCCCCCAAACATAGGCCACACTAATCAGGGGGCCCACATGGGGCCCCCCAAACACGCTTTCTGACATGATTTCCATGTCAGACAGGCCGACATGGAAACCATGCCGGAAACTGTGCATTGTAATCGCAAAGGCAGAAAGGTCTGCCTTTTGGTATTACTAGCTGGTTCTTAAGCACATTGGAAGCCACCTGGAATGACCGGCCTGTTTAGTTTCTGACTGCCAGCACTGTAATGCGGTGGTCAGAAAGTAAACCAAGGGGCCGATTACGAAGCAGCCCGGAAGGCTCCGTCCATCAGTCGGAACCTTTCTGTGGCCGCGTCGTAATCAGCTGAAATGTTCATGGGTATCATAGAGATAGCATAAATTATTTTAGGGGAAATTCTCATCTTGATGGATTCCAAACAACCTCACCAAGATAAAAATAGAGGATTCCATGTAGGACGTAATAATTAAATTTTAAGTTGCACTTCTTGAAGATTCATATTAACTGGAATAGAATTTGAGGTAGTGACCCATATATCTAGATATTCTTTGAAGAAATCCAAACAAATCCAGAAGGTTCCAACAAAGGTCTGGAGCAAAACTTGATTTGAGGAAGGTTTTTCATTTTGTCTGAATTAATATTATATCCTGAAATGGAAGAAAATAAAGAATTTTCATCCAATAAGGTAGGTAAGGAGGATTCAGGTGTTTAAATAAATAGAGGATATCATCAGCATATGTTGCTAATTTGAGTTGATATTCTTTGTATCTGAAAACAGAAATCAAAGAGTTATTTCTAATTCAAGAAAGAAAGGGCTACAGAGCTAAAATAAATAACAATGGGGATAAGGGACAACCTTGTTGAACCCCATGTTGAAGTGATTAGAAACTGGAAATGTTACCTTTTAGCATTAGCTTTGGGATATTTGTAAAGTAAAGAAAATAAAGATATTATTTGTGGACCTAAACTGTGCCATTTTAAGGTAGGGAAGAAAATTGCTGTAAAATGTTTTTCAGCATCAATAGTTCTTGCTGCTAATAGGTAACTAAGCGAGGAAACCCTACTCAAAATGTTAAAAACAAATCTTGCGTTGTCTAATGCAAATATTACTTTTATGAAGCCCTATTTCATTGCGCGCGCGGAAACGCATTTGGCGTTTCAGTGCTCACAATGAAATTTGTTTTATTTTTTTAATCATTTACATTACTCCAAGCAGCCATGAGCCGGAGTTTTCTACCCCCCACCCTGCTCCTCCCCTGCTCTGCACCACCGCCCCGTAGCACTCCCTCAACAAGCCGCTACTGACCCAGAAATGAAAATGAAACAGGATCTAAACTCAATGCAATTGTTTGCGAAAAACCTAAGTAATTAAATCGGTGGAATAATTTTGGAATAAGTAAATTAGAAAAATGAGAGTAGAAATCAACTGAAAAACCATCAGGGCCAGGAGTCTTATCATGCTTTAAAACAGCAGTTGCATTGCTGGTCTCTTGGATTGATAATAGCACACAACACCGACTTGGGAATCTGCTGCCCCAACCTCCTGTGGTCTGGTTCTAGGGATAGTTTGACACACAACTTATCTAGCCTAATTCTAGCTTGGGACGCCCAATTTAGTTTGCTAGCCTCTATTTCTTTTTTACAGAGTTTTGCTATTTTGGCGGGCCCCTCTCCATTCATTCCCCGCCAAAAATGCAATACTGCTTGCATACCCCGAAAATTCCAGGCTGTAAGATGACATTCCACTCGTACAGCCTGTATCATTGTTGACGAGGGGAGTGCAAGGAGCTGTTTGACGCATTTACCCTCTTCTAAGTTCCAATCCGATTTAACTCCCATATATAATACCTTTGCACCATATTGGAACTGTGGGCGTACCAATGCATTAAAAGCTGATAGAATTGGCCACAGAGAGGGACCTCCATAGTTTTGCTTGAAGTGTTTGAGGCCCCACACTGAGGAGAGCGCCTTTGATTTGAGTGACTATATGTGATCCCTCAAATTTAACTTATTGTCGAACCACATACCCAAATATTTATATCTATCCACTTCTTTTACTCTATCCTCTCCCAATTTCCAGTAAAGGGAGCTCTCAATACCATTATTTTGGTATTTTCTAAGTTGACCGTGAGGCATTTCTTTTTGCAATATCCGTGAAAAATATCCAGTTTTTTTTGCAAGCCCAGTTCTGTCATATCCATTATCACTAAGTCATCTGCATATAACAGACAATATATATGGGTCCCTCCCATCTTAGGACTTACCCCACCTGCCCTACTCAATATATTGGGTATATCGGATAGAAATATGGAGAATAACAATGGGGCAAGAACACAGCCCTGCTGCAAACCATTCATTATCTGGATGTTCTTAGATAGGGTTCCCTGGGTATTCAAGATAAGCCTAGCCCAATTACTTGAGTGCATTTCTTGGATTAAAGCAAGTACTGCCTTGTTGATTCCGAGCTTGGCTAGCATGTTCCGCAGTAGGCTACGATCTGCTGAATCGAAGACAGCTCAGAAATCCACAAAGCAGCAAAACAGGTTACCACACACTTCAATTCCCTTTTTTGCCATTGCCCATAAACTTATCCAGTGGTCAATGGATGAATGGCCCTCCTGGAACCCACCTTGCTCTATTGGGATTAGGTTATACTGCTCTGACCAGGATTTCACTATGCCTAGTAGTATTTTAGAGAAAACTTTCTCTCCTACATCCAGCAAACTTATTAGGCAGTAATTCTGAGGTAGTTAGCATCCTCTTGTTTATAAATTGGCCTCACAATAACCCCCTTCCAGCTTTCTGGGAAAATGCCCGAAGTTATAATATGTTGAAAGGTCTCATTTAGAAACCTTGCCCACCAATCTGTACTATTTTTAATATGATTGTAGGTAGATTATCTGGCCCTTCTGCTTTAGTTAGCTTTAGGGATTGAATAGTTTCTTTTATGTTTTGAAAAGAGAAGTACAGCCCTTGTAGTTCTGACTCCTCGTTCCTTATTTTCAGGATCTTTTCCCTATTTGAACTATTGTACAGTTTACTCAAATGGATAGCCCAATCGTCTTCCCCCACTAAACACCGCATCTCCTCCTGCACGTTTCCTTCTTTTACCAGGCTCAAGAATGATCCTATATTATTTGTATTTATCACGTCTAACATTGTATACCAATTTTTGGCAGTGTATTCCAATTTACTGTCGCTATTTTTATATTCCTGTTTTGTCCCTTGAAGGGTCTCCAGAGTTCCTTTATCTGGCCCTTTTCTTCCCATTTTTGTACTCTCAATTTTAACTTCCCACACTCATTATTAAACCACCTATTTATTCTTGCTTTTTTCTTAATGGCGGGCCCTGCTTTTACCTGAATCCTTAGACAATTTACAAACTGCTCTATTGTATGCTCACACCGGGTTAAAATTGTATCACCTTGCACCACTTCCTCCACAGCCCTGTAATCAATTATTACATTATTAACCAATTTCAGGCTGTCCACTGTTATGCGCCTAGTTATACGTCTAGGGTACTCAATCTGTAAGGGAACCACGTTTTCTCTTTCCAACTGTTTTTCCTTCGTTATTAGTAATTGTAAGGGCCAGTGGTCGCTACCTTCACACTGCAGTATTTCAAATCGTTCTACTTCCTTGAAATGCCATGCATTTATAAAGGCGTAATCAATTGGGCAATTCTGATTTCCTATGGGGAAAGTCTTCCTTGCAGGGCGGTCGGTATTAGACCAATCATTAGCACTAAATAATCCTATGGTTCCTAGAAATCTTTCTAAATCGTTGTCTTGTGCGGAATTGCCAGCGTCAGCAAAACTTGCTGCAGGTACTTGTGTGATGGGTAAAAGATCTTTAAAAAGTTTGTCGCTATGGGAAGGATCTAGCTCATTGTTAAAGTCTCCTAAGATCATTATCAGATATGATGCTTTTGTTGTACTAATAGCCTCTAGATCCTTCTCTAGCAGATCCAGTTGCTTTTCATAGTCTATTATTGCACCTGGCTGAATATATACATTTATCACAACTATTAGTTCTCTTGCTCGCATACCCCTATACAATTCTACCTGGCAGACTAATAGCCACATACATTTCACTTTTATATTAGTTATTTTATTGGCTCTGTTTGATGATACCAATGTGATCAACCCCCCTGAGGGGGACCTAGATTCATTAGTACTGGCTCTTTAGTGAGCATAAAAAAGCTGTCTATAAGTTCGGGTATTTAATACCGCCAGGACACTTGAAGACACACAATATCATAGCTACCTAGCATTTCTCTAAAGGTGTCTTGGGATAGTTGCCTTCTGTACCCCCCTATATTCCATGAAAGTGTCCATAGGCTGTGTGAAGACCCTAATTCCTAATCCAGCTCACTCAACCCTTCATCCTTACTATTACCCCAACTTATTGCAGATTCGGACAATAGATCAAATCGATTGCTCAAGGCATGCCCCTTTGAGCTATTTGTTATTGTTACTTTTAGCCCTCTTTGATTTTTATCAGTGCATATTCTTCCATATTGGGAACCTAGTATATCATACTGTATTTGCTCCAGGCATAAACCTGTGTGATAGATGAGGGTCCCAGCGTCCCCGGGATTACTCTGATTTATACCAAGTTGGCAATCATACACAAGGCTTATTCCCTCTTTTTCCACGTCTTCCTCTGCCCTTATCACTATCTGCTTTACAAATTCAGAATAAAAAAGAACCTTTGTTACCTCATTTCCATCAGGATTAGTTATAAAACATATTTGTCTGATATCATCAGAAGTAACCCCACCCAATGTGGGGCATTTGGCTAGTATCTGTAATAGGTCGGAGCGACTTAAGGGGTTTATTTTCCTTAGCCGCTTTCTCCCTCCCCTTCGCCCCCATGGTTCCATATACACCCAAAGGTGCTCGCTATTATCATACTTCCTGGTGTTCACACTGCTCCTCCCGCCTACTATTGCAGACTCTGACTTTGGGCAGGCTCTTATCCCGGCATGGTCTAGAGAGGGCCCTCTCCTTATTCTCCTGGTTAGATCGCCCTACCCTCTATGCCCCGTTCTTCTCTGGCTCTCCGGGTCTTGGGGTTGCAAACTTCCACAGAGGGTGTTCGTCCTCGTCACTGTCCTTGTTGCTTTTCTATTTCAGTTCCCTCCTGCACTCGTTTTAATCCTAACTCCACCTCTTGATGACTTCTTTTTTCCCTGTATTGTCATACCTTGTTTGTTACTCTCCCCTGACTGTAAACCCTCGGTCCTTTTCCGCTTTCTCGGACGCGTCCTTCTGTTCATATGCTCAGGTCTATGCCTCTTAAATAGCCCATAAGATCTCCTTTTAATTAGTAACATAGGGCATTTTGAGATATATTCTGTTGAGGGATTTTCAATCTGTGTAACATCATCCTCTCTCGCACATAATGATACATATAACTCCTGATCCCTCTTCTCCACTACTGGGTTGACTATAGTCGGCATGCAGTTATTCATTTGTTTTAATTCATCTGCTATCTGTTGTAGGTGGGTATTATGGGTTTTCCCTTGCCCATTATTCTCGACTAAAGCTTCTAATATTGCCTGCAGAGGCTTTTGCATTAGAAACATCACCTCTAGTAATGATGAGGCCAGAGTTGCTGTCATTTCAAGTGCAAAGGACGACTGGGGAGTATCTGGGGAAATAGAACCCTGTAAGGTAGTATCATGTCCCTTCGTTCCCTGCTCATTAGCTGTCTGTTGCAATACTTCATTATCTACAGAGGGACTATCCCTTCCACTACGGAAAAGGCGGGGTGATGACGATAACCTAGGTTCTAATGAGAACAATCCCCCTTGTTCGCCCAGGCCTTGATCCAAAGCTGGGATTAAAGAGTTGTTTATTTCACTCATCACAGTCCTTTGGCTCATTGTGTGATCCTTATTATGAGAACCACCTAACATGGACAAATGATCACTAACATCCAGATTTCCCCCAAAAATATTTCCCTACAATTTTTTTTATAGATTGTTCCAAGGAAGTTCCACTTGCTTCTTCTGCAGGAAGTAACAGTCTCTCTTGCCTGCTAGTTGTCGTACTTTCTTCTGGGAGTTCATTACTAGTATTCTCCGAACACTTTTGGTGCTGGTCCTTCTTGCACTTTCTTAATGCATCAGCTTTCAGTGCCTTTTTAACCCCACATACTTTCACTTTTGGAGGCATTTCCCTTATGCCCGTATTCCCTATAGGTTTTCCTAGATGTGGAGGAGCAAGTACAAATTCCAATTATAGGTTCCTCTAGGCCTCCACGCTTTCCCACTCTCGCTTGGGTCTCATCGCTCCTGTCCGTCTCACAAAGCAGGGTTCAGGTTCAAAATCCTTTTTTGGAAGACCCAAAGCTATGCAGAAGTGCCGGGCAGGGCTTATTGGGTCAATGCGCTAATGAGTGCAAAGACAGAATACCATATGCCAGAATGTTAGGCAATCAGCTTGCAGGATGAGACTAGGAATTTTGAGGCTCACCGGGGGCACCTCTCAAACCGCACCTGGTCAGAGCCGAGCTATCTCCACAGACTGCCCCCGATCCCCACTAGTACAGTGATTCTCTCTTTCAGCTGCACTTCTCCCAAAGATCCGCCGCTTGTTACCTCTGCTTATTGCCTCCTCTGCATCTTTCAGCTGTCCCCAGCTGTCTTCACTGGGCACCAAAACCTCCGAAGGCTGAACTGCCACCCTATGCTGCGGCAACAACAAAAACACGGGCAGGAACACTGCTTCGAGACTCAGCAAGCAGAGCTGGAGCCTACGGAGGGGAAGATAGAAGATAGAAAATAATCAATATTGAAATGTTGTGGAGTAACTTTTGGTGTATAAAATAACTCAGATTAATGCAGAAGATCACTATCCTTGAATCTGGGTACCCCAAGAGTGCTGAAATTTTTGTATTTGGGTGTGTTGTTTCCCAACTTTCAAAATAATTAGCCACTTTGTTCCTTCCTCCATAGCAACACACACTACTTTTCTAAAGGATCAAAGAGAAATTATCGGTGTAAACTATGTTAAAACTTAATTTAGCTTTCACTAGATCTTGTAAGTTAATGGGTGATTTAGACGTACAATATTGATGCTCCAACCTCTTATTATCATCCAATAATAATTTATGATATAAGGCAAACCTCTTTTTGTTTGTTGAAATGTAATCATTTTTTAAGCCTTTGGCCACAGCTTTGAAATTATACCACACCAATTGAGCAGATAAGGTAGTATCTTTATGAAAGTCAAAACAATCGTGGTAATGGCTGTTAAAGAAGAGGAGAACAAAGTATCTTGCACCAATCAAGTATTTATTACATTTCCATCTACTAAACCTTCTATGCACAGGTAGTAAATCCAAATAAATAAAGAACCAGGGCATGATCAGGAATCAGAATGGATCCATATTCAGCACTGACAATATTCAGAGACAATTGTGTTTTACAAATAGGTGCTCTAGACTGGACAAAGAATGATGAATTGGGGAGAAAAAAGTATAGTCTCTTGATGTTGGGTTACATAATCTTCAGAAGTCAACCACAGTTCTTTAGGAAACACTAGAATTAATTTGCTCATGCATCATATGATAAATGAATTTAACTATGAAGAAGCATGCCACTGAAAACCAGTGGGTGAGGACCCCTATAAAACACCTTAGGGTTCCCATGGGCAGACTCTAATGAATTGAGTAAAGGTAGCTTGATCTTGTAATTTAAAGTGACTCAGATCTAGGATTAGGGCATCAGTATTCTTTTGATTATAATGCTAGAAGGTGGGGCATTGATGAGGATCCCTTAAAAAACTGTCCTCATTTCCTTCTTTGGTTATTGATTTTGAGAAAACGTTCCATAATCTGTTTACAATCTCTCCACAAGACAAAATATCGATCCCCGTATTGAATAAATTTTTGTGCCATAGAGGGCCAGAAATTATAATCATTTTGTATGGGACCACGCAAAATAAAAATTGTAATTGAAACCTAATAAAAAACCATCTACCTTCATTATCAATTTCTTGAGAAACTATAGACAAATTGAATGTATTACTACATAGAATAACCCTACAATTATTTTTATTGGAAACTGGAGAACAAAAACATTGCCCACCCAGCATTTTTTTTCAATTTCTTAAAGGAGTCTCATGCAATATAATACAAAATCAGTGTTAAATTGACCTGGGTGGGAAATAATGTTCTGCCTTTTAATGGGATTATACTAACCTTCAATATACCAAATAAGATTTGTGAATGGTAATGAATGTTGAAACTAAATACACAATATGATCATCAGATAACTTTGAATAGAATAGTAAAATAAACAGGTAAAAAGCGCCTGGAAAACATCGATATAAAGACAATAAAATAAAATCTAGGAGATGAAAATAGAAAAAATGAACGGGAGATAAAACAAAACAAGAGCAAATGAGTGAAAAAAGATAAAAGAAAAGGACACAGCACAAAACAAACAAGTGGTGACATAGTAGTATACCTTTGTCAGGGGTAAAGGAATTTGGGGCTGTGATAGCACGAAATGAAGCTGCCACACTTTGGGGAGCTAAATGTGGTGAAAGGTGAGATAAGAATGATCTACAGACACACAAAAATTCACATATGAATAACTGTATGTATAAGGGATATATATTGGTTCATCTCAAGAGAGACAAATGAGGAAGGAACATAATAGAAATGCATCAACCATTACTAGAGGTATAAGAAGAAGAAACATAATAAAGATAGTCAACTGTCGCGTAAACAAAACAACTTGTAGATCATAGTATAACAAACAACTAAATAGGTTTTACAAGTAGAAGGAACAGTTGTATCTATTTGGTCCTCTAGGTGATCCTGCATGAACTTTGTAAGAATTGCAGAGTCATTGTAGCTAACAGCATTTTGTATGGAACTTTAAAAAGTAATCAATAACTTAGACCTTAGCAAGCTATCAGTGATATCAAAGATGGATGGAGGTCCAACAATGTTCTTCTATTTGCTAATGCTCTAGCAACATTCTATGTGAAGAACACTTCTTGCTTCTATGACTTAGCTGCATTTAGAACCATAACTTGTGCCCTTGCCATTTACTGCTAATTACCGCACATATTATATCTCTCATGACATCATCCCTGACATCAATGATAACATCACTGCAACATTTGCAATTAAATTATTGATGAGAAAACGGTGCATGGTGGAGGCGCGAGTTAGGGTTACTCTAGGACACAAGTTAAAGTTCATTGAGATTACTAAATCTGGTTATATTTTCTGTGGCTTTTTGAGCTTCAAACATTTTGTTGGCACTGAACATTTCACCTAAGTATAACTTTATCCTTTTAAGTGATTATATATATATATATATATATATATATATATATATATATATATATATATATATATATATATATATATATATATTTATATATATATTTATATATATATACACATATATGTATTATATATTACCTACTGGCGGCCGCCAGTAGGTATATATAGTTAGGATTTTTTCTCTATGGGATTTTTGAAAATTCTATGTCGAATAACTTTGGCGTTTGTGGACGGAATTGGCTGAAATTTTCAGGAAAATGGCACATTTTGTTTCTGAGCAGCCCCTGAAAATTGGGGGGGGGGGGGTTCGTCCAGGGGGGGTCGAGAAGAAAGGGGGGTCCCAAAACGTGTTTTTAACATTGAGTTTTCCATAGGGCGGTTGGCCTCACTTTTAGCCCGAACGGCTGAATGGATTTGCACGAAACT
Organism: Lissotriton helveticus; assembly: GCF_964261635.1. Classification (NCBI taxonomy): domain Eukaryota; kingdom Metazoa; phylum Chordata; class Amphibia; order Caudata; family Salamandridae; genus Lissotriton; species Lissotriton helveticus. Next base: position 499,535,535 of record NC_136063.1, read on the forward strand.
TGGCAAAATTGTAGGGACTGGTAGCCCGATGTGCCTTTTGTAGGTCTCAATATATGTGCTCCAGTGGATTTTGAGAAATTAACGTTTAAAAAAAGATATATATCTGTAACAGCGGACCGGGCAGCGCTCCGGTTCGCGGACTTTTCGCGCAACGGAGCTTTGTGAAGCGAAGCTGATTGGTTCTCCGGCGTCTGTCAACATTCCAAACAGTCCGTAGCGGCCGCCATCTTGTCTCTCGGTAGGATCGAGAGACAAGAGGAGGCGAAAGCGAAGGGGCAAATGACCATAAGGGGGCATAGTAGATCCTCCCTGACCTCTTAGGTTTGATGTACCATTTTGCCAAGTTTGGTGTAATTCCGTTCAGCCATTCAGGCTGTAGACGTATCTAAATGTCAATAATCGAACGGCTGAATGGATTTGCACGAAACTTGGCAAAATATTAGGGACTGGTAGCCCGATGTGCCTTTGCTAGGTCTCAATATATGTGCTCCAGTGGATTTTGAGAAATTAACGTTCAAAAAAAGATATATATCTGTAACAGCGCTCCGCTTCGCGTACTTTTCGCGTTACGGAGCTTTGCGAAGCTGATTGGTTCTCCGGCGTCTGTCAACATTCCAAACAGTCCGTAGCGGCCGCCATCTTGTCTCTCGGTAGGATCGAGAGACAAGAGGAGGCCAAAGCGAAGGGGCAAATGACCATAAGGGGGCATAGTAGATCCTTCCTGACCTCTTAGGTTTGATGTACCATTTTGCCAAGTTTGGTGTAATTCCGTTCAGCCATTCAGGCTGTAGACGTATGTAAATGTCCTATGGAAAATTGCATGGGGAAAACACATTTGAAAGTGTTGAAATTTAGAACCAATTAAAATGTTACTTTGGTTTTGTATTTGTGTGTGATGAAAGTTAATTGGTTATGTATATATGTCAAATGAGAGGAAACCACAGCCATTTTGTGATACTACTGTCTGAGGTACATTTGTGAGGAATTTTTGGTGGTGAATTTCTGGTGTTTGATTTACACAGTACTAACACTTCTCCTACTTTTAAAAAGGTGAGTTGTTAATTTGTAAGGGGAACTATGTTGTACACTTGAAGATAATTTGAAAAATGTTTTCTGTTATTTATTTGCAGTCCTTCTGTTATAGTAAATACTTGATAAAGTTAGTTTTATATTATGTATTACTAAAAACGATAAATGAAAGTGATTATTTTTTTCTGCAATTTACAGCAAGCAATTTCAAAATAAAATGGCTCACAATGAAGAGACCGTGGCAATTTCTTTTGAATTGTCCACTACATTGATTGAAATTGACAGCACCAATAATGAAATATTGTCACAAGGAGGAGATGACGTGTATGATTTCATTAGATTGATTGAAATTGACAGCACCAATAATGAAATATTGTCACAAGGAGGAGATGACTTGAATGATTCCACTACATTGATTGAAATTGAGAGCACCAATAATGAAATATTGTCACGAGGAGATGACTTGAATGATTCCACTACATTGATTGAAATTGAGAGCACCAATAATGAAATATTGTCACGAGGAGATGACTTGAATGATTCCACTACATTGATTGAAATTGACAGCACCAATAATGAAATATTGTCACAAGGAGGAGATGACTTGAATGATTCCACTACATTGATTGAAATTGACAGCACCAATAATGAAATATTGTCACAAGGAGGAGATGACTTGAATGATTTTTTTAGTGTCAAAGTATGTTTATTGAGTTTTGAAACAGAAGAAACAGGCATGGCAAGGCAATAGACAATCAGCAGGCAAGGAAGGCAAGCGAGACAGACAAACACGTCTTCTCTTAGAAGCATTAAGTGAGCAGGGTGAACATGCCCAGATGGCGAGGCGCTGCCCGGGGATCGAGAAGAGCCCCTAAGTGGAGCAGCAATCAAAAAGGCCAGCCTTAAAAAACACAAAAACCCCGCCCCCCCCCCCCAACATCCAACTCAAACACCCTCCCCCCGCCCCTACCAGTACGCCATTCTTCCGTAGTGATCGTATGCGTTATAGTCAGTCCAAGTGTATCAGGGTGCCTGCGGTCGCTCGCGGTCCACCATGCACTCCGTAAGGCGTAGGATGCGAAGGTACTTTGGGCAAGTGATTTCATGGAATTCCCTGGAGAGTAACGTCAGGAGCGGTTGCCAAGTGGTTCGGAATGAGTCAGGCGTGTGTGTGAGCGTGGCCTGAATCCGTTCCATGCCTAACGTGAACCACAACTTATGCAACCAGCCTGTGTGGGTGGGAGAGGTGGTGGAGCCCCAGAGCGACAGGATGTGTTGGGACGCCGCCTGCATAGCGATGCCCATCTGTTTGCCGCGAGCTGATCTCAAGGGGAACATAAGCGCATTAGGGAGCCCTAGGATTGTGTAAGCTGGGAAGCGTGGGATTTCAGTGTCGAATGTGGAATCAATGTCGTCCAAGACGGCCTTCCAATATTCCTGCAGGGCGGGACATTCCCATAGGAGGTGAGTCAGCGTGCCCCGGCCGCCACAGCCCCTCCAACACAGCGCACTTCGGGTAGGGTTACCCTGGTTGAGTCTCGCTGGGGTTAAGTGCCAATAGATCGCCAGTTTTATCGCAGATTCCCTAGCTTTGGTATTGCGGGTGGTGTGGGCGGCTCTATAGTGTATGTGGTTCCATTCTAATGAGGAAAGAGTTCTCCCGAGTTCGGTTTCCCACCGTCTCTGGCCAGCAGTTTTAGCAGGGTCGGCAGCAGGGGTGAGCATCCGATAAAGGTGTGAGACAAGATGTTTATCTGAGTCTTTGGACACAAGCCATCGTTCGAACGGTGTCATTTGCCGGCCGACCAAGGGGGCAACTTCCGGGTGCAAGAGCCAGTGGCGAATTTGGAAATATTGAAACATGCGTGGTTTATCCACCCCGTAGGCTTGCGAAACGTCAGCGAGAGAGAGAAAACCCTCCAGATCAAAGAGGTGGCCGGCCGATCGGCAAGGCGTATCGCGCCATTGCAGGAAAGCTCGAGCGTCCGTGCCAGGTGTGAATGCGGGATTATCAAAGAGAGGGGTAAGTGGAGACGGGAAGGTCGTGAGGCCCCGTTTGACCGCCACCATGTCCCAGGTTGCCATAGTGGTCCGAGTAATAGGGGAGCGGAGGAGATAGCGCGGTCTGTGCTGGCGAGCAAGAAATGGTACCTTCCACAAAGAGGTCTGAGCCATTGCCCTATCCTGAAAAAGCCATCTCTTCTCTGACTCGGGTCGGTACCGTTCTACCAGGTATCGAATTTGCGAGGCCTGGAAATATTGCAATAGATTCGGGATCCCAAGGCCGCCCTCGTCCACGGTCCTGTGCGCAACTCGTCTATGTAGTCTGGCGCGTTTCTTCTCCCACACAAACTGGTGAATGTCGTGTTGGAGGTCAGCTAGCATTCCCGGAGGCGGGGATATCGGGAGGGTCTGAAAAATGTACAATATCTTGGGTAGGACCGACATCTTCACCGCCGCGATCCTGCCAAGCAGGGAGAGGGGTTGCTTCGACCAGCGCGCGAAGTCGGCCCTGATCTGGGATGTTAAAGAAGAATAGTTATGATTGACCGTCGAGGTCGTGGAAGAGGTCAGGGTGATCCCCAGGTACGGAAGCCGAGCAGTGGACCGTAATTTGCAGCCGAAGGTAGGCGGCGGGCTGTTGGGAAGGGCATGGCGTCCCAGGGGCAGGATCAAGGATTTCCCCTGGTTAACTTTGAAACCGGACACCGCGCCGAATTGCTCCAGCTCCGCCAGGAACGCCGGTATGGAGCTGGACGGACGGTCCAATGCGGCGATTATGTCGTCCGCGTACAATCCCACCACGTGGGGTTCGTTGCCGAAAGACATCCCTGTAATGTGAGGGTTGTCCCGAATTTTTTGCGCCAAGGGTTCCACGTACAGGGCGAATAGTAGGGGCGAGAGAGGGCATCCTTGGCGGGTACCCCTCTGTATCTCGAAGGGTTCTGATTTGAGGCCACCCAACCGGACACGGGCCAAGGGACGGTGATAGCAGCTCGCGATCCAGGCCTGAAACCGGTCGCCCAGGCGGTAGCGTCGTAGCACAGCCCGCAGGTAGGTCCAGTCGACACGGTCAAAGGCCTTCTCTGCATCGATGGCTAGTAGGGCAGAATCCGATACCTGAAAGTGAGCCTTGTCCACGAGGTGCAGGAACCTTTTTGTGTTGTCGCTGCACTGGCGATTCGGGACAAAGCCCGATTGGTCCGGTTCGAGGATGCCCGGAAGGCATGGACCTAAACGAGCCGCAAGCACCCCCGTAAACAGCTTCAGATCCAGATTGAGCAGGGAGATGGGGCGGAACGCGGAGCAATGCGTCGGGGGTTTGCCCGGCTTAGGCAGGACCACGATATCGGCTGCCAGCATATCGGGTGGGATGGAACTCGGGCCTTCAAAGGAGTTAAACAGCCTGGCGAGGATAGGCGCCAGGACCTGGCCGAAGGACTTATAAAAGCCTGCCGAGAAGCCGTCAGGGCCCGGGGATTTAAGCGGGCGAAGGCGCGCAATAGCAGCGAGGATCTCGTCGGCACGGATAGGGGCATCTAGGGCTTCCGTGCTTGCCGGGCATAGCGGCGTAATATCAGCAGATTGCAGATATGTATCTATGTCTGCCGGTGACGCCCTGTCCGCGCTGTACAGAGAGGCGTAGAAGGACCGAAAGGCTGAAGCAATCTGTACGTCCTCCGTAACGGCGTCGCCGGCGTCGTCCAGTAGTGTCGTGATTTTGGAGCGTTGAAGTTTGGCTTTCAAGGCGCTGGCCAGAAGCCGGCCGGTACGGTTGCCCCCCACATAATATGTGTGGCGAAGGCGGAGAGCGGCAAATTCCGCTCGGTCGGTGTCGAGGCTGGCTAGTTGAGCCCGGGTGGCTTTAAGTTGGCGCCAAATTCTTGGGGCGCCTGTGCGGCTGTGCGCTCTCTCCAGCTCCGCGACCTTGTCGGAGAGGTCACCTCTCTTCTCTCTGCGAAGTTTAGCGTCCGCGGCCGATATGGCTATCAATTCCCCCCGGACGACAGCTTTCAAAGCCCCCCACAAAGACGACACCGATACATCAGGGGTGTCGTTGGTGGCCAAGTAATCTGATATGCATTTATGAAGCTGGTGGGCTACCGCCGGCTTCTGCAGGAGGGTTTCATTAAGCCTCCACGACCCCGGGGTGCGTGGCGACCTGGGCACGTTGAGTGACAATTCCAATGCCGCATGGTCGGAGAGGGCTGCCGGGACAATTGACGCTGTGGCGATGTGAGGAATGAGGCCTGATGATCCTAGGAAGTGGTCTATGCGCGCGTAAGTGTGGTGTACGTGTGAGTAAAATGTGTACTGCGTTGTGAGGGGGTGTGTATGCCTCCAAAGGTCCGAGATGTCTCTATCATGCAGCCAGGTAACGCCTTTTTGCGAAAGTGCCCCGGTGTCCCCGTAGCGGTGCCCCGATCTATCCCTGTCGGTATCCATGACGAGGTTGATGTCCCCCCCGAGTAGCATGTGGGTGTGAGGAGCTTGAAGCGCTTCAGAGATCGCGGAGATTAAGAAGGGCTCTTGACCTGTGTTGGGGGAGTAGATGGATCCTATTGTGTATGCAGTGTCGCCTATTAGGAAAGTGTGGGCTAGAAGGCGTCCTTTGATTTCCCCTACCTTGGCCCCCACCTTGCCCTTGAAGCGCCGAGATATGAGGATAGCCACCCCGGCTTTCTTAGATGGGAGAGAGGAGAAAAATTGCTGCGGGAAGGCGCGGGAGCGCAACCGATGCCAATCTTTAGCTAAGAGGTGGGTTTCCTGTAGTAAGCAGATGTCGGCTTCAGAGTTCTCCAAGTAAGAGATGATAGCTCTACGTTTTATCGGATTGTTAAGGCCCTTGACGTTAAGAGATAGGATTTTAATCGTATCAGGCATCACCACGGCACAAGGGAACAAGCTGGATTATGAGTGCAAGGCGCTGCGCAGCGACGTAAAACATAGGGAGCCCGTGGTGTGTGTAAAGGCCCCATGGCGTACTGGATCCCTCCCACAACTCCCTCCCCCCCTCGGCCACCCTAACCCCAACAGAGTGGACCCTCCCAACCCCCTCCAAGTATTGAACCCTTGTCCCCCAAACCCCCCTCCCCCTCCCAGAACAACCCCCCAACAACAACTGGTAAAAGTCTCGGGCCTAGTCGTGCAGGGCACAGGTCCGCAGAAAGTCAAAGAAAGGGGTACCATGGCTGCAGCCCAATTGGCGGCTCCCCGGCCCAACCCCCAGTTAAGCTACGTGCGAGTGAAAGCGCACCCCCGACAAGGTCAAAGTTCTACTGATCGGGTGCTGTGTTATCCGCCACTTCCTGTACTGCAGCTTCACGTTCTTGGGCGACCGTGATTGGGTCCGGTTTTGGGATGGGTCTCGGCGTCCTCCTCCTGCGAACTGTCTGCCAGCCGTCTCTTGTAGGGCGAGATGGGTCTTCCTGTGACCGGGACGGAGAGGCGTCTCTGGAGTTGGAACCTTCCGGCATGTCTATCCCTAGGAGGGAACAGGCGTCACGGAGTGATCTGAGTTGATGAAGGGAGCTGTTCCATTTGAAGATCAGGCGGAACGGGTGACCCCAGGAGTAGGGTATCTCGGCATCTCGCAGGAAGTTCGTCACAGGCCGGAAGGACTTACGCTTTTGTAAGGTGATGTTGGAGAGGTCCTGAAAGAGGGCTACAGGGTCTTCTCGAAATCTAATGGGCTGTGCTTTCCTGGCTTCTCTAAGGATGCGTTCCTTCAGAGGAAAGTCCGGGAGGAACGCCAGAATGTCCGGAGGTGGTGCAGGTGCTCTGCGTGCCATGCCTACCCTGTGAGCCCGGTCGATTCGGATTTCAAAGTCGCTCGGCTCACCCAGGATGTCCCTGAATAGGTCTTGGAGATAGCTGGTCACATTGTCTTTTTCAGCCTTCAACGGAACACCCCTGACCCGTATGTTATTCCGCCTGGAGCGGTTCTCCAAATCTTCAGAGTGCAACTGTAAATCCACCTGCTGATCCTGAAGTCGCAGGATTTCCTGCTGGAGTCTCTCCACCTCCCCGCTGCGGGATTGATCAGCGTTCTCCAGAGAGGCAACCCGCTCACCCAGACCATCAATGTCACGACGGAGTTCGCGCTGTTCCCCGGCAATGTCCTGTTTCAAAGTCTGGAAGTCCTCTCGCAATGTGTTGAAAAGGGAGGCCAGGAAGGCCTTCGTGATGGGAGCGGAGTCCTCGTCCGGTGTCTGAGGGCTCGTGGGGGGCTTCGGGGACGACTGTGGCTGGGTCTTATCTCCCTTCGCCGCTGCCTTATGCATGAGATCCACAACATTCCGGCCACCTTTGCGAGTAGATTGTGTCATGATGTCCCAAGCGGGGTGAGGGGCTCGGCCAGCGGGCGTCGTCGGGGCCGCCGAGTGATCGCCCAGCCACCGAAGCGAGGCCAACCGTGAGGGTCAGCGGGTGATGCGGAGCCGGCCCTGGGTAATGCGAGAGGTCCGGCGCAGAGATTCAGCAGGGGGGTCCGCGGGCTGGTCCGGGGACCGCTGTCCGTCGCGAGGGAGTCGCAAGGGCGGCGCTCAGAGTGCGTAGTAGCCAGTGAGAGATTGATGGTAGGGGTAACCAGAATGTCCGGGTTAGGGCAATGCACTAAGCGGGGTTATATGTGGCCGGAGGAGGAGCAGTACGGGCCCAGGGGGAGCGTCTGGGCATCAGGCAGGAGAACTGAGCCCCGGTATTAGCAAGAAGAGAGTCTCGTGAGGCTCGTGAGCTGGATGTCGCAGAGGGATCCACGGACTGCGCGGGGGTCCCGGTGGATGGTGGGCAGCAGGCAGCCGGCAGGCAGCTGGAGCCAACGGCCCCTTCCAACAAGTCCGCGATGTCGACCACAGCAGCCGAGGGCCACCACACAGGAAATGCAGGGTCCGGGGGAGGGGAAGGCTGGCAGTCCAGGTCGCAGTGCGCAGCTCACCTTATACCTCCCGTCCAGAGGGTCACTGCAGCTGGGTGGTGTCTCATGTCGTCGGAGTGCTCCTCCACCGGTAGGCCAGGGGGCGGGGAGGCCGCAGGGCGCAGGCGGCGGGCCGATGTCTCCTCGTGTGATGACCGCAGCAGATGGCGCGGTGGATGGTGGGCCTTCCGGCCGTCCAGCAGGCCCACGCCTGGCAGCTATTGGAAGGGCCCAAGCCAGTAGGCCCCCGCACAGGTGGGATCCCTCCCGTCGGAGGTCTGGGGCGTGAGGTGGGCACCGGTGGGTCGTAGGGGCGGCGGGTCCGGTCCTGCGTCACCGCCCGGTAGGCCCACGCCGGGACCTAAAGTGTTCGGAAGGCTGGTGCTGCCTCGTCGAGTGACCGCCGTGCGTGGCGCAATGGACTGCGACTCTTCCGGTCGCCCAGCAGGCCCACGCCGGGGCGAGGGAGGCCAGAGTCCTCGTAGGTTTCGGAGAGGCCGGGGGGGAGGGGTAGGCCGCAGCACAGGTGGGTCCCCCCCGCCGGAGGTCAGAGGTGCGAGGGGGGTCCGGAGATCCGTGGAGGGCAAGCGACCAAAGTCCCGCCCGGTTTGTAGCTCTGGGGGGGCGGCGGGGTTGAGCCTGTGTCACCGCCCTGTAGGCCCACGCCGGGGCCTAAATTTGTAGAGGGCCGTTCAAGGCCCCGAGAGGGTGCAGCCGCCGGAGCTGGAGCGGCCTCTCCGGAGGCAGCCGATGAGGTGGGGGGGGGCTGGTGAAGGTGCGCTGGGCCGGCAGCCCGTATTCTGTGCAGGGCAAGCCCCCACAGGCCCGACAAGAAAAGGCGCGGGTGGTCGCCTGGAGGCCCACGCCGGGGCCCGGAGTCGGCGGTTGGCTGGCGGCTGGGCACAGGCCGTCCGGGGGCGGCCGGGAGCACCAGCCGATCGGGCTCTCCGCCGTTGGTCGCCCAGGTCGCCTCTCTGTGCTCCGCCGCTCGTAGGTGTGGAGCTTCGGTCAGCGACCGCAGCCGCCGATGCGTGGGTGTGCGGCGGAAGGGCTCTAACCTTCGTCGCCGGCGCACCGGATTTGGCAGCAACGGGAAAAGCGGGGTTCCAGCGGTCGCCGGCTCAGGAAACTCGGCTGGTGGACCCCCAAGGGAGTGAGGTCGGCATGAGCCGAATTTGGGCAGGGGCACAAGGGGGTGGCAGCCAGGAAATCGTGGGTGAGGGACACCGGGCTGGGGAGCCTCGCAATCCGCGTCCTTTCAAGCCGCCATCTTGGCCACGCCCCCGAATGATTTTTTTGATCAATCTGTTGATGGCGAATTTATCGAATGTTTGGAGACCATAGAGTTACAAGAATCATCATTGCAGACTTTTCATGAGGAAATTGCTGATGAGGACATGTTACTAGTTCTTTCAAATTTAGAAAATTCTGAAGAATAAATTTATATTTAGAAATCAAAAATTGTTTGAGACATTATTCATTTTTATTTTTAATTTATGAGGTTGGAGCGAAGTGATTGTAGTATAAAATGAGACTTATAGTATAGAGTGCAACATTTTTATGTTACATGGTAAGTTTACTCATATTTACTTCCCTTCTGCCACTATATTATCTCCAATGTGTATTTGACATCTCTTCTTCATCTCCGGCCTCCTTTCTCTCACTGTGTGTCTCCGATGCATCTTATCGCTGCTATTTTGTGTAATTACAGAAGAGAGTAAAATAAAATAGTTCGGAACGTGAAAAGGGGGCAAAGTAGAGTACCCCTCACCCCCTAGGCCTTTTCAGGCGGTCCCAAAAGGATCAGTTTCTGCTTTCCTGAGAGATTATGGTATGAGTTCCATATACCACAATAATTTGCATTACAACATGCAAGATATCTATCTCCTATTACCAACTTTTGGAGATATTCGCGCTAAGCGCGAATATCTCCAAAAAGTAACACCTGCCCTGAGCAGTTCTTAGCCATGTTATCCAATGGGAGGTGGATAAAATGGCTAAGAGCATTAGCTCGGTAATGCATGAATATCGCGGACTTTTTAGCGATATTCATGTATTGCGGCCGTTTATTATCGCATTTGCGATAAACCTTGATAATAGCAAGGTTTATCTTCGATAATTTCTGACGATGCTTAGCGGTAAAAAATTAGTTGGTAAGCATCGTTAGCGATAAATATCGCTTAACTTTGGTAATATGCACCAACGCCTGTTAACGTTCGATTCGAAGGAAATGAGGAAGTGTTGAAAAACATTGTTTGCGCCATCTTGCCTTTTTTGAAATGCCACACTTTTGTCGTGCACGGCAGCCATTTTAGATGCCTTGACCAGACCCACTCTCTGCACGCTGTCGATTCGTAGCATGGCTCCCCACCCTCGCAAGCATCTTCCCCAGGCACTGGTCACCCCCGCTCTCTGTCTTATGCATGGGCAATAAACCTCCCCCCATCTGCGCTGCTCTTCCCTGAGAATCACACTCTGTGCCCGCCCGACACCTCCCTTTCGCCCTATTCACTACCGCACCCTCTGACACTCCTCTTCCTCTGTGTCCGATTGTCCAGGCTATCAGCTAGCCCTGCAGATGTAGTTTATGGCTCCAGCTGTAAAGAATCACCCCTCTTCAAAGGAGTTATAGTAGATCAAGGCCCACACCCGATGAGATCCGTCACACCACACGTGTTCCTACTATCTGAAAACCATCCTGTATTGTGATTGGGGAGGGGACCGAGCCTGAAGCGGAAGATTCCAGGAATGACTCTTTGTACATCAAAGTTTTTACAATTATGTGTCACATTAAAAATATATAGCACTCCAACAAAGTAGTAGGAATATAAAACTTTAATAACATATAAATATATACAACAAAACAAAAACAGTAAAAACATTTAAACAACGAAGAGACCGTGACAATTTCTTTTGAATTCCTGATGAGGACATGTTACTAGTTCTTTCAAATTATGAAAATTCAGAAGATGTTGCCTGGGGGTGGGTCGTCAGTAGCAGTCTGTTGTGCGAATAGTTCCAAGGCAGCAGAACGCGCTGAAATCTAGATGGCACGAAAGTGATGTCTGGTAAGTTGCCGCCCAGCAAATAACGGCGTGGGGCGCCGCGGGGGTGAGTGAGTCCAGTAGGCACCACAGCTATTCTTACCGGCATTTCAGAATTACTGCTGGGGACAATGCCTGTGCTGTAGCAGGGTCACAGCAGAAACAAAAAGGATTCTGTTGAAGATGTTGTTGGTTTTCAATTTGAAAACAGTTCTGGTGTCAACTGCTATGCTAATGTAGTGGTTAATGTTTTGTTTTCTCTAGATAATGTAAAAGAGGGGGAGGCAGTCCAAAGTTCCGTTAAAAGGGCAAAGGAAAGGATCGGTGGTTTGAACTATCAGTCAAAAAGGGGAGGGGGTGCAACAATTTTTCCTACCGGGTCACACTGTGCTTTCACCGGAACTGAGGTCTGCAGGATTCCTGTAATTCAAAGTGAGGCTGGCGCCAGCATGGGAGCGGCGACGTCCCGCGGATACAGTTTCGTCACTCCACGGGCGATCATGGCAGTCATTCCCCATCGGGGGTCGGAGACTCCCGCGGCTCCTCTAGAATCTTCAAGGTCGTGGAGGACTACGGTGGTGGAGTCAACCAGTGACCGGGCCATTTCTTTATGCTGGGCCTGCTCTTGCCAGGTCGACCGCCATTTTGAGAGTTCGGTAGCTACTGGCGATCGCGGGGTCAAATGAGCGGACGGGCTCCACCCTGCCGGGCGAGACGTTGCAGCATGGCCACAGTGGAAGAACCCTTTTCCGGGCGCCTGGAGCGCTGAGGGTGCAGCTGGGAAGCCTCCACCTGGGGAGGCGGGAGAGGCCTGTTCGCACCGTCTCTCCCTCCCAGTGCACCCCACGGCGTCTCGCTTGAGATTTGTTATGGCCGGACCAGGCGATGAGGACGAGGGGGGGGGGGTCAGAGGCATGTGCAAGACATCCCCCCCCAGTGTTGTCGCAGCCATTATTCAAGAAAGAAGAAGTGTCCCGTCCGTCTTCGGGCCGGGCTTCCGGTGGATGTCGGCCGGACGCCCCTGGCTCTGGCCCCATGAACGGGTTCCTTGGTTTATCGGCTGCAGCCGGATCCCGTCGGCCTCGGCCCCCCGACCGTTGGTGGCCGGACCGGAAGAGCATGTGGCGGGACTACCTGAAACTCTCAAGGGCCACCGCGGCCGGACTGGGAGAGAGAGGGGAGGGTCGAGGAGACATTCCCCCCCCCTGCAACTCTTCAGCGTTGTAAAGGCAATCCCCTGGCCGGGTCCCGCTGGCCTCGGCCTCTCCTCCGGCTACACCCTACGTTAGGATCTACTGGCCGAGGCGTGGCAGCAGGACCCGGCAGGACCCGCCTTATATGGGCTGCTCCCGGCTGGGCGTAGCCGCAACCCTGCCCCACCTTGGAAGTTTCCAGAGTGGGGGCGGATGTTCTACTGACTTGCATTTTCCCTAGTCTATCGATTTTTTTGGCGTGGCAGGCGGTGGGACAGCGAGGGGTGATTTGGTTTCTCTTACTGTTTTTCTGGTCACTCACCACTGGCATATTTTAACGTTTTCTTGTTTCTAGGACATTAATAGGTTTTATCATTACGTTATGTTATCGTTTCTTTGTTCGTTGTTTAATAAAAGTTCATGTTCATCAGTGGCCTACTGATTTTCGTTTTCCTATTCTTTTCTTTCCAGGTTGTTTCATGCTAAAGTTTCTGTTAACAGGATACAGTGATCCCTTCGTTATTATTGCATATGTCCTTTTCACTAGGGGTGCTCTCTGGTCGGGCCAGATGACGTATCTCTAGTAAATGGTCCGGGTGAAACAGGTGCATCAATCAGTGGGGAGTAGATAGGCATGACAGATTACAACGGGGGAGAAAGGTCCGCATTACGTACCCTTTCACTATTTGCAAAGATTTTCCTACGTATATTTGCAAACAGGGAATACCTCCAAAAAGAACCAATTCCCAAACAGTCAATGTTTGGGGAAACAATCAATCAATGAGGAACGAAATAGGCACGACGTGTTAAAGGTTTGCGTTACCTACCCTTCACTATCTGCAAAGGGAGAGAGAATATTCCTATTCTTCCTCGTTTGCAGGCAGAGAAGATTCTTAAGAGAACCAACTTCGAACAATTCAATGCTCGATTCAAACAATCAACAAGGGGTACTGTGAACACAAATGAACGCCGCTTATGTACATACACATTGGTATTATCAACAGGTTGTTCCTAATGTTTCTATTTTAGGGAGGTCAAAAAGAGATCCCATTAGTGGCCTACTGATTTTGCTCGATTCCTTTTGTTTTTTTACACGATTTTTAGCTATCTGCAAAGACTAAACAGAGTATTGCGACTCTGTGCTTGTTTGTAAATAGAGAATGAACCAAAGAGAACAATCAATCAAATGGAGAGTTTTTTTTTATTTCTATTAGGAGTACTCTCTCTTTGCAGATAGTGAAGGGTAGTTAACGCAGGCCTTTGCCCCCGTTGTAATCCGTCGTGCCTGCTTCTCTCTCCATTTGATTGATTGTTATCCAAGCATTTACTGTTTTAGAATTGGTTCACTATGGGATCTCTTTTTGACCTCGCTAAAATAGAAACATTAGGAACAACCCCTCATGACAAATACGAAACTAGTGAGATGAACTGAACTCCACACCATGATGGCTGCAAGACAGCTCGGCTCCGCCACCCACCCCGCCCAAAATAACGATAAACTCTATGCAAATATATACAACACACCAGCAAAGTAACAGGGTAAAACATTTTATTAAACAACTATTTACATAACTATTTTAAACTTTTTGTTGCCCGATCCGGCTAGCTCAATCGATCGACCATGAAACTCATGCACTCTGATGTTTGTTTGGGGCATTACAGTTGCTGCAAGTACAATTTTGGAACTTTTTCAGAAAATTAAATAAATTATATTGTGGGTAGCCACAGTATCCAGTAGGACCAGGTTTGGTTATGGGTGCATGATACAACTGTTTTGTTGAATTTAAACACCATTGAGGCCATGGATGGGCTGGGATTGTGCAGATTTTATTGTTTTTTGTCGTTTTTTTGGGCCTGCTGGTGTGGCCCTTTGCCCAGGGGTGGTGAGTGTTGCATGGGCCTAGTCTTTCTGTGGGGTGTCTTCTTGAATTTAAACATAATTGAGGCCATGGATGGGCTGGGATTGTGCTTATTTTATTGTTTTTTGTCGTTTTTGGGGGGCTGCTGGTGTGGCCTTTTGCTTGCCCAGGGGTGGTGGTGGTGCATGGACTGAGTGTGCCTGTGGTGTTGTCTCACTCTCTTTGATGTAAACATCATGGATGGCATTGGATTGTGGTGATTTCTGGCTGTTTTTCTGTTTTTTGGGGGTGTACTGTTGATGTGGTCTGGCCATGTGGGTGGTGGTGGTGGCCATCTTGAGTGCTGGCTGGTACAGGCAACATGTGCTTGGGGTGTAAGGGGGCCATTTTGAGGAGAGGCAGTGTCTGAGGCCTGCACTTATTTTGCCTACTTTTCATCCCTTATGCCCAGGGGTAGTGAGTGTTGCATGGGCCTAGTGTTTCTGAGGGGTGTCTTCTTGAATTTAAACACCATTGAGGCCATGGATGGGCTGGGATTGTGCAGATTTTATTGTTTTTTGTCGTTTTTTTGGGCCTGCTGGTGTGGCCCTTTGCCCAGGGGTGGTGAGTGTTGCATGGGCCTAGTCTTTCTGTGGGGTGTCTTCTTGAATTTAAACACCATTGAGGCCATGGATGGGCTGGGATTGTGCAGATTTTATTGTTTTTTGTCGTTTTTTTGGGCCTGCTGGTGTGGCCCTTTGCCCAGGGGTGGTGAGTGTTGCATGGGCCTAGTCTTTCTGTGGGGTGTCTTCTTGAATTTAAACATAATTGAGGCCATGGATGGGCTGGGATTGTGCTTATTTTATTGTTTTTTGTCGTTTTTGGGGGGCTGCTGGTGTGGCCTTTTGCTTGCCCAGGGGTGGTGGTGGTGCATGGACTGAGTGTGCCTGTGGTGTTGTCTCACTCTCTTTGATGTAAACATCATGGATGGCATTGGATTGTGGTGATTTCTGGCTGTTTTTCTGTTTTTTGGGGGTGTACTGTTGATGTGGTCTGGCCATGTGGGTGGTGGTGGTGGCCATCTTGAGTGCTGGCTGGTACAGGCAACATGTGCTTGGGGTGTAAGGGGGCCATTTTGAGGAGAGGCAGTGTCTGAGGCCTGCACTTATTTTGCCTACTTTTCATCCCTTATGCCCAGGGGTAGTGAGTGTTGCATGGGCCTAGTGTTTCTGAGGGGTGTCTTCTTGAATTTAAACACCATTGAGGCCATGGATGGGCTGGGATTGTGCAGATTTTATTGTTTTTTGTCGTTTTTTTGGGCCTGCTGGTGTGGCCCTTTGCCCAGGGGTGGTGAGTGTTGCATGGGCCTAGTCTTTCTGTGGGGTGTCTTCTTGAATTTAAACACCATTGAGGCCATGGATGGGCTGGGATTGTGCAGATTTTATTGTTTTTTGTCGTTTTTTTGGGCCTGCTGGTGTGGCCCTTTGCCCAGGGGTGGTGAGTGTTGCATGGGCCTAGTCTTTCTGTGGGGTGTCTTCTTGAATTTAAACATAATTGAGGCCATGGATGGGCTGGGATTGTGCTTATTTTATTGTTTTTTGTCGTTTTTGGGGGGCTGCTGGTGTGGCCTTTTGCTTGCCCAGGGGTGGTGGTGGTGCATGGACTGAGTGTGCCTGTGGTGTTGTCTCACTCTTTTTGATGTAAACATCATGGATGGCATTGGATTGTGGTGATTTCTGGCAGTTTTTCTGTTTTTTGGGGGTGTACTGTTGATGTGGACTGGCCATGTGGGTGGTGGTGGTGGCCATCTTGAGTGCTGGCTGGTACAGGCAACATGTGCTTGGGGTGTAAGGGGGCCATTTTGAGGAGAGGCAGTGTCTGAGGCCTGCACTTATTTTGCCTACTTTTCATCCCTTATGCCCAGGGGTAGTGAGTGTTGCATGGGCCTAGTGTTTCTGAGGGGTGTCTTCTTGAATTTAAACACCATTGAGGTCATGGATGGACTGGGAATGTGCAGATTTTATTGGTTTTTGTCGTTTTTTTGGGCCTGCTGGTGTGGCCCTTTGCCCAGGGGTGGTGAGTGTTGCATGGGCCTAGTCTTTCTGTGGGGTGTCTTCTTGAATTTAAACACCATTGAGGCCATGGATGGGCTGGGATTGTGCAGATTTTATTGTTTTTTGTCGTTTTTTTGGGCCTGCTGGTGTGGCCCTTTGCCCAGGGGTGGTGAGTGTTGCATGGGCCTAGTCTTTCTGTGGGGTGTCTTCTTGAATTTAAACATAATTGAGGCCATGGATGGGCTGGGATTGTGCAGATTTTATTGTTTTTTGTCGTTTTTTTGGGCCTGCTGGTGTGGCCCTTTGCCCAGGGGTGGTGAGTGTTGCATGGGCCTAGTCTTTCTGTGGGGTGTCTTCTTGAATTTAAACATAATTGAGGCCATGGATGGGCTGGGATTGTGCTTATTTTATTGTTTTTTGTCGTTTTTGGGGGGCTGCTGGTGTGGCCTTTTGCTTGCCCAGGGGTGGTGGTGGTGCATGGACTGAGTGTGCCTGTGGTGTTGTCTCACTCTCTTTGATGTAAACATCATGGATGGCATTGGATTGTGGTGATTTCTGGCTGTTTTTCTGTTTTTTGGGGGTGTACTGTTGATGTGGACTGGCCATGTGGGTGGTGGTGGTGGCCATCTTGAGTGCTGGCTGGTACAGGCAACATGTGCTTGGGGTGTAAGGGGGCCATTTTGAGGAGAGGCAGTGTCTGAGGCCTGCACTTATTTTGCCTACTTTTCATCCCTTATGCCCAGGGGTAGTGAGTGTTGCATACTTGCATGTCCCTAGTCTTTCTGTGGGGTGTCTTCAATGTAAACATCATGGATGGCATGGGATTGTGCTCATTTTTCTGTGTTTTGTCGATTTTTTGGGGTGTATAACTGAACTGATGTTCCTCTGTCTTCCATTGCTTTTAGGTGCACAAGAAGACTCAATAGAACCACCAGTGCCAGGAAGAAGTCCTGCAGCGGTGTGTGCAGCATAACGTCACGCGACGTCACGTCTGGACACAGAACCCTCTGCAACTCGTGCAACTGCTGCCTGCTGACCTGCTCTGAAGAAGATGGCCCCAAAAAAAGTAACCCGTAGCTCCTCTAGCAAGAAAGGTGCCAGTAAGGAGCAGAAGAAGCAAGTTACCAAGGACACTGGTGTGCCGCCCGCCCCTTTTTTTGTGAGTAAAAAAAAAAGTATGCCTGCAGCAGCTGCAGCGGGATCTGCTGGGGACCAAGCTGGCAGCAGCACCCCCGCTCCATTGGGCTCAGTGCCACCACCACCACCACGCCAACTTAAGTCCAAGCCCTTGAGTGCTGCAGAGGCAGCCAGTATACTTCTTCAATCACCATCGACCAGTGATGTTGGCTCATCGCAAGAAAGCAGCAGCAATGTCCCTCAATCAACACAGGTTGTTGTAGCTCATCTGACGAGTGTTGAACAACCACAGCGGCAACAACAATCACATGTGCAAGTACAAGCCCAAGTACATGTGGAAGGAGAGGCAGCGCAAGGAGATGCGCATGCAGAGGTGCATGGAGGGTCACAACAAGTGCCCACAATAGTTGTTCCTCCCGAAGTAGGGGCACATCAGGAAATCGACAATCAAGGCGAGGTATCATTTGAGGAAGCCACTCCTCCTGATGATCCTTCATTGTCTTCCACAACCCTAGCAAGGAAGAGATCAAGGGTGGTGTCTACATCCTCTTCAAGCACACCTCCTTCTGATGATACGGATCAAACTTGGGAACCAGCACCACAGCCGTCTGAGAGTGAGGCACACCATGATCCAACAAAGGTACTTAAGCGTAAAAGGAAGCTCGTCCAAAGTCTCAGACTTATGGAGTGTGATGAGGCTCAACAAGAAGTGGCGGATACTGCTGCTGATGAAGACTCTGCCAACGACGACCCAGTCATCATAAAGGTCACTGCAGCCCCAGCGGGCATGCAGCAAACAGACATTTTGACCCTAGCCCGAAGAGCTGCTGCGCGTGATGATGATGATGATGATGTTGTCGATGAGGAGGCAGTGGAAACACCACAATCATTGGAGTTAAGTAGTACACCAACTCGTCCCGCTTCCATATTTCTTTCTGGCAAGAAGAGACCTGCGTCAACCTCGACCTTAATTAGTGGCGGTGAAAGTGGAAAACGTACAAAAGTTGGCCAATCCAGATCCTCCACTTCATCTGGCATTAGCTTCATGACCACCACCACCACCAGTATCGCCGCCTCCTCCAGGTCCCACAGACACTTCAAGTCCCCAGTTTGGGACTTCTTTACTGTTTGTCCCAAAAATCCAAGGTTTGCCATTTGTACCCTTTGTAAGCTTGCAGTTAGTCGTGGTAAGCCAGGTAGCAACTATGGTACCGGCGGCCAGAGTGGTCATCTTGACAGAAAGCACGGTGTCCAATGGTTTGCGCACCTAGCTGCGATCAAGAAAGGCCAAAATCAAGGAAACGTTGATGTTTCATCTGATGTTGACGAGCAGGAAGAAGACGTGTCAAACACTTCCCTTACACCCAGTACCCCTCTCAGCAGCACACCCAATGTGAGGCACACTAAGAGTGTTGGAGCGAGTGAGACACCAACGCACAAAAGTTCACCAGCGAGCAAAATTGGGTCAACGAAGTCATTATCAGCCCGTAAATGCTTGGTCCAGGCCAACATTAGAACAATGCTTACTTCAGACGTGCCATATGAACGCAACCACCCACTGACGCGTCTGTATAACACTAAGCTGGCTAAAATGCTAGCTGTGGACCTTCTACCTTTTTCTTTTGTAGAAGCGGTAGGTTTTCTTGAATTAGTTGCAACGCTCTGCCCTAAATGGAAGGTTCCGAGCCGGTTCTATTTTGCCAGAGTTGCGGTTCCAGCACTACATGAAGATGTGCTGCAGGCGATTGGGGCAGCTTTGCAGAAGAGTGCTGTTCACACAATACATCTGACAACAGACATGTGGACCAGTGGCCCAGGCGATGATTACATGTGCATCACTGCACACTGGGTCTCTTTTTCAGGTGTTATAGCAAAGCTAAACGCAGGTGTTGACCCGGACCAAGTTTTCAAAGCTGCTCGGAAACATGCAACACTAGCCATGTTTGCCTTGGAGAAAAGTCACACAGCAGAAAACCTTTTGGAAGAGTTTGACAAAAAGGTGTTGTCAATGCTATCCCCCCTAAAACGCAAGATTGGTTATGTTTCCACGGATAATGGCGCCAATGTAGTTAAGGCCATGTCACAGGGTCACCATGTTAGAGTGCCGTGTTTGGCGCACTGTATCAACCTGGTAGTTCAAAAATTCTTGAGTGATAAAGAGAGTCCAGCGTTCGAGGTAATGGCCACCTGCCGCAAAATGTGCAACCATTTCAGCCATTCTTTTAAGGCCCGGAAGCATCTGCGGAGACTGCTACTTCAACGTGGAATGCCAGTGAAAGCACTCATCCAGGAGGTGGCAACACGTTGGAACTCAACCTTCTACATGCTTGAGCGTCTGCATGAGCAGTATACGGTACTCGATCACTATTTCTTGACAGAGGCTACATCTCAGAAGGAGGACCTGCGGATGAGTAAGGCGCAATGGGCCATAGTTAAAAGCCTGACAGACATGCTTCGTCCTTTTGAGTTCTTCACGCGTGCAGTCAGCCAGGAGGACTGTAATTTGGGAAAAGCTATCCCATTGTTGTGCATACTGGAGCACCAACTGATGGCGGTTTCTTCTGAGTTTGAAAAAGATGAAAAAAAAACAAAACATTTCATTTTGTCTGAGAAATTATTACATCGCCTACGTGGTGATGAACGTCTTAAAAACATCAACTCAGATCAGCATTACATTTGTGCTACTATTCTGGATCCACGCTACAAAAAGGCGCTGGCAGACAACGCATTCTTTCCTTTCGCTGATGCAGATGTTCAAAAGTACAAACATTGGTTAGCCTGGTCAGCCAAGAGGTTTGAAAAAGAACGGCAGGTTATTGAAGGAGAAGCCAGTACATCAGCATCAGCATCAGCAGGCCATCCGCAGTCACAAGAATCCACTTCTGCACCTGTGGCTGGGGCACAAGTGACCTCTCAGCCGTTAAAGACACCGGCAACTGGATCATCTGCACCACACACAATGACAACACTAACAGTGGCTGGGGAGGAGGATTGGCTAAGTTTGATGGGGTATGGTTCTCTAAAAAATGTCACAGGCACAGCAAAAAGTAAGCAAAGTGGAGGAACAGTTGATGACCTTGAGTCGATGGTGCAGGACTATCTGAATGACTCAACAGTGGTCTTTCTTAATGAGGAGCCATTGCAGTATTGGCATGGCAAAAAACAATTGTGGCCACAGCTCTACAACCTGGCTATAAACTATTTGTCTTGCCCACTCGCAAGTGTGTCTTCTGAACGTGTTTTCAGTGCTGCTGGTGGCATTGTAACTGCCAAACGGAGCCGCCTATCGCCCAAAAATGTGGAGCGGCTGACAATGATCAAGATGAATCAGCACCTCATACCACCAGATTACAAAGTGCGAGAAAGCACGCCACATGAAGACGATGAGGACAGCAACGTAGATGAGGGGATTTTTTCTCTGTTCGGTGCCACTGACCTCATCCAGCCTGAATTCGCAGAGTATGATGACGAAATCTTGTTCTTATTCCCTGACACCGAGCCCTGAAAATGAGACAATCAATCAAGAACTTTCTTTTTCGTCCTTATTCACTTTTATTCCTGTGTGCTTTGTGTCTCTCTTTCTTTGTTTTGCACAGTTAATTTAATTCAAACTTTAATCACCTAATCCCAAAAACAAGACCATCATCAGAACTGTCTTCACTTGTTTGCTTATTGATTTGAAGGTGCCGCAGTCTACATTCCTCAGGTTCACAAGTTCTGAAGAACATGCTCCTCTATCCTCCTCCTCCAGACTGCGATTTCCCTCCAAGCAGAGTGCTGGATTACGCACAATGAAGAAAGACTCAGCACTTGTGGGGGTGTTGTACTTCTTTGCGGGTGAGTTGACGGTTTTGGGCCCATTGCTGTGAAGCTCTAATAATGGACAAAAGTGTTTTGGACCAAATATGAGGTGGAAATTTCTTGCCGTTTTTGCTGACTTGCTTGCCTTTGAGGTGCTCTTTGGCGGGGTTCCGGGGGTTTGTGTGTAATTTTTGGTGTCTGTCGAAGCACTGCTGCGACAGTCTAATCTTGATTGCATTTGCTTTTCAGGAAATCCGTGGTGGAAAACAGGAGTTATGATGATTGATGATGACCTAGCTGCACAGCGCGTTACTTTGGACCGAAGGCCGAGAGATATTGTAAGTATGAGATTTAGCTTTTTCGCTGTTTGGGGGTGTTGTCGGGTGTTTTTTTGCGGGTGGGTTGGCGCCGGCGGGTCTTGCCTGGGGCATTCCTGGGAAGGTCTAATACCGGATACAAGTGTTTTGGACAAAATCCATAAGGAACAGCCTTTTTTTTGCCATTTCTTCAGACATCTTGCTCAATGTAGCGTTTTGGGGGGCTTCCTGCTGTTCGTGGGTGGGTTGCGGCCGGGGTCTCTGTCGAAGCACTGCTGCGACAGTCTAATCTTGATTGCATTTGCTTTTCAGGAAATCCGTGGTGGAAAACAGGAGTTATGATGATTGATGATGATGACGACCTAGCTGCACAGCGCCGCGTTTGGACCGAAGGCCGAGAGACATTGTAAGTATGAGATTTAGCTTTTTCGCTGTTTGGTGGTGTTGTGTCGCGTGTTTTTTTGCGGGTGGGTTGGCGCCGGCGGGTCTTGCCTGGGGCATTCCTGGGAAGGTCTAATACCGGATACAAGTGTTTTGGACAAAATCCATAAGGAACAGCCTTTTTTTTGCCATTTCTTCAGACATCTTGCTCAATGTAGCGTTTTGGGGGGCTTCCTGCTGTTCGTGGGTGGGTTGCGGCCGGGGTCTCTGTCGAAGCACTGCTGCGACAGTCTAATCTTGATTGCATTTGCTTTTCAGGAAATCCGTGGTGGAAAACAGGAGTTATGATGATTGATGATGATGATGACGACCTAGCTGCACAGCGCCGCGTTTGGACCGAAGGCCGAGAGACATTGTAAGTATGAGATTTAGCTTTTTCGCTGTTTGGTGGTGTTGTGTCGGGTGTTTTTTTGCGGGTGGGTTGGCGGGTCTTGCCTGGGGCATTCCTGGGAAGGTCTAATACCGGCTAGAAGTTAGTTGGACAAAATCCATAAGGAAACACCAGTTTTGGCACTTTGTAAGTTAGGGTTCGTTAGGGTTAGCCCTAGCAGCAGGATTGCATGTGTTTAGGGGGGTTCTATTGCAACGCGGTTCTGTTGTTGTAGAGCACTGTTGGAGCGATGCTGGCTATGGATACTTTTGCTTGCAGGCAAGTGGTTTGAATACAATCCACGGTCTGTATTTGGGTCTACTGTTACTTTCAAAGTACGTTTTGTAACCATTTTTCTGCTAGGCATCATCAAAGTGTGACTTTTTGAACCACACAGCGTACATACCTTTTATTTATTTATCAGTGGTATTGTAATAGCACTTCCTGTTTTCCGTTCAATAATTACAGGCCGGGTTTCAGTCAACATCCGCCAGGCAGGCAGTGGACAGGGTGTCTCTTCTGTCAGTGGTCACCACCACATTGATGGACGAAGCGTCAGCTGGAATGGAGGAGTGCCGCCAATAAGAGGAATTGTTTGCTGCATGCAACTTACTTACCAATTTCAACAGGACAACTCCAACAACATACGCAATACAGATACAGTATCCATTGTTGTCTTTTATTCTATGAGTGTGACTGCATGTGCTTACCTTTACTTTGTAACCAAAGATTGTCTGTAAACTCTGTATCTTCAATTATTGTTTGTCCATGCTCTGCTTTTTTTTTCTTCTCTCAA
Source organism: Lissotriton helveticus (assembly GCF_964261635.1). NCBI lineage: Eukaryota > Metazoa > Chordata > Amphibia > Caudata > Salamandridae > Lissotriton > Lissotriton helveticus. Next base: position 499,558,471 of record NC_136063.1, read on the forward strand.
CAAAACCTACCCAAAAAGAAACCCCCATTCCCATCCATTTTACAAACCCTAACCCTCTTCCCCCGGGCTGTGTTGTTTTGCTTGATGTCTGACTAAAATGACATCAATAATTCCACACACTTGCTGGGGAGGATAAGGTGATAGCAGCAACAGGCTGGTGAAGGAATACGAGGATATCTTCTAGACTTACTCAGCTTCAGTACTATATCTTCTAGTAGTAGTAGCCAATGTCAAATAAATTCAACGCAAGTACTAGTTATACTTGCAATACTTTACCATTTGTTAGGCTACATTATGGCACTGTTCTAGTGTACTGTCACCTGCTATTTTCTCGATCGTACCGTAACCGTTGTAATGCTACAGTAAGGAGTACAAACAAGGTTTCGTTTTCTTTTTTTCCATAGGCATGCAACTGCCACTGTGTCACACCACTAGTAACACCGCAATGAGGAAATGTCACCCGCCCAGGAATGACAACGTTAATCCCCATTTCACCTGGAGCCAGCCCTGGGCCTAGCCCTAATTTCTAACACAAATTACAGGTAAGATAAGCGTTTGGTGGGAGGTAGTATAATGGAGTATTATTTCGGAGTAGACAAGAGTTTGACGGTTGTACTACTAAAGTCCTACGACTGTTCAGGAAAACAAAGTTACTGTTACACCCCCGCCCCCCACCCACCAGACTGAAAAGCAGTAAAAAACAGGTATGGTCAGATAAAGTAGTTGAAAAATATATTTATTTATCCCTAACAAAATAATCTCCCTCACCCACCCTAACCCCAACGATTGTCTCTGAAACGTCCCAAAACGATCCCAACTCCCAAATCCCACCCCCCAAAAGTCTATAAAAAAAGGGCAAGGGACACTCCACTACTGGAGGGTGCTGGTGCTGGTGCATGATGCGGCATGGGCATCATACTCCTTGCGGAGGGTGGCAAGCTCGGAGCGGAGGCCCTTAACCAAGGTCTTATACCTCAGGACCTCCTGCTCCAGGTTGGACATGCGGACTCGTAGGCGGTGTTGGCGTTCCTTGCAGCTCCTGTGGGGGGCAGCTGGTGTTTCGGGTGCTTGGCGGTGGCGGTCGGCTTTCTTAGCCCGGCTCGGTCCCGCTGGTTTAGTCACGGAGGAGGATGCAGTCGAAGATGTTGCCCCGCTCGACTGCGTGTCCTCCTCCTCCTCCAGGGCCACCAGCCGCCGATACTCGGCGACTGTGGCCTCCAGCCTCCGTTGCCGGGCCAATCTAGCCTGCTCCCTCCTTGTTGTTGATTTGGAAGAAGGAGCAACTATATGAAGAAAGAAAGACATAGTCTGTAACCAATGCTCCTTATTAATAACACAAAGTGATTGAGCCGAAAGTTGGGTCACAGAGTACAAGTAGCAAATTGAAAGCACAGTACATAACTATTGAGGACAGTATCTATGTAACCCTCCCACTTCTGCATCCTTGCTCTAACAGTAGTGGTAGTTTAATGAACTAATTCTACGACCACTATGGACTTCCATTACAGTCGACTATGACAGTACACCAGTCTTATTCTTCTTCTTCTCTCTTGTTTAGGGAAATGGGTACGTTATCTTATGCAAGCCGGCAGAATGACATGGACACAGCACAGTGAAGTTGCACCCGAGAAAAAAAGTTGCACACCATGATGATGGAGACAGACTTGCGTTACTGTACCGGTCCAGTACATGCAGGTGGTGAAGCTATTACTTTTCTATTACGGGTGGCACTGAGAATACTCTGTTACAAGGGCTACTGCTTAATTAATTTACCTTTCACCCTACAGTGCAAATGAGTACTAGAAAAGGAAACTGAAGAAGCTAACTAATTTGATTATCTATCACTTCACATGGGACGTATTTAATGACAGATGAGATGACTTTAGGTGCTTTGCTTAATATTGAGTGAACACAGTGATACACCCACACATGAATGACGTACTACAAGTAAACTAAAGTTATTAAGAGAGGTACGGAGTGTCCACCGTAATAACCAGATATATGCTGTGAATGCAAACGCAATACAAAGTACTGCTACTATTCATGGTAGTATTGGACACATTTACAATTTCTTTTCCTTGCCTTCCCTGCACTGGGACGGACGTGCGGGTGCGGTGGTACATGCTCTTCAAGGTAACACTTACTTCACCTGGCGACCATCTACTCTCTCTAGATACACATTTGCTATGTAAGAGTCAGAGAATACCATGCTCCAGGCATCCATTCATTCAAAGTATACGCACACATACAGTTTCTGTTTCACCCACCCAGGCTGCTGTCCTTCCACCCATCCTTGCTTCATCATTGACCCAGCCATGCACCATACCATATTCTTTCCTTCCCAGCCACCTCTGGGTCCAAGCAAACACATATCGTTCTTCTTTGCCAGCCATCATACAAGTTCGCGTCCCACTTACTTACACCCTTCTTTCGCTTTTCGTTCATCCCATCCATCACGTTCGTCTAAGAACTTATTGGGATTCTTCTCACCAAAAACTTCACAGCTAAGTCGAAGTACATTTCGAGGAGGCTACTACCTGGTTGATTTGTAATTGTAATACACCCGTGCAGAAAGCACACTATGCAGTCTTCAATCTCAATAAGTAAGGAATATATAGCTTACCTGTTTCCGCCACCACCGTTTGATCCCCCACAGGAACGGCCACCAGCTCTTCTACCGCCGCATCCTCCCCAGAGGCCTCCGAGTCCAAGTCCAACACATCAGCCACCTCCGCGCTGGCCCCGTCACCAGATGTTACACCTACAAAGTACATTTAAGAAAGTTAGAATACACCACTCACTACTATATAATATTTGGTCTAGGAGAAATGTTAAAAAAACAGAATACAATGTAATAATTTGTGACTGTCTACTCCATAGTAAAAATGTCCCATTTTCCAGGGAAGGCTGTTGTCTTGCTGCACTTTTATGCACAACTGATGAATGCTTGCTTTTGATTTTTAACACGCACCACTTTTTCTCCTAACAGACAGAAGCTTGACTCCTGAGTCCTAAGAACACGACCAGGATCAAGTTCAAAGTAGGTGAGAGTTCGGCTCGACCACAAGAAATGTGTCCAATTAATCGTCAGCACTAACCACTTTTCCGTTTACAGTTAAATAGTTTTATGACAAAGTAGATTTCAATAAATGTGTTTACTTTTAATAAAGCTTTTACACTTAAATAGACTCTGTGGTTTTTGTTCCTCTAGACTAGAGTGGATGAGCTAAAGGTTTTGGAATTTTTGCAAGCATGAGTGCCTCTGACACTTCTTGACTGTGCTGTGACTCCGTACTACTCTCTTGTCCTGCGTACGATAATCTAGAGATCATTGGGGATCTATAATCGGTGACTTCGGGAGCTGAATGACTCTGCCACACTATCTAGTCAGTAAGGAGACAGTGCATAGAGGTATTGCTGAATATAATGGGAGTCCAATGGAATTGCCAAATGTCCAATCTTAGTTAGCTACACAGACAGACTAATAAGAATAGTCTAGTAATACCACAGGGAGTCATCATATTCGAGGCAGGATAAGAATTTATATCCAGTCTACAAGAAGATCAAAGACGATTTAGAAAAAATCGAATGAGGAACGCTAGGAAAAAATAGGTACTGTTTACTAAAATGTAAACTTACTGGGGCCAGCAAAGGAGCCCTCGCCTGCCCGATCCTGGCCTGCATCCTCAGCACCCTCCTCCTGTGTCCTCTTGCCCTTGGGGGGAGCTGATGTACAACATGAAAGAAAGAAAAACCATAAAACATGGATGAGATTTTTCAACCAAATCAAACATTTCAAAAGAACAATAACAACATATTTTGGAAAAATAGCAAATAGATAGACAACTATTCCACGGGATCTATCTCATGTGGTATACTACGTTATTCGTATTGCCTGATTTGCGGAACGTTGACTTAGAAAGTTCCTATGTAACTCAATAAACAGACTACTAAAGAGGTTTGCCTAGGCCTGGCACTGCAGGCAGTAGTGCACAACACGTGACAGACAAAGTCCATCCTGCTTGCAGATCAGTGAATACTCAAACTATCAATCCACCCGCCACCACCGCCACTATTTCTTCTGATAGCCATGTGACTGTCTAAAGGAAGGACACTGGACTTCAGTCTGTTGGGGCTGATTTATAAGTCCCTTGCGGAAGTTGCGGCTGATTTTCCTCCATTGTTGCGTGCCTTTTCTGACGCAGCGGCAGAACAAAAGACTCGCCATGGTGTTGGTGCGGCGTATATATTAAAAAAAAAAACACATATGGGCATATGGGCGATGCATCACGTTGTAAAGCCCTGCGCCATCAGGGGGCGTTCCGGCGCAAGGGAGGGCGTACCTGCGCAGGAACGAATCCTAAAAGTGGCTGAGGGAAATCTACAAGATGTCAATCAGTCATTTTTATGACAATGATGCATGACTCAAACCCTGCGCGCTTGAAGCCGACGTACGGCTTGATGCAGCATTGGGGAGATAGGGTACCCCAGAGCATTGCTGGAGCTGCGCCATCGTTGGCACGCAACTCCAGCAATGCGCTGCCTTTACGGCACAGATGCGTAAGGCTTCTGTGACGTTTTGGGCCAATGGGTGGTGGTGGCATGGCACACAATTACTGCCGCATCCCTGCTACTTTGCAGGGATGCGCCGGTAATTGAAAATATGACCCTTACTGTCTAGCATTACGCAGTTCTTTTCTTTACAGTACACTGATACATAATTTCTCAGGCCAATGAAATGCTTCTGAACACAACATACAAAACAAAGAAGCATAGTAGCAAGCAAGGCTACTGAGAAGGAGAGCAGTGCACCTGAAAATGAAATGCATAGAAGATTTTGAAATATAATTTACCTCAATGTAATCGGCAGCATTATTGCTCTTGGTAAAGAACAAAGATTTGCAAATAACAGAGCAGGATAAAACAGAGTAGTAAATGTACTACTACTACTACTCACCAAGCCCGGGGACCTCTACGCCGAGCGCGTCCAGCAAGTCCCGCTCCCGGTCCATGACATCGGTCCAGCGGTGGGTGGCCTGGTTATATGTGCGCCGGACCCCAGAGATCTTGTACATGGCCCGGCACACCTTCTCCCACCGCTGGCGGCGCTCCCGGATGCCATAGCCGGTCGCGATCTTGCCGCCTCCCAGGATCGTCTTGGGGAGGCGGCGCTGGACATGGAAGATCAGTGCCGCCACTTCCTCCGCGCTAAAGATCTCCCTCGGGACCACTTGCTCCCCCCTTAAACGCCCGCACGGGAGCCGGGCACGGGGTGCGGGACCCTTCCCCTTCTCAGGGTGCTTCCCGGCTCCCTTTACCATGGTCTGGGCAGAAATAAACTTAAATGATAAAGAAGAAATAGAATAGTGAAGAAGAAAATAAAAGAGTTTAAAAAAGTAGTTTAAAAGTAACTAAAAGCTGCAGAAAACACAAAAATATAGAGCTAGAAAAATAGAGGGTTAGATAATAAGTAAAATTAGATCAAAAAAACTTCAAACAAGCAAAGGATGGCAGAGATTGAGAGAGGATAGAGAAAGCATGCCCAGAACCATAGCAATGAATGAGAAACAAGATGGCCGCGCCCGTTCACGACCGCGTGGGTAAGTTCGCGCGAGATTTTCCTTGCGAGTACGCGCGAACTTGTACTCGCGAGCAGCACACTTTGCGAGATTACACATAGCGGGCGGAAACGGAATTACGTCACGCCAACAAGATGGCCGCGCCCGTGTACGACCGATAGGGTAACTTGGCAAACGAATAGCTAGAAGCGCCTCGCGAACACGCGCAAGATCACGCGAACATACACGTCGCAACAAAAACAATTTTGTATTCGCACGTATTCGCGGCTTCCGAAATCGATCTCGCACGGATTCGCGCCCCAAATAACGCGCGAAATTGCAAAAAAAACGATTTTAGCTAAAATGAAAGCAATGAGCAGGTGCAAAAGTTCAAACTTAACATTAGTAACATTCAAGGTAGTGCTTCCTGATGGGCCCCTCCAGAGTTTGCAACAATTCTATGACCCTGCTATGACCCAAACAGCAGGCTCATAGAATAGCACCATAAAGGTCCTGTAAAAAAAAAAATTCACTGCAACAAAAAGCAAATTACAGATAAGGAAGGAAGCAGGTGCCAGCCAGACTGGAACTTTCAAAATTACTGACACATTAATGAAACACAAATTAATTGATGGCAGTTGAAGAAGGGCAGGTGTGCTAGCTTTTTTCAACCACCATAATCTACAGTAATAAATAAACCTAATAGGTGCCTGTGAGGATGTACTAGAGGGTGGCATGGGTGTCCCAGAGGGTGGCAGTGGTGAAACAGAGGGTGCTGTGAACCTGTGATGATAAACCAGACGTAGAAACAACATAGTCGCGGCCGTTGCAAGCCGAAAAGTAAGTTCGCAATTGCGAACTTGTCCCAAAATCGGCGCGAACACGCGCCAACACAAAAAACGGAAAAATCCGCAAGTCCGCTAGAGTTCGCGGATCTTCGCGGATTGCGAATCCGTAAATACGCAAGTTCGCGGATTGCCAATCCGCAAAATCCGCCCATGCTTAATGCTAATTCCTAACTATATATGGTCTATAACCTATGGTTTTTTCAGTGAATATATATATATATGTTTGCATGTGTATGTGTGTGTGTGTGTACATATATATATATATATATATATATATATATATATATATATATATATATATATATATATATATATATATATTGATTTAGACAGTATGTCTTCTATGTCTATCGAAAAAAACAAATTGTTGTTGGCACCTAGCACTTTAAAAGGAGCACTTCCGCCCCTAAACGTTGTCATGTGATCAAGGCCTTGTTTGACCGAAACACGTGGTGGTGGTGTGGTGGAGAGCGGAATAAAAATCTGAGCACCATTACCTGGGTTTGCCTCATCTGTGACGCTGCGTGACTGCTGCGAGACGTCCTCCTACCTTAAATATTTTTCGGGATTGCTTCCCTGAAATTGGCGAACACCTCCACGCTTGGGCTTTAAGGTGTGAAGCAGCGATTCCAGTCCCAGATTCCTTTTTTGCCACTCCGTGAGGAGTAACCGAATTGCCCCGGGAGAGTGGAAGTTCCGGATACAGAGCGGGGAAGTAGGTCAGAGCAGTTTGGGGTCGTAAGGTTGGCGTTCGTTGACCCCGGACAGGAGTTGCACCGACAGTACCTGCTAGTAAGCGGAACTCTACAGTAAGTCCCGTGTGGAGTGTGCTTGTTCACGTCATTGACACTAGGATTTAACGTGAGCAAAGACTTTGATATCACACCGCTCACAACAAACACCATGTCTGCCGACACGTTACAGGGGAGAGTTGAGGCAGCAAAAACCATGTTTACTGATTCCCCGGCTGGGGACGGAGCAGTACCTGTAATTTTGTCTACCCCACAAGAAACGCATAGCAATTTGAAAGATCTGTTCAAAGCTTTAGAGAAAGCTAGTAAAGCCGATTAATCTAAAGGTGAGAGCACTGTTCACTGACTGGGTACTTGGAGGTCGGCAGGGTCCCGCGGGGTTTAAGAATCATGTTAGCCCCGTCGTACGAGAACCTCGACCCTTGCATGCTTGTGGACTGGGCCGAATGCAATCCTGAGTCCTCCAGGAAACTTATGGCAATACTCGTAAAGTACGCAGAAAGTGACAGGGCGAAATTACTTTTGGAAATTGACAGACTCAATGAGGAAATCAACAAATTGCCAAACACACCGCTCATAGCAAAACACAGGGATGAAATGCTTGTCCGCTTGAAAAGAGAGGAAGACGTGTTCAAGAGGTGCAAGGCGTATAAGTTTCAAAGGGATCGCCTTGATTATGAACATGGGCACATTTTTAAGTTTGCCAGGAAATACGATCACCTCAAAGCCTCACACACAACTCCAGCGGCAAACACATCGATGGCTAAACCACCATTAAGGGCGGGAGTGGTTGAAACCTCATCTGTCTCAGAGGGCAGCTCCAACATCAATAGTGAATCTGATAATGAGCTGGCAAGATCACAGAGAGTGGGATTTCGCAAGTTCACCCTCGCACAGGCGCTAGAGGTAGTCCAGCGGGACCGCAGGCAGACCCTCCGCTCAGGTGCTCAGGGTGCAACCACAGGCAAAGCATCAACGCCAAACGGGCAGCAAGGAGGCATTGCAACAAACAATGGAGGCACAACCAACAAGATAAAAAAACACGCAAGCAGTGGAACCGCAGATGAATCCAGTATTGGTAGAACCACACACGGTTGTCAATCTCACTGACCTGCAACTTACCAACAAAGAAACCTCCTTGCTTGAACTTGGACTGTCATATAGTGCCCAAAGTAATTTCGATTATGCAGGTACCAAGATAGATTTGTATAAGTATGTGCGCAAGCTTAAATTGCGCAAATATCATTGCCTGCACAAAAGTTCACAACCCACCATAGTTACTGTAACATGTTCCCAATCTCCTACTCTGTCCGCACCCGACTCTAGGCTGCTACTTGAGCGGATGGATATACAAAATGAATCGACTATGCCGGAATCTAGCCAGGGCCCGAGTGGAATGTTAACATCAAAAACGTCTACAGTTATCAATTTTATACCCAAATCCAACTTTTGTCCATTGATGATGAAAGACAATATTGACCTATTTCACGACAAAGTTTCTTTGGAATTAAGGGAACTCTTTCTCAAACATGGCAGTTTTTCCAAGAAACATAGATATCGCGATTTTGAGTACCATCAATTGATCAGAAAACTAAAAAGGAATACGAATATTATCATGAGGCAATCTGACAAGGGAGGAAATGTTGTTCTATGGCCTCGACAAATGTTCCTGGATGTAGCATTTGGCCAACTGAATGACCGTGCATGCAATCTACGGACTGATGCTAAGGAAGTACAGCAAGCCAAGAATAACATTTATTCCAATTTGATGGCGTGGAGAAGTACTGGTGTTATCACCATGGATGAGTTCAAATGGTAAACCACCGTTACAACGAAACTTTTACAACGGACTACTTTTACAACGCAACTTTTACAACGCAGGAACCATAACAACGAACTACCATTACAACGCATTTTTTTACAACGCAATACTTTTACAACGCAATACCTTTACAACGTAAGTATTGGTAAGTATATTATTATAATAAAATTTTTATAAGTTAGGGTTTTTAGGTAAAGGGGTATTTTTAGGGTTCAGGGCCAGGTTTGGGTTTTTGGGTAAAAGGGTATTTTTAGGGTTCAGGGCCAGGTTTGGGTTTTTGGGTAAAGGGGTATTTTTAGGGTTCAGGGCTAGGTTTGGGTTTTTGGGTAAAGGGGTATTTTTAAGGTTCAGGGCTAGGTTTGGGTTTTTGGGTAAAGGGGTATTTTTAGGGTTCAGGGCTAAGTTTGGGTTTTTGGGTAAAGGGGTATTTTTAGGGTTCAGGGCTAGGTTTGGGTTTTTGGGTAAAAGGGTATTTTTAGGGTTCAGGGCAAGGTTTGGGTTTTTGGGTAAAGGGGTATTTTTAGGGTTCAGGGCAAGGTTTGGGTTTTTGGGTAAAGGGGTATTTTTAGGGTTCAGGGCTAGGTTTGGGTTTTTGGGTAAAGGGGTATTTTTAGGGTTCAGGGCTAGGTTTGGATTTTTGGGTAAAGTGGTATTTTTAGGGTTCAGGGCAAGGTTTGGGTTTTTGGGTAAAGGGGTATTTTTAGGGTTCAGGGCCAGGTTTGGGTTTTGGGGTACATGGATAGAGGGTAAAAATAAATTAAAAATAATATTAAATTAAAATAAATTATATTAATTTTAATTAATTACATTTAACAAAAATATTATATAATTACCAATACAAGGATACAGGGTAAAAATCTAATAAAAATAATATTAAATTAAAATAAATTATATTAAATTTAATTAATTACATTTAAAAAAATATTATATACTTACCAATACTTACGTTGTAAAGGTATTGCGTTGTAAAAGTATTGCGTTGTAAAAAAATGCGTTGTAATGGTAATTCGTTGTAATGGTTCCTGCGTTGTAAAAATAGCGTTGTAAAGGTATGCGTTGTTAAAGTATGCGTTATAACGTCATACATCCAGTTCAAATGTATGAAAAAGGACAATCCTGTAACACCAGTAATCTATTTCATACCTAAAATCCACAAGAACTGCTTACTACCCCGAAGGCGTCCTATTATATCTGCCTGCAACAGCATACTTGAAAACACCAGTAAATATGTTGACTTTTTCCTCCAAGAGTTCGTCAGATCCCTACCTTCCTTTGTTCTGGACACGGGTGATTTTCTGAGAAAGATTTATGATGTGGAGTGGAAACCGAGTTATTTGTTAATATCTCTTGATGTCACCGCATTATATACCAGTATCTATCATAAAGATGGGCTGAGAGCAGTACAGCACTTTCTTGGTTCTAGACCAGCATGTCTAAAAGAGCATACTCGTATGATTGTAGCTATGATTAGCTTATGTCTTGAGAACAACTTCTTCTTGTTTGGGAACCAGCTATTCCAACAGACTAGGGGTGTGGCAATGGGGGCCTGCTTTTCTCCCATTTATGCCTGCTTGCATATGGGATACTGGGAGGAGCAGGTCCTCATGCCCAACTTTACAGACATCATGAAAACTAAAGTTGTAAAATGGTTACGTTACATCGAAGACCTTTTTATAATCTGGAATGGCTTGGAGAACGAGGCAGTTGAGTTCATTGATAAACTGAGTGATAATAATCTCAATATTCAATTTACTAGCAACATCAGTGACAAATCCATTTGTTTTTTAGATGTGGAGATTTACATCAGAGAAGGAAGACTAGAAACTAAACTTTACCGTAAACCCACTGCCGGTAATAGTGTCCTTCAAGGCGGGTAGTCATCATCTCACGCAAGTATCCCTTATGGGGAAATGCTCCGGATCAAACGGATTTGTAGCACAGACTCTGATTGTAGAGAAGCCCAGCTATCATGCAAAAATAGATTCATGCAGAGGGGTTACTCCAATGAGATTATTGAAAAAGCTATGGTTAGAGCAAACTCACATGATAGAGCAACCCTATTGTCTAATACAATCCACGACATCGGAAAAAACAAATTGTTGTTGGCACCTAGCACTTTAAAAGGAGCACTTCCGCCCCTAAACATTGTCATGCGATCAAGGCCTTGTTTGGCCGAAATGCGTAGTGGTGGTGTGGTGGAGAGCAGAATAAAAATCTGAGCACCATTACCTGGGTTTGCCTCGTCTGTGATGCTGCGTGACTGCTGCGAGACGTCCTTCTGCCTTATATATATATATATATATATATAAACATATACTAGCAGCCCGCCCCGAACTTGTCCGGGAGCAATCTGGCTTCCCCGACCCCCGCCCGCCCCCCTCCATGAGTGTTCAGGGCCCCCGCCCGCCCCGGCCCCCGCCTGCCCTGACCCCCGCCTGCCCCGACATTGCCCCCGGAGCCTTACCTTAGCCGCCGCTCCTCCCCCGTGCTCCTCAGTTCACCGCTCCGCCGCTCCTTGCCGGTAGTCACTGCTCCTCCCTGCCGCTCCTCACCGCCTGTCCGCCGCTCCTCACCGCTCCTCCCTGCTTGTCCACCGCTCCTCCCTGCGCCATGTCTGCCGCTCCTCCTCGCGCTCCTGGACGCCGCTCTTCCCCGCGCTCCTGACGTCAGCACGCAGGTCGCGGCCGGCGCTTCTTCCACGGGACTACTTTTGTTTTCCGCAACATTTTGTAAATAACGTATATTTTTTAACTTTATATAGCCTATGTCCATCTGCACACCCTGACGATAGCAACGATGTATCGGGTGTGTGGATTGGCGCTGTGGTTCCCGAGTTTACCCGCCTCAAAGGTTCAAAGTTCTTCCTTTATAATAGTAGTATAGATATATATATATATGTAAACACATCTCCTCCAAAGAAAAGAGTAGAAGCAGAATAGGGGAAAACCAGGGAGCCGTTTATTTCTCGTGAGTGCATCAGGCAAATGCATTTCGGCCGCGAGGCCTTCTTCAGTGCCCAGTGATGCAGAAATGAGCAAACCCCTTCCTTGAGCTGCTATACTAGTCCTGCTCAGTCCTAATTGGTAGTCACACTTGCCCCCTCCCACTCCGGCCGGAGCGGGATGTCCAACGTGCAGTCCCCGAAAGTTCAACGGACTACACGTCCCAGAATGCTCGATTCCAGCAGAAGGGATCCCAGGGTAGGGAAACACCACACACGATGAAATAACTGGCAGGTAAGTCGAGGAAAGGAGCGTGTCATCAAATCTGTAAGTTCTGGAGTTAACGGCGCTCCCTCGGGTCCCCAACCCGCAAGAACCAAAATCGCCCAGGTATCCAATCTGCGAGGTTCCGAATGGCAATGCATCGGGTCCAGGTTGAGGCCGGTAAGCCTCAACATCGCTTCTCCTCTTCCTGGGGTCATGTGGTGGACTCTGGAAATCTGCTGCCACAGAAACGCCAAACAGGCAGCCGGAGCGGCCGCTGCCAATGAAACCAGAGTCACTTGTGTTGCGGTGGCTTCTATACCGTGTCACTGGCAAAACACGGTACATTTATGTAAGCACATCTCCTCCAAAGAAAAGAGTAGAAGCCGAATAGGGGAAAACCAGGGAGCCGTTTATTTCTCGTGAGTGCATCAGGCATTTCGGCCGCGAGGCCTTCTTCAGTGCCCAGTGATGCAGAAATGAGCAAACCCCTTCCTTGAGCTGCTATACTAGTCCTGCTCAGTCCTAATTGGTAGTCACACTTGCCCCCTCCCACTCCGGCCGGAGTGGGATGTCCAACGTGCAGTCCCCGAAAGTTCAACGGACTACTCTATATATATTAAAAAACTGCCATGACCAAGAACTTGTAGTTCGAAACGCGTAGGCGAACACAGTTTGAATAAACAACTTTACAATGGATTGCTAACTGGAGTGCCTTCACTTGTGATTTTGTGGAAAAATTTTATCGGGACATTGCCCTGGTCCCGGTGACGGCACCGACTGTCAAAGTGCTCCTTCTGCATACAGGGTAATTTGTGGAACAATATATATATATATATATATATATATATATATATATATATATATATATATATATATATATATATATATATATATATATTACCTACTGGCAGTCGCCAATAGGTAGTTATAGTTAGGACCAAGTTTCCATAGGAAGAGCATTTTTCGTTTTGCTTATAACTTTGACGTTATTTGATGAATCTTTGTTGATATCAGCTCCTATGTTGAAAGTTTGGGGGTGATTCATCAAGGGGGGCGAGATAAAAGGGGGTCCCAAAACATGTTTTCTTCATGTCCATTTCTATAGGAAACTTTAGACAAGGCTGCAGGTTGAATGGGTGAACGGAATTACCCCACATTTGGCAGTGAGAAACGCTTCTGTTTATTTGGTGTAAATCAGTCCAGTAGTTTTTGAGAAGTATCTAAATTTACAGATATCTATATTTGGGAATTCTGCCATCTGATTGGCTGAGGCGTTACGAACACAAGCTTGTTGCTGTTTGGCTGCGAGCGCTGGGAGCTGTTGCAACTAGGAAGTGTTGACCGCCATTTTATGATTCAGTTGAAGCGAGTAAGGGGAAAAAATTGTGAAAAAAGTGGGAAAGAGGAGGGTAGGAGCACTGTAACCTCTGTGGGGGTGTCTACAGTGTGCTCTATATAGAGGGGTGTGAAGCAAAATATTCACCCCTACCGGTGTGAAAGTGGTGGGCTACGGAAATTAAGTGAGGTATTGCCTAGAGTGTGATGCTGCTAAAGTGAGCTGGTACGGGACTTGGGGATTAAAGCGTGAGCCCAAACTGTGTGTCTTATGCTGTGAAGTCATGTGCCCTGACCTCTGCACTACACCTGTGGAAGTAGTGTCAGCATGTGTTTATACCTAATAGGATGAACTACTGACCCGTACTGGTCTGAAAGTCCTGAGGTACGGAAAATAAATGAGGTATTGTCTAGAGTCTCGTGCAACTAGGAAGTGTTGGCTGCCATTTTGTGATTCCGTTGAAGCGAGTAAGGGGAAAAAAGGGCGAAAAAAGTAGGAAAGAGGAGGGTAGGAGCACTGTAACCTCTGTGGGGTGTTTAGGGTGTGCTATACAGGGGGTGCCAAGCTAACTACTCATACCTACCGGTCTGAAAGTGCTGGGCTATGGAAATTAAGCGAGGTATTGCCTCCAGTCTGATGCTGCTAAGGTGAGCTGGTGCCTGAGTCAGGGATTAAAGCCTGAGCCCAAATTGTTTGTCTTATGCTGTGAAGTCATGTGCCATGGCCGCTGCACTCCACCTGTGGAAGTTGTATCAGCATGTGTTTATACCTACTAGGATGAACTACTGACCCGTACTGGTCTGAAAGTCCTGGGTTATGTAAAATATGTGAGGTATTGTCTAGAGTCTCATGGTGCTAAGCTGAGCTGCTGGCAGATTTGGGGATGAAAGCGTGAGCCCAAACTGTGTGTCATATGCTGTGAATTCATGTGCTCTGGCCACTGTGCTACATCTGTCGAAGTAGTGTGAGCATGTAGGTATACCTACTCGGATGAACTTTTGTTTCAAACATTGTAACTTGTGTATGGGGCTTAGGGGGTGTTATACAGGGAGTACCAAGGTAAATTCATGCGTATCAAATCAATTCGGTATTTGTGAAGTAAAAACTACTCACTCCGATGGGTCTGATGGCGCTGGGGGCGTAAGCTGAGCTGCTGACGGACTCGGGGTAAATTCACTGAACTACTGACCCCTATCGGTCTGAGAGTGCAGGGTACGGAAATTAAGTGAAGTATTGCCTAGAGTGTCATGCTGTTAAATTGAGCTGCTGCTGGACTCGGGGATGAAACCGTGAGCCTCAACTGTGTGTGCTATGCTGTGAAGTCATGTGCTCTGGGTGCTGTGCCACACCTGTCCAACTTGTATATGGTGCTTAGGTGGTGTTGTATAGGGAGTGCAAAGGTAAATCAATACGGTATTTGTAAAGTGCAAACTACTCGCCCCTATGGGTGAGTAGAGTCGGTGATCAAAACGAGAGCTCTGTTTTGCAAAGTGAGAGGGTGTGGCCGCTGTTGTACAGTTGTGTGGAGAATACATTTTGGCGAGGGTCTGGGAGTTGCTATTACCTGACGGCAAAATAGCGGGCCTAAGTTGTAAGTTATAAGGTGGCTCTAAAAAGAGCCCTTGTGTTCATTAGTTGGAGCTACATATAAGTGCGGATGCACAGCTTAAAGTTATTCAGGAAAACTTGATTTCCTTGAGCTGTGAAGTGTACCTGTATCACTTTTGTAGATATCAGCCATATCAAAACGTATATTGTTGTTGTAGATGAACCCCATTTTGTGGTCTCTGAGGTATGCAGACACAGCTTTTTTGACTTTCTTCCTAGATTTTTCAATCTGAGGACAAAATTGTCTTGACCATTTCCACTTCTGTCTTTGGCATATATTGGAATATACAAAGACAGTTTGTGGCAAAAGTAACATCAATTGTCCAAAGGTGTTCTTC
Source organism: Lissotriton helveticus (assembly GCF_964261635.1). NCBI lineage: Eukaryota > Metazoa > Chordata > Amphibia > Caudata > Salamandridae > Lissotriton > Lissotriton helveticus. The sequence goes on from NC_136063.1 coordinate 499,573,942, forward strand.
AGAAGCATTTCCAAACCTACCCCAGTCAAGGTGCCTAGGTCGTTTCCACCACAGTGCACAATCATGAGGTCAGGGTGTTGGAGATGCAAACATGTTTTAACCAAAGGCAACAATTGGTGCCACTTCAATCCTCTCTGTGGAAACCATTTAATGTCCACATTTTGTAAACCTAGGTCTAAGTAAATGCGTCTCTGTTCTGCAAACCTCTTGCACCAGAAAACATAGCTATGTCCTATGATCCATACTAGCATTTTGAAGGTATGGCTGGAAGGTATGAAAAGATGTCTGTATCTCATGCAGTTCTTTCCTAGAATAAGAGATATGTTTAAAGATGGGGAACTAGTGTTTTTTTCAGATAGCAAACGATGCCTGATTGGGAGATAAAAAACATTGTTTTTTAAAAGTAGGGTGCACGTTCGATTTGTGGAAAAGCATCTTTGTGTTTGGTTAAGAAAAAGAAGTTTGAACGAGGAGTACATATTATAGGATAAAATGTGCTCAACTGAACCACACCTGCTACTTGCATTTGGAAGGCACTGTTCGAACTTAAAACAATTGTGAACTTTTAACACCTTCAATGCTAAGGCAATTCCCGCTGGGTGCTGAGCATCCTGAATCCCCATTGTTCATGACAAGGTCAGCTCGTCATAAGCACAGCTACAGTGTACTGCGTGACGAGCTGACCTTGTCATGAGCATCCAAAAGGTTAACCTGCACGTGCCGTTTATTGTTTGAGAAAATGTTGCAAAAAAATATTGTTAGGTTTGAAAAAATGAATGAACTTTTAGCCTGCACGTGTGGTAGAATTTTTTAGAGAGTGTATTGATAGAATATGTTGCACTGCTGACTTCAATGTGTTGTTGAATATGAAAAAAAACTGTTTATATGGAAAATTAAAAAGAAACTAATAGAGAGAAGTTTTGAAAACGTAAAAGAATCAAGGAAGTATTCTAATTTATTCTTTACATGTTTTTATGTGTGGAGGAGCAAAATTATAGAAACAACAGCAGCAGCAAGAGGAAGAAGCAGGGAGTGGGGGGACAGGGGAGATGGGAAATGTCGCTGAGTCCTGAGTCGTCAATGGCGGACCACCTCAGGTTTTGGTACTGCTAAGCCTGAGGAACTCAAGTTCGTGCCATGTGGTGGTAGGCTCCTGATGGCCACATGAGTTTGGGGTGGCACTAATCCTATGCATATGAAGTCCGCACGAAGGGGATGGTAGGCCGCTGATGGCCATACATCTGCGGTTGGGACTAACCTTCTGCGCAACTTTTCATGGACTCTTTATGGCTGAGACCCATGGAGCATTCGCCAGCTAGTAAGCACCGCAATAAAGGATGTGACTTTGTCGGTCTATTATATTTGCGTGGTCACATGGCCTGTGCCGCATGTGCTGGATGGGTGTGGTGTGTGTGCAAACCTGCCCTCAGGTAGTGTCCCTGAAATGTTGAGGACTAGACCACTGACCTACACACCAACAGCGAGTACGCCTGCGTCAGGTAGCTATGTGGGGCCAATGTCGGAACTTAATCGGAGTGGCATGGCCTGTTGTGGTGTACGACCGAACAGGGTAGGGACACAATGACGCGGACAGCTAGTAGTACTGCGCCTGGGAGTCAAGTCGACGGGCTGCAGCTGTCTCTCTGCAAGCCTGGGTCCGAACTGTTGATACCTCACACTATATAAGTATTGCAAAACCATTTTGTGATTCAGTCCGTCAGCTGGCATCTGTCTGAGGCATTTGTGAAAAGATATCAGAGTTATATCTGTGAGTGATATCCCTTTGAAGCTCCCTCTCCCCACATTACCAACATACCCCCAACAACCTTCTTGGGCCCGGAAGTGTCCTTGTGCGGTTGGAGAAAGAAGAATCTTAGTCATGTATAGATTTACATAGAAAAAATGTATTTAAAGAAAAGAACAACAAATAAGACTAAAGCGAGTCTGTTGCTGTGGTCGCTGCCACGAAGTTGGGGTCACTGCCGTTAAGTACTCAGGACACAGTTACACATGAGGGATTGGTTTGTGTTAAATAGGGTTAGTGGCAGCAGAAGCATTGAGACTTTATGATCTTGTGATGGTGCTTGCGTCATGTGGGATCAGGACACTATCTGAATTGTGAGCTCTGCATCCGTAGTGTAGGCCAGAGGTAGCGATGAGGAAGGGCCCACAGCCATGTGCATACGTTGGTGGCTCCACCGGCCTGCGTAGTGCAAGTTCAGTGGCACCGCTTGTCGGCAGACTTCAATCTGTAAATACTCCTCACTAATCAAAGTGAGTGAGGTGCTGTGGTAACTGCCACGAAGTTGGGGTCGCTGCAATTGAGGACTCAGGACACAGTTACACATGTGGGATCGGCTTTTGTTAAAGAGGGTTAGTGGGACTACGTGCCGCTGCCGTTGCATAAGAAATATGCCTCACAGATCGTAGGGAGTTTAGTGCTGTGGTCCCTGCAATGGACTTGGGGTCACTGCCATTTAGGACTCAGGACACAGTTACACAAGTGGGATCGTCTTGTGTTGAACAGAGTTAGAGGCTAGCATGTGTCGCCAGCCTTCCATATGGCAATATGCCCCACTGATTGAAGGGAGTCTGCTGATGTAGTTGTCTCACGGAGTTGGGGGTCACTGCTATTCAGGACTCAGGACACAGTTACACATGTGGGATCGGCTTGCGTTGAAGACGGTTAGAGGTACCATGTGTTTCCGGTTTTCCACAGTGTAGGCCAGAGGTAGCGGTGAGCAAGGGCCCACAGTCATGTGCATACGTTGGTGGCCCCAATGGCCTGCCTATTGCAGGTTCAGTGGCACCACGTGTCGCTGGTCTTCCATATGCAAATATCCCTCACTGATTGAAGGGAGTCTGGTGCTAGGGTTGCTGGAAAGAAGTTGGGGTCGCTGCCATTCAGGACTCAGGAACCAGTTACCCATGTGGGATCGGCTTGCGTTGAACAGGGTTAGTTGGCATCATGTGTCACTAGTCTTATACAGTGTAGACTGGAGGCAGCGGTCACCAAAGGCTCACAGGCAGGTGACATTGACTTGAGCTGCACAGATTGAGAGCATTTGGTCTTCTTAACCCATTATAGTCTCTTACATAATTTGCATCGCTACTAATCTTAAATTGTGAACTGTGTAACCCCAATGTAGGGCGCAGGCAGCAGTCAGGATGGGCGCATATCCACGTGGAATTGAGTTGAGCTGCACAGTTAGGGGCACCTGGAGCACTTAGCGTGTGCGCACCCTGCGATGATACGTGGTCCCGGCGGGCCGCACTGGGAGCAATGTCTTGCTTTGATAAGGCCACGTGGAGATGACTTATGGTGCAGTGAGTTAGTAGCACCTGAAGCACACAGCATGTGCGCATTCTGCGATGATGTGTGGTCCTGGCGGGCTGCACTGGGAGCAACATCTCTTGCGAACTGGACTGCGTCATCTGCAACTGCCACTGCATCTGAATTGTGAGCCCTGCTGTCCGCAGTGTAGATCGAAGGCAGTAGGGAGCATAGGCATCGAGGAATGCTTTTTGTCACTTCTTGACAAAATCCGAGAACATAGAGTACAATTCTCTGTGAAATTAATAAATCAAGGCTGAATTCAAATTGTGAACCCTGCTGTCCGCAGTGTAGATCGAAGGCAGTAGACGGTACAGACATAAGTCTGTGGTGCTGTGCTGCTGGGTTCGCAGGGGGCTTGTGTGGAGGAGGCACATGGTCATGTGCCAGGGTGAGGGCTGCCATTCCGGCAGACTCGTTGGTCTTCCCAGAAGTGAACCACGCCCAGGGCCTGGCCTATTTATTCATACTCCTATGCTGGAGTAGCTACGTTGGATCAGACCACTCCGCTTCCAATTCTAGGGGGAACAACACAGCTACATGAACGAGATCTTCCCCACTGCCTGAGGTAACATGGTTGCGTCCATTGTGCACTGCACTACAAGTATCAATAGTATATCTCCACATGGAGAGGTTTGTGGTTTGCATAGTGAGGTCTGTGCAGCACATCAGCATTAAACTTGTCATTTTTTGCATTATTATCGATGGGTGACTTGCTTTCTTCATATATAGTTAGTTGCCACATCTCCCAACATTAAGCTATTGTGCGGCTGAGGGGTCATGGTATTTTGGGAAGGTCCGTTGTCCTGTTTTGCGCTGCCTCATTAGTAGTAACGCGGGGTGGTCCGTGGGGGACGTCTGGTGGTGGTGGCGCAGGGTGTTGTGGTCTTGTTGGGTGTCGGAGCTGCATGATCAGTAGCTCTATCACATGTTGGTCTTTAGATGTGGCTGTGAGTTGGGTCTAATTCACGCAATAGATAGTCAACCTCCTTACACCAGTTAAAGGTTGATGTTTATTTGTTACTGGTAAGTCAGCTTATCGTCTGCTTTTTGGATCGCATTGCAGATTTGGGTGGTTGTTTAAAATATAGGGAAAGGCATATTGAAGAATGAGTGGGTGTATAAGTGTCTGAATGCATGATTTAGTAGGTGCATGACTGACTCTATAAGTGAGTGATTAAACGTATCTTACTGAATGCATGGGTTAGTGACGAAACTGTGTGAATGTCTGTATCCATCTGTTTGTTGGTGTGTGACCGGCTTTTTGGATCGCATTGCAGTTTTGGCTGGTTGTTTAAAATATGGGGAAGTGGTGTTTTCGTGTTTTTTTGCACTGGAATGCCTACTTTGCATATCATTAGCGTTCGTTGTGGCTCTCGTTTGTGGCAACTTTGTTGGTGGAAGGTATCGATGGCAGAGTGGTGAGAATTGCAATTTTCACCAGGTTGAGAATGGGATGATAATTAAAAAACACAGAAAAAAAGTTATGTTAAATGAACATTATAATTAGAAATTAGCATTTAAAAAACCTTTGAAATTCACTGAAAAAAACTATAGGTTTCAGGAACGTTATAGTTAGGAATTAGCATTTAAAAAACCTTAGAAATTCACAGAAAAAAACACATAGGTTTCAGGGACGTTATAGTTAGTTGGACATTTCACTCATACAAAACAATAGAAATTCCGCTGTTAGAGTCAGTTCTGCTAACAATAACTCGCGCCCCTGCAATGCACTGCTGATGACATCACATATTTCTTCACTCATAACATGGCCAGTGACATCACTGATAACATCCCAAATGACATCACTGATGACATCATCCAGTGACTGTGTGTTTCTGTAAAGTTTAAATATGTTTAATATATATATGGAAAGGCATATTGAAGAATGTGTGGGTTTATAAGAGTCTGAATGCATGATTTAGTAGGTGCATGACTGACTCTATAAGTGAGTGATTAAACGTATCTTACTGAATCCATGGGTTAGTGACTAAACTGTGTGAATGTCTGTATCCGTCTGTCTGTTGGTGTGTAACCGGCTACATGGGTTTGTGAATAGCTACATGAGTGTCTATATGTGTTATTGATTGGTTGTCTGAGTATCTGTATGGGTGCCTGAGTGTTTATATTGGTGGGGTGTGTGTGACTCGGTGCATAGATGTGTGAGTGGGTGATTCACTGGGTGCAAAGTTTCAAGAGTGCATCTGTGATAGACTGTATGGGTGGGTGACTGTGTGTATGGCCATGTTAGTGAGTGAATGTATATCTCAGTGGTACATGTGTGTGTAACTACATATGTGAAAGGCAGTATATATGTGTGTTGGAGTATAAAAATGGCTGCAAGTGAGAGTGTATGATTCTGAGAGTGACTGTATGGATGGGTGTGTGCTTGTATCAGTGATTGTATAAGAGCATAAGAATGTGCTAGTATTTGTAAGAGTATTTGAGCTGGTGTGTGTATAACTGTATATGTGAGTGAATGGCAGTGTGATTAATTATTTGTATGACTAACTAGGTGTGTGAGTGTTTAAACCTAAGAATCAGTGAATGTGTATGAAGTTATTGCTGTTGGAGTGTCTATTGTTTTGAGAATGTCAGTCTGTAATTTAGAGTGGGTGTATCAAAGGTTATATTAGGGTGTGAGAAGATGCATCAATTTATCACGTGGATGATGTTATCAGTGATGTCATCAGTGATGTCGTTTGAGATGTCATCAGTGATGTCATCATTGATGTCATTTGAGATGCCATCAGTGATGTCACTGACCATGTCATGAGTGATGTAATATGTGCATTGCAGGTGCGCGAGTTATAGTTAGCAGAACTAACTATAATGGAGTAATTTCTATGGTTTTGTGTGAGTGAAATGTCCAGCTAACTATAACATCCCTGAAACCTATGTTTTTTTAAATGCTAATTTATAACTATAAAGTGCCTGAAACCTATGGTTTTTTTCCATGAATTTCAAAGGTTTTTTAAATGCTAATTTCTAACTATAACAAACCTGAAACCTGTAGTTAGCAACCAGTTTCCATAGGAAAAGCAGTGATTTGCCAATATCTTTGGCAACGTTTATCAAATCGTTGCGAAATTTTCAAAACTAATGCCCCGCTCACTTCAGCTCCTGTGTTGAAAGTTTTAGGGTGATTCGTCTAGCGGGAGCAGAGAAGAAAGAGGGGTCCCAAAATGCATTTTCTCCTTATTAATTTCAATAGGAAACTTTAGACACGGCTACAGCGCGAACTGCTGAATGGATTTACACCAAATTTGGCAAAAAGTTATCTCTTGGTCCAGAAAGTTCTCTTCTTGGTGAATGGTGTAAATCCATTCAGTAGTTTTTATGAAATGTATACATTTCTCAGATATATAACTGTGGCCACGGTGGATCTGCTAACCCTCCCTATCTTGTGTCTGAGATCCGATTGGCTGCCAATACTTCCTGGTTTGTCTCTTGTCAACTTGTGACTTTGTTGAATCGGGTTACAGGAAAAACATGAAAAAGAAGAAAAGGGAGCATGATAGAAAGACCCTGACCCCCTAGGCCAGTTCAGGGGGTCCCATCAAATTTATTTTCCAGGTCCCTAGGGTGATAAGAAATAAAGATAGGGGTGCCCGCGTTGACTCCCGCAGCCAGTAGGTCCCAAACACCTGGATTGCTGAGAAGTTGTTAGAGGCCAGGTCCCCATTCTTCATCATTCTGCAAATGTGCCTCCCGGCGCACTACTAGTTGGGAGATAATAAAGTCCCCTTGGGTTCAGAGGGACCTTGGCCGCCAAGATGCCCTCTTGGTACTTCCTGTAAGTTCTACACAGTGGAATTCCTGAGAGCTGGTTGGAGCCCCAGCCCCCTTTCTCCAGCACTCTGCAAAAACATGACTGCTAGTTAAAAAACCTTAGACATTCCCTAAAAAAACCTAAGGTTCCAGGGACATTATTGTTAGCAAATAGAATTTAAGAAAACCGTAGAAATTGACAAAAAAAACAAAGTTTACAGGGAAGCTATAGCTAGCAAATAAAATTAAAAAAACATTAGTAATTTACGAAAAAGGTTATAGTTACATTATAATTAGGGTCAGATTTTACTTATACAGAATCAGAGAAATTCAGCCATTATCGTTAGCTGAGTTAACTATAACTCGGTCCCCTGCAATGCACTGCTTGTGACCTCACATATTACATTACTCATGGCATGGTCAGTGACATCACTGATGCCATCTCAAATGACATCACTGATTACATCATCCAAAGCATCTCCGACGCACCCACTCACTCCCCTATAGAATCTTTTATACACCCACTGCCACTCCCACACAACCATTCAGACACCCATTCAAAGCGCCATACCAGTACATACACACTCACTCACTGATTCATTGTTCTACACACACATCTACTCACTCATCCATACTGCCACCCATAGACTCACTCACTCATGAATACAGCCATTGACATATCCAATCATACACCCGTACAGGCACTCACATGCTGAGTGAGTCACCCATAGAACTACTCACACACCTAGACACTCACCCATACAGTCAATCACACAGCCACTGTGTGTGTGAGCGTGACTGTGAGAGGTGTTTTGGAGAGCTGATGAGGAGGCTTGCTGGTCGAATTCTGAGTACGGATTTATGAGCATGTAACGTTAAGTAAGAAGATAATATGAAACGTTTGGAATCAAGGCTGGATCCAACAATATCATCTCCAGATCAAGAGAAGTTGGCTGACCTGAAAAAACCAGTTAGAAAATATCTTACAAGAAAGAGTAAATAAAAGGTGCGAAGCGAGTAAATCTTCTAATTTTGAGTATGGTGAAGCTTCAGGAAAAATTTTGGCGTGGAAAATTAAAAGTGAGAAAGCCCAAAATTACATAAGAGAAATTAAGGTGGCCGGGGAGTTAGAGACTAGATCCACCAACCAAGATATCGGAAGGGCATTTTACGAGTTTTTTGAGGAGATTTATAAAGAAGATTTACCAAATGATCAATATATAAGAGATAGCTGGTTAGACTCCATTACACTACCAACCCTAACAATAAATCAAAAAACATTGTTAGAAAAAGAGATTTCGGAGGAAGAAGTCTTTAAAGCAATTCACCATTCCAAAAAGGGGAAAGCAGCAGGACCGGATGGCCTGCCAGGAGAAATATATAGATCCTTGGAAATGATCATGGTTCCAGAACTTACGACTCTCTTTAATGGAATTTTATGAAATGGTGATATACCACCTAAATCTTGGGGAGAAGCCGTGATAGTACTTATTCCAAAACCAGGGAAACCCCTATCAGAATGTGGTTCATATCGACCTATATCACTTCTTAATAGTGACTATAAAATTTTCACAAATATCATGTCCACTAGATTAGCCAGCATTATCGGAAGTATTATACGCCCTGATCAAAAAGGATTCATGAAAGGTAGACAGTTGGCAGAGTTAATTCATGAACTCGTGGGGGCTATTGATATAGCAAATACCACCTTGTTACCCCTAGCTACTCTGACATTAGATGCTACCAAAGCATTTGACAGAGTCAATTGGTTATATCTTAATGAGGTACTAAAAAAATTTAACCGTGGAGAAAGTTTTTGTAGAACAATTAAATTACTCTATAATAACCCTTCTGCTAGGATAATGGTTAAGGGGGGGGCTGACAGATGCTTTTAATATAACTAGGGGCATTCCCAGCAATAATAACATGTGCAACAGAATTTGGACAAATATCGGGATATGACATAAACTCTAGCAAGACGGAGGTAATGGTTTGGAACCTCCCAAATATCATGTTGGAGGTAAAAATTTCGACAGCTATGAGATATTTAGGAGTCAGAATAACACAAGACCTGGATAAAATAGCATCAAATAACTTGGAAAGAATACACCTGGAGAGTAAGAAACAGCTAAAATCCTGGTCCTATCTTCCACTCTCTGTATCTGGTAGAGTGAATCTGGTCAAAATGTGCATCCTCCCCAAGTTTATTTTCATTTTCAATACAATCCCACTGGCATTTGAGGTGAAACAACTGGAAAAGTCACAAAGAGAAATCAATTCTTTCATTTGGAATTATAAAACAACACGAATTTCATGGAAGAAACTAAGAAGGAGAAGGGAGAAGGGGGGGCTTGCACTCCCAGATTTGGTCTACTATTCATGGGCTTTTCAAATGTCACATACGAGAATGTTACTGAAATCACCATCCAACCTAAGCTCTAACAGTTTGTATAAAGCAATAATATTGGCGGCAAACCTAACACCTGAGGGATTTATGTTTAAATTTGGTAACTACAAATTTTTCAAAAAAATTAAGTTAAAGATGGCACAATCATGGGCTAAAAACTGGTTTCATATAAGAAAAAAAATGGGCCTGTCATACTATTCCAGCTATTCTCCAATTTGGGACTCAACGGGCTTACCAGAATTCTTGAAGGACAGGTTATCAATAATTATAAAACAAGCAGGGATCGTAAGATGGGGCCAATTGATTATAGACGGAGAATTGATATCCTGGAATCTACTACAAGAACTGGCAGGATTAGAAATTTCTAGATATAAATATATCCAACTAGATAGTTGGCTCAGATCTCAGAATAAAACAGACCATAATATAGGGAAAACTAATACACTTGAACAAATGCTGGTAGAGCGACCCAGTGGAGGTAAAGAAGTAGCTACTTGGTACTGGCAGATGCTGGAAGAAAATGATGGGGAATTCAAATTACCAAACGAATTATGGGGGGAAGTGATTGACACTCAATGTGACGAGAAATGGCAACAGTCTTGTGTTTTACTATACAAAATGGTAAAACCTGCATGGCTAAGACGCAACCACCTGTTCACAATTTACCGAGCTTATATTACACCACTAAGATTGTCTAAATTTCTTCCAAACAAAAAATGTAATAAGTGTAACATGGCTGAAGTTAATGACATACATATGTTTTTAGAGTGCCCAGATCTATCGGGTTTCTGGGAACAGGTGAGGAGTACGCTCAATTCAATTCTACAAACTTCCTTGTCAATTACTCTTTCACTTGTCATTTTTGGTATAACAGATAATATCAGAGGAATGGAGAGGTCATTCCTTTTTTATGCGATCTTATTGGCAAGAAGACAGATTTGTATTCAATGGATAGAAAAAAAAAACCTTTACATTCCCGGTGGTTGTCATCTTTATACGAATCTTCTAAAATGGACCTCCAAAGAAATGCCAGTGAACGTAATTTGGCCTTCTGGGATCTTTTGGTTAGTTGGAAGTGAACCCGGGTTTTTTTTTTTTCCCCGGGTCCAATGATTATGCCATTAATGCTCTTGGACCAAGGGTCAGCCTCGAATCGATCAAGTCCTACAGGTTGAAAAACCTAGATAGAGCCAATCTGTTGGTCACTACTAGGGGTGAGCACTTCACGCAGATAGCTTTGATTTGAGGGGGTGGGTGATATCTAGATTCCACTATCGCTCTTGGGATTATGTTTAGGTTAAAGAGCACTTTTAAAATCGAGCGCAATGAGTATAGCTGTTTATGTTGTATTTTTCAGAAACCCCTGACGAAGAGCCGTTCGGCTCGAAATGCATTGGGTGATACTTACAAGGCTTACGATGATGTTTATGAAATCACATGTTGCTGTTTAAAAACCTGGAATGGAATACAGCCGCATTTGAAAATGTTTAATAAACATCTTACTTGGAATTTCGCTGTCTCCGTGGCATGAATTTTGAAAAGATGGAGTTAAATACGGAATCAATGGTCAAGTTTTGGTTGAAAATAATGGTGAAATTCATGGACTGAAAGGGAAAAGGTCCCATGTTCTGCAGTGCGCCAACCTGGTGCGAACGTTTCGTGCCTCACTGTTCTCATGTTGAAAGAGTGACCAGGGATGGGTCACTAGGATTGTTGGGCACGCAAGGTTTAATATGCGTAATGAAAACGTGGTTTATCAAATTAAAGGGAAGGAGTGCGCCCTTATCATAAAACTTTTGTTGCTCACAATATTTCATCCCAATCGAGAGCGCACCCCATTTGTATACGGCAAGTAAAGCTCAAATGCCAATATCAGAGACATCGGAAGACCTTTCCAAGACTGTATTATCAACGTGAGCACTGACAATGTTAAACTTTACACTTCATGGACTGCTGTTGTTATCGCGCTGGATTACTGATTGTATATAATTTTCGCATTGTTTTCCTTTATTTTAAATTTTGACTGGTATTTTTATTTCCTACTGTCTTTTCCGTTGGTGAACACATATAAGAAACTGGAACTACACGAGAGTGTTACAGGATTGGAGGGTTAAGGGGATGAGCATTCACGATAAATATTCTTTCTGTATTTTCTTCGAGGTTTTGGGTGGTTTGTTTCAGGTGAATTACTTCAGGGTGTATGTTCAAATATGGGAGGAAACTGCGTTTCGCGTGCGTGGGTATTGTCTGTATAGATCGGTTTGATTGCGGTTTGAGTGCAAGTTCATTTCGTTTATTTAAGCGTTTGTGTCATAGATAGGTGCATCCTGGGGAGTATAGCTGTTTGAATGGCTTGCGCATTCAGCAGGTGGGCGAATGGCAATTAAGGACACGTGGGATTGAATACTTGTTATATAACGGTGTGTGTGTGAGCGTGACTGTGAGAGGTGTTTGGGAGAGCTGATGAGGAGGCTTGCTGGTCGAGTTCTGAGTACGGATTTATGTGCATGTGACGTTAAGTAAGTATAGACTAGAGTGGTGATTATTCAGTTTCTGATGAAGTGGGTGATTATCTTTTTATGGGCTGTTATGAATCTGTTGGTCACTACTAGGGGTGAGCACTTCACGCCGATAGCTTTGATTTGAGGGGGTGGGTGATATCTAGATTCCACTATCGCTCTTGGGATTATGTTTAGGTTAAAGAGCACTTTTAAAATCGAGCGCAATGAGTATAGCTGTTTATGTTGTATTTTTCAGAACCCCTGACGAAGAGCCGTTCGGCTCGAAATGCATTGGGTGATACTTACAAGGCTTACGATGATGTTTATGAAATCACATGTTGCTGTTTAAAAACCTGGAATGGAATACAGCCGCATTTGAAAATGTTTAATGCTGTCTCCGTGGCATTAATATGGAAAAGATGGAGTTAAATACGGAATCAATGGTCAAGTTTTGGTTGAAAATAATGGTGAAATTCATGGACTGAAAGGGAAAAGGTCCCATGTTCTGCAGTGCGCCAACCTGGTGCGAGCGTTTCGTGCCTCACTGTTCTCTAGTTAAAAAACCTTAGACATTCCCTAAACAAACCTAAGGTTCCAGGGACATTATTGTTAGCAAATAGAATTTAAGAAAACCGTAGAAATTGACAAAAAAACAAAGTTTACAGGGAAGCTATAGCTAGCAAATAAAATTAAAAAAACATTAGTAATTTACGAAAAAGGTTACAGTTACGTTATAGTTAGGGTCAGATTTTACTTATACAGAATCAGAGAAATTCAGCCATTATCGTTAGCTGAGCTAAAGCGCCATACCAGTACATACACACTCACTCACTGATTCATTGTTCTACACACACATCCACTCACTCATCCATACTGCCACCCATAGACTCACTCACTCATGAATACAGCCATTGACATATCCAATCATAAACCCGTACAGGCACTCACATGCTGAGTGAGTCACCCATAGAACTACTCACACACCTAGACACTCATCCATACAGTCAATCACACAGCCACTTACTCATTCAAACAGTTACACACACACACCCACTTACTTACTCATACAAATAGTAAAACATACTCACTCAGCTATACAGTCACTGACATCAGCATGCACTCATCCACGTACATTCACTCACTCACTCACTCATAGTCACTCATATACCCCATTACTCAGCTATACTGCCTTTCAAATTCTCAGTTACTCACCCATACTGACACATGCACTCAATCACCAACACAGCCGTACAATCACTCACCCACACAACTTCCACACACGCAACAGTACCCCATAAAGCCACTGACTCACTCATCCATACAGGAAGTCACACACCAATTCACCTACAAACACAGACACCCAGACAACCATGGAGGTAGTCACACAACCAATCAATCACCCATATAGTCATTCATGTACCCACTAACACACTGATATACCCACTTAGACATCAACTGACAGACAGATACACATATTCACACTACCAGTCACTCATCCATACATTCACTGAGACACCTAATCACTCACGTATACAGTCAATCGTGCACCCACTGAGTTATCCATACAGTCAATCATGCACCCACTGATTAACCAACACACCTTGGTAAATATATTAAACACTCACCATTTTTTTAAAACACTCCCAGTCACTGGATGATATCATCATTGATTTCACTTGAGAAGTCATGAGTGATGTCACTGACCATGTCATGAGTGATGCAATATGTGAGGTAATAAGCAGTGCATTTCAGGGGCACGTGTTATAGTTAACTCAGCTAGCTATAACAGCTGAATTTCTCTGGTTTTGTATGAGTAAAATATGACCCTAACTATAATGTTCCTGCAACCTTTAGTTTTTTGTGAATTTCTAAAGTTTTTTAAATTCTATTTGCTAACTATAACGTCCCTGTAACATTTGCTTTTTTGTGTGAGCATATATATATATATATATATATATATATATATATATATATATATATATATATATATATATATATATATATATATATATATATATTACCTCCTGGCGGTCTCCAATAGGTAGTTATAGTTAGGACCTAGTTTCCATAGGAAATCCGCAACATTCTATTGGGAATAACTTTGGCGTTGATGGACGGAATTACCTGAATTTCTCCTAGAAAATGGCCAGCTCCGCTCCGCTCCTTCCCTGAAAGTTTGGGGGGGATTTGTCAAGCGGGAGCCGAGATAAAAGGGGGGTCCCAAAACGTGTTTTCCCCATGTTAATTTCCATAGTGCGGTTGGACTCACTTTCAGCCCAAACGGCTGAATGGATTTCCACCAAACTTGGCAAAATTGTAGGGACTGGTAGCCCGATGTGCCTTTGCTATGTCTCAAGATATGTGCTCCAGTGGATTTTGAGTAATTTAGGTTAAAAAAAATATAAATATATCTATATGCGCGCCCCGGTACGCGCACCAGGGCTCGCTCCAGCGAGCTACGCGAGTTCGCGAGCGGAAATCTGATTGGCTCTCGGGTGTCTGTCAACATTCCAAACAGTCCGGAGCGGCCGCCATCTTGTGTCTCGGTAGGATCGAGACACAAGAGGTGGCAAAAACAAAGGGGGAAATTACCAAAAGGGGGCAGGGTAGACCCCCCTGACCCCATAGGTTTGATGTGGGGGCCATAAAAGGGCCCCGCGGGGCAAATTGTTTTTTTTTTCGAAATTCGCTGGGGGAGCGCCGGTACGCGCACCGGGGAGCGTACCATGGGGAAAACCCAGTGAAACAGTAAAATAATAATTTAAAGTGCTTAGAGGTAGGGTAGCTCTGAATAGAGTTGTTGTGTTGTGTGGGTGATTTAAGTACCAACATTTAGATACCAATGCAGAGTCTTAAATTCAATGTACACCGTCTCCTCTGTAGATAATTTGCATGTTGTTACAGAAGTTATTGTGGTATATGGAATCCATACCATAGTCTGTCAGGAAAGCACAAAAAAGTTTCACAGTATACTATAAGTCTCATTTTATATTATAATCATTTTGGTACTATTTCAGGAATTACATATAAAAATGAATAATGTCTCAAACAATTTTTAATTATTAAATATACATTTATTGTTCTGATTTTTCAAAATTTAAAAGAACTTCCAACATTAGATCATCTGGAATCTCCTCATTTTGATTCCATGATTCTATGCTTTCAACACAGTTAATAAAGTCTTGGTCCAGAGACTGATCCATAAATTCCAAGTCATCAATATCTTCCTCAGGATTTTTCTCAACCACAATTTCGAAAGAAATATTAATTGTGTCTTGTTTTCCTTCCATTTTCTTGCTGTAAATTGCATAAAAAATAACTATATCAGTAGAGTTAGGGCACTGTTGGGTTTAAGTTCAGACAGGTACTTCTGAGTTTTTAACAGGGAAGTTATCTTTGGGCAGTGTATGGTATCAGGCAGGAAGTAGAAATATAAAAAAGTGCATGTGATGAAGCCTAAGTAGATTCATAATTATAGCAGAGAAGCCTAACTCAATCCATAACTATAACAGAGAAGCCTATCTCAATATATAACTATAACAGAGGGACAGTAAATAACTATCAGAAAACGTTTTTACAAATTAACTTAAAGTGCCCCTTACAAATTAACAACTTACCTTACAGAAAGCTGTTGAAGTTTTATGAGAATATCCTTTAAAGATAAAGGTAGTTGTAGTCAAAATGGCCGTGTTTCCCTCTCATTTTTCATTTATATTCATGTACATAACCAATCAAATGTCAGGAAATAAAAGTAGAAAATGAAAGTAACATTTTAATTGGTTGTAAATTCTAACACTTTATATGTGTTTCTGTCATGTAATTTACCTCAGGATATTTAGACAGGGCTGCAGCCCAAATGGCTCAGTGGAATTCCACCAAATTTGGGAAAATGGTAGGGACTGGTATGTAGTAGGGCCTATTCTATATTTGGTGAAAGTCTCTCCAGTTGTTTTTATGTAAATTAACTTTCAAACATTTTTGGGAGCGCTTACCGGTGAGCGCCCCGGTACGCGCACCGGCAGCACTATGGGAGTCCTCCATTTTGTGTTTCGGTACAATTGAGATACGAGATGGCGGACAAACAACGTTGGGAATGGGTAAAAGGGGTCACGGTAGAGACTCCCTGACCCCCTAGGTTTTCTGAGGGGGGCTTAGGAGGCCCATATAGGCCCCCCAAATTTTTTTTTAACATTTTTTTCGGGGTGAGCGCCCGGTACGCGCACCGGGAAGCGTACCGGGGATGGCACCGGAAAGCGTACCGGGGAGCGTACTTTGGTGAAAAACAGTGAAAAAAGTTAGAGTAAAGTAATCATTTTGAGTGATCAGAGGTAGGGTAGCCCTGAAAAGAGCTTTTGGGTTCTGTGGCTGATTTAGGTACCTACAAGCAGGTTCCAATGCACAGTCTTAAATTTAGGAGGAATATTTTATTCCCCTCATCTGAGAAGTGCACACCATCACCTCTGTAGATATCTTGCATGTTGTAACGCAAGTTATTGTTGTATATTGAACCCATTCCATAGTCTCTCATGTAAGCAGAAACAGATGTATTCACATGTTTCCGTGCTTTCTCAAATTGTGGACAAAATTGGTTGGACCACTTCCATTTCTGTCTTTGGATTATATTGGAATATACCAAGGCAGTTTGTGGAAAAAGTGTCATCAATTGCCCAAAAGTGTCCTTTAAAAGCATTTCCAGACCTACCCCAGTCAAAGTGCCTAGGTCATTTCCACCACAGTGCAAAATTATGAGGTCAGGGTGTGGCAGATGGTAAAAGGTTTTCACCAATGGTATCAATTGATGACATCTCAATCCTCTTTGGCCAATCCACTTGATGTCCACATTTGGTAAATCAAGGTTGTGAACATTTCTGATAGGTTCATACCTTTGAGCCCAGTGGATGTAGCTATGTCCAATAATCCAGACAGAATACATGGTGAGAGGAGGTTCTGGTGCAGTCAGATGAAGTGTAGGAATGAAATGGCAGTTGGAACAGTGGGAGTTTGCAAAAAAAAATGAGGAGTTTCAGTGCTCTTGAATCACAAGCAATGATTGGTGGATTCAGATAGTTGAAAACTGAAAGTTAGGGTGCATGGTTCTGTTCTGTGAAAGAAGTAATTTGAATGGTTAAGGAAAAGTCATTTAAAGAAACATTGCACCGGATAAGCTGGTGTATTGAGAGGTCAAACATCCTTGCTGAGTTCATTTGCAACATTGTAGAATAAACATTTAACCCTGAGAGCTCAGTAAGGAGGGAGTTGCTATGGTAACAGGTAGAAAGGGCTGAGGGGGTGAAGGGTGTTGGTTTGAAAATAGAGAGGGTAGAGTTTTAATTGGTTATAATAAGAACAACATGAACGGGAAGTTCCCATTACTCTAAAGGAAGTAAATCACAATATAGACAATTGCCCACAGAGACAGCTGCTGATATCAAATCATTTTATTTTCATATACAGACATTTTATTATTTCATTACTTAAGGGGATCTGTAGATATCCAGGATTAATGTAGCATCAGCCCAGAAGCAAGGGAACAGTAAAAACATTATTAAATACAAAGGTCACTCATACCGTCAGACATACTCGCATCCAAAAGTCACCACATACACAAAAATACTACAAACTACAACCACATTCTCAAACAGCAAGCAGAAAAAAAGCGCAGACGCGCGTTTCGGAACAAGTGCCACCATAGGAGATTCCTTCATCAGGGCGCAAGACACTCATTTATATGTGGCCATCATGGTCCTCCAGTCTGTCAAAAGGGGTGAGGTTTTAGCTTAATTCAAACGTTTCTGGGCATAAGGCAGCTTATCACAGCATATCTGTGGGCAAAAACAAGTTTGAGTGAATCAAAATTTGAACCATATTAAATTAAAAAATTGGGGGGGGGAAGGAGAATAAGGGGAGGCAGGTCATACTTGGAGTGCAACCAGAACACAGTTTAATATATGCATACATATACATTTCTTCAAGCAAACACACTTTGTTATAAAAACAGACGAACAAAAATTAGTGTCCATAGCCTAGGGTCAAGTGCAGATAAGAAAGGGATGCAAGGAAGAGTAATACTAACCACCAAGCATAAGAATACAAGGTCTCCTGAACCAACTCTCGTCTATTTTCCTGCCAGAGGGAACAGCAATGTCTGTGCTTTTAATACCGGAGAAACAGGTAACTAAGAAGTTAACCGTTTACAGGGCAGAGGAAAAATGAACGGACCCTGGGGACTGAAAAGAACAAGTTTCTAAGAATACATATATACGCCATATTCCTCTTGTCTGAGTTTTAATTGGTTAACATGAGGGATATGTGTGTAGAATTAGAGGTTTTCTGTGCCATTCATGGTTGCAGTGCCTGGAGTGCATACCTTTTGCTCTGCTAAAGAAATATTGGTGTGTGTGTCTGACACTGTTCTCAATCTCCCAAAGCATTTGTAAAGGCGAGTAATGATTCATTTAATATAGATAGAGACTTGTATACTCTATGGAGAAGATTTGGAAGCAAAATGTGTTTTTTTAATGTTGCTTTGTGTCATGTTTTTTGATAATGCTTGGTAAAAAGTTTTTGCTGCATAAAGTAAATGTATTTTGTAAAATTGTGAAGTTTCAGTAGTGACATGGAATGCTTGTACATAGGACCTGTGCTGTGTTTCTTAAATGTGATGTGAAAAACGATTTTGGGGAAAATAAATAGAGTTTACATTTTTGAGAAGGAATAAATAGTGTCTACATGATTAAAGAAATATATTTTAACCTTTCACAATGATGTCACCTGTGTTATCTCAGATTAGGAAGCACATTGAGCTTCTTTCTTTTTGGTTTGTGTCATGTTTTTTGATAATGCTTGGTATGCACATTTGCAAGATAGAGGATTTGTATTTTGTGAAATAGTGAGGTTTCAGTAGTAAAATTGAATGCTTGTACATAGGACCTGAGCTGCTCTGTTTCTAAAATGTTATTTTAAAAATGATTTTGGGGCAAATCAATGGCTTTTATATTTTTGAGAAGGAATAAATAGTGTCTGCATGAATAAATAAATATTTTTGAACCTTTCACAAAGATGTCACCTCACCTGTGTTACCTCAGATTAGGAAGCAGATTAGGCTTCTTTCTTGTTGGTTTGGTCATGTTTTTTGATAATGCTTGGTATCAACATTTGCAAGATAGAGGAATTGTATTTTGTGAAATAGTAAGGTTTCAGTAGTGAAATTGAATGATTGTACATAGGACCTGCGGTCTGCTTCTAAAATGTTATTTAAAAAACGATTTTGGGGCAAATGAAGGGCTTTTACATTTTTGAGAAGGAATAAATAGTGCCTGCATGATTAAATAAATATATTTGAACCTTTCACAATCATGTCACCTGTGTTACCTCAGATTAGGAAGCAGATTGAGCTTCTTTCTTGTTGGTTTGTGTCATGTTTTTTGATAAAGCTTGGTATCAACATTTGCAAGATAGAGGAATTGTATTTTGTAAAATAGTAATGTTTCACTAGTGAAAATGTATGCTTGTAGATCGGATCTGCGCACTGTTTCTTAAATGTTATTTAAAAAACGATTTTGGGGCAAATGAATGGCTTTTACATTTTTGAGAAGGAATAAATAGTGTCTGCATGATTAAATAAATATATTTGAAGCTTTCACAATGATGTCACCTGTGTTACCTCAAATTAGGAAGCAGATTGAGCTTTTTTCTTGTTGAATTGTGTCATGGTTTTCGATAATGCTTGGTAGCAATGTTTGCAAGATAGAGGAATTGTATTTTGTAAAATAGTAATGTTTCACTAGTGAAATGGAATGCTTGTACATAGGATCTGTGCACTGTTTCTTAAATGTTATTTAAAAAACGATTTTGGGGCAAATGAATGGCTTTTACATTTTTGAGAAGGAATAAATAGTGTCTGCATGATTAAATAAATATATTTGAAGCTTTCACAATGATGTCACCTGTGTTACCTCAGATTAGGAAGCAGATTGAGCTTCTTTCTTGTTGGTTTGTGTAATGTTTTTTGATAATGCTTGGTATCAACATTTGCAAGGTAGAGGAATTGTATTTTGTAAAATAGTAATGTTTTACTAGTGAAATGGAATGC
Source organism: Lissotriton helveticus (assembly GCF_964261635.1). NCBI lineage: Eukaryota > Metazoa > Chordata > Amphibia > Caudata > Salamandridae > Lissotriton > Lissotriton helveticus. Next base: position 499,594,047 of record NC_136063.1, read on the forward strand.
TTGTACATAGGACGAGCGCTCTGTTTCTTAAATCTTATTGGAAAAACGATTTTGGGGCAAATGAATAGGTTTTACATTTTTGAGAAGCAATAAATAGTGTCTGCCAGATTAAATAGATATATTTGAACGTTTCACAATCATGTCACCTGTGTTTCCTCAGATTAGGAAGTAGATTGTGCAGATGAGGTGAGGCATGTCCAGGGGTGCAGAGGAGGTGAGGACTGTATCCAAGAGTGCAGTGGAGAGGACTCACCTCCTCTGACACTTGGACAAGCCTCACCTCCTCTGTGCCCCCTGGACAGGCCTCAATCTATTGGGTATAATAGATGGTAACAGGGTGCAGATGAGGTGAGGCCTGTCCAGGGGTGTAGATGAGGTGAGGCCTGTCCAGGGGTGCAGATGAGGTGAGGCCTGTTCAGGGTTGCAGATGAGGTGAGGCTTGTCCACGGGTGCAGAGGAGAGGAGGCCTGTGTTCAAGAGTGTAGTGGGAGAGAGGCCTGTCCAGGGTTGCAGAGGAGGTGAGGCCTGTGTTTAAGAGTGCAGTGGGGGAGAGGCTTCATGAAGTCCATTCCACTACCCTCTTAGACACAGGCCTCAACACCTCTGCTCCCCAGGACAGGCCTGACCTCATCTGTACTCCTGGTCAGGTCTCACCTCATCTGCATCCTGTTACTATCTATTTTACCCAATAGATTGAGGCCTGCTCAGGGGGCACGGAGGAGGTGAGGCTTGTCTAGGGGTCAGAGGAGGTGAGTCCTGTCCACAGCACTCTTGGACCCAGGACCTACCTCCTCTGCACCCCTGGACAGACCTCACCACATCTGCACAATCTGTTTACTAATCTGAGGAAACACAGGTGACATGATTGTGAAATGTACTAATATATTTTTTTAATCATGCAGATACTATCTAATCCTTGTCAATAATGTAAAACCAATTCATGTGCCCGAATTTTTTTTTAAATAAAATTTACAAAACAGAGCACAGGTCATATGTATAAGCATTTCATTACACTACTGAAACCTCACTCATTTAGAAAATACAATTCCTTTATGCACCAACATTTCTTTACCAAGCATTATCAACAATGTATTAGTCTCTATTATATTCTCTTCCTGACTTACTCTATTTTTCCACCTGTCCCTTTCTAACACCCTCTCTCTGACTTATTCCTTTTTACATCCTGACTCTGTGTTACACTCTCTTACACTCTCTATTTGACTTACTTTCTCTTACACCCTGTCTCTAATTTATTCCCTCTCTCTCTTTTTTACAGCAATTTGTAAGTCATACTTTCTCTTACATCTTCTTACTGATTTACTCCGTTTTACAACCTTTCTCTTTGTAACATTCTCTCCCAGACTCTCCTATTACACTTTTGTCTGTTTTACACCCTCTCTCCCTCTTTCTGACTTTTTTATTCTCTTCCTCTCTTCCTATTACACCCTCTGTCTGACTTACTCCTTGTTACATCCTCTCTCTGATTTACTTCCTCTTACACCCTCTCTCAAACTTACTCTCTCTCTCCCTTTTACAGCCTCTCTCTGTTTTAGTTTCTTTTACATCCTCTCCCCTTCTAACACCCTCTCTCTGTCTTACATCCTCTTACACCCTTTCCTTGTCTTCCACCCTGTTACACCCTTTTTCTGACTTACTCCTTTTCTCCCTTTCTTTGACTTACTCCCTCTCCCTATTACATCCTTTCTCTGTCTTACAACATATTATACACTGTCTCTGTCTTACTCCTTCTCTATGTTTTACTCCCTCTACCTGTTTCTTTGTCTGACTCTCTCTGTCTTTTTGTGTTACTCACTCTAGCTCTTTTTCTCTGTCTTACTCCTAGTTACATAGTTGATGTGGTATAAACTTAGATATGTTGAAAACTAGTGTTTATATCGTTTACTTATTGTCATTGCTTTGTTGTTTGGTAATAGTGGTCTATAATGTGTTATTTTTATCTTTACCACAGATTGAAATCAAGATTTCAATAGTAAGGAAATATGCCCTCAAGGCAGAGGAGAAGGAAAGATGCCAAGCGGAAAAAATCAAAAACAGCAACGGAATTAAAGCACTCCCCTACAACAAATACTTCAAAAAACACAAGAAAAGCTCCTGGCAAGACAACTAAGTCTTTTTTTCGGAACATATGTAGATAACATTTTTTTTTAATGGAAATGTGAATATACAGAAGGAAAGAGCGAATTTGAAAAAGAAGGAGAGGCCCCCCAAAAATGTTAATACTGGAGCAGGAGAGAACAGTATGTATAGGAGTAGAAGGCAAAACCAATTTAAGGACATTCGTAGACGAATGTTTCGCAATAGGGTAGTTTTAAATTTGTTAAAAAATATTAAGAAAGGTAAGCAGAGAGCTGCTTTTTACAAGAAAAAGAAAAGTGTAGAGAAGATTGTTGATAAGGCTTTTGAAGTTAAGAAAAAATTATTTATTTTAGTAATCAATAGAATTAGGATACTTAACAAGGCAATTGATGTTTTCAAATCACACAGTAGATGCAAAAGAATAATTAATCGGACTAATTTTTGTAAAGTTTTTTCTGGAGAATGGATGCATAGTTCAAGTTGTGAGCCATTTTTTAATGAGGAGAGTTACTTCCAGGAGAATGTTTTGGTGCATGCAGTTGACACCAGTGGTCGAGCATATGAGGTGAAAGACGGTTGTCCGATTGAAAAAGTGAAACTTGTGTCTAGACATGCAGAGGAGGTGTTAGCTGATGAAGTTTTAGGGAGACGTACTAAGGGTCCTGTTTACACTTGGAAGTGTAGTAGTATTTGTAGTGTGCGACAGGATTCAATCGATTTGCTTCGTAATTTCTTACGGACATATAGTAAGAAAAGTCTAAAACAGAAAATGAAGATGTTGCAAGACTTAGATCCTTGCAGAGTGAGAGAAAACATAGGTTGGCATGGGCATTCACTGGCTTGTCTTTCTAGAAAAGTATCTCAGAGTGTTTTTCATCATTTTAGGATGTTTGCAGTGCATCATACTAAAATGAGGAAATTGGTGAGAATGTTGCATTATGCAAAAAGTCCAGCACTTAAGCTTAAACAGTTAAACAGTGCTCTTTTGCATGGAACTGAATTAGATGTGAAAAACATTTGTGAAGAAATTGAGTTAAGTTACTTTGGTGAAAAAGAGGACAGTGTAGAAATTGACACAGTAATAGAAGGTAATGTGGAAGACAATGTACAGATTTCAAGTACAGAAAAGTTTGACCAGGAAATTTCCAAGTTTAAGGTGAAATCAAGTGAAAGGCCAAATTTTAGTTGTGTGTGTTGTCGATGAACTCATTATAAGCATCAGACTAGATTAGTTGATTTATATGTAAAAAGCGAAAAGGTAAATTATAATGAGTGGAAGGATTTTGCAACCTATTTGTTGGTAGAAATTGTTTTTGATTTGGGTTCCGATCAACGTATTTGTAAATATTGTTATAATAAATTAAATGAAAACAGAATGCCTGCTAGAGCTGTTCATAATAATCTGGAGTTGGTAGACATTCCTCCTGAATTGATGGATTTAAATACCTATGAGTCTATTCTGATTCAATGTGTGCATCCTTTTCAGGCTATTGTTCGCATGGAGCCTAAGATAGGGAAATTGCCTCCTTCAGATTTACAGAGAGGATGAAAGGGAAGAGTTGTTTATTTGCCTCTAGATTTCAAGAAAAATATTGATACAATTGGTGTAAAAAAAGTGGAAGAGGAACCTCTGGTTATTCTAGTTAATGGGGTTCCGACAAAGAGTAAGAAAATCTGGCAAGATTTAGTGGATGTTAGGAAAGTCAAAAAGGCAACGTTGTATTTGGTCAAAAACAATGAGTACTACAAACATGTATGTGTTGGAGCAGAGGAAACAGTTGCAGAAGAAGACAGTGATTGTTCAGCCGGCCCAATTGAAAAAGTTGATGTGTCTAGAAGTGAAGAAATATATGAACATTATACTGTTCATCCTTTGCATTCCAAAGAAGTAATGGGGAATGCAATTGACTTGTTTCAAATGAAAGCAGCAAAAGGAAGTCCCATTAGTGTATGGGAAGAAAGTTTGGAAGCTCGTTGTTTTCCACAGTTATTTCCAACAGGTCAAGGTGGACGATATGACGATCGTCCACTTCAAATTCCTGCATCTGAATACCGGACTTTAAGATTATATGCTGAAGATCCAAGGTTTCGTCAATGCATTCCGTATTTGCTTCACCTACTGTATGAAAGTGACTTGTCTGGGCTTTCTTATGCAGTCAACCATATACTGAAAAGTGGACCACATCTGCAAAATGTTTCGGCGAGGGACTTCATGGAGAAAGTCAATCTGCAAGATAGTATTTTGGAATCTCAGCTAATCAATCTCATGGCATGTCATTGTGGTACAAACGAGTATTGTTCCGTGGTCATGGGGAATTGAAATGTATGCTAAGAAACTTAGGAACTCCTACATGGTTCCTCACTCTTAGCTGTGCTGAGTATGCATGGGACGACTTACTTCAATTTCTACAAGAGGCAAAGGCAAACGCAAACATACAAAATATAGAATTCAAAACACCTGGAGAACTGTGTTCTTTGGATCCAGTGAATGTATGCAGATATTTCAATCATAGATTTGAAGCTATGATGTCTTTTATTACCAACAAAAAAAATCCTCCCCTTGGAGAGGTTTTGGATTTCTTTTGGAGAAAGGAGTATCAAGCAAGAGGTGCTCCTCACATACATATGTTGTTATGGATTAAAGATGCACCCAAATTTGGAACAGATTCGGATGACACAGTGATGAGCTTCATTGAAGAGTATTCAACATGTGCTGTTCCGAAAACTACTGAAGAAAACAGTTTAAGGCAACAAGTTTTACGTTTTCAATCCCATCGTTGTGGAAAGTACTGTCGTCGAAAATTCAGAAACAAGGACAAGTTCTACACAAAATGTCGTTTCGGGTTTCCACGACCAGTGATTTCTAAAGGAAGAGTAAATAATTTGATGTCTTCTCTGCGACATACTGTGACGAGGAAATCACCAAAAAATACATACAATTTAAAAAGAAACGAAGAGTCCAAGTACATCAACGACTACAGCCCAGTCATTTTGTCCATGTGGAATGCTAACATGGATATTCAGTTCGTTGCTGACAACTCTATTGCTGTGGCTCGATATGTGACGTCTTACATCACAAAAAAAGAAAAGAGAACTGAAGGAAATGTGGGAGGACATTTCACATGAAAAGAGTATAAGTTAAAAATTATACAGTTTCAGTCTGAAGATGTTGTCGCATCGAAAAATTGGAGCATATGAATGTTCTGATCGGTTATCATCAGCAAGTCTCTATGCCAAATCTCGAACAATCATTTGGGTGAGTCTAGGTCTTGCTGCAACACGAAACCGAGTTTTGAAATCTGTACAAGAAATTGAGTATTTGGCGGAGAAAGAACCAGACAGTACAGATATTTTGAAGACAAACATGTTGGATACATACTATCCAAATAGAAGTAGTCATCTTGAGAACAGTTTATTCTGCAAAACTATAGTTATAAGAGGAACATCACAGAAGATATCAATAATGGAATATATGCTGTCATTGGGTGTGAAGGATGTCTAGTGAAGCAGAGAAAAGGCCATTTGATTAATCATCGAAAATTGAGTTGCGAATCTCCAGACAAAAGGGAATTTTACTATTTAGCTCTTTTGCAAATCTTTAAGCCATGGCGTACAGAAGAGGAACTACTTGGAGATTTTCTCTGTTACGAAGATTCTTTTAATGCAACCAAGGATACCATAGAATGTCCTGTTTTTCCAAATTATCTGCAAATGTTGAACGAAGAAATAGAGCAAGAAGCCACAATTGCTGTAGAGATTGCTAGAGACAGTTCTCAAGACAGTCAGAGTTCTACTTCATTGAGTCAGGATCCACTAGGAGGACCAATTATCCAAAATGAAGCTGCCACTGCCATGGATGAGGTGGAAAGAGCTATGGAACAAGCTCAAGAGGATGTAGTTAACTTAGAAGATTTGGTGAAACAACTAAACGTTGTGCAGAAACAGATATATGACGAAGTCACAGAACGGGTTGAACATGGATTCAGTCATGAGAAAAAAGAGTGCTCATGTACATCATTTAAGCCTGTCCGACTGTACGTGAGTGGAGAAGCGGGAACTGGAAAAAGTTTCCTGATTAAAGCAATTGCAACTTATCTGCACAAAAGGACTGAATCACCGCTGTCTTTTGTTGTTATTTATTTATTTTTTACACTTATAAAGCACACTGTTACCGTACGGTGTCCTGGCGCTATCTTGATAACTCCTGAACTAATCCCCAGGTTAATTTACAAAAAACCATGTTACCGCTCCACCTGGGCTGGCAGCACGTAACATTAAAGGGATTACTTTACATCGTTTACTGATGCTACCAGTTGAGCATGATAATAAATTGCAATACCACAAGCTATCTGGAGATGCTTCTTCTGAAGTTTCCAGAGTCCTGAAGAAAATGAAACTTCTTATCATTGATGAAGTAAGCATGGTCTCAAATCTAATGCTTGCTTGTGCATTTGAGAATGCAAGAAATCCTTAGAACAGAGTATGATGTGTTATTTGGAGGGAAACACATTATTGTTTTTGGAGATCTACTGCAGTTGACTCCAGTGAAAGGACAACCAGTGTTTAAAATGCTCACGCATGAAGATACCAGGAAGTGCCTAGGAAGCATTGGAAACGTTAATATATGGTTAAATTTCAAATATGCAGAACTACTTCAAAATATGCGACAATCAAAGGATGAAGATTATAAAAATATTCTACAAGATGTAAGAATCGGAAAAGTAAGTGAGCATGGGAAAGAAGCATTATATGCACGATTAATTTCAAATTTGTATCCAAATGAAAACATTCTTCCAGAGAATATTTTTAAGAAAATTACTGCGAACAAATCTGGGATATGTTTGATGCCAACTCTGCAAGAATGGTCCATCTTCAACAACAAAATGTTAAAGTTAGAAAATGAAGAGATTGTGAAACTGGAAGCTATAGATAAAATAGAGCATATGGGAGTGTAGGAAGGTGGCTACCTGACTATGGTTACCCCAGATTTTCTGCCTTGTGTTTAGCTGGTTTTTGACTTAGTTGGCCTGGTTCCCTGCTAATCAGGGTCCCAGGCTATCTGCTCTCTCTGTAAAATGGATTCCATGTACCCTAGGTACATACCACAATTGGAAATGGACTCCTTGTCAGCCCCTGTACCATGCACTATAGGTGCTCAGGGCATAGGTGCCACCAAGGCCTACCAGGGGCTGCAGCATATCTTTTGCCACCCCTGGCTGGTTCTTAAATTTACACAACTGGCTGATCACTCAGCTGGGGCAAGATGGTGTAATCACCTCTTGCTTAGATATAGTATACCTATATCTAAACCTATATCTGGACACATATAAACCTGTGAGTCACTCCTATGGAAGGCCTTAGCAATCCTGGAGGCAGAGTGCATGGTTTAATGTGAGATGGTGCTCTAGCATGAGCTGAGCGTGTCTGCAGCCGTCGGGAACAAATCCCTAAGCTGTTTCAGGATAATGCCATACCATATACTATTAAGTGCATTATAATCCTCGCGGTTATATAGCAACTTTGGTTTGGCTTTATCAAAACATGTCGTGTAAGGTGTCATACGATTTGGAATACTATCCCCTCGCCAGTTCTGGCAACGGGGATAGCATTCCACCCCTCTAGAGAGAGAAGACATGTTACTTTACTGAAATGCGGTTGATTTTTAAAAGAACCTCAGATCCACAAAATGGATGCTTCTGCCACAGACACAAGTCTGACCCCCTGAAGCTGACCAAAACTCAGCCAAGGGGGCCTGGACAAAGGGTTTCCTGTCGCAGGGAGGTGTCACACCCCCCCAGACAGGAGATAGTGGATTGTAGCAGGGAGGTTTGAAAGAAACCAGACACTGCATGGGGAGCACAAGGCTGCCCCTTGCATAATCCGGTCAAACCGGTTCTGGGGCACACCAGCCCCAGTCCCAGCACGGCCTGGATCAAAGGAAAGGGGTGTATCCACCCCCTTCCTGGGTCCCACCCGAAGGAGGGGACCTAGCAGGTAATCCAGCCCCCCAGATTCGAATTAGAGTGGGAGCAGTGCCAATGCACTTCAGATTATCCTGATGAAACATAAGAAACAAAACTCTGGACCCTTCGACATCCTACTCAACGTAGAAGACTGAAGAATCTCCCTTGTGGTCAAGGAGTGACCACCCTGTGCAAACAGGCACCATCTAGCACCTCGCCGTCGGAACTCGAGCGACAGAGATCGACGAGATCAAGCTTGCCTGCCTTCTAACAGCCCGATCCACAGTCCCTGCAGAGCTGAGACCCGTGGAGGCGACCGGAAGCGTGGGGAATGCCATCTTGAAAATACCACGAGATGCTGACCGTGCAGCCCACGAGTGACCCTCGAAGCTGTACACCAGGGTTTGAGAAGCCCCAACCCTGAGCCACTTTTGCACCGAAGTTCAGCCCTCCACACTCGACGAGTGCTGCGTGGGGCCCTTCTGCTTCTTTTGGCTCAAGGCGTTGGCCCGGTCACTTGCCAGCTGCCTTGTGGCCCCTGTGCCGATGAAAACCAAAATACGACTTGTGATGCTGGTTACTTTAGATTTGCACCCACTCCCCTGAAAAGGAGTACCCACTCTGACCCTCCTGGCCTGAGTGAGAAGCAATCTTCCAGTTCCGCGTGGATTGCTTTTGCCAAGTGTTGTTTGCTCCAATCTTGAAGCCGACAGCACCGACGGTGAGAGCCTTTGTGGGACAGATCGTGACCCGCTCCTGGACTTCATAGATGCCCTAGAGCCCACGTGACAGCGGAGAGAAGCTCCTCGACAACCACCTGATTGCGCCCGACATTGCCTGGTTCCATCCTGGTTCCACCCTGGTCACTGCTGAGTGACCCAGACTCTGTCCCCTCTGCTTTCAGGTACTTTTTGACTTCGATCCACCCTTGGATCCCACCGGACACTTCTCTTTCACAGCGCCTGCAGCATCTTCAGCTTCAAGCACCAAGAACCAGCGTGACGAAACCCGACACTACTTCGACCCTGTGCACCCGCTTTCTGTGGGTGAGGTAACATTGCAACGCCGGTGTTCCCACACTGGTAACACCTATAGGGTCTGTGTCTTAAGTTTTGTCTTTCTAGGTTTAGCGGAAGTGTCCTAAAACTCTACTTGCTTAACTTTTACGCACCATTGACTTGCATTGATGCATGCGTGTGCTTTCAGTACTGCACCCGAATCCCGCAGGCTTTTCCCGACTTCAGCATTGCTTGTCCCGACTGCTCCCAGCGATTCCCTAGGCCCTAGGCCTAACCACTGTTCGATTGGCATCTCTTATACCACTTTCTTAGTATATGGTCTGAGTGGCCCCTCGCCCTCATCCATAATTGTGCAACTTTGTATGTTATACTGTGCTTTTGATTTAACGCGTGTGCCCCTTTGTTCATAAAGAATACTGGGGATTATTTTAAGTAATAAATACATATATTTTTATAATATATACTTGTGTGGTGTCCTTTCATTTGATATTACAGGACTGTGATTGGTAAAACAGCTCGCTTAACACGACCTCTTGAGTTAAGCTTTTAAGGCTGCTTAGTCTATGCTACCATTAAGATAGCTTGTCTACAAGGTTGACTTACAACCAGACACCATAAGGGAAAGCTTGTACTGATACAAGGTGGTTCCAGAATTGGAAACATCATATATCAGGCCAACTTCTCACATTGGTGCGCAGCGGTGCGGATTTGAGCTTGCTGTTGTTTTACCATTGCAATCTTTTTATCAAATTGAAAGATCACATCAAGTACCTTAGGTACATATAAATCAAAAGCTTAGCATATTAAGTTCTACTGAACTTAGTATTTGTAGATTAAAGGGAGTAGCACACCCTGACTACAACTCACTAGCAAGGTACAGTAGGAAAACACTTAGTGTAGGTAAGTGCACCACTTACACCTCACTAGCAGTCATGTCTTGCACAGGTGAAGCTCCAAGCTCTCTGCCTGTGACAGTTGACCTTACCCAGGCAACTTCCAGTTATGACAAACTTAGCCACAAAGACTTGTGTGCCTTGTGCATATCAAGAGGGCTAAAAAGGGGCAGAGGTCCCACCATTCCTACCCTGATAGCCATTCTAGAACAGGATGACTTAGCTAAGGCGAGTGCAGCTCCCCTAGTTTCAGGAGATGCAGTGAACCCCCCTGTAACTGATACCACTCCAGAGGAGGAAGAAGAAGAGGAGGAGGACTCAGATGTAGAGGACCCAGAAAATCAGGATCAGAGGGGTAGCCAGGTTATAGTTGCCAGGCTTAACCAGGCCAACTTAAACCTACTGGGGAATGGAGAGGGCCAGCACCTCCCCAGATCCCAAAATATCATTCTCCCATGCAACAGAAGAGTGAGATCTCCATCAGGGGACTCTCACATTTCTAGTGCCTCAAGAGAATCTCAGAGAGGGATGACGTCCTCTCAGAAGATAGAACATAGAGCCAGGATGAGGGCTGTCAAACTCCAAATAGAGAGGGAGGAGGTAGCCCTGGCTCAAGCTAGACTTGCCTTGGCAAGAGAGCAAAAAATGTGTGGCTTAGATGCTACTGGTGGCAGCTATATTCCTAGAGAGAAACCCAGGTCCTATGATAGTAGAAACCTGACAAAGATTGTGCCCCCCTACAAGGAAGGGGATGACATCCACAAATGGATGACTGCTCTGGAGAGAGCCTGCATGGTACAGCAGGTTCCTGAGGAACAGTGGGCAGCAATCTTATGGTACTCCTTTTCAGAGAAAGGGAGAGATAAGCTCCTCACTGTCAGACATGAGGATGCTCAAAACTACAAAGTCCTGAAGAGTGCTCTAATAGATGGGTTTGGCTTAACCACTGAACAGTACAGGTTGAAGTTCAGAGACACCCAGAAGACACAGACACAGGACTGGACTGATTTTGTAGATTGTGCTACTAAGGCTCTGGAGGGTTGGCTACATGGCAGCAAAGTGCATGACTTCACAGGATTGTATAATTTGATTATGAGGGAGCAGATCCTAAGTAATTGTCAGAACCAGCTCTTACACCAGCACCTGGTGGACTCAGATTTGCCCTCTCCCCAAGAATTGGGAAAGAGGGCAGATAAATGGGTCAGAACCAGGATTAGGCCTAAGAATCAGGACAGTAACCAGAAGAAGGAGTCTACCAAGCCTCAAGAAAAGGGTGGGGATAAAAGTAAGGAAAGGACTTCCTCAGGGCCCCAAAACTCCAAGAATGGGGGTGGGTCCCAAGACACTTCTTCAACTCAGAAAAAGCCTTATTGTCATGTCTGTAAACAGGTTGGGCATTACAAAACAGACAACTGTTGTCCCAATATTGGCAATAAAGAGAATATACCTCCAAAGCCAGTTCCAACACCTCCTGTTACTGTCAGCAGTAATCCCCCAGGAAGTGGGAGCACACCCAGGAATCTGGGTGGGTTTACTTTTGGAGCACAGGTGGACCCTGGCCTATCCAGGTCCCCATCACCAAATAATCTTGTTTATGAGACTGGCATGGGCTTTGCCAACTTCTCTGATTGCCCAAATACCTTGAGCAAATATAGACAAGAACCCCTCATCAATGGTTTGAAAGTTGAAGCCTTTAGAAGTGTTGAAGTGTTTAGAGACACAGGGGCTAGCATCACCATGGTGGCTGATTGTATAGTCCCCTCTTAGCAACTTTTTACCTGGGGCCACATACCAGGTAACAAACATTGATGGCATCCAAACAAATCATCCCATGGCAGTAGTAAGTCTCAGCTGGGGAGGTGTCACTGGCCCAAAGAGAGTGGCAGTGTCACCAAACTTACCTGTAGACTGCCTACTTGGTAATGATTTAGAAATCTCAGCCTGGGCTGAGGTTGAACAGGAAACCCATTCTAGAATGGTAAATTCCAATGGAAAGGTTAGTGGGGCTGTAATGGCTACAGCCCCAATCCAAGATGTCCTTCCTGAAAAGGTTGGTAGGGCTGAGCAACTCTCTGCCCCATCTTTAACAGAAGCTCTTCCTGAACAGAATAGCAAAGCTGTTATGGTAAAAGCAGAAACCCAAACTGAGTCCCCTCCTGAAAAGGTTGGTGGGGCTGTGATGTCCACAGCCCAAACTCAAACTGATATGTGTGTTGTGAAGCCTGAAATGATGGATAACTCCACACAAACTGAGAGCATGGAGGAGGAAGAGAAATCTCCCCCTCACCAGACTTTAGGAAAGGATCAGCCTCCTCAGGGAACTGATCTTACCCCTGATGAAGGGACTGCCCCAGAGGTGGTTAGGCCTAGCCTGACAGAGCCTCTGATGTCAGTGGACCCTTCTCAGGTGGGACCCAGTCTGGAGCAGGTAACCTGCCCCTCTCTACCTTGCCTTAGTCAGCCCAGGGCTGCAGAGGACAAGAAGGACAGTGAGACCCAGAGGGCCCCCTGTCAAATAAAGCACCCCATCAACAGATTAGGGGCACCAAAACTAGTAGCCCTAGTGAGGTGAAAACTTTACAAACTCCTGAGGGAGCCCCCTTAAAAATAGTTAGGGACCTCACACAGATGGATTCTGTTGGGCACAGCCAAACCTGGGACCCAAAGGGCCCAAACCTGAACTGTCCCTTCAGCAAGCCAAACAGAGGGACCCAGCCTCCAGCTTTAGGTAGCCAGAGGTTGACCCTGAGAGCACAGTGCAACTCAGTTGAAGAAAGAAAGGCCCACATAGTGGAAGATAATTGGAGGAAGCTGAGCCCTAAATTAGTGGAGCCTCACTTCAATACTCCATATCCAAACCAGCCTTTAACTTTGCATAAACACACCCAAGGTAGTGATTCCCTATGGTGGAGACCCTCTAATACCCCAAGGGTGAGGGACTGCTTAGTGGACCATGAGACAGGGGGTACCCATGCTAGTGCAGGTACCTCCTTATATGGCCACTCAGGCAATATAGGCTTACCTGGCCAAGGATAGCCTTATCTCCTTTCGTTTGGGGGGGGGGTTATGTAGGAAGGTGGCTACCTGACTATGGTTACCCCAGATTTTTTGCCTTGTGTTTAGCTGATTTTTGACTTAGTTGGCCTGGTTCCCTGCTAATCAGGGTCCCAGGCTATCTGCTCTCTCTGTAAAATGGATTCCATGTACCCTAGGTACATACCACAATTGGAAATGGACTCCTTGCCAGCCCCTGTACCATGCACTAAAGGTGCTTAGGGCATAGGTGCCACCAAGGCCTATCAGGGGCTGCAGCATATCTTTTGCCGCCCCTGGCTGGTTCTTAAATTGACACAACTGGCTGATCACTCAGCTGGGGCAAGATGGTGTAATCACTTCTTGCTTAGATATAGTATACCTATATCTAAACCCATATAAACCTGTGAGTCACTCCTATGGAAGGCCTTAGCAATCCTGGAAGCAGAGTGCGTGGTTTAATGTGAGATGGAGCTCTAGCATGAGCTGAGCCTGTCTGCAGCCGTCGGGAACAAATCCCTAAGCTGTTTCAGGATAATGCCATACCATATACTATTAAGTGCATTATAATCCTCGCGGTTATATAGCAACTTTGGTTTGGCTTTATCAAAACATGTCGTGTAAGGTATCATACGATTTGGAATACTATCCCCTCGCCAGTTCTGGCGACGGGGATAGCATTCCACCCCTCTAGAGGGAGAAGACATGTTACTTGAAATGCGGTTGATTTTTAAAAGAACCTCAGATCCACAAAATGGATGCTTCTGCCACAGACACAAGTCTGACCCCCTGAAGCTGACCGAAACTCTGCCAAGGGGGCCTGGACAAAGGGTTTCCTGTCGCAGGGAGGTGTCACACCCCCCCAGGCAGGAGATAGTGGATTGTAGCAGGGAGGTTTGAAAGAAACCAGACACTGCATGGGGAGCACAAGGCTGCCCCTTGCATAATCCGGTCAAACCGGTTCTGGGGCACACCAGCCCCAGTCCCAGCGTGGCCTGGATCAAAGGAAAGGGGTGTATCCACCCCCTTCCTGGGTCCCACCCATAGGAGGGGACCTAGCAGGTAATCCAGCCCCCCAGATTCGAATAAGAGTGGGAGCAGTGCCAATGCACTTCAGATTATCCTGATGAAACATAAGAAATGAAACTCTGGACCCTTCGATATCCTAATCAACGTAGAAGACTGAAGAATCTCCCTTGTGGTCAAGGAGTGACCACCCTGTGTAAACAGGCACCATCCAGCACCTCAACGTCTGCTTTGTTGCAGTTCCCGCCAGAACTCGAGCGACAGAGATCGACAAGATTAAGCTTGCCTGCCTTCTAACAGCCCGATCCACAGTCCCTGCAGAGCTGAGACCCATGAAGGCGACCGGAAGCGTGGGGCATGCCATCTTGAAAAGACCACAAGACGCTGACCGTGCAGCCCACAAGTGACCCTCGAAGCTGTACACCGGGGTTTGAGAAGCCCCAAACCTGAGCCACTCTTGCACCGAAGTTCAGCCCTCCACACTCGACGAGTGCTGCGTGGGGCCCTTCTGCTTCTTTTGGCTCAACGTGTTGGCCCGGTCACTTGCCAGCTGGCTTGTGGCCCCTGTGCCGACGAAAACCGAAATACGACTTGTGATTCTAGTTGCTCTAGATTTGCTCCCACTCCCCTGAAAAGGAGTACCCACTCTGACTCTCCTGGCCCGAGTGAGAAGCAATCTTCCAGTTCCGCGTGGATTGCTTTTGCCAAGTGTTGTTTGCTCTAATCTTGAAGCCGACAGCTTTGACGGCGAGAGCCTTTGTGGGACAGATCGTGACCCTCTCCTGGACTACGTAGATGCCCCAGAGCCCATGTGACAGCGGAGAGAAGCTCCTCAACAACCACCTGATTGCGCCCGACATTGCCTGGTTCCATCCTGGTTCCTGCTGAGTGACCCAGACTCTGTCCCCTCTGCTTTCAGGTACTTTTCAACTTCGATACACCCTTGGATCCCACCGGACACTTCTCCTTCACAGCGCCTGCAGCATCTTCAGCTTCAAGCACCAAGAACCAGCGTGACGAAACCCGACACTACTTCGACCCTGTGCACCCGCTTCCTGTGGGTGAGGTAACATTGCAACGCCGGTGTTCCCACACTGGTACACACTGGTACACACGTCTAGGGTCTGTGTCTTAAGTTTTGTCTTTCTAGGTTCAGCGGAAGTGTCCTAAAACTCTACTTGCTTAACTTTTACGCACCATTGACTTGCATTGGTGCATGCGTGTGCTTTCAGCACCTCACCCGAATCCCGCGGGCTTTTCCCGACTTCAGCATTGCTTGTCACGACTGCTCCCAGCGATTCCCTAGGCCCTAGGCCTAACCACTGTTCGATTGGTATCTCTTATACCACTTTCTTAGTATATGGTCTGAGTGGCCCCTCGCCCTCATCCATAATTGTGCAACTTTGTATGTCATACTGTGCTTTTGACTTAACGCTTGTGACCCTTTGTTCATAAAGAATACTGGGGATTATTTTAAGTAATAAATACATATATTTTTATAATATATACTTGTGTGGTGTCCTTTCATTTGATATTACAGGACTGTGATTGGTAAAACAGCTCGCTTAACACGACCTCTTGAGTTAAGCCTTTAAGGCTGCTTAGTCTATGCTACCATTAAGATAGCTTGTCTACAAGGTTGACTTACAACCAGACACCATAAGGGAAAGCTTGTACTGATACAAGGTGGTTCCAGAATTGAAAACATCATATATCAGGCCAACTTCTCACAGGGAGCAACAATTATTTTGTCAGAAAATTTGAAATGCAAATTGGATTCATTAGAGAAGAGTATATCTAAAACTGCTGGTTTTGAAAAGACTCTGAATGTGTGTTTAAATTGTCGTATCACTTTGAGAAGGAATTTAAATGTTGATAGAGGTCTGGTAAATGGATCAATGGGTCATGTTGTTGAATTTCTGAATTACAGAAATAGAGATGGAATTGAATTTTTAAAAATTAAATTTGATGGCATTGAGGAAGTACAACAAATCAGTCGTTGTTCTGCTAGATTTTTGCTTGTAAAAGACTTATATGTTCGTCAAAAACAGTTTCCTGTTTGTTTGGCATATGCGGTGACAATTCATAAATCTCAAGGTTTAAGTGTAGATAGTGCTTTGGTGAACATTGGAAGTTCTGCGTTTAAAGAGGGTATGGCATATGTGGCATTATCACGAGTCAGAACTTTATCAGGATTGTACTTGGTTGAGAGTGATGAGACAAAGATTTGTGCAGATCTAGATTGTGTTAAGGAATACAATAGGTTAAGGAGAGAGTATGCTCCACATTTGCCTCAATATCCTCTGTTTGAAAAACGTGTGGTAGGCCTAAAAAGACGAAATGAGAATAATTGCAGTGAGGTAGTAGCAAAAAGACAAAAAGTAGATGAAACTGTAATTGTAAGCAGAAAGAAAAAGGATTCTGTTGAAGATGTTGTTGGATTTCAGTTTGAAAACAGTTCTGGTGTCAACTGCTATGCTAATGTAGTGGTTAATGTTGTTTTTTTCCTTCAAAATTTACAAGAACAGATTGTTGAAAATCGGGATCAAACCTTCTGCTGTTTATTGAATTCTGTGTTTGAGAAATGTAGCAGTGATATAGCAAAAATAGAAAGTGTTTCAGAAATTCGAAATCTTTTAGACATATGTTCTGGTCAAAATCAATTTTCACAGAATATTCAGCAGGATTGTCAGGAATTTTTAATGTATATGTTTGGTGTATTGGAAGATGAAGGTGAAGATGTAGAAAATCTTTTTGGCCTTTCTTATCAATGGCAGCATGACTGTGACAATTGTAGTTTATCAAGTAGTACTAGAATAGACACTGAAAGATTTATATATTTGACTTTACCAGAGTGCAAATCAGTGTTTTTTAATAATCTAGCTAAAGCAGCTGATCACAATATGGTGTGTACCCAATGTAAGTGTGCAATGCTGTCCACATTATTTATACAAACGTATGGTCAGTATGTCATTTTAATGTTCCAACGATGTAGACCTGATGGAACTAAATTGACAACTTCTATTAAAAATTTTGTGGCTTCTCAGTTATCAATTTCAGGAAGAACCTTTGCAACTGTAGCTATTATTTATCATGACGGTCCTTCGACAACATCAGGGCATTACACATGCTATTTAAAATGTCAAAAAGGGTGGAAGCTGTGTAATGATACTCATTTGACTTTCAAACAACGTTTGCCTTTTGACTTAAAAAATTCATACCTAGTGTTTTTAGAACCAAAATTTAAGTAAAGGAAATTGGCCTATGAAGACGGGAGCAGTTAATAAAAGTTAGTTTACTGTTTAAAATTATATTCTTAGTAAAAGTGATCAAGATAATATAAAAAATTGAGTTGTCATATAGGTACTGTAAGTGGATCTCATAGTTAGTGATATCAGTATTAAAGGAAATGTTGAATATGAGTAAGCCAGAGATGGAAATATGAATATTTAAACATTGTGAAAATGTTCTATGAGCTTTTCTTTCAGAACGTCGGGAAAACGGTAATTTCAGAGTTTGTTTTGAGTAATTTGAAAACATACTGATGCATCTGACACTATTTGGCCTTAAGGAAAAGTGAAGGATTGAGCAAAGAGTCATGACTGAACACAAGGAGGAAATAAAAACATTGAAAAATATTTCAGATGTTCTTGGAGCTTTTCTTATAGAAAGTTGATGAAATGGAAGTTTTAGAGAACAGCAGAGTATTTTCCAACGAAAAGGATCTTCATGATGTACTATTTGGCTTAAAAGAAAAGTAAGTGAATCAAAGATTAGTGTACATATGTGATTTTTAAGTTTATATGTTTTTTTAAACACAATCTTTTAGATTGTGTTTTTTTTTCCCGCTGTCATATGATGAGTAGTTTGAACTCACTGTTTTTAGTGAAATTCAATATATTCTGAGAACAGCAAAAATAAACTATCTAACATGTTCTACAAGTTATTCTATAGTTTGTATTGTGTAATTTAAATTGCATTCCCATTGTCTCACACTCACTTTCCTTTTTCCACTCTCTTTCAGCTCTCTTTACTTACTCACACTGCCTTTCTCTCACTCTGTTTCAACCCCTTGCGTTTACTCTACTTCTTTCACATCCCCTCATTTCCATTTCAACTATCTGCATCCCCTCTCTCCCTTGCACCACTTTTCAGCTTTCAGTCTCTCTGCTTTACTTCCCTTTTCCGTCTTTTCCTCCTTTGCTCTTTTAGTAATTCCTCTTTACTCACTCACCTCTTTTGTCGCACTCTGTCACTATAACTCACCCACTCTCCCTCACTTATCTTTCTTTGCTCCTTTCTTTTGACCTCTTCTCTTTATTTTCTGTTCACTACCTCTATGTCCTCAGTCCCTCAGTCTCCTTGTGTTATGCTCACTTGTGTTTATCTACCTTCTATCATTTCTCTTACAACAACTTCACTGCTCCTCTCTCATCGTTCTTCACCCCATTTCTTTTAGTCCGGTTCCATTACTACCCCTCATTTCCTATCTTTCAGCGTCCTTCTCTTTACTTTCATCACCGAATCACATTCTCTAAGTACCACTGCTTTAGTCCTCTTCCCATATCTTTCCTTCTTTTGCTCCCTTACTCATTTTCCTTTCCTCACTCATTGTACTCCACTTCACTCAGTCCTTCCCTTAGTCCCTCTGTCTACTAACTTCCTCACTCCTTTTCCCTCAATCCTTCTATATTATCCTCTCTCCCTTCATCCCTTCACTCTGTGACTCCCCTTCACTCACTCTCAGTCATCTTCCATTCCTCATTCTTGTAAATGCATCCTCAATCAGACTCCTTTCCCTCTCAGTCATTCTCTTTTTACTTACTCCTGTTTCCTGATTTAGTTTTGCTAACTCACATTCTTTTAGTATCTTTCTTACCTTCAGTTCATTTCTCTCTTCTTTACTTCCTCTCCGTCACTGAATGTATCTGCCTTATTCTTAGTAATTTGCTCTCCTTCTATTTCTTTTCCCCTCTTTTTGTCCTTCTACATTACTTTATTTCCCTTTCTGTGTCCTTCACTCTTACTTTATTTCTTAGTACACTTTTATGATTTTTAACCTCTTGACTTGTCTCTTCTATTTTAAAGTATATATTTTACTAATTATAACTTATTTTTTCTTCTCTCCTTCACAGATACAAAGTGTAGTATAAACATGTAATTAAATTTACATTAATTATATGGTAAGTGTGACTAAAAATTTAGTTACATTAATTATATGGTAAGTGTGACTAAAAATTTAGTTTGTCATCACCCTTTGCTTTAACCTCACTACTATTCTCTCACCCTACCTCACTCCTGTTTCCTTACTCTGCTTCCCTCACTTATTCTTATCCTCCATGTTTACTCCTTTTTCCCTTACTCTCCTACCACATTCGACTTCTTTCAGTCCCCTTGCTTTACTTCCCTTACCCTCTGTTCCCTTCCTTCGGTCCCTCACTCATTCCCTTTCCCTTACTCACTTACTCCACTCCTCTCACTCCTTCTCTCAGTCCCTCTGTCCTCACAGTTCCTCACTTCCGTTCCCTCACTCTGTCTCTCTTACCATCACTGTCTCTGTCCCCTCACTCTGTCACTACTCTTTCATCATGCTCACTCCGTACAACTCACCCACACTCCCTCACTTACCTTTCTTTGCTGCTTCACTCAGACCCTTTCGTCACTCCTTCCTTTACTCTCTCTGTCCTTTCTCTCTGTCACTCCCCATGTCTTACCGTTATTCACTTTTATCCACCCTCTTTCACCCCTCTTTACTTACACTCACTGCTCTTTTCTCACCCTCCCTCACCGCTGTTCCTTTACTCCGGTTCCGTCACTACCCCTCATTCCCCATCCTTTACCGTCCTTCCCTTTACTTTCAACACCCACTCACATTCTCCCAGTACCTCTGCTTTAGTCTTCTTCCTCTCTCTTCTCTTCTTTCGCTCCCTTATTCATTTTCCTTTTCTCACTTACACCCTATTACACCTTCTCTCTGTCTTACTATCTAATACACAGTCCCTCTGTGTTGCTCCCTCTAGCTCTTGTTCTCTTAACATCACTCTCTCTGTCCCCTTCCCTCATGCTCACTTCTTTATTATTTTTTTTTCTTTTTATTTGGGCTTTGAACATTTTTTACTTTTTTTGGCTTTTATGAACATATTTTTTTTGTATTTTTTATGGGGACAAACAAAAAACAGGGAATTGTAAACGGCTCAACTGGAGCAAAAAAAATCAGGAAAAAAACTTAAGGCTTCTTTCGGTAGATGTGGTTCTCTCCTGCACGGTTGATTAGGTTTATACTTTCCTCGCCATACGAAATTGTAGTCCCGCAATAGATACAAACAATTTTAAAATCTCCAAACTGGGTTTGGATGTTTGGGACCACCTCCCTTGCCTCTGGACAAGATGGAGTAGGTTGTTTGCTTGTTGAGGTTCTGGAAGAAGATTGGGGAAGGTTTCTGGACAGTTCTCTCACCTCTGCCGCAGAATAGTTGTTGGGATGCCTGCGTTGCATGTGGCGAATCATGGTGTAATTACCAAAAGAAAAGTTCAGTGCCACAGATCAGACAAGTCACTTTTGCCGCATTGACTTTCTTTTGGCCTCTTGGGAATTTAAAAAACTCCCACACAATGTGCTCTCTTGGTTTATAAGGGGGATTGTCTTCAGGCAGGAAGTGCCTTCTCTCCTCCTCCTCTTCCTCCTCCTCCTCTTCTTCTTCACCACCAATGTGGTGTTGTGGTGGTCCTTGTGGTGGTGGTGGTGGTGCAGATGCTCCAGCTGCTGTTGCTACTGTAGCAATTTTTCAATGAATGGAAACAGGTCTTCCTCACTCAAAGAACAAAGTGAGAATGAAGAAAAAAGGTGGGGGCTTTCATCATTTGGAAAACAAAACTGTTCTGAACCAATGAAAAGTGTTATTTTCAGGTCACATGACCCAGGCTTTCATCATTTGGAAACCAAAAGTGTTCTGAACCAATGAAAAGTGTTATTTTCAGGTCACATGACCCGATGCGCTTACGCTACGCGCCCCGGGCGGCGCTTACGTCGCGCGATCGTATGCGCTCGGGCGCTTCCGGGTGCCCTTACGCCTTGCGTCATAAGACGCATCACGCGACTATGCGATACGTCACGATGATGTTTTCGTTCGCGGCAATAGCGCTAACGGGACGCTCACCGGTACGCGCACCGGGGCGCGCCGTAACACTGCGCTTACCGGTGCCCTCACCGGTACGCGCACAGGGAGCGCACCAAGGCAAAAAAAAAAAAGGGAAAAATATACATAAAAAAATAGTATTACATAAATATACAATATAAAATTCATTATAAAAAATATTATATTTCATACCTATGTAGATTTACTATTAAAAAACTTTTGAAATTCACTGAAAAAAACATAGGTTTGAGGCCCTATATATAGTTAGGAATTAGCATTTACAAAACCTATGAAATTCACTGAAAAAAACATAGGTTTCACACCAGTTATAGTTAGGAATTAGCATTTAAAAAACCTATGAAATTCACTGAAAAAACCATAGGTTTCACACCAGTTATAGTTTGCTGGAAATTTTACTCGCATAAAACCATTGAAATTCCCACGTTATAGTTAGTTGGACTCACTATAACTTGCGCGTGCAATGCACTGCTGATGAAGTCACATATTACATCACTCATGACATGGTCAGTGACATCACTCATGACATCACTGATGACACCATCCAGTGAATGTGTGTCTTTCTGAAAAATAAATATGTGTATATACTCCTGTAATTATATATTCTCCCCAAAAAAGCTTCCCAATAACATCTAAAAAAGTGCTCACTCAGGTCAAATGTGGTACAGCATACATTTATTTATTCAGTACACATGTCTCAGCCATGATAACCTTGACCAAATACCCAGAAATGAAACTGCGGAGCATCATATCATGGAAAACATAAAACATGGACTTCAACAAACACACAGTGTGCCATCTTACAGTGGCCTAATGCATCATCAATGTGTAGACAATAAAACATATCGGTGTGATGAAAGACCAAAAATACAAAAAACTGCTCCAAAGACATATAAATAGGCTTAATGTATCTAATACAGAGCCTGTACCAAACCAACCAAGGAGCCAAAACCAACCCAAGTGTGATCTGTAGAATAGTCATGATCCAAGAATATCCCAGTTCAAGAAATGGGCAATAATCCAGTTCCATATGTATGGGGTCAGCTTGAGACAAAATCAGAAGGCCCAAAAACAAACTAAAGGTACTCAAAAATAAACCTGTGTGGGAAAAAATGAGTCAATAACAGTAATCCTCATTAGGCAATCTAATAAATATTGGTTTCTTCACAACTAAAAAATGCCTTGTTTACAATGAGTCATTACGTCGAGCCCCATTTGTCATATGTTTCTGTCTATGCTCCGTGGAGTGCTGTTAATGCCATTATAAGAACAAGCATTGGTAAATGCAATGTGTAACGCTATGTGATTAATAATAAGTCGTTTTTAGCATGATTTAGGTTAGTGAGCAGTTGTGCAATATACGTTACAGAAACTTCGTAAAAGTGTTATGACTTGTTTATTGAGGAAGGCAATATAGTGTGCATTTATTGGTGGTACTATAAAGGGGGGAGATTAGGTAAAGGGTGCCGGACAAATAAATAAAAACATGCAACTGACAAGCACACTTGAAATGGGTGTAGATACAGGGATATCAGGTGAAGGGTGGCGGACAAGCCAAACAAGCACAGCGTAAGGGCTGTACAGGTAAAACCTAAACAAGATAGGAAGCAAATAGTGAAAACGTTTGCTGTTTACTAACATACCCCACCGACAATGTTAATTCCTTCCTGTAATACCTTCTTTTTGTGAGGGGCTTGGAATTTTAAATGTCCTAGTAGGCGATCTACTAAACATGAAATAATTAGTTTAAGTGGAAATCTGCTTTAAGCATATACCCTTTCTATCCCTCCCTCTTAACTTTTTCCCTCAGCAGTATCCCCCTGTAACATCACTTTCATTCTGTGCACTAATTTGGTAAATAATAATAATAGTGGCCTGTGGGCCTCTGACTAAACACTATTTTATCCAGTCTGCAGCTAATAAAGCGTCAATATAGCAGAGGGCACATTGCATGCACGACATGTATTTGTTTACCTGCACATCTATTAATTAATGTGTGCATGTCTTAATATACACCCATTCAAAGTCCGGGGAGCAAGTCAATATTTTTCAACCCTAATGAAGAAGCATGAAGTCTCTTACAGAGAGGTATAATACAGAGAGCAGGCAATGCTTTTTTTGTGAAGGATGGGAGGGGCTGAGGCCCAGACAGCTCTTTTAAAAAGACTCTTAGGGCCAGATGGAGGAGCCCAAATACCGGTCGGTAACGGCCGATTTCGGCCGTTACCGACCGGTATTTAGGAATTGGTATGTAGGGGGCCAATTTTACCGATTCGGTAAATTTACCGAATCGGTAAAATACAGAATCGGTATTTTTACCGATTCGGTAACTTCCAGATGTAGTTGGGACTCTTCTGAGTCCCAAAGGCCTTTCAGATTCGGTATTTTACCACCCAATCCAATTGGGTGGTAAAATAACGAATCCAGGTGTGCATGCACATGTGTGCATGCACACCTATGCCATGTGACAGACAGACATGCCTTTAGGGCATGTCTGTGTGCCACATGGCACACATGCCTGTATTCGGGGTGCTAGAGGGTGTCAAAGTGACACCCCCTGCACCCTTGCTGGATTCGGTATTTACCGAATCGGTAAATACCGATTCGGTATTGCCCATTGATTCCTATTGGCTTCAAGGCCCATAGGAATCAATGGGCAATACCGAATCGGTATTTACCGATTCAGTAAATACCGATTTTTACAGAATCGGTAATTCAATTACTGATTTTACCTAAATCTCCCTCCTTCTATTTCATAAATACCGAATCGGTAAAATTCGGTATTTATGAATCGGTAAAATAGAATTACCTACATCTGGCCCTTAGTGCGTCACTGATTAACTGTTCGGGTCCCATTGTCTGGGTCCAGTAGTAGCCTTGTATGCCAGTTTAGGCCAGAGCAAGTAGGCCTGTGTCATGAAACTGGTGCTCATGTAAATTGCTCTAATACCTTTGGATCGCATTTGCCCTATATAAAACTGCATTAAATAAATTCAAGCAGGAAGTAAAAAGCCAAAAGTGAGCTTAGGACACCCTAAGGCAAAATAAATAGAGCCAGTCAGCACATCGTGCAGTATATGGAATGTTAGGATTGGGTGACTGACATAAGTCATCCCCAGGTCAGCTCGCGCACAGTGACCACAGCCCAGGGCGGTGCTTTGTTGACAAATACGGCCACATAGGTGGCTGCCATTTTGTATCTTTCAAATGACGGACAAAAGCTGTCTCTGAGACGACTTATTATGGACAATGGACATTGCACCTGAATTATGGATGGGTGGTGACCGTGGAGGGGTGATATTAAGTGTGTGCTAGGAACCGATTAGAGCCTGGGGGGTGGAGATAAGCATGGGGGAAGTGAAATCTGATCATGCTTGCACAGTCAAAAAGGATGTAGTTTCGCAGGCTGCCTGCAGCAGCAAGTAACCACAGTGTTGCTGCAGCAAGATATGAGTAGAAAATCCCTTGAAATATCTGTTTCCACATAACTAATAAATCCGAAAACTGCACTTACATGATGGACGAACCTGCCTTTTTCTGTGTCCAACACCACACCAGGTGCTTGCCATCACCTCACCACAACCCCAGCTCATCAGACAGCTGCTCCAACTACATGGGAAGAATCAGCAAATTTACATCTCACTGTTCAATGTCAGGTCATGTGCCTAGAACTTAAAGGAGTACCTGCAGTGAAAGGACACTCCAAGAGCTGCCTATGTTCAGACACTGCTAGTCTGTACTGATGGACCACTTGGCTTCCTTGCGTGCTGTTTGAGGTTGTCACACAAATTAAATCAAAGCACTCTGATATCTTTGTGTCGAGTTTGTGCTCAAATTGAAAAAAATATTTTAAAAAAACATCTCTGCCTCCCCGCAATCGTGTAGCTGCTGCCAAAACCTGAGCCCAACCGCCGATTGTCATGTTTGAAATGCATGCAGCCACAGGGAGATTAGATAAAGGAAGGAGGAGAAATAAAAATTAATAAACTCTTGCTTGAAATGCGTACAGCCATGGGGAGATTATGTAAGCAAGTAAAACACAAGCGCTGTGCAGGAAATATACTAAAACAAATTGTTAGACAAAAGTGGATGAAAACAGTACTTTGGTCATGAGACACTGATAGGAGAAACACACGAATAGTAAATAGTATGCTACAGTCAATTGAAACAGAGGAAAAGTAAGAGGCAAGCACAACGAATCAAAAGCAAGGGTGGGGTGTAAGCCCTTTTAAAGATTTATTTTGAACACAATAGATTTCACCAGCAGAGCACAAGCACTGTGCAAGCGAAGCCTAAAAAGCACGGTAGAACTAAGAATACTTGATGTCCAGTTTCCAAGGGTACTGGTTGGTATATACAGAACTGTCCACAATACACATAACTGCAAAGGCATATGCCCCTACAACTGAACATAATGAAAAGCAACAACAAAAATATATTATCTGCAATGTAGCTCCAGCACCAAAGCGTGTATAACAAGTAAAAGGTAGAGGACTCTAATTAAACAGATGTGACCAGAAAAAAAGTCAGATAAAACCATTTCATTTAATCAATTACCAGTTCCAACCAATCGTTCCCAACAAATTAATGAGTACATAATGTTGTGTGAGGCAGGACATCACCATTATGCTGAGATAATATTGGCTAAAGTGAACTGTGGAGAAGTGTGGCTCAATGGTTAGAGCAGGCAGACCTTGATGCAGAGCTCTGGCCAGGGACCAGGGTTCGATTCCCGCCTCGGCGGGTCTCCGGCTCATTAATTCCCCTGACTGGATATTCTCGCTTCAGTGCCTGTTCTGATCATGGGTCCTACGCTGCAACTCTGGGCAATAGCTTGCTTAGTCTCCACAACGGCCCCAAAAGCGCTGGGATGCCTGGCTGCACCTGGGGGGTGCCCAGGAGTGGACATTTCCCAGGAAAGCCAGGAAGGGTTCCTAAGCGGTATACGGACACCTCCGGTGGAGGTAGCTGTGCGCTTTACAAATTCCGACATTTACATTTTAACTGCTAACTCATTGTCCATGTTTAGACCTTCTGGATGTTTCATTACCAAGTTTATAATGTAATATGGTTCTTATGGTCTCCTCCTCTTCCGTTGGGTAACACCCTATCTATCCCAACGTATGAGAGCAATTGAACTTTAAAATTGTTTTTCTGGGAAAAATGATGAGGTATAGAGTAGCTTTCGTCTGTGTTCTGGTTTGACCGTATGTATTCCAGACCCCACTTTCTAGCGGCAAAGATCATGCTACCCACATATTTCTGCTTGCAGGGACACCCCAGAGCATAAGAAATATAATCCAAAGTGCAAGTTATACTTTTGTTAATAATATTGTTTTCCCCAAATGTTGTAAGATAGCCTTCTTGTTCTGACTATATTTACAAGCCTTTCTTCTGCCACATTTAGCAAAACTATAGCCTCATACATCGAACTGCTACCTTCTCGGGGACTCAGATCTCTGTACACTAGCATGTCACGTGAGGCTCTAGATTCACGGTATGTGAGGTATACATATCTGTTCAAATTTGGGCCAGTTCCCTTTCCCCTTTCCGTATGCTCCAATTTTTGTTCCTAATCTGATGTGTGTGTTGGGGTGCTGTGTTAAACGTGGTAATGAAGGTCCAAAAAGAAGTGTTTCCCTTTTCACATTCTTCACTTTTCTACTGGCTTGGTGTAAGATCTTGGTTAGGTAACCTATTTTACAGAATCTACTTATATTAGCCTGTTACACTATTTTGTATGCTGTTCCCCATAAGGGATGCTCCACTTCAGTTTGGTGGGGTGTAGGCTAGCTGTATGCTGTACACTATTCATCATTATAACTTTATACGGTCATTACGACCATTAAAGTGCGAGTGCTTGCAATACATTGATCCAACATTACAAATGAGATAAAACATCATTAAACAGTACCCATATATTAAAAGGATATTAAATCACCGCTGATGTAATAAAACATATTCTAAAAGAATAAAATCTATTAATATTTTAGAAACATATGCTACATTTAAAAAAGAGATCCAGAGATTATCAAAATGTGATCGGTTTACATATTGTAACAATGCATGGGTATTACAAAGCATAGCATAACTCTTTTATGGTAATTACAGAAAGCAGACTATCGTGTCTTACATGCAAACCTTTGTATAATCCACATTTTACCCAGAACCTTTGCAACACCACATGCTACAAAAGGCCTACAATCTAATTTGAGGATGCGGAGCGCTTCCTGGTGGCAACGGGTTCCTAGTAACCTACAAACTGGGGATAGCCACTAATGTCTTGGATAATTATAAAGAGAACAAGCAAAGAAAATGTGGCCAATTGTTTCAATCATTGGGGCGCAGCCCGGACAATGCTGTGTACTGGACGAAGGCTGACGCCAGGCAGCTGTGAAGGAATTCACTGGGAGACAACCTAATCGTAAGGCTATATAAAGTTTTCTATCTTACGGGATGGTGATAAAATCGAAGTAGGCCTCATAAGTTCTTTGCATTTTAAACTCCATGAATTCCATTGTAAGGCGACCCACTGATGATTGTGCAACAAAAGATTGTGCTACCCAACTCCAGTACTGAGTCTTAACCACTTCTTTGCTAGGCAATTGGCCTAAGTCTCTACTTTCCCAAGAACTTCCCAGGCCTATCGCTATTAATAGTAATGTACCTCCATTAAGCCACCTAATCTTTTTAAAGTGATCAAGTTTGTAAACCTCATCAAGCGCTACCATATAATGGGAAAGCTTAGGGGTTTGCCTAAGATGCAGTCAGAATAGTAAAGGACGCAGCCTAGCTTTGTCCACAATCGTGCATCTGCCCATATCTAATCGCAAATGATGGAGTGGTGTGCTCTGGGGGAGTAAACATAAAGATATTAAAAATGTGTTTTCTGTAATAAGCAAACTTTTTGTATTTTTGAATCCCTAGAGTTCAGCCCAATAGAGGGCAGAACACACTACCTTCTGCTCATGAATCTGCAAGGGGGCAGCTATTGGCCTGGTTTGGGAAGTTCTGTATTTCTGAATCAGTGACCCAATGGTCTGTCTCTGCTGGAGGTTCCGCTTCGAGATGTGATTTTTCCACATCATTTTCTCGGATAGGGTAATACCCAGATATTCATAAATAGCCACTCTCTGAAGCGGTATCCCCCCCAGTAGTATTTTGCCCTTGAATGTTCTGTGAGGGTTCATTAGCAAAAGTATTGTTTTTGAGGTATTAACTTTGAAGCCTCTTTTATCACATAAGGCAAGAGCAATTGCAGACCACTGGGCGTTTTGGACACTATCAATGTGTCGTCCGCAAACAGGAGAGTAGTTACCTTTACTCCCCCCAGTACCGGGGCATCTGCTGGCACATCTGATAAATATCGGAGAACACCATTAATAAATTGTGAGAATAGAGTGGAGGCCAGCACACACCCGTCTGACCCCCCTTTCCACACTGATTGGGTCCGACAACTGCCGCTGGTCTCCCCAGCGGACCCTGGCGTAGTTGCCCTCATGGAGTCGGACAACCAACACCAGGAGCTCTGGGGGAAGTCCCAGCTCCTGTCAGACACATCACAACTTTCACCTGGGTATTAAATCGAAAGCAGACTTAAGATCTATAAAAGCAATATATAAGCCAGCCTTTTCAATACACACGTTTTTCCAGGCCAGTAAGCTAAAACGAAGGACTTGATCAATCGTACTAATCTTATTTCTAAACCCTGCCTGGAAAGGGGACAGAATGTCTTCCTCCTCCATCCAAGCAATGATTTTTACTAAATGTGCCGGAGAAAAGACTTTCTGTGCACTGTTGATCAGACTGATGGGCATGTAGTTGGTTGCTAGTGAACATTCACCTTTTTTTAAAACTGAGATCACCTCGGCCCCCTTCCACAGACGTGGAATAGGAGCCCCTGCAGCAATGCCATTTGCCAGAGCCAAGAAGTATTTGGACCAATTAGGAATATCGTTTAAGAAGACGTCTTCAGGGATGCCATCAGGCCCTGGAGGCTTATCCCTTACAATGGATTTAATGCTAAGTGTAATATCGGTTAAGGAGAATAGACTTGAGGTCCGATGGCAGCTATGGTCAATGAAGAAGGCTTCATCAACCATATCCCTTGGTCCAGTATATGCCGCAGAAAATATGTCATACCAAGTGGATATGGAGATATTATTGGAGGGTGGGATTGGTTTTTCTACCCCCCTTGTCACAAGAAGCAAGAACTGCTGAGAGTTTTTCCTCATACATGCATTGCTGATCTGGATACAACAGTCTTCCTCCCAAGCCTTTTTCGCCTTGGTTAATGGTGCCTTATAATTTCTCCTTACTTCTCTTATTTCTGGCAAAATATTTGCTCTAATGACAATAGCTAATTCCGATCTTAAGGCCCTACACTCTCCGTTAAACCAACTGAAGCCAGCTCTGTTAGTTTTGGGCTTGCCCTCTGGCCGATGTGGCATGCTAAAATAGGATGCCAGTTGTTTAAAACATGCTAAGTGGCACTCTATGATCTTGGGAAGCTCATCCTGTTGCTCAAGTAAATTTCCCAATTTGCTGCAACAATTTAATAGTTCAATCTTATTTTTTCCAATTTTTACTGTGTCATTAGCGACTCACTCTCACTTTATTCACCTGTTGTTATTTGAGGAATAGATTTCCCTCGTTGTGAGTTCTATACCAGTATGGACCAATGACCACAATGAGGACATTGTGAGCTCAAGAGGGTTATGATCACTATCCATGGTCGCTCCAAACCCCATATCCCACACCCAGTGACACAGCTTGAAATCTAATAGGAAATAGTTGATACGACTCATACTAGCTGTCCTATTGAAAGTATTCGCCCCCTTCCTATCCGACCTTGTCCACCCATTTGCTGCCCTAAGCCCATATTCAAGCGTTAATGCATGAAGCTGCAACGCTGTGCATGTCCATTTTTTAATAGGTGGTAAATCAAGCCCCGTACACACCATAACTCATCGATTCTACCACAGTCTGTTATATCCTCTACGTCTAGCAGTTCGTAGGTGACATTAAAGTCACCTGTTATTATCAATGGGTTAGTAGACTCCCTCCCTTCTAGACAATCTTCCAGCAATTTTATATTAGGAGACCTCTTGCCAGTTTTGGAACCTCTGGCGTAGACATTAAAAAGATCTAAGATCTAGACCAACACCATTCCGGCCCCTATTGTGGATGGCTAGAATATCTAGGCTATTTGTATCAACCTCAAATAGAGTTAGTTGGAGATCTATTTTGACCCAGATCAATAGCCCCCCAGCAGGCCACCCATGCATTTTGTTAAGTGCCGGATGACAAAAGCTTACTTACCCAGGAATAAAGATAGGAGTGGTTGACCAGGTTTCCTGTAAAATACATATTTCATATTGTTCTATGTATTGTACCCAGTGCGCAAGTGCCATTATGGACCCCGCACCAGCTATATTCCAGGAAGCCATCCTAAGCACTGGCACTGGGTTTGATGCGCGTTGTACCCTGGACTAATAGTTCCCCACCAGGGTGAAGTATGATGGGGCTAATGCGGGCAGCGGCTGGTGATGGAAAGCCCTGGGACTACGGTCCCACCATGGTTTGCAAAGTCCTGGCAATGCCCCAAAACTTGCAGCAAGGCGGAAGAAGAAACAGCAGGAGTCTCCCTTGCCCTGTGGGGTGAGGCTGCGCTTTATGCACAAAGTTGAATTTGGTGCCTCCCTCGCAGTTACGGCACCGGGTTTGATGCGCGTTGCACCCTGGGACTATTAGTCCCCCACCAGGGTGAAGTATGATGGGGATAATGTGGGCAGCAGCAGGTGATGGAAAACCCTGGGACTACGGTCCCACCAGGGTTTGCAGAGTCCCGGCAATGCACCCAAACTTGCAGCAAGGTGGAAGAAGAAACAGCAGGCATCTCCCGCACGGCGAGTGGTGAGGCTGTGCTTTATGCGCGAAGTTGAATTAGGCACCTCCCCTGCAGTTGCGGCATCCGGTTTGATGAGAGTCACACCCTGGGACTAATAGTCCCCCACCAGGGTTAAGTATGATGGGGCTAATGCGGGCAGCGGCTGGCGATGGAACCCCCTGAGACTACAGTCCCACCAGTGTTTGCAGAGTCCTGGCAATGCCCCCAAACTTGCAGCAAGGAGGAAGAAGAAACAGAAGGAGTCTCCCGTGCTGCATGGGGTGAGGCTGCGCTTTATGTACAAAAATTTGAATTTGGCGCCTCCCCCGCAGTTATGGCACCAGGTTTGATGCAATTTGCACACTGGGACTAGTAGTCCTCCACCAGGGTGAAGTATGAAGGGGCTAATGCTCCGGGTTTAATGCGCGTTGCACCCTGGGACTAATAGTCACCCACCAGGGTGAAGTATGATGGGGCTAATGCAGGCAGTGGCTGGTGATAGAAAACCCTGGGACTACCGTCCCACCAGGGTTTGCAGGGTCCTGGCAATGCCCCCAAACTTGCAGCAAGGTGGAAGAAGTAACAGCAGGAGTCTCCCCTATTAATAGCCTAGTTGTGAGTTTGTCTCCTACCACTGACACATGAATATCCAGGAAGTCTATCGCTCGAAATTAGTGCTAAATTGCAGGTTAGTGTTGAGTTCAAATCATTCCAATTTTCCCATTTTCCCGAGGTCTCTCTCTGCTCCTTTTTCCCACCCAGGATTTAAAAAAAAAGTTGCCCATGTACCTTGTCTACTGGATAACAGGAAACATACCCTCTTCTGGACAAGGTTTACAAAATGAAAACTGTCTCTGAGGGACAGATTCCACTTCGTGACTTTGGGCTAAAAGAAGTTTTGAATGCAGTCTGTGGACTAGGAGACAGTTACAAGCTGTCACAATGGCATTTGCAGAATGCCTATTTCATT
Source organism: Lissotriton helveticus (assembly GCF_964261635.1). Lineage (NCBI taxonomy): Eukaryota > Metazoa > Chordata > Amphibia > Caudata > Salamandridae > Lissotriton > Lissotriton helveticus. Next base: position 499,626,091 of record NC_136063.1, read on the forward strand.
TTATTTACTCCAGGGGCTGCAATACAAAAAAGAAGGCATAATGCAAATGCAGCAATGGAGATCTGCTTATCTTTATTTCTGCATTCCCAGTCTCTTCAAGGGCATTCACTCGCAAAATCCTGCCCCATCAGTAGTTTTAGTGGGATTCTAACACAGAATCCTGCCTCATGAGTACCAACAGGCAGAGTTGTCCAAATCCTACTAAATGCCAATTTCGTTCTGTGATGGAGTGGAAACATTGTAGAAAAATGAGTTACTGGTGAGGGGGTGAAGCCCCATTTGAGTGGCAACCATAATTTCTGTCAGGGCGAAAAACATGCAAACCCCAGAATAATCTGTGCCTAACCCTCTGGTAACTTGGCACAAAGGCATTCAGGCTTAACTTAGAGGCAACGTGCAAAGTATTAATGCAGCACACAATGTATAATAAAGTGAAAAAACAATTCAAGAAAAATCCCACACCAATTTAGAAAAATACAGTAAAATGTAATACGTTATTTGAGACAAAAATGACAAAACCCAATCAAAATAGAAGATATACAAATTTAGGAATTAAGTGAAAACAGTGCTTAAAAGCACAACGCACGAAGTGTGGTTATCTGGTCGCACCGCACTGGGAACAAGTCACAAGTTTAGACCAACCATAATGGAGCATGGGCCAGATACAGGGACCAAGTTAGGCCAGCTGAACAAAGTGCCTTAAATCCTAGTTGCAGAGCGTTGCGTGGGCCCTCATTGAGCATGTGCCACGCAGCAGTGGTTCCGAGGAGCTGCAGGTGGTGATGCAAGGTCCTGCGTCAGAGATGTATTACTTAGTAGCTGTTCCAATGAAGATGTCAACCGGGCCTGCAATGCAAGGTCAACTTCAAGGATTCTTTCGACGAAGGCTTGCACTGAGAAGTTTTGCGTGGGGGATTTGTTGCGCAGCGGGGGTCCCGAGAAGCTGTGGGCTGCAATGCGAGGTCTTGCATTGGGATGCTTTGTGCACTGGCAGTTTTGATGCGAAGCTGCAAGGAAATGAGTCTTGCTGTGTAATTTTGCTGAAGAGACCACAGCTGGGCTGGCAGAGCACATTTATGCCCACTTCAAAGTATCCAGGACTGCGGTTGCACTACTTGGGGGACAGGATTCAGAGCAGGCTGAGTCAATTTGCTGGGTTTAAGGTGGTTGGAGCCTTTTCTTTCTTTGAGGCTCTGATCAGGAGGCCAGCCAACTAGCTCTTGGAATCACTCTGGTGACTGGAGATTCAAGATGCAGGTTTAGTCCTTCTCACTCAAGCAAAACAGCAGCAGAGCAGCAGAGTAGAAATCTTTTGTGTAGAGCAGCACAGCAGTCCTTCTGCAGTGTACTGAAGAGTTGTCTCTGAAGGTCCAATATTTATACTTGGTGCAAGCTTTGAAGTAGGGGAAGGTTCTAGAGGTTTCCACTCCCAGAGGTGCTTGTAATTCCCTGCCTCCCGGCCCTGCCCTCAGCTTGCCTGGGGGTCATAAAAGACGTGTGAAACCCTTTGTGATTAAGCTGAGGCAGAAGCTTTGTGATGTGCAAGTGTGGTAGGTGACAGCTCTGCCCACTTATCAAGTAAGGGATGGACCATCTTGCCAACACCTATTCCCCTTTGTCTCACTGTGGTGCGGGAGCAATACACAAAGACCAGCTGCAAGCTATGCCTGGTTATGTGACCCAGGCTACATGCTGCAGGCACCAAATGGTTTGGACCAGAAAATGCCAACTTTCTAAAAGTGGCATTTTCAGAATTGTTACTTAAAATCTAACTTTACTATTGAAGAGGATTTTAAATTTCAATTCTTTAGACACCAAACTAGATATTCCAACCTGCTCCCAATTAAAAGGTATCAATTGTTAAAAGTAATAAGGTAACCCAGTGTTTTCCTATGGGAGAGGTAGACCTTGCAGTAGTGAAAAATGAATTTAAGAGTTTTTCACTACCAGTACATATTAAAGTTAAAAGTACATGTCCAACATTTTAAGTACAAATCACCCTGTAATCTGGGCTGTGTAAGGCCTATTCTAGGGGTGACTTATGTGTATTATGAAGGGAGAGTTTGGCCTGTCAAAAGGTTTATTTTGCCAGGTCGAAATGGCAGGTTACAACTGCACACACAGGCTGCAGTAGCAGGCCTGAGACAGGTTTAAAAAGGCTACTGAAGTGGGTGGCACAATTGGAGCTGCAGGCCACTAATAATATTTAATTTACATACTCTAGATACAAGAAGTACTACTTTACTAGGGACGTATAAGTAAATTATATGTGCTAATTGGATATAACCCAGTATTACCATATTTTAGGGGGTGATCATACACACTTTTGCACTGGTTAGCAGTGGTAAATGCACAGAGTTCTTAGCTCAACAAAACCGAGAACTGCAAAAAATGGAGAGAAGCAAGGCAAAGGTTTGGTGGAAGACTACCCTAAGGCTGACAGACTTAAAACATACTGGCAGGGCAAAGGGAACATCAGGTTGGAAAGCAGACTGACAGATTTGCGAATCTACCATCAGTGGACATTTTCGCCTTTAGTTTTTTAGTGTTTATGGTTTTTACTTTTTAATACATGAAATGTTAATTTCAGAGGATAAATACAAGGCCCCGAACCATCACTGTTCGCCATACTTTTTTTGTTTTCAGTGTGAAGTGTAATGCGGTTGTGGGTTTACTGAATGGGGATAGGAAGGGACCTCCCCCCCCCCCCCATGCCTCTGCAGTAGCAAGCACCACCTTCAAGTGATCACTTGTCTTTGCAAAGTGTTAAATAAAGCATTTATTGACACCAAGGACAGGCGATACATTCATAAAAGTACTAGCCATAATGTGCATGTTTTGTCTAAGGATGAGAATGTATCATCTTAAAAACCTAAAACATTAATACAGCTTATACCCACATATAAGATGCCTTGTTTTAAGGCATGAAAATCATCATTTTGCTGTAGTTTCCATGGAGTGTTCTGGAGAGGAGATCAAGTCAAATTGCCTGCCGTCATTGGTTCAGTGACCCGAGAACCAATTGCGAAGTTATCAACTGGGACAAAACTGGAACATTGATTCCAGGGATGCCATTGTTAGACGCTCAATTTCAATGTTTCAATGTTTTCATTGCCGTATTCCAATTCACTTAGAGTTTGATTATTTTAGCCAATATCAGGAATTAATTTATTTTTAAGAACAAGTATTTCCATTTCACGTGTGTAGGTCGTGTAGAATAACTCGCATTGTGTATCGAGCCTGTGGCTGAATATTGCCCACCATTTAAAAGACATTATTTCGTGCTTCACAGTTGGGCATCACAAGCTAATTCACATTGAGACCGAAAGGCCCTGAGGCACTGGTGCAAAACAATTGTTATGGTTGAGTGTGCAGAATTAGCTGTAGTCTCGAGCAAAGTACTTTCCAGCCATGGAGGAGGCCAGCCCAACCCCCTGTTTCTTCCACGGTTTCTTTTGTGCATGAGCTGTTCAGCGAATCCTGGCTTTTCGGTTTACACCCTTATGGATTCCGTAACTATAAACATCACTAAGGCAGAACTTGGAGGGCTACTAAAAACATACGAGGGCTAAACAGATGAGACCACTCCCAATGCCCACTGCAAACACGGATACGGCACAAATCTGTTTCTTTCCTATTTTGTATGAAAACTTGATTTACCATATTAAATGTAATGCATATGTGTTACCTATGGAACATAATTTCATTATTTTCAGACAGCTATTTATAATTATGCAGCATAAACAAAACATAACGTATCAACATAAGTTTAGGCTTAAAACATTGAGCAAGAAAGAAAACATTATGCGGATAATGTACAAGCCCCTATCGCCACCACAACGTCACTTTTCCGACTTTGTGGTGGCGATAGGGGCTTACCCTTTAGCCACTTAACGTGGCTTAAGGCTGCCTTGTAAATAAGGCTCCCTTTCATGCTAAGGCATTCCCAGGTAAGTGGCCTTCCTCTGGTACACCACCCTCCGGTGTGCTTCCTTTACCAGCCAACGAACTCCTTTAAGTGCCATGCTGTCTGTGGGGTTCATGTCTCAAAGCAGCTGCCCATTTGGCCTTATGGGGTTCGCTCCTTCTTACCCCTTTCAGGAGCAGCCCGCGACTAACTCCTCTGGCTCTCTCCAGTGCCCCTCAGTGTACCAGCCGTGAGGCCTTAAAGGATTACTGTTACAGCAACACATTCCCTTCTGCCGGTCCACCAGCCACCTTTATGTTTTGATGCCATTTAAAGGTGCTCTCTCTGCCACATTGCGGGTGGTTTCCTGACCATTGACTTTATCTGGGGTTGCCGTACTCATGTATTCAGCCCAGATTAACTTGTGCCTTCAGCCATCTTCCCCGGTGCGCCAGTTGTCATTCAGACCATGGTCTTGGTTGCACTTCCCCCTCCTGAATCTTTGGGGTCGGGGTACCTGGTCCCGGCTTCAATGAAGACTGCTATAACATGCCTGGTGACTGGTACTTGCTATGCAGCAGACACTTACCTACCTGGCTAAGCTGGCTAACCATGGGCCTGAGGCCCATTGCTACCACAGCTGTCAGAATGGACACCCCTTCTGACTGAGGGCCCTTACTTTGGTCACCAAGATCCGTACCCTGAGACCAGAGGGAGGCGGTATCAATCAGTAGTTGTCCTCATTAGGGTTAAAAAAAACTTGCAATGACATTTTCTTTGGAGAAAAAAATAAAGCCTAACCAAAATCAACCAACAAGCTATGGTTTGTTACCACTTACAATGCATCACCCCACGATAAATGGAGAATTCTGAACAAATATTGGTATATTCTTTGGAGTGATGGAACATTAGATGATACAATAGGACCTAAGCCCCTGATAGCATATGCCAAAGTTCATCATTAAGAGACAAACTGGTACATGCCACTTGCAGAACACAGCTATAGCCACATGGATATTACTGACATCAAGCTTTTTTATTTGTGGGCATTACAAGGTATGGAAACACAGCAATAACATTTCTGAATTCACTAATCTTAATAAGAAATGTAAATACAAAATCCAGAAACACATGACGAGTTAGAGAGAATATATGCCTGTGCCACAAGGTATATTTAGCTATTTGCTGTCAAAAGGAGAATTCTAGAACATGTTGACTCTATTAATGTCAGAGAGATCAGCTATAATACAGCAAAACATTTCAGAGAAAGACATAACAGTGATTGACATTAATGAAATACTTTGGCATTGACCATGTTCTGAAACATAATCAAAGGTGAGACAGAATGCTCAGATTGAGGAGACTGGATTCATGATTCATAATAGACATACTAGTATGATTCCATTTGGTTAAACTGGTGATGAAGAATTAGCTATAGATCTATAAGTATCTATTACATTGCCACTTAGTACCTAGGGAGTAAGGTGAAGTGATCAGACTAGGGAATTGAAACTGGTTTTAATTACAAAATTCATGTTTTTTCTGTATCATTCTTTAAAATCCTACCATGTAGACTCTTCCACTTTTTAATTCTTCTTACTTTATTTTTCTTCCATTAGGCATTGTTGCCACACCTTACACGAAATAGAATAGAGACAGCCAAATAGGCTTTGGGAAGGAAAGATCAGCTATATGGTATCTGACTGAACTATACACAATATAATGCTTATATAACTTTTACTGTGACATAATGAAGTGAGTTTCGATTAATGGATTAGTTGAAACCAAAATTTACTTATATGAGAATTGAGCATGAACAATTATTTCTTTATTTTCAGACAAAAATATCTTTGTAATGCTTTCATTTATGAGTAATGCAGTCTTGATCATCCCCTTACTGTTAGGAATGAACCCAAACCTTTTTCATTTCCCTCAAAACCATAAAATACAATGTTTTATGAAGGCGCCACCGGGATACACGGGTTTGCCACCAATATAGCGGTTGTGCCGGTCCCCGTGACACTTCCACGGCGGGGGGGCAGGGCCAGCGCTGGTGCCAGGCTTGGCGCCCGCCCTTCACGCACTGGCCCTTTGGTCACAACAGATTTGTCCCGGAAGCAGTCCAAATGCTTCCGGGGCAACGCTGGAAAAACGGGTCCCGGATCTCGCCGGGACCTGTTTACATGGGCGTCCATGGGGAGGGGCCAAGCAGGGGCACTTGCCCCCCCGGAGCGCCCCTCCTTGCTCCCCCTGCGGACGTCTATGCTTAGTGTCTGTCAGTCCCTGCCTTAGTTTGCTGCTCATCTTTTTATTCACTCTCAGGTGTGAATTGATGGGAGATTTATATATTTATCTCCCAGTTCACACCATGGTGCTTTCACACTTAACGTCACCTCTAGCTTGCATTTCCAGAGAGGGCCACGGTGTCCCTATCACCGACATGAGGAGGAGGAAGAGAGAGGACGGAGAGAGGAAACCTTGGTGGGGTCGGGGAGACGGATGCAGTGGGGAGTGAGAGTGAACAAAGAGGGGGGAGAGAAAGAGAGAGAGAAGCAGTGGGGAAGGAGAGAACGAGAAGTACGGAGGAAGGAAGATGAGAGAGCAAGTGGAGGGGAGTGAGGGGGTCTGGGTGAAAGAGCGCAGCTTCAGAGAAGTGAGACCTGTGTCCTAACTGTGCGAGTGAAGCCAGCGGGTACGAAGGAGAAAGAACCAGGCCAGACAGAGTAGGTCTAGGCAGTGTGCCCAGAGGCAGGCTCTGTGGATCCGGAAGAGGGACAGGGCAGGCAGAATGGCTCCAGATAAGGGCGCGCAGAACTGGACCAGGGCGAGCAGATCCAGACCAGCAGATCCTCCTGAGCAGGGAGATGGCGCGATACACAATCAGTGTCCAGCTTTTGGGGTGCCAGGGGGTAACTTTAGGGTTCAGGGTGGGTGTGGGGTTTAGGGTGCCAGGGAGTAATTTTAAGGTTCAGGGTGGGTTAGGGATTGGGGTGCAAGGGGGATAATTTTAGGGTTCAGGGTGTGTATGTGTTTTGGGGTACCAGGGGGTAATTTTAGAGTTCAGGGCGGGTACGGGTTTTAGGGTGCAAGGGGAGAATTTTCAGGGTTCAGGTCGGGTATGGATTTTGAGGTGCCAGGGGGACAATTTTAGAGGTCAGGATGGGTATGGGTTTTGGAGTGCCAGGGGCGTAATTTTAGGGTTCAGGGTGGATATGAGTTTTGGGGGCGGCAGGGGTAATTTTTGGGTTCAGGGTTGGTATGGGTTTTGGGGTGCTAGGAGGTAATTTTAGGGGCCAGGGCGGGTATGGATTTTGGGGTGCCACAAAAGAAAGAGATGGCTGTGGCACAACAACCCTATGGTGTATGAGATGAGATTTATATATTTATCTCCCAGTTCACACCATGGTGCTTTCACACTTAACGTTACCTCTAGCTCGCATTTCCAGAGAGGGCCACGGTGTCCCTATCACCGACATGAGGAGGAGGAAGAGAGAGGACGGAGAGAGGAAACCTTGGTGGGGTCGGGGAGACGGATGCAGTGGGGAGTGAGAGTGAACAAAGAGGGGGGAGAGAAAGAGAGAGAGAAGCAGTGGGGAAGGAGAGAACGAGAAGTAGGGAGGAAGGAAGATGAGAGAGCAAGTGGAGGGGAGTGAGGGGGTCTGGGTGAAAGAGCGCAGCTTCAGAGAAGTGAGACCTGTATCCTAACTGTGCGAGTGAAGCCAGCGGGTACGAAGGAGAAAGAACCAGGCCAGACAGAGTAGGTCTAGGCAGTGTGCCCAGAGGCAGGCTCTGTGGGTCCGGAAGAGGGACAGGGCAGGCAGAATAGCTCCAGATAAAGGTGCGCAGAACTGGACCAGGGCGAGCAGATCCAGACCAGCAGATCCTCCTGAGCAGGGAGATGGCGCGATACACAATCAGTGTTCAGCTTTTGGGGTGCCAGGGGGTAACTTTAGGGTTCAGGGTGGGTGTGGGGTTTAGGGTGCCAGGGAGTAATTTTAAGGTTCAGGGTGGGTTAGGGATTGGGGTGCCAGGGGGATAATTTTAGGGTTCAGGGTGTGTATGTGTTTTGGGGTACCAAGTGGTAATTTTAGAGTTCAGGGCGGGTACGGGTTTTAGGGTGCAAGGGGAGAATTTTAGGGTTCAGGTCGGGTATGGATTTTGAGGAGCCAGGGGGACAATTTTAGAGGTCAGGATGGGTATGGGTTTTGGAGTGCCAGGGGCGTAATTTTAGGGTTCAGGGTGGATATGAGTTTTTTTGGGGGGGGGGGGCAGAGGTAATTTTAGGGTTCAGGGTTGGTATGGGTTTTGGGGTGCTAGGAGGTAATTTTAGGGGCCAGGGCGGGTATGGATTTTGGGGTGCCACAAAAGAAAGAGATGGCTGTGGCACAACAACCCTATGGTGTATGAGATCATATGCAGCCTGCTTCCTGCCCCCCATGGCTCCTCCTGCGCCCCAGTGTTTCTTGTGCCCCACCTGGGACACATCATGTCGTAGGATGGTGGTGACATTAACATTTCGCCCCCGGAATTAATTTCTGCGGTCACCTATGCCTGCTTAGTCCAGTTTTGGGGGCAAAGTGCTCTTTAAAAGAGCAGCAGAGTGGCAGCAGAATCTCTTCTTTGCCGCTCTGCCCAAAGAAGCAGCACCACCACCTTGACAGGCTCATGCGGAGGACTCCATGAAGTCTCTGTTATTTTCTTTCTTTCTTTTTCCGTTTTGCAGATCACAGCACCTCGGAGCAGTCTCTGCACCCACTCAGGGATAACAGCTAGGAGTTATTGGGACCTGCACTGCACCACAGCCGGAGCCTCGCAGGTTTGAGGGCATATTCACCTGCCTCACATTATCAGACATGTTTGTGTGGCTCTGGCTGTATTTTCGAATGCAGGAAGGGTCAATCGATGAAATTTAGTCACAGCTTGGAAGATGTCTGCAATGGGTTTCAAGAAGACAGGTAACTTGTATCCTTTGGGTTATACCTTTTATTTGGTCAGGTCTAATTGTTTTGCATATGGACGGTGCGAGTATCGTACTGACTGTGTTTCTTGAGTCGTAGCAGGGAGGTGGCATTGACTAGTGCATAGCTTGGCACTGTGTGATGTGGGCTGCATTAGATTGTTTCACGGTTTGGACGCCAAACACCTCTGATTCGAAGGCTCGACCCAGGGTCAGGTTACAGAAGTAGTTCGATTTAGTGTAGAAGCTCACTCAACTTCACAATAACAAGTTGACTTGGGTAATGTTGTTCTAATCAGCAAATGGCACAGTCTGTGTGAAGGAAAATATATATTTGTGCAAGCTAATACAATAAATGCTTGGATTAATTTACCGATTAGACGCACAAAATGTGCCCGATCTCTGTAGATAAGCAGGGTCGGGCCTGGTTAGTACTTGGGTGGGAGAACGCCTGGGGATGTCAGGCAGTGGTCGAAGTGGGCGGGATCGGCAGGGCACGCCGTGCCCCTACTTCTATCATTTAGCCCAGTCCGTTCCCCTACTTTTTTAGTTAAACACACGTCCCAGAGCGTACCAGGGACATAAATAGCAAAAGCCTATAGATAAGGCTTGCCGATCGTAGAAGGTCGGGGAGGCAGGACTGGCAGAGAAGGGAAAGGACACTGTTTCCTGCCCAGAAGCCCTGCAATGCCCATTGAAGCCCCCAACCCCCCACCCCCAGCCATGTGTGTCAGCCCGCCTGAGACAGCTTCCCGGGCACACACGCAGCAGCACCCGAGCACTTCACAAGTCTTTTGAAGACCATTAACTTGCTAACAAGTCCTTTGTTTCTTTTCAGCCCTTCTTAGAGCCCCTGCATCTCCACTCTGCATATTGCTAGAAGAGTCAGCGCCCCACTGAAATTTTTCGTAGCCCCATACCCCCCCTACATGTGGGAGTAGTAGATACACATGGTATGCGTCCAAGGTTATTGCACTCAGAGTGCATGTGGGGAGACTCCGTTAATGCAGACAAACTCACTGAGAAGAAAATGCCCTAAATTATCTTCGTCCAAACAAGTACTCCAGTGCCTGTGCAACATTACCAGTTTTTTAACACTGTTACAAGTGTGAACAATAAATATCCTTTTGTCCTCTGAATTTATGATTTAAACTGATGCATTCTGAAAAGAAACGGCTACAATTTGCCCCTACTCTTCGCTTTTACACCATACACCTACATGGTTCCTCGGTCTGTGCCCGGATGAATTGCAAATTTGTGTGATGCATGAGGCCATGGCTGCTGCGCTCAAGGAGCACACCACAAAATGTAAATCGGTGTGTGGGTAAAGATGCTTTTTGCACTTGCAGGAGGTGAGTTGTCCCCTTTGAACCAGAAACTAGGCTAATTTCCACATGGTTGGTCCCTGTCTGTAATGTAACGGAAGAGCTAACAAGCATTTACAATGCAATGGTCTCGGCATTGTTAAAGTTAGAGCTATTGGCATTGCTCATGACATTATTTTTGTTTATGTTTTTGTTTTTAAAACATATAAATAAATGGCATTGTCATTTACAATGCCAATAGCTTAATCTCTCGCAAATTCGAGATCTATTGTATTTGCACCCACACACACAAAGCCACCCTCACACCCACACAAAGCCACCCACACAGAGCCACCCACACAGAGCCACACACAGAGCCACACACACAGAGCCACACACACAGAGCCACACACAGAGCCACCCACCCACACACAGAGCCAGCCACCCACTTAGAGCCACACACACACACACACACACACACACACATAGAGTCTCCCATACACACACAGAGCCACCCACACACACAGAGCCACACATACACACAGAGCCACACATACACAGAGAGCCACACATACACACAGAGCCACACACACACAAAGCCACACACACACACAAAGCCACACACAAACAGCCACACATACATACACAGAGCCACACACACACAGCCACAAATACATACACAGAGCCACACACACAGAGCCACACACATAGAGTCACATACACAGACACACACACACACACACAGAGACGCACACAGAGCCACACATACACACATCGATCTTGGGAGCCAAAGCAGAAGTGGCACCACTTCCCCTCCAATTGTAAGTAGTATTTTAGTGAGTAGTATTTATTATTGATAGTAGTAGTTAGTGAGAAGAGAGTAGTATAGTGATTTGAAAGTATTATAGAGTTGTATAGTAGTGGAGTTAGTTATTTTGTATTAGAGAGGTATTATTAAAGAGTGAGTAGTAAAGTGTTATTTCTAGAGTGTTATTAGCATAGTCATTTGTAATGACTAAGTAGTGGAGTAGTAGAGTGTTAGTAGTGTTAATATTTTTAGTAGAGTGAGTATTAGAGTGAGTATTAGAGTGAGTATTAGAGAGTGCGTTGAACATTAGTTTTATTAGTAGAGTAGGAGATCGTAGTGTGTTTTTATAGTGTTGTAGAATAAGTAGTATAGTAGTATGGTGGAACACTTGTATATTCATATTTAGATCACCAGGGATAAGGCACATCAAAGAAACGTTGCTATTTTCAACATATGCTAGAATTACTTTCATTCTCTTTGAGCACCATAACTTATAAGGATTGTGGCTGTTCCACTGAGTTGACACTCAGTTGACTGATATCCATATTTTGAAACTAGCATTTAAAAAAAAGATTATTTATGATTGTTTGCTGTACAAAATAACGAGAAAGCAAGTTTTGCTTTATTGTAATACAGGTTTTAACTATAGTAGATATGTGTACATGGAGTAAAGTATGATGTATTACATTCACTGTGTAATGTTAACTTTAGAAACCGTAAACATCTGTTCACTGCATCATTTATAATAAATCTGCACACCTTTCTAAAACATAGTATAAATCTCACAACACTGTTCCGAAACATCATGAGGTATTGTTTCAGTGGGTCCAGTTTTCAGAGCCTACCATGAAAGTGCCAGTTAGCTTCAAAACTACATAAATATGCTGATAAATATTTGTCATATTGGCGAGGCAAGATGGTGTTTGTGCTGTTGGACGTGTGAGCTGGCGTTCCCGGTTCCCCGCGCCTGCACAGGGGAAGGCATCTGAAAAGCCCCCGGTAATGGTTGCGCGGACCAGGCGCACTTACCTGTTTTTCTCGGGCTGCCAAACCAGCATGAATCAAAGTTATCCAGTGACACTGCGGGGCAGGCTGCTGCGGCTGTTGGGAGTGCTCTAGAGACCGCCGCAGTATCTGCGCCTGTGCTGTGTGGCGGCTGCGATGGCAGACAGCTGCTTGTAAGCGACTTGGCAATGCCTCCCAAGGCAGGGAGAGGGACAGCTCGTGCCCCGATAGATACGGCTGGAGCCATAAAAAAATCTGAAATCACTGCAGCATCTAGTAACGGCAAGAGCAGCAGTAATGGAGATACCTTGGGGAAGAAACAAGAGGGGGCTCAAAGAGAAAGCCTGGGTAAGCATTTTATTCCCCCGTTATTTACCTCGGGAAAAGAAAAGAAAAAGACACACCATAATATGTTACACTACCTGGCGGTAGAGGTGGGTACATCAGTAAATATTTTTACAATTCATGGAGCAGTGGATACTCACAGTACCATGCAATTAGCAGAGGTTGAAGCTCTGATGGTGGCAGGAGGTGGATGAGGGGGTGAGAGCTAGGGCATAGCTTTACCCGTCATACCCAACCCCGATAAAACCAATACAGGACCCGATGTGTTGGTCAAAGGTCTGACCCTTCTGCAGAACGAAGCATATTGAGAGAGCCCCCATTACCTTTGGTTGTCATGGACCCGCTCACCTGATCGATAAACTTCAGATAATGTTAGAGGGGAGAAGTCACGTCCCAGCTCCGTCCTTCTGAGGACGAGGTGTAAATCCTTGATGGGAATCGACTTGCGGTCACGCTGCGTGACGACCACGCTTGGCGCCATCTTTTCCGCGCGCTGCCAGCTGAAGGGGTACTGGATTACTGGCGCCCCGCTTTGACCAATGAGAGATCTGACTGCTAAATCCGTCAGATATGACTTCACAAATCATGCAGAGTTGAAAGATTTTTTGCTGTTTGCCTCGCCGCCATTACTTAAATTGTGCGGCGTGGCCAGTAAATCTCTTTAATGGAAGTGCCGCGCTTGACACAATAATATAGAACAAGCGCAGAGTAGACTGATAGCACCGACAACTCACCGGAGATCCTCACGGGGCACGGACGAGCTTACGACGTGACAAACATGGTGCCAGATCCGGAAGACAAAAGAGGAGCGCTCCACACCACCATGTTTCTCCGAGGTCAAGCAGAAATGCCTTGGAGAAACGCGCCGTCATATTCCGACTAGGGGCGTGTTTTTCTTTCTCTCATCTTCCCATTGGCTGGAATGTAAAATTCCAGCCAATGGGAAGAGGAGAGAAAGAAACTAAAAAACACACCCCCGAATCCCAAAAAGACGGGGCTTAAATGGACAGACGCCCCTCTTCTTCAATGGCTGGCCTCCGTTTAGGAAGCCAGCCAATGGAGAAGAGGGGCGGGTTCAAGCCCCACACTAAGAAACATAAGATCTCGCCGGCGAGACTACGCAAGCGCAGCCTCCGCAGGCCGAGGCCTAAAAACGACGGAATGGAACGGGGACCAGAGTCATTTCCATCACCTTTTTGAGGTTGTGCTCTGCGCATGACACCCCTACCTGATTTAAGTGAAACTAGCACCCATCACTATTTTCATTAATTCTGTGACTGCATATAAAATACCACCCTGCCATTCCTAGATCATGAAGAAACACAGTTTGCCAGCTGCCTCACATGCTTATGCGTGCTCAACAACGTTTGAGCCTTTCGTCATTTTTGCAGGAGATTGGGCCGTTTGCAGTGTTTAAAATGGAAAAAGAAAAGTACAGATACTTACTATCACACAGTACCTGGTTGCTACTAAGAAGTGCCGGGACTCTTCTTTTAAACGTATTGCTCGTGCTCAGAGAAGTACAGTACTTGTGAGTACCCGCCCACTTAAAGCACTGCTTGTAGGAGAAACATAAAACATTAAACATGCTAATTCCCGAGCAGACCATTTTAGCTTCAGGGTTTGCGATGATTTTTTTTTCTCAATTTCTCCAACTTTACCTTTTCCACTTTTAAACTAATTATTACTTGAAAGCCCTTTTCTCTTGAATTGGAACATTACTCCCTATTCCCAAGAATTGACCACAAATTTACACCCATTTCCTATGAATTCATTGTAAACTCTTTACACATTGGCATTTAAGCCCTGTTCCTATGAATTTCACCTAAACCCTTTTCTTAAGAGTTGCTATTTAAACCCTTTTAATGATAGTTGCCACTTTACCCCCAAATCCTGGGAATTGCCACTTTATACCCAAATCCTGGGAATTGCACCTGGACACTATTTCCTGTGAATTGACATTAGACTACATCCATGAATTGCCACATTATACCTTTTCCCTTTGAATTTCTTCTTTATACCCGGTCTAGTAAATTGCCAATCTAGACCAGAGGGCCTGGGATACTTTGTAGACAGTTGCATTGGTTTGAGGCAACTACATTGAATGTATCACGACGAGCAGCTGAAATGTAAGCTGAGTAAAGTTAATATAGCTCACATGATGGGAAAAGGCACGTTCCTGAAAAGTAGCTACCATTGCAGAGCTAAAGAACCTGAAGAATCCCCATACTTTTCTTCCCATCACCATTTGTGCCTCTACCAAACTGTATTGTGTTTCTCTGGACAAAGAACCCTCCAGAGGTGTCTGTTTGCTTGTTCTTTTCATCTTGTAGCAACTTCTGGCTCAGTAGCCAATGGGGCACTTTTGTCTAGTCTACTGGCCCGTATTTGTCTGGGGAGAAGGTCCTGACATGGTTTCCTTTCTGCCTGCCGGTTCAAACACACCTTGCCCAATTGGGATCTTCCAGGTTCTATGCCACCTCCAGTCCTTGTGGAGTACCCCTGGGCTCAATCCTGGTCTCCATGGCTTTTGATATCTAAGGTGGGCTGCTTGAGGCTGTAAGAGTATGGATATTCCCATCCATTACATTCTCCCTCTGCGCGGCAGGGAATGCGGGGGTACCAGGGAGTGTTTACAATTATAATAAAAAAATAAAATAAAAAGTTATGCTTACATGCTGCCGGACGCCTCCCGCGTTGCGCCACGGTGCTGGGAGTCTGGGGCGTGGGGATTGGCCTGAGCGGGCTGGAAAGAGGCTCCACTCAGGTCAGGGAGTCTGTGGGGTTTCTCTAACCCAGCTGTTCAATACAGTGGTTAAAGAAACCTAAGTGTGCACGTGTGTTGTGGTCGGCCTGAGATGGCCGGCCAAACACACATGAGTACTTAGGAAGTGCACCTAGCACTCCTCCTCCCCCTCCCAGGCCTCGGCCCGCCCCTCACTGTACACGCTGGCTGAGCCAGCGGATTAAAAATAAAACAATATTGACATTTTTTTTTCTTTTATTGCTGCTGGCACTGAGACAGTGGGGTTACGCTCCTCCACCATTGCGGAGGGGCGGCCCCTGCATTTCACCAGAGGTCAACTAGCTCACTACTTTTATGGCAACTTTTCAAAACCTTTTCACGACTCCCTTCAAAGCGACCCTTGACCCCACCAGATAGGTCGCTCCCCCTCCACACAGCACCGCCTGTGTGTCCCCTGCCTCAGCTGCCGCTGCTGAGGAAGTTCGAGGCCCTCCACCACCCGCAGGCTACCACCTGCGCCTCATCCCTGGTGGCCAGTGGTAGGCCTTAGGTTTGTTTGTCATTCCATCGTATTGCACTCTCTTGGTGTCGGTGACTGCTGTTGTCTGTCTCCTCTTCGTTGCCCCCGTGATCACATTGAACAGTGAGCTATTAACTGTCATCTAAGAGCTGCAATCAAACTGCAAGGTATAAATTAGAGAGTCATATTTTTCCCCCAGTGTTTGATTATCCTAATGTTGCAAAGGGTGTTCATATGGATGAAATCAATTCTGATTATTAAAGAGAACCCTCAACAATGGCATTACGTTCTAAATTCAGAGTTTGTGTTTCTCCAGACAAATCACTATTAAACTATACTGCTTACTAGTATAGTGTCATGTGACTCCTACACCATGTAGTACTTTTCCTAATGTATTTCCTAGAGAGTGATTTACACACATATGATTGATTGTCTCTCTGTAATGTGTGTGATGTAAAGTGCTCTGACAAAATGTAGAGGGAATACCCTTTTACTTGGAAAAGGAATGGGTAACAAGCATTCAAAACAACAAATTTCCTTTTCCAAACTTTTTAGGCCGGAATCATTAGGAGTCACTATATAATAAAAATATGTAACAACAGAAGGGTCGGGCCGAAATAATTAAAACATAAATAATAATCAGATACCTAATGAAACCGAGGTAGTAAAAACAGTTGGTTAACAAATGGTTATTAAATATCAGGAAATTCAAGAAAAAAAACACATATGCCCCATATTATTGTATAAAGCAATAGGGAGAGGCATAATGATAACACCTTACAAGATGGCCCCCGTGAAATAGGCAAAAAGGAGGCAAACAACCATGGACCGCCCTAATGAGTGTTAATTGATTGATAATTGACAATTAGGAGCACTATATATAGGAACCCTGATTCCCTCCAAATTCACTTGCAGGATTCTTCTTCCACTAAGTAAGTTGCAGAAGAAACACCTAACTGAGGCAGGTAGCTATAGATAGTAGGAGCACGGATTAATTGGCAATACTTATTCTTTTATAGCTTGGAACAAATAAAACTCCAAACTAATGGAATTCCCCAATTAAATGAAGGGAACAACAGAGAAGAACTAACATAATTGTGGAATAAATTAAAGGTAAGTAGGCTGTAATTACCCAATCAAACAGCAAGGAAAGGGGAGACAGGAAGGAAAGGGGAGATAAAATATTGAATTTTTGACTCCCTTATAAATCATTATGTTTCCAGACTTAAAAGAGGAAGTCTATGGTTTCTACAAGAAAAACACGTCCTCCCCACGTTCCCTTTGAAGGCCATAAGCGGTAAGGAGAAGGGACACTAAGGGTATACTTATGTACGAAATAGAAAGAATGGGAAATAAGAATAATGAAATGTTTTTTTTAAACAGAAAAATACAGCTTTTTTGGGCAAAATGATCAAGAAGATACATAAAGAGTTGAATGAAAGGTATCTTCTTTACCCTATGCTATATATGTAAGAAAGAGGCACCTGAAGGGTAAAGCAATTCCTAATGGCAATTCGTTTTTCTCTAGCAATAGAACAAAAGAAAAGATAAAAATATGCCACAAGGACATTATAACTTCATGTGGAAGTAAATACTCCCTAGGTAAGAGATACCTAAGAATAGGTTATAACATTAACAACCACAATGTAAAGGGCAGAGTTAAGTGATTTTTCTTTTCCCTCCAGCAGGGCTTGACTTACCAGCAAGCCTCTAATATTTTTATCCACACAGATTATTGGAGGTCTTTTCAAGACCCAATAGGTATGAGACAATTTCTTATAACAGTTTCAAAAGCTAAATTGTCTTAGCATATGCAGGGATATGAGCCAAGGTTTTTGACGGGTTACCAAATAATAGGGAATTAATAAGGATACATTTAAGTATTTAACAATGGGTAATGAATGAAATGAACAAATAGGAAGTTCATGATAAATACTTAAAGAACAGTGATATTAGATACAATTGTGAAAAAAACAACCCAGTACCTTGTCTAACTGATTGTTATTATACACCTTTTTGTTTTGAGGTGTTTTTAAATTGAACATCAATGTCCTGAAGAAGGTGCAGATATTGTAGATCACCGAAACGCCGCATCGATAATTTGTTCATTAATAACTGTTGTGTTTTTAGTGTAATAATTTGTGCATATAAGCTTTGTGATTTTTGAATTTTTAGCAAAAATGTTTTTATAAATAATGTGACCATGTGCTTTTAACCACATTAATTGACTCTAGAAATGTATCAGCAATTCAACAGTTAATATTAAATAATATATTTTGAATTATGACATTGGGTTGTGTGTAACTTAACCTTTGTATATAAGATTTCATCCAAGTAGTTTTGTAAATTTGGTAACTTGCGCAAATACTCATTTCACACTAGTCCACCTGTCCCTACACTATGTAGTGACTCCTAATGATTCCGGCCTAAAAAAGTTTGGAAAAGGAAATTTGTTGTTTTGAGTAAAGTGCTCTGACACCCTACACTGGTATCAGTGGCGCTGTAAATCAAATCAAATGCACCTGAGCGAGAAAGTGGTAATGGAGACTCGAGGGGCACTGTTGAAGGGTGGTATTGAGGGAATCCATGGAGGAGGGAGTCATTGGGGGCACCAACAAACATTGTCGCACATAGGTTCCACCAGCCCTAAATCCAGCCTTGCCCTTGAGACCAGTCCGCTGCAGCTATTGGTACCTCTATTGGCCTTGTTTCATCAGTAGCAGGTGCAACTCACCAGGGGTCGTTGATGCAGGATTTGCACGCACACCAAACTTAGTTTACAAACATCATGGTCTTTCTGCTTCATGCACAAGCACTTTAAGCATGTGCTGCCTGCTTTGGGACCACTGGAATTATGTAGCAATGAAGGACAAAATTATTCCCCAGTGTTGACTAAATTATGCAGCAAAAAAAGCTGCAGCGTGATAATGTATATTTTCTTTTACACATGCTAACAGTCTGCAAAGATTTTTGTAGCAGTGCAACACACAAATGCAGCAGTGAGAAGCGTGATCAGTCAACCTTTGCAAAGGGCTGTCCACTTCGCAGAAACACAAGTCACATTTGTTTGTAACTTTTGATCCGGTTGAGCTACAAACAAATTATTAGTTAAAATCGTCAAATTATGCAGCTGGTGATGCATTATCTGGCAATTGTTGCAGAGCCGTAACTGTATAGAAAACATTTGCAAACTAGGATATTTTGCCATTCATGTTTGAACTGCACTTGTGGAAAAGGGGAGAAGTGCTGATGACAGAAATGTCATGGCTTGGAGACAAATGGCTTGTGATTCCACTTTTAATTGTATTTGGAACATTCTGTTATTGAAAACAAATCCCACTTTGTATTTTAATGTCAAAAACTCATATTAAACCTGAAATAAACGTGTATCCATTGGCTTAATTAAATAACGTAATAAGCTGCAGCTGGGTAGTGAAATGCAAAACAAATACTAAAAATTCGAATGATTGGCTCTTTCTGGCCACACCTCTGACTCCGCCCACTGATCTAATCCTCTGGTTGGTCCCGCCCCCTGACCTCTGCCCACAGCTCCCCTACTTTTTTTCCCCCCACTTCAACCACTGATGTCAGGTGCTGCAAGCATGAAGCTTTGTGCTGGGAAAATAACGACATCGTAAAACAAAGCCACTGGGCTTTAGAGATGAGCATTTAGGGCTCCTACATTTTATTTCAGTAATTTTTGCTTTAACCCTTTAGCTCGCAACACTCTTTCCTCTTACGGAACTCCCATGGTGGTGAGTGGTCTTGTGCAGGGATGATTCAGTTTACAAGGGTTAAGGCTGGGCTGCACTTTTAAAAAAGAAAAAAATGGCTTCATCGACTTCGGGAGGGTGAAATCTGTAGCTGCTCCTAGGACATGCAAACCTTTGGCATCCAGGGCGTGCGCATTTCTGCCCAGCATGGTTAAGCTGACTGAGCTAGCGAGGCCATCAATCAATATTGCAGTTGTTCCAGTACCTTTAGTAGTGTCTACAACTAAGAATTACATTTTGACAAGTTGAGGCTGTGGTACCAGTTTTGAATCTCGGCGTCGGTTTAGCAACGTGTGATCCTGGGAAAATCACTCTATCTCCCCGTGCATACCAACATTTTTTTTCTCCTTGTGTAATGTAACCATGTACAGTGCTCAGGTACATTTTGGCTCGTGTTTGCGCTAAAAGTAAGCTACAAATGTACACCTGATGCAAAAAAACAGAACTATGTGCATGGGCGTCCGCAGAAATTTTTCCAGGGGGGGGCTAATCTGGGAAATTAAGGGGCGTGGGTAAAGTTAATCAATAGGGGCAGGGCTAATATGGCAGACAATCAGGGTCGGGTAATGCTCAGGCCAAGCTAAGAATAAAAAGTGGTGAATTCTGCATTTAAAACTGGACAACAATGAGAGCACACATGAACACTAAAATTACCCCCCTGTCCCGTTAAAAATCATACATTCCCTGATCCCTAAATTTAGCCCCCTCGCACCCCAAAACCCATAACCCATACCCGCCCTGACCCCTAAAATTGTCCCCCAGCACCCCAAAACTCATACCCGCCCCAAACCCTAAAATGTCCCCCCTTGCACCCCAAAACCCATACCCACCCTGAACCCTGAAATTACCCCCCTGTTAACCCAATACCCATACCCACCATGAACCCTAAAATGATCCCCCTGGCACCCCAAAACCCATACCCACCCAGAACCCTGAAATTACCCCTGCCCCTCATAAACTCATACCCGTCCTGAACCCTAAAATTACTCCCCTGGCCCCTTAAAACCAACACCTGCCCTGAACTCTAAAATGACCCCCCTGGTACCCCAAAACCCATACCCACTCTAAACCCTAAAATTATCCCCCTGGAACCCCTCCTTTAATCCATTTGTATTGGGCTTCTGGTTCTCCCATCTGGCTTTGAGTCTGTCCAGGTCTTTTTGTCTCAGATGTTGCTACTTTTGGCCATTCCATTCTATGGGAGCCTTACATATATCCACAAGAGTTCCTATTATTCGACCATGAGACACCCATTTTATCAGCCTCATAAGAATGAAATCCTGAGGTGACCATGCTGAGAATAATTAAGGTTTCTTATCTGTTTCACTTAGGCAGGGCCACTGGAATTATGCGGCAGGGGAAGGCTAAATTATGGGTCAGGGCTAGCTAAATTATGGGACAGGGTTGACTAAATAATGCAGCAAGAAAAGGTAAATTATGTGGCATGATGCTGCACATTTTGTGAGTATTATTTAATTATTTTGATTTCTTTACACTGTCTGGGCATAGAATGCACCTTATTGGTACCAGTTTAACACCAAACTATAGTAATAAGCAACAGAAAGGTAACCAGTCAACCTTTGATCTTCCACTGTGCGCCAGCACATGTTGCTGCTTTTTTAGTAGGTTTTGAGCTAGAATATATCTTTATTTTAATCTGCAGACTATTTAGCAGATAATGGATTATTTGGCAAATCAACAAATATAAGAAAAACACAGCATCGTCACAATCGCATAATTCCAGTAGCCCGACCCATAGGTCCCTGCAGAAGGAATCATTCTATCATTTGAAACCATCAAAATACATATGAATGTAGTATGAGTTAATGTAACGATGCATAGAATGTTCTTTCATTTAGCCAATGACAAGATAAAACTTTTCTTTTGTTAACTTTTTCCATTAATTTATTTTTTATGTAATGCTGCAAGTTTTTAATAGCCTCAAAGCGGGAAGGAAATAAAGCATACCCGAGTGAATCTGTATTCTAATTGTGTATATATTTGTACTCACTTTTCTGAGAAAAGGAAAATCCTTTGCAACATGTTTCTGTTACATCACTGTTTTCAGCTCCTAGGAACCTTGTGATGGGAGCCTGCAGCCTCTTTAGCGTGAGTGAACGTTTTCACGATGTATGTGATGTTCATTTGTTTATCTAAGCAGCTACTATCCCTGCAGAATTTCTTACCACACCTCAGGCCTGAAACTAACGTATGTCAATGGTATTAATATTTAAATAAACAATGAGGTACAGCCCACGAGACTTCATACCCCCATCAAACATTAGAGTGAAAAACATATGGGCCAGGGTATTTCTTGGGTGGGCCTGACCCACCTGTCCCACCCTCTAGAACCGGGCCTGGTGGGAAGTATACTTTAGCAGCTCAAACTGGCCATTGTCATTCTGTATGTGATAATCAGCCACAGACAGAACGACAATGAGCGGGAGGGGCTAGGAGGGGCTGTGCGAGGTGCCCCATCAGGGAGTTGAGGCCTCTGGCAGGGAACAGCTCTGCTTCCTGCAGGGCCCAGAATTACGGACAAAATGCATCCATAAAAGCAGGTGTGTCTGCAGTGGGGGCAAGGAGGGGCACTCCAGGGGGGGCACGCACCTCTCCTTGCCCCCCCTGCGGACGCCCATGGCTATGTGGTGTTTTTCTGTCTCGAATCAACAGCCTGTGAACCTGGGCAAATCACTACATCTCCTTGTGCATACCAAAAATGGTGTTCTCCTTGTGTAATGTAACCAGTGCACCTGTACAGCGCTCAAGTACATTTTGGCTGAGTTTGCTCTAAAAATAAACTACAAATGATGCGAAAATATGGAACTTTGTGGTGTGTTTCAGATGCAACGTGCAGCTGCCTTTCTCTTGCCATCAAGGTAACCGGCTCAGTTGGTTTGTTCCCAGCACTCTTGATCCCAAGGGAGGGAGACATACCTGGCTGCACTGCGTTGGCAGGTGTCACCAGACTCCAGGTCATCTTGTGTCTCAGCATTAAACCTCCTGATTTGGGATAATGGCCTGGCCTGTTGAGAGGTTTTTCGAGGTCATCTTGTGTCTCAGCAATAAACCTCATGATTCGGGTGGCGGCCTGGTCTGTTGAGGGATTATTTTGAGTCACGTAGCCCCCCTCCCTCTCCGGGTGCTGGGGGGGGGGGGTACACGCTGCAGGCCTACGGGCCATGAGTTGATAATAATTCTGAAGTCTTGTCAAACTGGGACAGGAAACAGTTTGTTGGTTTAAGGTTATTGTTTTCTCATGAATGTTACTGCATTTAAGGTGATCTAAAAAAGACAACTGCATGTTTATACGTGCGTAAAAGTTAAAGCAAGTCAGTCCTTCGTAATTCATGTTCATTCCCATCAGTGAGTTGCACCAAATAGTCGCATGCGTGTACTACGCTGGGGCAGTGGTCGAAGTAGGGAAAAAAAGTAGGGGAACTGTGGGCGGAGAATCAGAGGGCGGCAATAACCCAAGGATTGGATCAGTGGGCGGAGCCAGAGGAATGGACAGAATGCGCAGACTTCTCAATTTTTAGTAATTGTTTGGCATTTCACTGCCCAGTTTAATCAACCAATGGATACACATGATTATTTAAGGTTATAATGAGTTATTGGCATTAAAACACATTCACAAAGTGGGATATGCTTCTAATCACAGAATGTCCCAAATACGATAAAATGTGGAAGCACAAGCCATTTGTCATCGGCACTTCTCCCTTTTTCCACATCAGCAGTTCAAACATGAATGGCAAAATATCCTAGTTTGCAAATGTTTTCTATTTAATTATGGCTCTGCCATATTTGCCTCATAATGTAAGATCTGCTGCATGATCTATCCATTTAGACTAATAAATTGTTTATAGCTCAAACGTATCACAAAGTTAATAAAAAAAAGTGACTTGATTTGCTGCAGAGTGCATGGCTTATTGCAAAAGGTTGACTGATCACTTTTTTCACTGTTGCATTTCTATGTTACACTGATATTAATTAGGCAATATCTTTCCAGAGACTGTTGGCATGTGTACACATGTCGAAATAATAAAATATCAGAAAATATACTGCATTACCCTGCAGCCTTTTTTTAATGCAAAATTCAGTCAACACTGCGGCATAAGTGTGTCCTCCTTTGCTGCACAATTAATTCCATTGGCCCCACCACAAGCATGTGTTAAATGTGCTTGTGAATGAAGCCGAGAGACTGTGAAATTTGTGAACTTAGTTTGGTGTGCGTGCAAATTCTGCATTGCCAATCCCTTATGAGTTGCAGCTACTACTTCTGAAACAAGGCCAATGGAGGTACCTATGGGTGAGGCAGACTGGCCTCAAGGGCAGGGCCGGCCTTAGCACTGGTGGTGCCCTGTGCATTAATGTTTGTTATTGCCCCCTCAATGACTACCTCTGCCATGGATTCCCTCACTACCCCCTTTAACAGCGCCCCTCAAGTCTCCATAACCACACTCTCTCTCAGATGCATTTATTTGATTTACAGCACCACTCATACCAGTGTAGGGTTTCAGAGCACTTTACATCACACACATCACTCAGAGACAATCAATATGTATGTAAATCACTGTATAGAAAATGTTACATAAGGCTAGGCACTACAAGGTATAGGAGCCACATGAAAACCATACTAGTAGGCCTTAAAGTTTAATAGTGATTGGTCTAGAGAAACACAAACTCAGAATTTAAAACGTAACACCATGATTGGGGGTTCTCTTTAATAATCAGAATTGATTTCTGTCCAAAAGAACACTTTTTGCAACATTAGGATAATCAAAGACGAGGGGGGAAAAACATAATGCTCTAATTTATACCTTGCAGTTTGTATGCAGGTCTTAAATACAAGGTAATAGCTCACTGTTCTATGTTAGGATTTTAACTTATAAACTGCAAGTAACAAAAGGAACTCTCTGACAAAAGCAGTAGCCCACTGACCTATTTACATTATGTGCACTTTGTGATCTGCACGGTACATGTTCTTTGCAGCAAGCACATTAACCCTCTGAGCTACCTTTTCATGAATCAAAACTTCCACTAGACAAAATGATCTCTCTCTAGAAAGAACATTAAACACCAGAGTCATCATGATATTTTTATTGTTGCCGAAAATTGCTGGAGGCCAGGAAGGAGGCAGCAAGTGCTTTTTAATCCTTAATGTACTTGCAAACATAATGCCTCCACCCCAAAGTCAGCACCCAGTGCGGTCACACCGGTTGCACTGCCCTAGAGCTGGCCCTTCTCAAGGGTCCTGTAACCACAGTGACAGAGTCACTGTTGTTCCGCTGTGCTGCTTCATAGGCCTCATAGGCCTGCCTGCAAGACTGGAGGTGAACTTCAGTATGGATTGTGGTGGACAAACCTTGAAGGTTAAACCCACACTTGCCACTGCTAGGGTCCACCTGCTGGTGCTAAGACGCCAGGGCTTCTAAGGTCTTGCGAAGCCTTCTAAGGTCTAGCATGGGATTGTGCTCTCTCAGGAGAGAGGTCAGGTGGACTGGTTATTAAGGCTGAACCTGGTTCCCCAGGTCCAATTTCAGCAGCTCTGGCCATAGTGCCACATCCTCTCTCCCACTGAGCACCATACTGCCCCACTAAGAAAAACTCACACTGCCTTCAACTACAACCCAATTGCTGCCGGCTATAAACACCTGGATGCAGCTCAATTTAAATGACGCACTAGACAAGAGCAATATGCGGCCTAAAAAAAAAGTAACAACATGCTGGATAAGCAAACACTCATAGGGAATGCAAAATTTAAAAAAACATGTGCAATGTAAGCAGGAACAACATGGTTACCTTAACACTTTTACACTCACTATTCAGAAATCAGTGAGTGTTTTTGCCTGGAAAGTTAAGGACATGACTACAGGGCCCTGAATGGACCCATTTCAATGTCCATTGCTTATATTCTTACAAAACGTAAGCATATGGTAAAAAGACCACATCCCTGGATGCAGAGCAGCAGTACACATTTTGTTTTCCAATTCACACTTTGCATTACCTCCAGGATTGGTGCACTAGTTGCAACCCTGGGAAAACAAAAACAAGAAAACAAAAATAGTGCTTCACTGGCAAACTCTGTAAAAGTGGTGCTAATGTGTTTGGGTGTGAATAAAATCAATCTGGCCAGTTTGCTACCACTATGTCTTTCATATTTTTAACCTTTTATTCTAGATGCTGCACTTTGGAATTAAAATACGACATTTCCAGCAAAAATGTTTTTCTTTTTTGGATCCATTTCACAGGGGAGCAAATAAAATAAAGGAGAGAAATGGAGTGAGAACCCCTTCTTGAAGTCATGGTTTTCAGTAAGAGAAGAACTGCTAGACAGAAAGAGAAGAAAGAAGGAAAGAGTGGGGGGTGGGGAGGGCCAGCTGAAGTGGCAGAGCAGAAGTGGACACTGTATTTTTCTTCTCTGGACAAGAAGGAAAAGACATTTACGAAGCTTACGTATCACGAAGAAATAGCAACAAATCCATGTGCGGGAGTCAAGCCATGTGCCAATCTGGTTTTCCCTTCATTATTTATATAGTAGTTAGCACGCAAAAGGTGGAGACCTTGAGCGCTGCAGAAACTCGGGAGGGTCATCTGCACAATGGGACTTCCAGTGCGAGGTCATGATGGATCAATAATATAGGTTTGCAATGACTGTCCTGGGCCCCCACCTTGGGGAACAGGCTTTTTTATTTATTCATGGCCTCTTCGCTGCTAGGCACATTCGACCTACCCAACGTAATTATTCTCACAGGATTCAGCTTTTTCTGGGGTCAGTGGATCTGAGGCATGTTATCCATAAACAGGGTGCAGAAATGTGTGATTCCTATTTTGGGTCAGATAAACTCGTATATGTTTTGGAATGCTGCATGAGGCAGATGTGAGTAATACGGAGAATCCCAGGGTATATGCAAAGGGAATCTGTTAACCCCTTCGACGCTCATGACGAGCTCAGCTCATGAGGTACACCTCTCGTACGCTCATGACGAGCTGAGCTCATCATGAACCGCGGGTTTTTAAAAACTTCAGCGCACAGCAGGAAAATGCACCACACGCATGGAGTTAACTAGCTGCCGGAAAATGTATTCAACAACTACATTTAATGCAGGGATGACTAAGAATGGGTTGCAGAATGTAACATTCTACCCCGAGGGGGGTTGATTGGATCTAACATGTCACTGACAAGAGCAATTGGTAATGGGATCCTTAAAAGTGGCATGGATAAAGTTAGCAGTACATGCAAGTTCATTGACAAGAATTAAATATTGCAATCATAGGATCCATGGTCATTGATAGTCTGTTTGAATTCCCACGAGGAAACAAGATTGAACATTCTTTACATTTTACACTAACCCTTTGCATGCTTGTGACGGAACCATTCCGTCACGAGCCACAGTGGCGCTGTGCTGGTGACGGAATGGTTCCGTCACGGCCCGGCCGCTGTGCCTGCGCGGCATCAATTTTGTGCCTGCGCGGCGCGTTCTATTGAGCGGGCGGGGTCGTGACGGAACCATTCCGTCACAAGCACAGCGCCACCGTGGCTCGTGACGGAATTGCCGCCGCGGCCAAGGGGTTAATGGTGTCGGCTGTCACATCATACAGAACTAGAGTGTTAGACATGCTCAAGGTGGTAGCATGTTAACAGTATTCTATTCGGACTCAGCCATTAGGCTTGCGAGGCAGATTATATGGAAGAAGTAGTTTCCGTGGCACAATGCCCGGCGGCGCAGTCATTTGTAGACCACCTAGAGAGGCGACTAGAGGTGGCAGGCATAAGTACATTTTGGATTCTAGGATTCTGGATTCTGGGATACATGACCCAGAAAGTATGGGAGAATACAAGATAACTAACCCCCTGTATTACACGGTTAGTATAGTGTAATCCAACAGTGAGTTTCTGTGTCCACCCAAAGGAATGTTGCTGAATTCAAAAGTTTCCTGTTCCAAGATCATTGGTAGGGATACATCTACATGTCATTTCTATAGTAGGAGTATTGCCTAAAAGGCAGTGACAGGATGTGCATGATGCACGCCTCGGTGTAGTGGTGCTTAGTTTTTTCAGTTAGACCATCCAGTTTGTCAGAAAGTGATGAAGGCAAACTTGTGGATGCAGGCTTTGCAGATCGTGCCAATGGAACAGACACAGCATTCTCGGTGCCTGAGATTTCCTTTAACGAAGGTGTACATGGCAAGAGCTGAGCTGCTGGCCAGTTGGATTAACACACTAACACAAGTGGGTAATGATTTGTAACAAGAAAACCTGGAGATAGTTAGAGGAGGCTATTTCAATGATGAATTGTGACCGCACCAGCACTTGCACAGGGCAAAGAGCACTAAAGGGGTGCAGCATTTCCAAGGCCCCAACCAGGCGCTTTGGGAAGGGTGTGCAGATCCGATTCTGGGGATTAGCACTCAGGGCAGCTGGTTTTGGACCCATACAAATTTGGTACCCAATGTTCTTTAGGGTTGGGGCCGCCACCAAGGCCTCTACAAGAGGCATGTCAGGGGCATGCAGTTCAGAAGAGGGGCTGTGGTCTTCTAATGGTTACAAGCGGTATGTGGGCCTATGAGTGCTCTGCATACGGCCAGTCTTAGAGACTGTTGGGTTTGGGTTTGCGCAGTTTTCTAATGTCCTGTGCTGCAGGAAGGAAGCTTGCCACCAACTCGACCAGCCCAGGTACCGTGAGGGTATCCAGGCACTGAGAGCCCTGGAGCATAGTGCTCACTTGAACAATCAGGTCTTGAGTCCTATCCTGAATTCCAGCAGGGAGGATGAGGTTCAGAAGTGTAGGGGGAGAGGGTTCCAGGATTTTGCAGTGAGGTATGAGAAGGAGCTACCTCCACTGTTACTTTGGCAGATGAGGGCGGTGTGAGCGAGGGAGGCAGAGGGCAGGTGTCTGGAGGGTTGGTGGAAATTCATGCAGTGGTTGATGAATGCTGGGCCTTGTTTGAGTAGGGCCTCGTAGGTGTTGATCAGCATCTTCAATTGACATCTCTTATGGATGAGGAGGCAGTGGAACTTATTGAGGTGAAGAGTAATGTGGGTCCACTTTAGAAGGTCGAGGATGGCTGTTGCAGCTGAATTCTTATGGCCCGAGTCTCTTCAGGAGGTGTGTGCTGACCCCTATGTAGAGGATGTTACCATAGTCCAGATTGCTGCTGATTAGAGCTTGAGTGACGGTGTGTCTGGTGTTGATGGTGAGCCACTTGTAGATCTTTCAGAGCATTTGAAGAGTTAGGAATCAGGCAGATGAGACTGCGTTGATCTGGCTTTTCATGGTGAGCTTGTAGTCCAAGATGATGCCAAAGTTAGGGCATGGTCTGTCGGAGTGGGCGAAGGTCTTAGTTTGGAAGGCCACCAGGAGTCATTCCACGGGGAGGAGTTGTTTCCGAAAATCAACACTTCGTTTTGCCTGTTGTGAGTTTTAGGCAGTTGTCTTTCATAGAGTCTAAAACACTCGTTATGAAGCTGAGGAACTTCTCCATCGTTGTGGAGGGATCTTCTGATAACGAGAGGATGAGGTGGGTGTCGTTAGATTAGGATATGATGTTTAGTCCATGGGTTCTGACAATTTTGGCAACGGGGGTCATGTAGGCTTTGAACAGTGTAGAGCTGAGGCACGAACCTTGAGGGGTGCTCAGATCATGTTCTAAGGTTCTGAGGTAAAAGGATATAGGCAGATTCTCTGGGTTCTTCTGGTGAGGAAGGAGGTGATCCATTTGAAGATGTCACCTTGGATCCGAGTGTGGTGGAGCCTCTTGATAATGGTGTGCTGGAATATGGTGTCAAATGCTGCTGAGAGGTCAAGGAGGATCAGGGCCTCTGTTTCTCCTCAGTGGAGGAGGGTTCTTTTTTTTTTCTTTTCTTTTTTTGTCCTCATATATGCCACCAGAATATATGTGCTCTAGGTGGGCCCCACTGTTGCCTCTTATACTGTTGTTTTTCGAGTCCGCCCTGGAAACAGTATCATAGCAGACAGGGATCCCCAGAGGTAGGCTGCTTTCCTTATCCTACTCCTCCAGGCCCATTTTAGGCACCCTAGGTCTGGAAGAGGACAGGACCGACACAACCTCTGGCATAATCACGGGACCGCTCACCTATTTATCCAGACCATCAATTTAGACCAGACATTCTCAGTGTTGGCACTACGGCCAGCCAGATCCATTTTGCATACTTCCATTATATATTTCAGGCATGCTGCAAATCTCGGAGGAGACGCTGACTTCCACTCCATACAAATTTGTCTCCTTGCAATAGCTATTATGTAAAAAATAAACTGAGTATCCAAACTATTGATATTGTAGTCTTTCAACAGACCAAAAAAGACGAGTCTGCGAGAACAAATAATGGTTATTGAAAGTACATCACCCACAAAATCCATAATCGCTTTCCAATAGTCTTGAATAAGTGGGCATTCCAAAAAGATATGGATATCATCAGCTGCGTTATAATTACAACGGGGACAGTAATAGTTGTTTCGTGTGATCTTATGCAGCTTGGCCGGTGTCCAATAAACTCTATAGGCCGTAAACAAGTGGTTGCGTCTTAAATTGGCTGGTTTAATTAACCTCTGAGAAAGAAAAAAGGAATCTAGCCATCCTTTGCTGACCACTTCGGGGGGATGTATGACGATCCATCGCAAACAAACACAACGCACACCATTACATCGCATTCCTTACATCGCACACACCATTACATCGCACGCATTCACCACGCAAACCACTACATCGGACTCACATTCACACGCATGCAAAAGACGTTTGCATCGCACACTACGACCACGCATGCTATCACGCCGCCAAAAACTCCCTAATTGCCCCGCTAAACACAGTTGGAAGCCCCCGGGTGGTCAGTGGTCATAGCTGGAACAAGGACGGTCACATGAACCGTATTTTACCCGTGTAGGTCATAATTTAATGTCTGTCATGCAGCCTAAAAAAGTACCACCTCCGACTCCTCACCCTAAGCCCTAAAACCTAAAAAAACACCATATATGCTCCTAAACCGAAGCCCTAGCCCTCAAGCCTAAAAAACTCCCATATTGTACTCCTAACCCTAAGCCCTAACCCTAAAGCCCAAACAGTGCCATATCCCACTCCTAACCCTAAGCCCTAGCCCTAAAGCCTAAAACACAACCATATATGTTCCTAACCCTAAGCCCTAGCCCTAAAGCCTAAAACAATCCCATATTGCACTCTTAACCCTAAGCCCTAACCCTAAAGCCTAAAACACAACCATATAGGCTCCTAACCCTAAGCCCTAGCCCTAAAGCCTAAAACACAACCATATATGCTCCTGCTCCTAAGCCCTAGCCCTAAAGCCTAAAACACTCCCATATTGCACTCACACCCTCCCCTAAACTCGACCGTACCTGTCTCTCGCAGTGGTTCTACGTTGTCTCCCCGCCGTCCATGCTCCAGCGCCTGCGTTGTAAAAGCGGCCACGATGTAATGGCGGCCGCGATCTAACGTCGTGCGTAGTGAACGCACGCGTCGTAACGTCGCATGCGTTGTGACAGCACGCGGCGTATACGCATGCGATGCGACGCATGCGTTGCGATGGGTGTTTCCCCTTCAGGGGGCTCAGATATACAGTTTCCCCATAACTTTATTATCTCCGAATGCATTTTACTCTCCTCTTCCTTAATCATCAAATTGTACCAGAATGAAAGCTCTTTTACCCATTTCCCCTCTCTGCCAATTGCATCAAGAATATCTATATCTTTCTCCCTTTGCATATTTTGACTGGACCACCAGGCAGATAATTGGTAGTATTTAAACCTTGTCACCTGTCCATCTGTGAGTTGTGCTAAGGTATTCCAATTTACAAGGCCCGAATCTGCCCAGAGATCCCCCCATTTTTTTAACCCAGCTGTTTTCAAGGGTTGTGACAATTGGTCCTGGAGGCATTGAGGAGTGCCAGGAGAGTCCCATATTGGGGAGTGTGTATGGTAATAAGGAATATCAAATATTTTCCTAATGAACCCCCAATTTTTTAGTGCAGTCTGTAAAATTTTTAGGCAAATTTTTGTAAAAAATTTCTGGTCTCCAAACTTAAATATAAAGTAATCATGGTCATGAGGTAAATCAGTTAATAAAGCTTGAAATAAGCGCCCCTGTGATGATGCATCTAACTTATTTGCAAGAAGCCTAAAGTTTTTGAAGTGAAATGCGTGACAGTATGACAAAAGATCAGGGAGGGCTAGCCCTCCTATTTTTAAACCCCTCCTCAGTTTCTTCCATGCAATTCTTGTTGACTTACAGGCCCATATAAAAGATCCAATTTTACCCTGTAGAATATTAATGTCTTTCAGTGAAAATGATAAGGGGATGCTGTTAAATAAAAAAGTCAATTTTGGGAGGATTGTCATTTTAATGAGGTTGACCCGACCGTATATGTTTAGTGGCAGATTCCCCCATCTTATTAAGGTTTTATTAATATCTTTACCCACCTTTTGCCAACTGAGTGATGTAATATCTTTTATTGATTGAGTTAGGTAGATTCCCAGGTACCTCATGCTTTGTTTTGCGCCCAATATGTGTGTGTTGTTATTCCATCCCATAATCTCCGTTTTCTCCTTATTTATCTGGTACCCAGACAGTCTCCCAAATTCTTCCGATAAAAGAAATAGCCTTGGAATAGCCACCGAGTGATCCGAGGTGTATAAGAGAAGGTCATCTGCGTACAACGCCACCTTCAGTGGCAGATTTCCAAGCTGGAATGGTTGAATAATATTGTCCTCTCTAATCCCACAAACAAAAGGCTCCATATAAACGTCAAACAAAAGGGGAGACAGAGGACAACCCTGCCTGGTACCTCGAGAAATGTCGAACCACTCAGATAAAATTCCATTAACTAAGACCTTTGCCTTCGGATTGTGATATAAGGATTTAACCGCCTCTATAAACGTTTGAGGGAACCCAAAAGCCGCCATTGTCGCCCATAGGTACTTCCAATTTACCTGATCAAAGGCCTTGGCCGCATCTGTGGCAACCAGGGCCAATGGGAGATTTTTAGCGTTAGCGTAGTCTATGGCCCCTATTGCTTGAAATGTTAATTCGTTTAACTGTCTCCCTGGAATAAAGCCTCTCTGGTCAGGGTGAATTATAGATTTTATGACCTTCGATAGTCTAGTGGCTAGGATACCGGAGTAGATCTTCATATCTGTATTCAACAATGAGATAGGTCTATAGGACTCTATTCTTTTTGAATCTTTATTTGGTTTTGGTATGAGCGTTATAATGGCTTCTCCCCAAGAGGAAGGTGTGGAATAACCATGAATCAATAAAAGGTTGAAGAGTTCGCGTAATGGAGCTATTAGTTGATCTTTGTTGTCCGAATAGATCTCCACTGGCAGCCCATCTGACCCTGCAGCTTTCCCTTTTTTCATTTTCTTCAATTGACCTAAAATTTCCCCTTCTGTTATCTCACTTTCCAGATATACTTTATCGGTTTCAGACATTTGCGGCAGATGTTTTGTTACCAACCAGGATTCTAAATCTTCCCCCTTAGGATCTTTGTCTTCCGTATAAAGACTCCTCATAAAGGACCTTGCTTCTTCTCTTATCTCTAGATCTGTTTCTATCAGATCTCCTGTCTGTCTTTGTAATAAGACTTTAATGTTATTTCTAGTTCTCTCTTCTCTAGCTTTCCAGGCGAGGAGGGCTCCACACTTTTCTCCATACTCAAAGTTTTTTAATCGACTAGACTCCCATTTTTCTTTGAGAATTCTCTCATCAGACACTTTTAACTGAAGCTGTAAGTCAAAAAGTTCCTTCTCTAGCAAATGTGCTCTACTGGAATTCTTTAGGACGGCATTTTGTAGTTCAAGATCTTTTCTTGTTATTGCTGCCAGGTCCTCCCTTCTTTTTATTTTTATACTCTTTCTCTTATGATACATTAGAGAGCTCAAAACACCCCTCAGGTAGGCCTTGTAAGTTTCCCATACTACCTGGGAGGAGGAGGATCCTAAGTTTGTTATAAAGAATTCTAGTGTTTTATCTTTAACTTCTACTTTTATCTGATTATCTAATAAAAGTGATCTCTCGAATGTCCACCTTGGTTTTAATGGGGTTATATTTAGTTTAATTGCCAATTCCAGAACAGCGTGGTCTGATAACCCTGTAGGCGTAAAGGAAAGGTAGTTGATATCCTTGAGAAGGTGTTGATCAACTAGAAAGTGATCTATTCTAGAATAGTTCTTGTATTTTTTACTATAAAAAGTGAAGCCTGGTTGAGATCTATACTTTTTCCTCCAGACATCTACTAGAGTGAAGTCTTTCATTAAGGCATCTAAGATGGCGAGTGACTTTGAGGGAGCCTGGTATTTAGCCCTAGAGGTTCTGTCTAATTTTTGATCAAAAACCAGGTTGAAATCACCGCCTAGAATTAGAGGACCAGTTGTCGTAAATAATGCTAATTCGAGTTTAGACAGCGGAACTGGATTGTCCTCATTTGGGCCATAGTATACTGCAATTGTATATGGGATGGTTAGAATATATACTTCTGCGATTAACCATCTTCCCGATTGATCTGTCTCAAAACTTCTCAGGCTAATCCCTCTATTTGCTCGAATTATGATGGAAACTCCCCTTGTGGTGCCTGATTGCCTGGAGCTAATTATATCTTGAACCCACCTAAACTTCTTAAAGAGAGAATCGCATATCGCTGCTTCCAAATGTGTTTCCTGTAACATTATGATTTGAGCATCTGAATTTCTTAAAAATTCGCAAATTCTACTCTGTTTTGTTTTTTCCCCTATACCATTAATGTTCCATGACAGGGCCTTAAGCTTATACGAATTAATCATGAGTCTAATATCTGCTTATACCCACCCATCCCTTTATGCATCAAACACTTATTTATATATGAGGATTTATTTTTCCTTTTCCCTGACTCCCCCCCCGTTGAACCCCTTCCCCCTGAGGAACCCCCCCTACATACCTGGCGATGACTTCGCCTTTTGGAGCAACCAAGTAGTGCCCATGACCAATTTACTGTATTTTAGCGAGACAAAATAAGTCACAAATAAATCATCATGTCCCCCTGTTTTATCATACGGCCTGCATATACAACAATTTACTTTCTCAAATTCCCCTCCACCATTCATCATTTTTTTTTTTTGTTTCATTTTATTATTATTATTTTCTTCCTTGAAGTAGTCATCTTATCTGCCCAGTTCTATAGCTCCTGTTCGCTCTTTATTCGATCTAAGAGATTATCGACCTCCTCTGGCTGTGTAAAACTATATGTCTTATTTTTCCACATGATCCTGAGCATAG
Source organism: Lissotriton helveticus (assembly GCF_964261635.1). Taxonomy (NCBI): domain Eukaryota; kingdom Metazoa; phylum Chordata; class Amphibia; order Caudata; family Salamandridae; genus Lissotriton; species Lissotriton helveticus. Next base: position 499,660,738 of record NC_136063.1, read on the forward strand.
CCGGGAATCTCATCTGGACGAGTGCTCCCAGTGACCTTAGATCCGGCATTCTAGTGCCCAGTTCCCATTGTCTTTGTGCGGTTCTTGCGCCAATGTCGGACCTGATGAGGTAAGAACTGGACTTATAACGTAAGTCTGTTTTCGCAAGGGATCTCCCTAGAATAAGCTCCTTGACATTGTATGTCTGAAAGTTTACCAGTATTTTCCTGGGTGTTTTCCTATCCGTACCCCTCTTGTAAGGGTCTCTATGTACCCTTTGGATCTCTGCCTCTAAATCTATATCCGGACGGTCTTTTAAAACACAGTCTCTGAGGAGTTTACAGACAAATCCCTTTAAGTCCTCCAACTCTTCCCCTTCCGGTATTTTCAAGATCCTTAAGTTATTCCTCCTAGCTTGAGTCTCCAGCCGTTCAATGTCCATAGCCAATGATTTATTCTGGGCTTTAAGATGTTCTATGTCCTTTTGATTCCCGTGTACAGTTTTGTTCAGAGCAGCAGCCCCTATTTCAAGATTCCCTGTACGCAGAGTGACCTCTTCTAATTTAGATTCTAACACATCAAATCTGTCCTTTATTGTTTTTTGATTAGCTTCCGATATCTCAAATTTCAACATCATATCACTTTTCAAGGATCGAAAAAGATCCCCTAGCCGGTCACTCTCGCGCTCACTTGAGTCCACAGAACTCCTCCTTATTTCTAAATTTATTTGAGCAGAATCTGAAAGATTTTCATTGCTTGCATCCACACTCCTGATCTCCTCGCCTGGTTCCTTAGGACTGCTTAGAACAGGTTTAGCCGTTGCAGCCTGACTCTTGGGTCTAGTGTCTGGTTTTCCCCCCGCTTTGTCTGCAGGGGGTGCTTTATTTAAATTAGCAGAAGCACTTATTCCCTCCTCAGCGTTTTCCATATTTCCCAAGTTTTCTAGAACCTCGTAGCGTTTTTTTGAGGATATGATGCCAATGTCCCCCTCCAACGGCACTGAAGAGCGCTTAGCCTGATCTAGGACCTTAAAGAAAGATTTTAGGGATGGGGTGCTTTTCACTGCTTGGCCCTCATGGGATATTCCTTTAGATTTTTTAACTAATGTAGTCCTTTTCTTTTTGCTTTTGCAGGGGGTTAATGGCATAGGTCGCTCCCTTTCTTCAAATTCTAACGCCCCTTTCTCTTTTAATTCCACCCTCGATCTCAGCTGGTACCTGTTTCTTCTTATTGGAAGAATATCTCCCTGCTTTACATGTGTTGAGCTAACATTAACTGGTTTGGTGTTCTTAGCTGCAGCAACTTGAGTCAATTTTTGTCCTCCTGGCTCAGAGTATTTCAGCGGTGCAGACTCTTGTGCTGGAACTTCAATATTCTTGTATGCTGTGAGACCAAGCAGCGTTTGATCCATGCAACCCCGCCTCCCAGTACTGGATCCGTGGGTCACTACCACCTTACTCCCCCTCTCCTCACACCTTATCGGCAAAGAGTAGAGCTTCTTTCTCACAGGGTCCGGTTTGGTTGGCTGTTGCTCAAGTATATGTGTCACCAAACTTCCAAATTTAAGTTTAAAAAGGGCGGAGCGAAATCTACTCCATAGGCATCGTCGGCGTTCTTCCAGCGTGGATACTAATGAATGCAGGTCCGTGAGGGCCCTAGCGCTATCTTTTTTTGTTTTGTTTTTTTAACGTGTTCCAATAATCAGACCAGCCTTAACCACCTGCTGCCTCAATAAGAAAAGAAAATAATGTAGAGCAGTTTGTGGCTTCTGACTCACAATAGTGTGTTATACTACTCCAGGGACTTACTTTTATCCCCCCATGCATGCCACCTTACCGCTGGTTGCTGATTGCTACTCTCCGCTTTTGATTTTCACTGCTCGCCGATCTAGAAGCACAAGTGGAGCTGCTTGGCCTGACCGGCCCCTCCGTAACCTCTGCCGGCAGCCGGCAGCGTTCTCCGGTGAAGGCGTTTCCACTCACTCCGAGCACAGCTGACTCAGAGACCCCGTATGCGCAGGTCCTAGCGTCGCCTGCTGCCGCGCCTCCTAGGTCAGGCCGTTAATCTTCAATGATCCTCAATGTAAGGAGACAAAGGAGCCGGTTTTAGCCTAAACATTCGGTGATTGCAGGAAAGAAGTGCCTCTACCGCTCACCTGGACGGGGGGAGGCTTGCGCTCTCTCGCTACTCGCTACTGCTCTGCGTTCATTTCGGTCATCAGGGGACGCCTTGGTGCTGCCGCGACCGGCTCTCAGCCCGCCGCCATGTTCCTCATGGGCGTGATCTCCAGCCTTAATGGGCAGTGGAGGAGGGTTCTGATGTCATCTGTGGCAGTGATCATGGTGGGTTTGGTGCTGTGGGTGGTTTGGAATCCAGAAGCAACTCTGTCTGTGCAATTGGGGACCCAAACGGAGAAGTTCTAAGTTGGATGCGGTGTCAGGGTGGAAGGTGTTGCGGGCCTTTTCCACTGGCACTGTGACACTTTGTTCGAGCAGCGGTGTTGGGTGCTGGGTGGCTTGCAGGTGGTGCCAGGGAATCCTGTGATGGTGACGTGTACCATTTATTTCTAAAGACAGTGGTCCCTAGACTAGGGATAATGTGAGTAAACAATAAATACAGACCCAATCAGTACTATATTTTACAGATGTCCAGCCGGACAGGTTTTTTTTAATATTCATTTGCTTAAATATATACAAAATAAAGCAAGTGGGACACAAGCCAGTATCCAACTTAGTGGAAAGGACGTACAACATAAAAACAGACAGGCTCAGGCAGAGTAAATTGTTTGTATGGGGCATATTTTGATATGACAAATAATAGTGGAGACATCATTACACAAAATGAGTATTAAATAAAGAAGTGTATATGGCGTACAATATGTCGACAGCGTTTCGATCCTTACAAAAGATATAGGATCATCATCAGGACATTATCAATGGTATGCCTGTGTACATTTTGCCTGTAATAAATAGGTCCAGGTCAGAGTGACTTGGAGGAGGTTCGTTCCAGGCGAAGACCGATTAGTAGTCCGGCCGAGTAAGAAAGATGCAGAGAGCCGCAGGTGTGGTCTGTACAAGTAGAGGCTGGATCAGAGTCGACCTAATTAGGAGGGCTGTAACAGCTTAATTAAGCTACCGGAAGGCGTCCAGTGTATTTTGGAGGCTGGGAGGTTATTGCCGCATAGCAGTCTAGGAATCAGGGTCCAGGAAGGCATATTTCAGATGGCTGCAGTATATCTGAGACGGTAACCCAGTGAGGTGTGAGCCGCGTCTGCGGTCTCAAGTATCAGGAGATTCTATGATTAGCCACTGTTACAGCATGTCTCGCCTGTCGGAATCTCCATGATTTGATTGCCCAGGGTCCCTGACCAATTCTATTTGTGTTTCCCTTGTCTTTTATAACAGGTGAAGTGTACCATAGCATGGTCTGTCCAAGTCAGCCTGGTGTCACGCTGTACTTGACTCTTTTCCTGGCCGCAAAGATGGGGTCACGTGTGTCCTGCGATGTGGGTGGAGCTGGTGGCTAGTTGGGTGAGACCGATGTTGTTCATGCTCCCAAGAAGTTTGGCGATGTTGGTGTTGTTAAGGTTGTCAAGGTGAAAGTTGAGGTCCAAGGAATATGTAGTGTTAGGACTCGATGGCGAGCTGGGTGATGAATTTAGGGATGGTGCCATAGAAGCTGGGGCATGGTCCTGGAGTTTTGTAGGTAAGGATCATTTATGTTACCATAAAGATTACATTTAGCATTATCACAATCATACATAATTGAACAGTTCCTTAGGTTGTAGATTTTATCTGTCCATGCAAGGGTCTTCAATCCTTATGTCATCTCAAGGAATTGTCTTGCTGTAGGTCTTTGTGGAATGATTTACATTGATCCAAATACAGCCAACACATGTTTCGTCCACCCTACAGCTGGCAAGCCTGGTGGTTTTTCAGGGCTGAAATATTGAGAGACATTATGATGAATTTCTAAGTGCAAATATCTTCTTGCATGAGTGCCCACACTAAGGGCCTGATTCACAAAGGTAAACGTACACTTTAGCGTAGGTTATGATTCGTTTTGCAATTTACAAAGAAAATGTACGAATACTAACTTTACCACTGTCTTATTTTTTATGTGAAGAGTCTACACCACTCCTCATTTGGAACAATTCTACTAGTAAAATTCCTTTGTGAATTGGAAAAAATTGTAAACTTACACTAAAGTGTGTGAGCAGGTCCTTAAAATGAAAACACAGCACTCTTGTGAAAACACTGCATGTGTGCTCCTTGTTACCTTTATTCAGGTGGGAGAGAGTGAGTTGTGAGGGTAATGGTGTCAGTCGTTCCTTTTTCAGCATGGTATGTATACTACTTCATATCTACTGCAAACAGATACGGTGGCAGGGTATGTCTTGCTGCACTTATACTGCTCTATGAAGGGACAGCCGCTACAGTGGGCCATAGATTGAATAATTTCAGGTATGCTGATACACCTATGTGAGATCAGGATGTGTTGTTGAACCTAGGGGCTATTTTGGCGTTCTTAATGTGCACAATGGTATTTGCAGGGCATCTGTCCTTGTCTGAATCTTGTGCATTTTCGTGTACAGGTTCTTTGTCTGAATTAGTCCTTGAAGAGGTCGGTTACCGTGGAATTTCATGGATCGAATATCTCAAGGATTGAATAATTTTCCAGGTACACTGTGAACTGCTATTTCCCAAAGCGACTACGTTAGGATTACACATTCTTACTATCTTTTGAGGTTATTAATGAGTTTCTATTCTACATCCCTCCAGGTTTCGCTGTGTCATTAATGACATTTTTAAGTTCATGGTGGATTGAGCTGGGACAACTCCCGGAGGAATATCCCCACTCCTACTATGAACTGTGTGGTCCAATAATTTTTGGTGGGTAACATTCTGTCTTTTCTGTCTGTATTTTCTCCCATCTGTCTTTTTCTTCTTTTTTCTCCTCTTTGCTATTTCCTTTTCTCCTCTCTCTCAGGCCACTACTTCTTGATTCCTGGTGGCTCAGTATACTTATGACTGTACCATTGAATGGTTTTATGTAGGTTACTGATATTAAGGAAGAATATTATCACATACCTCGCTTTTGTTATAGAGTTTTGGCTTCTGCATAGATCCAGTTTATGATTACTCTAATTCATAACTGTAAATAATTATTTTGTGATCCTTGCTTCAGAGATATGCTCTTGGTCTCTTAACTCACTATATTCAGGATTTGGATTTTGTGTATATATGATTTAGGTCTGTTTCAGGATTTATGCATGTACACTTTAGTATAATATGTATTGTAATCATGTTTTTAATTGTACAATATGTTTGATATTTGTTTGTATTGTTATTTGCAGCCCTGAAGAAGCCTGTGTGGGTGAAACGCATTGGCTGTGGTGTTTTAATAAATTGAATAAAAAGAACCTAAAACAGCATCATTGTGAAAGAACTACTATTTCTGTCATTGCAGTCTTCTTCTTGTGTGGGACTTGAACCCTATGATACTTTGCCTGGGATCCAATGCCTCTCCCACCTTTTGTGCTTATGTATACTACTTCGGCTCTCCTGGCTTAGTCTTGCATTTGAGTGAACTGGCATATGGAAAACTAATATAGTTTGCTAAAATACCTTAGATTATCCTCGTCCCTACAGTTGTTATTTTATGAGTGGTCTGTGGATAGCCTTAAAGTACTGTGTCAGTAAAGGTAAGTAATTACATGAATCGAGCATCAAATAGTTTTGTAGCCTCAAAGGAAAGCTCATGCTAAAATTGCAAAACCTTAATCCATTGGTATTATAGACTCTGCGTACTATCTGTAATCTGTAAGAAGGTGAGAACAGAAAACAGTGTTAACATTCATTGGAGAATTGTTTAAGTAAACTGAAAAAAACAAGATGTGATCTGGTTCTCTGTATGGGTCAGGAGTTATTTGCAAGTCATGTTTTAAGAGTGATATATAGTGACGACTCCTTGATGCTCAGAATCCATTTTTAACTTATTGCATTATGTGGGGTAAAAAAAAGGGTAAAGAAAGTGATAAGAAATGGTTTGTAAAATAGATCCAGTGAACTAAAGCAACTGGACAGATTGTGTCTCTCCATATGTGTATCATTAGGAATTAAAAGATTATAAGGATAATCCCCATTCTAGTTTGTTATCAACAATGGGTATGCCCACCTCTTGTCAGCCTCCTGTCCACTGTGTGTGCCTGCCCCCCCCATCCTGACCTTCATGTCAGCTTGCTGTCTATGGCATTCCAGCCTGTCCCCTGTGGGCAGATTGCTGGCCATACCCTTCCTCCTGCCAACTGCCCGCCATTCTCCATCTCTATCCTGTAACTCATCTCTCTTGTCCTTCGGTGTCTGTTATGCTGCTAATGCCTATACCAGACTCTGTTCCATGACCAACGATTAGCTTGCTTCCCTTACCCCTGATCCCCTTCCTCCTATCCTCCATTCTCTGTGTGCAAGCCCCTTCCTGCTTCCTTTTTCAGTCTGATGCCAGGGCCCCTGCTGCCTGCTTTCAGTGATCAGCTTGTTGCTCTTGCCCCACTGCCCACTGCCCCCTGCCCTCTGTTTTAATGTCCATGCACCTGTCCCCTTCCTCCTGCTCTCTGTGGTTTGTTGTGCTGTCACTGCCCATGCCACCTGCCCTCCCGTGCACTCTGTTTTCTGTGGTCGTGTCTTTGCTCTTTCCCTTCTGCCCTCTATGGTCTACAGTGCTGCCATTGCCCCTGTTGGTGTTCTCCCTGTCCATATGGCTGCCCCGGGCCCTACCACCCTTTCCCTGCCCTCTGTTCGCTCCATGCATGCACTTGTCTCCTCCCTCCTGTAGTCTGTGGTCAGCTTGGCACTCCTGCCAATTCAAGCCTCCCTCCCATGGTGAGCTTGCTGTCCTTGCCCTAATCCACCTCATGTGAAAGAGATCATAGCACAAAACTGTGCCAGTGCAGAGCTGTTAGGGATAAAAGTCTCAATTAAATCCTCATGTATTACAATAATAGTGGTCTATCGCCCGCCACAAAGCTCCCCGGATTTCAATGACGTCCTGTTTGAGCTTCTAACGGACTTGGCCACCAGATATAAGTCCCTCTTGGTGGTTGGCGATTTCAATTACCACTGGGACAAGGTACCCAGAGGCCCCACAGAGACTGAGTTTGAGGCTAATCTCTCGCTGCTTAATTTGCGACAGCTAGTGGTGGGTCCTACTCACGTGAAAGGCCATACATTGGACCTTGTCTGGTCTTCTTTACCCAACACCGAAATCACGGAAACAATCCCTTGCATCTGGTCAGATCATTTTATGATAAAGTGCTGGGTTCCAGGAGACCCTGTGAGGGCTGCCCCTAACAAGTCACGGAGGAAAATTAGATCCTGGAGTAAGATGGAAGCAAACCTCCTAATTTCAACCCTGCTTTCCCTCACTCCCCCCAATATGAATGGCATAGATCTGGACCAGGATGTTAGGATCTTAAATACCTGGATCCTTGCTGCCCTGGACAAACTTGTCCCTGAGCAGTTGGAGAGCACTAGAACCAAAGGGAGAGGAGCGCCTTGGTTTGACGCCTCCCTGAAACAAAAGAAGCAAGCCCTTCGTAAGGCAGAGAGAAGGTGGAGACTCCACTATACTCAATCAGACGCCGCAAATTTCAAAACCCTGCTCTCAAAATACAAGGCAGACATCTTGGAAAGAAAGGCTGCTTTCTATGAGGGAAGAATTAGAGAGGCTACTAACATTCAGCGAGAGACATTTACCATTCTAAGGGAACTTACACAACGTGAAGGGAAAATTTCAGTGGGTGACCAACCTGACGGTGACTCCTTTCAATCCTTCTTCCTTCAGAAGGTACAGGACATCATCACTGATATCAATGCACGGACAGTCACAACCATGATGCCTAGCCAGAATGTTCAGGTGCCATCCATGACTTTGGATAGCTTCCCTCCCATTAGCGACAAGTGCTTAGCGCAACTGGTCGCTCAAACTAAATCAGGCTCTAGCATAGATCCATGTCCTCCCAGAATTTTTAAAATGGCTCTGCCAGGCATTCAGCCTCAGGTACTGAGTCTACTGAATAACTCACTCAACTCAGGCTATCTGCCGATTCAGATGAAAGAAGCCAGGGTTTCCCCACTTCTGAAGAAAGCAGGAACAGACACGACAGCCTTAAAAAATTACAGGCCCATTTCGCAGCTGCCTTTTCTAAGCAAGATCCTAGAAAAGCACGTTCTCAGCACTCTAGCCGGCCATCTGGAAGAACACCATCTCCTTCATACCAGGCAGGCTGGGTTCCGGCCCCAACATAGCACAGAATTAGTCATGGCCTCGGTCGCCGATGAGTTGAGAGTCAGGGCAGATAACAAACAGCCTTGTGCCTTGATTCTATTAGACTTATCGGCGGCTTTCGACACGGTCAGCCACACCATCTTGCTGGACCGTGTCGCAAAATTGGGGATCACAGGCCAGGTGCTAAAGTGGCTAGAATCCTTCCTGTCAGGTCGAACCCAGAGAGTGCAGCTAGGAGACCAACTGTCTGAGATCCGCGACGTGACCTGGGGGGTGCCCCAGGGGTCGGCGTTATCCCCCCTGCTTTTTAATATCTATCTACAACCACTGGTGGAGGAGCTTATGCGTATGAACTGCGAAATCTTTAATTACGCAGATGATACTGAGCTCTTAGTCCGGCTGGACAACACCAAAGAGGCCCAGGATTCAGTGAGGAATCTGCTCTCATTCACAGTCAACTGGATGACTAACAATCTGTTGAAAGTGAATGCTGATAAGACAGAGGTGCTAGTGATTAGCAACAAAGAGGATCCCTGGAGTGACCTGTACTGGCCCCCCGAGCTAGGAACCACTCCGTCTCCTGGCTCTGTGGTAAAAAGCTTGGGGTTAAGGATCGATGCAGACCTCTCAATGGCCCCGCAAGTTTCTGCTGTGGCAGGATCTTGCATAGGTGTGTTGAGGCAATTGCGAAAGCTAGTCCCCATCTTATCTGCCTCCACCCTGCAATCGATCGTATCCGCCACAGTCATTTCGAGACTTGATTATGGGAATGCCTTATACCTAGGCCTACCACAGAAGCTGTTGAGGAAGCTGCAGGTAATACAAAACGATGCGGCCAGGCTGATCCATTCTTTGCCTAGAAACGCGCATGTAACCCCACTGCTTCAGAAGCTGCACTGGCTCCCAGTGAAATTCCGAGTGCAGTTCAAATGTCTCTGTATGGCCCATAAGGCACTCTTTGGGAAAGCCCCAGAGTACATTAAGCAACGTCTAAAGAGGTACACTCCGGGGAGGCTACTGCGCTCAGGAACAACCTCCAACCTGTTTCAACCTAGGTTCAAATTAAAGACCAAAGGAGGCAGGGCCCTGTCCGTGCTCCTTCCACAACTGTGGAACGAGCTTCCACCTACCTTGAAAGCGGAATCGCAACTTCTACCTTTCAGAAAGAAACTAAAAACTTATCTTTTCAGAAAGGCTTTCATGACATCATAGGAGGTGAAACAACTGAGGTTCTAGGGTCATCAGTGTGTTATGTTCTTTCTGGTTAAGCGCTTAGAGACCGGCGGTGATAGGCGCTATACAAGCAATCCCTAACATAACATAACATAACATGTCTGCCATCAGTTCTCCCCTCTGCATGCTTGTGCTCCCACCCTCCTGACTACTGCTGCCTTTCCCCTGCCCAGCTTTCTGCTCATGGCCCTAGTTGTCTCTGCTTTGCCTTTCATTGTGCAAGCCATGGTCCCCTACCTTCTGCCCTCCACAGTCTGTTGTGCTACCATTGCCCTTGCTGCCTACCCTCCCTGTTCACCTTGATGCTCCTGCCATTGCCCCCCGCCCTCATTTCCCCATGTTCATGCTTCTGCTCTTCATGGTCTCTTGTACTGTCACTGCCCTGGCCACCTGCTCTCACTGATCAGCATGCTGCCCTATGTCCCCCTCACCTCCTGATTGTGCTTTATTTTCCATGTGCATGCTCCTGCCCTAACCCTCATGCCCTCTGTTGTTTGCTGCCTATGCTCATAACCCCCATTCTCTGTGTGCATACCCCTTCCCTCCTTTCCTCTGTTGTGCCACTACACGTATAGCCTGTCCACCCTCGTCAACCGGCTGCCCCTGCTCTCCACCTCCAGGCCTTTGTGCACAGCTTGCTGTGTTTGCCCATTCCGGCCTGTCTGTGTGGCCAGCTTGCTTTTCTTGCCCCTACCCACTTCTCACTTGTCCTCCATTCTCCGTTTGAGAGCCCATTCCCTTATCCTTCTGCACTCCGTTGTCTATTATACTGACCCTGCCCCTGGCACCTCGCCTCCATGTTCAGCTTTCTGTCCCTGTTGCCCCCTACCCTCTTTTTCCCTATGTGCACACCCCTGTACCCTTCCTCCTACCCTCTGTCGTCCATTGTGCTTCCACTGCCCCTGCTGCCTGCCCTCCCTGGTCAGTTTGCTGCTCATGCTTTTGCCTTTCTAACCCCTGACCTTTGAACCTGGTGTTTATGCCCCTGTGTCCTAACTTCTGCCCTCATGGTTCCTGGTGATTATCCTGTCGCCTGCCCTCACTGGTCAGCTTGGTGACCCTGCCCCCTCACCCTCCCATGCTTTCTGTTCTCTGCATGCCCGATCCTGCCAGCTCCTTCCTGGCCTCCTTCGTAAGTTGTGCTTACACGCCAGGTCAGCTTGCTGTCCCTGCCCCCTCAACCCCTGACCTCCATTCTCAATGAGCATAATCCTGCCCCCTTCACTATGTGCATGACTCGTCCCTCTTCTCCCTATCCTCCATATTCAGATTGCTGCCCATGCCCCTGCCCCTCTCCTCCCGCTGCCTGTCTTCTGTTCTCTGTATGTGATCCCCCGCCCCATCCTCCTGCCCTCTGTGGTCCTTTGTGCTACTGCTGGTTTATCCTCCTTGTCAGTTTAAGGCCCCTACCCACCTCCTACATGCCATCTGTTCTCCATGTGCATGCCCCTCCTCTTCCTGGTCAGCATGCTGCACTTGCCTCTGCCTCCTTCCCCTGCCCTCTCTTCTCCATGTGAATGATCCTGCATCCTGCCCTCTGTGCTCAGCTGTAGCTGTGCTGCTCCTGTCCTTATCCATCATACTCTGTCGGAGTGCCCCTTCCTTCCTTCTCTCCGTGTTCCACAGTGTTGCCACTGCTCCTGTCCTCCCTGGTCAGCTTCCTGCCTCTGCTATAGGTTCACAGGTTAAATTACTTTGATTAAATGTTTGGCTCAAAGTTACTGAGCTTTTTGAAGTTTCCATACCCTAAACTAAGTGTACATTTTCCAGAGTGATGCCTATAAAAAACGGTGATACCATCATATTAAATATATATTGCTCGCTTTATTATTAGTCATTGCTTTACAGACGATTACTGCTGAATAGAAAAATAGAGGGAATTTCTCCTTTGAAGTATGAAGGAATGTGATGTGCCTCAGCCGTAGACTAGAAAGAAAAGAATATTAGAGCAGCATATGCGGTCATTAAGTGGAACGCTTTGGTTACTTGACTATATTTTTGTCTAAAGCCTTGATGTGGTTTTAAAATATCCATAGACTGATGTACTTGCATGGTTGAAATGTACTAATTGTCATTTTTTGAATGATTGTTAGGTTCTGATTAACAGGTACTATTATCTTTGAAATCAATCTTTCTTCTGATATAACAGTGGTTATATTTTATACTAATTTATGGTTAGGAAAAATTTAACTTTGTTTTCTACTCATTTTTTGTTTTTGCTTTTTCTTTTCTTTCCTTCCTTTATACTCTCCTAATTTCTTCTTCTAAAACATAAAAAACAAAAGATTATTTATATATTCATAGTCTACATTCTCTTATTACAAGGAAACTGTTGTGTAGCAATGAGCAATAATGTACTTTTTTATAAGGACTCTCTTTCCTTCTAAAATGTACTACTTTTTATTCTGTGCCTTTGAATATTTTGCTCTATCGTATTTGTTTATTTTACCAGCAATGTTTTACAAATAAAGCTGTATACCTATTAATTCATTTGAGAATGTTCAAGATTGACTTTCTGTTGACACCCAGAGCCTTTCATCAGGAATATCTTATGTGTTGTGTGGATATTTGTCCTTGGCATCTCAGAAATCTGCAGAATTGACCCAGACTTCTCTTTTACTAAGAGGTAACCAAGGCATATTACTAAGAGATGTATTTGCAATGAAAAAAACATAGGAGCACTGTGGACGTCAGCCTTTTTAGAACATACTGAATGAATCGCGTAATTAGTGAAAGACATTCAAGAATGAAATTCAAGATATTTGATGGAATGTGGAGCATAATGTTACCTTTCCCTTTGTCCCATTTTTCTCTCTTTCTCCTTATTTCTGTTTTCAGAAATGGAAATAAGAGTAATAGCTTTTATATGTTCACATTTGTTGCATTTAGTTGGTCTTAAAATATCTTGGAGAATTAAAACGAATTAAGTACATTCCATTGTGCTTGTAGTGACGCAATAACATTCCAAGCAGGGATTTTATATATACAAAAAATATTTCAGGAGCCAAGGAGGGCATTCATAAGGACTTATTTACTGGGTCAGAAAAAGCCTGAAAGCAGTTCAGGTTGTGAAAATGCTCTTATGCCTCTTATATAAAGCAACTTTTTTGGTAAAGTTTTGTATCCAGCTTTGGCTTACAATTTTGTCCTCAATTGACTTTTGTCCCGGATGGCATGTATTTGTTTGCATGAAGTTATTCCATAGCTATTTATTACATTTGAGAAAGTTGTGCTCTTTTGCACGATTACCTTTCTTTGTTTTGTAGTGTTCAATACTATTATCATTTTGCATTTGCATTATTATAATTTTGCAGTTGGAGCTAAATAGGGACACTGATATTTGCTTGTGTGAAGTTTAGAGGTGTTAACTGGCAATTTTAAGGTACTGGGGGGCGTATATTTAGTCAAGATTTCATAGAAATAGCGTGGGGCTAGATTATTCAATACCTTATAGACCAATGCAAGGGATTTGTTTGGTGCATGTTAGTGGCAGAAATCTAGCTGACCAGATGATGATTGTGATATGTGCGGTTTGCCTAGTGAATTATATAGGCATCCAGTAGCCATTCACGATAAAGAATAAGGAGGGGGAGAACTTAAGTAGGCTGTTAGAATAATTAGATTGGCTAAGTACTAGCTAGTTGATCAGTACCTGGTCTGTGCGGAAAGGAGCTTGCATATTTTCACAATCTAGCACAATCTTTGTTCACAGTCTGGAATCTTGAACAGCCGTTATTCTAAACATTTTACCATTATTGAAGTGCTTAAAAAAATGCTAAGCTTTCTTGCAGAGGAAGAGTGCCAGTAGGGAAGTGGAATGAGGTAAGAAGAGAGGTAGCTGTAGGAGACGAAGAAAATAGAGGATTTCTACATCACTTCTGAAGTAACAAGGGACACCCTTTATTCCTGGGAAACTGGGTAGATAGTAAAGCGCAAGTAACATTGGTTCCTAGTACAGACAATGTAAACAACCAGACCAACTCATAGTGGGGTATAATCAAATTGTATAAATATATTAACATTTTTAGAACTGGCACCCTTGGCGGGGTTTCTCCCTGACATTTTGATTTCACACCTCCTGTGTTGCTGACATTGTTTTTGCTGGCTTTATGACTCTGTGCACTTTACCACAGCTAACAAGTGCTAAAGTGCTTGCGCTTGCTCCTTAAAACATGGTAGAATTGTCTTACTCCCAATTGGCATATTTAGTTTACTTGTAAGGACCTAGTAAAATAGCGTACTTCCTGTGCTCAGGGCCTTTGAATTAAATGCTTCTAGTGGACCTGCAGCACTGATTGTTCCACACACTTAAGCAATACTTTAAACATATCTCAGGCCTGCCATTACAAACTCTGTGTGCACTTTTAAACTGTCATTATGATCTGGCAAAATAAACTTTTTGGCCAGACCCAAACCTTCCTTTTTAATACATATGAGTCACTTCTAGGTTAGTACCTTACCAGCCCATTGCTCAGGGTGTAATGTCTTTAAAAGGTAGGACATCTATCTTAAAGTCCTCTTCCTAAGACTTGGCAACAAAACCCTCTTGCCAATTCTTGAACTCCCCTTTCATTACATATATATCACACCTAAGGTTGGACCTAGGTAGCCCATAGAGCCGGGCGCTGTGTAATTAAAAGGTTGGATATGCACTTTGCAGTTTTGCATGTCCTGATTGTGAGAAACTCTTACATTTCTTTCACTACTGCAAGACCTCCCTCTCCCAAAGTATACATCGTAGCATTCGGTTTACCTCATTTCATTTATTAAGCTAAACGGAAACAGGTAATCAGTTAATGTTCTGTGTTTTTGGAATTGTAATGCAAATCCTAACTACTGGTGAAGTCGGATAGTAAATCACAATTTTGAAAATGCCACTATTAGAAAGTTGGCCTTTTCCTGCCTTAGCCATTTCGTGCCTTCATCCTGCCTCTGGGACACATTACTGGGTGTAGTTGACAGTTAGGCTTTGTGTATTCATCCTACACAGCCACACACAATAGGGTGAGTCATTACTGGCAGGATGGGAAGGAGGAGCTGGGCACAGTCCCACTTACACCTGAATACACTATGTCCGTTCTCCATACAAAGGGGTCCACACCCCCTATAGTTAGTCTGAAGCCTGGGCAAGAAAGACAAGGCAACTGTGCACCTCCAAGACATGTCTGTAGAAGCTACTCCCACTTCAAAGGCAGAACGGGGTATAAATATTGGACTTCAGACACCATCCCTTCAGTTCATGTCTGCCAGGAAGGAGATCTTCTGTGCTGATGAAAGGACTACCGCTCCACTAGACTGCTGATCTGAAGGACTGCCTGCCCTGCAGCGCTGTCCTACTGCCTGCTGCCCTCTGAAATAGCATCTGCTGAGCCCAGGACCACAAAGTGACACCACAGGCTAGTTGACTAGCCTTATAACTTGATCCTTAGGGACGGAGGGCTACCAACAACCTTAACCTCAGCACCTCAACTCTGCCATCTGTGAGTCAAAAAATGGTAGTGGTGTTTCCAAAAAAATGGAAGAACCGCACATACACTAATGCTAGTAAAATGATAGACAATGCTGGACAATAAATAGGATCTTTCTAAATATCAAACACGGAGTGCTACATGGACCAGTATCCCCCCACTACCAGGAAGGAACATGTTCGTCAAGCCAAGAGGATTGACAAATGTACATCTAGAAAAATTGGTCAGGAGAGCACAATCCTATAATGTAAATACAAACACGACTGATAAAATTTATAGTCTAAACAAAAAGGAATCCAAATAGAATCAGCAGCTTCTCGTAAAGAACAGGACGAATAGATGAATAAAGTTCATATTTTGTGTCATCTTTATCTTTATTGATCCATAAAAGTGATTTTCCAATTGATAAAACGACGGCCGACACGTGTTTCGTCAGTACTCTGAATCAGTACAAGGACTTTTTCAAGGCTGTAAAAGCAGATATATACAAGAGATTACAAAATTGTAAAAATTGAGTAATTACAAAACAGAGAATAGAGGGGCCTAAACAAACAAATATAAATATTCACATAGTGAAAAATAAACAGTGAAACACCAGAAAGGCAGAGTGAATGTGCCCAGTAAAGGAATCCAAGAGAAGATGTGAACGGTAATCTGATAAAGAATTAGAGGAATAGGAAAAAGAGCCAGAGTGAACAAGTGACTGAAAAGTAAAACGAAAATGAAGAAGCACAAGAAATGTGAGTATATGCAACACCCTTTGTGAAAATGAAATAAGAACTGTAAAATAGCGACATCCACCACCAAGAATAATATATCAAGAGAAGGACTGACCTAATGAGGTTGACAGATGCGGCGCATGTATTGTCAATTCATATAGATGATGATTGATGATGTAGACTAGAGACTCCTGAATCAAAGTAAAGAAAGAACATATATATATAAAAGAATATATAAACTGTAAATGTGTAACTCATGAGCATAATAGCACCAATGGGAATTTTCCCAATGGATCTGCACAGACGAAGAAGTGACAACAAATCAAACTATCTAATCATGGTCAATTAAATAGAAGTTAGATGATTCTACTAAATCAAGGGACGGTGATTTTAAGACCAAGAGTATACTGTATTGGTAACGAAAAGTCTCACCAAAGCAACAAGAACAGTCCAAATGCCCGAATGGGAAGATCGCAAAGAGATAAATGGATGAGTATCAAATGAAGTTCACACCAAGGGTTCTAAAAAATAAAGAATAATAAAAAAATTATTTAAACAACAAAAAATGGACATAAAGTATAAATAATTGGCTTCAGTAGAGTGACATAACCAATCGAGAGAGCACCGGCCAATATAATGTGGGACCTCAAATAATAAAAAGAAATCTCACCTAATATGCTACCAAAATCAAGTTATCCAAAGGTCCCACATACATGAAAAACCACAATAGATGGCAAGATGAAATAAATCAAACGTGATTCTGTAACAAAATATAAAATACATCTTAAATAAAGCAATATCCAGTATAGATCCATAATATCAATGTCTACATAAGGGAGAGTTAACTGCACAAGCAGACACTCACCAGTAATTAGTTAAATAATTCCCTCATTTGAGCAAGGAGATAATAAGTAGAGCATAGTAAACTGCCTGTATGAAGAGAAAAATAACAATGATGAGCCAGCCATGTTAACAGGAGCAAGATAATCACGGACTTACTGTGTCCTCTACACTCATAAGAAAACATCAGAAAAAACAAGAAAATATAAAGTAATATGTAAGTTGAATAGAGGCTCTAGACACAACATACAAAGCCTCGTGACTAGTAATGATATCTTACCTACAAAATCACCTTTTTTCAGTACATGGGTGTTATAATACACCTTAAAGATATATTGCGACCCAGGATTGGGCCATCATAACCTTGACTTAAAGGGTCGAACCAAGACATGTGTGGTATGCAAACTCATTTCAAAACGTATTAAGCTATGTTTTGTTCGCATTTAGACTTGGGTACTGTGCTGTGACTTATGTTATGACACACTGGGTATTTATATTTTCATGATGGTTTGATATTAGTCTACCAATGAACTGTATTCACTAGCAACTTTGTACTATTAGATTGATGTTTTCTTATGAGTGTAGAGGACACAGTAAGCCCGTGATTATCTTGCTCCTGTTAACATGGCTGGCTCATCATTGTTATTTTTCTCTTCATACAGGCAGTTTACTATACTCTACTTATTATCTCCTTGAATGAGGGAATTATTTAACTAATTACTGTTGAGTGTCTGCTTGTGCAGTTAACTCTCCGTTATGTAGACATTGATATTATGGATCTATACTGGATATTGCTTTATTTAAGATATACTTTATATTTTGTTACAGAATCACGTTTGATTTATTTCATCGTGCCATCTATTGTGGTTTTTCATGTATGTGGGACCTTTTGATAACTTCATTGTGGTAGCATATTAAGTGAGATTTCTTTTTATTATTTGAGGTCCCACATTATATTGGCCGGTGCTCTCTCGATTGGTTATGTCACTCTACTGAAGCCAATTATTTATACTTTATGTCCATTTTTTGTTGTTTAAATAATTTTTTTATTATTCTTTATTTTTTAGAACCCTTGGTGTGAACTTCATTTGATACTCATCCATTTATCTCTTTGCGATCTTCCCATTCGGGCATTTGGACTGTTCTTGTTGCTTTGGTGAGACTTTTCGTTACCAATACAGTATACTCTTGGTCTTAAAATCACCGTCCCTTGATTTAGTAGAATCATCTAACTTCTATTTAATTGACCATGATTAGATAGTTTGATTTGTTGTCACTTCTTCGTCTGTGCAGATCCATTGGGAAAATACCCGTTGGTGCTATTATGCTCATGAGTTACACATTTACAGTTTATATATTCTTTTATATATATATATGTTCTTTCTTTACTTTGATTCAGGAGCCTCTAGTCTACATCATCAATCATCATCTATATGAATTGACAATACATGCGCCGCATCTGTCAACCTCATTAGGTCAGTCCTTCTATTGATAAATTATTCTTGGTGGTGGATGTCGCTATTTTACAGTTCTTATTTCATTTTCACAATGGGTATTGCATATACTCACATTTCTTGTGATTCTACATTTTCGTTTTACTTTTCAGTCACTTGTTCACTCTGGCTCTTTTTCCTATTCCTCTAATTCTTTATCAGATTACCGTTCACATCTTCTCTTGGATTCCTTTACTGGACACATTCACTCTGCCTTTCTGGTGTTTCACTGTTTATTTTTCACTATGTGATTATTTATATTTGTTTGTTTAGGCCCCTCTATTCTCTGTTTTGTAATTACTCAAGTTTTACAATTTTGTAATCTCTTGTATATATCTGCTTTTACAGCCTTGAAAAAGTCCTTGTACTGATTCAGAGTACTGACGAAACACGTGTCGGCCGTCGTTTTATCAATTGGAAAATCACTTTTATGGATCAATAAAGATAAAGATGACACAAAATATGAACTTTATTCATCTATTCGTCCTGTTCTTTACGAGAAGCTGCTGATTCTATTTGGATTCCTTTTTGTTTAGACTATAAATTGTATTAGTCGTGTTTGTATTTACATTATAGGATTGTGCTCTCCTGACCAATTTTTCTATCTGTGAGTCAACCCTGCCAAGTAGTGCCACCCCAGTTCTGGACCCTTGTGAGTGGGCTTGAGGTGCTCTGCCAGCCTCAGTGGATCCAACGGAACTGACACATCTTTTCTATTGCATAGCATATTTCGAAGGAGAACTGAAACATTGTCACGGCTGTGTGGGTCTTCCTCATCGCAAAGACTTACATCTCATTGCAGCCCCCCGCCTCATTGGAACTGCAGCTGCACAAGGCATGCTTGGCGCAGGCCCTTGTATCACTAGCCTATGCCACTGGACACTGCATCGCAGCCTCGCAGATTCTCGGAGCCGATGCATCTCCCCCACTGCGCAACTCATCCTCAGTGCCGAACTTCACACATTGGTGGGATACTTGACGATGAAGCAGGACGTCACATTGCAGCCTAGCCACATCTAGAAACCGATGCATCGCTATGGCTGTGCAACACATTTTTGGCATGGACCCTCGTAATGCTCTACAAACCAGGATTGAAGATACTTTGCTCAGTGGGCCTAACTGGGGCTCTGTAGCCAGCCCATGCTCCATTGTGATCTGCCTGGACTTGTGACTTTGTCCAGGTCCGGCGTGATCTGAGGTCTTTGGTTGACGCTTTGTGTTTTTTGGTGCTATTTTCATTGAAATCTTTAAACTTGCATATCTCTAGTTCTACTGATTGTATTTTTGTCGTTTTGGTTTTGTTTAAGTTATACAAAATGTGTCTATTTCCCTAACCTGAGGCGGGGTCTCTTTTGTGTGTTGTTCTCATGTTGTTTCTGTTTGAAGTGCTGCATAAACATTTGACACATTGTCTCAAAGTTAAGTTTGGCTGCTTTGTGCAAAGCTCCTAGAGGGTTGAGAACAGGTTAATTTAGGATTGGCTTGTGCTTCACGCTGACAGGTATTGTGGTTGATGCTTGACCAAGGCTCACACCCCCTTCAACCAAAAATCCAATTTCTTACAAAAGTTAAGCATAAGAATCTGAAAAAGGTCATCTAGATATGTGAAACAGCACTGTGCACATCAGTTGAGAAAGCAGTTTGTGGGTGAAGACCTCTTTTCTCCCCCTGAACAGTTAGCCATATCATGACCTTATAAGTTGTCTGCAATTTTCAAAGGTTTCTTAATTGAGATTTCAATCGAATATGGATACCGTACCCCACTGTTCTCTCTATTCCCTAATCTTCTTTAACCAGAATCCTGGTTCTTGTACCAGCTATTGGACATTCAGTTTTTAATTCTTTTGCCAATCAGACAGCCACTGAAAGTCTCCAGGCTTCCTCCTCCAGCAGCCTCCCTTGGGACAATAATAAGTAGGCATTAAGAACGCAAATCTTTTTTAACTGCTCTTCTCTCTCGTTTTTATCTCCCCTGGATTCTTCTGTTAGTTCGCTTTCTCTCTATTTCTTTGCCCAAAACAACTTAGCATTCTTGGGCCAGGTACCTTGCACTATTGCGCTTGTTCTCCTAATAGGCTGTTTGCTACTCATCCAGGCTTTCTTATAACGGCATTTGATCCCTGTTTCATTGCTCTTTCCCTTCCTTTCTTTTGTCTTCTTCTTTCCCTCCTTTCTTTCACTTCATGCTTTTTGGGCTCACTTTCACTCTTTCCGTCTGTTATCTGTTTCCACGGTTTCACCAGTCTCCCCAATGAAAAAGATGGGAAAACAAAGAACTCCCTTCCACCCCCCTTAAACAAAATATTCATGTTAGACCTGGCATCTTTGACGCGGTTCTCCCCTATCTTTTTGTCTCTACCTCCTGTATTTTTGATGCTGTGCTGGATTTTGATTTTGCTGGTTTAGATGCTTTTGGCACTTTGCCACTGCTGTTCAGTGTCAAAGTGCAAGTGCTTCCTGTGTAAATTAATATTGTGATTGGTTATCCATGATTGGCATATTTGTGTCACCAAGAAGTCCCTAGTAAAGTGCACTGAGTGTGCCAGGGCTGGTGATAACACATGCTACTAGTGGGCCTGCAGCACTAATTGTGCCACTCAAATGAGTCGCCCTAAAATGGTGTCTCAGGCCTGTTACCACAGTGCTTGTGTGCAGTCTGTGAACTGGCCTGTCCTCCTAGTCAGCGTCCCCCTGGCCAGGCCTAATCTTTCCCTTTCTGTACACATTGGTCACCCCTATGGAAGGCCCAAGGTACCTCCTTGGGCAGGGTGCAGTGTAGGTGAAAGGTAGAGCATGTACTTGTGCAGGAGAAATGCTCTGGTAGTGAATTACAGCCATTTTCGTTTTTCACTATTGTAAGGGTATATTTCCCCATAGGCTATCATGGGGGATCCTGGCTATAGTGGCTACCAGCATATCTTTCCATAGGAGCAAGATAGGACATAAAAGTCTGGTATTCCTGAACTCAGGATTTAATAACACATCTTTTAGGAAAGGTTATTTTTAAATCCTGTGTTTGAGAACAGCACTTTTAGAAAGTTGTTGTTCTCTTGTCTAACCCTTCTGAGTGCCTTGGCCTGTTTGTGAATTGGCTGTCTGGTTTCAGAGTGACAAGGGCTGGGAGCCCCCAGGAGGCTGGCTGGGTCAGCCCTAGGCTGAATGACTGAATCTGCATCTTGAGTGGTCGGAGGGGATAGCACCTGGGCCTGAATAGGGATGTGCCTGCCTTCCATAATGCTGGCTCCACCTCCTGCTGGGCGGCTGCCGACCCTGCCCCCCTCCCTGAAAGGAAAGGAGAGGCCAGGAAAACAAAGTGCTCAAGGAACACCCAGAACTTGTTCAGACCGGGCTCAGAGCCCTCCTGCACAAAGGGATCAAAGACTTTTAGGGGTATAACTACAAGACCCCAGACTACAGAAAATTAGATCATCCTGGAAACAAGAAAGAACCTCTGCCAAGGAGAAAGCTGGAAGACTGAAGAAGAAGGACTGCCCTGCTGTGTGATGCTAGACTGACCTGCAGTTGCTTTACTGCCTAGGAGAGGGGAAGGACTTTGTTGTTGCTTTGTCCCCTTACTTGAAGAAATCTCCAAGGGCCAGTTGTGAGCTGGCTCCCTGTTTTGAAGTTCCAGGAACAAAAGGACTTTACCCCCAGCTTCCCTGAGCTCTGCTGAGAGAGCTCTGTCCTTCCTAGAGTGCTTGGGCCAGTTGTGGTGCCTCTGGAAGTTGTACCTGTGCTGGGAAGCTGGAAACCAAGATTTGAGAGACTTTGCTACCGAAAAGTTATCACATCACTCGCTTGCAGAGCGCATCCCCGACAGCGCGTGGAAATTCCCGCCTCTACGAAGACCGAGATCGTCGCAGCGCCTGTTGCCGCTGCCGGAGACGTCGCATCCTTCATTTGCGGAAAGATCACCATCGCTGCAAGCATCGTCGCAGAGCCTGTCATCGCTGGGTGAGATCACTGCACCGCCTGCTTGCGAACCGCATCACGTCACTGCGAACATCTTCGCAGAGCCATCGCATCAAGGAGCTGCGAGAGGAAGATCGCCGCTGGATCACGCATCGTCGCCCCGGAGATTGTCGCAGCCCCTACAGATCATCGCATCGTGCCTTTGCGAGACCAAACTTCCTACGGAACCTATGTACCGGAATCCATACAAGTCATCGCCTTCCTCCCCGTACCGACCGGATTCATCGCAACACGCCGGATTCAAGCAAGCCTTGGCTGAAGACGGCTGTAATGCCAGAAACCGGTCCTAGAAAACTTGTTTCCGGTCCAGGGATGGCATGGCTTGGCAGTTCGGGCTGGACTGTTCCCATGAGGCACAGGGTCAGACTGATTTGCATATGGCTATGTCCGAACTGGGGTGGCAGAGTGGGCTAAAGAACGGTGATGGATTAAACCCAGATCTGTTGACTGGGTGTGAGTGTTTGATTGGTTCAGATGCTCCGTCCATCACCACCCTCTTTTGTACCGCTTTGTTCACCATAAGTTGGCAGGGTATGCTCAGACGTGAGTCCCTTGCTCACTTTACCACTGGATTCAAGCAAGCCTGGCTGAAGACGGCTGTAATGCCAGAAACCAGTCCTATGAAGCTTGTTCCCGGTGCAGAGAACGCATGGCTCGGCAGTTCGGGCTGGACTGTTCCCATGAGGCACAGGGTCAGACTGATTTGCATATGGCCATGTCTGAACTGGGGTAGCAGAGTGGGCTAAAGAACGGTGATGGATTAAACCCAGATCTGTTGACTGGGTGTGAGTGTTTGATTGGCTCAGATGCTCCGTCCATCACCACCCCCTTTTGTACCACTGCTGCAGCGGGGCTGTTGCCTACGCCTCACAATGGTCTCAGGAGCTACGCGTCGCTTGTTTTCCACCGCACCAGCTTCTGCTTTGGAACTTTGTCATATTTAAAGGTACTTTTGGCTAAACGTGACGCAACTGTTAACTTTTCACACAACTGTGGATTATTTTTATCGCAACTTTAAGAACTCTTTTGCAAACCATATTCTTGAACTGTGTATGTTGGATTTTTGTCGTTTTGGTCTTGTGTAGTTTAGATTAAATACCTTTATTTTTCTAAACTGCTGTGGAGTCAGTTTGTGGTGTTTTCACTGTGTTACTGTGAGTGTTGGTACAAATACTTTACTTTACCTTTGATAAGCCTGACTGCTTGTGCCAAGCTACCAAGGGTGTGAGCAGAGGTTATCTAAAGAGTGTTTCCTCCTTTCCCTGACTAGAAGCAAGGGTCCCTATTTGGACAGTGGTACCTACCTCTGCCAACTAGAGACCCCAGTTCTAACAATTCAATATAACAATATTACAACCTTTAACGATTTTATTTGCATTGCTCTCTCATCATCCACTTGGTGAGCCACGGTTCCTTCACAGAACCATGGCAGCAGTGCGCAGTAGAGGTGGAGGGCTAGAAACGGAGGGGCATCTCCATGAATCCATCTTTGTGTCTGTTTTGCTGCATGATTTTTGGGTTCTCCCTCTGCATCCTTCCCACTCTTTTATGGGCCACTCCTAGTCCTGTTCCTGGGTACTCAGCTTAAAAGAAGGTCCTGTCCGCTGCAAGCTGTGTTATCATGTCAGAGCCAAATTGTAAAACTGTATTTCCTCTTACATTCCCCTTTTGTTTCTATTAGTAAGCCTTCAGTTTGTAGGGTAGCTTCCACAAGTCTTTATTTCATTTTGAACCTTTCATCTTTTGTTCTTCTTCCAGGCTCCTGCTGCCACATTGGTTGATACAGCCTTTGTGGGAGTGCCCCTAGGTAAGTGATTTGTATCCTCATCCTTCCCCTCAAACACCCCCACCCCTGGATTCTTCAGATTGGTTATATTAATATTGTATCATGGCAAAAAGTCCACATTAATCTATTCCTTACCTTTCCTATGCATACAAAGAACATCTTAAAATTCTTACATAGTTCCCTTTATTCGTAGTTACCAAAGTAAAGAGAGCATAATCACTGTATAAATAAACTCCTTGCCTTCTAAGAAGGAGTACTTTTTACAAAATTCAAGGCACACAGCAAGACAATCAAAACAATACTAAACAATTATTTTGTAGCAAAGGCGTATGGCTAAAAGACAATTAAAGAACACAACATAAAGAGGAAGATGAATTCCAGCATCTTTCTTTGCTTCAAAATAATTGCTTACTATAGTTTTGATTGTCTTGCCGTGTGCCCTGAATTTGGTAAAAATATTGCTTCAATTGTTCTGATCGATACATTTTGGGGGAAGCTGGATGTTTTCTCCTCCTTTCAAGAGCATCACACTGATTTAGCCGGATAGTACATAGTAATGTATTCCATGTACAGCGCCTGAGACTCATACACCCACAACAGTAAAATCTTCTAAGAAAGAGTTAGGTTTATCTCCAGGCCAAATTACCACTAGAAACTAGTTTCTTATTGCGACACATCTATACTCCTTTGCAAAGAGCTAACTACTAATAAAGTCAATGATTTAGAACCACCACTCTGGTCAGGGTAAGATAGATGCACAGTAAAAGATATGTGCTCACCCTCAGGTAGCTTGGCACAGAGCAGTCAGAGTCATATAAAGAGGCAATGTGTAACACACACACACAGTAACACAATGAAAACACCACAAAAAAACTCCACACAGGGTTAGCAAAATAGATGATATTTTTATGAGTAAAACAAGACCAAAACTCCAATAAGTAGAACAGGAGTTAAGAATTCTTAAAGAATAAATCAAAAAGGAGTATTAGAAGCAAATAGTGCTTAGGGGTTATTTGAGGTCGCGCTGGACCAGGTTAGATCCAAAGTTCATCCTGACAGTGATGGAGAACAGGCAGGCTACAGGACTCATGCAGGTCCTGCTGAAAAAGTACCGTAGCTGGAGCAAGCATCGATGTCAAAGGGCCGATGCGTTGGTTCTGATGGCAATGAAGGCTCAGTTGAGAAACTCCTTTATGATGCAGGCACTGCGTCTTTGTCAAGCAGCGCTGTCCGTCATCGTTGAGTTGCATAGTCCATCGAGATAATGTTGTTGATCATCTGCTGCATCGCTATTGAAGGGCAATGCGTTGGTTCCGATCAGCGCAAAGTCGCGACTGTGTCGATTATGATGATACTGCACAGCAGAGGTCATCTTTCAAGTGCCCAGAGCTGGAGTGGGCCCACTTGGACTCACAGATGGTAGAGCCAAGTACTGTTGCAAGGTTGAAGGAAGTTTTTGATGACGAGTATACTTCAGAACAGGGGGCAAACCAGCAAGCCCTTGGAGTCACTCTGGGTTCAAGTGATATGGATCTAGTCCTTGCCCCCATCAGGGCAGACATCAACACACAGCAGGGAAGCACAGCAAAGCAGAAAAGCAGTTCTTCCAGAGCATCAATCAAGCATAGGGACGGGGAAAACCTGGCGGCCGGCTACTGGCAGGTCGCGGTGATCTGGAGGCGTGCAGCAGTGTTTGGATTGGGGAAGCGGTATGTGTAGCTGAAAATGATGGAAAAGTGGAATTAGGAATTTTTAAGGAAAAACTAACAATAGCAGAGCTTACAAGTGTTTCGGTGGCTTATTTGTGACCCTGTAGCTGGAGTCCAGTGCGGAAGTTGGATCCGGTCACTCGGGAGAGCAAACACGACTGAGGAGCCGTGGATGAGAGCGGCATTGGGGCTGCGCCGGGTGTGTTGCGCTGCTGCTAGGGTTCTCTTCCATGGGAGCAGCGGAGGAGGCAGCAGGAAGACTGTGGGGTAGTGGGGAAAACGCCAGCAAGACAATTTAGCAGCAGTGCTTGAATTTGGACACAGTAGAGGCTTAGACACAGTCGGTGCCCCTATCCTGCTTGGCTCAGGAGCAGGAAGCTAATGGTAAGAGCAAGCAGAAAGATAAAAGTAAGAGTAAAAAAGAGCTGAAAGGGCTAGAAGGGGGAGCAGTGTTGATGCAAGTGTTGGAGCCAGCTCAAGAGGAATTTTGAGAAACACTTTGAGAAGTGTGGGAAGGGGGATTATGGTGGAATTCCCTGAGCTACTTGACTGTCCACCAAAATATGAAAAGGAGCGAGGGGTGAATATGAAGGAGGCAAAGTCTAGGGGCGACTGTTGAGTAAGGAGATCACAGTACACAAAGAAACTTGTAAGAGGGGTATTGCGGAGCATAAGATACAGGTGACCCCCTCTCCCAGGACTTATTTCCACATTCTACCCAAAATCCTGGTGTTAAGGTGCAATCCCGAGATGGAGGTAGTTGAGCCCCAACATAACCAATATAACCAACTGATAGGAGAAGGGAGTTCCAAAGGTGCTCCAAATTTGGGGGACTGGTCTTCAAATCTGAGCCCAAATCGATTTCAAGTGTTATCCCCGGATGCGGGGGACATAGCTGACTCTCCGATGGGGAAGTATCTCCAAATGTTAGTATGGAGCCTTTGGATCAGTCACCTCCTGATTCACAGGGGAAATACTTAAACTCTAAAGGGGGCAGAGTGAGTCAGTGACGGGGAGAGATATTAGTTTTGGGCAGAAAGAAACAGCCGAGAGTGGGGACCCCTCTATTAGTGTTTTGCTTACTACCCTCACATTAGAGATTCAAAATCGATTTGAAACTTCAGAGATTAACCAGAGAGAAATCAGGTCCGCTTGTGAAGTTTTAGAGAAAAAGATGGACAACCTAAGTGGCAGAACACTGGCACTAGAAGCCGAAGTAAGAGACTTCAAGGAGGAAGTGCAGGTTACTAGGAAAGAGATGGAAGGTCTCAGAGCCAGGGAGAGAGAGCAAGATGAAAGAGTGGAACGGATGGCGAATTTTCAAAGGAGAAACACTTTAAAGATTCTAAAAGTCCCCGAGGGTAAGGAAGTAGGAGATATTAAAAGCTTTGTGGTCCAGATGTTTAAAAGAGAGCTTCAGCTGGAGGAAACTGAGGATGACATTGCTAGAGACATTCAAAGGATCCACAGAGATCATTTCAGGTTAAATACAAATAGAACTAAACCAAGGAGAATTTTAATTAACTTCTTCACTTACACTCTGAAAGAAAAGATTTTAACTAAAGCTCTGAAGAACAAAACATTAGAACTGGACAAAGCAAGAATTGAAATAAGATCGGACTTATCAGCAGTAACATCTAACAGGCAATGGGAGCTTGGGAAAAGAATGGAGCCTCTAAGAAAGTTAGGTGCTTCAGTTCAATTAAAATTCCCAGCTCCACTCAAAGTGATGTTAAACAATTAAATGTACTCTTTCCGCTGTGTTGAGGAGGTGGATACGTTTATTGAGGAGCTCCAATCTGGGGTCACTAAAAAGTTACCACTTAGATGCAGGTAAATCGGTATTTGCTGTGTGTTAGTTTAAGAGTTAAGCTAAAACTGCTTGGTTCACGATTTATTATGCACTTGATGAGCTTCGCTTTTCCGTTGCACGTCTAGGTGTTTCCCTTAGGGCTTTGCCATGGGAAGTTGGACAGGGTTTTCCAAGGGTGGGGGGGTGTAGGGACACATGGTGGGGGGCATAAGGGAGAAAAATATAAAAAATACCTCAAATGTCTTGTTTTTCGCCAATCTAGTGAGTAATGCAAGATTAATTCGGAGATTATTGGGAATAGAGCGAACGAGATACAAGTTTTATCGTGGAATGTGAATGGTCTCCGGGTGAAGGGAAGGAGAGATGAGATAATGCAATATTTGAAGGACTGCCCTGCACAAATTATTATCCTACAAGAGACACATCTTATGGAAGGGAAAAGTAGGAAGATTTTTAAAGAACAGAGGTGGGTTTCGCAGGTAAATTATACAAGGCAGACAGCAGTCACAAAGTGGGTAGCATTATTGGTTAAACAGGGCACACATATTTCGGTAGAGAGCAGTGTTTCCAATATTGCAGGAAGATGGCTTTTAGCAAAGTAAAAAAAATTTGGGCAGAGCTTTACTTTGGTGGGCTATGGCCCGAACCAGGATGATACAGGTCCTCTGGATGAATTAGCTAATGAGCTTTTCGGCTTCCCGGATCATATTATCATGGCAGGAGATTTTAATACAGTTTTGGACCATAAATTGGATAGATCCCTGAATAGCAGAGTTGCAGTAAATCCCAAGATGTCGGATAGGGTGCGACTGTTGATGGTCCAGTGGGGACTTTGTGATATATGAAGATGTAAGGCTGTTTACATATTATAACAAAAAATTTAAACATAAGTCACGTATTGACTGTTTTCTTGTAGACAGGGTTCTAAAGGATTCCATTTTGGAGGTTGAACATATAGGTGTACACCTGTCATATCACTCAGCTATCCTCCTTCAGACCGCACAATTTTATTGGAAACTGAGACTGTTAAGATCCTAAGAGAGGAAACCAAGGAATTATTCGAGAGGAACCAGGGCTCAGCTGCGATTGGGATTGTCTGGGATGCATGCAAGGCCTATTTAAGAGGCAGACTAGGTACTCTAGCGGCAGGGAAAAGGCGAGCATACTATAGAAAGGTATTGGAAATAGAAGAGCAGAATCAAAAGTTGGAAGAGGTTTGGAGTAATGTAGGAAGCTTGAAAGGATGCAAAAAGGAGCTGGTTGGAATAATAAACCTAAAGGCAAGTCTGTCAGGAGTTTTAAGCGACGGAGTTAGGAAGAAGTGGGAGTCAAGCCAATTGGTACATTTCGAATATGGTGAAGGCTGTTGTAAATTACTAGCGTGGAAGGCAAAAAGTGATCAAGTTAGAAATCTGATTGAAGAGATTAGTTGTGAAGATTCAGGTGCGGTTCTTAGTGATAGTCTGGGAATTTGATTAGCGTTTCATAGACATTTTGGGAAAGTCTATAAAGAAGATTTGGTTATAACTGAAGATGACATGTTGACCTGGTTGGACCATATGGAACCTTTATCGGATGAGGTAATGGTGGTATTAAATGAGGAGATCACGCTTTAGGAGCTAGAGGAAGTTATTGGGGACAGCGTTCAATCGCGGTAATTGGGTTTATTGGCAGACAGTGGCCAAGTATCCTAATTTGGGTACAAATTTCTGTAGAATACTGAGAGGTATTTACTCTTCCCCAGAATCCAGAGTTTTAGTTATTGGGGTATTGACACAGCCAGTGAAGATCATGCGGGGTACTAGGCAGGGCTGTCATCTGACCCCACTTTTGTTTGACCTTTATATTGAGCCGCTAGCCAGAAAAATAAGGAGCAGTATTGATTTATTGCCTTTTGAATTTAATGAGTAAGAAAGTAGGGCTCTTTGCAGAGGAGGTCTTCATTTTTACAACTAATTTATCACAAACTTTGAAAGCTGTCCTGGAAATAAATACAGATTTTGGGAAAAGTTTCAGGGTATGATATTAATAAGGATAAAATGGAAGTCATGAGTTGGAATATGGGGGCAGAGAGGATAGTGTGCAAGATAGAAATGAGATATCTGGGAGTCAGGATTACCCAGAATATTGCAGACCTCACTAATGCAAATTTTGACAGGGTCAAAAAGGAAATACGTGTCAGTTTACAGGGTTGGATGCATCTCCCACTAACGTTATTTGGCTGAGTGAACGTAGTAAAGATGATTGTTCTGCCAAAGTTAACTTTCCTGTTCGAAACAATCCCATTAACTTATAGGAAACAGTGATTCATAAAATTGCAGAGTGATATCAGTTCTTTTATTTGGGCATCTAAAGGTCCCCAAATTGCCCAGCGTAAACTTAGGAGGAGGTGGGTGAAGGGGGTTTGGCACTGCCCGATTTGTTGTTCTATTCCTGGGCGTTTTTTAATAAAAAAATGTAGAATGTTATTGGATACTCTTACAAATTCAGAGATAGGCAGGATGTTTAAATAAATGCTGAGAAAAGAAAAGGGAGCAGAAGTGAGGTTTATGTATAAATACGGTGATCTGAAATTTTTTAAGAAAGTTAGGTTAAAGATTTTAAAGTACATGGCTGAAATGTGGTACAAACTTAGAAAGGCCCTAAAAATTCCATACTTTAGTCAGTTGGCCCCGATATGGGATGCACCAGGCTCTCTGGAAGGGACTAAGGACATACTGGGTTTACCATTAAAAGACACGGGTATATTTAGGTGGAAGCAGTTATTTCCAGATGGTCATTTGATTTTGTGGGATTGGTGCGAGCAGGCGACAGGTCCAAGGTTTTCAAGATTTAAACTCCTCCAGATACAAAGGTGGTACTTGGCGTTGGGCGAAAAAATAGGAGATCCTAATGAACTTGAGGAAAAACTCCTGTCCAGCCTTGTATTCAAAAAGGAAATTGCATTGTGGTACTGGCTGATGCTTGAGGCGGAAGACGGCGCGTTTACCTTGCCGGAAGATCTGTGGAGAGGATGCTTGCCAGGGACTGCGCTGGAAGACCAATGGCAAGTATCAATGTTTACTCTTTATAAAATAGTGAAACCTGCAGATCTGAGGAGGAACCATCATTTTACTATGCATAGGGCTTACTGGACTCCACAAAGGTTATCCAAATTTGGCTCTGGAGGAGTGGTGGTGTGTCCTAAATGTGGCAGTCCGAATGAAGATGATCTACATATGTTTATATACTGCCCAAAGATTCAGTCGTTTTGTGAGGCCGTGAGTAATTGCCTGTCCAGTGTTTTAAATCTGCAGGTTAAGGTAAGCGCTGCATTGGTTATATTTGGAGGATTGGAACTGCAATGTACTGTTGCTAAGGGCAGCAAAAAGTTGCTATTCTATTCTATGCTCTTAGCGCGCAGGGAGATTTGTAAACTATGGGTATATCTGGTGCCCCCAACGAAGGATGTTTGGCTGAAATCTATGAGGTATATTGCTAAGTTAGATATTTTGGATCAGGGGAAAAAGAGATATGAATTTTGGACCCCCTTTATGTCTTGGTGTGGTCAATGAAAGGGGCAACTTGAACAATGGTCCAATAATTAAGCTTCACCTGCCTCAGCATGTTGTAGTCTTCTCTGTGCGAGCAGAAGGACATGGAAAGGGTCTGTGGTCGAATTAAGGAGGAGGTTTTCCCAGTAAAATCTAAGGGCGCTGTTTTGGGAGCCTTCACCATTTTCCCCTTTTCCCTTTTCCAGCGTATGAAGTTTGAAAACCCAGGGTTGGCATCATTAGAAGAAAGGTGGAAATGAGGCAAATTAGGACAAAAAAAATTCAAGCATAGTGACAATATTTGTAGCATAGCACTCTTTACTCCTGGAAGAGTTCTTCACAGGTCAAGTAGTGTACTGCCATGGTAGGGGCAGAGGCCCAGTACTTATACCCAGTTGTACATTTGAAGTGGGGGTGACTTCAAAGTAGGCCCTTGAAGTGCACAGGTCCCCGTTTATTCCCAGTCCTGGCTCACTCCAGTCTATCAATAGGGAGTAATCAGTCCTTTTTGTGGGAAGCAGGACACTGCCTATGCAGGTGTAAGTGTCAGCTCCAACTCTGTCTTGCTGCCCAGGAAGAGCTATCAGAATGAAGATGAATGCAGATGAGTTCTCTGGCACAACCACCATTCCTGTGTTTGTGTCTGTCTAGAGGGAATGCACAAAGTGTAGCTGTCACCCACCCCAGCCATGTATTGGAGACAGACAGCAAAGCGCACAGAGTTGCAAGAGCAGAGAAATGTCCAATTTCTAAAAGTGGCATTTCTGAAAAAGTAATGGTGAAACCAACTTTACCGGAAAAGAGGATTTATCATTACCATTTCAAAGATTATGAAACATGATGCGGCCACTGCGTTCTAATCAGGAATTACTTAATGTGTATTAAGGAATTCTCAATGCTATCCTATGAGAGGAGAAGGCCTCACAGCAGTGAAAAAGAATTTGGATGCTTGTCACTCCAGGGACAAGTGAAATGTTATGTTATGTTAAGGCCGTATTTTTAGAGCGCACGGCTACCCCAGGAGGTGTCCCGGCGCTTTGGCAAAGAGGCCTGAAGTCCTAGAATACAAAGGCAGAAAACGCTACAGTCACAATGATTACACGGAAAAGAGCATGGTCTTCAGCTCTTTCCTAAAAGCTAAGAGGCTGTTAGCTTTACGGAGGGAGAGAGGAAGCTCATTCCAGAGGCACGCTGCCATATATTGGAAGGACCGTCCTCCCATCCGAACTCGTTTGACAGTAGGCACCTCCATTTTAGCCAAGTCGGCTGACCGCAGCATCCTCCGTGGCACATAGAAAGCAGTACGCTTTCTAATGTAGTTGGGACCTACATGATGAAGGGCTTTGAACGCCAGCGTGAGAATTTTGAACTTGATTCTTTTAGAAATAGGTAACCAATGCAACCTATGTAAAAGCAGAGAAGCACCGGCTCTCCTTGGCAGGCCAAATATGGCTCGGGCCGCCGAGTTTTGAACGATTTGCAGTCTAGCCAGAAGATACTTGGGCAGGCCTGCAAAGAGCGCGTTTGCGTAATCTAACCATGACCCTAATAGTGCCTGGCCTATAGTCTTTCGATATTGCAGGGAAAGCAGTGGCAGAAATTTCCTCAGCATTTTAAGAATGCCGAAGCATTTCCCTGCTAGCCCCATAATATGGGGACGGAACGATAGATCGTCATCAAATACCACTCCAAGATTTTTCACTTGGGAGGATGACTTCTCAGGAGGGAACATGTCCTGAGGCCACCATGACTTCCAGCTCGGGTCGGGGGCACAGCCAAAGAAAAGCAGCTCAGACTTATCTGAGTTGCACTTCAGGCTGTGCCGCTGAAACCACGCAAAGACTGCACTCAGACAGTCTTTGATCCTGTCGCCGTCAAAGACCTCTCCTTTGCTGCACGTGAACAGGAGCTGGGTGTCATCAGCATATGAGATGACCCGGGCCCCAAAAGCCTCAGCTACCATCGCCAGAGGAGCCATATAGATGTTAAAAATGGTGGGGCTCAGAATGGAACCTTGAGGAACCCCGACCTCTAGCGATGGCATTTCACCTGAGAACGGTGGAGCCCAGATCACCTGTCGGCGGCCCGATAGAAAGGATTGAAACCAATCCAACACCGTCCCCCGCAGTCGGATCTCCCTGAGTCTTAAAAGGAGACCAGCATGAGGGACGGTGTCAAAAGCCGCCGACAAGTCCAACATGACCAACATCGCCTTTCCCCCTCGATCGAGCGTCTCCCTGATGGCGTCGGTCACCTCCACAAGGGCTGTCTCCGTGCTATAATTGGCACGGAAACCCGATTGAGAATCATGGAGGAGGTTGTTGTTCTCAATAAAGGTGGTAAGTGTATGCTGAACATGCTTCTCAACCACCTTCGCCAGAGAAGGGAGGAGGGAGATTGGTCTGTAGTTGGCCGGCAGCAAAGGATCTAACAGAGGTTTTTTGATCAGCGGCAGAATAAGCGCGTGTTTCCATTCCCTGGGCACCACTCCAGAACTCAAAGACAAATTGAGCAGGGGGTTCAACAAGCTGTTTACTGCCGATGCCACCCTGGCCAAACACTTTGCTGGACATGCATCCAGGGGCGAGCCGGATTGAAGCCGAGACAGTAGCTCCAGCGACGTTCCACAGGACATCTGCGGAAAGACCGATAATGTAGGTCTGGTCTCTTCCTCTAAGGATGATACCGGGCTCCATGTAAGACCTAAGTCGTCAGCATCCGTGGAGGAAGCCACGGAGGGAAAAGAATCTTGAATGGTTTTAATTTTTGTGACAAAAAAGTCAGCCAGCTGCCTAATCCACCCTTTTGTATGAGAGTGTGAGAGGGCACCTGCGGCAGGATCTACAAACTCTTTCACAATTCTGAAAAGTTCCCTACTCGTGTTGTCCGCCCGATCTATTCTATGCTCCAGATGTTACTTTTTGGCTTCGGAGATGTGTTTGTGGTACTGTTTTATAGCATCGCGGTACTTTAGTTTCTCCACTGGGTCATATTTGCGACGCCAGAGTCTTTCCGCCTTTTTTACAGTCTTGGCGCATTTTCCGTAAGACGGAGGTGAACCAAGGCGCGGAATCATGGCAGGGGGCTGTTCTAGTTGACTTCACTGGAGCTAACTCTACAAATCTTATTTGCAGCCATTTATGAACCAAAGTTAAGTCAACATCTAAGTTTCCTGTGAGTTTACACGGGTGTTGGCAAAGAGCATCCGATAGCATATCTGCTGTCACTAAATGAAACGCTCTGGACTGACGAAATACCTCCTTCTGTGTTCTATGGCTAGTTCTAATCTCATATGAGATAGCAAAATTGATTAAAAAATGATCAGACCAGAGAACTGGGAGCGGCGGGGACACCTCAATCAACACCGTGGAAAAAATTAGATCCAACGTATGGCCTTTGACGTGGGTAGGACTGTCAACAAAAGGGGCAAGCCCCAACAGCGCAGTAATATCCCGCAACTTGGATGCATCAGCATCCAATATCGAGTCCATATGTAAATTTAGATCACCCAGCAACATACAGTGCGCTGATCGCAAGCAGGGTACAGAAAGAGCCGCCTGCAGGTCTTCAAAAAAAGAGCCAATGGGCCCAGGTGGTCTATAAACGAGAATCCCTGTGCATGTCAGAGAGGCAGAAAAACTAAGTGAAAAGCCTAAAGCTTCACATCCTGCAATATCCTCCACAGGGAAAGAAGAACATCCCAAGGCCTTATCCACTATTAGAGCCACCCCTCCACCCCTGCCCCCAACCCTGTCCTTCCTTAAGATGGTATAGTTAGAGGGAAGGGCACAGGCAACATCCGGTTCAGAACCTGCCCCCAGCCACGTCTCTGTTAAAAATAGGCATGAAATCTAAAAGTACATGTCCTACTTTTTATATACAGAGCACCCTGTCCTTAGGGCTACCTAGGGCCTACCTTAGGGGTCACCTATGTGTAAAAAAGGGGGAGTTTAAGACTTGGGAAGTGGTTTTAAATGTTAAGTCAAAGTGGAAGTTAGCTGCACACAGAGGTCCTGCAATGGCACACCTAGGGCAGGTTTGAAAGGTTACTTGTGTGAGTGGCACAATCAATGTTGCAAGCCCACTAGTAGCACTTAGTTTACAGGCTCTGGGTACATGGTATACCATTTAATTAAGGAGGTCAATTGTCTCTACACCAATGTTACCATGTTTAGGAGAGAAGTATATGCACTTTAGCGCTAGTCAGCGGTGAACAAAGAACGCCTTTTCACTTCCCTAAAACCAAAATTATGCATTATAAAAATGCACCCACCCATAAACACTTAATTGGCATTGCTCTCCCATCACTCGCCTGGTGAGCCATGTTTCTTCTTTAGAACCTTGGTGGAGGAGGTCCTTAGAGGAAGAGTGCTGGTAGTGCAGAGACATCTTCATCAGTCCCTCTTTTTGTCTCTTCCGGGGTTGGCTCTTTGGCATCTCCCTTTTCTGACTTCCCACTCTTCTGCAGGACTCTTGAATCCTCGTCAGTTTTCTGGGTGTTTGGTGTTAATGAAGATTCCACGCTTCCTCTGCCATATCAGTCGCGGTCGTCATGACTCGTGGATGGAGGGTCGTGCAGGTAGGGGCGGCTACCAGATAGAGTAGCCGCCCCTGCGCCCTATCCTCTTCATCCTGCATCATCCTTTCAGAGCCTGAAATCAGTGATGTCATTTGAGATATCATCAGTGATGTCATGAGTGATGTCACTGACCATGTCATGAGTGATGTAATATGTGACGTCATCAGCAGTGCATTGCGGGCGCGCGAGTTATAGTTAACTATAACGGGGGAATTTCAATGGTTTTGTATGAGTGAAATGTCCAGCTAACTATAACATGTGTGAAACCTATGGTTTTTTCAGTGAATTTCAAAGGTTTTTAAAATGCTAATTTTTAACTATAACGTGTGTGAAACCTATGGTTTTTTCAGTGAATTTCAAAGGTTCTTTATATGCTAATTTTTAACTATAACATTGTTGAAACCTATGGTTTTTACTTTTTTCAGTGAATTTCTAAGGTTTTTTAAATGCTAATTTTTAACTATAACGTGGCTGAAACCTATGGTTTTTTCAGTGAATTTCAAAGGTTTGTAAATTATAATTTTTAAATTTATTAATTGTTACATTGTTTTTATACTGATTTACTACATTATTTTAAATTATTTATCTTTAGATATTTTATTTTTTAAATTACATTACATATTTTTTTATATAAATTGAAAAATAAATGTTTTTCAAAATATTGAAATTGTAATATTTTTATTTGTTTTATATTTTTTTAATTTATCTATATTTTATATAGCAGGCAATGATATCCTATGGAAGGAAATTCATGTTACTGTAACTAGGATTAGAATTACTTTTCAGGATCAGTAGTGGCCTAAAAGATGCAGCAAATAGGTCTCTCCTTAAAACAGCTGAGTAGATCGGAATTCGTAGTTCGGCTGATTTTTGAGAATTTGTTTAAAGTTCCAAAACTCCACACTTGAAAGAATTTCCAAGTAAAACATGTCAATGTTTGCCTATGGAAGGAAATTCAGGTTAATGTAACTACGATTAGAATTACTTTTTAGGATCAGTAGTGGGCTGAAAGATGCAGCACTGAGGTCTCTCTTGATAACAGGTGAGTAAATTGAAATTCGTAGTTTGGCTGATTTTAGTGGAATTTTTTAAAGTTCCAAAACTCCACACTTAGAAGAATTTCCAAGTAAAACATGTCAATGTTAGCCTATGGAAGGAAATTCAAGTTACTGTAAGTATGGTAACATTTACTTTTCAGGGTCTGTCCTGGGCTCAAAGATGCAGCACTGATGTCTCTCGTGATAATAGGTGAGTAAATCGGAATTCGTAGTTCAGCTGATTTTACAGGAATTTTTTAAACTTCCAAAACTCCACACTTGGAAAAATATCCATGTGAAACCAGTCAATGTTAGCCTGTGCACTGATAACTCACTCTACCTTTTTCTCATTGTTGTGCCTCTGCTGTGACCCAGAGAACGCCCTGAGACCGTGCCTGCATATGTTCTTTGTGAAAAACATTCTTAACGGTAGCAGCATCATCTTTTTGGTGTGTAGGAACACACAGCCTATGTCCACACGTGCTGTATACTAGGTGGTGCGGAGGCGAGAGGTGAAAATGTAACATTGCACGTAATGACCAGCCCCTGCTCAAAGCAGGTAGTGCAAGAACAGAGAGGAGAACGACTCACCATCGATGACAGCCCAAAACCAAGACTTGAAAAGGGTGGAGCAACTATCTAAAGAATCAGGATGGATAAGAGTTTAGTCTTACATCGTTGTGAAATATGGAGAAAGTCTGAGAAGTAGCGAAGTACAAGAAGGATGTTAATACCAAAGGTACAACGACGGACCCTTCCTAATGTCAGCACCTGACTATTTTTCACCCCAAATGATAATTCACCCCAAGATGACTAAAGGGAAGTGTGTGCACACTGACTGGCACCCATCGTTACTGTGCTGATTCCTTATGGAATTATATACAAGTTAAACAACTGCAAAGGTGCACCACAAAAGACAATGTATTCAAAAACATTCAGTATGGAACAAACCGGGTAAACACAGCGACCTTGCGGGTGTTTCGGCGGGACGTAGGTTTGGTGGATGGGCGCCGGCTGCTTTGAACACAAACGGCCTACTGGAACACAGTGCCCACCTCCTTCTTCTGGGGACCTATAGGACATCTTTGTCCCCTGTTACTTTGTCATTATTACAGAACATGTATAAGATGTTCAAACATATGAATCCTTGAAGAGTTTTCACTGCCTATATTCAGGAATCCAACCTGACCTAGTCCAGACCCAATAAATAGATACATAGAGGTACAACCCGGTTTGTTCCATACTGAATGAGAAAAGGAAACATCAGAAATTTAATACATCAATAAGTGCATAATGGACGATTGAATCTGTGAACACGTGGTCCAGACTCTTCAATCTCGGCATACTCTCACTCCTTATGGGACAGCTCACATTTATAAAAGCCCTGAAGAAGTCCCAGCTTGGGACGAAACGCGTCGGCTGTACATTGTTTTTGAATACATTGAAAATAAAGATCATTTGAAGATTAACAACATCCTGTTAATGCAAAACGTCCTTTTTTCCTGCTTACTAATAGCATTGGAATTTGTTCATTGTCTTTTGTGGTGCACCTTTGCAGTTGTTTAACTACAAGAAGGATGTTCCTCAGATGAGAGATTGGATGGACAACATTTCGAACAAAGGGATATTCTATGAAACTGTGGATGATGGTGGAGGTTCTGGAAAGCTGTGGAGGATGTATGCAACATTAGGAGCTTGTATGCAGCGTGGAAGTAATATTCTGTGAATTGTAAAGAGTGTAACAATTCTGTAGGTTGCTGAAGGATAGGAGCCAAGTCCTGTAGTGTCAAAGCACACAAGCGACTTCTGTATTGTTGTGAAAGATGTGAGAGGAGTTATTTGGATTTGTGAGGAATAGAAGCGAGGTCTATGGAACTAGGAAGGATGCAAGAGGAGCTCAAGAAAACTGCTAACGGTGTTCTGTGGAGTTGCGAGGGATGGGGAATTCTGTGCAAATGTTAAGGAAACTGAACAAATGGAGGTGACTCAAGAGCTGTAAAAGGCAGCAGATGTGGGAAACCAGAAGACATTCTGCAAATTAGATGCGGGGGCAGTTCTGCAGATTTTGAAACATGCAACAGTTCTGTATAGTTGTGAAGGATGGGAGGTAGGAGATAGAGTGCGGCACGCTAACCCGTGGGGGCATCTTGGTGCCGAGTACCAGAGGTGGTACTCACTTACTTTATCGACTTTGGAAGGATGAAGGGCTGAGTGGTCACACCGGAATTAAAACCTGTGACAAGGAGGTCAAAGGGACATTCCTGACCGGGTCAGAAGATAACAGAGAGAAGCAAGAGTGGCAACTACTTGACCCGAAGTTGGTCAGCAAGGGAAGCATTGAGATGCTGTTCAAAGTAGCACTGTTTCTTCCTGGCCTGACAGGGTGGGTGAGCTGGTGAACTCAACAGTGCTGCTGAGACCCCGAGGCTGAAGCGGAAATGTAACAGCGCCAGCACTTGGTGTCCCAGGGGGTCTGATCACTATCGAGAGATACCTGTAGTCACCAATTCAAAGCAGTGTGTCACTGCAATAAAGAGGTGAAACTCTCCGTTTCAAACGAAAGAACTGGAAGCACCCAGTGTCTGACAACACCAGCCCATTTAAAGCAGGAAAACAAGGGACGTCAGTGCAAACCGGCAATATCACTCAGTGGCTCCAGGGCTCACTGTGGCCTGCAGATCACGAGACTGATTCCAGCAATATCACTCTGACTTCAGGGCTCACTGCAGCCTGCAGATCACGAGACTGAATCCACCAATGTCACTCGATGACTTCAGTGATCACTATGGCGGGAGTGCAGATCACGAGACTAAATCCGGCAATAGCACTCAGTGACTTCAGGGATCACTGTGGTCTGCAGATGTCGAGCCTGAATCTGGCAATGACCGTCTCAGCCCTTTATCCTTCCGTTGTAAATAGGCTGGGAATCATTACATCTGGTTACGGTATGTTGTGATACTGTCACAAAGCTCACTTTGAGGGGCACTCCTCTGACAGAAGCCCGTGTTTGCCAGAGCACCAGAGGAGAGCGTGTCCGCTTCAGAGGAGAGGTGTCTGCAGCAGGAATCAGGACAGGTTTAGGACCGAGCTAGCGAGCTATAGGCTGGGCTCACAGACGGAGATATCCATGGCACACTTCACACTCTGCACAGGGCTGTGCATACACACTGCGAGGCACCTACAGACACTTCACAACTAACAGACAACAAATCTGGCAACACTGGGCTACAGTTCTAGCATTTAGTGAGAAACTCAGAGCAGCGCCATTTTAAAAAGACAGAGGTCAGTCCCCCTAGAAAGTACAGCAAATTAGATTCTTCACTGGTGACGTTTGGCCAATGAGAGTTGCTCTAATTTTGATAGCGAGGCTTGGAATGCAAACAGCGCCGGATAGATTGACGTATCCTTCTTCGGGTTGAGAGATGATTGGAAGTTTGAGCTAGAGAGATTGGAAGCGGAAATGCAATGAGAGATATTTCGGCTCCGACTCCCAGTGCTGGTCATTGATTTAATTAAATTGTTGCCGGATGGATATCAAAAATTGGTGGTCTAGGAGTGATAGCAGAGAGGGACGGGATCACAATAGTAGAGGCACAAGGAACGGAATTTGGCAGTCAACTTACACATTTATTATTGCAACTTTGTTTCCTCTGTGCCATTTCGACTACCAACTGCACACACTAGCTTAGTATTGGAAGCCCGGATTCACCATACTCCTCCTCCACTACCACCGCTTTCCAGAGCCACCAGGTTACGGATGAAATCGCCTGTCTTCAGGTCCCAAAGTTTAATGGTGCCATCATCTGAGCTTGTTACCACAAACTTCGAGCTGAACTGTAGCAAGTGACAGCATTCTGATGCTTCTGGGGGCCCTGCAGTGTCTGTAAGCACTGTCCTGTCTTTATATCCCAGATCTTCACAGTGGAGTCGGCATTTCCTGAGACGAGGGTGTTGTCCCGCAGCTCCATCCCACTGGTCATGGACTGATGACCCATGAGCGTGTGCAAACAATTTCCACTTTCCACATCCCAGTCACGGATGGAGGTGTCCAAGGAGCCGCTCACAATATTCTCCCAATCAAACTGCAAGGAGTAGACTCTGTTGGTGTGTCCTTGCAGAATGTGAATGCAAGTCTCCGTCTCCGGGTCCCAGACCTTCACAGTGTAATCATAAGCACCGCTGTCCACCTTCTTGCCATCGTACTGCACGCAGCGAACAACAGCCACATGACCCATAAGTACATGCAGACACTGTCCAGTCTCAATGTCCCAGAGACGCAGGGATGCATCACGTGAGCTGCTAACAACCCTGCTTGCGTGGAGTTGCATGCAGCGCACTGTGGATGTATGCCCATACAGGGTGTGGATGCACTCACCAGAGTCTGCGTTCCAGACCTTCAGCGTCCTGTCTGTGCAGCCACTAATCACTATATTATGTCTCATCTGAGAGGACCAGACGCCGCCTGTGTGCCCCACCAATGTCTGAACACACTCTCCTGTGATAGCAGACCACACCTTTAGCGTGTTGTCATCAGACCCGCTAACTATCCGGTTCCCACAGAACTGAAGACAAGTTATGACGTGATCATCATGTCCCTTTAGCACCTTAGGTGTCCTGATGTCCCCGCTTCGCCAGTTCATATCTATCTTGTGCTGCCTCGTGAAACCAAATTTCCATGGACTGTACATGAAACCAGGTGTCAGCATCCTCCGCCGTCTAAGGTTGAGGGCCTCATCAATTCCTTCATCTCTGCATTTTTCCCGCCATAACAAATTGTCCTCAGTCAGGATTCTCCAGTAGCGGCAGGTCTGAGCGTCTCGCAGAAGGCCCCGGGGCTCTAAGAATGATAGTACGTACAGGGCAAGCTCTTTGGGTAGTAAAGAGATGAAATCCAATGCGATAGCGAAACATATAGAGAAAGAACATGAAAGTCGGTGGGAATGTCTCAAATTCTGGGCCATAGAACAAGTGCCATTTTGGAAAAGAGGAGGAAACTGTGAAAGAACCCTGCATCAAAAAGAGTCTAGAAACATAGTAGCATTCAGAACGTTAGATCCAAGAGGTCTCAACCAGGACGAAGAACTCTATGTACATCTCTGAAATTTATCACCAACATCAGAAAATAAAATTAAACAAAGGGACTGT
This sequence comes from Lissotriton helveticus, assembly GCF_964261635.1. Taxonomy (NCBI): domain Eukaryota; kingdom Metazoa; phylum Chordata; class Amphibia; order Caudata; family Salamandridae; genus Lissotriton; species Lissotriton helveticus. The sequence continues at coordinate 499,702,330 of NC_136063.1, forward strand.
AACATCAAAAGAATAACTCACTAGAGAGTATGAACTACCATTAACTCAAAATCACCAAATAAAGATGTAAAATTTGTTACAGAGATGCCAGAATCATTCAAAAGGGCAAGAGACTGAATTGAAAGGCTCACCAGAGAGCATGAAATCATAACTGTAAATAATCTAAAGTGGATATAAAAATGGACATAAAAGTATGAACTGACGCTGGAACGATAAATAATAACTTATTGTTGATAAAATGTCTTAGAGACAAGCACATCACAATTCACAAAATCACTTTGTTTATTTAAAACTTATATACTACACTAACCACAATGCACTTAAAATATGAAACAGGAAGTAACTGTTTGCAGATAGAAATAAAAGAAGGCCTTTTTTTGTATGTCACTATCCCGTGAGCAAGGTCAAAGTACTTGACCGAAACGCATAAGGCATGGCAAAAAATAAATAAAATTGCCTGGAAAGTTTCCTGAAAACGAGTGAGTGCGTCTTTACTTCGCCGCAAGGCGTGTTTTGCTGGATATATATATATATATATTCACAAAAAAAACCATAGGTTTCACACACGTTATAGTTAGGAATAAGCATTTAAAAAAAAACTTTGAAATTCACTGAAAAAACATAGGTTTCACACCAGTTATAGTTAGCTAAACATTTTACTCATACAAAACCATTGAAATTCCCACGTTATAGTTAGTTGGACTCACTATAACTCGCGCGCCCGCAATCCACTGCTGATGATGTCACATATTACATCATTCATGACATGGTCAGTGACATCACTGATGACATCACTGATGACATCTCAAATGACATCAATGATGACATCACTGATGACATCATCCAGTGACTGTGTGTTTCTGTAAAGTTTAAATATGTTTTAAATATTGAAGAATGAGTGGATGTATTAGTGTCTGGATGAAGGATTTAGTAGGTGCGTGACTGACTGTATGAGTGAGTGATTAAATGTTTCTTACTGAATGCATGGGTTAGTGACTAAACTGTCTGAATGTGTGTATCAGTATGTCTGTTGTTGTGTAAGCTGCTGTATGTGTTGATCTGTAGCTATATGAGTGGCTATATGGGTTTTTGATTGGTTGCCCAAGTATTTGTTTGTGAGGCTGAGTGTGTGTGTGTGGGTGGCTGGGAGGTGTGTGACTCTGTGCATAGATGTGTGAGCAGTTGATTCACTAGTTGTATGGGTTCAAGAGTGCATGTGGAAACAGCTGTATGGGTGGTTGACTGTGTGTATGTGTGTGTTGGTGAGTGAATGGATATATCAGTGCTACATGTCCAAGTAAGTACATATGTAAAACACAGTGCATGTGAGAGTTGGCATATATAAATGACTATACATGAGTGCCAGTGATTGTGCAAATGGCTGTATGGATCAATGTGTACTTGTATCAGTGATTGTATAAGAGAGTAAGTATGTGTTAGTATATGTTTGAATAAGTAAGGTGTTGTGTGTATAACTGTATAGATGATGAAATGGGAGTGTAATTGATTCTTTGCATGGCTGACTAGGTGTTTGAGTAACTCCATGGATGAGTGGCAGTGTGTGAGTGTCTGTATAGGTGTATGAGTGCATATGATAGTGTTGTATTGATGAGTGACAGTATGTATGAGTGATTGAACGGGTGAATGAGTGGATGTGTGTGTAGACCTAGGAATCAGTGAGTGCGTATGTAGTAACTGGTATTGGTGTGTCAATGGTTTCAAGAATGATAGTCTGTATTTAACACTGGGTGTATCAAAGGTTAGTTTAGAGTGTGAGGAGGTGCATGTATGATGTCATCAGTGATGTCAATTGAGATGTCATCAATGATGTCATCAGTGATGTCATTTGAGATGTCATCAGTGATGTCATCAGTGATGTCACTGACCATGTTATGAATGATGTAATATGTGACATCATCAGCAGTGGATTGCGGGCGCGCGAGTTATAGTGAGTCCAACTAACTATAACGTGGGAATTTCAATGGTTTTGTGTGAATTAAATATTCAGCTAACTATAACTGGTGTGAAACCTATGGTTTTTTCTGTGAATTTCAAAGGTTTTTTAAATGCTAATTCCTAATCATAACGTGTGGGAAACCTATGTTTTTTTCAGTGAATTTCAAAGGTTTTTTAAAAGCTAATTCCTAACTATAACGGGTTTCAAACCTATGGTTTTTTAAGTGAATTATTACGTTTTTTTCAATAGCTAATTTTTATAGCTATGAATTATTATATATTTTTTTAATTATTCCAATATTCTATATTTTTGTAATATACATTTTTTAATGTATTTTTCTTGTTTTTTTTTATATTTAAACCCTGTAGAGCTCAGGGTGCGCGCACCCGTAAACGCAGCCGTAAACGTAGCGTGAGCGCAATTCCCACGATCGAAAAAACATTTATTTATGTATTTAAAGTAAATAATAATGCAAGACATTCAGTGGCATACTCATAAAAGTACTATTTTTGTTTTTTAATAATAATGCAAGACATTCAGTGGCATACTCATAAAAGTACTATTTTTGTTTTTTAATAACCGTACTTTAACCTTAAACGCATTTCTGAAAATCGAGCAAAACGTCATTGTGACGTGCCACGTATGCGCCCCCGGAAGTGTTTCCGGAAGCGCCTACGTACGTGCCGCGGAAGCGCCCGCGGAAGCGCCCCGGAGCTCGTAGCGTAAGTGCGTCAAGCCATGTGACCTTAAAACAACACTTTTCATTGGTTCATAACAGTTTTTTTTTCAACTATTGAAAGCCCCCACCCATTTCCTTCACTACCTCTTTCACCTTGGAGAGAGCAAGAGCTGTTCCCTGCTTCTTCTCTAACATCTCTTTTTTTGAAGAATGGCTGAAAGACCCAGCAGTGACTCTGATGAAGAGTTTTTGCCAGAGGACCCTCCTCGGCGCAAAGTGAAAGAACATTTTATATGGAAATGTTTTTCCTCCCCCGAAGGTGAAAAGAAGGTAAATGCTGCAAAGGTGTGCTGCAAAATCTGTGACACCATCTTGTCACGTGGAAACCCCTCCAAAAAGTACAGCTTCGGCAACGCCACCTTAATTAGGCATGTCGAGAGGAGGAACCCCAACAATTATGCGAGGGAGTGTGTCAGGGACCTGGCACGCAATCCCCCAACAGATGGCGGCAGCACCTCGACTGGTGGAGCAACACCTTCAGGAAGACAAGCTGCAAGACTAATTCCAAACGTGCAGCCGGTGTTTGCAGGTCTCAAATTTGTCTGCAAGGACTGTGACGCACTGCTTTGCTATGGGGAGCAGAGCATAGAACTTATTGTTTGGAGAAAAGAAGAACACCGCTGCTCCACCCACCACTTATTTTTCCACCTTTTTTGCTCCTGTTGAGCAGTTTTGGATTCCCTGGTTTTGTTTTTCTCCCCCACAAAAACCAAAAAAAGTATAAAATCGTTCTGAAAAAGTATAAAAAAAATATAAAATCGAAAAAAGAAGAAAAAAAAAGTTCTTTTTAGAAGTACCTCCAATGCTCCAAAAAGAGCTATATTCCTTATATATTGTGTTATTCTTTTTTCAATTAATGTGCACTGCATAAATGAATGGATAAAATGACTGAATGAAGGGTAGAAAGTGACAGAGGGAACAAATGACAGAATGGGAGTGAGTGAGGGTGAGTTGATGACAGTGAGGGATGGAAGGTGAGTGAGGGTGAGTAAAGGGGGAGTCACAGAGTGAGGGGATGGAGGGAGTGAGGGTAATATGGAGGGAGTGAGGGAAGAGGAGTGAGGAAGTGAGAGGATCGAGGGACTGAGAGAAGGAGTGAGTGAAGTGGAGTACGGTGAGAGAAGAAAGGAAAATGAGTGAGGGAACGAAGGAAGGGAAGAGAGGGGAAGGGGAGTGAAGCAGAGGGACTGGGAAAAGGCGAGTGCGGGAGGAGAGTGAGGGGAAGGGGAGTTAAGGATGGGGAATGAGGATAAGTGAGAGAAGTGGAGTAAGGTAATGGGGTCGAGGGAGGGTAAGAGAAGAGCAGTGAGGTTGAGGAAAGAGTGGTGATAGAGGGTGGATAAAGGCAAGTGAGCGTGAGACAAGGGGAGTGAGGGAGTGAGGAGACAGAGGGAGTGAAGGAAAGAGTGAGAGAAGGGGACTGAGTGAGGGAGCATAGAAAGGTAAGTGAGGGAGTGTAGGTGAGTTAAAGGGAGTGAGCATGAGGGAAGGGGACTGAGACAGTGAGCGGACAGAGGGAGTGAGGCTAAGAGAGAGGGACTGAGGGAAGGAGAGTGAGGATGTGAGAGGACAGAGGGAGTGAGAGAACGAGTGAGTGAAGTGGAGTAAGGTGAGTGAGGGAAGGGGAATGAGTGAGGGAGCGAAGGAAGGGAATAGAGGGGAAGAGGACAAAAGCAGAGGTACTGAGACAAGGTGAGTGGAGGATGAAAGTAAAGGGAAGGGGAGTGAAGGATGGGGAATAAGGGGTAGTGAGGGAACCGAAGTAAGGGAATGGGGGTGAGGGAGGGTGAGAGAAGGGCAGTGAGCGCGAGTAAAGAGAGGTGAAAGAGGGTGGATAAAAGTGAGTGAGGGTAAGACAAGGGGAGTGAGGGAGAGAGGGGACAGAGGGAGTGAAGGAAGGAGTGACAGAAAGGGACTGAGTGAGGGAGCAAAGAAAGGTAAGTGATGGAGTGTCGGTGAGTTATAGGGAGTGAGCGTGACGGAAGAGGAGTGAGAGAGTGAGGGGACGGAGAGAGTGAGGCTAAGAGAGAGGGAGTGAGGAAGTGAGAGGACAGAGGGAGCGAGAGAAGGAGTGAGTGAAGTGGAGTACGGTGAGAGAGGAAAGGAGAATGAGTGAGGGAGCGAAGGAAGGGAAAAGAGGGGAAGGGAAGTAAAGCAGGGGGGCTGAAAGAAGTTGAGTGTGGGAGGGGAGTGAGAGAAAGGGGAGTAAACATGGGGAATGAGAATAAGTGAAGGAAGCGGAGTAAGGGAACGGGGGTGAGAGAGGGTGAGAGAAGAGTAGTGAGTTTAAGGAAAAGAGTGATGAGAAACTAAATTTTGTTTGTCAAACTTACCTTATAAGTAATGTAAACTTAATTACATATTTTTACTAAATTTAATATCTGTGGAAGAGGAAAAAAAATAAGTTATAATTTTTATAATATACATTTCAAAATACAAGAGACAAGGCAGGAGATTAAAAGTCATAAAAGAGTACTAAGAGATAAAGTAGGAGTGAAGGACACAGAAAGGGAAAGAAAGGAACAGTGAAGGACAGAGAGAGGGAAAAAGAAATAGAGGGAGAGCAAAATACTAAGAGGATAATGCAACGGCTAGATTCAGTGACACAGAGGAAGAGAGGGAGAGAGAAATGAACTGAAGATGAGTAAGATACTAAAGGAATGTGAGTTAGCAAAACTAAATGAGGAAAGGGGAGTAAGGAAAGGGGAGTGAGTGAGAGGAAAGGGGAGTGAGTGAGGCTGCATTCACGACAATGAGAGATGGAAGGTGAGTGAGGGTGAGTGAAGGGCGTGAGAGAGTGAGGGGACAAAGGGAGTGAGGGTAACAGAGAGGGAGTGAGGGAAGAGGAGTGAGGAAGTGAGAGGACAGAGGGAGTGAGAGAAGGAGTGAGTAAAGTGGAGTAAGGTGAGTGAGGGAAGGGGAATTACTGAGGGAGCAAAGGAAGGAAAGAAGGGGAAGGGGAGTGAAGCAGAGGGACTGAGAGCTGGAAAGTGGAGGAAGGGAGAGAGGGGAAGGGGAGTGAAGGAATGGGGAATGAGGGGTAGTGAGAGAAGTGGAGTCAGGGAATAGTAATTTTTACCCCTATGCTATCCAACACTTTCCCTACTGTTGCACTCTCTGGAGTGGGAATAGTATTTTTTACCCCTACGCTATCCAACGCTTTCCCTACTGTTGCACTCTCTGTAGTGGGAATAGTATTTTCACCCCTACGCTATCCAGCGCTTTCCCTACTGTTGCACTCTCTGGAGTGGGAATAGTAATTTTTACCCCTACGCTATCCAACCCTTTCCCTACTGTTGCACTCTCTGGAGTGGGAATAGTAATTTTTACCCCTACGCTATCCAACGCTTACCCTACTGTTGCACTCTCTGGAGTGGGAATAGTAATTTTTATCCCTACGCTATCCTTCGCTTTTCCTACTGTTGCACTCTCTGGAGTGGGAATAGTAATGTTTATCCCTAAGCTATCCAACCCTTTCCCTACTGTTGCACTCTCTGGAGTGGGAATAGTAATTTTTACCTCTACGCTATCCAACGCCTTACCTACTGTTGCACTTTCTGGAGTGTGAATAGTAATTTTTACCCCTACGCTATCCAACACTTTCCCTACTGTTGCACTCTTTGGAGTGGGAATAGTAATTTTTACCCCTACGCTATCCAACGCTTTCCCTACTGTTGCACTCTTTGGAGTGGGAATAGTAATTTTTACCCCTACGCAATCCAACGCTTTCCCTACTGTTGCACTCTCTGGAGTGGGAATAGTTTTTTTTACCCCTACGCTATCCAACGCTTTCCCTACTGTTGCACTCTCTGGAGTGGGAATAGTAATTTCTACCCCTACGCTTTCCAACCCTTTCTCTACTGTTGCACTCTCTGGAGTGGGAATAGTATTTTTTACCCCTACGCTATCCAACGCTTTCCCTACTGTTGCACTCTCTGTAGTGGGAATAGTAATTTTCACCCCTACGCTATCCAACGCTTTCCCTACTGTTGCACTCTCTGGAGTGGGAATAGTAATTTTTACCCCTACGCTATCCAACCCTTTCCCTACTGTTGCACTCTCTGGAGTGGGAATAGTAATTTTTACCCCTACGCTATCCAACGCTTTCCCTACTGTTGCACTCTCTGGAGTGGGAATAGTAATTTTTATCCCTACGCTATCCTTCGCTTTCCCTACTGTTGCACTCTCTGGAGTGGGAATAGTAATGTCTACCTTTTAAGCTATCCAACCCTTTCCCTACTGTTGCACTCTCTGGAGTGGGAATAGTAATTTTTACCTCTACGCTATCCAACGCCTTACCTACTGTTGCACTTTCTGGAGTGTGAATAGTAATTTTTACCCCTACGCTATCCAACACTTTCCCTACTGTTGCACTCTTTGGAGTGGGAATAGTAATTTTTACCCCTACGCTATCCAACGCTTTACCTACTGTTGCACTCTCTGGAGTGGGAATAGTAATTTTTACTCCTACGCTATCCAACGGTTTTCCTACTTTTGCACTCACTGGAGTGGGAATTGTCATTTTAACTCTACGCTATCTAACGCCTTACCTACTGTTGCACTTTCTGGAGTGGGAATAGTAATTTTTACCCCTACGCTATCCAACGCTTTCCCTACTGTTGCACTCTTTGGAGTGGGAATAGTAATTTTTACCCCTACGCTATCCAACGCTTTCCCTACTGTTGCACTCTCTGGAGTGGGAATAGTTTTTTTACCCCTACGCTATCCAACGCTTTCCCTACTGTTGCACTCTCTGGAGTGGGAATAGTAATTTCTACCCCTACGCTTTCCAACCCTTTCTCTACTGTTGCACTCTCTGGAGTGGGAATAGTAATTTTTACCCCTACGCTATCCAACGCTTTCCCTACTGTTGCACTCTGTGGAGTGGGAATAGTAATTTTTACACTTTTGCTATCCTACGGTAATAATATTGGATTTTTTTTATTACAATATGTTACTATATATATATGTTTTAACAAATATGATTGTACATTTTTTTTAACTTTCAATAATTATTTAGGTATTATAAGGTAATTTAAGTATTTTTAAGTATATTTTAGTAATTAATTTTTAATATTAATTTAATTTAACATTGTTTTTAATAAAGTCGATATTTTTATAAACTATATTTTTGTAAACAATATTTTTTACTCGATATTTTTGTACTTACCTGTTTGTAGATACAAAGTCGATATTCTCTCTGTCAATATTTTGTCGCCGATATTTTTGCTAGTCGATATTATGTCCCTCGATATTATGTCAGTGATCCTTTTTATTTCCTTCTCTAACGAGATTATTGAAAGATACTGATTTGAAGTCTGGTGAAGTCAAATATATAAATCTTTCTGTTTCTATTGTAGTACTACTTGAAAAGGAACAATTGTCGCAGTCATGCTGCTATTTATAAGAAAGGCCAAAAAGATTTTTAACATCTATACCTTCATCTTGCAATACAACAAGCATATACATTAGAAATTTCTGACAATCTTGCTGAATATTCTGTGAAAATTGATTTAGACCATAACATATGTCTAAAACATTTCGAATATCTGAAACACTTTCTATTTTTGTTTTATCACCGCTACATTTCTCAAACACAGTATTCAGCAAACAACAAAAGCTTTGATCCCGATTTTTTACAATCTGCTCTTGTAAAGTTTGGAGAAAAAAAACAACATTAACCACTACATTAGCATAGCAGTTGACACCAGAACTGTTTTCAAACTGAAATCCAACAACATCTTCAACAGAATCATTTTCCTTTCTGCTTACAATTACTGGTTCATCAAATTTTTTTCTTTTTGCTACAACCTCGCTACAGTTTTTCTCATATCTTCTTTTTCGGCCTACGACAGGCTTTTGAAATAAAGGATATTGAGGTAAATTTGGAGCATATTCTCTTCTTAACCGATTATACTCTTTCACACAATTTAGATCTGTACTAATCTTTGTCTCATCGAAATCAATCAAGTATAATCCAGATAAAGTTCTGACTCGAGATAAAGCAACATATGCCATACCCTCCTTGAACACAGAACTTCCAATATTCACCAAAGCACTATCTACACTTAAAGCTTGAGATTTATGAATAGTGACCGCATATGCCAAACAAACAGGAAACTGTTTTCGGCGGACATACAAATCTTTAACAAGCAAAAACCGAGCAGAACAACGACTCAATTGTTGAACTTCTTCAATTCCATCAAATTTAATTTTCAAAAATTCTATTTCATCTCTATTTCGGTAATTCACAAAACCAACAACATGACCCATTGCTCCATTTACTAAACCTCTTTCCACATCTAAATTCCGTCGTAAAATTATACGACAATTTAAACATGCATATAGACTCTTTTCAAAACCAGCAGTTTTAGATATTGTCTTCTCCAAAGAATCCAATTTTGATTTCAACTTTTCTGACAAAATAATAGTAGCTCCTTCATGCTCTATCTTATCAATAGCTTCCAGTTTTACAATCTCTTGATTTTCTAATTTTAACATTTTGTTGTTGAAGATTCAACATTCTTGCAGAGTTGGCATCAAGCATATCACAGATTTGTTTTCAGCAATTTTCCTATAAATATTCTCTGGGAGAATATTTTCGTTTGGAAACAAATTTGAAAGTAATCATGCCTGTAAAGCTTCTTTGCCATGTTCACTTACTTTTCCAATTCCTATATCTTGAAGAATATTTTTATAATCTTCATCCTTTGCCTGTCGCATATTTTGAAGCAGTTCTGCATATTTAAAATATAACCATATATTAACATTTCCTTTGCTCCCTAGGCACTTTCTGGTATCTTCATGCGTAAGCACTTTAAACACTGGTTGTCCTTTTACAGGAGTTAGCTGCAGTAGATCTCCAAAAACAATGATGTGTTTGCCTCCAAATAACACATCATACTCTGTTTTAAGAATTTGTTGCATTCTTAAATGCACAAAAGCAAGCATTAAATTTGATACCATGCTTACCTCATCAATGATAAGAAGTTTCATTTTCTTCAGGACTCTGGAAACTTCACAACAAGCTTCTCCAGATAGCTTGTGGTATTGTAATTTATTATCATGCTCTACTGGCAGCATCAATAAATGATGTAAAGTAATCCCTTTAATTTTATGTGCTGCCAACACAGTTGGAGCGGTAACAACACAAGAGAGTGATGACTCAGTTATTGTCTGTAGATAAGTTGCAATTCCTTTAATTAGAAAACTTTTTCCAGTTCCTGCTTCTCCACTCACTTACAGTCGGACAGGTTTAAATGACGTACATGAGCACTCTTTTTTCTCATGACATAAACCATGCTCAATCTGTTCTATGACTTCGTCATATATTTGTTTCTGCTCAACGTTTAGTTGTTTTTCCAATTCTTCTAAGTTTACTACATCCTCCTGAGCTTGTTCCATTGCTCTTTCCACCTCATCCATGGCAGTGGCAGCTTCATTTTGGATAATTGGTCCTCCGAGTGGATCCTGACTCAATGAAGCAGAACTCTGACTGTCTTGAGAACTGTCTCTAGCAATCTCTGCTGCAATTGTAGCTTCTTGCTGTATTTCATCGTTCAACATTTTTAGATACTAAGTGAAAGCAGGACATTCTATAGTATTTTTGCTTGCATTGAAAGAATCTTCATAACTGAGAAAATCGCCAAGTAGTTCCTCTTCTGTACGTCATGGCTTAAAGAGTTGCAAAAGAGCTAAATAGTAAAATTCCCTTTTGTCAGGAGATTCGCAGCTCAATTTTCGATGATTAATCAAATGTCCTTTTCTTTGTTTCACCAGACATCCTTCACATCCAATTACAGCATATACTCCTTTATTGATATCTTCTGTAATATTCCTCTTAAAAGTATAGCTTTGCAGTACTTCATAGAGACAAACATTGTCAAGATGAGTACTTCTATTTGGATAGTATGTATCCAACATGTTTGTCTTCAAAATATCTGTACTGTTTGGTTCTTTCTCTTCCAAATACTCAATTTCTTGTACAGATTTCAAAACTCGGTTTTGTGTTGCAGCAAGACCTAGACTCACCCAAAGGATTGTTCTTGATTTGGCATATAGACTTGCTGATGATAACCGATCTGAACATTCGTATGCTCCAATTTTTCAATGCGACAACATCTTCAGACTGTAACTGTACAATTTCTTACTTAGGCTCTTTTCATGAGAAATTTCTTCCCACATTTCCTTTAGTTCTGTCTTTTCTGATTTTGTTATGTAAGACGTTACATATCGAGCCACAGCAATAGAGTTGACAGCAACATATTGAATATCTATGTTAGCATTCCACATGGACAAAATGACTGGGTTATAGTCATTTATGTATTTTGATTCTTCATTTCTTTTTAAGTTGTATGTATTTTTTGGTGATTTTCTTGTCACAGTATGTCATGAAGATGACAACAAATTGTTCACTCTTCCTTTCGATGTCACTGGACGTGGAAATGCAAAACGACATTTTGTGTAGAACTTGTCCTTGGATTTGAACTTTCGACGACAGTATTTTCCACAACGATGGGTTTGAAACCATAAGACTTGATGTCTTAAATTGTTTTCTTCTGTACTTTTCGGAACAACACATGTACAAGACTGTTCAATAAAACTCATCACTGTGTCATCCGAATCTGTTCCAAATTTGGGAGCATATTTGATCTATAGCAGCATATGTATGTGAGGAGCACCTCTTGCTTGATACTCCTTTCTCCAGAAGAAATCCAGAACCTCGCCAAGAGGAGGATTTTTTTTGTTTGTGATAAAAGAAATCATAGCATCAAATCTATGATTGAAATACCTGCATACATTAACTGGATCCAAAGAGCACAGTTCTCAAGGTGTCTTGTATTCTATATTTGCTACGTTTGTATTTGCCTCTCGAAGAAATTGAAGTAAGTCTTCCCAGGCATACTCAGCACAGCTAAGAGTAAGGAACCATGTAGGAGTTTCTAAGTTTCTTAGCATACATTTCAGTTCCCCATGACGACGGTACTAATACTCGTTGGTACCACGCTGACATGCCATGAGATTAATTAGCTGAGACTCCAAAATAGTGTCTTGCTGTTGGACTTTATCCATAAAGTCCCTTGCTGAAACATTTTGCAGATGTACTCCACTTTTCAGTATATGGTTCACTGCATAAGAAAGACCAGAAAAGTCACTCTCAAACAGAAGATGTAACAAATATGGAATACATTAGCGAAACCTTGGATCTTCTGCATATAATCTTAAAGTCTGGTATTCAGATGCAGGAATTTGAACAGATCGCTCATCATATCGACCTCCTTGACCTGTTGGAAATAACTGAGGAAAACAACGAGCTTCCAAGCTTTCTTCCCATACACTAATGGGACTTCCTTTTGCTTCTTTCATTTGGAATAACTCAATAGCATTCCCCATTACTTCTTTGGAATGCAGAGGATGAACACTATAATGTTCATAAATTTCTTCACTTCTAGACACATCTACTTTTTCAATTTGCCCAGCTGAGAAATCACTGTCCTCTTCTACAGTTGTTTCCTCTTCCCCTACATATTCATTTTTGTAGTACTGATTGTTTTTTTACCAAATACAACATTGCCTTTTTGACTTTCCTAACATCCACTAATTCTTGCCAGATTGTCTTACTCTTTGTAGGAACGCCATTAACTAGAATAACCAGAGGTTCCTCTTTCACTTTTTCAACACCAATTGTATCAATATTTTTCTTTAAATCTAGAGGCAACTAAACAACTCTTCCCTTTAATCCTCTCTGTAAATCTGAAGGAGGCAATTTTCCTGTCTTAGGCTCCATGCGAACAATAGCCTGAAATGAATGCACAGATTGAATCAGAATAGACTCAAAGGTATTTAAATCCATCAATTCAGAAGGAACCAACTCAAGATTATTATGTACAGCTCTAGCAGGCATTTTGTTTTCATTTAATTTATTTATATTTACAAATACGCAGATCAGAACCCAAATCAAAACAATTCTCTACCAACAAATAAGTTGCAAAATCCTTCCACTCATTATTATTTTCCTTTACACTTTGTACATATAAATCAACTAACCTAGTCTGATTCCTATAATGAGTTCGGCGACAACACACACAAGAAAAATGTGGCCTTTCACTTGAAATGTCCTTAAACTTTGAAATTTCATGCTCAAAATTTTCTGTACTTAAATTCTGTACATTCTCTTCCACATTACCTTCTATTACTGTATCAGTTTCAGCACTGCCCTCTTTTTCACCAAAGTAACTAAACTCAATTTCTTCATAAATGTTGTTCACTTCTAATACAGATCCATGCAAAAGAGCACTGTTTAACTGTTTTAGCTTAAGTGCTGGACTTTTTGCATAATACAACCTTCTCACTAATTTCCTCACTTTAGTATGATGTACTGCTAACATCCTAAAATGATGAAAAACACTCTGACATACTTTTCTAGAAAGACAAGCCAGTGAATGCCCATGCAAACCTGTTTTTTCTCTCACTCTGCAAGGATCTAACTCTTGCAACATTTCAATTTTTTGTTTTAGACTTTTCTTAGTATATGTACGTAAGAAATTGCAAAACAAATTAATTGAATCCTGTCGCACCCTACAAATACTACTACAATTCCAAGTGTACACTGGAGCCTTAGGATGTCTCCCTAAAACTTCATCAGCTAACACCTCTTCTGCATTTCTAGGCACAATTTTTTCTTTTTCAATCGGACAACCGTCCTTCACCTCATATCCTCGACCACTGGTGTCAACTGCATGCTCCAAATCATTATCCTGAAAATAACTCTCTTCATTAAAAAATGGCTCACAACTTGAACTATGCTTCCATTCTCCATCAAAAATATCACAAAAATTAGTCCGATTAACTACTCTTTTCCACTTACTTTTTGATTTCAAAACATGGATTACCTTGTCTAGTGTACGAATTCTATTGATTACTAAAATAAATAATGTATTTTTCATTTCAAAAGCCTGATCAACTATCCTCTCTATATTTTTCTTTTTCTTATATAAATCAGTTTTCTTTTTGCAATTTTTAACATTTTTTAATAAAGTTAAAAGAATTCTGTTATAAAACATTCGCCTACGAATGTCAATGAACTGATTTTTACGTCTATTAATGTAGACAATATCATCTCCATAAACTTTTTCTACATTTTTGCTGGGTTTTTGTTTTTACTTTGTAGTTGTAGAAACATTTTTTTTCTGTTGTCTATTATCTTGACTTTTTTTACATTGAGTTAATTTCCGTATAAAATGTTTTGTTGCCTTACCAGGAGTATTCTTCTTTTTCTCCGTATTTTGTTTTTTACATACATCTTGTAATTGCGTTTTCTTTGAAAAGTAAGTTTTCTTATTTTTTTTTTGGGCGAGATTTTGTTTGCATTTTGCTTCTTCTTTTTGTTGATAATTACAATCTGTTGTAAAGAAAAAATAACATATTATAGACCACTACTAACATACTATGTAGCAATTACAATAACTAAACAATATAAACACTAGTTTACAACATATGTACATTTATAGCACAGCAACTGTGTCACACCAGAGTAGGAAATCAAGCAGTTAGTGCTGTTTCTCACTTTATGACAGTGCAGAACAGGTTCAACATTAATGTCACTCTCTGACTGCACTGTGTCTCTCTTTGCGTGTGTCATCTCACTCTCTGTCTGCACAATTTCTCTCTTTGCGTGTGTCATCTCCCTCTTTGCGTATGTCATCTCACTCTCTGCCTGCACCATCTCTCTCTTTGCATGTGTCATCTCTCTCTTTGCGTGTGTCATCTCACTCTCTGCCTGCGCCATCTCTCTATTTGCATGTGTCATCTCTCTCTTTGCGTGTGACATCTCACTCTCTGCCTGCACCATGTCTGTCTTTGCGTGTGCCATCTTACTCTCTGCCTGCACCATCTCCCCTCTGCCTGCATCATGTCTCCCTCCACCTATGTTATCTCTCTCATTGCATGTGTCATCTCACTCTCTGCCTGCACCATCTCTCTCTTTACGTGTGTCATCTCACTCTCTGCCTGCACCATCTCTCTGTTTGCATGTGTCATCTCTCTCTCCCTGCGCTATCTCACCCTCTGCCTGCATCGTGTCTCTCACCGCCTGCATCATCTCTCTCTTTGTGTGTGTCATCTCACTCTCTGCCTGCATCATCTCTCTCTTTGCGTATGTCATGTCACTCTCTGCCTGCATCATCTCTCTCTTTGCGTGTGTCATCTCTCTCTATGCGTGTGAGATAGTGCAGGCAGAGAATGAGATGACACGCAAAGAGAGAGATCTCACACGCAAAGAGAGAGATGACACACGCAAAGCGAGAGATGCTGCAGGCAGAGAGTGAGATGACAGTGTTGAGATGACGCAGGTAGAGACTGAAATGAGATGGTAGATGCCTTTGTATATTCTCTCTGCCTGCACCATCTCCTCTTTGCATGTGTCATCTCTCTCTTTGCGTTTGACATCTCACTTTGTGCCTGCACCATGTCTCTCCTTGTGTGTGTCATCTCATTCTCTGCCTGCACTATCTCACACGCAAAGAGAGAGATGACACACGCAAAGAGAGAGATGATGCAGGCAGAGAGTGATCTTAGACACATGACCAGGATGTTACATGTAATCTACCATGTCTGTCTCTGCCCCCACTATGTGTGTCTGTGCTCATACTATCTCACTGTCTCTACTGGCAAAAAACAGACCATATATATAAGCAAGACATAACATTCCTTATTAATTTCAACAGCACACCCTGGATCTTTATTGCACAGCTTAGAGCCTATTTGGGAACTAAGAGGCTAGACAGACATGCTGCCTAAGATTCCCTACTAGTACATATCCTAAAGCCTAACTGACTTCAAGAATACATAAATTCCCATATTTTTAAACACATCAACTAAGCAAATTATTCACCCAGATTCATAAAATCAAGCTTGACTCACAGTGTGATCTTAGACTCATGACCAGGATGTTACATGTAATCTACCATGTCTGTCTCTGCCTCCACTATGTGTGTCTGTGCTCATACCATCTCACCGTGTCTCTGCACCATCTTTACAGATTAAAGAAAAACGTGCAAATATAATTCTTTCTTTCACCCAAACACTCTCTGTGATCCTGGTCAAAATAGTCTGACACTTATACTAGAGAGGTAGGTGCATTCTGTTAGTTAGGCCCTTCTGGACATGTGAGAAGTGGAGTATGTTAAATATAGTTTGTCTCTAGACAGGCTACAAAGACAGTTAACAGAAAGGTAGGAGAGAGCACATGGAAAAGAAAATGGCTGCCAGAAATACAAAATGGCTTCCAGCTCATGCTAACAAATCTGTCTAATATTCAACACATGGGCTGAGTTCTCTGTCTTAAAGAAATGACTGTGATAAATGGTTTTAGTAAAATGAGCACTTTTCAAGTTTTTCACCAGGATTTTACATGTAAACTATCGTGTCTGTGTCTGCTTGCACTATGTGTGTCTGTGCTCATACTATCTCGCCGTCTCTACTGGCAAAAAAACAGACCATATATACATAAGCAAGACATAACATTCCTTTTTCATTTCAACAGCACAGCCTGGATCTTTATTGCGCAGCTTAGAGCCAATTTGGGAACTAAGAGGCCTGACAGACATGCTGCCTACAATTCTCTACTAGTACGTATCCTAAAGCCTAACTGACTTCAAGAATACATGTATTACCATATTTTTAAACACATCAGCTAAGCAAATTATTCACCCAGATTCATTTAAAATCAAGCTTGACTCACAGTGTGATCTTAGACACATGACCAGGATGTTACATACATGTAATCTACCATGTCTGTCTCTGCCTCCACTATGTGTTCGTGCTCATACTATCTCACTGTCTCTACTGGCAAAAAACAGACCATATATATATAAGCAAGACATAACACTCATTTTTCATTTCAACAGCACAGCCTGGATCTTTATTGCACACCTTAGAGCCTATTTGTGAACTAAGAGGCCTGACACACATGCTGCCTAAGATTCTCTACTAGTACATATCCTAAAGCCTAACTGACTTCAAGAATACTTGTATTCCCATATTTTTAAACACATCAATTAAGCAAATTATTCACCCAGATTCATTTAAAATCAAGCTTGACTCACAGTGTGATCTTAGACACATGGCAAGTATGCCACATGTAATCTACCATTTCTGTCTGTGCCTCCACCATGTGTGTCTGTGCTCATACTATCTCACTGTCTCTACTGGCAAGAAAACAGACCATATATATATATAAGCAAGACATAACATTCCTTATTCATTTCAACAGCACACCCTGGATCTTTATTGCACAGCTTAGAGCCTATTTGGGAACTAAGAGGCCTGAAAGACATGCTGCCTAAGATTCTCTACTAGTACATATCCTAAAGCCTAACTGACTTCAAGAATACATGTATTCCCATAATTTTTTTATCACATCAACTAAGCAAATTATTCACCCAGATTGATTTAAAATCAAGCTTGACTCACAGTGTGATCTTAGACACATGAACAGGACGTTACATGTAATCTACCATGTCTGTCTCTGCACGCACTATGTGTGTCCCTGCTCATACCATCTCACCGTGTCTCTGCACCATCTTTACAGATTAAAGAAAAACGTGCAAATATAATTCTTTCTTTCACCCAGACACTCTGTGTGATCCTGGTCAAAATAGTCTGACACTAATACTAGAGAAGTAGGTGCATTCTGTTAGTTAGGCCCCTCTGGGCATGTGAGAAGTGGATTATGTTAAACATAGTTTGTCTCTAGACAGGCTCCAAAGACAGTTAACAGAAAGGTAGGAGAGAGCACATGGAAAAGAAAATGGCTGCCAGAAATACAAAATGGCTTCCAGCTCATGCTAACAAATCTGTCTAATATTCAACACATGGGCTGAGTTCTCTGTCTTAAAGAAATGACTGTGATAAATGGTTTTAGTAAAATGAGCACTTTTCAAGTTTTTCACCAGGATTTTACATGTAAACTACCATGTCTGTGTCTGCTTGCACTATGTGTGTCTGTGCTCATACTATCTCACCGTCTCTACTGGCAAAAAAACAGACCATATATACATAAGCAAGACATAACATTCCTTTTTCATTTCAACAGCACAGCCTGTATCTTTATTGCACAGCTTAGAGCCTATTTGGGAACTAAGAGGCCTGACAGACATGCTGCCTAAGATTCTCTACTAGTACATATCCTAAAGCCTAACTGACTTCAAGAATACATGTATTATCATATTTTTAAACACATAAACTAAGCAAATTATTCACCCAGATTCATTTAAAATCAAGCTTGACTCACAGTGTGATCTTAGACACATGACCAGGATGTTACATGTAATCTACCATGTCTGTCTCTGCCTCCACTATGTGTGTTTGTGCTAATGCTATCTCACTGTCTCTACTGGCAAAAAACAGACCATACAAGTCAATCACACCAACATTCTTACTTGGAACACTCACACTGGCTGAGCAGCTAGATGCAGTGAAATGCAGGAACATACGTATATAACTCAGAATACTACATTACTTATTCATTTCAACAGCACACCCTGGATCTTTATTGCACACCTTAGAGCCTATTTGGGAACTAAGAGGCCTGACAGACATGCTTCCTAAGATTCTCTACTAGTACATATCCTAAAGCCTAACTGACTTCAAGAATACATGTATCCCCATATTTTTAATCTGCCTCCACTATGTGTGTCTGTGCTCATGCTATCTCACTGTCTCTGCTGGCAAAAAACAGACCATATATATATAAGCAAGACATAACATTCCTTATTCATTTCAACAGCACACCCTGGATCTTTATTGCACAGCTTAGAGCCTATTTGGGAACTAAGAGGCCTGACAGACATGCTGCCTAAGATTCTCTACTAGTACATATCCTAAAGCCTAACTGACTTCAAGATTACATGTATCCCCATATTTTTAATCACATCAACTAAGCAAATTATTCACCCAGATTCATTTAAAATCAAGCTTGACTCACAGTGTGATCTTAGACACATGACCAGGATGTTACATGTAATCTACCATGTCTGTCTCTGCCTTCACTATGTGTTCGTGCTCATACTATCTCACTGTCTCTACTGGCAAAAAACAGACCATATATACATAAGCAAGACATAACATTCCTTTTTCATTTCAACAGCACAGCCTGGATCTTTATTGCACAGCTTAGAGCCTATTTGGGGACTAAGAGGCCTGACAGACATGCTGCCTACGATTCTCTACTAGTACATATCCTAAAGCCTAACTGACTTCAAAAATGCATGTATTACCATATTTTTAAACACATCAACTAAGCAAATTATTCACCCAGATTCATTTAAAATCAAGCTTGACTCACAGTGTGATCTTAGACACATGACCAGGATGTTACATGTAATCTACCATGTCTGTCTCTGCCTCCACTATGTGTTCGTGCTCATACTATCTCACTGTCTCTACTGGCAAAAAACAGACCATATATATATAAGCAAGACATAACATTCCTTTTTCATTTCAACAGCACAGCCTGGATCTTTATTGCACACCTTAGAGCCTATTTGTGAACTAAGAGGCCTGAAACACATGCTGCCTAAGATTCTCTACTAGTACATATCCTAAAGCGTAACTGACTTCAAGAATACGTGTATCCCATATTTTTAACCACATTAACTAAGCAAATTATTCACCCAGATTCATTTAAAATCAAGCTTGACTCATAGTGTGATCTTAGACACATGACGAGGATGTTACATGTAATCTACCATGTCTGTCTCTGCCTCCACTATGTGTGTCTGTGCTCATGCTATCTCACTGTCTCTACTGGCAAAAAACAGACCATATATATATATAAGCAAGACATAACATTCCTTATTCATTTCAACAGCACACCCTGGATCTTTATTGCACAGCTTAGAGCCTATTTGGGAACTAAGAGGCCTGACAGACATGCTGCCTAAGATTCTCTACTAGTACATATCCTAAAGCCTAACTGACTTCAAGAATACATGTATCCCATATTTTTAATCACATCAACTAAGCAAATTATTCACCCAGATTCATTTAAAATCAAGCTTGACTCACAGTGTGATCTTAGACACATGACCAGGACGTTACATGTAATCTACCATGTCTGTCTCTGCACGCACTATGTGTGTCTCTGCTCATACCATTTCACCGTGTCTCTGCACCATCTTTACAGATTAAAGAAAAACGTGCAAATATAATTATTTCTTTCACCCAGACACTCTCTGTGATCCTGGTCAAAATAGTCTGACACTTATACTAGAGAAGTAGGTGCATTCTGTTAGTTAGGCCCTTCTCGGCATGTGAGAAGTGGAGTATGTTAAACATAGTTTGTCTCTAGACAGGCTACAAAGACAGTTAACAGAAAGGTAGGAGAGAGCACATGGAAAAGAAAATGGCTGCCAGAAATACAAAATGGCTTCCAGCTCATGCTAACAAATCTGTCTAATATTCAACACATGGGCTGAGTTCTCTGCCCTAAAGAAATGACTGTGATAAATGGTTTTAGTAAAATGAACACTTTTCAAGTTTTTCACCAGGATTTTACATGTAAACTACCATATCTGTGTCTGCTTGCACCATGTGTGTCTGTGCTCATACTATCTCACCGTCTCTACTGACAAAAAAACAGACCATATATATGTAAGCAAGACATAACATTCCTATTTCATTTCAACAGCACAGCCTGGATCTTTATTGCACAGCTTAGAGCCTATTTGGGAACTAAGAGGCCTGACAGACATGCTGCCTCAGATTCTCTACTAGTACATATGCTAAAGCCTAACTGACTTCAAGAATACATGTATTCCCATATTTTTAAACACATCAACTAAGCAAATTATTCACCCAGATTCATTTAAAATCAAGCTTGACTCACAGTGTGATCTGAGACACATGACCCGGAAGTTACATGTAATCTACCATGTCTGTCTCTGCCTCCACTATGTGTGTTTGTGCTCATATTATCTCACTGTCTCTACGGGCAAAAAACAGACCATATATATATAAGCAAGACATAACACTCCTTTTTCATTTCAACAGCACACCCTGGATCTTTATTGCACAGCTTAGAGCCTATTTGGGAACTAAGAGGCCTGACAGACATGCTGCCTAAGATTCTCTACTAGTACATATCGTAAAGCCTAACTGACTTCAAGAATACATGCATTCCCATATTTGTCAACACATCAACTAAGCAAATTATTCACCCAGATACATTTAAAATCAACCTTGACTCACAGTGTGATTTTAGACACATGACCAGGATGTTACGTGTAATCTACCATGTCTGTCTCTGCCTCCACTATATGTGTCTGTGCTAATACTATCTCACTGTCTCTATTGGCAAAACACAGACCATATATATAAGCAAGACATAACATTCCTTTTTCATTTCAACAGCACACCCTGGATCTTTATTGCACAGCTTAGAGCCTATTTGGGAACTAAGAGGCCTGACAGACATGCTGCCTAAGATTCTCTACTAGTACATATCCTAAAGCCTAAATGACTTCAAGAATACATGTCTTCCCATATTTTTAAACACATCAACTAAGCAAACTATTCACCCAGATTCATTTAAAATCAAGCTTGACTCACAGTGTGATCTTAGACACATGACCAGAATGTTACATGTAATCTACCATGTCTGTCTCTGCATGCACTATGTGTGTCTCTGCTCATACCATCTCACCGTGTCTCTGCACCATCTTTACAGATTAAAGAAAAACGTGCAAATATAATTCTTTCTTTCACCCAGACACTCTCTGTGATCCTGGTCAAAATAGTCTGACACTTATACTAGAGAAGTAGGTGCATTTTGTTAGTTAGGCCCTTCTGGGCATGTGAGAAGTGGAGTATGTTAAACATAGTTTGTCTCTAGACAGGCTACAAAGACAGTTAACAGAAAGGTAAGAGAGAGCACATGGAAAAGAAAATGGCTGCCAGAAATACAAAATGGCTTCCAGCTCATGCTAACAAATCTGTCTAATATTCAACACATGGGCTGAGTTCTCTGTCTTAAAGAAATGACTGTGATAAATGGTTTTAGTAAAATGAGCACTTTTCAAGTTTTTCACCAGGATTTTACATGTAAACTACCATGTCTGTATCTGCTTGCACTATGTGTGTCTGTGCTTATACTATCTCACTGTCTCTACTGGCAAAAAACAGACCATATATATATAAGCAAGACATAACATTCCTTTTTCATTTCAACAGCACAGCCTGGATCTTTATTGCACAGCTTAGAGCCTATTTGGGAACTAAGAGGACTGACAGACATGCTGCCTAAGACTCTCTACTAGTATATATCCTAAAGCCTAACTGACTTCAAGATTACATGTGTTCCCATATTTTTAAACACATCAACTAAGCAAATTATTCACCCAGATTCATTTAAAATCAAGCTTGACTCACAGTGTGATCTTAGACACATGACCAGGATGTTACACGTAATCTACCATGTCTGTCTCTGCCTCCACTATGTGTGTCTGTGCTCATACTATCTCACTGTCTCTACTGGCAAAAAACAGATAATATGTATATACCCATGACATAACATTCCATTTTTATTTCAACAGCACACCCTGGATCTGTATTGCACAGCTTAGAGCCTATTTGGGAACTAAGAGGCCTGAAAGACATGTGATCCTAGTCAAAAATGTTAAAGCCATACATTTTACCAAAGAACATTTAGCATAGTAAATCGTTTAAGACACAGAGCACAGCCCATATAAATGACCACTACATTACAATGCAGAAACCTGACTCATTTCCAAAATACATTTCCAATATGCACCATTCGTTTTTTGCCAGCATTACCTACAAACATGAGACACAATGCATAAAGAAACAGATGCAAACTGTGAGGAGACATTATAAAAAAAGTGAAAATATATTTCTTTAATTTACACATACACTTAGTGTGATCCTAGTTAAAAATGTTAAAAACAATCATTTTACCTAAAAACATGTACCACAAAAAATCATTTAAAAGATAGGACACAGCCCATATAAATAAGCACTACATTACAGTGTAGAAACCTGAGTCATTTCCAAAATACATTTCCAATATGCACCATTAAGTTTTTTACCAGCCTTACAAAAAAACGAGACACAATGCAAGAATAAAGAAGCTCAATATGCTTGTTATTCTTCCCCATAGTGTATACAGCACTCTGTCTATATTAAATAAATCATTACTCACCTTTACAAATGCTTTTGAAGATTTAGAACAATGGCAGTCACAAACCAGATTTTCTTATGCAGAATCTCTGAATAATGCTTCTGTCACTGCAGCCTCAGGCTGGCACAGATTCCCTCTAATTTCAGACCCATATTCATCTACATAACCAATGACATTTCTTCCCACACAAATTTAAAACCAAACTAACATTTTAATTGGTTCTACATTTCAACACTTTGAAACTCACATAATATTCACCCATCCCCCTACTGCTCTTTCTGCCTGTTACCATGGTAACACTCCACACATCACCTAACTGAGCACACAGGTCAAAAGTTCATGATACTATGTTGCAAATGAACCCAGCAAGGGTGTTTGACTTCTCAATATAGCAGCCTATCCTGTGCAATGTTCCTTTCAATTACTTTTTCTCAACCATTAGAATTACTTCTTTCAAAAACAGAAGCATGCACCCTAATTTTCAGTGGAGAATTTTAAGAAACCACCAATCATTTCTTCTTTTTCAAGTGCACGGAATTTCAACCACTTTTTTTTCTAAACTCCTACTTTCAAACTGCCATTTCATTTCCACAACTCATCTGAATACAACCACATCTACCTTCAAGATGCCTAAAGTCTGGATTGTGGGTCATAGCTTTGTTCACTGGAGTGAAAAGTATGCAGCAAATAGAGGTATTCCCAACCTTGATTTACCAAATGTGGATATTATGTGGATTGTCCTGAGAGGATTGAGATGTTACCAATTGATACCATTGGTAAAATCCTTTATGCATCTACCACACCCTGACCTCATAATTGTGCACTGTGGTGGCAATGACCTGGGCACTTTGACTGGGGAAGGTCTGGAAATGCTTTTAAAGGACACCTTTGGGCAATTGATGTCACTTTTTTTAAAAACTGCCTTGGTATATTCTAATATATGCCAAAGGCAAAAATGGAACTGGTCCAACCAATTTTGTCCACAGATTGAAAAAGAAGGAAACATGTGAGGAAATCTGTTTCTGCTTTCCTCAGAGACTATGGTATGGGTTGTATATACCACAACAACTTGCGTTGCAACATGCAAGGCATCTATAGGAGAGATGGTGTACATTTTACAGATGAGGGGAATAGAGTCTTCCTCTTGAATTTTAGACTCTGCATCGGTACCTACTTTTAGGTACTTAAATCACCCACATAGCACAACAGTTCTTTTCAGAGCTACCCTACCTCTAAGCAATCTAAATTTTTATTTTACTCTAATTTTTTTAACTGTTTTTCCCCGTGGTGCGCACAGGGTACGCGTACCTGTAAACGCCCATGCACGCGCACCCTGAGCTTACTCCGCGAAATTTTCATTAAAAAAATAATTGTTTTTTTGCCCTTCGGGGTCCTCCTAGGCCCCCCTGAAAAAACCTAGGGGGTCAGGGGGTCTCTACCCGGCCCCCTTTCAATGTTTTCCCCTTTTATTTTTTCCCTCTTGTGTCTCGGTTCTACCGAGACACAAAATGGCAGACTCTCCGGACTGTTTCGAATGTTGACAGACACCCGAGAGCCAATCAGCTTTCCGCTCGCGCACTTCCGTGGTGCGCCGGGTGCGCTTACCGGTACGCGTATCAAAAGCGCTCGGAGCGCGCATATAGATATATATGCGTTTTTGAAGTTAATTTTCATAAAAACCACTGGAGCGATTTTCACAAAATATAGAACATGCACTACTACGTACCAGTCCCTACTATTTCGCCAAGTTTGGTGTAATTCCGTTAAGCGGTTCGGGCTGTAGCCGTGTCTAATCGTCCTATGGAAATTAACACGGGGAAAACACATTTGGGGACCCCCTTTTTTCTCGGCCCCCGCTTCACGAATCCCCCCAGACACTTTCAGGAAAGGAGCAGAGCATAACGGGCCATCTTCTTTGAGAAATTCACAAAGATTCGCCCACTGACGCCAAAGTTATTCCCAATAGAATGTTGCAGATTTCCTATGGAAAGTAGGTCCTAACTATAACTACCTACTGGCGACTGCCAGTAATATATATATATATATATATATATATATATATATATATATTCCAGTAACAAAAAAAAAGGTTCACGCGGCACTCCTCTGCCAAGAAGTGTGCCGCGTGAACCTTTTTTTGTTACTGGAATTAAAGAAAGACACGCTCCCGGTCTTGCACGCGGGCACCAACAGAAGTGTTCCCTCTGTGACGGGGACAATTGAGAGGAATATATATATATATATATATATGAATATATATATATATATGTATATGTGTATTCACTGAAAAAAACATAGGTTTGACACCAGTTATAGTTAGCTGGAAATTTTACTGATATAAAACCAATGAAATTCCACGTTATAGTTAGTTGGACTCACTATAACTTGCGCGTGTAATGCACTGCTGATGACGTCACATATTACATCACTCATGACATCACTGATGACACCATGCAGTGAATGTGTGTCTTTCTGAAAAATAAATATGTGTTATATATGTATATATTATTGAATATCTTTGTGAATACATATATTACTGAGTAATGCTTAAATATTTAAATATATGTATTAGTGTTTCACTTTGTGTATAAGTGGCTGCATGGGTTGATGAGTAGGTACATGTGTATGTATATAGGTTATTAGATGTTTTTCTTAGTATCAGTATGAGTGTTTGCATGGTTTGGTGGGGGTATTACTTACTACATAGATGCAAGAATGACTGAGTCTCTGTTTGTATGTGTTTTGAAGACAGCATATGTGCAGGACTGTATGGGTGGATTAGTGTGCATATGTCTGTGTTAGTGAGTGAATGACTGTCTTATTAGTGTCTTTATCAGTAACCACATATGTTTTAATGTAGGATATGTGAATATTGATGTATATAAGTGACTATATGTGAGAGTGAGGGATTGTAAGAGTTCCTGTTTAAATTAGTATGTGTTTCTATAAGTGATTTTTTAAGAGAGTAAGTATGTGTAAGTTTCCTTAGAAGTAAAGTGGTAGTGTGTGTATAGCTGTTTATGCAAATAAATGGAGGTTCAATAGTTTATTTGCATGTGTGAGTATGTGTGTGAATAACTTTTGGATGACTGTCGGTGTGTAACAGGATGTGTAGGTGTATCACTACATATGATTAGTGAATATATGTATAAGTGACTATATAGAACTGTTGGTGAATTAGTGCATGTGTATATAGATGGTGGAATTATTGAATTGGTTGTTGTAACTGGTATGGGTATCTCCATTTTTTTGAACATTTTAGTTTCTATTTTTGAATATGCGTTTCAAGGGTTAGATTACAGTGAAAGGAGGTCTGTCACTGTGTCACAAGGATGGTGTCATCAGTGATGTCATGAGTGATGTAATATGTGACGTCATCAGCAGTGCATTACACGCGCAAGTTATAGTGAGTCCAACTAACTATAACGTGGAATTTCATTGGTTTTATATCAGTAAAATTTCCAGCTAACTATAACTGGTGTCAAACCTATGTTTTTTTTCAGTGAATTTCATAGGTTTTGTAAATGCTACTTCCTAACTATAACGTGTGTAAAACCTATGGTTTTTTCAGTGAATTTCATTGGTTTTTAAAATGCTAATTCAGAAATATCTCGTGTATACAACCTATACTTTTGTCAATAAAGTTCTGGCAATATTTTTTTCGGAAACAAGCCGTTTTCTTCACTGTTCAAGTTGCATAGAGACTCCTTGTAAAGCGATACAGAATTAGAAAGTCTGTACCTTGCCTTTTTTTCAACGCATTAAAATTTGTCTGTAAATAAAAATTGCCTTTCTAAAGTTTCGTGCACGACCCGGTGTGCGCACTCTCGGCAACAGTTCTCAATAAAATGGATAGCGCATTTCCAGGCTTTCGTGCGCGACCGACTGCGCGCACCCGCCTATATATTTCGTGAAAACTTTGCAATCTGAACTTATTGAATTTCTTCATAGACCCATCAAAGAACTTATAATACGTCAAAGAGACTAAACCTAGGCTTCTTTTTTAATATTATGAAAATTTTCATTAAATGGAGCCGAATGTCTTTTTAAACTTTCGTGTGTGACCGAATGTACACACCTTGGTATTTTAAAAAAAAATATAAAAGGTTTTATACTTTAACAATTGTATGCTTGAATCGAGCTCAGAAGATATATTAAATCCGGATATGTTTGGATTTACTCCTTTTCACGTTTTGAAACTTCGCTGAATTAGACCGCTACTTCCAAATGGCGTACGTGACCAGATACTATCACCGCGTACACGTCCTGAGACGCGCATGTGAAGTCATGTGACTTGAAAACAACACTTCCAATTGGTTCTTAGTAGTTTCTATTCTGCAATTTACACGCAGAACTCCACCCACTTCTCTCACTATCTTTTCTACTCTCAAAAGAGAACGACGTTCAACACCCTTCAGAAGACTTTGCTGAAATGGCTGCCGCCCCGCATTCATCTTCCGAATCTGAAGGAAATGAGCGACTACCTTTAAAAAGAAAAAAGGAATCTTTTATTTGGCAATTTTTCACTTATCCTGAAGAACAAAAGAAAGTGAATGCGCCAAAAGTTACCTGCACGATATGCAATTCGGTTCTCTCAAGAGGAAATCCAAGAAAAAAATATTCCTTTTCCATACATACCATGGTGCGGCATGTCAAACAAGTGCACCCTGTGGAATTTGCAAAGGCATCGACAAGAGCCCTGGCCACGCTATTACCATCAGAGGTGGCCAGCACATCTTCTGGTGGACGACCTGTATCTCCATCGAGTGCTGTGATGGACTTGAGACCATATCTTGCAAAGGTGCACATGAAATGCAACGAGTGTGGAGAAATTCTTCTGTACGGAGAGCAGAGCCTCATTCTTACTAAACTAAAAATTGAGAGTCATAAATGCCCCGAGAAAAGATAAATTTCTTCATTTCATTTTGATCCTGTGTCACACTTGAAAATGTTGTTGCAAGTTTAAAAAATCAAAAACAACATAACAGTTGTTTAAAAAAAAAAAAAAAAAAAAAAGTTCTTTTCAGAACTAACTCATTGTACCAAAAACAGCTCCAGGAGCATATTATAAAGGGGGTTTATCTCCGCTTTTTTGCCTTTCGTTCGTGCGCGACTGTGTGCGCGCACCCGCCTATATATTTCGTGAAAACTTTGCAATTGCAACTTATTAAATTTCTTCATAGACCCATCAAAGAACTTATACTACGTCAAAGACACTAAACCTAGGCTTCTTTTTTATTATTATGAAAATTTTCATTAAATGGAGCCGAATGTCTTTTTAAACTTTCGTGCCTGACCGAATGTACACACCTTGGTGTTTAAAAAAAAAAATATAAAAGGTTTTATGCTTTAACAATTGTATGCTTGAATTGAGCTCAGAAGATATATTAAATCCGGATGTGTTTGGATTTACTCCTTTTCACGTTTTGAAACTTCGCTGAATTAGACCGCTACTTCCAAATGGCGTACGTGACCAGATACTATCACCGCGTACACGTCCTGAGACGCGCATGTGAAGTCATGTGACTTGAAAACAACACTTCCAATTGGTTCTTAGTAGTTTCTATTCTGCAATTTACACGGAGAACTCCACCCACTTCTCTCACTATCTTTTCTACTCTCAAAAGAGAACAACGTTCAACATCTTTCGAAAGACTTTCTTTTCACGCGATAATGTGAAATACTGAGATTGTTACAGGATTTTCTATCAGATATGTGTTCCCATTTCTGTTGAAGCACTAACACCGTGGAAAATTCCACCGATAGCAGTGATATTTTTAACGCCGAGCACCGGCGATTTTTATCACTTAGAAGCCTTCCTATTATGAAGGTTTATCTCCTAAGTCTCTGATTCTCAAACAGTGCAACGCGGCTCCCCTGTGTGCCATAATGAAGTGCTAGGGGCGCCGCCCACACTCTAGTGTGACTAACCATCTATAAATTCCACAGACATCTCTACCCTGTTATCTGCAATTGTGAGCATCAAAAGGAGCTGCGCTACGTCCCTGTGAGAGGCCTCACTCCCACTGCTGCAACGGCTTGGCAGTCCTCCAGATGCACAGGAACAGCCCCTCCGATCCATTGAAGTTCTGTGTCGGTCTCAATACCACTTACAAAATGAAAATAAGCACTGAAGAATATTCAAGTATGTAGTACTCCTCCTGCTAAAGCATACAAAATGCATTCTATTACCTATAAAAAAGTCAAACACCCACGCTACAATCATATAGAACACTTCCTCTAAAGAAGCCTGTGAATAACTTTAAAACATCAGGTTAACCTTTTTTTACTCTCTCATCATTATTAAAGATAAGTATTTACAATGCTATATTAAACAATGCCATGGTTCTTGCTTTTTAATTTTAAAAATCTTGCAATCTTTCACAAACCCAATACTCATGGCTTCTTTTTCGTGACAAAAATCTTGCAATATTACATACCTACATAGAATAACAGAAAAAACATAACACTACAAAGGCCGAACACTCTACTAAACGCGGATTTGTAACCTATGGGGCAGATTTATGTTAACTACTTCATACCCAGATATGCACCAGTTAATGTGCACCACAGTATGCTAGTGCTCCGTTACCCATGGTGTGCCACATTTGAAATGTGGCGCACCATGGTACAAAAACACCATACATGCGTAACACATCTGTGCTGAAAAAGTAATACATTACTAGAGTTGCATCGCAAGTGTGATGCAGCTCCAGCAAGGCTCACCAATGCACTATATTCACAATACTGCATCAATACCTACGCCTGCTTCAAGCACATGCACAGTTTTGAAACAGCATGGGTCTGAAAGTCACTGAGTGAAATATCATGCATTACAGTCAGCCACTTTCAAGACGCATTCCTTCAGAGGAACACTTCCTTATGGTGCAGGGCTTTAGAATGTGACATATCTCCTAGATCCATAACGTTGTAAATATGGTACATTATTTCCACTGTCATTGTATTAAATAAACTGACGAAATTGTGGCGCAAAGAGACGCAACGTCAACATAAAGCTGCCACAATGTGTTTTAAAGTGCCCTTTAAATTACAACCAACACTCTCTTTGAAGAGACCCCTCAGGTTTTTTTAACACCTGTTAAGTCCTTCCATGCTCATGACAGAGCCGCTCCATCACGAGCATTGCCTCAGCTGTCCTCAGGATGGACCAGTTTTGTCATGGGCTTGCCGCTGTGCTTGCACAGCACTAATATTGCGCCTCCATGACACGTTCTATTGTCTAAGCAGAGCCATGACAGAACCACTGTATCATGAACAGATCTCAACCGTGGCTCATGAAGGAGTAGCTCTATCATGAGCATAGAAGTACCACTCAGCCCCCCGGCCCCCTAATGCTGTGGCAGAATTGCCACTGCAGCAAAGAACTTAAACTCCTGGAAAGAACAACATGTAACATTTAATATCATTTCCCACCAATGTTTTCATATATCAGTGTTGCTGAACTCACTCAGTGAAATGTCGCTCATTTCATTAAATCACTTTTAAAGCATGCCTTATAACAATGCACCCAATCCTATGTGGAAGTGCTTATATTAAACATGACATTGCTTTAAGCAGGATAGACAAAGAAATGACACAGTGATGTAAAAGTTTCTTTATTTTTTATACTTACCTAAAAAATAATAAAAAAGTAAAGTAAATTTCTTTTAAAAACGTAGTACCTGTGGAAGAAAAGTAAAAATAAGATTATAATGTACATTTCATAAAATAAAAAAAGTAGGAGTCAATAAGAGAGAGGCAGAGAAAACTCTCGGATGTTATTAGTTGTACTTACCTTATAAATATAATATCTGTGGAAGACAGTAAAAAAATATGTTATAATACATATTTCTAAATTCAATGTAACAAAATAACTCAAACAACATATTAAATGGTTTATTTTTGCTGTCCTCAGAATACATTGATTTTCACTATAAACAGTGATTTCAATATTAATCATCATATAACAGCGGGGAAAAAAACACAATCAAAATGATTGTGTTTAAAAAACCCATCCAAAATCTCCATACATATTATAAATACCTGAAAAAAACATATCTTAAATGTTTTTCTCAAATTCGCAATTTCTTGAGTAAGCACACTACATCTTCCACAGTTACAAACTAATTAAACTATACGACCTATTTTTAAATATATCTAAAAAAAACACCGTGCAGTATCTCCTGTAAAAATCTATCTTAAGTTAACTCATTACCTTTTAAATACCTCTCCCAAAAACTTGCGCCCATATATGTTCTAAAATAATTATCTGAAGTACTCATTTTCTTCTCTCATATTTTTCCATATGGCCAAATACTATGAGTTAAGTAGTTTTTTTCTGAAATTTCTTAATCTTAATCTTATCTATTCTTTTGTGAACCTTTACAGTAAAAATGTGTAACATGTTTTATACCACCAAACATTAACTAAATTTCTACCTGATGTTATCACTATACCAAACACAAATTTCATTTATAGATTTGTAGACCCTCAGTCACATGATATTTGTAAACAAGAAAGTTTCATATCTTTACAGTATTAATCTTCCTACAGCAAGTGATTCTACTGAAATTTGGGTTCCAAAAATAGCAGATAGGAGTTAGTTAAGGCAAAAGGCAAACGTTTCTTAAAAGTCAATTGGGTATCATTGCAAAGCGTCCAGCCACTTCCACACTTCAAATAAGCTGTATAATGTCCTGATGATGTGGAAGGCCCTTCATGAAAAATAATGGCTACAGTTACAAATGTTCTTCTAGAAATAGATACTTGAGTAGCCACAAATTTTTTTATTAAAGTTGACAATTTACTCCCATCAGCTCTGCATCGTTGAAACATTAATATTACATATTGTCCATATCTATGGATAAATAAAGTTGATAACATTTCAGACTTACATTGAGAACAGACCATGTTCTGATGCGCATCTTTAACTAGTTTATTAAAAGACACTTCTTTACAGTCTGGTAATGTTAAATATATAAATCTTTCACTGTGTATATCAGTACTACTTGAAAATGAGCAATTATCACAGTTATGTTCCCATTTATAAGAAAGGCCAAAAAGATTATCAATATCTACACCTTCATCTTCCAAAACTGTAAACATATACATAATAAATTCCTGACAATCTTGCTGAATATTCTGTGAAAATTTATTTACTCCTGCACATATGTCTAAAACATTCCTTAGTTCTGAAACACTTCCTACTTCACTTTCACCACTACTACATTTTTCAAATATAGAATTTAAGGAATAGCAAAATGTTTGCTCCTGATTTTCTACAATCTGTTCCCTAAAATTTTTTAGAAAAAAAACAACATTAACTACTACATTTGCATAACAGTTGACACCAGACCTGTTTTCAAACTTAAATCCAACAATCTCTTCAATACTAACCGTTTTCTTATGCCTACCAACAACAGCTACATCTTTTTTTCGTCGTTTCTCAACTACTTCAGCACATTTCTCCTCATTTTTCCTATTCTGACCAACCATACGCCTTTCAATTAAAGGATATTGAGGTAAACTTGGAGCATATTCTCTTCTTAACCTATTATACTCCTTCACACAATTTAAATCTGCACTAATCTTTGTCTCATCATAATCAATTAAATAAAGTCCACATAAAGTTCTAACTCGCGATAAAGCAACATATGCCATACCCTCTTTGAATACAGTGCTTCCAATATTTACCAAAGCACAATCTACACTTAAACCTTGAGATTTGTGAATAGTCACTGCATATGCCAAACAAATTGGAAATTGCTTCCGACGGACATATAAGTCTTTCACAAGCAAAAAACGATTTGAACAGCGACTAATTTGCTGAACTTCCTCAATTCCATCAAATTTTATTCTTAAAAATTCAATCTCATCTCTATTTGTATAATTAACAAAACCAACAACATTACCCATTGCTCCATTTACCAATCCTCTTTCTACATGTAAATTTCTCCTTAAAATTATCCAACAATTTAAACATACATACAGATTTTTCTCTAAACCAGCAGTTTTAGATATACTTTTTTGAAGAGAATCCAATGTTAACTTCAACTTTTCAGACAAAACAATAGTACTACCTTCATGCTCTATTCTATCTTTAGCTTCCAGTTTCCTAATTTCTTGATTTTCTAAATTCAACATTTTCTCATTAAAAACTGAACATTCTTTCACAGTTGGCATCAAGCATATCACTGATTTATCTGCTACCTCTTTACTATATATTTTCTCAGGTACATTATCTTCATTAGGAAACAGCTTGGAAAGTAATCGTGTTCGTAGAGTGTGTTTCGCATCTTCAGTTAATTTTCCAATATCTTGAAGAATATTTCCATATTTAGTATCCTTTGCCTGTCGCATATTTTGAATCAGTTCAGTATATTTGAAATGTGACCATATATTAACATTTCCAATACTGCCCAGGCACTTTCTAGTCTCCTCATGCGTAACAGTTTCAAATACAGGTTGTCCTTTCACTGGAGTTAGTTGGAGTAGATCTCCAAAAACTATGACATGTTTACCTCCAAATAACACATCATACTCTGTCTTAAGTATCTGTTGCATTATTAAATGCACAAAAGCAAGCATTAAATTAGATACCATGCTTACTTCATCAATAATAAGAAGTTTCATTTTTTTAAGCACTCTAGAAACTTCAAAACAAGCTTCTCCAGATAGCTTGTGATATTGTAATTTATTTTCATGTTCAACTGGCAGCATCAGTAAACGATGTAAAGTAATACCTTTAATATTATGTGCTGCCAATCCAGTTGGAGCAGTAACAACACACGACAGTGTTGACTGAGTTCTTTGCTGTAAATATGCAGTAATTCCTTTAATTAGGAAACTTTTACCAGTTCCAGCTTCTCCACTTACATATAATCGAATAGGTTCAAATGACATACATGAGCAATCTTTTCTCTCATGACGAAAGCCATGCTCAATGTGCTCTGTCACTTCATCATATATCTGTCTTTGCTCAATATTAAATTGCTTCTTTAATTCTTCTAAGTTGATTACTTCCTCTTGACCTTGCTGCATTGCTCTTTCCACCTCATCCATGGCAGTGGCTGCTTCATTTTGGATAATTGGTTGTCCCAGTGGATCTTGACTTAATGAAGCCGAACTTTGACTATCTTGTGAACTATCTCTAGCAATCTCCGCTGCAATTGTCACTTCTTGCTCTATTTCATCATTCAACATTTGCAGATAATTACTAAAAACAGTACATTCAATACTACTTTTAGATGCGTTGAATGAATCTTCATAACTATCAAAGTCCCCAAGTAGTTCCTCTTCTCTACGCCATGGTTTAAAGAGTTGCAAAAGAGCAAAATAGTAAAATTCTCTTTTGTCAGGTGTTTCGCAACTCAGTTTCCGATGATTAATCAAGTGTTTTTTTCTTTGCTTCACCAGACATCCTTCTTGTCCAATTACAGCATATACACCTTTATCAATGTTCTCTGTAACATTCCTTTTAAAAGTGTAGTTTTGAAGTATTTCATACAGACAAATGTTTTCTAGAAGAGTACTTCTATTTGGATAGTATGTATCCAACATATTTGTTTTCAGAATGTCTGTACTGTTTGGTTCTTTCTGGGCTAAATATTCAATTTCTTGCACAGGTTTTAGAACACGGTTTCGTGTTTCTGCAAGACCCAAACTCACCCAGAGAATAGTCCTTGATTTAGCATAAAGACTTGCTGATGATAATCGGTCACAACATTCATATGCTCCAATTTCTCGATGAGACAACATCTTCAAACTGTACGTATACAATTTCTTGCTTAGGCTCTTTTCATGAGAAATGTCTTCCCACATCTCCTTCAGTTCCGTCTTTTCAGATTTTGTGATGTAAGACGTTACATATCGAGCCACAGCAATAGAGTTGTCTGCAACATATTGTATGTCCATGTTAGCATTCCACATGGACAAAATGACTGGGTTATAGTCATTTATATATTTGGATTCTTCACCTCTTCTTAAATTGTACGTATCTTTAGGTGACCTTCTTCTGATGTTATGTCGCAAAGATGACATCAAATTGTTGACTCTTCCTTTTGAAAGTACCGGTCGTGCAAATCCAAAACGACATTTGGTGTAGAATTTACTCTTTGATTTGAATTTTCGCCGACAATATTTTCCACAACGATGACTTTGAAAGCGTAACACTTTTCCTCTTAAGTCCTTATCAGTTGTACTATTAGGTATGTCACAAGTGGCATACTGTTCAATAAAAGACAGTACAGTCTCATCCGAGTCTCTTCCAAATTTAGGAGCATCCTTGATCCATAACAGCATATGAATATGAGGAGCACCTCTTGCTTGGTATTCTTTTCTCCAAAAGAAATCCAGTACTTCACCAAGAGGCGGATTTTTCTTGTTTGTAAGAAAAGACATCATAGCTTCAAATCTATGATTAAAATATCTGCAAACATTAACCGGATCTAACGAACACAGTTCTCCAGGTGTCTTGTAGTTTATATTTTCTATGTTTGCATTCGCCTCCTGAAGAAATTCAAGTAAATCTTCCCAAGCAGACTCTGCACAGCTTAGAGTTAAAAACCATGTTGGTGCTCCTAAGTTTCTAAGCATGCACTTCAAATCTCCATGACGACGGTACCAATACTCATTAGTACCACGCTGACAAGCCATTAAATTAATTAGGTGTGAATCCAAAACACTATCTTTCTGTTGCACTTTATCCATAAATTCCTTTGCTGAAATATTATGCAGATGAACTCCACTTTTTAAGATATGATTTACTGCATAAGAGAGACCAGATAAGTCACTCTCAAACAGAAGATGAAACAAATATGGAATGCATTGGCGAAACCTCGGATCTTCTGCATATAATCTTGTTGTCCGGTATTCAGATGCAGGAATCTGCATAGGTCGATCATCATATCGTGTACCTTCACCTGTAGGGAATAACTGTGGGAAACAACGACCTTCCAAACTTTCTTCCCACACACTAATAGGATTTCCTTTCGCCTTTTTCATCTGAAATAATTCAATAGCATTCCCTATTGCTTCTTTGGAATGCAGTGGATGAACACTGTAATGTTCATAAATTTCTTCACTTCTGGATAGGTCAACTTTTTCAATTTGTCTAATAGACAAATCACTCTACTCTTCTTCACTTACATCTTCTTCTTCTACGTATACATCTTTATAGTACTTATTGTTTTGAACTAAATACAACGTTGCCTTTTTGACTTTTCTAACATCCACTAAATCTTGCCAGATTTTCTTACTCTTTGTTGGTACACCATTAACTAGAATAACTAGAGGTTCATCTTCTACATTTTCAACACCAATTGTTTCCATATTTTTTTTTAAATCAAGTGGCAAATATACACCTCTACCCTTTAATCCTCTTTGTAAATCTGAAGGATTTAATTTACCAGTCTTAGGCTCCATACGAACAATAGCCTGAAAAGGATGTACACATTGGATCAGAATAGTCTCATAAGTATTTAAATCCATCAATTCTGATGGAATATTTATCAACTCTAGATTATTATGAACAGCTCTAGCAGGCATTTTATTTTCATTTAATATATTATAACGATATTTAAAAATACGTTGCTCAAAACCCAAATCAAAATAGTTTTCCACCAACAAATAAGTTGCAAAATCTTTCCATTGACCATTACTTTCATCTTCACTTTTTAAATATAAATCAACTAACCTAGTTTGACTTTTGTAATGATTGCGTCGACAACAGACACAAGAAAAATTTGGTTTCTCACCTGCAATTACCTTAAACTTTATTATTTCCTGTTCAAAATTTTCAATATTAACATGTCCAACATTTTCTAACACATTTCCTTCTATAATTATATCAGTTTCTGCATTACCTTCCTCTGGACCAAAATAACTTACCTCAATTTCTGCACAAATCTTCTTAACATCTAATTCACATCCATGCAAAAGAGCACTATTTAACTGTTTAAGTTTAAGTGCTGGACTTTTTGCATAATACAACTTTCTCACCAATTTTCTCATTTTAGTATGATGCACTGCTAACATCCTGAAGTGATGAAACACACTCTGGCATATTTTTTTAGAAAGACAAGCCAGAGAATGACCTTGCAGACCTATTTTTTCTCGCACTCTGCAATGATCTAATTCTTGCAACATAACAATTTTTTTTCTAAGACTTTCTTTAGTGTACTTACGTAAGAAATTGCGAAAGAAATCAATTGAATCCTGTCGTATACTACAAATGCTACTACAATTCCAACTGTAAACAGGAACATTAGGACGTCCCCCTGAAGCTTCTCCAGCCATCACCTCTTCTGCATTTCTAACCACAATTTTCTCTTTCTCAATTACACATCCCTCCTTCACCTCGTATCCTCGACCACTGGTGTCAACTGCATGCAACAAATCGTTACTTTGAAAGTAACTCTCTTCATTAAAAAATGGTTCAGACGTTGAAGTATGCATCCACTTCCCAGAAAACACTTTACAAAAATTACTCCTATTTATGTGTCTCTTCCATTTACTTTTAGCTTTTAAAACTCGTATTGCCTTATTTAGCGTATTTATTCTATTAAGTACTAAAATAAATAATTTTCTTTTTGTCTCAAACGCGCGCTCAACAATACCCTCTATATATTGTTTCTTTTTAAGAAAAGCACATCTTCTTTTAGAAACTTTCTCCTTTTGTAATAAATTCGAAACTACTCTGTTGTAAAACATACGCTTCCTGATTTGGCTAAATTGATTCATCCGAGTTTTACTGTACAGATTTTCCTGTCTCCTGATTCCAGAAACATTTTTATCTTTGGTTCCATGTCTCCTTCTCGATACTGGTATACTTTTTTCCTTGTGCACTTCAATACTAACATTTTTCCTTCCACATATTGCTCTCAAAAACTTTTTGGTTTGCTTACCAGGAGCACTCTTCTTTTTATCCGTCCTATGTTCTTTTGATACTTCTTCAATTCCTTTCTTCTTCAAATTGTAAGTCCGTTTATAGAGCTTTCTTTTTTCAGTTCTGGTCGGCATCTTAATTTAAGATTTTGATGAAATTCTCAATCTGTAAAACACAAACATAACAAATATTATAGTTGACTACAAGCATATAATGTACAAATTTAAACCACAGATTCATTTTCTAAGTAGAATAAAGAAAATAACAGAAAGTCTCTGAACAGAGTAGGAAATCCTGTAGTGAATGTTGGTTCTTAATTTTATCACACTCCATATCTGTTTTAACATTATAGACAGTTTTTAATTCTAATTTTTAAAGCATACAAACAGTACACTTTTTTCAAGAACTATGGGTCATCGTAGATGTTTTAATCTTTTTTACTACAATCTCTTTTACACTTCATGAGAACATGTCTTATCACTCTCCTAAAGCACATCAACGACGAATAGGACAAGAAAACTGTTTTCAAGAATGCTTTACTATCCAAAAAATTTTTATTTATTGAAATCTTCATAATTTTGTAGAACTTCCACCATTATATCATCAGGGACTTCTTCAAGTCCAAAGTCCTCATCTCCTTCTACCATCTCTAACTAAGCGGAGTCTAAAGACATGTCCATAAAATCATTTTTTTCATCTATTTCCTCTTGAAAGACTGCGTCTAAAATTTCCTCCATCACTTCGTTAATGATTTCAAAATGAATTTGTTTCTCTTCTGTGAAATTCTCCATAACTAGACTCAGTTTATTCTTCTGTATCCTTTTAAAAAAATATGGAGACTAAATTATATCTTTTTTCATAAATGTATAACTTAAAAGTACCTTTACAAATTTTTAAACTACATATATTTTTATAATTTCTAACTTATTAACTCTATATATTTTAAGATACCACGTTCCTCTTGTTTTGAAAAGAAATTGGCAATATAACCCTAAACATTAACACTGATCTTTTTTTCCATTAAATAATTACTGTTGTTAAAAGACATTTTACTGTAAAATTTCTTTTTAGATTTTCTAGATATCACAAATATTGATAATCTGTAGAATTAATTTTTAGAGACCCATCTTTTCAGTTCACCAGTACAAAGAGCTATGTAAACTATATGCACTCTGAAGAGAAGGCTCACACTATACAAACCATAGCATTCACTTAACAGATTACTACTTCCCACAGAGACAGTTCCTTTTATGTTTCAACAGCATACTCACCATGTAAAAGTCATAGCATATACAAAATGTCATACTAAGCATGAAGAACAACCTCATAATAAACCTCTGCATGAATATGTAAAACAATGCCTATACATAGTATAATCACAGATATGCAGGAAAGATACCCATCACACCTAGAACCATATCATAATACCTCTTTGTAAATAAAGGAGAAAAACTGCCAAACATAATGCAACAAGATTTCAAAAATCATGAGCACTTCACAAGATTTAAGTAATGGAAACATGAAAGAATTATACTCCAATGATCCGTAAATCTGAACTCCATCAAAAAGAACACATGCACCAAGCCCATTAAAAGATAATTTCAACTGTCAGTGGAGAATATCTCAAAATACATATCTAGTATAAGCAGATACAACCCATGTGAATAATTCAAGATAAAATCATATTCCAAAATGAAATTTTACAAACATTTAAAAAAAACTTCTTCATTATTTTCATGTGCACCCAAAAAAATTGCCTATGCAAAAATACCAACTCACCTGAAAAAAAGAATATAATTCCTCAAATTCTGTAATTCAGAAGGCAGGTTGTTGCTTTTCAGCACCAAACACTGTAAAAAAGAAAATAATAACATTTAATTAACTTATTACAGACTTATTTCTTACACAACATAGAGCCATTATAGCAAAGAACAAGCATAACAGATAAATTCCCCAAGATTCTCTATCATTACAATAAGATACAAAATGTCTCATTTATGAAACCATTGCGCCACAGATATATCACTTTTTCCCATGTTAAAACTCATGCACCAGCGACACAAGGCCTTCATAACTAAAAGCCCATGTGACGGAGAACAAGTGCATAGACAGAAAATACAGGGCCAACCATGGGCATATGCAAGCAGTACACCTGCACAGGACCACCAAACCCCAGGAGCCACCATATTAATATATATCCTTAATATAATAATCCTCTAAGGATGCATACATATTTGCGTAGCGGACCATGGCAGGAATTTGGCGTGCTCTGCCTCTGTTCCACTTCCAAACACCTTGATCCCCCCCCCTCTTCAGTGGGCTGCGCGCTCCGCCCAAACCCCCTGTTACAGAGCCCCCTACCTACGCTCCCTGCCCAGGGCTGCCATGACCCTATACCCGCCCCTGGAAAATGTATAAGACACAGCAACAGTAAAAATCAAAGAATAGGCAACATGCAGAAAAACTGCACAGTAGATAAAGAAACGAGGGGCATATTATCAAGGGGGTTTATCTCCGCTTGTTTGGCTTTAAAAGCTAAGAAAGCGGAGATAAAATTATCTCCCTATTACCTAGCTGTCGCTAACACCAGTTAGTGACAGCTAGTAGGAGATAGCGACCATCTTGGGCCCCACTTTGCATGTCAGTGATATTTATCACTAATGACATGCAAAGTGGGCGTGCCAAGATGTTAGTGACTGGAAACAGTCGCTAACATCGCTATCTCCTATTACCAACTTTTGGAGATATTCGTGCTAGGCGCGAATATCTCCAAAAGCTAACACCTGCCCTGAGCAGTTCTTAGCCATGTTATCCAATGGGAGGTGGATAACATGGCTAAGAGCATTAGCTCGGTAATGCATAAATATCGCTGACTTTTCAGCCATATTCATGCATTGCGGCCGTTTTTTATCGCATTTGCGATAAACCTTGGTAATACCAAGGTTTATCTGCGATAAAAATTGCCGCAGCGCAGCGGTACATTTTTGTCTCTAACCAAGCAATAGCGATAAACGATAATTATCGCTATTGCTTGGTAATATGCCCCCATATGTTTAAGATAACCCCATTGAAAAACATGTAGTAATTTTTTTTATCTAACATGCATCTAGCCCTCCACGACCGCTTTGGAAACTCCTTCTCTAAACCTTTACATTTCATTTTTAAAACAAACGCACGTTTTTTTTCAAAGCTGCATATTAAACGCCTAAACATGTATTTAGTCGTCCACATGCAGGCACTTTCAATTACATGACTTATTTAAGTGGAATCCCTGTAATGTTGCATATCTTTCCAAAAATACACCAGTGCCTATTATTATAACGATTTTTTTTCATTCTTCATCAGTGATATTATTGTTTACATATAAGGAAAATCACTATGACTTTTTAAACGACAAAGCTTACGCGGTAAAAATCACTCTGCATTTGCTTCCCTTTAAGAATGTAGTTAATCTACCCCACGCATTTGAACCTTGATATTTCCATCTGGCAGCAAATTCTGGCCTTGAATCACAAGACATGAACAACAGCCTTATTGTCACAAAAAGAAGTTAGCGTAGCATCTGTTCGCGAACATACCTTTCACTTAGCTAATATTCACAGACAACACCATTCCTTATAAAAGAGTGGCCTTCCTTTACAATTTGCTGAGGTGACTCCCTTAATTTTAAACGCATCTTCCACTTCAAGACAGGCTATTTTTTTTATACCTACTAAGCAATGGTTTAGTGAGCGGACTGCCAAAAATTATATCAAGTCATTCTGCTACTCTTCACTCCATGCTCTGCGACCTATTTCTGTGGACTTCCTGTTGAACTGCCAGTGCTGCGACGTTTGTGTTCCCATCTCGTTTATTTCAAAATGGATGTCCCTCCTGTCTTCGCAAACAAGCCGGAACACTTAGAACTATTTCGCCAGAAGATGCTTGACTACTACGGCATCTTAGCACTCTCGACTCTGAATACTTCATCTCGATTATCATTTCGATATTCCTATTTCACCTGTGTACAGCCTGTATTTCATTGCCTGAGCTGTGATTTCATGTGGGCCCTGGACTTATGTCTCTGCAACTTGGTACCTCCTGAAGTGAATTACAATCATCTCATGAATCCGTTAATTGATCATGAACAGTTTTGTTGCAACGGAGGGATTATGGCCTTTGCAGCGATACAAGGAGTTCTGGGTCATTGGGATATATTCGCAGCGGCGCACGATTTCCTGACAGACAGCTACATTGAAAACCCACCGAGCTGTCCTCTGATGGTACTAGAGGCTCCGGTAATAACAGATCATGAATGCTGCTTTCCTCTTTTCAATTGGATGGCTGACATGTTTTCGGATCATAACAGTGACTTCTTGTTAGAAGCAGTTGCTGCCTACTTTGCCTATACAATCCTGGGTTGACTGTTATGCAAGCCATTGACGTCCACATTTCGTTTTGCCTCCCTATCTTTTTCACGTTTTCTTGGATATTTTCTTAAAATGAACAGACCTATTGGCTTTACTAACAGTGGACATTATGATTTCCTACTGGTTAAATTTTGATCTTTTATGTGGACTACATTTTTTTTCTTCACCTACTCGATTTTTAACTTTATTTTTTATTAAAGTCTAATCTCAACAATTCTATTGTATATCTTATCTTATGTTATTTCAAACGTACTCGAACCAAAACTCGCTAATATATGCTACATGTGCCCTAATTAATGTGTAAATATAGAATAAGTTTTTTATAACTGTAAACGCCATTTCGCATTTGAACTGCTTAATTCCGCCTCAGACACCTCTGATCATTTAATTTTCCATAAACTAAAATATTTTGATTACATACATGCACCTCTCGCCATTTTGTCGGTTTTGGCGCGTTTTTTTTCCCTTACACAATAGCATAACAGAAACGTGATAGTGCTTCGCATGCAGAGAGCTGATTGATAAAGACATAATGTCTAACCACTAGCATTTTCATGTATCGTTCTTAAACTGAAAGGCCAGAGACCTTCTTCCATTTATTAAAATATAATATACTTCCTCATAAGAGTGTATAATTAATTTTGCAAAACCATATTCATTTTTCATCAACTATACCGTTTGTATTCTATGTACTACTGACTATACCGATTACTTTGTTTTTTGCAATGTCTGTACTCGTATTAGATTAGAAACTTGCCTTGAAAACAGTGCATTTCTGAATAAACATTTCAAATATACACGTTCTCTCTTTTAATCCATAATATCAACTAAAATGATTGTATACTGAAACAGTATTCATGTGTTCCACGTAACTTCAGCTGTACTAACTTAATATTTTCTTTTGTCGACCTGATTTACTCATACTAGAACCCGCAGGCCTATAACAGCCCGTGAACCCTTTCTTAGTAGGTCGCGCACCATGCAGACAGTTGTACCTCTGTAAAAAAATTATTTATTACTCTTCTCAAGCACCGTCGCAGTTCCGCTTCACTCAGTGTTAATCACTGCTCCCACGCTTCTACAGACCAGACGCTATGTCGTATTTCACTCCTTATCACGCTTTAATCTCCACAATAACAAACACTTCTCCGCCAGCCACCAGAGAACAGAGTGCAGATGCAGAGGCACTAAGTAGTGAAATACAACATACCCTCTGCTCTATGGAAGCAACCGAGCGGTAATTCTGAAAGAAAACATTCACTAGCGCTTCAAAAAAGCATTTCAATTATATAAATAGTTTTTTAAAAACGTTCCAACTACTTTGATGACACTATCTGTGTGTGCCTCCACAGCAAAGTTCCACAGCCCGGACTGAAGGCAGACACAGACAGACACACACACAATAAGATAACACAGGGCAACGGAGACGGAAAACAGAAGGCAGATGAAGATGCAGTCAAACAGCAGGAGTGAGAGAGATATTTTTATACTCCGTTTGGTACCTCAATTTACGAACACATTTACTGCACAAATCTGTGTACAACCTCATGGTCAGAACTTTTCATTTTATTTTACTCGACCACCTCCCCCTCTCACCCCACCAGTACAAGCCGTGGCCACAAACTACAATGTAATTTTGTCGTCTGTCAGAAAGTTTAAGAATTCATTAAGCATTACCACTTTTTCAAGACGGTATCACATGTAATGTACCAACTTTTCATTTTATTTTACTCGACCACCTGCCCTTCTCACCCTACGCCCACCAATGCAGGCCGCGGCCACAAACCGCACTATAATTTTGTCGTCTGACAGAAACTTTAAGAATTCATTAAACATTACCACTTTTTCAAGACGGTATCACATTTAATATACCAACTTTTCATTTTATTTCACTCAACCACCTGCCCCTCTCACCCTACACCCACCAATGCAAGCCGCGTCCAGAAACCGCACTCTAATTTTGTCGTGTGACAGAAAGTTTACGAATTCATTAACCATTAGCATTTTACTTTTCATTTTATTTTACTCGACCACCTCCCCCTCTCACCCCACCAGTGCAAGCCGCGGCCACAAACTACAATGTAATTTTGTCGTCTGTCAGAAAGTTTAAGAATTCATTAAGCATTACCACTTTTTCAAGACGGTATCACATGTAATGTACCAACTTTTCATTTTATTTTACTCGACCACCTGCCCTTCTCACCCTACGCCCACCATCGCAGGCCGCGGCCACAAACCGCACTATAATTTTGTCGTCTGACACAAACTTTAAGAATTCATTAAACATTACCACTTTTTCAACACGGTATCACATGTAATATACCAACTTTTCATTTTATTTCACTCAACCACCTGGCCCTCTCACCCTACACCCACCAATGCAGGCTGCGTCCAGAAACCGCACTCTAATTTTGTCGTGTGACGGAAAGTTTACGAATTCATTAACCATTAACATTTTTTCACGACGGTATCACATGTAATTTACCATTTCTCTCTCTATCTGCATTATCTGTCTCTCTGCTAATATCATTTTTTCACTTCATAAACAACTTCTCTCATTATATATAAAAGCTTCAAAATCACACAAATAATTACTCTTTATATTAAACATATTTTATACTTCATATTTCACATTTAAATTAAAAATAGTTTTAGAAATACAACACATTATGACAGCCAAAAATGAGTTTAGTTTCAAA
The DNA here is from genome assembly GCF_964261635.1 of Lissotriton helveticus. NCBI lineage: Eukaryota > Metazoa > Chordata > Amphibia > Caudata > Salamandridae > Lissotriton > Lissotriton helveticus. The sequence continues at coordinate 499,747,215 of NC_136063.1, forward strand.
CTATGAGGAAAATCAATCATTGTTTGTGAGTAAACCATATTTTACTGTACATGACAAAACAAACAGTTACAGACTTACCTTTACCAATGCTTTGTACGATGTACAACAGTGACAGTCACAAAATAGATATTCGTTTGACAGAAGTCTCAATTATGCTGCTATCACTGCAACCAAAATTCAATGGCACAGATATCCAGTCAATACAGACTCATATATGTCTCTTCAGCCAATCATATTTCCTCCCGCAAAATTTTGTATTCAAATTTACATTTCAGTTGGTTGTCCCTCACAATATTTTCAATGTCACATAAAAGTCACCCATCACCCACTGCCATCTCTGGCTGTTTCCATGGTAACAACTCATTCTGCACCTGGCTGAAGGCACAGGTCAAAAGTTCATATCTCAACGTTCTACAGCAAACTAACAACACTGTTTTCCCTCCAGAAACACCTGCCTATCCACAGCTCTGTTACATGTCATTTTTTTCACACCCAATACTACTTTTTCTTTTACATAACATTAACATGCAACGTAGTCTTCAATCTTCACGTATTAGAATCAACCAATCATTTTTTGTTTTTCAACCACACCAAGCTTCATCCATTTTTTTATCCTGACTTTCACCTTCTAACTGCCATTCCACTTCCAGAACCCATCGGAGTACGAGTGCATCTGCCTTGAAAATGAAGGTTTGGCTTTTAGGACACAGCTATATTCACTGGAGTGGAAAATATGCAGCAAGCAGACGAATTTCCAACCTTGATTTACCAAATGTGCAGATAACGTGGATTGGGCAAAGAGGATTAAGATGTCACCAATTAATACCATTGGTGAAAACTTTTATGCATCTCCCAGAACCAGACCATATAATTGTGCACTGTGGTGGGAACGATCTAGGCACATTGACTGGGGTAGGTCTGGAAATGCTTCTAAAAGACACCTTTCGACAATTGATGACACTTTTTCCTCGAACTGCCTTGGTATATTCCAATATATGCCAAAGACAGAAATGGAATTGGTCCAATCATCATTGTGCACAAATTGAGAAAGCAAGGAGACATGTTAATAAATCTGTTTCTGCTTTCCTCAGAGATTATAATTTACAGCAAGGGGTGGTGATGGACAGAGTCTCTGAATTAAGCAGAGTACTCTCACCCAGTCAAGAGATCAGGGCTAGATCCAACACCGTTTTTTAGCTCATTGCACCATCCCAGTTTCAGAACCTGGCTGTATGCAAATTAGTCTGTCCCTGGCCCAGTGCATCATGGGAACAGGGCAGACCAGACTACAAAAGCCAATTCTTACACTGGGAAGGAAACAAGCTTCCGGGGACCGGTTTCTGGCATTTCAGCCGTCTTCGGCCCGGCTTGCTTGAATCCTGATGGTGCAATGAGCAAGGGACTCACATCTGAGTATACCCTTCCACGCTTAGGGTGGACAAAATTATTTACAACAAGGGGTGGTGATGGACAGAGTCTCTGAATTAAGCAGAGTACTCTCACCCAGTCAAGAGATCAGGGCTAGATCCAACACCGTTTTTTAGCTCATTGCACCATCCCAGTTTCAGAACCTGGCTGTATGCAAATTAGTCTGTCCCTGGCCCAGTGCATCATGGGAACAGGGCAGACCAGACTACAAAAGCCAATTCTTATACTGGGAAGGAAACAAGCTTCCGGGGACCGGTTTCTGGCATTTCAGCCGTCTTCGGCCCGGCTTGCTTGAATCCTGATGGTGCAATGAGCAAGGGACTCACATCTGAGTATACCCTTCCACGCTTAGGGTGGACAAAATTATTTACAACAAGGGGTGGTGATGGACAGAGTCTCTGAATTAAGCAGAGTACTCTCATCCAGTCAAGAGATCAGGGCTAGATCCAACACCGTTTTTTAGCTCATTGCACCATCCCAGTTTCAGAACCTGGCTGTATGCAAATTAGTCTGTCCCTGGCCCAGTGCATCATGGGAACAGGGCAGACCAGACTACAAAAGCCAATTCTTACACTGGGAAGGAAACAAGCTTCCGGGGACCGGTTTCTGGCATTTCAGCCGTCTTCGGCCCGGCTTGCTTGAATCCTGATGGTGCAATGAGCAAGGGACTCACATCTGAGTATACCCTTCCACGCTTAGGGTGGACAAAATTATTTACAACAAGGGGTGGTGATGGACAGAGTCTCTGAATTAAGCAGAGTACTCTCACCCAGTCAAGAGATCAGGGCTAGATCCAACACCGTTTTTTAGCTCATTGCACCATCCCAGTTTCAGAACCTGGCTGTATGCAAATTAGTCTGTCCCTGGCCCAGTGCATCATGGGAACAGGGCAGACCAGACTACAAAAGCCAATTCTTACACTGGGAAGGAAACAAGCTTCCGGGGACCGGTTTCTGGCATTTCAGCCGTCTTCGGCCCGGCTTGCTTGAATCCTGATGGTGCAATGAGCAAGGGACTCACATCTGAGTATACCCTTCCACGCTTAGGGTGGACAAAATTATTTGCAACAAGGGGTGGTGATGGACAGAGTCTCTGAATTAAGCAGAGTACTCTCACCCAGTCAAGAGATCAGGGCTAGATCCAACACCGTTTTTTAGCTCATTGCACCATCCCAGTTTCAGAACCTGGCTGTATGCAAATTAGTCTGTCCCTGGCCCAGTGCATCATGGGAACAGGGCAGACCAGACTACAAAAGCCAATTCTTACACTGGGAAGGAAACAAGCTTCCGGGGACCGGTTTCTGGCATTTCAGCCGTCTTCGGCCCGGCTTGCTTGAATCCTGATGGTGCAATGAGCAAGGGACTCACATCTGAGTATACCCTTCCACGCTTAGGGTGGACAAAATTATTTACAACAAGGGGTGGTGATGGACAGTGAGTCCCTTTCTCACTGCTCCATCAGGATTCAAGCAAGCCGGGCCGAAGAGGCTGAAATGCCAGAAACCGGTCCCCGGTAGCTTGTCTCCTTTCTGGTGAAGAATTGGCTTTGTAGTTTGGTCTGCCCTGTTCCCATGATGCACTGGGCCAGGGACAGACTAATTTGCATATAGCCAGGTTCTGAGCTGGGATGGGGCAGTGAGATAAATAACGGTGATGGATCAAGCCCTGATCTTTGGACTGGGTAAGAGTGGTCTGCTTAATTCAGACACTCTGTTCATCACCACCCCCTTTTCTGTATCGTTTTTGGCCACTATAGGTGTGGCAGGGTATACTCAGACATGAGTCCCTTTCTCACTGCTCCATCAGGATTCAAGCAAGCCAGGCCGAAGAGGCTGAAATGCCAGAAACCGGTCCCCGGTAGCTTGTCTCCTTTCTGGTGAAGAATTGGCTTTGTAGTTTGGTCTGCCCTGTTCCCATGATGCACTGGGCCAGGGACAGACTAATTTGCATATAGCCAGGTTCTGAGCTGGGATGGGGCAGTGAGATAAATAACAGTGATGGATCAAGCCCTGATCTTTGGACTGGGTAAGAGTGGTCTGCTTAATTCAGACACTCTGTTCATCACCACCCCCTTTTCTGTATCGTTTTTGGCCACTATAGGTGTGGCAGGGTATACTCAGACATGAGTCCCTTTCTCACTGCTCCATCAGGATTCAAGCAAGCCGGGCCGAAGAGGCTGAAATGCCAGAAACCGGTCCCCGGTAGCTTGTCTCCTTTCTGGTGAAGAATTGGCTTTGTAGTTTGGTCTGCCCTGTTCCCATGATGCACTGGGCCAGGGACAGACTAATTTGCATATAGCCAGGTTCTGAGCTGGGATGGGGCAGTGAGATAAATAACGGTGATGGATCAAGCCCTGATCTTTGGACTGGGTAAGAGTGGTCTGCTTAATTCAGACACTCTGTTCATCACCACCCCCTTTTCTGTATCGTTCCTCAGAGATTATAGCATGGGTTCTATTTACCACAACAACTTGCGTTACCACATGCAAGACATCTATAGGACAGATGGTGTTCATTTCACGGATGAGGGAAACAGAATCTTCCTCTGCAACATCAGACTCTGCATCAGTACTTACTTATAAATGCAGAAAAAACTCAATTAACACAAGGGCTCTTTTCAGAGCCACCTTATATTAAAGCACTCAAACTTCTGATTTATCTCCATTTTCACACTCTTGTAAATAGGTGTGCGCGCCCGAGTGCGCGCACCCCGCAATTTCTTTTATATAAAAAAATATATATATTTTCGCGTTTAAGGGCCTTACTGCACACCCTGACAAAACCTATGCAGCAAAACAATCTCTACCTTCTCCCCTTTCCATGTTCCAACGCTTTGAAATGACAATATATTTACTCGCAGTGACAAAATGGCGGTCAACACTTCCTGATTTCCTTCGAATCGAACGTTAACACACGTCACGCAGCAAAAAAAAATCCGCTCGCGCGCAGCCGCTTGAGTGCGCGCACCCGTCCGCGCTTATAGATATATAATTGACTTTAACTTTAATTTTCTCAGCAACTACTGAACGGATTTACACCATTCCAAAAAAAGCGTAATCTGCGAGCCGGACTCTACAGTTTTGCCAAATTTCTTATAAATCCATTCAGCCGTTCGACCTGTAGCCGTGTCTAAACGTCCTATGGAAAATAACATGGAGGAAACACGTTTTGGGACCCCCCTTTTATCTCAGCCCCCACTTCACCAATCCCCCCCAAACTTTCAGGGAAGGAGCGCAGTGGACCAAGCCATCTTCTTTGAGAAATTCGCAAAGATTCATCCACCAGGGCCAAAGTTAATCCAAATAGAATGTTGAGGATTTCCTATGGAAACTAGGTCCTAACTATAACTACCTACTGGCGACCGCCAGTAGGTAATATATATATATAATATATATATATATATATATATATATATATATATATATATATATATTCAGTGCAAAAAACCATAGGTTGAAACACCAGTTATAGTTATCTGTAAATTTTACTCGGATAAAACCATTGAAATTCCCACGTTATAGTTAGTTGGACTCACTATAACTTGCGCGCCTGCAATGCACTGCTGATGACATCACATATTACATCACTCATGACATAGTCAGTGACATCACTCATGACATCACTGATGACACCATCCAGTGAATGTGTGTCTTTCTGAAAAATAAATACTAGTGAGTAATGTTTAAATATTTAAATATATGTATTATTGTTTCAGTTTCTGTATAAGTGGCTGCATGGGTTGGTGAGTAGGTACATGTGTATGTATATGGGTTATTAGATGTTTTTCTTAGTATCAGTATGAGTGTTTGTATGGTTTGGTGGGGGTATTACTTAGCACATAGATGCATGAATGACTGACTCTCTCTTTGTATGTGTTTTGAAGACAGCATATATGCAGGACTGTATGGGTGGATGAGTGTGTATATGTGTGTGTTAGTGAGTGAATGACTATCTCACTAGTGTCTTTATCAGTAACTATATATGTTTTAATCTAGTATATGTGAATATTGATGTATATAAGTGAGTATATGTGAGAGTGAGGGATTTTAAGAGTTCCTGTTTAAATTAGTATATGCTTCTATAAGTGATTGTTTGAGAGAGTAAGTATGTGTAAGTTTCCTTAGAAGTAAAGTGGTAGTGTGTGTATAGCTGTATATGCAAATAAATGAATGTTCAATAGTTTATTTGCATGTGTGAGTACGTGTCAGAGTATCTTTTAGATGACTGTCGGTGTGTATCAGGATGTATAGGTGTATCACTACATATGATGAGTGAGTATATGTATGAGTGACTATATAGAACTGTTGGTGAATAAGTGGATGTGTATATAGATGGTGGAATTATTGAATTGGTTGTTGTTACTGGTATGGGTATCTCCATTTTTTTGAAAATTTTAGTTTCTATTATTGAATATGTGCTTCAAGGGTTAAATTACAGTGAAAGCAGGTCTGTCACTCTGTCACAAGGATGGTGTCATCAGTGATGTCATGAGTGATGTCACTGACCATGTCATGAGTGATGTAATATGTGATGTCATCAGCAGTGCATTGCAGGCGCGCAAGTTATAGTGAGTCCAACTAACTATAACGTGGGAATTTCAATGGTTTTATGCGAGTAAAATTTCCAGCTAACTATAACTGGTGTGAAACCTATGGTTTTTTCAGTGAATTTAATAGGTTTTTTAAATACTAATTCCTAACTATAACTGGTGTGAAACCCATGGTTTTTTCAGTGAATTTCAATGTTTTTTTTAATAGCAAGTCTCTATAGGTATAAAAAGTAAAACATTTTATAACGAATTTTATATTGTATAATTATGTTTTTTTTTGCCCTGGGGCGCTCCCGGGGCGCGTACCGGTGAACGCACGTGTAAGCGCAATGTTACGGCGCGCCCCGGGGCACGCACCGGGGAGCGTCCCGTTAACGCTATTCTCGCGAACGAAAACAACATTGTGACGTTTCGCTTAACCGCGTGATGCGCCATATGACGCACTGCGTAAGCGCACCCGGAAGCACGCAAGCGCATACGATCGCGCAACGTCCTGGCGCGCTTACGCTACGCGCCCCCGGGCGCGCCCCGGGGCGCGTACCGTAAGCGCGTCGGGTCATGTGATCTGAAAATAACACTTTTCATTGGTGCAGAACAGTTTTGGTTTCCAAATGATGAAAGCCCGGGTCATGTGACCTGAAGATAACACTTCTCATTGGTTCAGGACAGTTTTTTTTTTTCCAAATGATGAAAGACCCCACCTTTTTTCCTTATTCTGACTTTGTCCTTTGACTGAGGAAGACCTGTTTCAACAATAAAGAGAATTATTTTGTACTTTCAAATGGCTACTGTAGCAGCAACAGCTGGAGCATCTGCACCACCACCACCACCACCACCACCACCACCAAGAGGACCACCACAACAGTACATTGGTGGTCAAGTAGAGGAGGAGGAGGAAGAGGAAGAGGAGGAGGGGAGAAGATGGCTGCCTGAAGACAATACCCCATAAAAGCCAAGGCCACACATTGTATGGGAGTTTTTTTCAATCCCAGAGGGCAAGAAAAAAGTCAATGCGGCCAAGGTAACTTGCCTAATCTGTGGCATGGAACTCTCAAGGGGCAACCCAAACAAAAAATATTCTTTTGGTAATAATACCATGATTAGACATATGAGCATCCAAACAACTATTCTCATGCAGAGATGAGGGAACTGGCCAGTAACCTCCCCCAGTCTTCAAGGACCACCTCCAAAAGAAAGCAACCCACTCCATCGGGACCAGAAACAACGGAGACGATGCCTTGCATTCAACAACGATTTGAAGATTTTAGAGTAACATGTATTTATTGTGGCAAACTCATCTCCTATGGTGAAAAGAGCGTAAAGCTCGTTGTCCTTGCTGGTGACAATCACAATTGCCCCAAAAAACCCTAATTTTTTCAGTTTTTTGTTTTTTGCTCCAGTTGACCCATTTTCAATTCCCTTTTTTTGTTTCCCCCATAAAAAATACAAAAAAATATAATACTGTTTTGAAAAACCAAAAAAAGTACAAAATGTTCAAAAAAACATAAAAAAAATATCAAACAACAAAAAGAAGAAAAAAAACAGTTCTTTTTAGAACTACCTTTAGTTTATAAAAATAAACCTATATTTTTAAAGAATCTCTGTTCATTTGTTTTCCTTAGGGTACGCGTACCGGGGCGCGCACCCAAAAAAAGGAAAAAAAAATTAATGAAGGAGTTAGCATGAGGGAAGAACACAAAGAGAGTAATGTTAAGAGAAAGAGAGCTACAGGGAGAAACACAGAGGGATTGTTTATTACATAGTAAAAAACAGAGAATGCGTAATAGGGTGAAAGTGAGAAAAGTAAAATGACTAAAGGAGAATGTGAGTGGGTGTTGAAAGAAAAAGAAAGGACAGTAAAAAATGGAGAATGAAGGGTAGTGGCAGAACCGGGATAAATGAAGAACGGTGAAGGAGGGTGAGAAAAGACCAGTTAGTGTAAGTAAAGAGGGGTGAAAGAGGGTGAAAAATTGAATTAGGATAAGACATGGGGAGTGACAAAGAGAAGGGACAAAGACAGTAAAGGAAACAGTGCCTGAATGGGTTTGAGTGAAACAGCAAAGAAAGGTAAGTAATGCAGTGTGTGTGACTTATAGGGAGTCAGTGGGTGTAGGTCGGGGTGTGGGTGTGTAAGGTGTGTCTGTGGGTGTGGGTGTGTGGGGTGTTTCGGTGTGGGTGGAGGTGAGGGTGTGTGAAATATGTGTGAGGGGTGTATGGGTGTGGGGTGTATATGTGTGGGATGTATGTGTGTGTATGGAATGTGTGTGTGTGTGTGTGTGAGGAGTGTGTGTGGGGGGATTTTTTGTGTGTATGAGGTGTGTGTGTGGTGTGTGTGTGGGGTGTATGTTAGATGTGTGTATATGTGTTGGCAGGGGGATGAGGTGTGTGTGTAGGAGTAAGGTAAATAATTAAGAAAAACAGAATGAGTGAAGAAGCAAAGGAAGGGAACAGAGGGTAAGTGAAGTAAAGAATAGGGACTGAAAGAAGTTGAATATGAGAGGGGAAATATGGAAATTGGAGTAAACATGGAGAATAAGAATAAGTGAGGGAAGCAGAGTAAAGAAACAGGAGTGAGGTTGCTTGAGAAAATATTAGTGAGCTTAAAGCAAAGGGTGATGACAAACTACATTTTTTTAGTCACACTTACCATATAATAAATGTAACTTTAATTACATTTTTTTACTACACTTTGTATCTGTGAAAGAGAGAAGAAAAATTAAGTTATAATTAGTAAAATATGTATTGTAAATTAAAAGATACAAATGAAGAGGTTAAAAAGCATAACAGTGTATTTAGAAATAAAGTAAGAGTGAAGGACATAGAAAGGGAAATAAAGTAAGGTAGAAGGACAAAAAGAGAGAAAAAGAAATAGAAGGAGAGCAAATTAGTAAGAGTAAGGCATATAGATTCACTGACAGAGAGGAAGAGAAGAACAGAGAAATGAACTGTAGGTAAGAAAGATACTAAAACAATGTGAGTTAGCAAAGCTAAGTCAGGAAACAGTAGTAAGTAAAAAGATAATGACAGAGACGGAAAAGAGTCTAATTAAGGATGCATTTAGAAGAATGAAGAATAGAAGATAACTGAGAGTAAGTGAAGAACAGTCATAGAGTGAAGGGATGAAGGGAGAGAGGATAATATACAATGATTGAGGGAAATGGAGTGAGGAAGTTAGTAGACAGACACACTAAGAGAAAAACTGAGTGAGGTGGAGTACAATGACTAAGCAAAGGAAATGAGTAAGGGAGCAAAAAAAGGAAACAGAGGAGAAGACGACTAAAACAGTGGTACTGAGAAAAAACTAATTTGGTGATGAAAGTAAAGAGAAGGACTTTGAGAAAGAAATGGGATGAAGAACGATGAGAGAGGAGCAGTGAAGTTGTTATAAAAGAAATGATAGAAGGTAGATAAACACAAGTGAACATAACACAAGGAGAGTGAGGCACTGAGGACATAGAGGTAGTGAACGAAAAATAGAGAGAAGAGGTCAAAAGAAAAGAGCAAACAAAGATAAGGGAGGGAGAGTGGGTGATTTATAGTGATAGAGTGCGACAATACTGCTGAGTGAGTAAAGAGGAATTACTAAAAGAGCAAAGGAGGAAAATACGGAAAAGGGAAGTAAAGCAGAGAGACTGAAAGCTGAAAAGTTATGCAAGGGAGAGAGGGGATGCAGACAGTTGAAATGAGAATGAGGGGTTGTGAAAGAAGTGGAGTAAAGGAACGGGGTTACAGAAAGTGAAAGAAAGACATTATAAGTGAGTAAAAAGAGCTGAAAGAGGATAGAAAAAGGAAAGTGAGTGTCAGACAATGGGAATACAATTTATTTTACACAATCCAAAGTATAGAATAACTTGTACAACATGTTACATAGTTTATTTTTGCTGTTCTCAGAATATATTGAATTTCACTTAAAACAGTGAGTTCAAATTACTCATCATATGACAGCGGGGAAAAAAACACAATCTAAAAGATTGTGTTTTAAAAAAAAACTTAGATACTGACAAATGACAAATATACACTAATCTTTGATTCACTTACTTTTCCTTTAGGCCAAATAGTATATCATGAAGGTCCTTTTCTCGTTGGAAAGTACTCTGCTGTTCACTAAAAAATCCATTTCATCAACTTTCTAGAAGAAAAGCTCCAAGAACATCTGAAATATTTTCATTATTTTCAAATACTCCTTTTTTCAGTCATGACTCTTTACTCATTCCTTCACCATTCCTTAAAGCCAAATAGTGTCAGATGTATCAGTATATTTTCAAATTACTTAAAACAAACTCTAAAATTATCCTTTTTCCGATGTTCTGAAAGAAAGACTCAAACAACATTTTCACAATATTTAAATTTTCGTAATTCTATCTCTGACTTACTCATGTTCATCATTTCCTATAATACTGATATCACTTACTGTGAGATACACTTACAGTACCTATATGACAACTCCATTTTTTATATTATCTTGATCACTTTTACTCAGAATATAATTTTAAACAGCAAACTAACCTTTATTAACTGCTCCCGTCTTCATAGGCCAATTACCTTTACTTAATTGTTGGTTATAAAAACACTAGATATGAATTTTTTAAGTCAAAAGGCAAACGTTGTTTTAAAGTCAAATGAGTGTCATTACAAAGGGTCAAACCTTTACAACTTTTTAAATAGCATGTGTAATGCCCTGATGTTGTTGAAGGACCGTCATGATAAATAATAGCTACAGTTGCAAACGTTCTTCCTGAAATTGATAATTGAGAAGCCACAACATTTTTAATAGAAGTTGTCAATTTCGTTCCATCAGGTCTGCATCGTTGGAACATTAAAATGACATAGTGACCATAACTTCGTAGAAATAATGTGGACAGCATTGCAGACTTACATTGGGTACACACCATATTGTGATCAGCTGCTTTAACGAGATTATTAAAAGGCACTGATTTGCAGTCTGGTAAACTCAAATATATAAATCTTTCAGTGTCTTTTCTAGTACTACTTGATAAAGTACAGTTATCACAGTCATGCTGCCATTGATAAGAAAGGTTAAAAAGATTTTTTATATCTACTCCTTCATCTTCCAATACATCAAACATATACATTAAAAATTCCTGACAATCCTGCTGAATTATCTGTGAAAATTGATTTTGACCAGAACATATGTCTAGAAGATTTCTAATTTCTGAAACACTTTCTATTTTTGCTCTATCACTGCTACATTTCTCAAACACAGAATTCAATAAACAGCAGAATGTTTGATCCCGATTTTCAACAATCTGTTCTTGTAAATTTTGAAGAAAAAAAACATTAGCTACTACATTAGCATAGCAGTTGACACCAGAACTGTTTTCAAACTGAAATCCAACAACATCTTCAACAGAATCCTTTTTCTTTCTCCTTACAACTACAGTTTCATCTACTTTTTGTCTTTTTGGTAGTACCTCACTGCAATTATTCTCATTTCTTCTTTTTCGGCCTACCACACGTTTTTCAAACACAGGATATTGAGGCAAATGTGGAGCATACTCTCTTCTTAACCTATTGTATTCTTTAACACAATCTAGATCAGCACAAATCTTTGTTTCATCACACTCAATCAAGTACAATCCTGATAAAGTTCTGACTCGTGATAATGCCAGATATGCCATACCCTCTTTAAACACAGAACTTCCAATGTTCACCAAAGCACTATCTACACTTAAACCTTGAGATTTATGAATTGTCACTGCATATGCCAAACAAACAGGAAACTGTTTTCGGTGAACATATAAGTCTTTCACAAGCAAAAATGTAGCTGAACAACAACAAATTTGTTCTATTTCGTCAATGCCATCAAATTTAATTTTTAAAATTTCAATTCCATCTCTATTTTTGTAATTCACAAAACCAACAACATGACCCATTGCTCCATTTACCAGACCTCGTTCAACATTTAAATTCCTTCTCAAAATGATACGACAATTTAAACACACATTCAGAGTCTTTTCAAAACCAGCAGTTTTAGATATAGTCTTCTCTAATGAATCCAATTTTGATTTCAAATTTTCTGACAAAATAATTGTTGCTCCCATATGCTCTATTTTATCTATAGCTTCCAGTTTCACTATCGCTTCATTTTCTAACTTTAACATTTTGTTGTTGAACATGGAACATTCTTTCAGAGTAGGCATCAAACATATGCCAGATTTCTTCTCGTTAATTTTCTTAAAAATATTCTCTGGAAGAATGTTTTCATTTGGGTACAAATTTGAAATTAATCGTCCATGTAAAGCTTCTTTCCCATGCTGACTTATTTTTCCGATTCTTACATCTTGTAGAATATTTTTATAATCTTCATCCTTTGCCTGCCGCATCTTTTGGAGTAGTTCTGCATATTTGAAATGTAACCATATATTAACGTTTCCAATGCTTCCTAGGCACTTCCTGGTATCTTCATGCGTGACCATTTTAAACACTGGCTGTCCTTTCACTGGAGTTAGTTGCAGTAGATCTCCAAAAACAATGATGTGTTTGCCTCCGAATAACACATCATAGTCTGTTTTAAGAATTTCTTGCATTCTCAAATGCACAAAAGCAAGCATTAGATTTGAGACCATGCTTACTTCATCAATGATAAGAAGTTTCATTTTCTTCAGGACTCTGGAAACTTCAGAACACGCATCTCCAGATAGCTTGTGGTATTGCAATGTGTTATCATGCTCCACTGGCAGCATCAGTAAACGATGTAAAGTAATCCCTTTAATATTATGTGTGCCAGCCCAGTTGGAACGGTAAAAACACAAGACAGCGGGGATTCAGTCCTTTTCTGCAGATAAGTTGCAATTGCTTTAATCAGAAACTTTTTCCAGTTCCCGCTTCTCCACTCACGTACAGTCGGACAGGCTTAAATGATGTACATGAGCACTCTTTCTTCTCATGACTCAATCCATGTTCAACCTGTTCTGTGACTTCGTCATATTTCTGTTTCTGCTCAAGGTTTAATTGTTTCACCAAATCTTCTAAATTAATTACATCCTCTTGAGCTTGCTCCATAGCTCTTTCCACCTCATCCATGGCAGTGGCAGCTTCATTTTGGATAATTGGTCCTCCTAGTGGATCCTGACTCAATGAAGCAGAACTCTGACTGTCTTGAGAACTGTCTCTCGCAATCTCTGCAGCAATTGTTGCTTCTTGCTCTATTTCTTCATTCAACATTTGCAGATAATTTGGAAAAACAGGACATTCTATGGTATCCTTCGTTGCATTAAAAGAGTCTTCATAACAGAGAAAATCTCCAAGTAGTTCCTCTTCTATACGCCATGGTTTAAAGAGTTGCAAAAGAGCCAAATAGTAAAATTCTCTTTTGTCTGTATTTTCACAACTCAATTTTCGATGATTAATCAAATGACCTTTTCTCTGTTTCACTAGACATCCTTCACATCCAATGACAGCATATATTCCATTATTAATATCTTCTCTGATGTTCCTCTTATAAATATAGCTTTGAAGAACTTCATAGAGACAAGCGTTCTCAAGGTGAGGACTTCTATGTGGATAGGATATATCCAACATGTTTGTCTTCAAAATATCTGTACTTTCTGGTTCTTTCTCCGCCAAATACTCTATCTCTTGTACAGATTTCAAAACTCGGTTTCGTGTTGCGCAAGACCTAGACTTATCCAAATGATGGTTCTAGATTTGGCATAGAGACTTGCTGATGACAATCGATCAGAACATTCATATGCTCCAATTTCTCGATGCGACAACATCTTCAGACTGTAACTGTATAATTTCTTGCTTAGACTCTTTTCATGTGAAATGTCCTCCCACATTTCCTTCAGTTCTGTCTTTTCTTTTTTTGTGATGTAAGACATCACATATCGAGCCACAGCAATAGAGTTGTCAGCAACAAATTGAAGATCCATGTTAGCATCCACATGGACAAAATCACTGGGTTGTAGTCGTTGATGTACTTGGACTCTTCGTTTCTTTTTAAATTGTATGTATTTTTGGGTGATTTCCTTGTCACAGTATGTCGTAGAGAAGACATCAAATTATTTACTCTTCCTTTAGAAATCACTGGTCGTGGAAATCCGAAACGACATTTTGTGTAGAACTTGTCCTTGTTTCTGAATTTTCAACGACAGTACTTTCCACAACGATGGGATTGAAAACGTAAAACTTGTTGCCTTAAACTGTTTTCTTCGGTAGTTTTCGGAACAGCACATGTTGAATACTCTTCAATGAAGCTCATCACTGTCTCATCTGAATCAATTCCAAATTTGGGTGCATCTTTAATCCACAACAACATATGTATATGAGGAGCACCTCTCGGTTGATACTCCTTTCTCCAAAAGAAATCCAAAACCTCTCCAAGGGGAGGATTTTTTTTGTTGGTAATAAAAGACATAATAGCTTCAAATCTATGATTAAAATATCTGCATACATTCACTGGATCCAAAGAACACAGTTCTCGAGGTGTTTTGAATTCTTTATTTTGTATATTTGCATTTGCCTCTCGTAGAAATTGAAGTAAGTCGTCCCATGCATACTCGGCACAGCTAAGAGTGAGGAACCATGTAGGAGTTCCTAAGTTTCTTAGCATACATTTCAATTCCCCATGACGACGGTACTAATACTCCTTTGTACCACGCTGACATGCCATGAGATTGATTAAATGAGATTCCAAAATATTATCTTGCAGATTCACTTTCTCCATAAAGTCCCTCGCCGAAACATTTTGCAGATGTGCTCCACTTTTCAGTATATGGTTTACTGCATAGGAAAGCCCAGACAAGTCACTTTCATACAGTAAATGAAACAAATAGGGAATGCATTGACGAAACCTTGGATCTTCAGCATATAATCTTACAGTTCGATATTCAGATGCAGGAATTTGAAGTGGTCGATCGTCATATCGTCCACCTCGACCTGTTGGAAATAGCTGTGGAAAACAACGAGCTTCCAAACTTTCTTCCCATACACTAATGGGACTTCCTTTTGCTGCTTTCATTTGAAACAATTCAATTGCATTCCCCATTACTTCTTTGGAATGCAAAGGATGAACAGTATAATGTTCATATATTTCTTCACTTCTAGACACATCAACTTTTTCAATTTGGCCGCCTGAACAATCACTGTCTTCATCTGCAGCTGTTTCCTCTGCTGCAACACATACATCTTTGTAATACTCATTGTTTTTGACTAAATACAACGTTGCCTTTTTGACTTTCCTAACATCCACTAAATCTTGCCAGATTTTCTTACTCTTTGTCGGAACCCCATTAACTAGAATAACTAAAGGTTCCTCTTCTACTTTTTCTATACCAATTGTATCAATATTTTTTTTGACATCTAGAGGCAAATAAACAACTCTTCCCTTTAATCCTATCTGCAAATCTGTAGGAGGCAATTTCCCTATCTTAGGCTCCATGCGAACAATTGCCTGAAAAGGATGGACACATTGAATCAAAATAGACTCATATGTATTTAAATCCATCAATTCACGGGGAATGTCTACCAACTCCAGATTATTATGAACAGCTCTAGCAGGCATTCTGTTTTGATTTAATTTATCATAACAATATTTACAAATACGCTGATCAGAACTTTTCCAGAAAGACAAGCCAGTGAATGCCCTTGCAAACCTGTGTTTTCTCTCACTCTGCAAGGATCTAAGTCTTGCAACAACTTCATTTCTGCTTTAGACTTTTCTTACTATATGTACGTAAGAAATTACAAAACAAATCAATTGATTCCTGTCGCACACTACAAATACGACTACACTTCCAAGTGTACACTGGACCCTTAGTACGTCTCCCTAAAACTTCATCAGTTAACACCTCTTCTGGTTCTCTAGGCACAAGTTTCTCTTTTTCAATCGGACAACCGTCTTTCACCTCATAAGCTCGACCACTGGTGTCAACTGCATGCACTAAATCATTCTCCTGGAAGTAACTCTGCTCATTAAAAAATGGCTCACAACTTGAACTGTGCATCCATTCTCCTGAAAAAACTTTACAAAAATGAGTCCGATTAATTACTCTTTTCCATCTACTGTTTGATTTGAAAACATCAATTGTCTTGTTAAGTGTCCTAATTCTATTGATTATTAAAATAAATAATTTTTTCTTAACTTCAAAAGCCTGATCAACAATCTTCTCTACACTTTTCTTTTTCTTATAAAAAGCAGCTCTCTGTTTACCTTTCCTAATGTTTTTTAACAAATTTAAAACCACCCTATTGCGAAACATTCGTTTACGAATGTCTCTAAACTGATTCTGCCTTCTATTCCTATACATATTATTCTCTCCTGCTCCAGTTGTAAGATTTTTTGAGGGTCTCTGCTTCCTTTTCAAATTTACTCTCTCATTCTCTTTTTCTACATGCTGTCCAACATTTCTTTTTGATCTACATATGTTCCGTAAGAAAGACTTAGTTGTCTTACCAGGAGCTTTGTTCCTGTTTTTTGAAGTATTTGTTGTGGAAGAGTGCTGTAATTCCGTTGCTGTTTTTATTTTTTTGCGGTTATCATGTTTTCTTCTCCTTTGCCTTGAGGGCATCTTTCCTTACTCTTGAAATCTTGATTTCAATCTGTGTTAAAGAAAATAATAGCACATTATAGACCACTATTACCAAACAACAAAGCAATGACAAAAAGCAAACGGTCTATTCAGGGTTACAGATCAGGTGAGTATTCTCCAGGGGTGCAGAAGAGGTGAGGCCTGTATTGAAGAGTGTAGTGGAAAAGAGCTCTGTCCACAGGTACAAAGAAGATGAGACCTGTGTCTAAGAGTGCAGTAGGGGATAGGCTTCATGAAGTCTAGTCCACTGCACTCTTACACACAGGCTTCACCACCTATGCTTCCCAGGAAAGGCCTCTCTCCCACTACAGTCTTGAACATACGCCTCACCTCCTCTGTCCCTCTGGACATGCCTCACCTCATCTGCACAATCTACTTCCTAATCTGAAGTAACACAGGTGACATTATTGTGAAAGGATGAAATATATGTATTTAATCATGCAGACACTATTTATTCCTTCTTAAAAATCTAAAACTCATTCATTTGCACCAAAATCGTTTTTTAAATAACATTTTAGACACACACTGCAGGTCCTATGTATAAGCATTCAGTGTCCATGAGTACAGTGGAGAGGACTGACCTCCTCTCACCCTTTTACAAGCCTTACCTCATCTGTGTCCTCTGGATAGGCCTCAATGTATTGAGTATAATTGATGGTAACTGGGTGCAGATGAGGTGACGCATGTCCAAGGGTGTAAATAAGCTGAGGCCTGTCTAAGGATACAGATTAGTTAAAGTCTATTCAGGGTTGCAGATAAGGTGAGGATTGTCTAGGGGTGCAGGAGAGGTGAGGTCTGTATTGAAGAGTGTAGTGGAAGAGAGGTCTGTCCACAGGTACAAAGAAGGTGAGAACAGTGTTTAAGAGTGCAGTGGGGGATAGGCTTCATAAAGTCTAGTCCACTGCACTCTTAAACACAGGCCTCACCACCTATACTCCCCAGGAAAGGCCTCTCTCCCACTACAGTCTTGAACACAGACCTCACCTCCTCTGTCCCTCTGGACATGCCTCACCCCAACTGCACAATCTACTTCCTAATCTGAGGTAACACAGGTGACATTATTGTGAAAGGTTGAAATATATTTATTTAATCATGCAGACACTATTTATTCCTTCTCAAAAATCTAAAAGCCATTCATTTTCCCCAAAATCGTTTTTGACATCACATTTAAGAAACACAGCACAGCACCTATGTACAAGCATTCCATGTCACTACTAAAACTTCACAATTTTACAAAATACATTTCCTCTATGCAACGAAACTCAATGTGCTTCCTACACTGAGTTAACACAGGTAACATCATTCTGAAAAGGTCAAATTTATTTCTTTCAGAATGCAAACACTATTTATTCCATCTCAAAAATGTAAAAGCCATTCATTTTCCTCAAAATCGTTTTTGACTTCACATTTAAGAAACACAGCACAGGTCCTATGTACAAGCATTCCATGTCATTACTGAAACCTCACTATTTTACAAAATACAATTCCTCTATGCAAACAAACTCAATGTGCTTCCTACACTGAGTTAACACAGGTAACATCATTGTAAAGAGTCAAATTGACGCCTGTGTCTAAGAGTGCAGTCGGGGATAGACTTCATGAAGCCTAGTCCACTGCACTCTTAGACACAAGCCTCTCCACCTATGCTCCCCAGGAAAGCCCTCTCTCCCACTACAGGCTTGAACAAAGGCCTCACCTCCTCTGTACCTCTGGACATGCCTCACCTCATCTGCACAATCTACTTCCTAATCTGAGGTAACACAGGTGACATCATTGTGAAAGGGGCAAATGTATTTCTTTAAGCATGCAGACACTCTTTATTCCTTCTCAAAAATGTAAAAGCCATTCATTTTCCCCAAAATTGTTTTTGACATCACATTTAAGAAACACAGCACAGGTCCTATGTACAAGCATTCCATGTCACTACTGAAACTTCACAATTTTACAAAATACAATTCCTTTATGCAAAGAAACACAATGTGCTTCCTACACTGAGTTAACACTAGTAACTCATTGTGAAAAGGTCACATTTATTTCTGTAAGCATGCATACACTATTTATTCCAACTCAAAAATGTAGAAGCCATTCATTTTCCCCAAAATCGTTTTTGACATCACATTGAGGAAACACAGCACAGCACCTATGTACAAGCATTCCATGTCACTACTAAAACTTCACAATTTTACAAAATACATTTCCTCTATGCAACGAAACTCAATGTGCTTCCTACACAGAGTTAACACAGGTAACATCATTCTGAAAAGGTCAAATTTATTTCTTTCAGAATGCAAACACTATTTACTCCATCTCAAAAATGTAAAAGCCATTCATTTTCCCCCAAATCGTTTTTGACTTCACATTTAAGAAACACAGCACAGGTCCTATGTACAAGCATTCTATGTCATTACTGAAACCTCACTATTTTACAAAATACAATTCCTCTATGCAAACAAACTCAAAGTGCTTCCTACACTGAGTTAACACAGGTAACATCATTGTAAAGAGTCATATTCACGCCTGTGTCTAAGAGTGCAGTCGGGGATAGGCTTCATGAAGCCTTGTCCACTGCACTCTTAGACACAAGCCTCACCACCTATGCTCCCCAGGAAAGCCCTCTCTCCCACTACAGTCTTGAACAAAGGCCTCACCTTCTCTGTACCTCTGGACATGCCTCACCTCATCTGCACAATCTACTTCCTAATCTGAGGTAACACAGGTGACATCATTGTGAAAGGGGCAAATTTATTTCTTTAAGCATGCAGACACTCTTTATTCCTTCTCAAAAATGTAAAAGCCATTCATTTTCCCTAAAATCGTTTTTGACATCACATTTATGAAACACAGCACAGGTCCTATGTACAAGCATTCCATGTCACTACTGAAACTTCACAATTGTACAAAATACAATTCCTCTATGCAAAGAAACTCAATGTGCGTCCTACACTGAGTTAACACACGTAACATCATTGTGAAAAGGTCAAATTTATTTCTTTAAGCATGCAGACACTATTTATTCCTACTCAAAAATGTAAAAGCCATTCATTTTCCCCAAAATCGTTTTTGACATCACATTTAAGAAACACAGCACAAGTCCTATGTACAACCATTCAATTTCACTACTGAAATTCAACCATTATCAAAAAAAAATGACACAAACCAACAGCACAGAAACTCAATGTGCTTCCTACTCTGAGTTAACACAGGTAACATCATTGTGAAAGGGTCAAATGTTTTTCTTTAAGCATGCAGACACTCTTTATTGCTTCTCAAAAATGTAAAAGCCATTCATTTTCCCCAAAATCGTTTTTGACATCACATTTAAGAAACACAGCACAGGTCCTATGTACAAGCATTCCATGTCACTACTGAAACTTCACAAGTTTACAAAATACAATTCCTCTATGCAAAGAAACTCAATGTGCTTCCTACACTGAGTTAACACAGGTAACATCATTGTGAAAGGGTCAAATTTATTTCTTTAAGCATGCACACATTATTTATTCCTTCTAAAAAATGTAAAAGCCATTCATTTTCCCCAAAATCGTTTTTGACATCACATTTAAGAAACACAGCACAGGTCCTATGTACAAGAATTCCATGTCACTACTGAAACTTCACAATTTTACAAAATACAATTCCTCTATGCAGTAAAAACTTTTTACCAAGCATTATCAAAAAGCATGACACAAAGCAACATTAAAAAATCACAATTTGCTTCCAAATCTTCTCCATAGAGTATACAAGTCTCTATATATATTAAATGAATCATTACTCACCTTTACAAATGCTTTAGGAGATTGAGAACAGTGTCAGACACACACACCAATATTTCTTTAGAAGAGCAAAAGGTATGTACTCCAGGCACTGCAACCATGAATGGCACAGAGAACCTCTAATTCTACACACATATTGCACATGTTAACCAATCAAAACTCTTCCCTCTCTATTTTCAAACCAACCCCCTTCCCCCCCTCAGCCTTTTCTACCTGTTACCATAGCAACTCCCTCCTCACTGAGCTCTCAGGGTTAAAAGTTTATTCTCCAATGTTGCAAATGAACTAAGCAAGGATGTTTGACCTCTCAATACACCAGCTTATCCGCTGCAATCTTTCTTTAAATGACTTTTTCTTAACCATTCAAATGGCTTCTTTCACAGAACAGAACCATGCACCCTAACTTCCAGTTTTCAACTATCTGAATCCACCAATCATTGCTTGTGATTGAAGAGCACTGAAACTCCACCGTTTTTTTTTTTGCAAACTCATACTGTTCCAACTGCCATTTCATTCCCACACTTCATCTGACTGCACCAGAACCTCCTCTTACCATGTATTCTGTATGGATTATTGGACATAGCTACATCCACTGGGCTCAAAGGTATGCAGCTACCAGAAATTTTCACAACCTTGACTTACCAAATGTAGACATAAAATGGATTGGCCAAAGAGGATTGAGATGTCATCAATTGATACCATTGGTGAAAACCTTTTTGCATCTGCCACACCCTAACCTCATAATTCTGCACTGTGGTGGAAATGACTTAGGCACTTTGATTGGGGTAGGTCTGGAAATGCTTTTAAAGGACACCTTTGAGCAATTGATGGCACTTTTTCCTCAAACTGCCTTGGTATATTCCAATATATGCCAAAGACAGAAATGGAAGTGGTCCAACCAATTTTGTCCACAATTTGAGACAGCACGGAAACATGTGAATAAATCTGTTTCTGCTTACATGAGAGACTATGGAATGGGTTCAATATACAACAACAACTTGCGTTACAACATGCAAGATATCTACAGAGGAGATGGTGTGCACTTCTCAGATGAGGGGAATAGAATATTCCTCCTGAATATAAGACTGTGCATTGGAACCTACTTGTAGGTACCTAAATCAGCCACAGAACCCAAAAGCTCTTTTCAGAGCTATCCTACCTCTGATCACTCAAAATGATTATTTTACTCTAACTTTTTTCACTGTTTTTCACCAAAGTACGCTCCCCGTTACGCTTCCCGGTGCGCGTACCGGGCGCTCCCCCTGCGAAAATTAAAACAAAATTGGGTTTTTTGGGCCTATATGGGCCTCCTAAGCCCCCCTCAGAAAACCTAGGGGGTCAGGGAGTGTCTACTGTGCCCCCTTTTACCCATTCCCAACGTTGTTTTTCCTCCATCTTGTGTCTCAAATCTACCGAAACACAAGATGGAGGACTCCAGTAGCGCTGCCGGTACGCGTACCGGGACGCGCACCGGGAAGCGCTCCCAAAAATTTTAAAAGTTAATTTACATAAAAACCACTGGAGACACTTTCACCAAATATAGAATAGGCCGTACTACATACCAATCCCTACCATTTTTCCAAATTTGGTGGAATTCCATTGAGCCATTTCAGCTGTAGCATTGTCTAAATATCCTGAGGTAAATTACATGACAAAAACACATCTGAAGTGTTAGAATTTACAACCAATTAAAATGTTACTTTCATTTTTTACTTTTTTTTCCTGACATTTGATTGGTTATGTACATGAATATAAATGAAAAATGAGAGGGAAACACGGCCATTTTTTGACTACAACTACCTGAGGTACATCTTGAAAGGATTTTCGCATTTTGTCTTCTTCACCTCTCTGTAAAGTAAGTTGATAATTTGTAAGGGGCACTTTAAGTTAATTTGTAAAAACTTTTTCTGATAGTTATTTACTGTCCCTCTGCTATAGTTATACATAGAGATAGACTCCTCTGTTATATTTATGGATTGACTTAGGCTTCTCTGCTATAATTATGAATTTACTTACGCTTCTTCACAGGCACTTTTTTATATTTCTACTTCCTGCCTGTTACCATACACTGCCCAAAGTTAACTTCACTGTTAAAAAATCAGAACTACCTGTCTGAACTTAAACCCAACAGTGCCCTAACTCTACTGATATAGTTATTTTTTATGCAATTTACAGCAAAAAAATGGAAGGAGAGCAAGAAAACATCAATGTTTCCTTCGAGATTACATATGAGGAGATTCTTAATGAAGATTTTGTTGAACAAGATTTTATGGATCAGTCTTTGGATCAACAATTTATTGAATGTTTACAAGATATAGAAACATGCATTTTTGAGGAGATTCCAGATGATCTAATGCTGGAAGTCTTATTGAACTATGAAAATTCTAACCAATAAATGTTTATTTAATAATTAAAAATTGTTTGAGACATTATTCATTTTTATATCTAATTCATGAAGTACTACCAAAATGATTATGTTTATATTATAGTATAACGTGAAACTTACAGTATACCGTGCAATTTTAAAACATCATAAGGGAGCAGAGTAGACTACCCATGATCCCCTAGGTCGATTTCGGGAGTACTTAAAGGATTTATGTTTATATTATAGTATAAAGTGAAACTTACAGTATACTGTGCAATTTTAAAACATCATAAGGGAGCAGGGTAGACTACCCATGATCCCCTAGGTCTTCTCAGGGAGTACTTAAAGGATCTGTTTCTGCTTTCCTGACATACTATGGTATGGATTCCATATACCACAATAACTTCTGTAACAACATGCAAGATATCTACAGAAAAAAAGGTGTACATTGAATTTAAGACTCTGCATTGGTACCTACATGTTGGTACTTAAATCACCCACACAACACAACAACTCCATTCAGAGCTACCCTACCTCTAAGCACTTTAAATTATTATTTTACTGTTTCACTGAGTTTTCCCCATGTGTGGGTGTGTGTGTGTGTGGGGGATGGTGGGGTGTGTCTGTGAGGTGTGTGTGTGTGTGTGTCTGGGGGGGTGAGGTGTATAGGTGTGTGTAGGTGTGTGGGGTATGTGGGTGTGGGTGGGGGTGTGGGTGTGTAAGGTGTGAGTGTGGGTGTGGGTGTGTGGGGTGTTTGAGTGTAGGTGGAGGTGTGGGTGTGTGAGGTGTGTGTGGGAGGTGTGTGGGTGTGGGGGGTATGTGTGTAGGATGTGTGTGTATGTGTGGGATGTGTGGGTGTGTCTGTGAGGTGTGTGTGTGTGTGTGGGGGGAGGGAGGTGTGTGTGTGGGATGTGTGGGGTGTGTCTGTGAGGTATCTGTGTGTGCGTGTGTGTGTGTGTGTTGGGGTGTGTGGGTGTGGGTGTGGATGTGTAAGATGTCAGTGTGGGGGTGTGGGGTGTTTGGGTGTGGGTGGAGGTGTGCGTGTGTGAGGTATGTGTGGGGAGTGTGTGGCTGTGGGGGTGTGGGATTGTGTGCGTGTGGGTGTGTATGGGACGTACTTGTAGGTACCTAAAACAGCCACAGAACCCAAAAGCTCTTTTCAGAGCTACCCTACCTCTAATCACTCAAAATGATTTTTTTACAATACTATTTTCACTATTTTTCACCAACGTAGGCTCCCTGGTACGCTCCCCGGTGCGCGTACCGGGCGCTCCCCTCGCGAAAATCGAAAAAAAATGTACTTTTTTTTGTCACCCGCGGGACCCTTTTATGGCCCCCACATCAAACCTGGGGGATCAGGGGGGGTCTACCCTGCTCCCTTTTGGTTATTTCCCACTTTGTTTTTGTCACCTCTTGTGTCTCGATCCTACCGAGACACAAGATGGCGGCCGCTCCGGACTGTTTGGAATGTTGACAGACACCCGAGAGCCAATCAGCTTTCCGTGCGCAAGTCGCGTGGCGCGCCCGGAGCGCTCCCCGGTGCGCGTACCTGGGCGCGGCTATAGATATATATATTTTTTAGAACCTAAATTACTCAAAATCCACTGGAGCACATATCTTGAGACATAGCAAAGGCACATCGGGCTACCAGTCCCTACAATTTTGCCAAGTTTCGTGGGAATCCATTCAGCCGTTCGGGCTAAAAGTGAGTCCAACCGCCCTATGGAAATTAACATGGGGAAAACACGTTTTGGGACCCCCCTTTTATCTCGGCCCCCACTTGATGAATCCCCCCGAAACTTTCAAGGAAGGAGCGGAGAGCCGCAAGGCAAAGTTAAAGAAAATTTCAGGCAGATTCCTCAACCGGCGTCAAAGTTATTCCCAATAGAATGTTGCGATTTCCCTATGGAAAACAATCCTAACTATAACTACCTAATGGCGACCGCTAGTAGGTAATATATATATATATATATATATATATATATATATATATATATTCCAACCAAACAATGGCTTTCACCCGAGCCTCTTGTACGGCGGGCTCACGACAGGGGTAGCCACCCCCACAATATGCAGCAACTTCCAGAGCGTGTCTCCCAAGATGGCAGGGATACAAAAGACAATGGAGCCGTGGCCTCAAATCAGATGGTGACATTTTATTTTCTCGACACTACGACCAGCGCGTTTCGGAGTTCCAGTCACTCCTTCATCACGGGCATTAGATTGTTTGTTAAGTGGTGAATAATAAAGTGCAAACAACGGTCATGTGACCATGGACATAAAGAAAATCTTGTGATTTAACATCATTATAATGTATATACGATGTAAATAAAGTTTCATATTCATTACAGAGCCTCCTGTTTTCATATCATCATCATTATAAACGTGTGCAAATATAATAATAAACACATGTGTGCTGCAAACAAAAAGTAAATACAATGTTTACAAATCATCGGCTTGCTGACTGTCATGGCGTCTAATACATAAAGAAAACACATAAATAGTGTACGGCATATAATCACCTTCTTGTGTGGCATCATAAGTTCATTTTTGCCAAAAAATAATAGTAATAATGAATTAGTGTGAAATTTTATAAAAAAAGTCTCGGGGTGAGCCGCGAACTCTTGTCAGTAGCTGAAACCCACGGCAAAAGATGCACGTACTGGTTGAGCTATGCCCCCGTTCACATGAAAAGCAGTTAGATAGGCAATATAGACCGGTTTACAAGCATGCAACCCAAGTGGGTACAGCCGATATGAGTAAATACCTAAACATACCAGTGCACTTCTCAGTAAACATATGATTGATTCGCCGAAGTGGGCCATAATAAAAACTTATATAAAATAGCCTACCATGTGACACTGTCTGGATATTTAGACATATAACAATAATCAAATACACTACTGATCGAGATTTGGCTAGCTAGCAGCTTATTTGAGCCTAGTGGGTAAAAATAACCAGTGTACTAAATGCCTAATGTGGGATCATATACAAACTAATAACAATGCATAAATTACATATTGTTTCGGCGTCAGGGGCCAGCATTTGCATAACATTTTAAATCATGTTGGAACTGTGGCTCGATGACTTGCATCATATACTTGATTTGAGATGCTTCACAGCGATCGATAAGCTCATCCAATGCTAGCAACCTCTCAGGACCGGTCCACTTCTGAAAGGTTCGCAGCCAGTCCTGCAGCTCTGCTGGAGGGCCGATGGAAGGGATTCGTCGACACTGATACCCATGGTTGGCATTTCGCAGGTCCCCAAACGTTGCGGCACTGTTTACGCATTGTGCTAATGATCTAAAACTGCTGTACTCTGAGCCTTTGCATAACTTCTTTCCAGGAGATAGGGCTCTCACATCAACACCATTCTCATACTTTCGTTTCATCTTGGGCCGAACATGACGAATGAGGTTCCCCTCCTCAGTACGCTCCAGATAATCAATCCAGCGCTCATCCATCATATAATAGAAGTAGACGTCACTGCCATCCTCTCCATCTTCGCTCTCTTCCTCCCCTTCATCCTCTCCTCGCATGCCAGAGCGGTCAGACTCTTCCGACTCATCCTCCTCTTCTTCCCCCCAAACGGCCTGAATCTCTGACTCTTTTTCCTCCTCTCTGCCCGTGCCTCTGGAATGTTCCTGAGACACGTTGCCATTCAAAATATCTCCTGTAGAACTGGATAGCCTTGGCTGTGTGTTGTTGTGCGAGCAGCTACCCCGGCCAGTATCACCACTGCACTGCCTCTTCCGGCACGTCAGGCCGTCACTGTTAATTTCGAGAATGCGGGTGGTAATCCCCTTCACATGCAGGAGATCTTCTAAGGAGTTGAACCCCTTCAGCTCCTCTCTCTTCCGCATGATGCCCCAGGCTCTCCTCCTGCCGATACCCCTCAGCGCCCCCTCCAGCTCCTTGAAGCCCGCTCTGTTGATGTCCACCGCGCTCCTCCACTGCGGCTCCGAATCCTCCATGCTCTCTCTACCCGGGGATCTACTCCGACCGCAGCCAGGAAACTCCGAGGACCTACAGGCCTCCGTGCGCATTTATTATTATTTTGTTTTAATTGAGCCTAAGTATGCAGAGTTGGAATCCACATGTAAAAAAAAAAAAAGGACATTTTTTTTATCGGCAGGGTACGCGTACCTACGCGAACCCCGCGATTTTAAAAACAAATGTGGGGCCTTCGGGGTCCTTGTGTGACCCCCTGAGCAGGACTAGGGGGTCAGGGTGTTTCAACCCTGCCCCCTTTGCGTGTTTTCCACCTTTGTTTCCCTGCTTTCTTGTACCTCAGTCTACTGAGGCACAAGATGGCTGCCAACACTTTCTGGTTTGGAGTGTTGACAGACAGTTGACAGCCAATTAGCATTCAGCTCATGCTCGGGAAGGTACAGAGTACAGTAAGCTTACCGTAACACCTCCAATATATACTTATGATTTTACTATTGATTTTCTCAGGAACTACTGAACGGATTTACACCATTTAAAAAAAGGCCCATCTGCGAACAGAACTCTACCTTTTTGCCAAGTTTGGTGTAATTCCGTTCAGCCTGCTAAAGGTCCCAATGGAAAATTGCATGGGCAAAACATGTATTGGAACCCCCCTTTTTTCTCAGCCCCCACTTCACGAATCACTACCAAACTTTCAGAGAAAGAGCAGAGCCAAGCAGGCCATCTTCTTGGAGAAATTCGTGAAGATTCGTCCACCGGCGCCAAAGTTATTCCAAATAGAATGTTGCAGATTTCCTATGGAAACTAGGTTTTAACTATAACTACCTACTGGCGACTGCCAGTAGGTAATATACATATATATATATATCCTGGATTCTCCTCACCCCTCACTCTCGGCAGAAGTCACAGCACAGCAGCAGGTCACTGAAAAAAACATAGGTTTCAGGGATGTTATAGTTAGTTGGAGATTGCTCTCATACAAAACCATAGAAATTCCCCCATGATTGTTAGTTCAGCTAACTATAACTCGCGCCCCAGCAATGCACTGCTGATGACATCACATATTACATCATTCATGACATGGTCAGTTACATCACTGATTGTTTCAGTGAATTTCAAAGGTTTTTAAATGCTAATTTCGAATTATAATGTTTATTAAACCTATGATTTTTTCAGTAATTTTGAAATTTTTTGTGTGATATTTTGTGACTTTAATATCCTTAAAATAGTTTTTATACATTTTTTTGTTTGTTATTAAAATAATATAATGTCTTCTGTTTTCTTAAATATTAATATATATGTATTTTTTTTTCGAGAAAAAAGTGGAGTTGCACACCCATCGCGGACCAATCTCGGTGGGTGTGCGGATTCAAACTGCCATATTGGTAAAGTCGTGAAGGATGCACGTTTCAGCCAGCCCACTCCGCTTACAGGGAGGGAATTACAACACTACATGTCCCCGTTAATCCCTGTAGTGATCTGCTGATCAGAGGTATGGTGTCAGCATGCCACAGCCACTACCTCACGGCTGTTTTACACCTACACCACACCCATGCAGCACAGGTGTTACAGGACATGTGACCCTGCCAATAAAAAGGGTCGGGCACACGTGCTCGATGCCATTTCCACTCTATCTGGGTGTATCCGTGTGGGTATTATGTTGGTGGCAGCCGAGTCACTTTGACCGACACCGGCCTCCCGCTAATTGGCCATAACTTGAGCTGCACTGAGTTAGAGCTGAGCGGGAGTGCAGCCTGTGATGATGCGTAGGCCTTGATACACCATCCTGGCAATAAAGACCAGATTTGAATTGTGAGCTTGGCTGGACCGCATGTAGGCCAAAGGAACTGGCTGTACAGGCATGATTCCTCGGTGCAGTGCAGCAGGATGTGCTGGGGGCCTATGCAGCGGAATCCAGCGACGGCTGAGGAGATTGCTCCAGCAGGTGGTGGGCCCTCTTGGAGACACGCCAGTTGTGACAGGTGAGCATTGAGGTCTGGGTGCGCAGGGTCGGTGGGGTGGTGGCCTGATCTGGGGACCAGGGCTGGGATGCTTGCGAAACATGTCAGAATCATGCACACTGCCTGAGAAGTTTGTGACAACATTAGTGTACAGGCCCCAGTGGTCCAGTTTTGCCTGCACATTGTTGGAATGCGTGTAGTTTCTGTTGCGGTGATTGTGTGCAGGGGGCACAAGTAGTACATGTGTACAGTCAATTGCCCCCAACACGTGCAGGAAGCCTGCTATTACGTTGTTCCCTTGCTTGGTCTCCAGCTGTTCCTGCACATTATGGGTGAAGTGAGCATGCAGGCGTATCAAGCTGAAAAGAACCATGATGCTTACAGGTATGATACATCCTGCATAATCAGATGGTAACAGAAGTTCATGTGGTT
The DNA here is from genome assembly GCF_964261635.1 of Lissotriton helveticus. Lineage (NCBI taxonomy): Eukaryota > Metazoa > Chordata > Amphibia > Caudata > Salamandridae > Lissotriton > Lissotriton helveticus. Next base: position 499,776,227 of record NC_136063.1, read on the forward strand.
GTAACGTTCCTTTTCTTTCCTACGAAGGTTGCGACCCCACAAACTTCTGTTACGGTCATTTTGTACAGGATTGATCATACCTGTAAGCATTCCGGTTTGTCCAAGTGCAATACATTTTACCATATTACGTTTGTGACCATACTAACCCTTGTCTTCATTTATCCAACAGCCTTCCGAATACGGAGTTTGGGGAATTCCAGGACGATTTACAGTTATTTCGATCCACAAGTTGATGTTCCCCATTGTGAATGTCACTTGTTGTTTGATGTTTTTGTGTTGTTAATTTATGTTTTTCTAATAAAGTACTGTTTTTCCACTACTGTTGACTACTAGACTTCATGACCTGGCGCGCCCCCATTTCAGTGACTACAATCTTGGATCTGGAGCACAGGGCGTCGAGGAAAGGCTGGGGTTGGGTTTTTTTGTGCAGGAATACTACGAATTAGGATGAGTCAACGACCAGCCAAATCTGCGATGCAATCCAAAAACAGGCGATAAGCTGCTTTAGAAGTAAGAATTTAACATCTACCTTTTACTGGGGTAAAGCAGGATGACTACTTACAGTATGAAGGGGAACTCAGCCCAGAGCCATATCTGAAGACCAAGACATCTCATAAAGCTACTGATCATGCAGCCTAGACACCCAAGAAGGCCACAACAGCCACCGCCACTACCCCCAGGACCTCCCCCCGGACCACCCCCCGACTACCACCGAGGCAGCGCAGAACCGGACAGCGGACCTTCCCAAAATGGCATGGCCCCATAGCCACACAATATCTGAATGTTGGAAGAGGTGGAAACCAAGTATGTGTGAAGGAGGCAAGTCACCCATCAATAACAATGCACACAATACCAAGAGTAGCGGTGATGTGCGGACAGACCTCACTATGCAGAGCACAGACATGTCCATGTGGAAATATACTGCTGGTGCTTGTAGTGTTGTGGACAGTGGACGCAACCATGTTACCTCGGGCAGTGGGGAAGATCTCTGTCATGTAGCTGTGTCGTCCCCCTGTAAGTGGAGTGGGCTGGTCCAACGTATGTCACTCCAGCGTAGGAGTGTGAATAAAAAGGCCGGGGCTCTTGGTGTGGTTCACTTCTGGGAAGGCCAACGCGTCTGCCAGAGCGGCGGCCCTCACCCTGCCACAAGTCGGCCACCATGACCGCTGGCCTCCTCAACACAGGCCCCCTGCGAACCCAGCGGCACAGCACTGCAGAGTTATGTCTGTATATACTACTGCCTTCGATTTACACTGCAGACAGCAAGACTCACAGTTCAGATTGAGTCGCGATTGCAGATGATGCAGTCCAGTAGGCAACAGACATTGCTACCAGTGCGGCCCGCCCAGAGCACGCATCATCGCTTGCTGGGCACACGCTGATTGCTTCTGGTGCCACTAACTGTGCAGCTCAAGTTACTGCCAAGTGGCTGTGGGCCCTTGCTGACCACTGCCTTTGGCCTTCACTGTGGTCAGCAGGGCTGACAATTCAAATGGAATCGCGATTGCAGATGACGCAGTCCAGTAGGCAATAGACATTGCTCCTCCGGCCTACACTGCGGTCATCAGGGCTCACAATTAAAATTGAGTCTTGATTCATTAATTGCAGAGTCCAGTAGGCAACAGACATTGCTACCAGTGCGGCCCGCCCGGACCATGCATCATCGCTAACTGTGCACACACTGAGTGCTTAGGTGCCACTAACTGTGCAGCTCAACTGAATGCCACATGCCTGTGGGCCCTTGCTGACCACTGCCTCTGGCCTACACTGCGGTCAGCAGGGCTAACAATTCAAATTCAGTCTTGATTCATTCATTTCAGTCCAGTAGGCAACTAACTATAACGTCCCTGAAACCTACATATTTCGACAATGTATTCCAAACATGTTTCATCCTTTGTTCCATATGCCTACACTGCGCTCAGCAGGGCTCACAATTCAAATTCAGTCTTGATTTATTAATTACAGAGTGCATTATACTCTATGTCCTCAGATTTTGTCAAGAGGAAGTGACAAAAAGCATTCCTCGATGTCTGTGCTGACTACTGCCTTCCATTTACACTGCCCACAGCAGGGCTCACAATTCAGATTGAGTCGCGATTACAGATAACACAGTCCAGTAGGCAACAGACATTGCTCTCCGTGCGGCCCACCTGCACCACACATCATCGCTGGCTGCGCACACGCTGAATGCTTCTGATGCCACTAACCCAGTGCACTACAAGTCACAGCCACGTGGCCTTATTGAGGCAGAATTAATTAGGCAAAAACATTACTCCCAGTGCGGCCTGCCTGAACCACGTATCATCGCTGACTGCGCACACGCTGAGCGCCACTGTTGCCACTAACTCAGTGCATCACAAGTCAACACCACATGGTTGTGGGCCCTTGCTGACCACTGCCTCTGGCCTACACTGTGGTCAGCAGGTCTCACACATATCCAATCCAATCCTGTCCTGCAAGGACACGCCATCATCGCTGGCTGAGCACACACTGAGCTCTTCAGGTGCCACTAACTATGTGCATCACAACTCATGGACCCTTTATGATTAACTTTTGTGCTGTAGACACCGGACGCAACAATGTCACCTCAGGCTGTAGGAATACCCTGAAGGGACATTAACAATTTCTTCAAATGAGTATGATCATCTCTGGTGCCCCTACCTCAGTGCACCACAACTCATGGACTCTTTACTATACAATCTTTTGTGTGTGATTTAAGGTCTGGGGCCCCTACCTTAGTGCACCACAAGTCATGGACCCCCCCTTTATGATTGAATCTCTGTGTGATCCAATGATCACTGTTGTAGTTGTTGCCAGCACCAACCATTCCCTGAGCGCTGGCTTACACTCACCCCACATGCATCCAGCACAGACGTCACTGGACATAAAAAGGGGCGAGTGCACGTGCCGGTAGCCAGTTCCATTATCTATCTAACTGTGTCCGTGTGTTCATTAAGTATCCATGATGGCCCTGGGCCCTACCACATTACAGTGTGCTGTTGACTACGCACGCAACCATGTTACCTCTGGCAGTGGGGAAGACCTTGGTTATGTAGCTTTGTCTGGGTCATTCTATGAGTACATGGGTAGAGACTGGATGATTAGAGTATTGCAAGGAGAGTGTATGGTGAATTTATAAGTGCTTGGGATTGGCGGAGTGATTAGATAAGTACATATGTTGGTGGAGCCTAACCCCCGAGCAAGGGTTTGGCTTTTATTGACTGTCAACCAGTGTCAACCCAGGCGCAGCATCAGGATTGCAAACCAAGCCTTGAGAGAGCCGCCGCTACACATGGAGTGTGAGTAGGCACTGCGTGGGTTCCTGAGGCATCTGCCTTCTTTGCTGCGGGATCCCCACAGCCTTTGCTCTAGTACCCTGGGTTCCCACCCCCTAAAACCTTGGCCACTGGCTTGCGGGAATATCGCACGGATGCCTGAAAAACCGAGCTCAGGAGCTTGGAATTCTCATGGTGGTATACTGCATTCTCATTCAGAGGATACCCTCGCAGGTCGTTTATCCCTGTATCAAGGAATTCTGACTGTTGGATCCCCGGAGTCCCTTCCACTAGATCCCCTAAAGCGAGAGGCTGGGTCTGTGGAGTACCGGTAATAAAAGGCCCAGAATCCTGTCTGCAAGATATTATTATTGACATATGCGGATAGAATCTACGGAATTCTGTAAGCGTAAGCAGAGTAGGCAGAGCCGGCGTATGCCAGTCAGGAGGGCAACTAGAGCCAAATTTCGGGGTAGGCTGATAAAAATTTTAGGGGGGTAATTCTTCCAGTCATAGGCAGAGTGGAGATGCAGGGGCTCTAAGAAGGGGTGAAAACACAACAAAGCCTCATTAACAGGTAAATGGTCTTTTAAAGACCTGTGAAGTACTCAGGTGCTGCGCTGAGAGTCGTGCACCCAGCACATTCACACTAGGTAAAATGATTACAACTTTCTCTGCGCTGTACAGATGCCACCAACAAGCCAGGGAAGGTCTAGGTGCTATTTTCACTGTAGATGGGCCTCTCTTACCTTCCTTTTACAAATGATGTGAGAAGAACCGTTAGAGAGCAGGAGGAAGGTGGGGGCTAAAAGGACGTGTCATTGCCTGTCACTCGATCAGCCACCCCTGTGATGTACGCAGGTTCAGCACGAGCAGGAAGCTTGACAATACCTTAACTTATATTCATGTGTGCGTCACAAGTGTGCACAAACCAATGCACGAAGTTTGGAAACAACATTTCATTTTTTTCATCTCACTGAAGTTAATAAAGCATGTCAATGTTAAAGCCCCCCAGTATTTTCCCACAATCTTCAATCTGCAGAAGGCCATTTCTTGTACATTACCCCAGCCGATTTTGGACCCCAATTCATCTACCACTAAAACCGATTGCAACTTTCTCTGCGCTGTACAGATGCCACCTACAAGTCAGTGAATCTCTAAGTGCTATTTTTCAGGGTACACAGGGCTCTCTTACCTTCCTTTTACAAATGACGGGAGACAAACCGCAGGAGGAAGAAGGGAAGGCTCAAGGGACGTGTCATACGCAGTCTCGCAATCTGCCACCCCTGTGATGTATGCAGGTTCAGCATGAGCAGGAAGCTAGACAATACCTTAACTCACAAGTGTGCACAAAAACCAATGCACGAAGTGTGCAAACAACATTTAATTTTTTCATCTCACTGAAGTTAATAAAGCATGTATGTGTTAAAGCCCCCCTCCACCAGTATTTTCCTACAAGCTTCAATCTGCAGAAGGCCATTTCTTGTACATTACCCTGGCCGATTTTGGACCTCAATTCATCCCTGTACCTTAGACACAAGACCAATTAACCCTTGCAACACCACACACAGCATTCGTGTACCACTGAACCCAATTGTAACTTTCTCTGCCCTGTACAGCTGCCACAAACAAGCCAGTGAAGGTCTAAGTGCTATTTTTCACAGTAGATGGGCTACTTTTACTTTCCTTTTACAAACGATGCGAGAAGAACCATTAGCAAGCAGGAGGAAGGAGGGGGGCTCAAGGGACGTGTCATTGCCCGTCACTCGATCTGCCGCCCCTGTAATGTACGCAGGTGCAGCACGAGCAGGAAGCTTGACAATACCTTAACCTATATTCACGTGTGCTTCACAAGTGTGCACAAACCAATACACGAAGTGTGCAAACAACATATCATTTTTTTTCATCTCACTGAAGTTAATAAAGCATGTCTTTGTTAAAGCACCCCACCAGTATTTTCCCACAAGCTTCAATCTGCAGAAGGCCATTTCTTGTACATTACCCGGGACAATTTTGGACCCCAATTTATCCCTGTACCTTAGACACAAGAACATGTAACCCTTGCAACATCACACACTGCACTCTTGTACCACTGAAACCGATTGCAACTTTTTCTGCGCTGTACAAATTGTCACCAACAAGGCAGTGAAGGTCTAAGTGCTATTTTCAGGGTACATGGGTCTCTCTTACCTTCCTTTTACAAACGATGGGAGACAACCCGCTAGGGAGTGGGAGGAAGGAGGGGGGCTCAAGGGAAGTATCATTCCTAGTCTCTCGATCTGCCACCCCTGTGATGTACGCATGTTCAGCACGAGCAGGAAGCTTGACAATATCTTAACTTATATTCACGTGTGCTTCAAAAGTGTGCACAAACCATGCACTAAGTGTGCAAACAACATTTCCTTTTTTTCATCAAATTTTTTTCATGTCCTTGTTAAAGTCCCCCCCAGTATTTTTCCACAAGCTTCAATCTGCAGAAGGCATTTTTTCTACATTACAGCGGCCGATTTTGGACCCCAATTCATCCCTGTACCTTATACACAAGACCATGTAACCCTTGCAACATCACACACTGCACTTGTGTACCACTGAAACCAATTGCAACTTTCTCTGCGCTGTAAAGATGCCACCAACAAGCCAGTGAAGGTCCAGTGCTATTTTTCAGGGTAGATAGGGCTCTCTTGCCTTCCTTTTAAAAACAACGCTACACAAACCATTAGAGAGCCGGAAGAAGGAGGGGGGCTCAAGGGACGTGTCATTGACAGTTTATCAATCTGCCGCCCCTGTGATGTACGCAGGTTCAGCACGAGCAGGAAGCTTGACAATACTTTAACTTATATTCATGTGCGCTTCACAAGTGTGCACAAACCAATACACTAAGTGTGCAAACAGCATTTCCTTTTTTTATCCCACTCAAGTTAATAAACCATGTCCTTGTTAAAGCCCCCCCCCCCCAGTATTTGCCCACAAGCTTCAATTTGCAGAAGGCATTTCTTCTACATTACAGCGGCTGATTTTGGACCCCAATTCATACCTGTACCTTAGACACAGGACTATGTAACCCTAGCAACATCACTAAGCATGGGCGAATTTTGCAAATTCGCGAATTTGAGGATTTGCGTATTCGCGAATCCGCAAAATTCTCGAATTTGCGGATTTGCAAATTTGCAAATTTTTTAAATGGGGGGGGTCTTCTGTGCGAGTTCAAGTGCCTCTTGTGTGTATAAATGGTCAGAGACCGATCAGAGCAGCAGCAGATGAAGAGAAAGAAGCTCCTGGTCACAGGAACAGCACGAGGATTGCGCTCGTGAAAGTCAAGGATACAAAGGCCTCTATCCAGCATCACAGCTGAGTTTCGACGGTAGATTTGGGAAGAAGGCACACCTGCCCAGCCTCGGCGACGCTCACAATTGTTTTTGGGCTGATGAATGAGTCACTGAATTTGAGCTTCAACTAGTTCCAGCGACCATGTGTGTGTTACTATGCAACCGCACCGATGTGCGCAGGGGTCCCTTGAGTGAGCTGTCAGCACGAGGATTGCGCTCGTGAAAGTCAAGGATACAAAGGCCTCTATCCAGCATCACAGCTGATTTTCGACGGTAGATTTGGGAAGAAGGCACACCTGCCCAGCCTCGGCGACACTCACGATTGTTTTTGGGCTGATGAATGAGTCACTGAATTTGAGCTTCAACTAGTTCCAGCGACTATGTGTGTGTTACTATGCAATCGCACCGATGTGCGCAGGGGTCCCTTGAGTGAGCTGTCAGCACGAGGATTGCGCTCGTGAAAGTCAAGGATACAAAGGCCTCTATCCAGCATCACAGCTGATTTTCGACGGTAGATTTGGGAAGAAGGCACACCTGCCCAGCCTCGACGACGCTCACGATTGTTTTTGGGCTGATGAATGAGTCACTGAATTTGAGCTTCAACTAGTTCCAGCGACCATGTGTGTGTTACTATGCAATCGCACCGATGTGCGCAGGGGTCCCTTGAGTGAGCTGTCAGCACGAGGATTGCGTTCGTGAAAGTCAAGGATACAAAGGCCTCTATCCAGCATCACAGCTGATTTTCGACGGTAGATTTGGGAAGAAGGCACACCTGCCCAGCCTCGACGACGCTCACGATTGTTTTTGGGCTGATGAATGAGTCACTGAATTTGAGCTTCAACTAGTTCCAGCGACCATGTGTGGGTTACTATGCAATCGCACCGATGTGCGCAGGGGTCCCTTGAGTGAGCTGTCAGCACGAGGATTGCGCTCGTGAAAGTCAAGGATACAAAGGCCTCTATCCAGCATCACAGCTGATTTTCGACTGTAGATTTGGGAAGAAGGCACACCTGCCCAGCCTCGACGACGCTCACGATTGTTTTTGGGCTGATGAATGAGTCACTGAATTTGAGCTTCAACTAGTTCCAGCGACCATGTGTGTGTTACTATGCAATCGCACCGATGTGCGCAGGGGTCCCTTGAGTGAGCTGTCCATCATCCTGTAACTATTTTAGGATGGCGCCGGCAAGCTGCCAGCGCCATCCTAAAATAGTTACTAAGTTAGCTTCAACAGGAAGCACTAATAGATAAAATAAAGCAGGTGCTCGAGCTCCAGCTTTATTTTATCTATTAGTGCTTCCTGTTGAAGCTAATTTAGTAACTATTTTAGGATGGCGCTGGCAGCTTGCCGGCGCCATCCTAAAATAGTTACAACAACTTCAAGCTTGAAGGCTTGAACTTTTGCCCCCCCGGATCCGCCGCTCGCGGATTTGCGGATTTTTGGTAAATTCGCGGTAGTTCGCGGATCGCGAATTTACCAAAAATCCGCAAAATCCGCGAGCGGAACGGATTTTGTGCTCATGCTTAAACATCACACACTGCACTCCTGTACCACTGAAACCTATTGCAACTTTCTCTGCGCTGTACAGATGCCACCAACAAGCCAGTAAAGGTCTAAGTGCTATTTCTCAGGGCACATGGGCCTATCTTACCTTCCTTTTACAAACATCCGGAGACAAACCGTTAGAGAGTGGGACGAAGGAGGGGGGGGTTAAAGGGACGTGTCATTGCCAATTTCTTGATCTGCCGTCCCTGTGATGTACGTAGTTTCAGCACGAGTAGGAAGCTTGACAATATCTTAACGTAATTCATGTGTGCTTCACAAGTGTGCACAAACCAATGCAGGAAGTGTGCAAAGAACATTTCATTGTTTTCATCCCACTAAAGTTAATAAAGCATGTCCGTGTTAAAGCCCCCCCTGTGTTTTCCCACAAGCTACAATCTGCAGAATGCATTTTCTTCGACATTACACTGGCCAATTTTGGACCCCAATTCATCCCTGTACCTTAGACACAAGACCATGTAACCCTTGCAACATCACACACTGCACTCGCAGACCACTGAAACCGACTGCAACTTTCTCTGCGCTGTACAGATGCCACCAACAAGCCAGTGAAGGTCTTAGTGCTATTTTTCAGGGGACATGGACCTAGCTTACCTTCCTTCTACAAACGTCGAGAAACAACCCGTTAGAGAGCGGGAGGAAGGAGGGGGGCTCAAGGGACATGTACTTCCCAGTCTCTCGTTCTGCCACCCCTGTGATGTACACAGGTTCAGCACGAGCAGGAAGCTTGATAATACCTTAACTTATATTCACCTGTGCTTCACAAGTGTGCACAAACCAGTGCACGAAGTGTGCAAACAATGTTTCATTTTTTTCATCTCACTGAAGTTAATAAAGCATGTCCATGTTAAAGCCCCCCCCCCAGTATTTTCCCAAAAGCTTCAATCTGCAGAAGGCCAATTCTTGTACATTACCCCACCAGATTTTGGACCCCAATTCATCCCTGTATCTTAGACAGAAGACCATGTAACCCTTGCAAAATCACACACTACACTCGTGTACAACGGAAACCGATTGCAACTTTCTCTGCGCTGCACAGATGCTACCAACAAGCCAGTGAAGGTCTAAGTGCTATTCTTTAGGGTACATGGGCCTCTCTTACCTTCCTTCTACAAACAATGGGAGACACATCATTAGAGAGCTGGAGGAAGGAGGGGGAGGGGTCAAGGGACATGTCATTCCCAAACTCTTGATCTGCCGGGCCAGTAACATATGCAGATTTAGCACAGTGAAAGACCCTGACAATTCCCTCCATTTATATTCACATGTACATCACCAGTGTGAACAAATTCGTACACAGAATATGCTTGGACTATTTCCATTTCTTTTTTATCTATTGCACATTTATAAAACATATCTCTTGTAAACAAATGCCCCTCCACCTGTATTTTCCGACAAGGCAAAATCTACAAACATACCTATTTCTGTTACATTGACCGGGCCAATTTTCGATATTAATTCAACACTGTACCTTACTCGCAACAACTTGCAGACCTTTCAACATAAGAGATTGCATTCCACATTTCACAAAAACTCTTAAATATATATGGTGCGCTTCAACAATACCTTCCCAAACTCTCATACGAAGTACAATAATCAATCACTCCATTCATTTCACCTCATCTGTCTTTTCATTCTTCAATACTCAGCAACTGCCAACAGTGTTGACTCTATCCAAATGCAAAGCAGAAACCCTTTTCGTATCACAGTTGAGAGTGTCACCATACCACTGAAAGCATGTGTACATGGAGCTGTATCTTTTCCTAGTGGCACATACTTAAAAGAAAAGACAAATAGTTATATACCGCTGTTATACAGTTATCGAATCTTCCCATGCATAACACCTGTAAAAATACATCTAGAAAGGGACGTGTCATTCTTAGTCTATTATTCTGCCGGCCTTCTAATGTCTGCACATTCTGCACGGCCAGAGACAGTGACAGTTACCTAAACTTATATACAAATATAGCTCACCAGAGTCAAAAGTCGGAGCACAACATCTGCTACATCGCCATACAGCCCCGAAGCCTTACAAAAATTCAGAAGCCTATATCTAATAATACTACTGCAAATTTTAAATAACACACTTCTCATTTACAAAAAATAACTTTAATAGCTTACCAGTTGTAATTGATTTTACATTTAATATTGTAAAACCACAGTTATTTCTACTCCTCCCCCAATAACCATTTTGCCAATTCCCATGCCAACAGTTTCTGCAACATTCAAAGGAAGGCTGCAGGACACAAGTTCACCAAATGTCATCCCAACAGTTTCTGGAACATTCAAAGCCACATGCAGGTCATAAGTTCACCATGATTCATCCTAACAGTTTTTGGAACATTCAACAGCAGGTGCAGGTCACAAGTTCACAATTTTTTTAAGTTCAGAACAGTACCTTCCAAATGAAAGTAGCAGGTGTGGTTGCGCTCCGCAGGTCTGATCGTACTCTATGTAGTGTACGTTTCAAACATTTTTTGCTAAAAAATCAGAAACATACTTTTTCACGAAAGTAACACGCACCCTAGTTTTCACTACATAATGTTCTTCATCACCCAATCAATTATCGTTTTCTCAAAAAAAAGCTTCTTCTCCACCTTTCAACATATCTCTTATTCTACCAATTGACTACACGAGCTAGAAACATCTTTTGATTCCTTCCAGACATACCTTCAAAATGCTAGTATGTATCGTAGGACACAGCTTTGTTTTCTGGTGCAAAAGGTACGCTGAACACAGACAAATTGACAAAGACCTAGGTTTACAAAATACGGACATTAAATGGTTTACACAGAGATGATTAAAGTGGCACCAAGTGTAGCCTTTGGTTAAAACCTCTTTGCATCTCCAACCCCCTGACCTCATGATTGTGCACTGTGGTGGCAATCACCAAGGTGCAGTGAGTGGGTGTTAGAAATGGGATTTCTGGCCAGCTGAGACTTGTGTCAAAGTGAGGCAAAAACCAACACTCTAGTCAGGATAAGGAGTTCCACTCCTAAAATAACCCTAGCTCACCCCCTTAGTAGCTTGGCATGAGCAGTCAGGCTTATCTTAGAGGCAGTGTGTAAAGCATTGGCACATAACCAACAATAATACAGTTTAAGCAGTACAAAAGGACACCAGACAAGTTTAGAATAATATCCAATATTGTTATATACTTAAAACAAGACTAAATATGATAAAAATCCACAATACAGTACTTTAAAAATAGTTAATTCTCAAGATGTCTTTAAATTTCAAAAATATGTTGAAAACACAGTTTATTCGAGTCGGCAGCTCGGTCCGAGCCTACCGCGAAGCTGAAAACAACAGAGTCTCACAGTTCCCATTGGTATGGGCCAGCAACAGTGTGAACAGACTCGTTAACAGTACCTATCTTAGGACGGATCACACGGAGGTGCGAGTCGGTCTTGACATCTGTCACAGTTGCGATGCAAACTGGAAGCTGTGCAAGGCGCGGTGTCCTCTCGATGCGGTGCAAGCAGCTGCTCGGTAACGATCACCAAGACGGCGTCGGTGAGACCAAGGCTGGCGGTGCAGGGTGAGACGGTGCTCGATGCGGTGCTGGTAGGTTGCGGTGCAGGTGACAGAGCCGGCTTTGGCATTCGTTGCAGTTATAATGCGAAGTGGAAGCGGTGCAGGGCGCGGTGTCCTCTCGATGTGGTCTAGGCAGCGGCTCTGTGACGATCGGGCAGACGGCGTCGGTGAAGCCAAGGTTTGCGGTGCAGGGCGAGACGGTGCTCGATGCGATACTAGCAGGTTGCGATGCAAGCGAAAGAGCCGGTTGGCGGGAATTGGTGCTGGCCGAGCCAGACAGTTGTGGGTGACGAGGCGGTCACGCGTTTCGAGCCAGCAGCGTCCGTGTCTGGGAGACCAGGCCAGCGAAGTGAAGTGAGGCGGTGCGGACTGCGGTGTCCTCTCGTTGCGGTGCAGGTGTGTTTGTGAGACCAAGGCTTGCGGTGCAGGGCGAGACGGTGCGACCTGCAGTGTCTTCTGGACACCAGGCCAGCGACGGAGTGGGGACAGACTCAGTCGTAGTTCCCTCTTCTCTCTGGCAACTGAAACAGCGGTCCCTGAGACTTCTTAGCAGGAAGCCAGCTTCGTTTCAGGCCCTTGGAGATACTCAGCACAAGTAGGGAAAGTTCAGTCCAGTCCTTTCACTACCCAAGGCAGAAGCAGTAGCTGCAGGCCAACCCAACACAGCAACAACACAGCAAAGGGGCAGTACTCCTCCTGGCTGGACTTCCAGCTCTTCTTCTTGGCAGGTTCCTTGATTCTAGCAAGTTCTAAAGTCTTTGGGTCTGGGCCTCAATATTTTTTACCAGCAATTCCTTTGTCCTCAGAAGGCATAGGGGCCTGGGCCTAGTTCAAACCAGTTTTGGTTGCATATTGCCAGTGGGCACCTTCTTTCTTTGCCAGTGTGGGCCAGGGTCCTCAGACGCACCACAGGAGGTGGAGCTAGCATTGTGGAAGGCAGGCATACTCCTATTCAGGCCCAGGTGCTACTACTCCCACCCATCTATGTGCAGATAGGTCTATTCAGCCCTGTGCTGACTCACCCGGTCTCCTGGAGTCTCCCCCAGCCCCTGTCACTAACAAACCAGACATACAATACACAAGCTAGCAGAGGCAGGCTGGATGGTTAGGTCAGAAAATACCCATTTTCTAAAAGTGGTATTTTCAAACACAGAATGTTAAAACCAACTTCACTAAAATATGTATTTTATCATTCTGAGTTCAGGCATACTAAACTCGAATTTCTATCATGTTCCCTGGATCAGTTAGGATTATAGGATGTTATTATCAAACTACCAACTCTGGCCTATGGGGAACCGGTAGCTAACCCTGGGCGTAGTTCGCGTAGTAGCGCTACGCTTAGCTACGCAAAGTGCACTTCGCACTAAGCAAGCTACGCGTTGCTACGCGAACTGCGTAGAGCACTGTGCAAAATGCTGTTCGCACTGATTGCACAGTGCCGGATGCTTATCCGCACTGTGCAATCATTGCAAACGACATCTTGCACAGTGCAAGCAGTAGTTTTCTGCCGCTCGAGTAGATTTGTACTCGAATGGCAGCTTTCTCAACGCGGACTGGTAGTTTCTCATCGCGAGTGGTCGCGAGCATACGCGACCACTCGCAATGAGAAACCTGACCTCTCTGCATTGAGAATCTCACCGGGAGGTTTATTTTCCACGCTCGCGATCGGCAACTTGATGTTGCTGATTGCAAACGAGGCAAAAGTCTCGCCGGGATGGTATTTTGCTCTCTCGTGGTCACCAACTTGACATTGTGGGCCGCGAGCAAGCAAAAAATGCCCGCTACACTACGTGTTTTTGCACTGTGCTACGTGCAATTTGCTTAGCCCGTAGTTGCACAAACTACGCAAACTATGCAAGCGTAGCGTAGTCCTAAGCCCAGGTTTAAAGGTAGCCTTGCAATAGTGAAAAAAGAAGTAGGCTGTAATTCACTATCAGGACATGCCACACACACCAGGGCATGGCCTACCTTTCTCATACAATGCATTCTGCCCAGTGGAGTACCTTGGGCCTAGCTTTGGGGTGACTCACATGTAGAAAAGGGAAGGTTTAAGGACTTGCAAGTGTTGGCACTTGCCAAGTCGACATGGCAGCGCCAGGCTGTGCACAGGCTCTGCAATGGCAGGCCAGAGTTACACTTTACGGGCTGTCTGCGTGGGTGGCACAATCCAGTGCTGCAGCCCACCAAACAGCAATTGATTTAGAGGCCCTGGCACTCGCAGTGTACTTTACTAGGGACTGACACATAAATCAAATAGGCCAATCATGGAAACACCAATCCATAACATATTTTATAGAGGAGCAAATGCACTTTACCACTGGACAGCAGTGGGGAAAGTGCACAGAATCATGACATCAGCAAAAAGAGACTCTAAAACGGGAGGTCAGAAAGCAAAAACTCAGGGGAAACACACCAAAAGATGCCAAGTCGAACACATGTCCCCTCCAGCTGAAAGTAGGGAAAACTACCCAAACTCATCGGAGTTCTCTTAACTAAGGCAGAAGAACATGGACTGACCATCTGCATTGGCATGTTCTGTGCCAGGGCGGTGTTCACCCTAAAGTCCATTCCCTCTAGGGAGAAGGACCACCTCAGCAGTTTTGGATTCTCCCCCATTTACATCAGCCATCTGAGGGGAATGTGGTCTGTCTGAACCCGGAAGAAAGACTCAAACATGTATGGTCTCGGCTTCTTTAGTCCCCAGACCACAGCAAAAGCTTCCCTTTCTATGGCACTCCACCTCAGTTCTCTGAGGAGTAGTCTCTGGCTAAGGAAGACTACAGGCTGATCTAGGCCCTCTTCCTTCAGTTGTGAGAACACCACTCCCACACCATGCTCGGAAGCATCAGTCTGCACGGAGAAGTCTGGTGCCTTGAGCATTGGCGCCTTGCACATGGCTGCCTTTAGGGCATCAAAAGCTTTCTGGCAGGGCTCAGTCCAGATCACCTTCCTGGGCTGCTTCTTGGAAGTCAGCTCTGTTAAGGGGGAAACAATGGTGCCACAACCCTTAACAAATGTTCTATAGTAGCTGGTGAGACCTAAGAAGGCTCTCACCTCTGTCTGGGTCTTGGGGGTGCTCCCAAGCCAGAATGGTATCATTCTTATATTGCAATGATGCCACCTGGCCGCTTCCTACCTGGTGTCCCAAGTACACCACAGAACCCTGCCCAATCTGGCACTTACTGGCCTTGATCGTGAGGCCTGCTCCTTGCAGAGCCCTCAACACTTTCTCGAGGTGGTGTAAATGTTCTTCCCAGCTGGAACTGAACACAGCAATGTCATCCAGGTAGGTGGCACTGAAACACTCCAGTCCAGCCAATACCTGATTGACCAATCTCTGAAAGGTGGCAGGGACATTCTTCAACCCAAAGGGCATCACCCGAAACTGGTAATGACCTTCTGGGGTTGAGAATGCTGATCCCACCTTGGCCCCATCGGTTAAGGCAATCTGCCAATACCCAGACGCTAAATCAAATGTGCTGAGGAACTGGGCAGCTCCCAATCGATCAATAAGTTCATCAGGGGATGGGGTGCGTGTCAGTCCTGGTGACGGCATTGAGCCCACACAAAACCGTAGTTCTGGAGTGGCACCGGGTGCAGCATCCTTTGATACCAAACCACTGGGCTGGCCCAAGGACTGCTGGAGGGCTCAATCACCCCTAATGCCAACATCTTTGAGACCTCCTCCTTGATGCTGGCCCTGACACGGTCAGTCAACCTGTACATTTTGTGCTTTACAGGGGGGCTGTCACCGTTGTCCACATCATGGGTACACCAGTGAGTAACATCGGGGTCAGAAAGAACAGTGGGGTGAACTGTCCCAACAATGGGGGACAGTCTCCCTGCTGCTCTTGAGTCAGTGTAGGGGAGAGGATCACACCCTCTACTGACCCATCATGCTCCATGGTAGACAAGAGGTCAGGTAGAGGCTCACTCTCCTCTTCCACCCCATTATCGGTGGCCAAGAGCATACTCACTTAGGACTTCTCGAAGTGGGGCTTGAGGCGGTTCACCTGAAGGGCCCTCAAAGGGTTCCTTGGAGTCTGCAAATCCACCATGTAGGTGACGTTACTTTTGCGCTCCACCACCTCATATGGCCCAGTCCACTTGTCCTGCAAGGCACAAGGTTCCACTGGGGCCATGACCCACACTTTTTGCCCAGGTTGAAATTCAACCAGAGTGGCATTCTGATCATACCACCTCTTCATTCCTTTCTGGCTTGCTTCTAGGTTAATCTGAGAAAGCTTCCTGAAGTGGGCAGTTTTGTTTCTGAAGGCCAGCACGCAACTAAACACATCCTGGGGAGTATTCCTGGGAGCTGCCTCCCAGCCTTCCTCTACCAGACTCAGAGGTCCTCTGACAGGGTGGCCATACAGGAGCTCAGAGGGGCTGTACCCAATAGACTTCTGAGGCACCTCCCTGTATGCAAAGAGAAGGCATGGCAAGAGGACGTCCCACTTACGCCTCATGAGTTCTGTTAGACCCTTCATCATACCTTTCAAGGTCTAGTTGAATCTCTTCACCAGACCATTTCCTTGTGAGTGGTAAGGAGTGGTGAACGTGTAGGTTACACCACACTCCTTCCATTGGGGTGTCATATACTTAGATATGAAATTGGTCCCCTTGTCAGAAACCACCTCGCTGGGGAATCCCACTCAGGAAAAGATCCCCATTAATGCCCGGCCCACCACTGGTGCCATCATTGTCCTGAGAGGGATTGCCTCCGGGTACCAGGTGGCATGGCCCACCAAGACCAGGATGTACCTGTTGCCCATGGCTGTCTTGGGATCCAGTGGCCCCACAATATCCTTCCCTACCCTTTCAAAGGGTGTTTCAACAACAGGAAAAAGTTGGAGAGGAGCGTTGACCTTCCTTCCACTCTTGCCACTTGCCTGGCAAGTCTGGCAAGACTTGCAGTGTGCATTTGACTGCCTTCGCATTTTGGGCCAAAAGAAGTGTGTGACAAGGTTGTCAAAGGTCTTGTCCTGCCCCAAATGTCCTGCCAAAGGTTTTTCATGGGCCAGAGCCAGTAGGAAGGTCCTGAAGCCCTGGGGTACCACCAGCACTTGGGCTGATCCAGGCTCAGCAATATTAGGCTCACTGTATAGGAGACCATTCTCCCAGTAGATCAGATGTGACCTGGACTGATTATCAGCTGCCTGGTCTGCAACTTGCTGCCGCAGATCCTCCAGAGTAGGGCACTCTTTCTACTCCCTTCAGAATTCCTCCCTGGTGGGACCCCCTTCTTGCTGCCAATGGGTCAGCTCAAAGATGTCCCCCAGTTAGGTTACTTGTTCCCCTGTAGGCACTGGGGCGTCCTCCTCAAGGTCAGCCTCCTCCCAGTCCGTGGGAACTTCAGGGGCCGATTTCCGCACCCCCTGCCCTTTCTCTTGGAAGGGACTTGGGCCACTGTTTCAGGCTCCAAGTCCTCTTGATCACCCTTTCTGACTGCCATTGACCGAGTAGACATGCATGCTCACTCTGGCAACCCAAGCATCTCCAAGTGAGACCTGAGCTCAACATCCTTCCATAAGGACAGCTCCAGGTCTTTACCTAGCAGTCAATCTACAGTCATGGTAGGGCTCACAACCACCCTCAAGGGACCTGAGACCCCCCCATTCAAAGGGAACCTGCGCCATGATACACTGGCACTCAGAGTTGTCCACAGCAACTACTTGGTGGAATGCCTCTGGGACTACCTGCTTCTCAGAGACCAGGTGACACTGGACTGATGTCACACTGGCTCCAGTATCTCTGAGAGCCTCTATCCTTTCCCATTGATGGTCACCTAGGTGCTATATTTCTTTGTGTTAGGGGGCACCTGGTTTCCTGGGACCATCTCACTGTTCCCTAGTGAGACGAGGGTCATTTCTGCGGGATCCCCACCCTCCTGCTTAAATGCTACACTAGCCAACACCTTGGTCTGTCCATCGGTGGGTGGCTGTGTCCCCTTTGGGCACCTGGGGTCTCCCTTCAAGTGACCCACCTGGTCACATGAAAAACACTTGCGGGCCGGTCTCAGCAGACTTTCCTGTAGAGACCCCTTTCTTCTTATCACCTGGGGGATGGGAACCTTTACCTTGGGTACTAGTTTGGGGTCCTTTAGAGAACTCCTGTGCTTTACCTTTGTCCCCCCCACTTTTCTGCTGGGGACCCTGCCCACCTGTATCTGAGTCTCCCCCGAACGCTTTCTTGTGGACCCTGTTACTCACCCAGTGGTCCGCCTCCATAGCAAGCATTCTGGGTTCAGTCAGCTTTCTATCAACTAGGTGCTGGTGCAGATCTGCAAAACATAGACTAGACAAGTGCTTCCACACAATCAAATTGTAGAGCCTGTGAAAATCTGTTACATTGCTGCCCTTCATCCAGCGACCTACAGAAGATATCTACACATTGCAACGTGTTGGCCTCAGACTTCTTACTGGACCTAAACTGATCCCTGTACTTTTCAAGAGTGAGTCGATATCTAGTGAGCATAGCGTCTTTCATGTCAGCATAGGTGAGGTGCTGCCCCTTACCCAAAGCTATCGGCGTATCCCTAGCTTCTTCTGGAAAGAGAGGCCACAACCCTGCCCCCCAGTTCCTCTCAGGGACCCCATTCATATGAATAGATGACTCTTACCCTTGAAACTTTTATTTATTTATTTGAGTTTTATATAGCGCTGGCTAGACCCGGAGGTATCAGAGCGCTTTACATAAGGTTCCACAAAATTACATCAATTACAAGATTACATCAGTTACAAGAGAACATTTCAAGAGCTTAGAAGGGTAATGAGGTGGGGTAGGGTGTAGGAGGGAGAGAGGAAGGAGATAGGATGGATGGAGAGACGAAGGAAGAGTCTGCCCAAAGTCCGACTGGGTAGGTGACGGCCGAGGGGGGAAGTCCACAGCCCATGTCCTCCACAGTTAACAGGTATCTCCATCGGGCTTCAGTCAAGCGTCTAGGTCTCAAGGAGAAAACAATTAGAGAGCAAAGAGGAGGGATAAAGGGAGCATAAATTAGAAAGTGGGTGAAGTAAAGGGGAATGAGGGAAAGTATGACAGAGAGACTAAGTAAGGTCTGCCCAAAGTCCGGCTGGGTAGGTGATGGCCGAAGGGGTAGTTCGCAGCCCATCTCCTCTATAGCTATCAAGTAGCATCGGCCAAAAAGCTAGGACTCCATGGTCAGAGCCAGGTTCACAGATTCGGTGTCCTGAAGGGTAGGCCGGATGGGGGATGTATATGAGGACTGGACGACAACTTTTTTTTTCTCAAGGAGTAGCACAACATGGTAGGGAACACTGTGGCAGTCATCTTGGGGTCAGGCAGTCCCAATGATTTTAAAGAAGTGATCCAAGTTCCCACAGGAAGGAGATCAGCTCCGCTACTGCCCGCGAGGATAACACCTCAATTAGAGATGCGCCCAAGCCATCAGCTAATCCGAGCTGTTAGTAAAGGATCACCTTTTTTAGTGGTAAATGGGCACCTCAAAGGACTCCCCCTGCCAACACAGGTTGATTCCCCCCAATGAATTGCTGCAATGCGCGGAGTAGTTTTACGTTGCCGACCATCCCCTGACCTAAGGTTTGGGCTATAGAGTTCTGTAATGACTGCAGGCTGTGCACTACGTCGAGTTGGTAAACTCACTGGAGGGGGAGGGGTAGTGTGCTCACCTAGCCAAGAGATAGTGTGGAAGTTAAGGACCCTATAGGACTATATGATTGTGCGTCCGCCTTCATTCCCAGTATGTTGCTGTGCATCTTCAACTGGAGCTGTGGTTCTCCACTGTATCTCGGTGTTACTTCCCAGACGCCATCTTCGAGTCAGGCAAAGATTCCCATCAGACGGTCACTGCTCCTCCAACTTTTCATGCACTGCGTCAAAGTAGAATGCATCTGGGCGCCTGCAAATCCTAGTCTCACATGCATGACCCCCACTCAGCCATTTCATGCCTCTACTGCTTGTAGACTGGCATCACAGGGCTGCCATTGTAAGGTCAGGCATGCTAGTGTAATGCCCTCTTGGGCTTCGTAAAATCAGGCCCCGGAAACGGCAGGACTATTTTGGAGGGGGGGGATGCCGTCTGTACTATCTGGAGGGGTCAGTCAGTCCTCCACCCCGTCACTCTCCACTGCTACAGGCTGTACACGTGGGAGCCCACGGTCCTTCCACAACACACGGGGACCTTCTTGGGGTTGTGTATAATCCTGTCTGTGTGTGCTGAAGAGTTGCTGCCAACATCTGAGCCGGTTCTACTCTTTAGCTCCAGCTACTTGATAATTCTCTCATGATCTAATATCATCTTCCTTTAATCCATGGCTATTATTTTGTCTTCCCTCTCACTTTCTATTCTGAGTTTCGCCAACTCAAACTTCCTTGCTTCACACCTGTCCTCCAGCTCCTCTGGGGACAAGCTACTGCTTCCTTGGTTGGAGGGTTCCTCACCTCCCAAAAGCACATCCACCCTAGAAACAGGCTCCTCCGTTTCTCCACTGAGATTACCAGATTGCCCACTGGCATGTCTGGCTGCTACCCAGGCCCTCAGCGCCTTTTCTAGCTAATACTTTCTGGTGAGGCCTCTGACCTGGAGTTTCAGGTTCTTGGAAATCGATTTTAACTCCTTTACATTGTAGGCTTCCAATAGATCCTCCTCAAAGGCAATTTCCATTGATGCAATTGATGATGCTCTTGATTTAGGCATGTTGAAGTAGCAAGTTCAAACTGGCAAGATTAGAAATAGGTCAAAAGAACAAAAAGAACCTGTATGTGGTACATAATGGTCTGCGATATGGTAGTAGTGCACACTAATCACTGTAAGCCAGTGCAAACACAAGTCCCATCCCACCACTGTAAACAATGTTAGAAATGTGATTAGTAGAGACAGTTCAGTCCAGCCCTTTCACTGTCCAAGGCAAAAGCAGCAGCTGTGGGCCATCCCAACAAAGCAACAACACAGCAAAGGGGCAGTACTCCTCCTGACAGGTCTTCCAGCTCTTCTTCTTGGCAGGTTCCTTGCTTCCAGCGAGTTCTAAAGTCTTGGGGTCTGGGCTCCAATATTTATACCAGCAATTTCTTTGTCCTCTGAAGGCAGAGGGGCCTGGACCTAGTTCAAGCCAGTTTTGGGTTCATCCTGCCAGTGGGCACCTTCTTCCTTTGTCAATGTGGGTCAAGGTCCTCAGACGCACCACAGGAGGTGGAGCCAGCATTGTGGAAGGCAGGCACAGTTCTATTCAGGCCCAGGTGCCACTACTCCCACCCATCTATGTGCAGATAGGTCTATTCAGCCCTGTGATGACTCATCCTGTCTCCTGGAGTTTCCCCCAGCCCCTGTCACTCACAAATCAGACAGACAATACACAAGGTAGCAGAAGTAGGCTGGATGGTTAGGTCAGAAAATACCCACTATTGTATCATTTTGAGTTCAGGCATACTAAACTTGAATTTCTCACATGTTCCCTGGGTCAATTATGATTATAGGATGTAATAATCAAACTGCACACTCTGGCCTATGGCGAACAGGTAGCCTTGCAATAGTGAAAAACAAAGTAGGCTGTAATTCATTATCAGGACATGCCCCACACACCAAGGCATGCCCTACCTTTCTCATACAATGCACCCTGCCCAGGGGGTACCTTGGGCCTACCTTAGGGGTGACTCACATGTAGAAAAGGGAAGATTTAGGGACTTTCAAGTGTGGGCACTTTCCAAATCTACATGGCAGCCCCAGGCTGCGGACAGGCTCTGCAATGGCAGGCCAGAGTTACACTTTACAGCCGTCTGTGTGGGAGGTACAATCCAGTGCTGCAGCCCACCAACATCATTTGATTTACAGGCCCTGGCACTCGCAGGGCACTTTACTAGGGAATGACACATAAATCAAATAGGCCAATCACGGAAACACCAATACATATTGCATTTTATACAGGAGCACTTGCACTTTACCACTAGAAAGCAGTGGGGAAAGTGCCCAGAATCATTACACCAGCAAAAACAGAGTAAAAAACGGGAGGTCAGAAAGCAAAAACTCAGGGGAAACACGCCAAAAGATGCCAAGTCTAACACTGGGGTAGGTCTGGAAATGTTCATGAAGGATACCTTTGCACAATTGATGTTGCTTTTGCCTCAAATTGTCTTTGTATACTCCAATATATACCAAAGACAGAAGTGGAAATAGTCAAATCAATTCTGTCCTCAGATTGAGAAAGCTAGGAAGAATGTCAATAAAGCTGTGTCTGCATACTTAAATTTGATGTATAATGTATACTTCCAAACACGTGCTGCTCCTCAGAACGGAGAGGGAAGGAAGACGCGTACCCCCCCCATATTGTTGTATGTCCTCCAAGGAAGTGCCGGTCCCCGTGAGAGAAGTAAAGCCCGCATCATAACTAAACATTGTTCCCACGAACTGGCACATCCGGGGTCTTAATTAAATGAAGCACTAGACACCACGCATTACCAGTCCCCACGTAAATCCTGCTGAAAACCTATAACAATGTTTCTTTACGTTCCAACTCCCTGTGTCACCCCCTGAGCACCCAAGGAAGGTCACAGTGTTCCTTCCTACCATTTTATACTTTTATCCCCCTTTTCCCCCTACTCGTTTCAGCTGACTCACAAAATGGCTGCCAACGCTTCCTAGTTTGACGTGATGGCAGCCAATCCCACACAAGCTCGTGCTCGGAACACCTCAGCCAATCAGATCTCACAATTCTCAAATATTGATATTTCTAAATCTTGAAATATCTCAAAACTACTGAATGGATTTACACCATTTAAACAAAAGCGGGCTTTCTGGACCAAATTTGGTGTAATTCTGTTCAGCAGTTGGGTCTGTAGCCGTGTCTAAAGTTTCCTATGGAAATTAACATGGAGAAAATACCTTTTAGGACCCCCTTTTTTCTTGGCCCCCCTTCACAAATCACCCCCAAACTTTCAAGACAGAAGCTAACCTAAATGAACAATTAGTTTGAGAAATTTGTGGAGATACATCAAATGGCGGCAAAACAAAAAATGCTTTTCCTATGGAAACTAGGTTCTAACTATAACATCCTACTGGCGAATGCCAGTAGGTAATATATATATATTCATGTGATCAAGGGAGGGATCTCCCGAAACACGTAATGGCGGCACTGCTGAAATAAACATTTGCACTTGAATATCGGGTCCACGCTTGTCTGTTTGTGTACGGAAGAGAAGTTAAGGCGAGTTGTAGTGTATATATACAGATTTGTAAGAAAATTAAAATTGATGAAATTTCACCAGCTACAACCAAAAGACAAAAAGGAGAAAAAGGGAGCAATGGGGGAAACGATGTTGAGCACTGGTAATCCCTCAGTATTAATGGCTGGTGACTATGAATCATTGGGGAGATATCTGGTCATAACGTAAGGAACAAGACGATGTCATGGCATTAGACAACGTGACAACAAGTATTGATAGAAAAGTTTGGGAGACAAAATTCAAGCCCAAATCCATTTTCAATCCGATTATGTTACACGATAACCTTGATGTTTATCATGAACTGGTCGCACAGGATTTGAAAAATTTATACACAACGGTTAACAAATCACATGTTGTGACAAATAAACTCAATGCTTGCTATTGGAATTTGATGAAAAAACTAGGAATGGACAATAAGATAATTGTGAGACAAGCAGACAAAGGAGGTAACGTGGTCTTATGGCCACGGGAACTATATATGTCGGAAGCAGAATTACAACTCTCTGACAAAAGCATGCTATAAGAAGAGCCTTATTCATATAGTCCGGGATTCATGGAATGAACACTACTCTAAGTTGCTTGCTTGGAAAAGTGGGGGACTGGTGAGCGATGCGGAATAACAGTTTCTTAAAAAAGATCACCCAGTCATCCCCACATTTTATCTTATTCCGAAAGTCCATAAATCTGTGACCAGGCCGCCTGGAAGACCCATTATTTCCGCTATTGCAAGCATTATGGAAAACACGTCCAAGTACATAGATTACTTTCTGCAAGAATGGGTACACAACCTTTGTTCATATGTCCAAGATACATCTGACTTTCTTCGAAAAATTGAACATATAGACTGGTGTTCTGATATGGTTCTAATGACATTGGATCTAACCTCCTTGTACACCTCAATAAGACACCAAGATGGGTTAAAAGCTATTGGGCACTTTTTAAATCTGAGATCCATGAACTGTGCATCTCATAACAAAATGTTGCTATCCATGGTTAAAGGTTGTCTTGAGCACAATTATTTCTTGTTTAACAACCAAATTTACCAACAAATAAGGGGGGTAGCTATGGGGGCCTGCTTTTCCCCCAGCTACTCATGCCTTCACATGGGGCTGTGGGAAGAGCAGGTCCTTAGAGGTGAACTTGGTCAGTTGGTGCAGAATCATGTTATTTTGTATCTGAGATACATTGATGATTTGTTTTTTATCTGGAAAGGCTCAGAGCAAAGTGCAATTAATTTTGTGGAAGGTTTGAACACAAATTGCTTTAACCCTAATTTTACATCTACTATCAGTTCCAGTTCTGTTTTCTTTTTGGATGTTGAGGTGTATGTGGAGGGTAATGCTTTGGCTAGCCGTTTGTATAGGAAGCCCACGGCAGGCAACACCGTGCTGCATGCGTCGAGCCACCATCTGCAACATCTGATCCGCAGCATCCCTTATGGGGAGATGTTGTGGATAAAACGCATTTGTAGCACAGAGCTTGAATGCCAAATTGCACAACAGGCCAGTAAAGAACGTTTTTTGGCTAGGGGATATACCCCGGGTGTTATGGATACTGCTATCAACAAAACTAGACAGTTATCTAGAAGTGAGGCTCTGGTTTTAAAATCACGGAAGGAGGAGGCAACTATATGCCCTCCTTCCACGCATACCAGAATGATACTCACATATAGTAAACAACATGCTCAAATACGGAAGATACTCAGCCGTAATTGGAATCTGGTACAAGGGGATCCTGTAATTGGCTGTATGGTATCCAACAAGCCTGAGCTTACCTTCAGAAAATCTCAAACAATGGGTGACAAGCTGGTTAAATCTAACCCAGAAATGGTTACCGTAGGCACATGGATGTCATTGATAAAGGGTTTCAGAAAGTGTCCAAGCTGCAAGGCTTGCAAGTTCGGTAGCAATAGAACCCAATACACCAGTCCATTCCATGCAGAACCTATCTCAATCACCAAGAGACTCATCTGTAGGACAGACTTTGCTGTCTATGTGCTGGAGTGTCCGTGTGGGCTCAGGTGCATTGGTAGCACAAAGTTACCGGCCCATAAACGGATACTCCAGCACATTCGAGCTATTTCTTGTAAAGATCAAACGTACCCGGTGGCCAGGCATTTCGAGCAATCGCACAATAGCAACCCCAATTTGGTACAATATTATGTGATTGATTCAGTAGACCCAATGAAGCGGGGAGGTAATCGTGAGGCCAGACTACGTCTCTTAGAGACCAGGTACATACTAGAATTAGACACTAAGCATCCTACAGGTTTAAATTCCAGTGAGGATTTCAACACTTGAATTTGGCTGGATTAAGGATTGAAAATATGCATATCTGGGTAGGTGAAATTCCGGATAGAGGCACCTCAAGATTCTGGACATGGTGTACATCTTTTAGGTCTCTTGTCTATAACTAGTCATTTTTTACTGATTTCGAGAGCATCCTTGATATAGGTGAATTAGTGGAATTATGCAGAAATGTACTGATTACCAATAGTTGAAAGGATATTATGAAACAATTTCAAACACAGACATTTCACAGTTATCTAATAATATTGTTTGGAGGAGGCACATTGTATCATGTAGTAATAAACTGAGGATTTGGTTTCTACAGATACAGGGGATTAGAATGAGGTATTTGTTGCACAGGTTATATTTTGGGCAGTTATTAGGCACATTTTGAATTATTTTTACACAGGTATAGGGACACTATAAAAGACCTACTATGATTAAGGGAGATATACATGCCCACTTGGGCTCTATACAGACATTATAGCATTTATAGTGTAGAAATTAGGTGGCTAAATTTATTTTGAACAAGCAATGAGTGTCACACAGTGGGTTTTTAATATACCTATGAAATGCATTTATTTATTTGTTTTTTATATTTATATATATTTATATATTTATGTATTTATTCTCGATTGGATAAAATTGCTTTAGGTATGGGATGGTCTGATGAGTGACATCGTCCATTTCCCAAGTATTTGCACTATGCAGACATTATCCACTGTTGCTGCTATTGTATTGCTGCTATTTTATGGTTTACAGATCATGCCTTTATTGCACTAGCGTTATTTGCACATGAGGAATATGACTTGCATTATGTGGATAGTTCCGGCTGCGGCTGCTTCCAAAAATATTTACTTAAAAAAATGTTTACTCAATTTTGTTTACATTTGCACTAGCGCTATTTTGCACATTGAATATGTTTTTAGCCTAACACATTTGTCATGTATGTCAATGCATTATTTATTATCAGGATCATTTATTTCTACGATTTATAAATTATCCTGTGTTGTCCTTGGCGTATTTTTGCACATGCATTAGTTGCACACGGACAGACCGAGTATTTTGTCTCTCGTTACACATTAGTAGGTCACATGTTCATTTTCACGTGTTGGTTGCACTTTAAGAAGCCTCCTCCCCCATGGCAATGTGTCATGTGATCAAGACCCAGTGAGGGGTCGAAACGCGTCATGGCGGACTGGCTGGTCGGAGAAACAACAAAATAAAAATGTGATTGGCACCAAGAGTTGTGGGTCGACTTTTCGTTTCTTGCCTGGATTCAAGGCGGTGGAAAGCAACGAGTGAAATTTATATATATATATATATATATATATATATATATATATAATTCCCTCCCGGCGGTCGCCAGTAGGTAGTTATAGTAAGACCTAGTTTCCATAGGAAATCTGCAACATTCTATTTGGAATAACTTTGGCGCCGGTTGACGAACCATCGCGAAATTCTCTAAGAAGATGGCCTGCCCTGCTCCGCTCCTATCCTGACAGTTTCGGGGGTATTCGTCAAGCAGGGGCCGAGAAAAAAGGGGGGTCCCAAAACATGTTTTTCCCATGCAATTTTCCATAGGGACATTTAGCCGCGGCTACAGCCCAGACTGCTGAACGGAATTACACCAAATTTGGATAAAAAAGGTAGAGTTTGGTTCACAGTTCACGCTTTTTGTTAAATGGTGTAAATCCGTGCAGTAGTTCCTGAGAAAATCAAAAGTAAAATCATAGATATATCTATGGGCGCGTAGGGGACACGTAACCTCCGCGTACCCTTACGAGCACGAGCTGCATGCTAATTGGCTGTCAACACTCCAAACCAGGTAGTGTTGGCAGCCATCCTGTGTCTCAGTAGAACCGAGGCACAAGAAAACTGAAAAACAAGTGCGCAAAAGAGGCAAAGGGGGCAGGGTAGGAACAACTTGACCCCCTTGGACTACTCAGGCCTTAAAAATAGCGGGATACGGGTAGGATACGCGTATCCCGTGAAAAAAAAGAAACCCGAAGCCCGCATTAGTGGTAATTAGCCCCCGGGAGGGCCAAGTCCCGGGGGCAATGTGATTTATTATCAGCCTGGGGCTTTAACAATATGTATGCAGGGGGCTCGGCCCTCCGCAGCCCCGGAGACCGCCACCCCCGTGGCTTTTCTTGGATAATATTGGGGGGCCTGGGGGACCGCCACCCCCCGGGGCTTAAATATTATGTATGCAGGGGCTCACTGCCCCCCCTGCAGCCTTGGGGACCGCCACCCCCCGGGCTTCTTTTTTTTAAATAAAAAAAACCTGTGTGGGTCAGCTCAAGTCCCCCCACATGCCCCAAGGACCGCCTCCTCCCTAAGGCACAACATTTTTATATTGAGGTGTCCGTGAAGGACCCCCCAGCCCCGGGGACCACCACCCGGGGCTTTTAAATGTTGGGATGGGGGCCCCCTCCTGGAGCCTTGTGGTGGCCCTGGGGACCGCCACCCCGGGACACTGTAGTTTGCTATGGTAGGGCCAGAGCCTTACGGCTTCCGCCCTATCATAGCAAACTGCTTTGGTTTTTGGAAGAGAGAGCAGGAAACCTGCTCTCTCTACCAAAAACCAAAGACGATTGCCCAAGTAGAAAAGCAATGCCGGCTCTCGCAGGACGCGGGGAGCCGGCAGGGCCCGTGAGGGGTTTGGGGATAAAAGTGGCACAAGAGGGGGGCCACGCGGCCCCCCTCCAAAAAAAAAAAAAATGGCCGGCCTTTGGGGATGGGATGGCAGACTATGGCCTTGGGAGGGGGCCCATGCAGCCCCCTTGCTGATTTTTTTTTTTTTATTAAAAATTGGGGGCAGGCCCTGGGGGATGGGGTCCCCAGGGCCCAAAAAATAAAAAAAGTAGGGGGGCCTTCTTAAAAAAAAAAAAAAAGACCGGCATCGCGCCGAAGGCCATGCCCCCTGCTTTCACCACTCTGCAAATGCGCCCCCTGGTGCATTTGCAGAGGGGGAAAGAATTCACCTTGAATACTGGGGGCCCCTGGGGGCCAACTAGCCCACCAGGAACCTCCAGTATGCGCCAGGGTACTGCATTGCAGAGAGGTATTCTGAGGCCACGCCCCTTTTTACAACTCTCTGCAAAGCAGCCTTTTGGAGCTTACAGGAGGTACCTGGTGGGCTAGTTGGACCCCAGGGACTCCCAGGATTCAAAGAGATTTAATTCCCCAACTTAAAATGCGCCACGGGGCTCGTTTGCACAGTGGTGAAGGGAGGGGGCGGGGCCTGAGTTTACATGTGTGCAAACACGCCCTGTGGTGCGGTTTAAGTTGGGGAATTAATTCCTTGTCAATTCTGAGGGTCCTTGGGGGCAAACTAGTCTGCCAGGTACCTCTAATAAGCGCCACAGAGCTGCGTTGCAGAGTGTTGTAAAAAGGGGCATGGCCTCTGAACACCTCTCTGCAATGCAGCCTCAGGGCGCATACCGGAGGGACCTGGTGGGCTTGTTGCCCACAGGGGCCCACAGGATTGAGGAGGAAATATTTCTCTAACTTAAAACGCGACACAGGGTGTGCTTGCAGATATATCACCATAGGCCATGCCTCCTTCTTTCACCACTGTGCAAACGCATCCTGCGGCACGTTTTAAGTTGGGGAATTCATTCTATTTCAATACTGAGGGTCCCTGAGGGCCAAATAGGCCAACAGGTATCTCCAGTATGCGTCAGGGAGCTGCGTTGCAGATAGGTGTTCAGAGGCCACTCCCCTTTTTACTCCTCGCTGCAACGCAGCTCTGTGGCGCTTACTGGATGTACCTAGTGGGCTAGTTTGACCCTAGGGACCCTTAGGATTGAAGGGGACTTAATCTCTCAATTTAGAACGGTGACAGGGCGCGTTCACACAGTGGTGAAGGGAGGGGAGGGGCCTGATGTGATGTGTGCAAACACGCCCTGTGCCCGCTTTAAGTTGGGGAAAAAATTGCACTTCAAACCTGAGGGACCATGGGGGCCAAGTAGCCCACCAGGTGCTTTCAGGAACCGCCACTGCGCTGCGTTGCAGAGAGGTGGTGCAGGCCGTGCCCCTTTTTACATCTTTCTGCTACGCAGCTCTGTGGCGCCTACTGGATGTACTACGAATTCCGATTTACTCACCTGTTATCAGGAGAGACCTCAGTGCAGCATCTTTGAGCCCAGTACTGATCCTGAAAAGTAATTCTAACCATACTTACCAGTAACTTGAATTTCCTTCCATAGGCTAACATTGACTGGTTTCACTTGGAAATTCTTCTTAGTGTGGAGTTTTGCAAATTTAAAATATTCACCTAAAATCATCTGAACAACGAATTCCGATTTACTCACCTGTTATCAGGAGCTAACACAATCTGCATCTTTTAGCCCAGCACTGACCCTGAAAAGTAATTCTAACCATACTTACCAGTAACTTGTATTTCTTTCCCTAGGAATCCATTGTCTGGTTTTCACCAGAAAAGGTTTTTAAGTGTCTATTTTCACAAACTAAAAATATTCCTAAAAAATCGCCTGTATGACTTAAACGCATTCTTTCAACTGTTTACAGGAGATGCACCAGTGATGGATCCAGGATCCATCACTGAGTAAGAAAAAGTAACAATAACACTACTTACCTGCTAAGTGAATTTCCTTCGTAGGGTAACATTGACTGGTTTCACTTGGAAATGTGGAGTTTTGGAACTTTAAAATATTCAGCTAAAATCAGTCGAACAACAAATTATGATTTACTCAGCTGTTATCAGGAGAGACCTCAGTGCTGCATCTTTCAACCCACTACTGATCCTGAAAAGTAATTCTAACCATACTTACAGTAACTTTAATTTCCTTCTATTGGCTAACATTGACTGGTTTCACTTGAAAATTCTTCTAAGTGTGGAGTTTTGGAACTTTATGTCATTTGAGATGTCATCAGTGATGTCATCAGTGATGTCATTTGAGATGTCATCAGTGATGTCATCAGTGATGTCACTGACCATGTCATGAATGATGTCATATGTGACATGATCAGCAGTGGATTGCGGGTGCGTGATATATAGTTAGTACAACTAACTATATATGGAATTTCATTGGTTTTGTGTGAGTAAAATAAGGTTTTTTAAATGCTAATTCCTAACTATATATGGTGTATAACCTATGGTTTTTTCAGTGAATTTTCAAGGTTTTGTAAATGCAAATTCCTAACTATGTATGGTCTATAACCTATGGTTTTTTCAATGAATTTCATTGGTTTTTTAAAAGCTAATATCTATAGCTGTAAAATGTATTCTTCTTTAAATACAAAAATATATTTTATATGTTTATTAATAAATTTTTTTAAATATTTTTTTTGTTTCGCTCCCGGTCCGCGAACCGGGAAGCTTTCCGTTAGCTCAAATAGATGCCGCGACCCGGTCCGCGAACCGATAAGAAATCAACATAGTGACGGTATCGCGTTGCCGCGTAATGCGTCTTATGACGTACTGCGTTAGCGCACCCGGAAGTGTCCCGGGGCGCGGACCGGGGCGCGAAGCTTAGCGACCCGGAAGCTAACCGGGGCGCGTTCCGCAGCGCGTAACATGAGCGTGAGAGGTCATGTGACTTGGTAATAAAACTTTTCATTGGTTCATTTCACTTTTGGTTTCATAATGATGGAAGGCTAGGTCAGGTGACCTAAAAATAACACTTTTCATTGGTTGAGAACTTTTGCTTTTCCCAAATGATGAAAACCCCTCCTTCTTTCCTCACTCTGACTTTCATCTTGGTGAGAGAAAGACCCTTTTACATTCTAGAGAAATGGCTTCCATTGTTGCTTCAGCTAGTGTTCCCCCACCACCACCCCCACCTCCTCAAGGGAAGAAAGGACCACCTGCTCAAGCAATCATAGAAGAAGAGGAAGATCAAGAAGAGGAGCAAGAGGAGGAAGAGCCTGAGTTTTTGCGAGAGGAGCCCAGAAGATACAATAGAAAAGAAAACTACATCTGGCAATTTTTTAAATTTCCAGCAGGGCAAAAAAAAGTCAATGCCAGATATGTGTTTTGCCGTATTTGCGACGAACGACTTTCAAGGGGCACTGACAAGAAATACAGCTTCGGAAATTATACGATGCACAGGCATATGAGTAGGTGGCACCCAAATAATTATAGTGCTGCCCAGCTTCGTGATGAACAGCAAAATCCCCCGGCAATGGCGAGAAGATCTGTTGTCAAAGAAGTATCGGGACCAGAGGCGAGGGAGGTGATCCCGAACATTCAAATGGACATGGGGGAAGTAAAGCAAGTGTGCGTGTGGTGCAACCAAACACTTTGCTACCGAGAAAGTAGCATTACTCTTATAAGAGCTATCAATAATCATGTTTGCCCGAAACGCCCCAAAAAATAAATTCTTCTTTTTTTCGTTGCTCCTGTTGAGCCCTTTTCAATGAATCATTTTTGTTTCCCCCCTCCCCCCCAAAAAACAAAAAAATTACAAAATGTTCAGAAAAAACAAAAAAAATATAAAAAATGTTCAGAAAAATAATAAAAAAATTTAAAACAACAAAACCCCAAAAAAAAAGTTCTTTTCAGAACTACCTCCCCATTATAAAAAAAATTGGTAGAATTTTTGAAACTCTGCCAACCTCTATTTCTTTTAGTTCGCTTCCAGTTCGCACTCCGGTACGCGAACCAGGAGCGAACCCAAAATTTTTTTTTTAAAAAAGAACAGTAAGTATAAGGGAAGGAAACAGACAGTTATGTTACAAGAAAGACAGCTACAGGGAGTAAAGAAAACATACTGTTACCCGCAATCCACTTCTGATCATGTCACATATTATATCATTCTTGACATGGTCAGTGACATCATCAGCAGTGGATTGCGAGTAACAGTATCTTTTGTTTACTTCCTATAGCTGTCTTTCTTGTAACATAAATGTCTGTTTCCTATCCTTATACTTACTGTTCTTGTTTTAAAATTTTTTTGAGATCATTCAGAAACAGTAACATTAATAGAGACAGAATGAGTGAATAATAATGAAGAAGTATGAGAAGAGAGGGACTGAGAAAAATACTGGAAGGAGTAGAATAATTAAGTAATAGAGAAAGGAATGAGAGAAGTAGCAAACGCAGGAAAGTAAGGATTAAAGAAATGAAGCAGTAGAACTAATAGATGTTAAATGTGATAGATTAAATGATTGATTCAGGATGACGATAAGGTGTGTCCTCTCCAAAAGTTTGTTTAAGATGAGGCCTACTCAGGGTTGCATATCAAATTTATGCTTGTTGAAGAATACAGAGGAGATAATACATGTGAAGGCCTACCATTGAAGTAAAACATGTCCACTTCACTCTTGAACAACGGCCAGACCTCTTCTGTGTCCATAGACAGACCTAAAGTTCATCTGCACAATGTCATCCGTAAACTTAGAAAACACAAGTAATGTAATTGAAAAACGTGGAGTTTCTTTTGCTCATTTCACAATCACATCACCTGTGTTGCCTTTGCTTAGGTATCTCATAGTGCAGATGTAGTTCAGCATATGAAACAGTACGCAGAAGTGCAGCAGTGTATGCATTAATACATGTGAAGGCCTACCAATGAAGTAAGTCATGTCCACTTATTACATCATTCATGACATAGTCAGTGACATCATCAGCAGTGGATTGCGGGTTAAAAGAGTAGAAAACATTTACCTTATAATTCTTGTTAACTTTTTCAAATATTTTTTCATACTTTCAATCTGTAAAAGAGAGAAGAAACATTTCAAAAATATTAAAACATGTATTTAAAAATTTGAAAAGACAAGGGAAAAGGTTCAAGAAGAAACAGTTTTTCAAAAACTTTGAGATTTACAGAAGCCTCTGCTGCTATACGTCCCCTACACAATCCTAAAGATATATATTTTAAACAAACAGTATCTTGATGCTGATGAAGTGAGGCCTATTTTGGAACATGGTGCATCTTTTGCACTGCTGATGTCTCACAATAGTAATGCAATAGCAGCGCAAAAAAGATGTAAAGCCATCATAAAATTGTGTCTAACATTTTAAATGATTCTTTCAGGATACAAATAAGATGTGTCCTTTCAAGAGGTTTCTTTAAGGTGAGGCCTATTCAGTTTTCAAAAAAAAACAGTACCCAGAAGTGCAGCACTGTAAGCATTAACTTTGACACTTACAGAAGCCTCAGTTTCTCCATATCTACCTCACATTTCTAAATGTATATCATAAGTACAAAAAGTAGAACATTAATTATACATGTTAAATGGTTTATTTTTGCTGTTCTCAGAATGTATCAAATTTCACTTAAATCAGTGACTTGAAGGTATTCATCATGTAACAGCGGGGGAAAAAAAACACAATCAAAATGATTGTGTTTAAAAAACCCATACAACATAAGAAATCAGAATTCAGAACTCCTTAAAGTTAACTTACTTTCCATGACGTCAAAGGATGTCCTATGAACAGCTTACACTCTTTTGTGCTGTTATTACTTTCAGCCCGCCACTTTCTGAAAGAAAATCTCCATCGTTTTTAAAAACACGTTACATGCAATAAATGACTTCTTGCTCTCTACCACAAGTTTCCACAAGGCCAAATCTTGTCAGAGCCATTTATAACTCTTGGATTTCTTGTAAGCCAATCCCGTCATTTGGCATTTCCGCAACTTTCAGAATTAAAATGTTGAAGATCATTTTCACAATCCTGGAATAGTAATATCTTCCCCTTCTTGCTCAGTCATGTTCTACATTTCCTATGACACTGATACTGCTTACTATGAAGCAGACTTACACTACCTCTATGACTACTACAATTATTTAATTCTCTACATCACTTTTAATCACAAAGCAATGTAAAACAGTAGACAGCATTGCAGACTTACATTCCCTCTACTCCATGTTTTGATTGGCTGCTTCAATTAGCTTATAAAAAGAAACAGTTTTTCTGAACTCATTCAAAGTGCACGTATTTCTCCATGACGTCCAGTCTTATGGTTAGAAGTTATGTCTCTGAACTACACTTATCCTCAAGGCCAAATTGTGTAGGAGCCATTAGAACTTCTTGAAATTCCACAGAGCACATCCTGAGATTATTTCCCTAAAATTTTGGTTTTAAAAACACCAGGTAAGAGTTTTTAAGGTCATACGGCAATTTTTTTGTGAAAATTAAAACAGAATCATTGCAGAATGACCAGCCATTTCTAGACTTTAAATAAGCTGTGTAATGTCCTGATGTTATTGAAGGGCCGTCATGATATATAATTGCTGCAGTTACAAAAGTCCTTCCTGATATTGACAACTGCGAAGCTACAAAATTTTTAATTAAAGTTGTCAATTTTGTTCCATCAGGCCTACATCGTTGGAACATTAAAATTACATACTGGCCATATGTTCGTATAAATAATGTGGACATCATTTCAGATTTACATTGGCTACACTCCATGTTGTGATCAGCTGCTTTTACTAGCTTATTAAAAGAGACTGATTTACTGTCTGGCAAAGTTAAATATATAAATCTTTCTGAGTCTACACTAGTAGTACTTGATACCATACAGTTCTCGCAGTCATGCTGCCATTGATAAGAAAGCCCAAACAGCTGATCTACATCTACACCTTCAGCATGTAATACATCAAGCATATACATTAAAAACTCCTGACAATCTTGCTGAATATTTTGAGAGAATTGTGTTTGCCCTGAACATCTGTCTAACAGATTTCGAATTTCAGACACACTTTCTATGTTTCTTCTATCAGTGCTACATTTCTCTAACACAGAATTTAACAAACTGCAAAATCTTTGATCAGAATTGACCACAATCTCTTCTTTTACATTTTCTAGAGAAAACAAAACATTAACCACTACATTAGCATAGCAGTTGACACCAGAACTGTTTTCAAACTGAAAACCAACAACATCTTCAACAGAATCCTTTTTGTTTCTGCTTGTAATTTTAGGTTCATTGACTTTTTGTCTTTTTGCTACAACCTCCCCAGTATTGGTCACATTTCTTCGTTTCCGGCCTACCACACGTTTCTCAAACAAAGGATACTGAGGCAAATGTGGCGCATACTCTCTTCTTAACCTATTGTATTCCTTAACACAATCTAGATCCGCACAAATGTTTGTGACATCACACTCAATCAAGTACAATCCCGATAAAGTTCTAACTCGTGACAATGCCACATATGCCATACCCTCCTTGAACACAGAACTGCCAATATTCACCAATGCACTGTCTACACTTAAACCTTGCGATTTATGAATTGTCACCGCATATGCCAAGCAAACAGGAAACTGCTTACGGCGAACATATAAGTCTTTTACAAGCAAAAATCTAGCAGAACAACGACCAATTAGCTGTACTTCCTCAATGCCATCAAATTTAATTTTTAAAAATTCAATTCCATCTCTATTTCTGTATTTCACAAAATCAACAACATTACCCATTGATCCATTTACCAGACCTCTTTCAACATGTAAATTCCTTCTTAAAATTATACGGCAGTTCAAGCACACATTCAGAGTCTTTTCAAAACCTGCAGTTTTAGATATACTCTTCTCTAATGAATCCAATTTTGTTTTCAGATTCTCAGACAAAATAATTGTTGATCCCATATGCTCTACTCTATCAATAGCTTCCAGTTTCACAATCTCTTGCTTTTCTAAATGCAACATTTTGTTGTTAAATTTGGCACATTCTGCAAGAGTTGGCATCAAACATATTCCAGATTTCTTCTCAGTAATTTTCTGAAAAATATTCTCAGGCACAACATCTTGTTCTGGATATAAATTTGACAGTAATCGTGCATGTAAAGCTTCTTTCCCATGCTCGGTCACTTTTCCAATTCTAACATCTTGTAGAATAGTCTTGTAAACTTCATCCTTCGCCTGACGCATATTTTCATGCAGTTCAGCATAATTGAAGTTTAACCATATATTGACGTTGCCAATGCTGCCTAGGCACTTCCTGGTATCTTCATGCGTGAGCATTTTGAACACAGGTTGCCCTTTCACTGGTGTCAGCTGCAGAAGATCTCCGAAAACAATGATGTGTTTGCCACCAAATAACACATCATACTCTGTTTTGAGAACTTCTTGCATCCTCAAATGCACAAAGGCAAGCATGACATTGGAAACCATGCTTACTTCGTCAATGATAAGAAGTTTCATTTTCCTCAAGATTCTTGAAACTTCAAAACAAGCATCTCCAGATAGCTTGTGATATTGTAATTTGTTGTCATGCTCCACTGGCAGCATCAGTAAACGATGTAAAGTAATCCCTTTAATATTATGTGCTGCCAGTCCAGTTGGAGCAGTGACAACACAAGACAGCGATGACTCTGTCCTTTCCTGCAAATAGCATGAAATTGCTTTAATGAGGAAACTTTTTCCAGTTCCCGCTTCTCCACTCACGTACAGTCGGACAGGCTTCAACGACGTACATGAGCACTCTTTCTTATCATGACTTAATCCATGATCAATTTGCATGGTAACTTCGTCATATATTTTCCTCTGCTCAACGTTGAGTTGTCTTTCCAACTCTTCTAAGTTAACCGCATCCTCTTGAGCATGTGCCATGGCTCTTTCCACTTCATTCATAGCAGTGGCAGCTTCATTTTCAATAACAGGTCCTCCTAGTGGATCCTGACTCAATGAAGCAGAACTCTGACCGTCCTGAGAACTGTCTCTGGCAATCTCGGCTGCAATCGTTGCTTCCTGCTCAATTTCCGCATTCAACATTTCTACATATTTGGGAAA
Organism: Lissotriton helveticus; assembly: GCF_964261635.1. Taxonomy (NCBI): domain Eukaryota; kingdom Metazoa; phylum Chordata; class Amphibia; order Caudata; family Salamandridae; genus Lissotriton; species Lissotriton helveticus. The sequence continues at coordinate 499,813,117 of NC_136063.1, forward strand.
AGAAGGACATTCTATGGTCTCCTTGGCGGCATTGAAAGAGTCTTCGTAACAGAGGAAATCTCCAAGCAGTTCCTCTTCTGCACGCCAAGGCTTGAAAAGTTGCAAAAGTGCTAAATAGAAAAACTCCTTTTTTTCAGGAGATTCGCCACTCAATTTTCGATGGTTTACCAAGTGGCATTTTCTTTGCTTGACCAGACATCCCTCACTTCCTATTACAGCATACACTCCTTTCTCAGTATCTTCTTTGATGTTCCTCTTGAATATGTAATTTTGAAGAACCTCATACAGACAAACATTCTCGAGGTGAATGCTTCGATTTGGATAATATGTATCCAACATGTTGGTCTTCAAAATGTCGGTACTGTTTGGCTCCTTTTCCGCCAAATACTCAATTTCCCGCACAGGTTTAAGAACTCGATTACGCGTTGCAGCAAGACCAAGACTCGCCCAAACGATACTTCTGGACTTGGCATAGAGACTTGCTGAAGACAACCGGTCAGAACATTCGTACGCTCCGATTTCTCGATGCGACAACATCTTCAGACTGAAACTGTACAACTTCTTGCTGAGGCTCTTTTCATGGGAAATGTCCTCCCACATATCCTTCAATTCTGTCTTCTCTTTTTTGGTGATGTAAGACGTCACATACCGAGCCACAGCCATACAGTTATCAGCCACAAACTGTATATCCATGTTAGCATTCCACATGGACAAAATCACCGGGTTGTAGTCGTTAATGTACTTGGACTCTTCGTTCCTCTTCAAATTGTAAGTGTTTTTAGGTGATTTCTTCATGACATTGTGTCGCAGCGAAGACATCAAACTGTTTACTCTTCCTTTAGAAATCACCGGTCGTGGAAAGCCGAAACGACATTTAGTGTAGAACTTGTCCTTGTTTCGGAATTTACGACGGCAGTACTTTCCACATCGATGGCTTTGGAAACGCAGAACTTTTTCTCTTAGGCTTTTCTTCTCCTTTGCGTTTGGAACAGCACACGTAGAATACTGTTGGATGAAACTCATCACTGAGTCTTCTGGATCCGTTCCAAATTTAGGTGCATCCTTGATCCACAGCAACATATGTATATGAGGAGCACCTCTTGCTTGGTACTCCTTTCTCCAGAAGAAATCCAACACCTCTCCAAGAGGTGGATTCTTCTTATTCATGATGAAAGACATCATAGCTTCAAATCTATGATTGAAGTACCTACATACATTGACTGGATCCAAAGAGCACAGTTCTCCGGGTGTCTTGAATTCGATGTTATCTACGTTAGCATTTGCCTCTCGTAGAAATTCAAGTAAGTCTTCCCAGCCATACTCGGCACAGCTCAGAGTGAGGAACCATGTGGGAGTACCTAAGTTCCTCAGCATACATTTTAAATCACCATGACGACGGTACCAGTACTCATTAGTACCACGCTGACACGCCATGAGATTAATCAGGTGAGAATCCAAAATACTGTCTTGGACATTGACTTTATCCATAAAGTCACTTGCCGAGATGTTTTGCATGTGTATACCACTTTTCAAGATGTGGTTCACTGCATATGACAGTCCAGACAGATCGCTTTCAAACAGGAGATGAAACAAATAAGGAATGCATTGTCGAAACCTAGCATCTCCTGCATACAATCGCAAAGTCCGGTATTCAGAAGCAGGAATTTGATGAGGTCGCTCATCATATCTTCCTCCCTGACCTGTTGGAAAAAGCTGTGGGAAACACCGAGCTTCCAAACTTTCCTCCCAAACACTAATGGGACTCCCTTTGGCTTGTTTCATTTGAAACAACTTAATAGCATTTCCCATGACTTCCTTGGAATGCAAAGGATGAACACTATAATGTTCATATATTTCTTCACTAGTAGAGGGTTCTACTTTCTCAATTTGACCAACACACAAATCGCTATCCTCTTCCTCACTTACTTCCTCTTCTGCAACATATACATTCTTATAGTATTTATTATTTTTTTTCAAATACAATGTTGCCTTTTTAACTTTCCTAACATCTACTAAATCTTGCCATATTTTCTTATTCTTTGTCGGAACCCCATTACCTAAGATAACCAGAGGTTCCTCTTCCACTTTTTCTACTCCAATTGTGTTAATGTTTTTCTTCAAATCTAGAGGCAAATAAACAACTCTTCCCTTTAATCCTCTCTATAAATCTGATGGAGGCAATTTCCCTGTCTTTGGCTCCATTCTTACAATAGCCTGAAAGGGATGGATACTTTGAATCAAAATAGATTCATAAGTATTTAAATCCTTCAATTCAGAAGGAATCTCAACCAATTCCAGATTATTATGAACTGCTCTAGCAGGCATCTGGTTTTGATTTAATTTGCAACAACAATAACTACACACACATTGATCCAATCCCAAATCAAAACAATTTTCTACCATCAAGTATGTTGCGAAATCCTTCCATTCACTATTATTTTCCCTTTCACTTTTTGCATATAAATCCACTAACTTAGTCTGATTCTTATAATAAGTGCGTCGACAACACACACAAGTGAAATTAGGCCTCTCACTTGATTTCACCTCAAACGTCGCAATTTCCCTCTGGAAATTATCTGTACTGGAAACCTGTACACTATCTTCCACATGACCCTCTTCTTCTTGCTCAATTTCAACATTCTCCTCTTTACTTCCAAAGTAACAAAACTCAATTTCTTCACATATATTCTTCACATCTATTTCAGAACCATGCAAAAGAGCAGCGCATAATTGTTTAAGCATAATTGCTGGACTCTTAGCATAATACAACATTCTAACTAATTTCCTCACTTTATTATGATGCACTGCTAGCATCCTGAAATGATGAAAAACACTCTGGCATACTCTCCTGGAAAGACAAGCCAGTGAATGACCATGCAAACCTGTCACTTCTCTTACTCTGCAAGGATCTAATTCTTGCAACAACCTTATTTTCTGCTTCAAACTTTTCTTATTAAATGACCGTACAAAATCACAAAGCAAATTGATGGAATCCTGTCGCACACTGCAAATACTACTACACTTCCAGGTGTACACAGGACCCTTAGCACGTCTTCCTAAAACCTCATTACCTAACACCTCTTCTGCCTCTGTTGTCACAAGTTTTTCTTTTTCAACTGGACAACCATCTTTCACTTCATAAGCACGACCACTGGTGTCAACTGCATGCACCAAATCATTATCCTGGAAATAACTCTCCTCATTAAAAAATGCCTCACAGCTTGAACTATGCATCCATTCTCCAGAAAAAACTTCACAAAAATTACTACGATTAACTATTCTCTTCCATCTACTATTTCTTTTGAAATCATAAATTGCCTTGTTTAGCTTCCTAATTCTATTGATTATCAAAATAAATAACTTACGTTTAATTTCAAATGCCTGATCAATAACTTTCTCAACTTTTTTTTTTCTCTTATAAAAAACCAGTTTCTGTTGACCTTTCTTAATATTTTTTAACAAATTGCCAATTATCCTGTTGTGGAACATTCGTTTACGAATCTCCCTAAACTGTTGTTTCCTTCTACTATCATGCACAGAGTTATCTCTTGCTCTAGCAGTAACATTTTTGATTGGCCTTTCCTTTCCATTTGAATTCCTTCTCGTTTTATGGACTGAAACATTTTCTGTAGTAATATTTTTTTTACTACACATATTTCTTATGAAATATTTTGTGCTCTTACCCGGTGCTTTCTTCGTGACTTGACAAATCTTTTTGTTGGAGGACTGCTGCTTATTTTCTTTCACCTGCTGTCTTTGACGTTTTGCAGCCTTTCTCTGTCTTTCTATTGTTGGCATGGTGAAATCTTGAAATGATCTGCAGTTGAATCTGTGGTAAAATATAATAAAAAATGTTATTAACCATTATTACCAAACAGTAAAACAATAACAGTGATCAAAAACTTAACACACTACTTGACATTTTAAATAGAAGATTTTTTAGTCCTTGCAAATTTACAATACAGAAATAGCAGAAAAGAAATGACATTTATATTTATGTTACCTGTGCTATTTTATATGTGAATCTGATCTAATTTTATGAGCATATTTTAATATTTTATTGAAGACACTACACATAACCTGCTTTTGAAGGTGTCTTTATTTTTAAATTAAACGGTTTACCTTTTTACTTTTTATTAATTATAAATTTTAAAAATAAATGTTTATATTTCCATAGGCTCAAGCAGGTCAGCTTCCCATCCTATGTCATATAATTCGGACAAATCTGCATCCTCATCACGCTCTTCTTCATCCTCAGGATTTAAATCATCCAAGGGATCAACATCCACTGATGTTTCAATTACAAGTTCAATGATGAGGTCAAAATCAACTGATTGCAGATTGTCGCTCATGTTGAGGTTGTCTTTATCTTTAAAGAAAGATAACAACAATGAGATGTTGCAGAGTAAGAGACAAATCTCAGAGATTATAATAGTAAAATTGTTTAACAAGAGTAATATTTTGCAGCTATTATTTAGCCATGTCCAGCAATGCTGAGCAGGTGAAGACTATGTCTAAATTTTCAGTGAACAGGACTCATCTCTTCTTAACCTTGGATAAGCCTCACCGACTCTGTGTGTCCTGCACATACTTAAATGTAAAGGGGCAGATTTATGTTAAATGGCACATCCCCAGGCATGCACCAGTTAACGTGCACCACTACTCTGCCACCCATGGTGTGCCGTATTTACAATCAGATAGGAGAAAGCTTCGTCAAAACCCTGCGCCTGCTTTAAGCAGGCATAGGTCTTGACGCAACATTGTGGAGATGGGGCACCCCTGAGCCTTGCTTGAGCTGCATCGCACTTGCGATACAACTCCAGCAATCACTACCTTTACAGCACAGATACGTCACGCATCTGTGCCATTTTTGCCCCATGATGCCCCGCATTCTAAATGCAGCACACCATGGGTGGCGGAACAGCGGCGCAGGATGACTGACACATCCCTGGTGATGCACCAGTCATCATAAATCTATCCCTAAGCTTCTTATCTTGTTACAGATGAACCGCCATATGTAGCATGAAACTATTTTGCATTTCCTAAATAGCGAATTTTAAGGAATAAATAGCAATTCTTTACCATTCCTAATTTGCAATGAGCAAATTGCTAATTGCAAGTTACCCATTCATTTCCATGGGCTAGGAGGCTCATAGGAATGAAGGTTTAATTTGCGATTAGCAATTTGCTCATCACAAATTAGGAATTTTTCCAAGGGTGCAGGGGTGTCTCAAGAACACCCTGCTGCACCCCTGAAAAAGAAATTTGGGGGCATATGGCACACATACATGCCCTAAGGGCATGTGTTGGCGTCATATGGGACCTTTTGTTTTTTTGAAAAAAAGCTTTTTGAAAAGAATTCACAAATTACCATCAATTTACCACAATAGTTTCCAAATCCTTAATGTCATTTTTTACATATTTTTTGTTTGATACATTGCATTTAAGTAGTCACAAAATTTGCAAATCCTTCAGTGCAATTGCAAAATAAGGAATAGCAAATTTTGCTACTCCTTATTTTGCATCAAACTTGTTTGATACATACCATTTGTCTAATTAACATTCGCAAAGGCCGAAATTCGTAGAATTTTGATCTTTGCGAATGCTAATTAGCTTGATACATATGGCCCCAAGTGAGGCCTGTCTTGCGACATGGTGCATCTTTTGCATCACTGCTGCATCGGTTTCATGTGGTACGTTTTTTTTACACCATGACATATCTGCCTAAATGCATCAATTTGTAATGTTGTCGCCTCATAGCAAATCTTTTGCACCGCCGCTGCATCATAAAAGTGACGCACAGTGGCACAAAAGAGGCATACACCTATCATAAATCTGTCCCTAGCATTTTAAATGATTAATCCAGGATGACGATAAGGTGTGGCCTATCCAGAGGTTTGTTTAAGGTGAGGCCTACTCAGGATTGCAGATTAAAGTTACGCTTGATGAAGAATACAGAGGAGATAATACATGTAAAGGCCTACCAATGAAGTAAGTAATGTGCACTTTATTGCGCCAGTCATCATAAATGTATCCCTAAGCTTCTTATCTTGTTACAGATGAACCACCATATGTACCATCAAACTATTTTGCATTTCCTAAATAGCGAATTTTAAGGAATAAATAGCAATTCTTTACCATTCCTAATTTGCAATGAGCAAATTGCTAATTGCAAGTTACCCATTCATTTCCATGGGCTAGGAGGCTCATAGGAATGAAGGTTTAATTTGCGATTAGCAATTTGCTCATCACAAACTAGGAATTTTTCCAAGGGTGCAGGGGTGTCTCAAGAACACCCTGCTGCACCCCTCAAAAAGAAATTTGGGGGCATATGGCACACATACATGCCCTAAGGGCATGTGTTGGCGTCATATGGCACCTTTTGTTTTTTTGAAAAAAAGCTTTTTGAAAAGAATTCACAAATTACCACCAATTTACCACAATAGTTTCCAAATCCTTAATGTCATTTTTTACATATTTTTTGTTTGATACATTGCATTTAAGTAGTCACAAAATTTGCAAATCCTTCAGTGCAATTGCAAAATAAGGAATAGCAAATTTTGCTACTCCTTATTTTGCATCAAACTTGTTTGATACATACCATTTGTCTAATTAACATTCGCAAAGGCCGAAATTCGTAGAATTTTGATCTTTGCGAATGCTAATTAGCTTGATACATATGGCCCCAAGTGAGGCCTGTCTTGCGATATGGTGCATCTTTTGCATCACTGCTGCATCGGTTTCATGTGGTACGTTTTTTTTACACCATGACATATCTGCCTAAATGCATCAATTTGTAATGTTGTCGCCTCATAGCAAATCTTTTGCACCGCCGCTGCATCATAAAAGTGACGCACAGTGGCACAAAAGAGGCATACACCTATCATAAATCTGTCCCTAGCATTTTAAATGATTAATCCAGGATGACGATAAGGTGTGGCCTATCCAGAGGTTTGTTTAAGGTGAGGCCTACTCAGGATTGCAGATTAAAGTTACGCTTGATGAAGAATACAGAGGAGATAATACATGTAAAGGCCTACCAATGAAGTAAGTAATGTGCACTTTATTGCGCCAGTCATCATAAATGTATCCCTAAGCTTCTTATCTTGTTACAGATGAACCACCATATGTACCATCAAACTATTTTGCATTTCCTAAATAGCAAATTTTAAGGAATAAATAGCAATTCTTTACCATTCCTAATTTGCAATGAGCAAATTGCTAATTGCAAATTAGCACCGCCGCTGCATCATAAAAGTGACGCACAGTGGCACAAAAGAGGCATACACCTATCATAAATCTGTCCCTAGCATTTTAAATGATTAATCCAGGATGACAATAAGGTGTGGCCTATCCAAGGGTTTGTTTAAGGTGAGGCCTACTCAGGATTGCAGATTAAAGTTACGCTTGATGAAGAATACAGAGGAGATAATACATGTAAAGGCCTACCAATGAAGTAAGTAATGTCCACTTTATTGCGCCAGTCATCATAAATGTATCCCTAAGCTTCTTATCTTGTTACAGATGAACCACCATATGTACCATCAAACTATTTTGCATTTCCTAAATAGCAAATTTTAAGGAATAAATAGCAATTCTTTACCATTCCTAATTTGCAATGAGCAAATTGCTAATTGCAAGTTACCCATTCATTTCCATGGGCTAGGAGGCTCATAGGAATGAAGGTTGCAATTTGCGATTAGCAATTAGCTCATCACAAAATAGGAATTTTTTCAAGCGTGCAGGGGTATCTCAAGAACACCCTGCTACACCCCTGAAAAAGAAATTTGGGGGCATATGGCACACATACATGCCCTAAGGACATGTATAGGCGTCATATGGCACCTTTTGTTTTTTGGAAAAAAATGCTTTTTGAAAAGAATTCGCAAATTACCACAAACTAGAAGTTGGTGGTAGTTTCCAAATCCTTAATATCATTTTTTACATATTTTTTGTTTGATACATTGCATTTAAGGAATCGCAAAATTTGCAAATCCTTCAGTGCAATCGCAAAATAAGGAATAGCAAATTTTGAATTAAGGACATTTTAAGTAATTTCCACATGTGCAGTGTTTTCAAATTATGATTTGAAAATCGTTTTTGGGGAAAAGTAATGGTTTGCAAATTTATGACAAGGACATAATGGTGTATGCTTCTCTATAAGGCATTTCAGTGTCTCTGATGTCATTTTTCCCATATTACATTATAAGACCTTTCCCCATAGAGCACATTCCTTGTAAATATGCTCCCACCTGTGCATGGTGAATTTAGATTTTGACTGTTTGAGTCACATAGCCATGTTAAAAGTCACCCCAAAAAATTGCAAACGCTTTAAAAAAACACATTCATGTGTCTTAAGGACATTTTAAGTCATTTCCCCGTGGACAGTGTTTTGTAAGTGGCGCAAAAGAGGCATACACCTATCATAAATCTGTCCCTAGCATTTTAAATGATTAATTCAGGATGACGATAAGGTGTGGCCTATCCAGGGGTTTGTTTAAGGTGAGGCCTACTCAGGATTGCAGATTAAAGTTACGCTTGATGAAGAATACAGAGGACATAATACATGTAAAGCTCTACCAATGAAGTAAGTGATGTCCACTTCATTGCGCCAGTCATCATAAATGTATCCCTAAGCTTCTTATCTTGTTAGACATCAACCGCCATATGTATCATATAACTATTTTGCATTTCCAAAATAGCGAATTTTAAGGAATAAATAGCGATTCTTTACCATTCCTAATTTGCGATGAGCAAATTGCTAATTGCAAATTACCCATTCATTTCCATGGAGCAGGAGGCCCATAGGAATGAAGGTGCAATTTGCGATTAGCAATTAGCTCATCGCAAATTAGGAATTTTTCCAAAGGTGCAGGGGTGTCTCAAGAACACCCTGCTGCACCCCTGAAAACGAAATTTGGGGGCATATGGCGCACATAAATTTTAACAACATTCCTTTACCTCAAAAACGATTTTCAATTCATAATTTGAAAACACTGCCCACAGGGAAATTACTTAAAATGTCCTTAAGACACATGAAAGTGTTTTTTTATTGCCTTTCCAGCATGGTTGGGTCACTTTTAACATGGCTATGCAACACAAACATTTAAAATCTAAATTTCCCATGCACAGGTCGGAGCATATTTACAAGCAACTTGCGCCACAGAGAAAGGTCTTACATTAAAATGGGAAAAATAACATCAGGGACAGTCAATTGCCGTATAAAGAAGCATACACCATTATGTCCTTGTCATAAATTTAAAAACAATTCCTTTTCCCCAAAAACGATTTTCAAATCATAATTTCAAAACACTGCACATGGGAAAATTACTTAAAATGTCCTTAAGACACATAAAAGCGTTTTTTGATTGCCTTTGCAGCATGTTTGTATCACTTTTAACATGGCTATGTAACACAAACATTCAAAATCTAAATTTTCCATGCACACGTGGGAGCATATTTACAAGCAATTTGCGCCACATAATTCATAATTTTCTCCTTAAAGCACACTATTCTCTATCTAAATTAAAGAAATATTTTCTCACCTTAGCAAATACTTTGAGTTTGAAAACAGTCTCAGAAACACACCAATTTGTCTTCAGCAGAGCAAAAGGTATGCACTCCAGAGTCTGCAGCTATCAAAAGCACAGAAATGCTGTAATTCTTCACACATATCTCTCATGTCACCCAATCAAAACTCTTCCCTCACTTTTTTTCAAATGAAAACCCTTCCCCCCTCTGCCCTTTCTGCCTTTTCTGCATGGCAACCACCTCTTGGAAGACTTCTGGTGTTTGCAAGTTCACACAACAATGTTGCAATTGAACTCTGAACTCTCAGTGCACCTGCATATCCAGTGCATTCTTTCATTTAATGATTTTTTATTGACCATTCAAAATACATCTTTCAAAGAACACATCCGTGCACCCTAACTTTCTGTTTTCAGCAATCAAAATCCACCAATCACTGTTACTGCTTCATGAACACAGAAACTCCACAGTTTTTTTCATTTTAAACTCTCATTTTTTCAACTGCCATTTCATTGCCACACTTCATCTGACTGCAGGAGAACCTTCTCTCACCATGTTTTCTGTCTGGATTGTTGGACATAGTTATATTCACTGGGCTCAAAGGTACGTTGAAAACAGGAAATTACCTAACCTCAATTTACAAGATGTGGAAATTAAGTGGTTTGGCCACAGAGGATTAAAATGTCACCAATTGATACCATTGGTGAAAACCTTTATGCATTTGCCCAAACCTGACCTGTTAATTGTGCACTGTGGAGGTAATGACTTGGGCACTTTGACTGGTGTAGGTCTGGAAATGCTTTTAAAGGACACCTTTGAGCAATTAATGGCACTTTTTCCTCAGACTGCCTTGGTATATTCAAATATATGCCAAAGACAGAAATGGAGGTGGTCAAACCAATTTTGTCCACAAATTGAGAAGTCGAGGAAGCATGTAAACAAATCTGTTTCAGCTTACATGAGAGACCATGGAATGGGCTCCCTGTACAACAATAACTTGCGTTACTACATGCAAGATATCTACAGAGGAGATGGAGTTCACTTCTCAGATGAGGGCAACAGAATTTTCACTCTGAATTTAAGAATGTGCATTGGTACCTACTTATAAGTACCTAAATGTACCATAAACCCAAAAGCTCTTCTCAGAGCTACCCTACATCTAATCACTCACAATTATTATTTTACTCTAACATTTTTCACTAATTTTCAACAAAGTACGCTCCCTGGGGCGCTACCCGGTACGCGAACCGGGAGCTAACCTCGCAAATTTTTTTTAAAAAATGTTTTTTTTTCGCACATATAAGCCTCCTCAGCCACCCTCAGAAAACCTAGGGGGTCAAGATAACTCTACCGTGCCCCCTTCTACCCATTCTGAACATTATTTGCCCTCCATCTTGTATCTTAATTCGACCGAAACACAAAATGGTGGACTCCCGGAACGCTTAAGGTTCGCGAACCGGGGCGCTCAACGGTTCGCGTACCGGGTCGCTCTCTGGGAAGCGCACCATCAAAAAAGGTGGGAAAGTAGTTCACAGAAATGCCACTGGAGACAATTTCACCAAATATAGATTAGCTCATACTACATACCAATCCCTACCATTTTCACAAATTTGATTGGAATTCCATTTAGTCATTTAGCCTGTAGACCTCTCTAAATACCCTGAGGTAAATTACTTCACAAAACACATCTGAAGTGTTGGAATTGACAACCAATGAAAATGTTACTTTCATTTTCTACTTTTTTTACCTGACATTTCATTGGTTATATACCTGAATATATATAAAGGAAGAGAAGAAAACACAGCCATTTTGACTACTACTTCTTGCTGTACATTTCAATAGTATTTTCACTAATTCCTTCAACTTCTTTCTAAAGGTAAGTTTTTATTTTTAAAACTGAAGTATATTGTGCACTATAAGTTAATATGGTAAACTTTTTCTGATAGATATATACTATCCCTCTGTAGTAGTTATAGATTTAGAGAGACTTCTCTGTTATAGTTATGGATGGAGTTAGGCTTCTCTTGTATAATTATGAATTTACTTACGTTAAATCACATACACTTTTTTATATTCCTACTTCCACTCTGATACTATACACTGCCCAAAGATAAATTCACTGATAAAAAATGCCTATCTAAAATTATTCCCAATATTGCCCTATCTCTACTAATATATATTTTTTTAATCCAAATTTCAGGCAAAATGGAAGGCGAAAACCAAGTTTCTTTTGAAATGGACCTGCAAGAGAGCAGCCAAGAATTGATTGATACAATTGATCAAATTGACATTGAATTTTTCGATGAAACTTGGGACAATGAACTACTGCAATGTGTACAAGCAGTAGATAACCTCCTTGCAAATGAGGACATTTTACACCCTCAGAGACTACAATGTATATTCCATGATAATTATGAAATTTCTGACAATGAAATGTTAGAAAGTTTAATAAATTATGAAACACAATCACAATAAAAAAAATGCTTAAAAAATAAAGAAAATAAAAAATAATCAACAAAACCAACAATCAATTAACATACTGCATTTGAAAAGTCTCTCATTCTTTTTTCATTGTAGTACGCTGCCCAGAACGCTTCCCGGTTCGCGGACCGGGCGTTACCCACGCAAAAAAACAAAAAAAAAATATTTTTTTTTTTGCCCCGCGGGGCCCTTTTAAAGCCTCCACATTAAACCTAGGGGGTCAGGGAGGATCTACTAGGCCCCCTTATGGTTATTTCCACCTTTGTTTTGGCCTCCTCTTGTCTCTCAATCCTACCGAGAGACAAGATGGCGGCCGCTCCGGACTGTTTAGAATGTTGACAGACACCGGAGAGCCAATCAGCTTCGCTACGCAAAGTTCCGGTACGCTTAAGGTCCGCGGACCGGAGCGCTGCCCAGAGCGCGCTTACAGATATATATCTTTTTTTAAACGTTAATTTCTCAAAATCCACTGGAGCACATATATTGAGACCTAGAAAAGGCACATCGGGCTACCAGTCCCTACAATTTTGCCAAGTTTCATGCAAATCCATTCAGCCATTCGGGCTAAAAGTGAGGCCAACCGCCCTATGGAAAACTCAATGTTAAAAACACGTTTTGGGACACCCCTTTTTTCTCGGCCCCCCCTTGACGAACCCCCCCCAAATTTCCAAGGGCTGCTCAGAAACAAAATGTTCCATTTTCCAGAAAATTTCAGCCAATTCCGTCCACAAACGCCAAAGTTATTAGACATAGAATTTTCAAAAATCCCATAGGGAAAAAATCCTAACTATATATACCTACTGGCGACCGCCAGTAGGTAATATATATATATATATATATATATATATATATATATATATATATATATATATATATATATATATATATATACATACAAAGTCCTGTGAGATTGGCTCACCACGCGTTCTCCTCCTCCAGGTACAGATCTCTCAACACCAAAATTCAGTATAATAAAGTGCCTTTATTCTCACCTCTCCATCAGCATGACGCGTTTCGGCTGTATAACAACAGCCTTGATCACATGGCCTCAAATCACCAATGGGGGTGTTTAAATACTGTGTTCATTGTAGACATCATCAAACATGAGGGTAATAGACATGGAGGAAATACTGATACAAACATTCACGATATATATACACAGTGATGAGCACGAAACTTCCTGGGATTAGTTTACTAAACCAAAACTCACTATCCCAGAAATGCAAATTAATAATGATGACATTAATCAATTTCTGTCAACAAATATACACATTGCTAAATAAAAATGCAAGTGCCTGCCACACTCCTCATACTGTTAGATCAACCCATCTCAAGTGACTACACATGTTGTTTAATATCCAACCATGTGCACCCTAGAGGGAAAATAACATAAATAAATGTATCTTCCTATGTCTTTAAATATAATACAAACCCTCATGCAATTGTGATGTCAACTAAAAAGTGCTAAAGTGCTCAAAATTAAAAAAAGTGCATAAATTCAGCGCTATATGTACAAAGTGATAATGCATTATACAATGTGATCAATCACATGTAGTGAATATAAACAACTGTACAGGCGCAAACATTTTTTTCTCTTTCTTCATCTTCCATGTATATACACAGTTATTAACACAAAGCAAAACTGCTGTTGCTTCAAACCAACTAAAGCCATAGTGACTTTTGTAGTAATGTGGTGCACTGAGTTCATGTTAACTCTTACCACATCCCGGTAAATAAAAATCACAATAAAATCAAAAATCAAAATCAAAATCAAAATCAAGATGCCTGAGAGAACTGAACCAATAAATCAAGGGGTACCTTTATGTTACAAAGTTTAGGGAAAGCTAACTAAATTCAAGAGACTATCATTACAAGGTGTTTCAATAAATGGGTCAAGACCTACTTTGTTGTATTTACAGATTAAGACATATTAAATCACTCAACGAGTAATTGTTCCCCAATGATGAACCTCAAACGTGGTACTGATCTGCTGTGGATACTTGTGTGGGTTACCAGTGATCTCTCAGAGGAAAACCTGTAAGTCTTCCCCCCTGTTTAACCCATTTGGTATCCTAGTGTCGAGGAGTACAATGTATTTGCTTTCGAGCTGCCTTAAAAGTTTTTCTCGATCCCCACCTCGTATGTTCTTTGGTATGGAATCGATTACAAAATATTTTAGATGGTTCAAATTCTTGGCATGTACTAGTTCGAAGTGGCGGGCAAGTGGATACGTCGGGTCCGAATTAACAATGGCTCTTAGATGTTGTAATATTCTGTTAAACACCTGCAGCTTAGTGCTGCCCACATACTTCAACCCACAAGAGCATTCTAAGACATATACCGCATAATCAGTGCGACATGTGTATAATTCCCTAATAGGTGTTGGGTTAGGGTTGAATGGCGATCTAAATTCAGTGGTGTTTGTCCCGAACTTGCATGCCCTGCATGAAATGCACTTGTGAAAGCCTTTCTTGTTAGACACCCTTATTGTGCCACTCTTGACTTCCGGGCTGCTTCTGACTAGAGAGTTCCTCATAGAGGGCGCCCTCCTGAAAATGATAAAAGGTTCAGATGGGAGTAATGGTGCTAAATTGATGTCAGTCTGCAAAATAGGCCAATGTTTTTTAAGAATGCCCCTTATCTTTCTTTCTTCTGTGTTGTAGGTGGTTATTAAACTGATGGTATTGTTTACAATAGGTAATGTATTTTCCTTATCAATGTCAGTGACCTCAACTGTATTCACCAAGTATTCCTCCCTGTTCTTGCTATTGGCCTTATCCTTGGCTACCAGTAAGTCTTTAATGTGGTAGCCTCGTTTTAAAAATCTCTGAAGGGCCTCGTTCTGACAAATAGCTAGGTCGGAATCAGAGCTGCAGATCCTACGCATCCGTATGAATTCCCCATAGGGAATGCTTCTTATTAGATGTCTCGGATGTGTGCTGGAGGCGTGCAAAATCGAATTGCCCGCAGTGCTCTTTCTGTGAAGTCTAGTTGCTAGGGCATTTTCCTGAACATAGATGTCAACGTCCAAAAATTGAATGTTGGTTTTACTTATTTGACAAGTAAAATTAAGGTTTAGAGTATTGTTATTCAAGGCTCTCACAAACTCATTAGCTGACCTCTCATCACCTTTCCACACCAAACAGATGTCATCGATGAACCTCCAATAATGAATAATGTTATTGGTGTAACCAGGGATATGTTTGAGGACATGTTCCTCCCACCACCCCATGTGTAAACACGCGTAGGTGGGGGAGAAACATGCCCCCATGGCCACTCCCCTCTTTTGCTGATAAATTTCGTTGTTAAACAAAAAATAATTGTTGGTTAAACATAACAATATCATCCTTATCAACATGTCATTATGTTTTTTGAGACTGAGGTTACGTTGGTTCAGGTAATATCTAATCGCATTGAGACCATCTGTGTGTTCTATGCTAGTGTATAGTGTGCTGATGTCAAGAGCCACAAGAATGTATTCTTCATCCCATTTCACCTTATTCAATTTTGTCAGGAAATGACCCGTGTCCTTAATGTATGAAGGCAGTTCAACCACAAAATTTTGAAGGAAAAAATCAACATATTTGGAAATAGACTCGAGAAGGCTCCCCTGGGCTGAAATAATGGGTCGACCTGGTACAGGGGAAACAAGTTTATGAATTTTTGGGATGAGATAAAATAACGGAGTTAATGGATTGTCTTTCTTCAAAAACGCCAATTCTTGTTTAGTTAATAATAGGCATTCTCTTTTCCACTGATTCAGTTCCTTATGTACTGACTCCTTTAAATTGCGGATTTCACTGAAATTACCCTTCCTATAACAGGAAATGTCTGATAAATGCCGCTGTGCTTCTTCCATATATTGTTTTTTGGCCAGATGACAATGTTGCCTCCTTTGTCGGCTTTATTAATTATCAGGTTGGAATTACTTCTTAACTTTTTCATCAAGGTCCGATATTGTTTTTCAAAGTACTTGATTCTTTTGATTTTTCTAGATGTTTTGATTTGTAATCCCTTCAGGTCCTCCGTGATCATATCATTGAAGGTGTCAATGGCATCTTTAGGCATCAGGGGGATGAACGTAGACCTAGCCTTGAAAGGCGTTTCGCTGGCAGCATTGATGTTGATGCCCATTCTGTCACATCTGTCTTGTGTGGAACTGGTGCCAAAGCTCTCCTCTAATGCTAATTCATGAGCAGTTTGTAATGCCCCCATGTCTGCAACCTGAAATAAAGACGACGGTTGTGATGAGCAGCTGATGGAAGTTGCTCGTTCCTGTGCCTTGGTAAGTTTGAAGTGCTTCTTTAATTTTAACTTACGAATGAATTTAAAGACATCTATTCTGGTTTGCACATAATTATAAGAGTTCTTGGGGAAAAAGGAGAGACCTAAGGATAACAACTGAGTTTCAGCTTTAGTGAGGTCAATGTCCGAAAGGTTGATGACTGTGTTGTCAATGTCAATATCGGTTGATGATGTGTTACCGATTGTGCTTTCATTTGAACTTGGTGTCAATGTTTTAGAAATGATGCTCTCTGTTTCTACCATTTCTTGCCCCTGCCTCTCTTTGCGAAGCCTCTCCCTCCGGCATTTCCTCCTCTCGTTGCATTGTTGGTTTTTGTGTTGACGTTTTTGTTCCTTTGTTGCTGGGTTTTCGGTCGCAATGTTTTTAGTCTGTCCTCGACTAAAAAACCCAGTTCCTCCGATGGTGCAAAATGGGTTGGTACATTTGAAGGTCCACCCATGGCCTGCTCATCCTCCGAACCCATACTGCTGGCATTAGAACTGAGTTCAGTCTCAGAAAGACCTGCTACTCCTCCT
The DNA here is from genome assembly GCF_964261635.1 of Lissotriton helveticus. NCBI lineage: Eukaryota > Metazoa > Chordata > Amphibia > Caudata > Salamandridae > Lissotriton > Lissotriton helveticus. Next base: position 499,829,947 of record NC_136063.1, read on the forward strand.
TCATCTATAGTTTGTGTGGTGGGTTTAGGGATTAAAGCCTGTCTTTTCATTGTATCATATTTTCGTGCAAAAGTAAAAATTCTGCCCGTTTCATAATCCTGTTTGTCGCGGGCGAATTTGTACTGTTTGCGCAGGCTGATGGTTTCTTGATGCTTGACTAATCGGGTGTCTATGTCTTCGCGATATTTTTTAATGTACTCCTTGTCCTTATGCATATCCAATTCATTATTTAGTATCTCAATTTGTTCCAAAATATCATTCCTGTCAATTTCCGCATTTTTAACTAAGATGCATATCATGTTTTTTGATGCTTCCAAGTTATTGGTGGCCCATTCCTTTAACATGAGGGGGTTGGGGTTCTCAAATGATGGAGCTATGAGTACCCTCAACCCCCTCGGGACTCTGCCCACTTCCAGTATATATACATCCACAGGAAAGAAGCACTCGCTGGGGCCATTTGAATCAATTTATTGCGAAACAAACACAGCAAACAGACGCGTTTCGGTCGTAACCTTTTTCTATGTTTACCGAAGCGTCACTCAGACCATCATTTTAACCAGGATGCGTAGAAATCAACAATTTAAATTGCAATCATTATAAGGGAAGGAATACACAAGGAAGCAAACAGTGCAAATAATCACAGTGACATAGAAACCATAATCAATCCTTGCCTCATAATCAAGAGGTGCAATCAATAATAGAAACTAACAGCATACATATCCATGAGTAAAGTTTCATCATATTCCAGGCAAAAGTTATTCTCCTAAATGAACAGCAAGTTCTTCATGCATGTTCAATCCCCTAGGCGCCTTAGTTTGTAAGTCCATGATGTACCTTGACTCTAATCTACGGAGTCTAGTTAGTCTGTCTCCCCCTCTTGGATTGTTAGGAACATGATCCAGGCCAAAGTAACCCAGGAGATCCCTGTTACGTTGATGTACTTGGTCAAAATGACGCGCCACTGGGTACGTCTCATCAAACTTAGCGATAGCTCGCATATGTTCCAATATCCTTATCTTCATGGGGTGAACTATACTCCCTACATATCGAAGGCCGCAGGGACAGTAGAGACAATAAACACTATAAGGTGTGGTACAAGTAAGAAACGTATTGATCTTTCTTCGGAGTTCCACCTTCGGAATGTCATAGGTGAGGACCCCTGATAGCACTGTTTGCTTCCTTGTGTATTCCTTCCCTTATGATGATTGCAATATAAAATATATATATTGATGTTGATTTGTGTTCTTGGACCGCTTCGATGATTCTTGTTTTTACTGCCAGGATTGCGCATTTTGAAGTATAGAATAATTGTGTTCTTGTGGTCATGCCCATCCGTGGGCTAGGTTAGTTATATCACTAGCGAGTGATTTATTAAGGTTGACTTATGTATGCTTCTTATGTATTTAGCATAACATGTTACTCTACTATTGTATGTATAATAGTACGATTCATTAGGCATGTCAAGATGGCGCCCATGCTTTTCACCTCATTTTAGAGACTGATTGTCCTTTGTTGATTTCTACGCATCCTGGTTAAAATGATGGTCTGAGTGACGCTTCGGTAAACATATAAAAAGGTTACGACCGAAACGCGTCTGTTTGCTGTTTGTTGTGTTTGTTTCGCAATAAATTGATTCAAACGGCCCCCGCGAGTGCTTCTTTACTGTGGATGTAAATCTACCTTTGGATTTTTGAGCGGCAATTGTTATGCGAGTGCACCCTCGCATTGTCAGCACCCGCCTGAGAGTGCCACGCATTGGTGTGTGGTGAGCGGCAATATATATATATATATATATATATATATATATATATATATATATATATATGTATGTATATATATATTTTTTTATTTCGGCTACAAAAAGTATACGAGGCACTCACAGGGCTGCTTAAAACATTCATTTATTCCTTTTAGCAGATGCATTTCGGTGAAAGATTCACCTTCCTCAGTGCTTGTAATGCATGATTAAAACATACAGCGTTCAGGCACCCGCCATGAGTTCAGTAGCTTTTGGTGGAACCAGAGCTGAAATGTAACATGTTTTGCTACCAGAACCGCCACTGAAAGAGTATCCTCCCATCTAACAAAGATGTGAATTATACAAATTCATGGAACTCGGTAATTAGACCGACTCCTGCGTTTTTTTATCTTGGTGTTACATCTTGTGGCAGGCAATGGGGATTCAACTCTGAACGCTGTATGTTTCAATCATGCATTCCACCACTGAGAAAGGTGAATGTTCTAAGCAACCCCGTCTGTGCCCGTTATACTTTTCGGAGCCGAAATTCATATGCATGAATTCTGCCATCAAGCTCGTGTACGCATCGCCGTGAGTTTGGTAGCTTTAGGTGGAATCTGATATGGGGAACAGGAGATATGAATTTTTAGATTTAAGTTAAAATAGCACCAAAAAGTGGTAAGTGCCAATGCGGGTTAACTAGTAGCAGTAAATCGGGACCTTGGCTGATTGCAATGGAGCATAGGTCCACTGCACTGACCAGGTTTAAGCCATTTGGAGGTCTTACTTTGGGACTTAGTTTATTTTCTGTAAACCAAAATATTTCAGCTTGAGCAAGGAAGCAGGCTGTATCTAAGGAGAGCTCCACAACATCGAAGAGGGATTGGTTGAGGTCCAAGTGAAGTCTATGGTGTTTGCTGTAGTGCTCTTCCATGTCTGTCACTTTTAGTGCCTTTGCCCGGTCAAGATTTCCACCTTCAGACTTAGGGCCTGTTTTAGACTTTGGTGCAGAAGGTACTCCGTCGCAACAGTGATGGAGTACCTTCTCTCCCAAAATGAAGTTCTGTTCGCCTCATTTAGAGTTGAACAAAACTTCAATAAGTAGACGAAAGAGACTAATCCATCTCCGCTGCCTACATACACCTCTGATGAATATAGGTCCATCAGCGATTTGGCCCTGTGTTCACCCGCCCTATTTAGAAAGGGCAAACACAAGGCCATTTTTCATTGTCCATCCCTGCCAGGTGAAACCTGGCAATAAAACTGCTAAATGACCCCCAGTCTATGGGAGAAACTCCCATGGCAAAAGGGTTGTTTTCTTATTTTCAAAAACAAAGTTCTACTTTGGGATTTTGTTTTTTAAAAACAATATTTACATTTTGAGGCATGGTTCCATCATGTCGACAGAGCTGTCTGTTAACGTTTCAATGCATTTGCAAGAACCGTCATTACGGCAGTTCCTGTAAATGCAAATGATGGCTGCTGGCCCAGTGGACAGCTCTAAATTTAATGGACAGAGAACCCTCGTCATGCTGGGAATACAGTACTCTGTCATAGCGACCGTACTTAATCTGTTCACCAAACTATAAATCAGACCCTTAGTCTCTTTTTCAGAGCTCAGAATCCTCTAACAGGATGAGACTAAAGGCAGTGAGGTGTCCACGAGGTAGGACACTTCATCCTCAAGATCCAGCTGAAACACATTTCCTGCTTCATAGAAGCTCAGAGCAGACAAACCCTATTTCTGCACTCCAGCCAGAGGGCACTGTGGGCTGATCCGCCTTGTAAGTTTGTCCCAGTCCTCCGGAGGCTTTGAAATCCAAAAGGTTTCTTTTTTTTGTGTTCAAAATATTTTATTAGGTTTTCTTTTTTCAGAAAGACAAAGACAAAACAGAAAATTACACAGTGTTGGCATATATAACAGATTAATGTGACGTCCAAAAATATAATCATAACAATATCTATATAGTTCCCAATTGTCATAAAAACTGTGAAAATATAAAAATGAAATACGGAACAATAAAGGCTACTCCTCAGAAATATTAGTCATACAACAATGTTAATAAAAAGAAATTAATGTTAATATATATTTTATAAATAGGTATAAATAGAATTATCAATTAAGTTCCATAACTGTTGAAATGACAATGTATTTTTTTAACGGTGTATTATAAGATAATTAGGCACCAGATCTAATAAAAGTGACATATTACCACCATGCTTCGATTGATTTTGTATCAGCTGATTTCCAATTGGAGGTAATGAATTTAATAGTAATTGAAATAAAAAGATTAAAAATCTTAGAAAGGGACTCTAAAAATGTGCATGATAAAACATAAGATTTACCAATAAGCATGTTATAGGTAAGGGGCATCAGAGGTAGGAAGTATTTTGATAATGATATCCCAAACATTTTTCCAAAACTGAAATGTTACTGTGCATTTAAAAAGCATGTGCTTTAAAGTACAATCATAACATTTGCAATTTCAACAAAGTGATGAATCTATGAGTTTAACTTTTTATAATTTGTAAGGAGTCCATAGACAATTGAATAAATCAAAAGTGTTTGTTTTAGATAATGATACAGGAAACCATTGTGAGATATTTATGGTCCTTATTTGTCTCCATTCATTTCATGAAAAATTCAAAGAGAGGTCTGCATTCCAAAACGTAGATAAAAAGGTTAAATTAGTAGAACTTGTACAAATAAGCTGTTTATAACATTTGGAAACAGTATGTTGAGAGGCAGAAAAAACTTTAATACATGCTACCGAATATGAGGTTTTAATTTGGGAAAGCACATTTGGGAAGGTGTTAAGTAGTACATTACAAAGAATTTCATATTTAGGAGCTTCGGTATTGGGTAACATGAATCTAGACTGTAGTTCAGAGAAAGATAACAGCGCATAATTTTCATAGATATCCTGAAGGAAGGAGGGTTTAAATAATGTATTTCAATTGGACACAGACAAAAGTGAAGGGAGAGAAAATGGTGATACTAGGTTGCATTCTATCATTAGCCATTTGGGGGAATAGTTAGGGTCCGCACATGTAACTCAGATTGAGCCATTTTTTAAAATTATGGTATTTGAGAAAATCAGGTATGCTAAATCCTCCATTAAGTTAGGAAAGTTGGAGTTTTTTATAACAAATACGAGGAGGCTTATGATTCCAAACAAATTTCAAAATAAGTTTATACATTTTTTTGTAGACTGAGAGAGGCAGTTGTATGGGGATCATAGATAAAGTACAGAAGATAATTGGGGCTAGTGCCATTTTAATGGTTTCAAGTTTCCCCCACCAAGATAAATGAAGTGTGGAATTTTAGCTATACTCTTTGTAAACAAAGTATCACTATTGAGAGTAATGGAACGCTTGAAAGGAAGTGAAAAAAGTATAATTAAATATCAAATAATTTTTTCCTTTTGCCAAACAATTAGTGTTATCCAATACTGAAAGTGTGCAATGGACATTCAGGGGAAAGAATTCTGTTTTATGAGTATTCAAGGTATAACCAGAAACAGTTGAATATTCCTGCATAACATTTAAAACTGTGGGTTTAGATGTTGCTGATCAGTATAGGAAGACACTATAAGGTTGACATTGGCTAACACTAATCCTTCAATATCAATGGAAATTTTAATATGGGAGAGAAAAGGTTCAATTGCTAATAAAAAAGCAAGAGGTGACAATGGACAGCATTGTTGAGTTCCGCTATAGACAGGAAAGGGATTAGCAAATTGACAATTAATAAAGAGTCGAGCAGTAGGGGAACCATATAATGTCGATACCATTTAAAAAAAATTATCACCAAAATTAAAAGAAGATAGCGTTTGATAAAGAAATTGCCTATGAACTTTATCGAAAGCAAGAAGACCAGCAGGAGAAGTAAAGTTAGAGGCTTTATCAATAAAATGAAAGAGGAGTTGTGCATTATTAACAGAGAATCGTTTTAACACAGAACCAGATTGCCCTATGAGAATTAGGGACAACAGAGTCTGAGTTAACCTGGTAGCTAGGATTTTTGCATAGATTTCACAATCTTGATTTATTAGGGAAATAGGAATATAATTTGAAACTTTAGCGTGGTCTTTATCAGGTTTAGGTGAAACTCTTGCCCTATGAGAATTAGGGACGAAAGAGTCTGAGTTAACGTGGTAGCTAGGATTTTTGCATAGATTTTATACACTTTAGCGTGGTCTTTATCAGGTTTAGGTAAAACTATAATTAAAGCTTCTGTAAAATAGCCTCTGAGTAAAACGGATTGGGCGAATTTAGTGAATAAATGATGCAGGTGCGGGGTGAGAATATCAGCAAATTGTTTATAAAAATCTCCAGGAATGCCTTCAGGGACAGGAGATTTTGGAGCTTTGAGTGATTGCATAGCACTTAGATTTTCTTCTGTAGGGATAGGGTTGTCTAATTTGGATTTGTCAGCCTGGGAAAGTTGTAGTAAATTAGCAGAAGTTAAAAAAGTGTCACTAACATGAGGGTCTAGAAAATTTGGGCTACTATATACTGAAGAATACAATTTAAGAAACTCATCAATAATAACTGGGGTAGACACAGAAGCAGTCTCATTATCCTTGTGTATAGCATGGATTTGATTTTTATCTTTCTTGATACGGAGATAATTAGCTAAACATTTTCCTGACCTATTAGTGTTAAAAGCAAATTTAGCTTTTTGATTAGCAATTTGAATACCAGCTCTTTTACTTAGCATTGAATTATATTCATATCTAAGTTTTTGCAGTATGGTTTTAAAAACAATATTTTGGAAAGCTATAAACAATCCTTCAAATTTTGCAATATGTTTTTCTAAATATAACAATTTGGTGTTAAAAGTCTTGTTATCATGGGCCATTATAGAGATTGCTAGCCTTCTTAAATATGCTTTAAAAGCGTCCCACTTAATAGGAGGGGTGGTGATACCATCAGGATTATGTAAGAAATATTCTTGCATTGCTTTTAAAAATGTGTCTTATGAACATCTTGAACAACAACATCTACATTCATGCACCAACGGGAATGAGAAACAGAAAAATGGTCAGTGTTTAAACAAAGGGAAATTACTGCGTGGTCTGAAATTTCAATGTTTCCAAAGTAGGTTGAGGTATAGACTTCACTAAGGGCCATATGTAACAAGCTAATGTTTAGTCGCAAACGCTGCGAATCGCAAAAAACAGCGTTTGTGAATAAAAATTCGCAATTTCCAATGCATGAAGCAAAATTGCATTGCAAAATGAGAAATCGCAAAAATTGCGATTCCTTACATTGCAAGACCCAGAATTCTGCGAATTACCTAGCGATTCCTTAGTTTGCGATTTCTCAGTTAGCGAAATTCGCAAATGGGAAATTGCTAATTAACAAATCGCTATTGTATGTATGAAAAAATCACAATTTGTGAATTCACGAAAATCGCAATTTAGAGAATTGCAATTACCTCCAAGTAGGAGCAGGTGGTAACCAGGTGCAAACTATTTAAGGAGTCCCAGAATGCAACAGACTCTTTTCACAATGGCTGAGCTGTACGTGATAGCCAAGAGGCTGCGACTCAGAGCTGCTGCACAGAGGAGTAGACGCCAGGAGATGATATTCTATGCGCGCATTACCATGTTGCAGCGCACTGAGGAGGACATATATACACACTACAGACTGGATGAAGAGAGTATCCTTGATTTAATTGAGGAACTCAAACCCTTCCTTGAACACCCCACACGCAGGACACCCTCCATCCCCACCCACATCCAGGTCCTGTGCTCACTGCACCTCTTGGCATCAGGTAGTTCCCAGGGGGTGATAGCCTCAGCAGGAGGGGTGTCACAAAGAGCACTTTCACGCTTTTTCCACGCGTTCCTTGATGCCATGTTAGAGAGGCTGCATCACCACATTCACTTCCCAAGCACCCCACAGGCACTAGACCAGACCAAGCAGGACTTCTATCAAATAGCCCAATTTCCAGACGTCATTGGATGCATAGATGGGACACATGTTGTAATATCCCCTCCCTCCCAGAATGAGTACCTGTACCGGAATCGCAAATGCTACCATTCCATCAACATACAGGTGGTGTGTGACACCAAGCACATCATCACGCACATTGTCGCTAAATACCCAGGCAGCACGCACAACGCTTTCATCTTCCGTCACAGTGGGATACACCGTAGACTCACAAGTGGGGAGTTTGGTGAGGGATATTTACTAGGCAAATGCATTTGAACAGAGGGCACACTTGTTAAGACTAGCATGTGCAGGACAATGTTTAACCATATCCATCCCACCCCACAGGTGACAGTGCGTATGCTGTCCGTGACTTCATACTGACGCCGTACCTGAATCCAGCCAACACTGGGGAGCGACGGTACAACAGCGCCCACATAGCAACCAGAGGCACCATTGAGCGTACATTCGGGATACTCAAGAGCAGATTCAGATGCCTACACAAGCGTGGAAGGGCACTACAATACAGCCCCCAGACCTGTTGGAAGATAGGGGTAGCATGTGCCATGCTGCACAACATCGCCACCAGGAAAGGCACACCGGTGGAGCTCAGTGAATCAGATTCATCAGATGTGGAGGGGCCTGCCCCAGGACGTATGCCAGCCGGTGAAATGAGATTACACGCAACTATTGTTAGGTAAGAAAATATGACACAATGCTAGATATAATTTGTGAGACTGTGTTTTATTCCTTAACTTCAGGATGAATTATGTCACACAGTCTGAATGACACCCAATGTCTCTCCCAATGTCCACCACATGTTATTGTCACAGTGCAAGTCTTGAACAGGAGCAAGTGTACAACTAATGTGGGTAGCTGCACCCATGCAGTGGTCACATTTGGTGCACCTCAAATGCGGTGGTGTCGTGAGGAAGCCCCTGTTTGGGGTTGCACAGTGCCCTCCTCACTTGAGCCACTAGGCTTACAGGTACGGCTACTATGGCGCCTATCCATGGTGTGCGGGGGGGTGATGCTGCTCCTTCCTGACTGTGCATCCTCATCTGTGGGAGTCAGGACTCCAGGCCCAGTAGTGTGAACTGCCCGCAGCTCGTCTACTGCTGATGTAATTTGAACCAGTGCCCTTGCAACGTCCTGGCTGTTGTGTGCCACCTCGCGATGCATGCAGATGCTGCGCCTTGATAGAACGTTGGTGGCAGAGGACAGCCTTGAGTTCTACACAGAGTGCCTCCAGGGTACCCGTCATGCCCCTGAAGCCTGCCCCCACTTCCCTCTGTAACACTTTGATATTTTTTGCTTGCAGGCACTGTACCTGCAACATGTGCATCTCCAGGCCGCCAACGACTGTTTTATCACCTAGATCTGCAGCACTGCTGGATGTGCGCGAACTGCGCCTGGTTGGGACTGGTGGGATTGGGTCAGCAAGTGCA